>NC_140593.1:612277891-613731204 GCF_964204655.1 Triturus cristatus | reverse complement strand
GGGCAGTTTTTATCTGCTCTTTGTAAGTTTTTATTTCTTCCCGATATCGGGTTTTGTCTTCCATAGCGTAGGTCGCCCGCCATTTTCTTTCTGCTTTCCGGCAGTGTCGTTTTTTAACTCTAAGGGCTTCCGTGTACCATGGGGCTGTTTTAAGGAGACGTTTGGCCGAAGATTTCTTGAGAGGGAGAATGGTCTCAAGAGAGTGCAAAATCCAGTTTTCATATTCCTCATTTGCCAGACAGGGGTCTTCATTGTTTAAGGGAGGGGTTTCCGCTAGTTTGGTTGTCCACTGGTCTACTGGTATCCGCGCCCATGATCTCGCGTATCTAATCGAGGGGGTGATGGAAATAGGTTTCTCAGTGAGCCAGGTGAAGGGCACCAAGAAATGATCGGTCCATGGGAGGGGAAGAGGGGGATCGGTTAAAAGTTCTGCGCAATTGCTGAACACTGGGTCCAACAGGTGTCCCTTTGTGTGGGTGGGAGTGTTTACTCGTTGACTGAGTTGTAGTGCGGCCAGATCGTCAGTTAAGATAGTGGCCGTTGCATCTGCTGGGGAGTCAAAGTGTAGATTGAGGTCGCCTATCACTACGAAGTTGGCAGCAGCGTAGATACGGGGTGCTATCGTTGCTGGAAGACTGCTGTAAAAGAGTTTTGGGGGGCCGGGTGGGCGGTATATCAAGGTGCCCGAGAGACAGTGGTTGGGGGAAAACTCCAGCGCAAAAGCTAAGTTTTCACAGTCTGGAATGTTTTCCATTATGGTCCGGCAGCGATATTGATCTTTTACTATAATTGCAAGTCCTCCCCCTCTGCCATCTGGGCGATCTTGACGAGTGATTTGGTAGCCGGTGGGAAGGGCGGCAACCACATCGGGGGCAGAGTCAGACGTTAACCATGTTTCTGTGAGAAACAGTACGTCTGGTTTACGTTCTTCTAATAGGAGGGATATTTCCAGCTTGTGTTTTGGGAGGGAACGGCAATTTAAGAGAAGCATACGATATTCGTGGCGTGGGAGTTTTATGTGTCTTGTGGCAGGGGGTGCAGTACATTTTGGACAGTTGGCAGGGAGGGGTATGGTATCAGGAGCATACCTTCGACAGTTATGTTCCGTAGGTCTTAAGTCATGGAGGGCAGCCGAGCTGTAGGCCAGGGTCTGGATTGCCTGGGTGGTAGGAGGTATGGCCCCTGGCCCGAACTCGGCGCGGACGAGCGCAGACGAGCTTGCCTTATGCGCGCCTTCGGCGCGCGTTCGTCGCGCCCGCTGCGCTCGTCCGCTGCGCTTCCTGAAGAGACACATTTATGTAGGCTATAGTCGGAAGTATACGTGGGGGGGGGCGTGGCCTGTCCGGTGGGCGTTGCCAAGGTCCGTGGCGTCGAGAGTAGCAATCCCTCTCCGGTGGCAGCGTATTGATCAGCTGTCCTCCCGGGGGGTTTGTGCAGCGCGAGGTGCTCAGGAAGGGGATGAGTGCAGCGGAGGTGAGTTTAAAAAAACACACAACAATTTCAGTGATTTTAAAAGATTGTCAGCGCTTCCGCTTCTACTCCCGGCTCAAGCCTCAGGAGGTTCCAATTTTAATGTAAGCCGCGCTGGTAATCAGCGCGCTTTTATATCGTCTGAGCAAGTGAGCAAGTGAGGGGGCGTGGCCTGTCCGGTGGGCGTTGCCAAGGTCCGTGGCGTCGAGAGTAGCAATCCCTCTCCGGTGGCAGCGTATTGATCAGCTGTCCTCCCGGGGGGTTTGTGCAGCGCGAGGTGCTCAGGAAGGGGATGAGTGCAGCGGAGGTGAGTTTAAAAAAACACACAACAATTTCAGTGATTTTAAAAGATTGTCAGCGCTTCCGCTTCTACTCCCGGCTCAAGCCTCAGGAGGTTCCAATTTTAATGTAAGCCGCGCTGGTAATCAGCGCGCTTTTATATCGTCTGAGCAAGTGAGCAAGTGAGGGGGCGTGGCCTGTCCGGTGGGCGTTGCCAAGGTCCGTGGCGTCGAGAGTAGCAATCCCTCTCCGGTGGCAGCGTATTGATCAGCTGTCCTCCCGGGGGGTTTGTGCAGCGCGAGGTGCTCAGGAAGGGGATGAGTGCAGCGGAGGTGAGTTTAAAAAAACACACAACAATTTCAGTGATTTTAAAAGATTGTCAGCGCTTCCGCTTCTACTCCCGGCTCAAGCCTCAGGAGGTTCCAATTTTAATCTTTAGAGCTGAAGGTATTCCCAAATGCGTTGTTACTGACAATGACCAACCTTTCCTTTCTCATCAAGTTACTGAATTTATGGAAAACTCTGAAATTAAATGTTGTCAAGTTGCGCTATATAGTCCTTCCTCTAATGGACTTGTTGAGAGGGCCAATCGGTTCTTAAAGGAAGGTGTTCAAACTGCTATCGCAGGCAATCTTGACGTAGGTGATTTTCTGCAGGAAAAAGTTTGGGGTTACCTGACAGCACCTCATTCTACTACCGGTGTAACACCTTTTAAGGCTCGCTAAGAGGCAGGGAAGCTAGATCAAAATTGATGCCACATTGGTTCACTAACTTAGCTGCAGGTTCGGCTTTACAGAATAGGAGGAATACTTTAGCAGATCCTCAAATTATAAAAGATAGAGTAGCTGCCAAACAGTTACTACAAAAAAGGTCCTTTGATGGTCTTTTCACCTCACTTGGCCCTGACCTCAAGATCAATGATTGGGTACTGATCAAGAAACCTTACAAGGTTTGCAAAGGCCAATCTAAATTCACTTTTCCAGTTCGAGTTATCAGAGTTACAAAATCTTCTGTCCTTTTAGAAAACAAAGGTTGGTGGAATAAGAACAATGTGGTGAAACTTACTGACAACCAAGTTAGCATATTTAACAAAGTCTATGCCAATAGGTCTGATTCTCACTTTACCTTCAGACCTGATTTTTATATTACTAAAGCGCAAATTGCTGAAAATGTTAATTCTAATTCTGATTCTTCAATAATTTCTTCTTCTAATTGCTCAAATAGTGTTTCACCTGCTCGTGCTTGTAATTCACCTATGTTACCATCACGTGATCTGCGAGTCTGTAAATTACCTGTCAAACTTCATGATTATGTATTATATTAATATTTTGGTTATTTGCTTTATTATATGTGGGGAGGGTATGTGGTATACTGTATTATTATTTCACTGTTTCTTTAAGTATTTAGAATCTTTACTTAGGGTTCTATTATGTCATTATATTCTGTACTTGAGTTCAGTTGCCTTAGGTTTCCTGTCCTTACAATTGCTGTTGCCATGGGCTCCATTTCCTTTGCTACTATTTATTTGAATATAAATAAAGTAGTGGACTGGATTACATGCGGAGAGTCTCCTGAATTTACTGGCGTTCCCCTTTACTACACTCGACAAAATGGGAAGGGTCTCTTTCAAGCACACTCAGTAGGCAAAGGTTATCTTCCAGTCCTAGCTCTTCCTTGCAACAGGGCACTACATAAACTTAATACCACTCATCTGAAAATGAAGTACCTTTTCACTCTTCACTGAATACCGTACAGGAACACCACTCACACTCCCCTGCATACCCAATTTCAAATTAGCGTTCATAAAATTCAACACTGTATGGCAGAAACAGCTTAAATAATTAATCTCTGCAAAGTTGAAGGCCTACTCTCCCCAGTACTATACACACACCACAGAACACACATACATGCTTTAAAAATATTCTGGCTCCTCACATTTCATAACACTGAATCAAAATTGTATAACCTGACAAAATACTGAACATCGCAATAACAAAATACAATTGACAGTCTCAATTTTAACAACAATTTCTGCAAGTGAGTAAAGTCCTACACCCTGGTGAGCGACTACTCATCTGAAGCCATTTACAAAACTCCAGCACAGTATAGTACCTTACATAGCATGTGGAACAACATCCCCATATCAATCACAACTGCTTCAGCACTGCCCCAATTTAGGAAAGTGTTGTATGTGTGCCTCTTGAAAGAACAGTACATCACAATGAACTATAGTACACATTTGCTCGCAGAACTCCTATACCTCTCCTATCACTCCATAACAGCATCTTTGCTTTTGGCCCTGTACACCGCCCGTTGCCATTTTGTTTGGTTTGTGCTATTGAAATACCACGTATATTTTATGTAGTGAGAAGATTCTTAGTTCGCTGTTTACGACAGAGTACAGGTGTTCCTTCAATTCCTTTTTGTTGAATCTGACTTGTCTGCATTCTCCTGGTGTGAAAAAACTCCAGGAATGTCCTTGCCGTAGCACTTTATGCTGCAGTTTGAATACAACTCTCTTTAATTCACTGACCTCTAAATCCTGGAAGGAAGAGTTGGTCCTGTTAGTATTCTAAGTGGTGACCCGAAGGCCTTTGCAGATGCCAGAGGCTGGCGTTTAACCCACTGAGCTATCTGCCAACTATAGATAGAAGCGAGTGCAGGTAGGAGGAGTGTACCAGTCATCCTTGAGGTTAATGCTTTAATATTATTCCAGCTCTTCTCTCCTTGCCTATAAAAATAGTACACACTTGGGGCTGTCCGGAAATGAGGCGTTTCACCTTCCCCCTGTTGCTTAGTTTCCTGGACACCTGCAGCTTGATTTTGTAAATGTGTCTTGAGGCAGCCTTGGTGCAGCTGAGACTCGTATTAATTTGTTGGTTTTGAAACTGCCCTGTCGTTTTTCGCGGTGTGGCAGTTGTGGTCGAAAGTGGAGAGGCAGGGTGTAGTGGGTAGAGAATCCGCTTCTGACACACGCTTCTAATATTCTTCTTTATTTAAATAATTCCTCAAAAGCGGACCCGCAGGAGAGCGGCTTCTGCTCGATAACAAGTCAGGTAGAAAAAACCAACAGCAAATACATTCTAGAATTCAGAGGGAAGGGACAGCTAAAGAAAAGAGAAGAAAGACTTAAGAGAATGTTACACAGGGTTGTTTTCTGATAATGTTGCCTCAGGAGAGTTGTGGCTTTGGATAGCGAAATGCAGCAGACACGTGCCATTGCGGGATTTGGTTTTTCTCATTTTGTAACATTTTATTTATTTAAGGAATCATATGCAAGCACCATTTTGTAGCTAGCGCATTAAGTAAGCATTCTCCAAACACGAACACAAGTAATTTTCTACAGCTCTTGTAAAGGGAAAAGCCTCCAATCTTTAATGAATTCTAAGGACAAAGTTATCTTTTGTGAGTAAAACACTCTGAGATATAAACAGAGGGAGGGAGACAGTGACGTAAGACAACTGGGTCTTTGCTTTTGGCTCTGTACAGCACTGCGTTATCTTATTGTTAGGTTTGCAGTATGAACATACCATTTATATGTTATGTACTGAGAAGTTTGTTTGCTCTAGGTGCTGTAAATGGGTGTTGGAGGCTGCGACATAAGACAAGGTAGCAAGTAACTGTATCTTTGCCTTCGGCATTGTACAGTGGCCCATTGCCTTTTTATTGGGTGTGTACTATGGAAATGCACAAGTGGAAAAGAAGATTACAGGGCCCAGCTAAATCAGTGACATGCTAAGATTATTCCGTCCACTATGAAATCTATTTATATAAGCTCTTAGGGGCATATTTACAAGCCCCTATCGCCATCACAACATCACTTTCAGTGACGTTGTGATGGCGATAGGGGCCTCACCTTATTCAGAAGGCAGCGTTAAGCCACTTAACGGGGCTTAACACTGCCCTGTAAATAAGGCCCCCTTTCCTGCAATGCTTAGCGTGAAAGGGGAGGGCAATGGGTGTTGCTGTGGGCGTTCCACCGCAACACCCATTGTTTCTGTCGTTGCCTCCTATTTACAAGGAAGGCGTAATAAGGGGCAGCAACAGAAATAAGACCAGGGAAAACCTGGTCCTACCCTGGCGCAACGAGGATAAATGTTTAATTTCTTCTTGTTTTGGCTGTTTTCATGTGTGCTGCGTTGTGCAGCATACATGAAGGCAAAAGGCCAATGATTTTTTATGTATAGGAAAGTCCCCCATCCTGCACATAAACAATCCTTTTTAAAAATGCAGCTTTGCAACTTCTGTGTGTGCTGCACTAAGCAGCACACATAGAAATTACAATGCGGCATTTAAAGATTGTTTTTGTGCAGGAAGGTCCCCGTTACTGCACATAAACAATCTTTCCCTGGACGCAGACACCCTAGCACTATGGTGCAAGGGTGCCTGCATTTGCGCTAGGCTTCTGAATGTAGCTCCAGCACAGGAGAAAACCCAGGGCTGCACCATATTCTTGTAAATATGGTGCAGCCCTGCGTTTCAGAAGTGGCGAAGCCAAGGAGGCTAATGATACTCTCCGCCACTTCTATGTAAATATGCCCCTAAGGCTCTTATTATTTACGGAGTCGGAATCTATCCTCCCCAATAAATACTTGCAAGTTTCACCTGCCAATATAAATCACAACCCTCAATTGTGATATGTGCGGTAACATAAAGCGCAGTTTACCGGGGTGCTCTTAGTGAAGGGTTTCGTGAGTAGGCTGGCGCAAGCTTCATGTCACGTAGGTGCATTCTGTGTGTCTTTATTTTTAAGGAGTGATATCTAATGCGGAAGGAAGGAAGGAAGGAAGGAAGGAAGGCGTAATTTCATTATGAATCGGGGTCCCCGCACAGGACGATTCAGTGAATAGATTGAGCACAGAAACCAGTTAGGCGCCAAGGGCGTTTTATTTTAATAATTTGTATTTATGGAGTAACGCCTGACATGTACACTGCTGAGACCAAAAGAAAAGACGAACACAAATGGAATTATAATATCTACGCTTTAAAAAAATATTTGCTTTATTCTGCAACCTGCCAGTATCTCTCTCAAGGATGAGATGTATTAGTGCAAGGCACTGCAGGCAGATCTAATAGCTGCAACGGGCACTTTCGTTTGGATTGTTGTTTTTGCTGGCACAGAGGGGATGTTCTGGCCATTAAACCTTAGCAGGCTTATGTCCAGTTGGCTGCATGGCATAAGCATTGTCCCTTTTTAGGTCGCCAGCTACCATACAGAGCAGCTGTCTGGTCAGCAGAAGACATCTTGGGGTCTCTAAGAAAGTTCTTCTGGGAATGCATTCTGCTCGTGGCTTGCTATTTGCTTTGTGGTTTGTAATTCACGTTTTCTGGCTTTCGATTTGCTGGCTTTCTTTGCTTTAGGAGTGCGGCTTGTTGGTAGGCTCACCAAGTGTCGTAGATTTGCTGACATAATCTTGTTTCATCAACATCCTTCAGAGCAAATGTAAGTACATTTCCCACATTTCTCTGTTGTCAGAGGGCATCCACTGAACACAGAGGGAGGTAAGGTTTCATGTGTACATTACAGGATCTGTTTAGTTAACTCAGACGATAGTTAACTCGGATGATTCAGTGTTTTAAAGTTGCATTTTATTCCCCTTAGTGCCTCATTGTCTGTGTTTACTATGTTAATGAGTGATGTCAGATTAGTCTTTCTGTGCCCTATTACACATGGGTAGAGGGGACATCTATGTGTGGCGTGTAGGTGGCATAGACATAGGCCATATTTTCAGTTCTCCGCATTCAGGGGTGTGCAGTGCACACTTCTTGGCCAGCATGTCAATAATCTTTTTAGTGATGTCAATTGTGATGTGCATCACAAATGACATCACAGTTGGCACCCTAACTAACATTAATTCAATATTTCATTCGTTTTTTGATGTAACCATAACCTCCCTCAATTAATGTTTTTTTTTCTTCAAGGAATTTGTATGCTTGTTTATTAACATAGGTTTATGTATGATCTCAGTAGCGAAGCTTACTCCTGTTTTTTTCAGTGAATTTCTTGAGTTTAGTAATAAAACACATTGATTATTGCTGGAGTAATCATAAGGCTTGTCCAAGGACTATACCTTGGAGGTACTGTGTAAAGGGCCGTGCCCTGTGCATAGTACTCTGTTACAGCACTTGCAGGCTGTGTCTAAACGTGAAACACCAGACAACATTTCTATTACGTTTTTCAAACCCAGATTTCTGTGAACTTTTTAAATTTAAAAAAACCTGCAAAGCTGTATCCCAAACCATAAAAATCTATGCCTTCGGCCCAATCCTCCTAAAAAGTTTGATGTTGACCAGTCCAATAGTTATCAGTCCCAAAAACACGCTATCTACATTTTCAATGCTAAACACAATTCTGGGCCACGCTCAAGATGTTTCCTCCCCTTTACTAATCTCTGTGAGACTTTCCCAGTTTTTAAGTAGGTTCCATGAAGATTCATTAAATGAGGAAAACGTAAAGATGAGTTAACACTTTCCGTATTGATTACTATTCAAACAGAACTTCAAATGTGCTGCCCCCAAGGTATGTAAAATATAATCTGAAATAAGTTATGTGTACAATAGCTATATTCTGTCTAAGATTAGTTGAGATTTACAATGTGTTGTACCCTATGAAAGGTAGCCAGGTAGAGTTTTGTAGTTTTCCTTATTAGCACCATGTTGCATGTCACATCAGTCTTAAGCCAGTAGTCAGCCTTCACTTCAGCCACACCAGGAGCAGCCTCCCTGCTGCTCAGCCCATCCCCAACTGTCACCACTCATTCACACAGGCACCCAGGCATTCCATTCATCACAGTCACACCAGCATTCCGATACCATCTCTCACTCTGGCCGAGCAGCTAGGAGAAAGCTAGGCTGGGTAACATGCATAAACATTATGAGGATATAACATTACCCCCTTACTTTTAAATGAAAAATGAAAGTATGGGAAAACATGAGAATAACTATAAACAAGACCAGAAAATATACAGCTGGAGAAAAGGTTCAAACTCAGGGAAGCAAAACTAAATACAACTTCACAAGAGTACGAACACTGCATAACCTGAAGGAAAAGGAACAATATTGACAAGCAAGAATAAATCAATGACAAGCAATATCCCCATCCTTCCCAATAAGCAATTTAAAAAAAATAAGTGAAGGGTGGGCCACACCCCAAGGCAAACACCCAAACCTGAAACCGGTAAAAAGGGTGTTAACACGTAATGGACTAAACCCAAAGACCAAACCACAGTAGGGCGCGACGAAACACACGTGTAACACAGGGTGAACTACACAGAGCGTAGACGCGGTAAGGCGCGAGGTGCCTTGCGCCACAAGAACAGCGTGAGGTGCAGGGCGACTTACACACAAGACAGGAACACGTGAGGCGCAGGGCGACTTACACACAAGAAAGAAACATGTGCGGGGCAGGGCGACTTACACAAAAACCGACAAGAGGTGCGGCGCAAGGCGTCTTACAGACACATCAGACCAAACGTGCAGACAAACGTGCAGCTCATGACGACTTAAGCACATTGATCACAAAACCTCATATGTAACGTAACACAAAGAGATGGGGAACCACCCACCAAGACCAGAACCACCCTCATATAAGGGTGCAATGTGACTACAACTCACTCTAAAAGAAGTGCTACCCATGTATAAGAAAGCGTTGACAGTGGCATCACAAAACATGGAAATATATCCCATAAGTCATGCAAAAACAGTTCCAATTGTAGTACATTTTTAAACTGTAACCCCCGCCAGTGAGCGACCACTCACCCGAGTAGTACTACTCTGGAAACCCTCTTGTCTTGTGTACCCCCAGACATAATGTAATGTAAGCTGTAACTAAACAACAATGCAAATACATATTTGACCAAAACATGTGACCCCCATAAAAGAATAACTGTGTGCCAATAAGAGTAACACAAGCATTTTCCTGTATGTGAGAAATATGTCTTTGTAGGAATATAAAAGGATGTCCAGTCAAATACGATTCACAAACTAGAGCAACTCTTGTAACACAAATCTTATTTAGGAAGAACAGGAACAGTCTCCCTAGAAACCATAGGCGAATTTCAGAACAACAAATGATGAATCCACAACTTAAATTGATTTCCTGCAATACGCCCACATCAAGTTCAATTTAGTAGTGATTCCTTATTTTACAGCACCATTTGTCTCCATGATGAACTTGGTGACTGCCTCACGACTGTGCCTAATATTCAGTCATACAAATGGACTATAAAGAAAAGCGTACCTGTGGTTTCACGATGCTTCACAAAACCATCTATCAAAAAAAATAAGCCAAGAGATTCAGTCAATCTTGACAAAACAACGTCCGTGGACACCTTCAAATTTCAAGAGGACATGAAATGCAGCCGAATAGAACAATGCGATGTCCCCGGTCACATACGAATTTTGGTGGAACTTTATTGGAAGAAATAAAAAAACAACGTGGTTGGCAAAACGTGTACCAAACATGCTGGAAGGTACAAGAAACCATGCAGGTCTCATACTTGCGATGTTCCTCCAAACTCAAAATGACGGCACGCAGAGAATGTCGCTTCCCGATGGCTCTCTGCATTACAAAACTGCATAGCGTCCCACAGCAGCAAACAGCTGTGTGCTACCAAAGACGTCACTGGAGACCTCACAGGAGACACGCGCAACACCGTAACTATGGTGAGTACACGCGCTGTTTTGAAAATTCAAATTCTTGAGAAACAGTAAATAGGCTGGCAATAAGACATCTTGTAGTGATGGAAATCTTGAAAAAAAAACAGAAAAACTCACCTGGGTTTTTGATAAAAATCTCACCGATCGCTCCAGTAGATTCCAAATGCCAAAGCCACACTGACCATGTGTATCTTGTGATCCCCAGCACATGTTAAGCACGCAATACAGATGGCACATAGAAACATGCAACCAAAACGCTGGGGGCCATTCCAAAAACGTGCATTGCAATGTACCTCTAATAATGCGCTGACAGTCCGAAGCGCAAGACATTGTGTTAGTGTTAGAAAAACACCTTTTTTTTTTTTTGTCCCCACGCTGCATAACGTTGCATAAACATGCCACAGATGTAGAAAGTGAGTAAAAATAAACAGAGTTGGGACACTCCACAGATCATGAGCTTGTGCTTTCCATGTGTCACCAAAGCACTAAATGAGCAAAACCGCACCGCTCCTGAGTGTCGCTTGTGAAATCCTCTCACTGAAACAGACTAAGCAAAATCCAGTCAAAGTAATAAGAAACCATATTCCGCTACTGTGCTGCCACAATTTCTTTCATAGTCCATGGAGCATGTCCAGGCTGGAACTGTTTGTTTGAAAGGACACTGGTGGGTGGGGCCGTCCGTTGACAAGGACACTGGTGGGGCAGGCTTGCCTGTAGATCCTTATTTGACACTTTACTCCTTGTTACTCTGGGTTTCTTTAGTTTCTCCTTGACCATTTGTGGACCGCTTTTAAATCCTTAAATACGCTTGAGTCCAGGTCCAGTCATCACCAAAATATGTTGTACCCTATGACAGGTAGCCAGGTAGAGTTTTGTAGTTTTCTTTATTAATTCCATGTTGCAGGTAACATCAGTCTTAAGCCTGTTGTCAGCATTTACTCCAGCCTCACCAGGAGCAGCCTTCCTGCTGCTCAGCCCATCTCCAACTGTCACCGCTCCTCCACACAGGCACCCAGGCATTCCATTCATCAGTAACACCAACATTCTGAAACCATCTCTCACTCTGGCTGAGCAGCTAGGAGAAAGCTAGGCTGGGTAACATGCATAAACATTATGAGGATATAACACAATGCTTTCCACTTAAGACCAGCTGAAATTGCAGGAGCATTGAAACTTTACTTTTTCAGTTCATTAAGCATATATGCTATCATTTTTGAGCTTATAGTATTACAATAAATTGCCTAAATTGTGTTGGTTGAGGTATTCTTTGTGCAGAGTAAATTCCTGTTGTTAATTCTAGACAGATGCCAATATATACATAACATTAATCTTTTGGAGATTAAACCTTTTTTGGCTCGGTTTTCAGGTCCCAGAAATTAAGCTCTTTACTGGTTTTTCTGTTTGTGTTTTTTAAACATGTATGTGGTGCCGACAGCCATGCATATTTAGAATGAAGATTAAAAAGGAACCCAGGTTATTTTGGCTGCACTCCTACCAGCAGAAATAGCACATTTGTAAAAAGCCTCCATTAACTAACGCTGGCTTAATGTAAAAAATACTTTAGTAGCGTTGTGAGTTTCAGTATAGGGTTATGTTTTCACATTCATGAGCAATGCTAACACGGAAGGAACCAAAACTGCAACATTGTTAACTACATGCTGAATTGCAGTGGTTTGAGCATTGGTTTCTAGGACAATAGACTAGTTCTAGCATCTTAAATTGACGTGCTATGCCTTCTAAGGCATTTACTAACCAGTACAACAACATCTTGAAACAAGTTTTTCCATAGCAAACGTGAGCTTTCCTTATTGGAACTCCACCTACAAGTGACAGCTTTTTCAAATTTCCTGTTTCTTCAAATTCACCTCCCATCTCTCAATTTTCTCCAAAACCACCAATAATCTATTTGCCATGGTCATGGAAGCCCAAGTCTCTTCAATCGCAAAAAAGGTCATTCTTGTGCTGTGTCCACTGAATCATCTGTTTTCCTACACTCTATACGAGTATTAAACATGTAATTTTTGTTATTTGGTTAATTTTAAACATATGTTATGCTGGCCTCTAAGAATGCCTTTTTGCTTATAAAAAGTTAAAAATGCAATTGCCAGTCTGAGAACTGCTCATTCAAACTAAAGTAAAGTTCAGAATCTTCATCCTGGCAAAATTGAGCCTTCAGTCCTCTATGTAAACTTGTGGTCTGCCTCAAATGGTTTCTGTCTGTTCGAAACTCTGGATATGTGTGCGACGGTGCTCACCAATTCCCTGCCTTAAGATGTGGAATCATCATCTGCTGCTCATTGTCTCAATCCTGACATTTTTCTTGTGTTCTGGAAGAACATAAAACACACAGTTTGTTACTGTCTCTTGTGCTTGCTCCACCAGTCATCTCTAATGACTATGCTTGTTTTTTTCTCGTTTCCCCACCTCATTACAGATGTTCTTAAAGATGAGTAAGTTTGTGATATGTCCCATTCATGCTTCTCATCAAAGATCTGAATCGGAAGAGTAGATGAACTCGAATTTACAATAATTTCAACTAGATATCAAATAAAAACAAAAATTAAAAAAGAAGAGCGAATCCTGTTTTCGATTCAGATTGAGGTATTGTATTTTCATTTCGTTCATCTAGTGGAGATCTTTAAATAGTTTTCTAATATTTTCTGCATATTCTAGAAATGTAAAGGTTCTTAAAGTTCAATATAAGTTACGAACAATCCCAGGTTAATCAGGCTCTTCCTGTTGGAAAGCATAAAAATAGAGTCCACGATGATCTATCCTTTCCATTAGTACTATTTTTTGATCGGTTTAAAATAATATATCTTGGCACTCATTTAAAGTAGTTAATTATGTGGGAACTGAATAGGTTGAAAGCTCCCACTTAACATGAAGAATAGAAAAGTTTGTAGCTCTTGCAACATTAATTTTAGATTCTATTAAGGACACAGAGGCGAGGATTATGCTTCTCGATATTTACTACTCCTTGAAATAGCAGCCAATGAAAAAACAGTAAACGCATAAACATACTACAATTTCCCATGAGGCTTTGATCCATACCTCCTATAAACCAAACCAATAGTATCTTGATATCTAGTACAAATTAGAGAAGCACCATCTTCCTGCCTTTTTCTTTGTAAACATGCAGTCCAAGCATAAGAACAATGTCCATAAAATAAACAAGCAAACCGTTCCAAAGACTCTCAACGGAGAGTTAACACAGTCCAGAAGGTCATATCAGAAACGTTGAAAGTCCAAACAGCAACCAGAGTCGAGAACAAGGACCACTGGAAACAGCCCGGCCCCAAGGGCATTAAGTCTGTTTCGAATCCGAACCTTAAAAGAAAGAATAACATGAATTCCATCTTGATCTAAGTTAAATCACAAAGGGTCGGCCACAATACCAGTATATACATCACAGATACATTTATAACAATGCTATCCTAAATCTTACCCATCCCAACGGGTAAGATAATCTTCGCCACTGTGTCCTTAATAGAATCTACCATTCTTGTCGCAAAAGCTAGAACATTTTCTGTTCTATGGCAGGACCAGAGGCTCCGATTATGCGGATTCAAACCAACAACAACAGAAGACACATGCACAATAGGTTTATAAACAAAATCTTAAACATAGAATCTGATGACCACTCAGCAGTGCAAAGAATATCTTCGAATCTAGACCCAAGAGAAAACGCCTTGGACGCCATAGCCCCTCTATCTGAATGAGCACCAAACAAGGAGATCTCAATCTCAGCTTCCGACATGACCAAACGAGCCCAACGGGCTAAGGCCGCTGCTGTCACTGGACGAAAAGGCTTCTGGTTAGCCTATTACAAAGGATCCAGAGGATCAGCCCTATGAGCCAAAGTACGTTCTTCATAAACCTTTAAACATTTTACAACACATAACTTTGCATTGTGTAGAAAAGCAGGATAATCTATGGACCCGGACATTGTCTTTGTCCTTTTTTAATTAAGAAGCAAATTTCCTTCAGGAGAAAATAACCTACCTGCAAGGTCGAGAGCTCACACATCTGACACACGTCTGCATGAAATCAAGCATAAAAGAATAGTTAGCTTGGCAGAAAGTTGTTTCAATGACATTTAGGATTCGTCAAGAGAGGTAAAGGTATTGACAAATTTGGCAATGTCTTTCACAAACCGATCACCACATAACTGCCCCTCAGCCAAGGGGCCTGGTTCCGCAGTTGCTAATTCCACCAATTGTGGGTCGATGCACAGTAGAACAGTTTTGCAGTGCTCTGAAGCCAACGCGCAGTTAGCGTTGCCCAAGAAGCCTATTGCCCTCTGCATCCAAACTTCTTGCACATCTGGGTGAACAGGGGCACCTGTCTCCTGTTCCTGGAGGGCCAGGTCAAGGATTTTTGTCAGGGGGGGCAGCAACATTGAGGAGCTTATCCTGGCATTCTCAGAGTGCTTTATCTATGTCCTTCGGGTCTTTATTGTATTTCTTGAGAAAAGTGATCATGGAAGTGTCTATATCGAGAGTGATAACAGTTTTGTGAGGGAGATCAGGTCTAGGGCATTCAGATTTCAGACGAGATCAGGCTTCTTTGTCAAAACATTTGCGCAGGTTCAACTGCACATACTCGGCTGCTGCAGGAATAGGGGCCCAATCTGATGATCTAGGATGCACAATATTTGAAGGGTCAAAAGTTAAGGGGGTCACAAAAGACTGGGAGCTGGAACGTTTACGTTTCTTGGAGCGTTTGCGGGTCTGGGACTTCTGGGAGAAAGAAGAATCTGTATCATATCTGTACCTGGGGAAGGTGCGGGGGGAAGAATTGGGTGCATCCCAGCGCTATATTCATGGTCCTTTTACGCTCCCTCAGTCTCGTTAGAAATGACATCAATATGTATCTATGAAGGAAGGTGCGGAAGGAGCAGAAGGAGGGGCAACTCCAGGTGAAGGGGGGCAAAAGGGCGACCTGCAAGCTCATCTAAGCGCTTGGAAATGGGCTGAAGGGCTGAACTGAGGGCTTTATCTAAGGACTTTTGGACAGATTTGTTGATAATTTGCTCCATCCCCTCATTATAAAATTGTCCTCATTAGGGCCATAGGCTTCGGACCCTGATAAAATGTCTTGCAGTCAGACATGGTCACCTTACATTCAAAAATCCCCAGAGGGAAGCATGGGTCCTCACTAAAATAGTAGTAAAAAGGCAGGGAGAGGGACAGAAAGACCCATAAATGTAATTGTTACATCCCTGACCAGCACAGGGATCAGGACGTCAAATGGAAGCAATAAACTGGAATCACAATGAATAGAACGTGCACTTCACCATAAGATATTCATTATCCAGGACTTATAAACAAGTAAGACTTCTGCAATAGCCTGGAGACAATTTTATAATTGGTATTCAAAACACTCTGCACAGCGCACACCATTTTACTTCCTACTTCCTTTCTGGCTGTGCTATATAAAAAATAAATACATTCTTCTCTCAGCAGTCTATTTGTAAAGTAGCTAAAACTTCTGATTTTATCTCCATTGTGTCCCTATGCTTTCCTGCTGTCTTGTAGTCCAGTGATATCAAAGCTCGATTTATGTATAGTAATTCATAGTTTTTGTAAAGCGCTTACCGCAGCCACAGATTGCTGTTTCAGAACATGGGGACAAGAAAGAAACATCAGATTAACAAAGCAGTGGAGTAACGTGGAGGTGAGAATCGACGTAGCCAGTAGTAAATCTACCAGTAAAAGTCTAATATTATGGAGAAGCATTGAAGATGAGGCCTGAACAATAATTTACCATTCTCAGGCATCCGACAGACATAAAGTGCAGAGACCAGACTGTATGAGAAGTGGAGTAGATTAATCTTTAGGCATCTTCAAACTTCATAAAGATTTTCCCCCCTAAACAGGTAGCTGAGGAAGAAAATTCCAGAGGAGGGTGACCTATATGTGGTGAGATCGTCCCCAATGTTTTTAGCTTAGCTAGATGTTTAACCAGGAGCTTTGCAGAGGTAAATCACAAGTGTTCTGTGGACTTGACGAATGGAAAGTTTAGTCAAATTATCTTATGTACAACCATGAATAGATGCAGGTAAAATAAAAAGCATTTTCAAGTGGGATCTCACTTCGTTAGGTAGCCAAGAGAGAGATCTGATCTTTGCACCTAAGGCCACAGATTACCCTTCCTGTGTGGTATTGAAGTATTTGCAGTTTGCCTGTACAATTCCTAGGGGGACCAATAAGGATGCTTTTGAAGTAATCCAACCACGATGGTACCATTTCATGGTTTAACATGATGTTTTAGGGGAATTTAGAAAAGGGCGAATATACTGAAGCAGGCATACATGGTGAAACACACCTTTATTGAATAAGTTCACATGTATGTCACTTAATTAAAATTGCGTTTATTTAGAAAACAATCATTGTATATTTACAAAAATGTTTTACTAGTTGCACTGAAAATAATATAATTGTTTTCAAATTAGGTCAAATCTTGGAATTACGTTTAGTCCACTTACAAAGAAATGTTGAACTCTTTGTTGCCCCGTCCACTAATCTTTGGTTACATTTCTCTGTATTTTGTGCAGTGTCAAGAATTCCTGTCATACAAGGGAAACACGCCCTTATGTAAACAGGAGAGCTGTTACATAACTCAAGGGAAACACGCCCTTATGTAAACAGGAGAGCTGTTACATAGCTCAAGGGAAACACGCCCTTATGTAAACAGGAGAGCTGTTACATAACTCAAGGGAAACACGCCCTTATGTAAACAGGAGAGCTGTTACATAACTCAAGGAAAACACGCCCTATAAAGGGAGGAACCGGGAGGTACAAGGCTGTCGGATATTGTGTTTACACCGACGTACCTGCTTCGTGAAGAGCAGTGTTCCGGAGTGGTGCTCCAGTAAGGCAAGAACGGAGGTAGGTCGAGTCGTTACTCCCTGGGCCGTGTCTTGCCCCATCGTCACCTGTGAAGGACCCGGAAGCTCTACCGGTCAACCATTGAGCTTCGCTTTTTGACTCGGCTGAGTCCAAGCGCAGTGGCGCTTTTGCTGGTTGGAGTCGTAACTCCCAGCCCGACCAGAGACACAGGGACTGCCAGCTGTAACGCACACCAGGAGGTGTTTGCCGCGTTACAGACTCGGAAGTCCACAGGATCGATCGAGCGGCTGCTCTCGGTTCAGTCTTCTTGCTTGTGATTGGGGTATCGGTGACGCATCACCAGGAGGTGACTCCGCGTCCCGGTGCAGTCTGAGGAAGAGGTTGAGCGGCTGCTCCCTTCAGGTAGAGACCCCGGCTGGGTGTTTCCCTGACTCCTCGATTCTCCCCAACACTCTTCGTGCCCCTCACAGCCTACCGATTGGCATTGTCGGCCATTTCATTTCTGCCCTCTGTTGGCATACGCCGGGATCGGCGTATATGCAGAGGACGGTTAGGACCATCCGTGCTGTGGGCTGGTAACGTACTTAGCCTGGAGGATTCCAGTGACTATAACTTTTGTTTGTTCTTTGTATTTTATTTGCCTTCATTAAAAGAACTAACCCTTCACAAGTGGTTGCGTCCTCATTGTCGTGTCTGTTAAACGATCCTGAGACGTTCAGGGCGTTACATGCAGTGGGGGATGGGTAAGACAAGTCAAGGCATATTACATGGTCAATTTTTAATTACAGTTGAGAATCCGAAGTTAAACCCTTATTTTGATGCAAAGGTGCAAGCCAATTTAAATGTTTTCTAGATTACTTGCAAAGTTAAACACTGTCCACAGAAACATTCCACATTTCTCCAAAAGCAAGTCAATCCTCCCAAGTTTCAGTTTGTCCTTTTTTATACAGTCCCGAAGGATCACATTTATTCCCACCTTTTAGTTTGTCATTTTTATTGGCCTTTTTTTAACAGAACATTTCAACTTGACTAATAAAGAACACTCCCTCCCCTGCAATGAACCATGGTGTACATGTTGTTATTTTAACCCCTTTGTTATCTTTTTAAATTTCGTAATTCAATTTTTTTATTATCGTCTTCCGAATCCTGATTTCCTTTATTCATAGGATCTATCTGGCGAGTAATGTGTGGTTCCCTGAGTCTCTGAAATTGTTTCTAATTCTTCTGTATTTCATAAGCTAGCTTTTTAGTTTTCGGTAGCAACCATACTTTTGTATATACATATGATTTCTAGATTCTTCTAATTTCCTTGAAAGTGTAAGGATCATCTGTTTTGCTGCTAAGAGTAAGAAGGAAATATTTTGACCTTCAACACTGCTTAGGGGTAAATCTTCTCTAAGGGTTCCCCCAAAATGATATCCGCCTAGTTCTGGCCCTGTTGTTCTATGTATTCTTCTAAGGACCTCATTTCAATAATTCTGAAGAGAAGAGCAGTCCCACATGATGTGAACCAATGACTCCTTTTGCCTACAACTCTTCCGGTATGTGACTGGTCATGCAGGATCTATTTGATGTAACTTGTGGGGTGTTGTCTATATAATATCTTCTATTGTGATTCTTTACCTTGCGGATGTTTAGCAGAAGTGTTGTGCCTCTGCAATATATGTTGTTACTGTTTTATCATCTCAGGTGGGTTGCCAAATCTGTCTCGCATTGTTTTTTTTAATGATAGGTGGATATTCTCTTGCAGTTCTGTCAATAGTCTATAGATTGTAGAAATTGGCATGTGCCAAGCGGTGTGGGTCTTAATTAATTTTTCAAATGGGATCAGGGATCTAGAACTGCATTCTGTAATTATAGGTGGCATGACCCAATTTCTCACCTGAATGTATCGGAACCTTTCTTCCTTTAGGAGTCCTTATTCCTCTTTTAGCTGTGGGCGTTTAATTTGCCCATTATTTAAGAGGTCTCCTATTGTGTGAAGTCTGATTTCTCTCCAGCGTTTGAAGTCTTAATCGTTCATTCCTGGGGTGAAGTTGTATTGTTTAGTAGGGGTGCCGAACGTGAAGTTAGAATGTGTCTCTCGTCCCCAAAGATTCCATTCTTTTAGGACTGCCAGCTGTCCTCATGATGCACTTTTGTTCACAAGCCTCACTGTGCCTCCTAACCCTGCCTTTATTTGTACCTTTCCTATTGTGCCCAAAATAGAAAGTCTTGTCCTGATGAGTCCGTGCACCTCTCTGGAAAAATCTAGAAAGTATCTCCTGGCAGCGAATTATCAGAAGTAGTATCCAGACTCAACACTCACTGAAAACAGCACCACTGTTACTGATGTCCAAAACACCCAATGTAATGATCCGGTTTGCACTACACCCACTTGGTGTTGTATGAAATGGGAAAACCAATTGTGCCCTTACCTAAGGTAGTGCACGTGCACTTTAGATATGTGCATTGTCTGTGACTATATATCCTCTTGTTCTGCTACATGACCACATTACTTCTTTATGGACCTTGCGCCTCTAAAATTTTCATACTGGAGAAGAGTGAGCTGCTTTTTGGGTAGGTATCCTTAACCAGTAGTTAGTTTGGTGAGCAGTCACACTCAGTTTTGGGGACTGGGGCTGGGTTTTCACCATCAGACTTTGACCCTGAGCAACTGAGAGAAAGGCAGGAAAGGCGAGGAAGAGAAAGGAAGGAAATCGGTGGCGTAGGGAGTATGCTTGAATGAAAAAGATGAAACAGTGACTCTAGGGTTGTGAGGAAAAAAAGTCATGAGTTGCAATCAATACTAGGGAGTCTTGCCATTCTGCTCCAGAGGTAAGATGACCCTGCTTGGATTTGAATTTGTGACTTGCAGGTAATGCTGATATCAGCAGTGAGTGTTTAAGTCACTGAAAAATGTGGTTAGCATTGCTGTTCTAATAGACCTATAGGTTTAGGTCGAAATCTCAATAAGAGGGTTTAAACACCCACGCTAGGTGTGACCTGAGTCACATGTGGATGTGGTGTGAACTGATTGCATGAAAGTGTTTGATATATGCTGTGCCATCAAACTCAATGAAAGTGTCAGTTACCATTTGGAGGGCAACATCTGGTAGAAACATTTACAGCCTCCACAGCGAGTGTTACTAGAGAATCAGTCAATCAATCAATCATTTGTAAAGCGCACAACTCACCCGTGAGGGTCTCAAGGCGCTGGGGGGGGGGGGGTTGCTGCTACTGCTCGAACAGCCAGGTCTTGAGGAGTCTCCTGCAGGCCAACAGGTCCAGGGTCTGTTGTAGGCCAGGTCGCTCCCCACGCCGCACGGCTCCTCCTGTGCGCTCGTGACTCCCCGTGCTGCCTTCCACGGCCGTGAGTTCGCCGCTGGTGTACTCTCCCTGACTCTGTTTCTGCTTGCTCTGTTTTGCTGCCTCTGATTGCTGATTGTATTTTTCTGCTCATAATTTGTATTTTCCTGATTGCTCCCAGTGCCCCCTTTTCTTCTGTACCCCACCGCTCTATTTTCCAGTCCCCGCTTCCTTCTGCTGCTCCCCTGCGGCCCGCCCCTTTTCCCTTCTGTGACCCGTTCCCGCCGCCCATTTGCCGCCCCGCTCCCAGCTGCTCCTCCCTCCCACTTCGCCTTATATTGGAGGACGCCGCGTGGGTGCGCCGGAGGCAAGCCCGTCTGTGCCCGGACCGCGCCCAGCACCAAGACCCCTGGACCCCGCAACCGCTGCAACTCCAGACATCTCTACGACACCAGCACCCTCCACGCTCTCAACACCGGCCGAGACCACCGCTGCTTCCAGGCCACCCCCAAACGCACCCACGGCCCGTTCTCCTGCCGCACCTGCTGCTTCACCTGCGACCGAGCCACCAAACCTCCCAGGACCGGGGCCAACTACCTTCGCTGCATACTCCTCAACACCTGCTCAGCACGCAAACAAGCCATTGAGCTCTAGGATTTTGCTCGACACCTCCGCCCCTGACGTGGTCTTCCTGACAGACCTGGTGGAACGACGCCTCGGCACCTGACATCGCCAAAGCCATCCCGGACGGCTACAAGATCACCCGCAGAGACCGCACCAACAGGACGGGAGGAGGAATAGACATCGTACACAAGTCCACCCTCAAAGTCTCCTCCCACTCAGACGACACCCTTAGTACCACCGAACACCTGCACTTCCAGATCCACACTGACCCAAACACCACCCTCAGAGGAACACTCATCTACAGACCACCCGGACCCCGGCCTTAATTCAGCGACTCCATCGCCGACCTCGCCAGCACCCACGCACTCGCCTCCACGGACTACATCATCCTCGGGGACCTAAACTTCCACCTCGAGAACAGCAACAACACCAACTCCACCACCCTGATCGCCAACCTCGGCCTCAGACAACTCGTCACCGATCCAACACACGCCTCCGGCCACACGCTTGACCCTATCTTCTCCACAAGCCCACACGTCACCTTCAACCACACCACCGAACTACACTGGACCGATCACCTATGCGTCCACTTCACCTACAAGAAGCCAACCACACACCACTGCAACAAACAGCTCCCCCGCCGGGGCTGGAGTAAAGTCACCAAGGACCAGCTGACCACCTCCCTCGTGCAGAACCCACCCACAGACACCACGGACCCAGACGCCGCCACACGCAACCTCAGCCATTGGATCAACAACTGCGCCAACACCCTCGCCCCACTCAAGAAACCACCCAACAGCCACACCAGAAAGAAAGCCACCTGGTTCACCGAAGAGCTCCAGACCTCCAAACGGACGTGCCGAAAACTGGAGAAGAAATGGCTACATGAACAAACACCAGACAGCCACGCAGCCCACAAGGACCCCTCCCGCAAACATCACCACCTCATCAGACTGGCCAAAAGATCATCCTTCAAGAGCCGCCTGGAAAACAACGCACACAACAGCAAAGAGCTCTTCAGCATCGTGAAAGAACTCTCCAACCCCAGCGCCAACACCAACGACATCCCACCCTCCCAAGAACTGTGCGACTCACTGGCCGCCTTCTTCCACCAGAAAATCGCCGACATCCACGCCAGCTTCGACAACACGACCGCCCCCACCACACGGGACCCCACCGCCCCAGAGAATACCACTCACTGCAACCTCCTAACCTCCTGGACCAACATCAACGACGACGAGACACGCAAGATCATGAACTCCATCCAGTCCGGATCACCGTCAGACCCCTGCCCACACCACATCTTCAAAAAAGCCGACACTGCCATCGCCCCCCAACTGCGGAAGATCATCAACATCTCCCTGGAGACTGCCTCCTTCCCGGAAAGCTGGAAACCCGCCCAAATCAACGCCCTCCTGAAGAAACCCAAAGCAGATCCCAAGGACCTCAAGAACTTCCGGCCCATCTCACTGCTCCCATTCCCGGCAAAGGTCATCGAGAAAGTCATCAACGCACAGCTGACCCACTACTTCGAAGACAACAGCATCCTAGACCCGTCCCAGTCTGGATTCCGAAGAAACCACAGTACCGAGATAGCCCTCATCGCAGCCACAGACGACATCAGGACTCCACTAGACAACCGAGAAACATCGTCCCTCATCCTCCTGGACCTATCCGCCGCATTCGACACAGTCTGCCACCGCACACTAAAGGAACGCCTCCAAGAAGCCGGAATCCAGGGAAAAGACCTGGACTGGATCACTTCCTTCCTCTCCGGCAGAACACAGAGCGTACGCCTCCACCCCCCCCCCCCCCTTCCGCTCCAAGGCCACCGACATCATCTGCGGCGTACCCCAGGGATCATTCCTCAGCCCGACGTTGTTCAACGTCTACATGGCCCCCCTCGCACAGGTCGTCCGCCGACACCACCTCAACATCATCTCCTACGCCAATGACACCCAACTGATCCTCTCCCTCACCAAGGACCCGACCACCGCCAAAACGAACCTCCACGAGGGATTGAAAGCCGTCGCCGAATGGATGAGGAACAGACGACTGAAACTGAACTCTGACAAGACGGAGGTCCTCATCCTCGGACCCACACCCTCAGCCTGGGACGACTCCTGGTGGCCGACCGCGCTAGGAACAGCATCAACCCCCACCGACCACGCTCGCAACCTGGGAATCATCCCCAACTCCACCATGGAGAAGCAGGTCAACGCCGTCTCCTCCGCCTGCTACAACACCCTCCAAATGCTCCGCAAGATCTACAAGTGGATCCCCACTGAAACAAGGACTGTGACCCAGGCCCTCATCAGCAGCAGGCTAGACTATGGCAACGCACTCTACGCAGGCATTCCGGCCAAACACCTACGACGACTACAACGCATTCTAAACACCTCCGCCCGACTGATCCTCAACATCCCTCGCTGCAACCACTTCACCCCCCACCTGAGGGATCTTCACTGGCTCCCCATCGAAAAGAGGATCACTTTCAAGCTCCTCACCCACGCACACAAAACCCTCCACAACACCGGACCAGCCTACCTCAACGACCTACTCAGCTTCTACACCCCCACCCACCAGCTCCGCTCCGCCAATCTCGCCCTCGCCGCAGTCCCCCGCATCCACCGCACGACCTCCGGCGGCAGATCTTTCTCCTTCCTCGCCGCCAAGACTTGGAACTCCCTCCCCACACACCTACGGTGGACCCAAGACCTCCTCACCTTCAGAAGACACCTCAAGACCTGGCTCTTCGAGCAGTAGCAGCCCACCCCCTCAGGGCCTTGAGACCCTCATGGGTAAGTAGCGCGCTTTATAAGTGCATTGATTGATTGATTAGGCGGATGGGGAGGGTGTTCCGGGTTTTAGTGGTGAGGTGGGAGAACGATCTGCCGCCGGCGGTCGCTCGACGGATGCGGGGGACGGTGGCGAGGGCGAGGTGAGAGAAGCTGGCGGTTCAAGATGTAGAAGGTGAGTTGTTAGTTGAGGTATGCCGGTCTGGTGTTGTGGAGAGCTTTGTGAGCGTGGGTGAGGAGCTTGAAGGTGATCCTCTTGTTGACCGGGAGCCAGTGAAGGTCTTTCAGGTGGGCTGAGATGTGGCTGTGGCGGGGGATGTCGAGGATGAGGCGTTCTGTATGCGTTGTAGATGTTTCTGGAGTTTGGCTGATGTTCCTGCATAGAGAGCGTTGCCGTAGTCCAGTCTGCTGCTGACGAGGGCCTGGGTGACTGTCCTTCTGGTACCGGTGGGCGTCCATCTGTAGATCTTGCGGAGCATGCGGGGGGTGTTGAAGCAGGATGAGGAGACAGCGTTCACTTGCTCGGTCATTGACAGTGCGGAGTCCAGGATGACTCCCAGGTTGCGTGCATGGCTAGTGGGCATCGGTGCAGCCCCCAGTGCGGCCTGCCACCATGAGTCATCCCAGGCGGAGGGGGTGGATCCGATGATGAGGACCTCCGTTTTGTCCGAGTTCAGTTTCAGGCGACTGATCGTCATCCATTTGGCGATAGCCTTCATTCCTTCGTGGAGGTTGGATTTGGCGGTGGTGGGGGCCTTGGTGAGGGAGAGGATCAGCTGGGTGTCGTCGGCGTATGAGACTATGTTGAGGTCGTGTGATCTGGCGAGCGGTGCCATGTAGATGTTGAAGAGTGTCGGGCTGATGGCTGATCCTTGGGGTACGCCGCAGATGATCTTTGTGTCTTTGGAGTGGAATGGGGGGAGGCAGACACTCTGGGTTCTGCCGGTGAGGAAGGAGGTGGTCCAGTCCAGTGCTTTGTCGCGGATCCCTGCGTTGTGGAGGCGTGTGCGGAGGGTGTGGTGGCAGATGGTGTTGAAGGCGGCTGAGATGTCCAGGAGGATGAGGGCTACAGAGAATGTGGGCATTACCATGTGGACACGCCATGGAGTGAGGAAGCTCCAATACAAGTTGTCCGTGAGAGTGTAAAAGGGTACGATACCTACTCCTAGGCCAGCTACCTCCCCTGTGTTCACTATTCCTGAAGAAGCAAGAATAAGCCAGCGGCTGGTATATAAAACGGGCAGAGTTGTCTGTGTGATTTACTACACTAAACTGTTAACATGTGTTAGTCCAGCAAGGGTCTAGCAAATGTATGAGCTTGGAACCATACAGTAACTGGTCACCTGCCAGCATCCCCTAGGGAGATGCCAGGTCTTCTGAATGTGAAAATCTTCCAGGAGTTTTGGTACTCCCTTTCAGAAGGCACCAGACTCTCACACATTTTCCTTACTCGCCAGGGCCTAAGGTTCAGGTTTTCACAAGTGCAAGAAGATACCACCTGAATCGGTAAAACTGCTCACCTTTTTTCCTTACCTGGAATTACCCAACACGTTATTGAGGGAGCTTGAAGAGTAAGGATGGTGGCCTCTCTATTTCTCCCAGAGTGTGGAGGGAAAAGTAATTTGCCAAAAGAAATTGTGAAGTATGCTTGTTGGCACTAGGTCTACCGGCATAGATTGAATCTGGGGAGAGACTGATGCAGGGCAGTTGGAAATGCCAGCACTGATGACTTTTGAGTAAGAACTGGCTTGTTGTAAATGTTGCTGCTTGATTCAGAGAAATGAGCTAGGGGTTTCACCCTCCAGAAATGTAAATACGTGAATTACTTCTAGTCCCTCTTTTGTTTCCAATTGCCATCAAAATTCTGATGGGGCTGATAACAGCAGTTACCGTCCCAACGGAATTATGAGATCTGTGGAAGCACCATGGATCTCTCTACTTTACAGAGATATTGGAACCGAAATCCTCATATGGAAGCATGGGAGTGGAAAGGAGGAATTACCAGGGGAATTAAACACAGAATACCAAGTTCCCCATTAATTTTTATTTCTTGGTGGGCCTTTGGATCCATCTTGTAATTGGATGAATTTTCCTCTCCTCTGGAGTTACTAGGTACCCACAGTATCAGTAACTGTGGGGTTGGTGAAATACCGACCACTCATAATGAGGGACCATAGTCTCAGATTTGATTACTTAAACTTGTGGTATGCACCAATTTGTGTCAAAGGCACTGCTACACCGGTCTAGTTTTTGTTAATCTTTTAAACCAAGTGAAGATCCTGTGTTTAATGATTTTGCAGGCAAGAATCTGGAGGCTATTAATGGTGCTGTGACTGGAAAACAGAGAGATAGTAAATACACACGTTCCTCCTCCTTCCAAAAGATCTTATGTAACCGGTTTATTGAGATTTATCTTCTTCTGCACATTACTGAAATGGTCTGTATATCTTTACAAAAAAGCTGCCAAAATAAGACCACAACATGAAAAACGTGTGCACACAAACCCTCACAGGTTAAATAAATGAGCTGAATTTGTAAAAAAAATTGTTTGTTATATTGTGCCTATATTCAGATTAGATCTCAAATTCCATGCTTTTATTTAATTGTGTTCTATATATTTGATTGTTCTGTGTTTGAGTCATTAAATTGCCTTTATGAAAAAAAGTCTTAAAGTGCATTCCCCTAATTCATTTGCGAGAAAATAAACCCATTGTGCAGAATGTTTTTCAAACACTGATAGTGTAGTGACCGAGCTCATACAATTCTCCATTAGTGAGCCAAACCCAAGCTCCTGTTTTATACACATGCTTTTAACTTAAAATCATCACAGGTTCCAGTGTGTGCGTATTTGTAAAGAACACATAGAAATTACTCAACAATTAGGCAATCACGATTTATCTATAGCCGGATATTTGACAAGTAATCCTGTTCGCCTTCTAAGTTTTATTTGAGTAACACCAAGTAGCATAAAAATGTTTGTTTTATATATTTTTTTTAACCAATTGCCACCCAGGAATCCCAACACTATCGTGCTTGTAAAAGTAGTTTATTTTTATGTATAGTATTCAGTTTATAAAAAAATCGATTAGCTTTCTGTTCAGTTTAAAAAGTGCAGAAGGAAATTAGTATTTTAAAGGACCTTACAGTCAATGTATGTAATAGGCGGATCCCCGCTTTTAGTCACAACTCCTGAGATGTTCATTGTGGGGCAAAAGTCTTACCTAAAATAAGTAACTGATATATACTACTCATTCCAAACACTGTACTTGATTGTTACTTTTACAGGCAAACAACTTTTCAAGCGAAACATAAGCCATTTTGAAATAACTCCTTAGAAGGTATTTTCTGGTTGGAGGGCCGAAACCTTGCAGCAGAACTTTGCGTGCAACTGAGCCCCATATCTGGGCAACATACAAAAGTATGAAAGATGTTTTATCAGTGCTTAACTTATTTAACAGTGCAAGAGATTACACATAAAATGAATTTCAGCTAAGGAAGGTAAAGAATTGCCTCTCATAAGCATTTGTCGTAGCAGTTGATCCATAGTCGGTTTGATTCTTCTCACCGCTCCACTCCACTGCAGACTGAGACCTATTGCTTCAAATACATGACATATTGTTTGAGTGGGTGATTTGTCAGCCCCTGGCTCATGATTAAGTGGCTTTCTTGTCAGTTTTACTTCCCTGCTCCCGATTTGATGGCTTTCCACACTCTGTTGTGTTTATCCGGCATAGGAGCATTCCACTTTCACTGTGTTTTGATAGATGGGCGTAATGGATCCTTTTCTGATGATGTCAGACTCTTCACTGCACTCCATCTGAGGAATTATGTTATTCTATCTCACCATTCTTTCTCCTTGCTCCATCCACATTAGTTCCTTTTTAAGAACAACATCCCTGTGTTCTCAGCACTCGCTGCTTTAAAATGTTTTTTAATAATTACAAGATAGCATTCTAAGTTGGTCACTGTGGGTGTGCTTCGGTCCATGGTACATGTCTTTGAATTACATTTTTTAATTTTTTGCAAAATACATTCTAATATAGCCATAAGAGATGCTCAGATCCGCAACAACCGACTTTCATTGTTCATTTTGGCGCAAGGAAGGCAAATGTATCAATTAGAATTGCCTATTCAGAAAGTAGTATCTTGCGCTCTCTCCCCCAAGGAGCATACCCGGCTACCTTTGAATGTAACCTACAGTGTTCCTACATTGCAGGTAACAATGATCGCCAGTGAATGTTCTTAGCTGCTCTCCGCTGCTGTCTTTTGATAAGCGTAGCAACAAGATAAACAAGCATTGGCAAAGGTTGTAAGTATCTTTGCCAATGGTTGTTTGCTGTTCGGGCTAGGCCTCTGTGCATAACTCTAGGCAGGCGCTGCAGTGAGTCTTTTCAATGCACTTTTTTAAAACATTATCAAAATATATTCTGAGATACAATAGAACGTTAGGTAGCAGTGGTAACAGTTATCGCACTTCGTATGAAAGCAACAGGATAAATAGGAAAGCTATTGGTTAGGAGAAAAGCCAAGTATTAAGGAGGTGCTGTAATGGTTAGTGTACCCCACTACCAAAGGGGCAGAAACACACTGACAAGAAAAGCAGTCTGAAAAACATGAGTCATACATAAAACCAAAGCACTCTCAGGTGTATTTGATTAGGAAGTATAATGTCCAGACAGTACAGACTTTTTAACAAACAAAGTTCCTTATTTAATGTAACACATATGTAAAAGTCTAAATTACGAATACATGTGGTTATTACATATGGTTGTCAGACTTGTAGTCTAAACACTTGTTTTATCACGTCGTGACTTTTTCAAGGCTTGCGAAAGAGAGAAAATATATCAGTATCCAGTCTGTCGTCTACAGCACGCTACAGTAGTCATCCCTGTCCGAAAGTCCTTATGGAGGACAAGGTGCCATGTCAAGTTCCCAAATTCTAAGTGGTGGTGTCCAGTAGTATGTTAGAACCAAGTGTAGTCCAGTCGTATGTTAGAACCAAGTGTAGTACGATACAATGCATGTACCACAACCGGTAAAGTGTTATCCGTCTTGGCCACACTACATAACAAACTCCCAAAGGACTGGGATAGCACAGGCTAGTAGGTCAAAAAATCTGAAAAGCTGCGTCTGGTTAGGCTAATAGGAAGTTTATAGTAAGTGGTTGATGAAAGCCACTGTAGCCGGAGTATGCACAAAACATAAATTGTCTAGAAAGCTAGCCATGTTTACTTGTGTGGAAATACCTAGCTTGAAGATGTTAAAGTAATATGTAAACTGGGAGATCATTGTTGCAGTATGAAAGTAATTCAGTGATGTATTTGAAACGATGATTGAAGGAATCCCTCTCTAGAACCAAAGTTGGCAATGTCTGATATATCCAGTGGTTCATTTGTAAAATAAAAAGTGCCGGGGCTCTCCTCAGTAGCGCTAACAGGAGAAAAGTGCTAGTGCAGACTGCCTCCTGACTTCTTCAAAGCTGATCGTATCTGCTGACTCCTTTGACAAAACGGCTGTATCCACCAAGGTTATTCTTCTGATCGACTCCACCAGACGTATCTGACATTCAGGCTGCGCAGTTCTGCAGGAGGGGCCCCGCCCCAGATCGATTCTGGAGGGCGCGGTGCCTTGCTTTTACAGGCCTATCATTCTGCTCCTGGACTCCCGCCACTCAATTCTGCCGGGTCGTACATTCTCCTCGCCCTAAGCTGAATATTCATTGTCTCAGCTATAGGGTCACCTTCCCCTACTTTGATGCAGAGACCTCATTCTTCCCTCAAGTTGATTTATTGATGTGAATTCGCACCTAATGCTGGCAATTGGAGTCAGTACGGACTGAGTATCTACGCCGAGTACCCTACTCCATATTAGATATCCAAAATATTTTCTTTTTTCCCCCTGACCATTACGGCTTACACCTTGGATTGCAACTTGTTTGAGCCCTGAAGAAGGGGACAGCTGGACCTTAGACCCACTCTGAAACGCGCGTCGGCACCGTGCTTGACAGGAACCATACAGTGGTACATGTAAAACAGCTAAAAAGGACAAAGTGTTTCTATGTGTCTTTTTCCACTACTCCAGTAACATTGTAAAACCAATGCCTCTGAACCAATTATAAAATGTATACGATATTCTTCGAGTAATAGCTGTCTGATTATAATCTTCCAACTATTTTTTGAATTCTCACTGCCTTATTGAGCTATTCTTTTTTTGCTCAGCTTTAAAACTGGACCCAATACCACTGTTCCTTTCATTTGAGGTTCCTATCTATATATATGCAATTATTTTTATGCGCAATTGTGTTAGTGAGATAGAAGTGTGGATGTGATTACGGTATGTTTGACTGTTAAGATTGTGTCAGGATGCAATTGTCATGAGCACAGCAACTTAGTGGGAAAGCGTGAAGCACTGATGCTTTTGTAACGGGGACTGATATTGCAGCACCATTGCATAACCGGTACCCAGTAGCAAATTCGGCTCCCACCACTATTAAACCGGCTCCCACCATTGTTTAACTGGCCCCCGCCCTTCCAGCCTCCTAGGGAAACACCTGATGGCTGCTATGGCCAGTCCAGCCCTGCTGCACACACTGTCCTCATTTAGAATATTTCTTTAATGATATTGAACATTAAAGGTTATGATAATATGCAGTGCAACCAAAGTATCATATTTTAATTCATAACGTACGTTCATTAGCATTAGAGAGCAAAAGCACACTAGCTGGACTCACCCTCATTCTTGATACCCAAGGCATCATGGCTCAAGGTAATGCTGGCTTTCCTATTGGGTGTGCAGCGCAGAAGGCAAATTAGGCACTGTAGTTCCAAAATGTTGAAAACTCTGCACTGCAAGCCTGATGCAGCAGTAGCTTTACTTGACACAGAGAAAGGTCACCTCAACCAAAGTTTATTAAGTTCTAACGGCATTTCACAGACACGCATGGTTGCCAAGCCCACCACTCTTGTCCTCTCTGTCTCTATAGAACCTGCCCATGAGTTTTTTCCCTCCACACCCATTCAGCGGTGTAACGCAGCACCCTCTCTACCCCTGTGGCCTGGGGGCTCCAACCGTCCAGGGGGCCCCCAGTCAGCTCAAATTCAAAGAATAGCCATGAGATATGGGAGTCTGTGGGGCCCCTCATTCTTCAGGGTGGCCCAGTTGTTTTGCGTTACACCACTGCACCCATTGTTATATAGCATCTCTCTTTTTTGATTGGCATTTCCATTACCAACCTCTATCTCCGGTCTCTACTATCTCCCACTCTACCTTTTCCTTACTCTCCTGTGCTGCCATCCCACTCTGTACCATTCCCTGAACAGTTCAGTCTCTTCCACCTCACTCCGTGTTTCTCCTCATCCACAGCATTCCCAGTCACCTAGGGCTAGCTCACTCTCAACGTCTTCATTCTGTAGGACGGTAGTATGAGCATTCATCTGAATTGTAATGAGGGGGTGGGGGGGGGTCAAACTAATTTCTACTTCTTGGAAACTTTAGGGCACTAATTGTCCATGTTGGCTTCCTTAGACTGTGGCACCTTGCCTCAGGTTCCTATACTCCTCTCACTCTTTCTCTCAGATACAATAACATTTTATCAGATTGGCCAACCGTAAAGCACACAAAAATGTGATTGTCCCTTGAGAAACAATAAAACAATAATATTAATATATAGGACTTCTAGTTACCCATTGTAGAACAAGGCGTGTCAACCTAGCTGAGAATTGAGCCTGTGACCTGCAGAATACATACAGATGTATTGCATGGGTCACTCTATCAGAAGTATTACACTATGGGCCACATGTACGACCATTTCATCTTGCGACTCGCACATTGTGTTAGTTTTATTTTTGCGACTCTATTAGTGAGGCGCAAAATGAAATGTACAACAGTGTGTTTCAGACACTGTTTGCAATTCCCAAATGGGTCACATGGGACCTGCCTCTTTATTATTCTTTAGGCAAGTTGCAATTTGTAACCCAATGGGAATGGCCAGCACTCCCAGGGATAGTGGCCTGCTGGGGTCGGCAGACTACCATGTCTGTGACTGCTGTTTCAATAAAGCAGTTATGGTTTTTTTTAAATGCAGCCCATTTTCGTTAAAGGAAAACGGGATGCATTTAAGAAAAAAAAAGAAACGTTTCGGTTTCATTTTTTAACAGTAGGCAGCGGTCCGTGGGACCACTGCCTGCTTTTAAAAAACTTCTTCACTGCAAATCACAAAGGGGAAGCGGTCCCCCGAGCACCCCTTTCCCATTTGCGAATGGCGTACCGCCTACTTGAAGTGGGCAGTAAACTTTAAGTGATTTGTAACTGTTTTCTGGCCGTAACACAATCGTACATTCCCCTGCGACTTGCTATTAGGAAAGGATGCCCTTTGCATGCTTTTTCCTAATAGTGACTTGTAACCTTTATTTTGTGAGTTGGTAGCAGGTTACTGACTTGCAAAATAGGGTTGATACATGCTACAGGGCCATTTAGCAGTCGGAACCGGCCCAATTTAGCTGTGTGCGACCGATAAAAACGGTTGTATATGTGGCCCTATATGCGCTATCAGAGATTCGGTGCTAAAGAAAGATAAGATGAGGCATAGTCTCAGAGCAAAACATATTCCTTACAAGACACTCTGTACCGACACACACTCTACTAACATAACATAACAAAACATAACAAAGCACAACAAATGGAGTCTTTTACTCGTCTAACTGGAAGCATCTCTGGTCCTCATCAGGAGGATGAGGTTCTATACTCTCTGCTATGATAACAGAATAGATTTAGTCAATATTAGTTTAGGAGAAACTCTAGATCCATGCTTGAAATTCTGCTAACCAAATTTTTTTTGTGAACAGATGCACCCTACTGCCACCTAGCCATAGAATGTCTATATGTTAAAAGGTGCTATTTTTCAAATCACGCATGGCTAACAACACTAAATTCTTGTAACAAGCGTAAAGTGTGCAATATGAACAGAATGTCCTTCCTTCCTTTGCGTTCTGCTCGATTTCCTATATATTTCATCTTTTTACATTTACTCTTTGCTTTTTAATCAATATTCCTTAGATACATTAATGCCAGTACAGTGTGTGTGTGTTTGACTTTTACAGTGATTTTGGCTTTATTTCTTTAATTGCAACATGCAATAGGCCTAATTGTTGTACTGTATTATATATATGATGACCAATGTGTCCATGTCCAGAACAACAAAATGCCAGTGCCATGTAATCACATGGTGAACTAACAAGTTTTTGTTTTTGCTTTTTTATCCATGCCATACTAACTTCTTCAAATGATCACAAAACCTCGGTTTCTTCTACAGCCCCCTCAAAACACTCAATACAGCTGCTCAGGATATGTAGGTTTAAAATTGACTGGAGGGCGTGCATAGAATTTTTGGGTAGTGAATACATCTAGCTCTATTTTCCAACTCTGCTTTTTCTCAGCTCCTATCCTAAGCTCCAAAACGTAAAGCTCCAACTTACTGGTGCCAACATGTTTCAACCATCTTTTAAATGGAGAAATCTTTCCTTTTGTATGCATTACATTTTGCATTTCTTCACGTGATTTATTGCTCTAGTTCCAACCTACCCACTGTTAAATGCCTTGACCACTTATATCTCTATTTTTATGTCAAAGCCTACCATACAGCACAGCTGTCTGGTTTGCTAACAACATCTGGGAGACATTCGGAAAGCATCTCTGAGAATGCATTCCGCCAATTGCTTACCATTGACTTTGTGGTTTGTAACTCACATTTGCTTGATTTCTCTTTGTTGGCCCTGTGTTTTAACTCTCCAGCTTGAGTTCGTCCCTCCCTTTGCCCAAACACTATTTATTGTATTCCTTCACCAACTCCTTCTATGCCACTTGATGCCACTTTAGTCCACTCTGTTCTATAACTCTCCACTCCATACCATTCGCAACACTCTTCACCACTCCATAAAACTCTACTTTACGCCACTGTCCTTTACCCCAGTAACGTTTAGCCATGCTGAACAGCAGCCACACTGCTGTACAACATGGATAAACATACGTGTAAAGCCAGTAGCTCTTGCACAGGCGAGACCTATTGGCTTTGCCGGTGCTTGTTTTTTTTTTGTTTTTTTTTAAATATTGGATGAGAGGTGGCGGGATCCAATTGGTCAATGTAATGTCTACCTGAGAAAAAACTGTGCAGATTTCTTGAGGAGTTTTCTTTTCTCAATTTCCAAACAGCCCCCAGTGTAGAATTAAGGCATGGAAGGTTTGAGCTAGTAGAACACGCGTCAAGGGTGCGTTTTAGGGAAGACCTAGTGCACGCACACATCCCAAGTTGGGTTAAACTATTCCTAAGCAGGTAGGTGGACCGTGCTGCCCAAGCAGGCAGCTGCTTCTATTAGTAAGCGCTACAAGGCAGTGCATGAAACTAATTCAATGGTCCAGCTCTGTGCTGTTTGTTTTAATAAGTAGTTCCAGGCATTATAGACCAGCTATAAGTCCCCTGAGGCAACTTATTATTCCTATTCTTGCAACAGGCACTTTCTGGCGCGAGAAAGTGATTTGAATATAAAATTAATGGAGATTATGTTGTTTCACCTTTGTTAATGGGCTATAATGCACACATGCAATCTCTGTATAATGCATTTTAGGAGAAATTGTGAATTCTTGACTAACTCTTCACTGTAGAAAGTAAAATTTATATTTTCTGTTTAATGTCAGTGAGGGGGATGGCAAGCAGAGGTTTTCCCCCTAAAACATGTCTGAAAGGAAGAACGTATGTTTGCTAAAGGCGTGGGATTCAAAACTTCTGCTAATGGAAGCCTGGCAGTACATATAATCTCTCTGATAATGTACAACTCGCGTTATTAGCTGTGAGAATGTACTCTCTATTGGTTAGTCTCCCCAACCATGCAGAATGTAGGTAGCTTCGGGTCGAGTTTGCGCTTTATAAATCTGCACAAAAAAAATTGGGGAGGGCCTTGAAATTCCCCCACATCACACTTTTGCAAAGACCGTGGACTGCTTGAAAAACCTCCTACACCTTAGGAATTTCAAGAAACTATATTACATAGCATCCCGTTTTGTAGAGAGGCTGCTTCACTGCCCTGAAAATAAAATGGAAGTAAATAAATATAAACAGAAAACATGCATCTGTTATCTAGTTGCTTTACTTTGTGAGTGTAACTAGCTACTTGCTACTCTTTTTGACATCTCACAGTGACATTCACATAAGGACTGATAGTAACAAAGTCCATCCCAGCAAGTCTCACCACCACCTCTCCCACCAACCTTTGCCTGCTTAGCATCATGGTTAACTTTATATTACAAACTTTAAAAGTCTCAGAATGGACAGTTGAGTGCAGTAACTAGCTAAATGGACTGTGATCATACGAAGTACCATATAGGGACCTGCACAGCTGCTCAGAGCTGACAGTTTGCTGAAAACCACAAATTGTGCTGCTACTTTCAACTTTTTTCATCTGTTACACTGCATCCCATAAAACGATAATCGCACCATGCTTGACATGGAAATACTTCCCACATAGGATCAAAACAAAGACAACACCCTTCCAACAACACACCCTACAAATACGCAGCATGCTACCAACATAGCTGTGCACTTCAGTGCCCCAGATAGGGAGTAGTAAGTGGTAAATCAATGTTGCGATAGAATATAACACCTGTAACTGACTAAGTTCTCTGAGACTCAAATCATCATTTACACCAGTGAGGCAGTAGGTTTAAACCGAGCATCAAACGCATGTTGCTTTTTAAAAACCCAGTTCTCATTCTAGTGTCTTGTTGCTTTATGATGACTGGGTAATGCCCATTTATTTCTCATTCTGTTTACATGACCTTGTTGGTTTTTTAGAACACGAATACTGATAAGATTTCAATACAAGTTTAGTTTTCAGCATCACACAACTGTGAGTTTCTCTAGGACCATGAGTGTTGTCTTGGATATTATTTGCCTGTATCTGCCCATTATTGCTGTCTTAGATATTATTCACCTCATTGTTCTTCACTAATCCCATTCTCTTTTTTTTTTCTCCAGTCGGGCAAAAGATGTGATCATGCCAGCAAAGCCTCCTGTAAATTTTTTCCCCTCCATGTCGCCTGTGGTGGACCTGTACCGTGGGCAGTTGGATTATGCAGATAACATTCGTCGTGATTCTGAGATCACTTTGTTTTTCCTATACGCGCCCTGGTGTGGGCAGTCTATTGCTGCAAGGGAAGAATTGGAGCAGGTGGCAAGCAAACTGGCTGACCAGGTAACATCCTAAATTTCCAACTCCATGAACTGTCTCCAGCAGTCTTCTAACTGTTGTTCCACTTGTATACATTCTCCTGTCATCTCCTGTTGGGTTCGCAACATTGCACCTAGTTTTTCTTTAGTAATCTTTGATTGTGGTTTCAGTCGATCATCGAACAAACCACAATGCTCATGGACACAGGCTACATCTTAGTTTCATATTTCTGCCACTGTGTATGGTGTTGTTTTGGAGCACTCCGAACTCAAAACCAAAAACCCGAATTGGTGAAGATGTAGAGATGATGATAACTTTATCAAAGATGTATTCACTAAATACATTTGTAATCCTCCGGCTACCTATAAGGCCTCATGGTGCAAGGCTTAAATAAAGCAGCAGGTTCACATTCTAAAGCAGGTACGTTTTTGGAGCTTTGAATTGAAGACCAACTTGATTTGGGACGGTAAGTGATCAGGGCAGAAAATTCCAGAAACTGGGGCCCAGGAATGAGAAGGGTCTACCACCTTCAGAATGCAGCAGGATGCAGGGATCGTCCAGTAGATTGTGATGTTTAATTCTTACCTGAGTAGGTACAGCAGCATGGTTATGCTGAATAAAATTGGGCAGTGCTGTGTTGGAGCATTTGATAAAACAGCCAAATATAAATTGGATTCTTTATTATAACTTTGAAGTACCCACCTCTGACTTACTTCTCATAAAGCCCGAGACCAGTAACTTTTTCCCCCAACACCCTAATTTTATCAGTTACTCTAGTTACATTTTTTTAAATAAATAAACCCCGCTACATAGGTTGATTATAATACCATTAGACGCTCCCATTTATTAAAATTAATCTCTGATGGCAGGCTTAATATACCACTGAAAAATCGATTCCTAAATATTTTGCTACAAATATATAATAGCCAAAATGTTCACCCAAACATATTGTTACAGGTTAATATAGATTTATTATAATTAGCTCCACATACATGTATAGATGTGTGTGTTTGCGTATACAGTTAGGTGAAAATGTCACTTTAAATGTAATATTTTATATTCATACAAACACGAAAATTCTGAATTTATAGCTATTGCAAGTAATTATAACTTGTGCGTCCGCCATACACAGTTGAAGTGATATAATTTTAGATGTTATCAGCAACATTATTATTGATGTCCTAAGAACATATAATGTGTGATGTAATATATGAGGTCATAAGCTGTGCATGGTGAGAGTGTGGCTTCTAGTTACTTGAAATAACTAAGTATTGAATTTCAGTGTTTTTTTTTTGTTTAAAATGTTGCGTTTAAAGTGACCAAACAGTAACATCACTTTAACCTTTGTTTTTTCAGGGATTATCTATTTTAACTTAGTTGTATTTTATTACGATACATAACTATGCCAACCACCCTGAGCTTGCATGGCCTTTGGGCGCACGCAGTGATGTTTGGCCAACAGGAAAACCCTGCGCCCAATGCTCTGTGAGTGCCACCTACAGCCTTCAGATATGCACAGCATGGAATCGGCTACAGGACCTGACCTAAGGCCAGGCCCTGCACCCAAACCCCTGCCTTCGGCCGAGCGCATCTGTGGCCAGGACCTACGCCCAACCCCTTTGGGTGCCACCACTGCCACATGCTGTCTCATGACATCTTCTATGACATTATTGATAATATCACTGCAACATTTGCTGTACAGTAATTGATGATAAAACTGCAATGCGGGGGCACGAGTTATAGTTACTTGAGATAACTCTAACTGATGAATTTCTATGGTTTTGTGTGTGTAAAATCTGAACCTACCTCGAACATCCCTGTAGCCTTTTTTTGTGTGAATTTATACGTTTTTTTTAAATTCTACTTCCTAACTATAACATCCCTGTAACCTTTGTTTTTTTCAGTGAGTGTGTGTGTACATAGATATATATATATATATATATATGTATGTTCACTGAAAAAACTAAGGTTACAGGGATGTTATAGTTGGCTCAGATTTCTCTCATGCAAAACCAGTGAAATTCAGCAGTGCTAGTTACCTGGGCTAACTAGAACTTTTTCTTCTGCAGTGCACTGCTTATGACCTCCTATATTATATTAGATCACTCATGTCATGGTCAGTGACATCACTGATGATATCATCCACAGAACCACACTCACACCCCTATACAACCTCTTATACGCCCACTGACCCAACCACTCGTACCCATTCACAGACCCATACAACTACTCTCACCCCAAGTCACTCGTCCATAGAGCCACTCACACACCCACTCCTTCAGCCACTCACATAATCACTCAGTCATCCATACAGCTACTTATACAAGTAACACACCCATACAGCCACACACTCATCCATACAACTATTCACACACCATTATTCACCTATACAGCCACTTACACACCCACTCATTCACCCACAGAGCCTCTCAACACAGCCACTCACTCCCCTATACAACCACTCACAGAACCACTTACATACCCATTCACACTTCCATACAAGCACTCAGACACCCACTCACCCTCCCATACAGTCATGCATACAGATACTCACTTTCTAATACAGCCACTCACACACCAGCTCACTTAACCAAACACCCACTCAGACATCCACTCACTAACCACAGTCATACACACATACTAACCCACCCATACAGCCACTCCCACACCCACTCACCTACCCACCCACCCACAAAGCCACTCACACACCCACTCACTCAACAATACAGCTACTTACACAGCCACTCCCTCACCCACCCGGGTGTACACACACACACACACACACGCAAACACTTACACAGCCTTACAGTTACTCAGACTCCCAATCACAGTGGATACAGACATTCACTCAGCCAATTACATACTACATCTTAGTTGTAGTATCACTCATTGGTAGTACACCTAGTATACAAATTTAACTTTTTTGGTAGCTTAGTATATTTGTTTTACGATCATAAACTCTTTCAAAATACTTATACTCACTGTGTGATGTCATCAGTCTTGTCATTTGAGATGTAATTAGTGATGTCATTGACCATGTCATGAGTGATGCAATATGTGAGGTCATAAGCAGTTCATTGTGGGGGCATAAGTTATAGTTAGCTCAGGTAACTATTACTGCTGAATTTCACTGTTTTTGTACAAGTGAAATCTGAGCCTAACTAGAACATTCCTGTAACCTTTGGTTTTCTTATGGAGAATTGCTAAGGCATTTTTTTAAATTCTATTTCCTAATTATAATGTCCCTTTTACCTTTTTGTTTCAGCGAATTTCTATGTTTTATAATCCTTACTGTAACATGTCACCTTTGCCTGTATGAGTGACTGTATGGGTCTCTGTGTGTTTCTGTGTGGGTCTATGGGTGGGTGTTTGAGTGGGTGTATGAGTGCCTGTGTGTGTTTGTGAGTGGGTGTGTGAGTGAGTGCCTGTATGGGTCTGTGAAGGGGTCTGAGTGGGCCTGTGTGGGTTGGTGAGTGCCTCTGTGAGAATCTGAGTGGGTGCGTGAGTGCATGTGTGTGTCTGCGAGTGGGTGTGTGAGTGGTTCTATGCATTTTGGGCATTTGCATACTTAGGTTATTTAAAATGGAGACTCGTGGATTCTGATCTCACCAGGAGACTATTAGAGAGAAATCACTTGTCACAGTCACTACACATCAGATTGTACTCCAATAGATTAACGATGCAGTCACCTCCATTAAGGATTTCAGATTGTTTTTCAATGTGGAATACAAGAGAAAACACACTTACTGTGCTTTCTTCAGCCCAAGAAGTTAGGGTCATTTGTTTTTTACTGAAGTGGAACTTCCAATGGGGCAGTCACTACGTGGGGTACTCAGCCATCCTACCATGGCATAAGCCCCTCCTCGCTGGCTGGTGCTTTAAGACTGGAACGTGCCACATTTACAGACACCGATGCTGCCCCGAGACAGACTGACCCGAGATATGTAAGTAATTCTTTATTGTTTGATTAACAAAAATCATTGCAATTTAAATATTAATATCATGAATAAAAACAATTCCCACATTTTTTGACAATTGTGCACAATAAAGGGAAATAAAAATGATTCTATGGTTACATGCCGCCCTAGAACATTGATACCACATATTCATCTCTTTTATTGCAGTCTCTCATTAATCATAAAACAAATAACATATAATAGTCAAGTTCCCAGAAGTATGCAATTAAAAACTATAGACATTATATAACATGGTGCAAATAAGCCATAAAGTGCCTTATTGTGAGTGCTGTAAAAATTCTTACCATCATGCAAATGAACAATAAAGTGTCTATGCTTTATATATTCTTTAGAGCCTGGTTGCAGAAGTTGCCTAAAAATAGAATCATTGGGTCAAACTGCACAGACATTCAATGTGCCTGTAGCCTAAAAACAACAGCCTTATATTTTCTGAACCATTAAAATATCTCTTGACAATAGCTATACACAGGTAGATTTAAACTGCAGACACCAGCAGTTTTTCACCAATTGTTAAAAATGTATAATTTGGCATAACAATGGACAATATGTAGTAAGGTTTCACACGGCCACCTGCACAGTCTATATTCTGAAGTTGTCCATTGTTGTATCCAGGTCGGCATGCCCTCCTTAGTTTAGTATATGTCAAGTCTTAATTTTAAAAATGTTTCCTTCATAAGAGCCGAGAAATAGGCCTTCAGATAGGACTGAATTTGCAAGGACTGATGAGAATTACTCACAGACCAGTCATGTGTTTTTCTCACTAAAGCTGACATATCTGCATTAAGTGAATTACATTTAATCATTTTTCATTTTTTTAAAGCTTTTTAACACTGGGCATTGTTATTTCTGGAAGCCTTGACTGCAGATCAAAACTCTGAAGGCTTGTTAAAATATGGGAATGCCATGCATCTGTGTAGACAGAACAAGTTATTTCACACCAGCATTTATTTGCTATAGAGTCTGGCTCAGATTAAAATAAATACATACATTTAAAAAATGACCCTTGCACTGTCATGGACTGTCTTTGGAAGCCAAACTCCAATGTGATTTTGACTTGGGATTCCAAAGACTGATTTATAGGCCTTAATTACTAATAAATACAGTAACTGCGCATCTTTCCCCCTGTTGATGGGTAAGTCATGTGCAAATGTTGGCTGTAGCTTTGCTCCCAAGACTTTAAGGAGATGTTCATATGATTGGCTCCTCAATGAGTTCCGTAAGCATTTGAAGGCGTAAATTAAATGACGTTTTTGCCCTCAAAACTTTGAAATGGCTTTTAAACTAAACTCGATTAGCAAATAAAATGCCCAGATATTTTTATGTCTTAACCTCTTCAAATGGCCTACCTCTAGCCCTCCATTAATCAGTCTTAAGTTTCACCAGGGCAATTTTCAGGATTTTAGTTTTTTAACGTTCAATTCCAGGCCCTTAGCTAAAATATAATCATCTGATGCATTAATGTCTTTGTAAGCCGATCGGAGTTTGACTCAACAAAATGATATCATTGGCGTATTGCAAATAGCTAAGCTGCACCTCAGCAAGTTTTGGAGGATGGGCAGTAACAGACTCATGGTGCTGTAGTAGGTCTAACATAAAAAGGTTAAAAAGACAAGGTGCAACTACACAGCCTTGTTTAAGACTATTATTATAAGTTTTAATTTTTTAAGACCGAAAAAGACTGTCATCTAACTTGACCTGGGCCCAAGTATTGGTATACAAGAGTATTATAGCATCCAACAACTTTCGAGGAATTCCCCATCCTGCAAGTTTTTTCCATAGTAATATTCGAGAAACTGAATAGAAGGCCGCTTTTAAGTCCGTGAAACAAATATATAAATTAGATTTTGCTTTTTTAAAACAGCCCGTTCAGCTGGTAGAGTGAGGGCCAACAAATTAGTAATTGTAGATTGGCCCTTACGCAATCCGGTCTGGTTGATTGGGATTGTTTCCTGCAGTGTTGCCAAATTTTCCAAACCGATCAATAAGCAAGAGGCAAAAACCTTCGTGTCTATGTCAGTTAACCCAAACAAACGATAATTGGCAGGATTAGCAACTGGGCCGCTTTTGAAAATTGGCTGTATGGTGCAACCTTGCCAGGACACGGGGGCAATATTCAATTCCAACACCTCATTAAACACTGTAGTCAACCCTTGGCCCACATATCCGCATTGGCATGGAATATGGCGTTAGGAAGCCCGTTTGAGCCGGGAGCCCCATTTGATCCAAGACGACGCATATGAGCGGCTATTTCAATACTGCGTATAAACTCCAAGTCTTTCTCCGGATTAGAGCTGCCCACTTGCTCTGTATAAGACATACTGTCTTTCAAACAATGGTAGCGCAAGTCTGGCCTATTTGTATCTGAAGCACACGCACCATACAGATTGGTAATAAACCTTACCCAATCATCCTCCAGAATATTCATACTGTAGGCCCTTTTGCCTCCCCTTTCGAGTTTGTTACTGATATCCCAAAATGTTTTTACGTTATTTAGATTAAAGGCATGTAATAATCTGTGCCATAGCCCTGTTTGATAACATGATTTCGCCAACCACACTTCTTGACTGTATGACCTTCTTAGTGACCTCAGTTTATCACTAAGAATGTTATAAGATTGCCCATATCTTTAGGAAAAAACTTCCTCCGCAGCTCTATTAAGTTTTTTTTTTTTACTTTGAGTAACTTAAATGAGTACCATTTATTAGGGGGTTTAATAATAAATTTGCTTTTGCTCGATTTTGTGCTGTAAATTTTCCAACCAAAGATGAGGTGATATAATTCGACTTATCCATTATTGATCCTACACCTACCAGGGCCTGATCACTATCCTTTATTCAAACTTCAGCAAACTTCATTATTTCAACTTGTTTTTCTGAGTGACATACCAGCCTTTTCAAATTATATGAAGAAAAAACAATTTTTTGAAGCTCATTGGATTTGGGGTTATAGCTTATTGGCAGTTGTAGCTTGAATATCTGAGGGTTTTGGTCACTTTCGAGTCGAGGAGTCACCATATATTCAGCCATTTTTTAACCCACTTTATCTGAGATAAAAGTGTTATCAATTATTGAACCATGCTTGGACTGTTTAAAAGATGGAACTACCCCTGATTTAGACAAGGATTTTTCATTTAACCAAGTTAGCCAAACTGTTGCAAATGTTGTCGCAACACATGTTGGCAATACCATTACTTGTCCTACCTGAAGAGTTAAATGCAACCATATGTATATTAAAGTCACCAGAGATTATCAAACCGGCATTTGGATACCGAAGTGCTAATGTTCTTATGATGTCCCACAAGATAAACATCTGGGTCAACTTATTTTTCCTCATGTTTAGATAAATATTGAATATTATCATATGGTAGTTATACTGTAATAGAACATCATGTATCCATGCCAACTGCAAATCAATTGCTTCTACTGTTAGTCTTAATTCGGTTGCAGTATAAAATAAGAGAGCGCCCTTTGCTCGGCCTTGTTTATTAGTACGTGTGGCTGGAAGATTAAATTCATTAAACCCAAGCAATAGAGTATCTTGCTCTAACCATGTTTATTGAAACATTAAAATTTCAAAGGTATTTAAGTGTATCAGGATCGGCCAGCAAATGGGCTAACCCGTGCACAATCCAGGAACATATTCTCATTTGTTTATCATTTTCGCTTGCTGCAAGCAAAGTTCAGTCATCATCACCTTAAGACACATTTGCAAGGGTTGCTGGGAGCCATGTAAATACATGGAATGGCGTTTTATTTTTAGTTAACAGTTCACATGTGCGTGCTCCTTTTAATATTTTGGTAACTAACAGACCGGTGTTATGAACTGATTTATTCAATGGGCCAGTCGCACCTCTGACTAATGGCATTTACTTTTTGCAATCAACCTTTTTTTTTTTCCGCTCTTGGAACTAGTACTTCTAAAATGGAGGGATATTTTGAAGGGATGCATTTCTTGATCTCAGTGCCCCATTCCTAAAAATATAAACTTGAATCAAGAATTTTGTTTGCTATTTTATTGGTAGTCCAAGTTGTAATAGTGGACTCACAGGCTGAATTTGAATGATTTTTTTTAAATTGGACTGAAAGAAGATCCGTAGATTTAATAAATGTTAATTCAGCAATTGTGGAAATGGGTATTTATGATTGAGCTCCGACTCAAACTATCATGTATGCCCCAAGATTTGTATAAGAGGTGGAAAAATAATTTCAGGGTATTAGAAGATTGATTTTCATGCATACCCCTTGTATGTATTGCTAGCGAGGATTCATTGTTTGCTAAATAGTTGTTCTGATGTCCTCCAGGAGATGATAGTTTCTAGGTGACACCAGACCTGTTCTATTCTCTGACTAGCATGACCCTGTGACAATGATTTAGCCACATTATTTATAATTGGCTCAGTCCGCATTTGCAAATGATAGTCCATTTCTCAGATACTATTTCCATGAACCTGCTTGCTCTCTCGCTTGTTCTGAATACCGCTATCATTTTGCATTGACACAATCCTATTATTGATACCGGTAACGTCAAAAATGCCTGCAGACTCTTTTTTTTCTACTGCCTACTGGAAGGCTATGTACCTGCGTCTTCAATAGGGAGTTCAGATGGTTTGTCTAGGTAGAATCAAAGGGAGTATCTGCACCCTTAAATGATTGGTCATGCCTTTGTGATTTCTGACCAGTCGGTTTAAAGATGGAATAACAATCTCTGGGTTTAACCAATATGTCTTTAGTTTTCTTAGCTTCGTTCCGAGTCATCTGCGTCCTTTTTTTAGCCATTGTCATTCAAGGTGGGTCACCACTAGTGCCATCACCTAAGGCTGTAGAATTTAAAACTTGACTTCTCTCTTTATTAGCATTTCCTGTTACAATAGGACTTTCATCTGTAACAATGTCTAGCCCCAAACCTCCTTCTAACTTCCTAGCATCCCCGGCTAAACCACTGGCTATATGTGCGGGATCATCGCACTGAACATTTTGAAGCTTTGTACTCCACACTAGCTGCCCCTGACCCTCAACCAATATGGGGAGGTAAAGGTAGTTCTACTTTTGGTTGTTAACTTCATCGGTAAGAGACCCTACTACATTGGGAAGTTCCGACACATTATCTAAAATATGTGAACACAGACCTTTAATTAGTTGATTATTAACATCAGACTGGGCTCTTACCACCAGGTTAGTTAAATTGTGCAATTGTTTGTCAATCCATGCCACATATACTGCTAAGGTTTTAATCAATCCACCTGGATATCAAGTTTGTTGGAATGAAAATGTAATGCTGTTGGTATTGCATCTATTGTACCCAGCAAATTTTGCAGTACTCCATTATCCGACTAACTTTGATGTTTGGGGGTGGACACTCTTCTTCTAGCGTGGGTACATCGTAGTCATCTAAAACCAAAAGGTCTGCAGAATTCAAGGAGTTATCTATTTGGTCAGCCTTCTTAAGCACCTGGTCAGAGCCTCTAAGATTACATTTTTGGGGGATTAAAGTTGATTGTGAGTCAGAGTATTATCACAATCCCATATTACAGGCTAAATGTGTTGATACTGTTTTTTTTGTTATTTAGTGACTGATTTTTAGACTCCTAGATTCTCGCAGACTCTTGTGTTCTTAGATATAGGTAATTTAGAAAAACTATGATTAGATTGCATATCGTCCAAGCAAATGACTGCTACATGACATTCACCTAGATCACTATAACAATCAAATACATCCTGAGCTTCGCCTTCCGCCTTTGTGGGACAGATCTTTTGAACAGGCATCATTATTTGATCTGTTGTCATGTTTAATTGACAGGCTCCGAATTTACTTGGGCCTTAACCACTGTTACATGAGGGTTCCCTCTTTTGGATGGAATAGCTTTTGCGTCACTAGTTTTTAAACATGAGACCACATCATCAGCAGACTGCTCCAGACAATCACCTGTCGCACCTCCCTGAATAAACACACCATCGCACACTACCAAACCTATTGCTGGTGATCATAGAGTTGCTGGGGCAGATAAATAACCCCCCTCCCCCTCACATCGAACTGTATCTGACTGTTTAAAATAGTCCATAATACGGGACAGGAAGAGCTGAGCCCCAATGTTGAGAACAGTCTTAGATATTTGATCAAGGACCATTTTCACATGTTCCATACTTGATGATACCTCAATGTGGACTAACGTTTCCTCAAGATCCATCTCATTGCCGGGTGATGTAGCCTTTTGGGCTTTAACTTTCTTGACAGTCTTCTGTCTTTTTTGTGACTGTAACTGTAGCAACCCTCGTAGACGACATGATCTCATAGTATAATAGTTTGCCAATTACCCTCTGGTGTACAGAAATTAAAGTTAGGTAGCAACAAATTTGGCCACCTTTCCTACCAGACTTAAGAGTACACCGGCACTCCAGGGAGACACAATGTAATAGCTGGGGACAGATGGTGGTCACAGGACCTTACAAAGAGTCACAGATATGCTATGCTGCTATCTGTTTCCAGGCCACCAATAGGGGAGCTGTAGCCAAATACCAGAAAAAATACCAAGAAGAAAATGAAGGAGCAACCAGCAAACTCAACAGGGCCTGGCCGCTTCCTGTAGCAGGGAGCCAGGGTCGGCCTGCTTATGATCCTTCTCTTTACTACTCTACCCTCACTTCTTTCCCGTCCGGTCTCCTCTGGCAAGAGCACAGTGAGTGAGCCAGGGACGAGGGGGCTAAGGGAGCTGAGGAGACTGAGGTTTAAATAAAATAAAAAAGACTCCCGAGGCTCCTGGGATTACCTATGCGGGAGGTAACGGTGGTGGGGGGCGGGGGGGGGGGGGGGGGTTAAAGGGAGGAAGCAGCCGAAGTTGGCGTAGGCCTCAAAGAAACCTGGCCCAGGTGACACCCTAAGTATTCCCAGGGCAGAATTGTGCAAAAATTGAGGAAGTAACTGAGAGCAGTGGGCAGTGACCGCAGGTGATGGGCAGGGCCTCCGCAGGGGAACAAGCCACACCAGCCTACCCCTGGCCTCTTCGCTCTGCCTAGAGGCCTCCACTGCTCTGAGCCTTACCTCCTGTGGAACGCCCCCACTGCTCCTCGCTCGTTCCTCCACGTCCTTGTATTCACCCTCCTGGTGGCGCTGGCTGGCGGTGAGCGGTGTATGGAGGATGGCGAGAATCGGTCAAATCCGCCGCCAGCAGAGGCGGACCGAGAGAGAAGTGCAGACGGCGGATGGACCAGTGATGAGGAAAGGAGCGGCCTGTTGAGCTGACCATAACGCTGCAACACATGACCCGAGAGAAGGGGACTTGAGGCACAGCGAAGCACAAGGTGTGTTACTAGGACGGGTGTAGGATTTAATACCATATAGTACTATTTCTCTCCACAACAGCCAAGGTTTAGAGTAGCGCTGACGAGTCAGCAACTGCAGGGCTGGTCTGGTAATACCGGGCACTGGGTAATCCCCCGGGAGGCCAGAAGGGGTGGGGGCGGTTTCTTTACAGGGGGCCAGTTTTGTACTAGTGCCGCCAATTTGCTTTTAAATCGGCCCCTAGCAACAAAATCAGAAGGCAGTCCTGCTTCCAGGCCTGTGTCCGATGTCTGTGCTGCTCTGCACAGACAGCCATGCCGAGCCCCTCGTGAAAAGCCTCTGTCCACTTTTTTATGTCCTTGAAGCACGCTAAAAGGCAGTGATGTCCGTTTCCCCTTCGCCCCTGAACTCACACCCCAGAGGCCCGTCTGCGGGGTCTCATGCAGCTGCTTGGAGCACAGCGATAATCTACCTAATAGCGCGGCCCTGATCCTCACTTGAAAGGCTGTTTTGATTGAGAGAGGGGCTGGGGCTGGTAATGAGGGCTGATAGAGCCAGAAGTAAGAAGGCGGCTGGCTAGTTTGTGGGCAGCGCGGCATCATATAATCATGCGCGGAGGGAGAGCTGCATATAATCATGCCAGTGACCGTGCGCTCACACTGGCCCAGGCCGTCGTGTGGCCGCGTGCTACCTGTTGTTATTATCACTCCCACCCCCCGCTCCCCCCCCCCCCCCCCCCCCTGAATTCAGTATTTTATCGCAGGAGAGTCAGTGATGCAGGGGCCGCCAGGACGGACAGTCTGTCACTGGACGCCCCGCCCGGGACTTCAAAGAATGACAGGACAGCGGCTAGGTCTGGATGACTATCTCTGGAGGCGGGCCGGATGGCAAAATCGAATTGCAACGGCACCCGCGGTGCCCCACGGCCCAAGCCTGCCTGCCGCAAGGCTTGCAGACCAAAGTGACGCGGCCTGCAATTGTGGAGCGCCAGAAATTCCAACATTTGGTTAAGAGGGTTATAGGAGCCCTGCGACAGCGGCGGTGGCAACCAATCAGCAGCCTCTGAAGGTGTCCAGGGTCGTCAGCAGGCACTTGACATGCATACGTGCATGATAGTAAGACAATTGCTTCACAAGTAGTTGATATTGCGACATGGACACTGAGATGTGCTAACCTCGAGCTTTATGAGGGAAAGGTTGGTGTTATTCCTGAATAGGTCCCAAGTACAGTGGCTGTTTCCCAAATTAATTTAAAGCAAGCTCTCTATTATATTCAATTAGCTTTTCTGCTTTTGAATTCACAATCCTGAATCGCTATAGCACTTAAAGTTCTTACCTGCATTCGTGTCATTGAGTAATATAATTTGAAAATGAATTCTTGCTAAATAAATGTGCAAGAAACTATTTAAAACAGTACACGTTACATTTTATTGCCCAGGAAACAGCTATAGCCCAGCATCAGTCCACAGACCTGCAGGTACCTCAACTCCCTGTTTTAAGATCTTATTAGAGTTTCTCGTTACTCAGTGGTTGTAATTTCGAATACTTATGTTTCCATCGTTTTCATTGTTTGATTTTGCTCGGGAGGAAGTGTCACTCATAGTTGTTGATCTGTCACTCATAATTACACTGCAATTATAAAAATGCCACACATAGTAATCTGAAACCTTGGGAGCTATGAAGTAAGTGAGCGATGTGAACAGGGTATGACTATGAAAGAAGCTGAAGGTGTCGTAAAGTGGGGGCTCCACTGCTGAGGCTGGGTCAGAGGGAGGGGCAGTCAAGGAGAGACAATTAAAACAAGAGAACTTGGAGCAGCATACAGGCCTGTAGGGCTGAGGGGGAATCCTGGAGTGCTCTGTGGAAATGCACCAATTAATGGGCATAACCGCCTAATGAGCACGCTCCAGCTGTGTGGGGCCTGGGAGCACTGAAGCTGAAGCGTCCTAATGGTGCCCATGCAAAGCATGTATATAAATTACCTGCAGATTCCTGACCGCACAGGTCTCCATTTGTGTGTGTTAGTTACTGTCTGTCTATGCTTTTATTATTAGTTTTAAATCCTTCACTTCTTCAAGGTGCTGTGGGAATATTCTGTTCTCTCTAAGGGTCTGTCACTGGGAAAGGGGGCAGACGTAAATCGCGTAAACACATACCACAGCCCCACCAGTTGCTGTTTGCTTTTTGCCTGAACGTCTTGTATTGCCCTGCCTCACATTGTTTTATTTAGAATGAATATTTCCCATAATAATTACGATACACTTTTGTTGACTGTATTTATTTGTGAACTTTTTATAGCGCTGTGCTGGAAGCTAAAATGCATCTGGGCACTTTACAGTCCATTTCAGAAATGAAATCCTGGAAATTTGACAAACCATTGGTCTGCATAGCTTTACAGCACTCCACTAACTATAGCCGCTATCATACAAACTGTAATTGTCTGTGTTTTCAGACCACTGCCATTTTTTTGTATATTCTATCCTTTGGGGACCACTAGAGCAGTGGGTGGGTTGCTTGGTACAATCGCAGTCTCACGCAGAGCCAGTTACAGATGAAATTTCCCAGCAGCACTAGTGCAGCAGTTTAAGATCTTAGAGGGTCTGGTTGCTAAAATAGTTGCAATTTCTGATATTTATATGTTTCCCTCATGTTCATTGCTTGATTTTTGCTTGCGAGGAAGTGTCACTCATAGTCCTTGAATGTCACTCATAATTACACTGAATTTATGAAAATGTCACACATAGCAATCTGAAACTTTGGCAGCTATGCACAGTGCAGTGTGCACTCCTGCGTCTGCTCTGTGGAGAAAAAAAACAACTGCCATTGGTTTATTTTTATACATGTGAGCGTACATACACCAGGTACTCCAAGAGTGCGCTCTTGCTGCACAAAGGCTTCTATGCAGGTAATGCAGAGGCACGTTTCGGTAGTCAGTATACTTGACAGGAGCCATGCCCTTTCAGCTGCCAGGCATGCTCACATGCTGCCAGGCTTCCCCTGAGCTCCAGGGCCAACCAGTGTGGCACTAGCCCTCCATTATTCTGCCAGGCCTTCCTCTATGCTGCTTGGTATACTACGGGTGCCAGGACCTCCTGTGAACTTACAGGCCTTCTTTCCCACTGTTCTCAAAGGTCTGTCCTTATTTCACCAGATCTCCCTTTGTGTTCTGGGCCTACCATTTTTCTAGCAGTTCCCGTGTTCTCGGATCATATGATATGGTCACAGGCCATTAAGGCACCCAAGACCTGCTCCAGTGCTCTCTGAGGTGTGAAGTTCTCCCCTCCCTGTCCAGTAGGTGCAGACCCAGTACATGCTCCTATCCTGCCAGGCCAGCCTCTACACGCCCAGACTTGCACATGTACCCTTTAGCCTACCTGGTGCTACCATTTTTTACTTCTCCGCCCCCTTGTCTGCCAATTTCCTTTCATACTACACTAAATGCCCCCACACCTGCCCCTGCTTCCAGGCCTCTGTGCGCCATGTTCTGGAGCTAAGTTGGCTTCAATAGAACATTTCATAGATTTTATGTAGCTCTGAAAGCATGGGTTTGGCTATACACCTGGTCTATTATCATGACCCATTCGATGCATCTACTTATCTAGGATCACAGAAGCACTAAACAACCAGATGACCCTCCTTGCTTCCCAGAATCACTGTGAGGACACCCATAGAAACTGACCCACAGGTGGCACTTGAAAAAATAAAAGTATTTGTTGAGTTTCTAACACCCAGAACGTGTGGTCAACGCGGCGAGTGGCAGTGGAGCATTCATTATTCGTCATTGTTATTGACACCCGCTGGTGGTTTGTATACTTACTGCGCCCACGTACACATGGGGTAGAGCCACACAGTAAGTGAACTCCTGGAGAGACGCCAGTTCGGAAGGCGGGTGACTGCATGTATCAAGGTGCCACCCTGCTATTGACTCAGGAATCTTGATATATCTTGCTTGCCCCCAAATATATGGGGATCCAACAAAGAATAGGCTAATATCCACACCAGGAATTTATATGAACCTATAAGATAACTCTCGGCATACTTCAGGCATCAATATGTTAAAAGAAAAAACAAATTGTGCCCTGATGAAGTCCACATGCAGTGGACAAAAACGCGTTGGCTGTTTTGTGTCATTATAAAGATTATCTTGGATGCAATATGGATAGAATAAACTAACTTTCTGTGAAATTTGGATTGTTCGGTGCACTTTACATTCATATGTTGAACTGTTCTGATCCTCTGATCGCTCCTTGGAAACAGCGGGTGCAGTGGATAAGCACACAACGTTGCTTTCTATAATTTACATTTGGACTTGCTTTGGGGAATAAGGAGGGAGGTGCAATTACTACATCGGATTGCTGTTTCATTGTCTTGTATAATTTTGAAAGATCCTAATACAAATGTACCTGATACTGTTAATATATGTAAAATGCCAATAAAGAGTGTTTAAAAAATAAACTGTGTAGTTAGGCACTGTTTAGGGATGTGCCTAGAATAACTCGTACTTCATAAACACATCGCAGAGACGTCGATCTGGAAGTGGGGAATGGTGCACAGGTGTGGTTCTGGCTACCAAGAGTTTGATGCCAGGTGGAGAGGAGCCAGGTGTGAAGTGTCTGCAGAGAGTACAACACATTCAGTGCATGCAGCCCGTCACAAAAATGCCCAACATACATAAGCATTTCTGTAGTTAATTCTGCCATATCACCTTAAACCTTCTGTGCCCTCTTTAGTGATATCACTGGTAAGTTTCAAATCTTGCAGTTTGGTTTTGTGTTCATTTATCATTGTAATGCGTTACCGAGTTACAGTATCTATGACTCCTGCACTGGCTTTTAATTCCCCATGTAATGTCTTTAGCCAGTAGGAGGTAGTGTAAGTTGCAAGACATACTGATGATTCGGCATAGACCTTTCTTTAAGTGCCATGTTCTCTGGCTTACTGCTTTGCCCTCCAGCAGTTAGCCTCCAGAATGAGGTGGCTTCTGGTGCACTTTGGGAGTCATATTATTGGTAGTGAGTGGGGTAAGCTGCAGCTATGGAAAAGCCCCACAGGATATGTTCAGTGGTAGCTACTGAAAAGTGAGTTGCTGACCCCAACATAGCTGCAACTTGTTTGCTATTATAATCACTGTCTGACTCCAATTGTTCATTGCAGTGGGAGCTTTGATGAGCCAAAGTCCTTAAATGACTATAGCTGCCCAGATCCATTTACAAGTGACTGGCTCTTGGAAGCGACACATGGTTGCAGAAGAAATATCATATTCTTCACATTTTGTATACAGTATCTTTAAGTCCTTTACTGCTTCCAAGCTTATGAGTCTCTAAGCAAGAGCTACAACCCATGTTAGATTAGGTGGGTGCTGCTACATAACAGATGCAGGTTCTTGTGACTCCACCAAGTATTTTGAGGGTTCCTAGGCCAATGTTCTGCCTCATGTCAGTTGGATATTCCTTAAATTCCTGCTGACGTGAAGCTTTCCAGGATAATGACCCTTTTGGAAAATGGCAAGCTGCTTACTGTTTTTTTTCCACTGCACTGTGTTGTTCAAGAGACGGTGATAAAAATAGTTGAGCGATCAAACTACCTCATATACCCAAGGAGCACAATTAAGGCCCTTCTGGATGTGGTTTCATCTACTCAAAATAGTTAAGATAACTGTACTGCCCTTTGTTGATGTTGCTTGACCTACAATTTGCGTTGTACTCCCTTGACCACTCCATGGTACTAGCTAGAGTAGAGGCTGGCAGATTGTTGGAGCCAATAGGCACATGGTTCAGTTTGTACCTAACAAATGTCCACTTAAAAGTATGTGAAGGGATATGTTCCCCAAATGGTTTATAGATTGATATGGTGTTCCTTGGGGATCTTGTCTGTTACCATCGCTCTTGCAAAAAATATATTCTTCATATTCATATTTTACAACAATTACTGAGGGATAGTCTTCAGAACTGTATGTGTATGACAATGAGGTATTGTTTCGGCTAACTTGCAGTCCCACTACAGATCTGGTTGTTAATAAACAAGTTCTTGATAACATTCTAAGATTTTATTTTACTGAGTACAAGTTGTCAGGCTTAATTGAAATTTAACTAGAGGCCTCATTTACAAAGCCCTTTAGCAATTGTAAACACTGCGATTTGCACTACCTGCTCCCGTAAGGTTTTCTAAAATGAAATGTTTTTTTTCTATTCAGCACTGTTTTTAGGGAACACATTTTACTTTAAAAAAAAAAAAAAAAAGTTTTCCTATATTGAATGCAGTCGGAGGAATGGAGGACTGCTGTCCCATGCAGGCCACCATCTCTGTGATTGCAACAAATCATAGGGGATTGCAAATATCGACCTGTCCAATACATTTTAAATAGGCAGGTCTTTCTGTGTCCCCCTGCGATTCAGTAGTTTATTAATATATAGGTCCATTTGAAAAATACTGTTACATTTACAAAAAGCCAGTGCACTATATGCAATGACTTTTTACGAATGGAATAGTTTTCTCAGGATCCAAATTCCTTCTCAGTGCTAGACATGAACTACAAAAAATTTGAATTCTTCATTTATAATGTACAGGTGTTTTCTACCTTCATTTAGCCAGCCCAGATAGTTTAACCATAGTGTGTGTGTACCTCTGGCCGCTGATAAGGCTCTATAGATTAACAAACAAATGCCATTATTGCCAGCTCCCATTATTACATCAAGCTACTGTAATATTACAACATTTCTATCAGAATGCCACAATTATTTGATTGATATAGCCCTTGTAGGCTCCACATAATAATATCGCAAGTCTCTTTTGAAAGGTGCAACCAAAAAGAACATTCAGAAATTTCAAGTCTTTAAAACTTGGGAAGCCTACAGTGTAGTTCTAGTGCGTGTTTGCTTCTAGTTCACAAGTCTGCATATGGGCCTATATACATCAAAGATCTCCGGAGGAGCTAAGATTTACCCTTTTCAGTGTGTGTTGTCATGGCACTTCATTTTCAAGTTCTGTTCCATCGCTATCATGAGTGTAGTACAAAATGCCCAGCCCTCCTGAAAGTCAATATATATTGTTTGTAACTTGTTGGTTGCACGCTTAGATTGCAGTACTTAAAGCGTAGCAGGTTTCGTTACTTAAGTGTGACTTCAGTTCGTGCTCGTACATGTATTCTTCCTGTGATAATCGGTTGTGCCTGAATTACTTAATGTGAATTTAAATGTCACCGTTTCCTGATTCAACCTTATAATCACGAGTGATCACGAGTGACACTGCCCCCTCTGGAGAGAAGCATATCCGTTGCCTTCTACAAACATTGAGTGTTGTGTAAACTGAGTCTTTGGCTCAGCTCTACAAGGTTTGTTTTTGCACCCACGGGTGACGCAAGTGAACTTAGTCAAATACACCAGTGCTGAATGTGAAAGACTGGTTATTATAGCCCCTCAGAACCCCACCTAATAGATGAATAAACAATTGTTCTTTAATGATTTATACACTCAAGATCACTAGACACTAAATATGTATTTCATTATTTTTATTTTAGAATAGTTATTTTAAAATGCTTGGATCTAGTGAACATAATATTGGTAACATCACAGAAGATAATAACATGTAGCTAAGCTTTTCAACAACAGCGAAAACAGGGAAAATCATAACATCACAATTTATAGCCCTTAAACCTCACTGTGCTGTGTCTAAGCACTATGCTAGTTCTAGCAGATTATTAAATAATAATCCTGATTTTATGAAGGTTTGTTGTCTGTTTGGAATAGCTTGTCAGCTACTTAGAGCACAAGGCCAAAAGGTAGGAGATTTGCTTCTACGTGTGAACACAATTATAACACCAGTTTGTAAAGGCAGAATGGAAAGCTTTGTAGAGCCTCGGGGAGTCTTGCTGGAGCCCTCTTTGGTCAAGATGGAATCTGGTGCCATTCTCATCTGAATCTGCGTCTGGGTGAAGTTTTTCTCTTAACTAAGTAGTCAAGTGGTAGTCCTTATATATTGTATCTTATCTAAGATGGCATTTGCAATATCACCTTAGGAATATGTTGACGTGTATATACACCAGTGAATGCACTAATAAGGTAAAAATTGTGACTACGTTATTTTGGTTATGATTGTTATATGACCTTGAAAAAGGCACCTGTTACAGACTGATGTTGCACTGAGGGTTTTGTTGATGTCTGTATCTGAATTACTTGACACTTTCACAGTTCGTGGAAAGATAGGCACAAACGACATCTGCGTCAAAGGCAGGAATGTTGATGGATGGAAAATGGCACTCACCACTAATGGGTTGCAGGGATGAATTGAGTAGAACATTGAAATCTCCTGTTGAACTTTCCTCACCACATTGGTATTTAGAGATTTGGGGCAAGACAAATAAAAACCTTGGCTGCCTAGAATTGTGATCACATTGGACAAGGGATCCCAGACTGTGGGGCAGAAATTGAACGCGAAAAGATTCAACCGGGGGTCTTTTGGGATCTTTTTCTTTAAAAGACTTCTTTGCAACTGCTTCAGTTCATTCTGCACACTGTCGATGCCTAAACAGCTTTTCATTATATCTATGATCGCCCATAATTCTCCTGTGTAAGGGGGCACAGCTGAGATTCGTGTCCTTTGAAAAGCCATGGGTTACAGATGGGTATTTTATATTTAACATTAAGAAGAGTGTCATTTAGAGACTGGAGGAAGTGGGGCATTGCCAGCCCAACATATATTGGACACCACATCTCCCAATTTTGGGTTTCCCTCTTCCACTCTGAAGTAGGGAACCACTCGGGTTCTGAGAGTGGAACCTCAGTTGGCCTCACCGGTGGGAAACTCTTGATCTGATGACTCATCCGCTACTGGACCACGAGGTAACAGTGGTGGTCGCCCTGACCTATTTAGGTTGTCCCTGCATTGGTCAGTCATGTAATGCATGGCGGGCCTATGATGTACAAACAATTAGTAGCCCCCACATGCAGTAACAAAACTCTCTGTGCAGCAGAGCGCAATAGTTTGCTTTTCAGAGTTAAAGCTGTGGTGCGCATTTCTTGAAAATGAATGACTAGTCGATGGCAACAAACACGGTTGGGATTCAGCTGTGATGCCGTGCATGTGCCGCACCAGCAGATGCACCTCCATTACAGAGAACTCTGCGATGGAAGCGAGATCTCAAAATATGGCGGGCGCGAAGAGCGAGGACGGGGCCGCCACAGTGGTCCTATCTCCAGAGTCAAAACAAACCCTTTGCTTTTTATTGCTATCAAAGATTGTTGCCGGACACTGTGCTGTTATTCAAAGAAGCAAGTGAATGTATGAAAGATAATAAGGTAGTTACCCGTGTTTTTACACGTTTTGTTCAGTTGAAATGTTTTTTCTCAGAATTCACGCTATCCTGAGTTCCACTAATTAGGGAACGTTTTCTCATCCAGTGAATGTACAGAAGTTAACAATATGCAAAGTAGGCAGTTTTATCTCATGTGGTGACTAGTTTCATCTCCTTCTGTGGCAGCTAAGTATGCTAGTTTTCTGAGCATTCTTTGTTCAGTTATGTTCTGAAGCATCTTCTTTCTCTCCACGCTCTATCATTTGCTGTACAGTTCTTCGCTGCTAATGTGGTGTTTGCTTTTGTTTGGCAGGTGTTGTTTGTAGCAGTGAACTGCTGGTGGAATCAGGGGAAATGCAGGAAGCAAAAAAACTTATATTACTTTCCGGTCATTTACTTGTATCACAGGAGGTAAGAGGCCATTTTGTACCCTTTTGTTTGCTTGCATTGTATGATTGTATTCACTTGCAGTTTCAGAGCTAAGGAGTGTTTCAGAATCGTAAAAGCAAATAATGTTTATAAAGTTTATTCCCAAGCTGTGTCGACATAGTGCGTTGTTCGCTTTACATCTGCATACTTATTGTTCACGAAATGTAGTAGAATATTGTCACATTTGTAATGTATTGATAATCTTTATATATACACACATACACGCGCTCTCTCTCTCTCTCTCTCTCTCTCTCTCTCTCTCTCTCTCTCTCTCTCTCTTCTCCCTCCCTCCCCCCCCCAATTATACTTGCATATTCTGATCCAAAGAAAACAAGTTGATGCGTTAATGATGCTAACAACATTTTTGTACAAGCTTTGTTGATAGATTATCACTTCATCAGGCAGTGTGTGAATGAGGCTTTAAAAAAAATATTGTTATACCACAATACCGTGTTTGAAATATCGATCTTGAGAAATATTTGTTCCACAGCACCAACTATCACTATATCATCAAGGTATAAATTGTTTGTGGAGTTAACAATGGTTCATCTTTACGTCTCTATCTATACTTACTTTTTGAAAATATATAGTAGTAGTCGATATTGAGGATGCAATATTTTCTTTGCAGGTCGATATTCCGAGCACTGTATAGCGGCATACAACGAAAGAAACTGGCAAAAACATTTTCTTCAACAAGTCTTATCTCTGTTTTTCTAGCCCACGTTCAATTAAGTTGAAGAATTCCACGTGTCCTTGCCTTGTATGCCTTGTATAACATCACGCTGTGAGGCCCAACTTTCACTTTTACTGCTCACACCCTAGTAAGGGCACTTAGTAAAGCAAGGTGTAAATTTGGAACGTAGTCCGTCTGGAAGTAAAAACGTACGTTTTAAGAAAGTGAGCCATGGGGCTATAAGGAAATGAGCTATTAGTTGTGTGGCCTGCACAAGCAATGAGTCCTTCACTGGTTATCAAACACACCTTTGTAGAGCTTGAATCTCCTAGCGTCGTGAAACAGAACAGTCCAAGGCCTTCTCAGGGGAGGTGGTGTGGGTAGAAATCACCATTCGCTGGCACACAATAATAAAACTCAATAAAGGATTGTCCAGTTTGTGCTTTTACTTTAGAAAAGTGCATTTATTACATGCGCACACACACACACAAACACACACACATACACCACTTAGTACTACTCCTGAGGCTTGAGCCGGGAGTTGGAGGCGAAGAGAGAGCGCTACATTGCCAATGAGATTTAGTGCTATTTTTATTGCCAATTTTAGTGATTTTACAACTGAACTAATACTTGTGCATTTTTAAACATTTTAATCATTTTATTCGGGGGCCTTTAGAAAACGGGGTTATCAGGCTGCTTGTGGGCTGAATTATCGTTTTTAATCGGTTTTTAGCCTAATAACAGCATTTTATGAACACGAGGGTTACCTTCAAACAGCCAGTTTCGGCGCGGCCGCCATCTTGGGTGTAGCGTGGGGAGCAGTCTAGCGTCTGGCTCCCACACGCTATATTTAGAGCGATGCCGCGAACGCGCAGCGGGCGCGCCGAAAGTGCGCCAAAGGCAAGCCCGTCTGCGCCCGTCCGTGCCAGGCCCGTGCCCAGTGCCACATCCCCTGTATCTTCTGTTGCTTGCAAACGGGTCCGGATGGTCTACTCACAGAGAGAACTATTGAGTATAAGAGGTAGAGGGAGAAATCCTAAGTGCAGGGAGTGGGCTTTTAATGCAGAGTTGCCTCCACAATCAGGAACTTGTATCATGTGCAAATCTAGATTACCTACACTGCTATGTTTAGCACCCTACAAGGATAAAGTCTTGGAACATTGTCACTTAAAGGCACAAGCCCCAGCATGCAAGTGTGCACTGTTAAATGCTAGGTCCCTGATTAAACATAGCACGGAATGCGCTCAGTTTATTGAGGACGATAACATCCAAGTAACATTCATAACAGAGTCCTGGCCTGATGAGGCTACAGGCCCTGATCTGTTGAAAGCAACACCGCCAGGTTATGTGTGCTACTTACTAAACAGGGGCGAAGGCAAAAAAGGGGGAGGTCTGGCTATAATTTACCCCAGCTCTTTTAAGGCAAGCTTTCACCCTATAGACAATGAAGGGTGTGAAGCACTGGCCTTTAAGTTTTACTTGTCAAGCCACCATACTTTTAAAGGCATCTTACTTTATAGACCCCCGAGGAATAAGCAGATTTTTGAGGCAGCTATTGGTCACCTACTGGAGGATTGTATCGGTCAGAGTTCCTATACAATCTTGGGAGACTTTAACTATTATCTGGAAATGCCCGCAAACCCTGAAACTGCCATTCTTTTAGATATTATGAAAAGCGTGGAACTCACACAACGAGTTATGGCTCCCACTCATTTGGCTGGCCACACACTGGACGGTGTTTTTTCTAACCACCCGGGTCTGCAGGTCTCAGAAGTCAGGCCTTTGATCTGGACAGATCATTCGGCCATCCTGTTTGACCTGACCAGTCAGGGACACACTTTAGGTGTGTCTAAGGGAAAGAAGCAGATTGAGGTCCGTCCCTGGAACAGATTGAATACAGGGGAGCTTCAAGATCTCCTCTCAGCTACCCTGACTCCTGCAAATCTAGAAGCAGAGGAAGGGGCAATAGCCTATACAAGTTAGGTTAATGCTGCCTATAACAAACTGGCTCCATCTAGGATCATTAGACCTAAGAGACTTACCCCATCAGCTCCATGGTTCTCAGAAGAACTGAAACAATGTAAACTTACCTGTAAACGATTAGAGCGAGTCTGGAGGAAAGAATACAAGGAAGCCGACAGAGGGGCATATAGGAAAGGGTTAGCAAACTACAAACACTTGCTATTTGCGACTAAACAAAAGTTTTTTATTAATAAAATTGAGCTGGCGAAAGACTCAGCGAAAACCCTTTTTAAAACCGTTTTAGACCTGTCACACCCTCGTCCGGTCCAACTGCAACCGAGCTTTGAACTCTGTGAAGGGATCGCATCCTTCTTTTTGAAAAAGTGGATGTGATTTTTTCGGCCTTGAATGGTTCCCCATTTGAGGGAAGTGATGATGAAGGGCGGAAAGTTCATCTTTGCCCCAATGTAGTCCTTGAGAAATTTGAGCCTCTTCCTCTGGAACTAGTTCGCACTTTACTCGACACAGCAAGATCCGGATCACCCTACGACCCCTGTCCGGTGTCCATTGCAAAGGCAATTGCTGAACCTCTAAGTGAAGCCCTGACTCTATTTTTTAACACAATGATCGAGACCGGATGTTTTCCCAGGCCCTGGAAAAAGGCCTCTATTCTACCCCTGCTCAAAAAACCTAACTTAGATGGCCTGGAACTCGCTAATTTTCGCCCCATATCTAGGCTCCCACTACCAAATGGTGGAAAAAGCCCTAAACACTCAACTTGCCGCCTTTCTTCTTAAATCTCAGACAAATCTCAGACACTAGAAGACACACAATATGGTTTCAGAAGCGGCCACAGTACAGAATCAGCACTTCTGAAAACCACGGATGAGATTAGAAGAGCGGTAGATTCGGGAGGAAGGGGAGCCCTGATCTTATTAGATCTCTCCGCGGCCTTCGACACGGTCCACCATCAGGGTTTGTTGGACCGGCTCTGGGCATGCGGGATTCAGGGCAAGGCCTGGAGCCTCATTAAATCTTTTCTCACTGACAGATCTCGGGTAGTTTCCATGGGTGAGTTTTGCTCTAATCCATTTGTCCTACCCGGCGGAGTTCCACAGGGCTCATCCTTGAGCCCGACCCTGTTTAATATCTATGTGTCATCCTTGGCCCCCATTATTAAGACCCTGGGTTTTCACTTAACATCCTATGCTGATGATACGCAAATTGTGGTATCCGTGCAGCAAGGCCAGGAGGACAGCTTGGCAATCCGATTCCATGACTGCATGATGGCAGTGAGTCTCTGGATGGCGGAAAACTGCCTGAAGCTGAATTCTGACAAAACTGAGGTCATGGTGTTTGGTTAATTCTCCAACCTTTTGGAATTCTAAATGGTGGCCGGTCAGTATGGGAAATTTCCTAGCCCCAGCTCCAAAAGTAAAAAACCTGGGAGTAATAATGGATGACAAGCTGAACTTGGGGGCCCAAATAAATTCAGTCTCTTCATCGACATCCTTCGTTCTGCGGACCGTGAGAAAAATCTTGCCTTTCTTGCCTACAGATAGCCAGAAAACAGTGGTCTCTGCCTTGGTGATGTCTAAATTAGACTATTGTAATGGTCTCTATCTTAACATCCAGGAGCGTTTTCTGAAGAAGTTGCAGAGGCTGCAGAATGCGGCAGCCAGATTATTGTCCGGGATCCCTAAATTTGCACCCATATCGAAGGAAATTCAGAAACTGCACTGGCTTCCAGTCAGGAAAAGGATTCTCTTTAAAACATTATGCACTTCTTTTAAGGCTCTCCATGCGACCGGACCGGTCTATTTGCAAGAACACCTAAAATGGTATATACCATCTAGAGACCTCCGGTCTCGGGGAGCGAAACTTGCCTCTATCCCCAAGGTAAATAAACAGTCTTGGGGAGGCAGAAGATTTGTAGTAGGGGCAGCGAAAGCCTGGAATGCCCTTCCGGCACAACTCCGAAACCTGTCAGATCTGCTGTCCTTTAGAAGGGCATTGAAAACATGGTTATTTACCCTCTAAATGCTCGGGCTTCACTCCGCTCGCTGGTAAACGTGGCTACTTAAGTTGTTGGTAACAGCGCCAGGACACCCTAGGGTAACCGTTGCGCTTTATAAATTATTTAACATAACATAACATATGCAGTAATTTACAGTATACATAAGGCTGGTGGAAATAACTTTGGCAATAATAAAATTGATCCCTAAAGGGTCCTGGCCCCAAAAGTCACTGCCCCCCACCCATCGTGTACAATGTAGCACATAAACATAATGAGGGGGGTGACACTTTACATCAGGTCAATGTTACCACACCTAAAGACCAGAGCCATCTGTTAAAATAACCCAGCACCCATAAGCCATCTGCAATCTTTATAAGTAATAAAGCACTGCAACCATGTGCAAACATTGTAATTAATAAAGGATTGCAGCCTTTCTGGAATAACCATTATAACACCTGTAAATACAGCATTGTACATAACACCTTTGAATGAAGCATTGTCAGTAACTCCGTTAAATAAAGATTTGTTGAAAACATTGTACATACCACTTTTAAATACAGCCTTGTACAACCATAAACCATGTGTCTGTGTCTTTTTTTAACAAGCTTCAGTCTACATAAAATGCAGCCACGGACTCCACCCATAGAGGGCACTGCACTCCCAGCTGTAGAGTGAACGTTTCATGTTTGGGAGTGCTTAAAAACCCATGGAAATCCTTGGCTGATCATCCTGTTGTAGACCTGTAAACTTGGGGCCTGTACTTTTGCACATCCTTTTCAGTTGTTCCTTGGGTGGAGCTGCTGATATCCTGCAGCCCCCCCCGAAACTCACCCCCCACCCCCACACTCTTTTTCCGTCATTGGTGATGCTTTAGCCATCCTTGGGCTACCACACATTAGTAATAGTTAGTTATAGTTCTCTTATTTTGCTGGTACACCAAGTTAGGACTGTGAGAATCCAACCTGTGTGAGGGGTGTGTGCATTGTGCATTCTTATGCTGATGCTGGCCACCATCACTGTGTTTTTGCAATGGCTTATACCCTCTCAGACTATCAGCACAGAAGCTCAATTAACGAGAAAGACAGCAGCGAAAAGCATTCTAATGACTCTGACACCTATTACACCATACTATGGAAGTTTGGCAGAATGGTCAGCACAGACAAATTGATCACACTTGAGACAGCTGTGGCGCCAGAGGACTGTAGAGACCAGATGAGGGATTGTGGTTGAAAGCATCCATTCTGATTGGATGTGCTCAATTGGAAAATCCACATCTAACAGAGCTGAAGTGCACAAAAGAAGTCAAAAGTGAGATTTTCTTTTTGTGGACTAGTTTGAGAGAAGTACAGCTAGGGTTTTTGAATACATATGCGTATGGAAGCAAAATGGTGGAAAAGAGAGGCACCAAGCCTGTTGTGTAAAGAGCAGCAGTTGAGATCTGTCAAGATGGTTACAGTGTTAAACCATAGGGAGGCTTGAGAGGCAAGAACAGCACAGGGAACTTGAGATGGCCACTGGAAAGAACTGTATGGAAAACTGAATGGTCAGAGCTGTGGCTGAAATAAGATTCCGGAATTCAGGGCAACAAGAGGTCGACCCTAACTGTGGATATTGCTAGAGTGTTTGATGGACGGTAGTATGGGTGAACTTCTGTGCTCGACTGAGGAGTGGATGGTCTGACCTCATCAGAACCCTGGTGAGCGATTTCAAGGGGGCATTGTTGCGAATCGTCATCTTCCTGAATCAAGTATCGCATTCAAAGTTGTTATCTCTCTTATTAATAGTATTAATAGATCTGCTGTAGAGATAGTATACATATTATATTTTTTATGTTGATGGAGATAATAGGTTTGTATCATTGGGCATTGTTTTGTAGGAGGTGGTATAATAGTGGGAAATATACTACAAACTGATGTCTAACGAAGGATTTGGTGGGGCACATTTGAAAATATTTTTTAAAAGTTTGAGTTTCTCTTGCAACCATATTAGTCTATAATATTGGTCCAGCCTGCATCTTCGGAGTTTGTCTTGGTCTCCATTTTAGTACATTACCTGTGATGACCTTAGTTAGAATTGTTTGCCTTAAGTGACATCTGCTGCCCAGATAATTGATAGGTTATTCAAACGTATCTACACTAGCACTTTATGCCATTGCTTCTAGCTGACTTATAATTACCTAAACCTAAGGGGCGATGGATAGGGGAGGAAGATAGCTTGTTCTTCTTCCTGGGAAATGGTAGTGAGCACTTTAAACAAGTTCATGGCTTCCATCTCTTCTTTGATGAATACTTTACTGACACCAAGAGCTGGTACTTTGTGGCCTAAGACACTCTTGCAAACTTGAATATCACTGTCTTGAGCCTTTAAAAAAAAAAAAGCAGTGGCTGCCTTGTAGGCTTCACTTTTCATACAAAGATAAACCGCAGTAAAATCCCCATCACGGGGACATGTAGAATTAAACCACCTGCGGAACATGTATGCCGCAAGCTATACAATGAACATGCATTGGATAAAATGTACGTACAGTTAGTCTTGAACCTCTATGGTCCAACCTTGATCAAGGTATTTAATATAAAATTGTGACTTTGGTCACTGCAGTGAAAGCTCTATGGAGATCATAAGAGTGAGTTTTACTTACAATCATCAAATAAAAAAATTCTGAGACATTAACGAGAATACAACATGTTTTACTAGAGTAGACTTATTTGCAGCACCAATTAAAAACTAGCTGTTTGACACATTTGCCACAAAAGAAAAAAGATAGAATGGCAAAACTTGATCTTCTAGTTACGATGGCACTGGAAGCCAAACAGTTCTCACAAGATTTTAGACTCATGAAAGGCCGTCAGACCTGGAAAGAAACATCTCATAAAAAGCATCTACAAAAATTGCCAGACTAATGAGGCTTTTGTGAATCCAGAGGAATACACATAGCTATGCTTTCGCCGGGGCTCAGAGCCCTCAGGTTTAGAAACCTATTTTCTCACAAAAAGGATGATTCAGGGGCATTTGGAAAAAATAAAACAGAAAAACCCCAAATCTAAGAAATTCTTGTATCTACTAGATCGATTCCTTCCTTTCCAAAATTTAGTTATGTAGACGAACAGATGTAAATACTTTAGAATCCAACACTCCCGTCCCATCCAACAGTCAAAAACTCTTCAAGAAGTCATAAAAATGATTGTTTTGTCTTCTTTGGGAAAGGCATCTGCTCCCAAGAGATTCCGTCAGAACTATAAGACTGTTAGTGACTCTGTCCCATATTTCTTCAGTATTGAGGAGTCAGTAGTTAATGGCTTTTTTCTGCATCCTTGCAGGAGGCAAGCATTTCAGTCATCTATAAGAAGTGCAAAACCCACTGCTCCCAAGAATCTACTTACTCACTTCAGTCCTTAATGTTCATGTGAGACTTAAAAATAAGTTGTGTTCCATTGAATAATAAATATTTCTACAGCAGTGGAGCTATTGAGTAAAAAATCGTTTTGCCAAAAAGTGCCTTTCCAATGTCAGCCCTTACAAACTTCTTGACCTTCAAGCCCAGGATAAAGTCTATTCAAGGGTGTTATGCTTTGTTCTTTAAATGAAGAGATCATGAGCAAGCTTTGAGACTTTTGTAACATCTTTTCAGCATCCAGACAATGTATATATTTTGTTGATATCCGGTATTCTTCTTAGAAAAGACGAGTTCTGATGCATACTTCTAACTGCAGATTCTTCACTTCGTATCAGACTGGATCTGGAAACTCAAAAGCAGTATTCCTGCATTCTGGTAAGTGATGTTGTACGGGTTCGTACCCACATCGTCCCACTGTGGAAACGATGAGCAGGGCCGAAAGTAAGTGCCAACCAGGCCTGCTAATGTTGGTTTCTTTCTTTCCACGCCTTCAGATGTGTATCCAAAGCTCTACACCTTTCGTCTTTGATTTTATTTGTCCACAAATCTTTTTCTTTTACCAGTGTTTAAGGAAAATGTTGCCTCCCAATACGACAGGGTATAAACCTTGTAGGGAGTTTCACAAATAAATGTCTGTGAGACACCCCCATGAGTTATGCCTGTGGTGTCTGGGGTTGGAAAATGATTCCAGTGCCTGCGACAACCATGCCCAGATGAATCGTAAAGCCATACTCAAGGCAAAACTCTGTTGCCCAACATCAGGCGACTCTGCACAGTGACCATTTGAAGTCAAAAGAAATGTTCTGTTCCCACTTTCAAAGCTGTTCCAGAGGCAAATTCTGGTCATGGTCAAAGAATTCAGGTAAATTCAAAGAAAAAAGCACAACAAGTCCAAGCGGGAATTTGCCTCTTCCCACCACTCACGAATTCTACTTAGGGCGCATGTGTGTCAAAGTGCCACTTGGTTTCAGTCCTCAAGAGCCGATTCTGAATCTGGTGCTTATGCATCCCAAATTTCCAGGCCAGTCAATGACATTTCTGCAAATCGAGGTCTTTCAGGTGGCTTTGGTGAGCATAGTTGCATACTACTAGTTCCCTCTGGCATGCATTCGGGCCCCAAGTATCTGCAGTGGCTTCCAGGTGGGGTTCCTTAGTCTCTGCCTCTTGAACTTGCTTTAGGTTCCACACTGACTTCGATGCTGACTTCGGTTCTGGTGCAATTCTTTTTGAAATCTAATTCGCCGCCACTGGTGCCAGAGAAGGATCCACTGTTGATAATGGGTTCCTTTTTTTTTTTTTTTTTACATTTTATTTTGCCAAGAAGGAAAAAGAAAAAAGAAAGGGACAATAGTTTCAACAGACAAAGAAGATCATGAGGGCCAATAAACATCAGTCACAAAATAAATTGCAAATCCAGTAATAACAATGACATTTTTACATAAGCCGTGGGAAGAAAAAAAAAAAAAAAAAATATTCTGACAGCTTACAAATTAGGATATTAACACTACATCAATGTTTAATTATTCCCAATGGAGGCTAGACCAAGTGCGTTCAAATTTAACACAAGAAGAAGAGCCCCTGGCTTTGGCGAGCGCTAATTCCATCTCATAGACCCCTCCCAATATTAGCCGCATCTCCATGAGTGTCGGGCATTTCGTGTCAATCCAAGCCCTTGCAATACCTAGATGGCAGCAGGCCATAATAATAGAAAAAAGGGCGTTAGATATTAGGCCGGAGTTGTCTATTAGGCCCATAAGTATCTCTTTTTCAGAAATAACAATGTTCCTACCTGCCCATTTACACAGTTCCTCAGGTACCTGAACCCTGTATGTATTCAATTTCGGACAAGTAATAAACATATGTCTGATGTTGGCTGCGTATAGTGAGCATTTAGGGCGATATGTCTTAGGTGAAAAATTATTCGTTGCCCATTTTGAAATGACTTCAGGCGTGTAATAGAGAAGAAACAGCATTAGATGTTGTTGGAGTTTTAAATTTATAGAAGTAACTGCCTTGTTAATAGTGGCCAATGAATTATGTAAATCTTCTTTTCTCACAACAATCCCAAAAGATCGATTTAGTTTAACTGTAGCCTGACCACCATCATCCCTTGACTCCATCAAAAGATTCTTATAAATCTTCCCTATGCAGCCCCTGCCAGTTACCTGTAATAGTGAACAGGTAGCCTTGCTAATTCCGCTAAGTGCAGCTAAGCCTTTTCCATTAATAAAAAAATCCCGTATTTGCAAAAATTTCAAAAATGAGTTATGCGGAACTCCAAATTCGCTTCTAAGAGAAGAAAAAGATCTGAAACCATCCAAGTCGTATAGTTGACCTAATTGAGTAATTCCGCTGCGCTGCCAGCTTCTCCAAACTGAGTCGTCAAAAAGGGCTCCTAATCGAGGGTTACCCCCTAAGTACGTAAGTTCGTGAAATTCCGGAATATTATAAGCACATACAATATCGTGCCAAATCCAGACTGCTTGTCCAACTGTCTTAAAACGGACCCGCTTAAAGTAGTTCGGGTCAGACATCTTGCAAACTACAAACCTGTACTCTAGCCCACACGCCAGCTGATATGCTAGCCAGATTTGAGACATACCAGACCATTGGAGTAGACTCTGTAGCCGGCTAGCGAAAAATTAATGGAGCGTCTAGCCCTTTTATAACCCCAAATAAAACTGCCAATAATACTGTCAAGTCTTTTGAAAAAAGAAAAGGGAACCCTCAATGGGATAGCCCTAAAAAAATATAAACATTTTGGCAAGATGTTCATCTTGACAATGTTGCATCTCCCCCAGATTGTAAGGGGTAGTTGGTGCCATTTACGCAGATCGGAAGCAACTCTCTTGAACAGGGGTTCATAGTTAAGTTTTACTATTTTATTCGTCTGACTACTGAGGTTAACCCCCAGGTATGTAGCTGTTTGAGTAACACCAAAAAGAAGAGTATCGTGAGTAATTTCAAAATTAGTTATTATTTGAGTTTTACTAGAGTTAAGCTTGTACCCCGAAAAGGCCCCAAAACATCGAGCCGCCGTGATCGTTTCCGCCATTGCCTCAATAGGATTAGTCGTGTAAACCGCGATATCGTCCGCATAAGCGGTAACTTTAAGAAATACATTATTGAATGACACTGGAATAATACTCTGATTTTGCAGTAAATGACGGATAAAAGGCTCGATATAAATCGCAAACAGGAGTGGCGATAAAGGACACCCCTGCCTCGTGCCCCTCTGGATACCAAAAGGAGATGAAGTTAAGTCATTAAGCCTAATTGTTGCCATGGAGTTTGTATATAATTCCTGAACTGCGGTGACGAACCTCTGACCAAGCCCTGCTTCTACCATAATTAACCAAAGAGACCCCCAGGTAACCCGGTCAAAGGCCTTCTCAGCGTCAAGCAGCATCATAGATATTTTACCCCCCATCTGACAGGCAACATCGAAAGCGGCAATTGCAGTGTTAATATGTATCGTAGTGTCCCGCCCAGGGATAAAGCCGTGTTGTTGATCCGATACCATTAAGTGTATAAACGGTGCTAATCTTGAGGAAAGAACTTTCGAAAAGATCTTAGCATCGTGGTTGATAAGAGAAATCGGGCGATAAGAGCCTCTTTCCTCTGACGGTTTTCCTTTTTTAAGAAAAACGACTATATTAGTCGATTTCCAAGAGGGCGGTGCTGCCCCACCTTCTAATATACCATTAAGCAGCTTAAAAAAAACTGGATCGAGGATCTCCCCAAACGTCCTATAAAACACAAGGGGGATGGTGTCCTCACCCACTGCTTTTCCTAAGGGTAGGGCCCTAGTAGCAGCCCGTATCTCCTCTATACCCCCATCCCTATCCATTAGTGCCGTTATATGTGGCTCTAATGGGATCATTTCGCTATCCTGGATGTAATCTGCAGCTATATGCTGATTGAAAACTAAGTTATCACTGTAAAGGTCAGTATAGAATTGTCTAAATTGTTCCAGTATGTCCGACGTCTTATTATAAATTAGACCGTCGCTTCCCTTGATACTCATATGTGTATTAGCCCGCTGATCCGCCAGCTGATATGCTAGGACGCGCCCAATCCTCTCCCCGTACTCGTACTGTTGAGTTCTAGTTTTAAAATACTGATTCACCACTTTCTCCTTTAGCTTACGACTGAGTTTAGCCCTGACCAATAATAGCTGCTGGTAGATCTCAGTTTCGCCTGCGTCCTTTTTAAGAATAGCATTAGCATGTAATTGCTCTAAGTCAGAATATTCCCTTCGTTCAGACTCAGACTTCCTGGACTTTTCCTTGTTCTGTTCAAACAAATATTGTTGAGTGGCACCACTAACATAAGCTTTAAGGTAGTCCCAGACTATAGCCCAAGGTGCAGTTAAAGAGTTGTTGTTAATAAACTCTACAAGTAGTCCCTGCATCCGCTGGACGTATTCTGAGTTCTTAAGTAGATATTTGGGAAATGAGAAAGCCCTTATATGCCCTCTCACACCAGTCCCATACTGAATAGTGAATACTAAAGGGTTATGGTCTGAAGTAATTTTCTGGCATACCTCTATACAAGTTTCTTCAATTCTAGACTGATTAGCAAAAACCATATCGATCCGAGAGTAATGCCAATGTGGGATGGAGAAAAAAGTATAACCAGGGTCTGATGGATATACCGCCCGACATATATCTACCAGCTGGTGAATATGCAGTAAATCCCTTATGGCTGCTCTTGTCTGTAGCATTCTAGACCGGCCCGAGATATTAGTAGTGTCCAAGCTTTGGTTCAGTATACAATTAAAATCGCCCATGACAACAAGTTCGCCCTCCCACTCCCAACAACTCTGAACATAAAAAAGAAATAACCTCAGGACAGTCATTATTAGGGCCATAGATCATGCAAATCGTTAGTTTTTTGCCATATACCAAAAGTTGTGCGATCGCCCACCTGCCCTTGTTATCACCTAATGTACGAAGAGTCAGAGCTTTGAATGCTCTAGCCTTGAGGATAGCAACTCCTCGTATTGAGACAGATTGTGTAGTACAAATAATCATATCGAACCCCATCTTCTTAAAAAGACCACGGTCCTTAAAGGCCAAGTGAGTCTCTGCTAACCTTAAGATCTGTGGTTTGTAAGCTTTCAATTCTTCTGATACCAGTCGCCTCTTCGAGGGAGAATTCAAGCCAGCCACGTTCCCACTCATTAATTTTACTTTAAGCACAGTTGAATATAATAATCAGCCAATTGTACCCGCCTTGAAACTGCATTGCCCTCCTAGCATGTCCTTCTATCTCTATTTTAAATAGTTTTTGGTAATTTTCTTCCCCCCCCCCAACATTCAAAGCTAACTTACCCTTAACAAGTTTCCCTTCCAGACCACCCCCCAGCCCCCAGCCCACCCCACCCCCCTTACCCTCCCCCCACCCTTGTATATTGGAAAAAGAATCACCCCAATCCCTGCTGTCAAAGATGACAGCATTTAACCAAAGGACACCCCACCCGGCCCCTCCCCGAGAGGCCCCCACACCATCACACCCTGACCATATCTGACAAAAAAAAGGGAGCAAAGCCATATACGAATCATTTTCTGTGCCTTAATTAAAGTTGCATGTGGCCTCATTTTTTAGATACTTTTTGCCATTTGAGTAGAGCATTCTTGGCCTCTTGCTCGTTAAAAAAAAAAGTGAGCCTGCCCATCTTTAATAACTTTAAGGTGGGCTGGGTCCTGCCGATAAACCTATGTCCCGGCTTCTTTAAAAGCGTCCATCAGCTTTCTAAGTTGCCATCTTCTATCCATGGTGGGTTTACAAAGATCAGGGCGAACAAAAATAGACATTGAATCATATTGGACTGAAGCTGTTGGAGCAGCTTTAAAAATAAATAGCCTGCCTGAGAAGAAAATTTCCTATATAAATCAACATTGGCCGTGGAAAATTTGAGTTTCTTTGATTGGTCAGAGATGAGGGAAGTCTGTGTGCTCGCTGGATTAAAGTGTCCATGTCCCAACCAGACAAATCCGGGAAGGCTTTTTGAAACAAGCTAACAATGAAAGCCCGTGGGTCCGATCCTTCCCTGCCTTCAGGGACACCAAACGCCCTCAAATTCTGGCGTCTTTGCCTATTTTCTAGATCTTCAATCTTGGCTTGCGTAGCTGTCATCTGGAGGTCATGAGCCTTAACTGAATTGCAGGTTAAAACATTGACTTCCTCCACTTCGGCCACCCGTTGCTGAAGGTCTGAGACCTCGAGTGAGAGATTTGAAACTTTAGTAGTCACCTCAGCAAGAGCCCGTTTGATCTCTTGGCTGTCTGCTTTAGCCTGCTGGAAGAAGCTCTGTGCCTCTTCGTGGTGTATAGCTAGAACTTGTAGCACAGTAAGCAATGTAGGTGCATCCTGGGGAATTTGTTCCCTTTGAGGGCAATCATTACTACTATTCATAGAACCCCCATTGGCAGAGATAGTGCAAGCAGAAAAAGACGGAGGAATCACGGGTGCAAGCTGGTTATTTGCAGAGCCCAGAGCCAATGTATCTACTTGAGTGGGTGCAGGGATAAGAGGGCTGGCATGGAAAAGAGTATCGGGAGAGGTCAGCTCAGCTGCCTGAGTGTTGAGCTTTGCCGGAGGTACTCGAATAAAGTCATTCAGACCATTTGCAGCTTTAGCGACAGTCGCCGCGTTTGTAGTTTTAGCTGGGATATTAGAGATGTCTATGCCTGGGCTTGCACTCGGGTTTATTAGATCGATTTCAGTTGTCTCAGCCGCCGTTGGAGTTAGGGCAGGCTCTTGTCGCTCTAAGTGTGTTAAAGGTTTCAAAAGGCTAGATGCTTCTCCAATGTTAGATAGGCGAGCGACTAATGTTTTTACCTCACCCTTTGATGACACCCACTTACGCAGTGGGCTCGCTCCTAAATCCAGTTGAGAATTAATTTTGGTGGTACTATTAGTTCTTTTAGCCCCCCCTACGCCTGATGCCAGAGCCTTGACACCTCCACCCGGACCACGACCTTTACTTCCTTTTCCAGCAAGATTTTTTGCCCCTTTACTTATGATTACTTTTTCGGCCTCTAACACATTAGGTTTAATAAGGCCTCCTTTAGTTCTGTTCTGCTTGTCATATAACTCGGGGGACTCAGTAGTTAATACATGATCCGAATTGTGCCTCCTTGCAAAACCTTTTCTTTGGTTGCCACCACTGCCAACATCTACACCACCCGTGAGACCAAAGTTGCAGTCTGTAGAAATAATCCCTATATCGCCAGAAGCGCTCTCACTACTCTTAACGTCTATTGGGCCAGCCGGCGTTACCTCCTTGTCTCGCTCGCCCTCCATAGAGTGCTCTCCTGTAGAAGGGGTAGTCGTCGATTCCGTTCCCGTAGTAGTGTTGGTTACGGAGCAATCAAGCCGCCCCATTCCGCACTCGATTGCGGCATTCAGCGCGTCGGCTAATTGAGAGCCCGGAGTAGATGGCTCTGAGCCGACAGCATGCAGGAGGGCCGAGGCTCCTCCAAATCTGAGGAAATTCAGAATAGATCCGCCCACCCGGGAAGTGCCGTGGCTGTCTGTGCTAATTCCAATAAGCTCCATCCCGTAATCGCCACCGTTGCTCACCACCGAAACCTGCTGCCGAACGTCTCCCACGCCGTTCATTGTCTCCACTGAACCCCCAACAACAGCTGCAGCTTCGGATCCCTCAGCTTGGCCAGCCCGTCCGCGCCGAGCGTTTCGCGGCGGGGCCATTGTTCGGTCAAGCTTCCGCTGCTCCTCATCCTCTTTGACCTCCTTTCTTCGCGGCGCCTTAGGACTACGGACGTTTCGTTGACGCTCAAATGACCCAGATGAATACACACGGCCAGCGTTTGGGCCCAGGCTCCATCTAACAGAGCGGCTACCGTAAACCGCTCCACTAATTTGTACAATGCGGCACATCTGTGGTTAGACGCGAAGCCTTCTTTTAACCGCAGGCAGCCCTGGAGTTAGGTACGTTGCAGTCCTTCGTAAGTATATAAGGCAGCCAAGTTTCTTAATTTTTCATTTAATTTCTCCCCGTCATAATACGAATGCAAGTGTAAATGTGGTGTGGAGTGATAGGGCCCCCCCACAAGGAGAGGCGCTAGGGAGCGTACTTCAGCGGTGGAGTCGAATCCGCCATCTTCCTTTTCCGCCCAAAACCAACTCCCTGAGACCTCATCTCGACCTCTGGCAAGGCCGCGATCCATTTCCATTGGAGCGCAGCCAATAGGCAGCCCTTCTGACTCTGACATATTGCCATTACTATGGGGTAACTCTCATACATTACACTAACTCTTTGGTTCTAATTTAGACAATAATGACAACCGTGATGAAGGAGAGACATTTTTTGGCCCCGCAGTAGGATGAGAACAATTGGTATTAAGAACTACAGGATGCCAGTGCTCTAGGCACCTCCCCCAGACACTGGCCTTGCCTCTCCCCCTGGTCCTGAAATAGACAAGAGTGCTTCTTTCGCTGTTGTTATGTGAATGGCTGTGGTGGTCCTTGACCAGCAGCTTCCTACCATGGAAGTAAAGACCTTCGTCCTCAGGGAGGTTTTCCAGCCTGACCTGACATCTACTGAACCTTTGCTGTCATCCAACAAAGTTCTTACAGAGGCCATCTTGGAGAAAACCATGTTGTGGAACCCCAGTCAATAGGCGGAGTCAGTCATCGGTACAGACCAATGTCGAGCGACCCTGGCCTCTTGACTTAACCCCCAACGCCGAAGTGTTGGGTGGTATAGGATATCCCTTCTTCTGCCAGCCTGCCGTACGTTCAATAAATGCCATCTTCCTCCTGGGTAACCACCCATGCATTGTGGGATATACTAGGCCAAATCATACTGACATTAAAAGGCTTCTCAGGGGGTGTCCAGGCATCATTGGTGGACATGCCTTTCGATGGCTCTCACCTCTTCAGTGAGAAAGCGGCTTGGCCGTGGACCAATTTAAAGAAAGTTGTGCCACAGTGGGTTCATTGGGCTTGTCTGTCCATACCAGGCAACTTCATCAACACTTCCGCCCCTTTTGGCAATACAACAGATGTTTTCAGTATCTCTAGCACCAGACCCTCTGTCGGCACAACAAATTTCTAAGCCATTTTGTGGCCTAGGTCATGGTTCCCAGAGACAACACTGAGGGCATCAGGAAAAATGTGCCACTCAGTACTCTGTCCCTCCAGCATCCCCAACTCTATAACTACTTTAGTACACCATTATTAAAACACTCCCACCATGTAGGAGGGAGGGTCTGACATTTCCTCCAAGGGTGACATCACTTTGGACACATGGCTCCTCAAAATTTCCAGTAGGATATGTCTTTTCATTTCTTTCTACCCAGCCACACTTTGGACCCCCCATCATTATGGCTGGTGGAGGATCACATGTCCTTTTTAGTTTGAGCATTCGAGACCTCTGTATGTGTATGTACTTTGTAGGCTCTGGAGAGAAGCCCTAGGACTTTTCTGCTTCCGCTTAGGGACTTTTTTTCTGTTCAACTGCCCTCTATTTAACTGTCTTAATAGGACACGACCAGCATAGGTCAGTAAAATACCAGAATTGCTTTCTGCTTAGGGACTTTCTTTTTTTAAAAAATTTCTGGCAACTGCCTCTATTTAACTTTCTTGATAGAAAACGACCATCAGAGGTCAGTAAAATACCAGAATCACTTTAGCATTCTCTAGATTCCAGTCCATAAAAATTGTCTTCCATGAGCACCCGTAGAAAATAATATTTTTTTTCAAATTTTGTATTTTCGGTGATATGACCACTGAAGGCCCTGATTTTTATATTAAAAACAGAGCTTTGGACTATACCATTTATAGCTGAAAGGCAATATTTCTCTCCATGTGTTCCCATACCTGGTGTGTCACGCAGTTTGGTGCTTTTTTTCGTTCCATGTTAAAGAACAGTAGATATTTCAGCATCCAGGCTAATGTGCTGCATGGCTAATTACACATAAGGTCCCAAAGGAGAGACCGATTGCATTGCAAATGCTTGTTTCAGTAGGAATCGCAGGCCCTTTTAGCGAAAGGAGCCATTGAGAGGGTTCCAGTCCCCGAAGCTGGAACTGGGTGTTAGTCCAACTACTTCCTTGTGCCGAAGAAGGACAGAGGCCTTCATCCTAATTTAGACCTTCGCCCTCTGAACTAATTCCTGCGGAAGAACAAAGATGGATGCTCTTGCTGGGCAGGTTTTTTCTGCTGTGGACACTGGAAACTGGACAGTAGTGTTGGTCCCTCAGAACGCTTTGTTCCATATTTCTGATCTTCAGACATATAGACAGTATCTGCGGTTCTCAGGGGCCAGAAGCATTTTCAGGTTTCACGGATCCATATTGGCCTTGCCAGTGCCCTAGGAGTATACACCAAAGTGATGGCAGTGGTCACAGTGTAGCTTCAGAGGTCGAGTGTACCAGTCTTTCCATTCCTCTATGATCTGCTGTTGAAGGTGTGCCCTCCACAAATAAACGTTGACCACCTCCATATGTGGAGGAATCCCTTAACATTCTTAGAGTTAACTATTAATGTGCCAAAGTCATGCCTGACTTCTTTGCAGACGCTTTTGTTCATAAGAGCCATCCTGAATATGGTGCAGGTTCTTGTCTTCTCTCCAGATAAGAGACTTCAGGACATTTGGTCTATGATCCTGATGTCACAAGCTCTGACCTGGATCTCCGTGAGGATGATGTGGAGGCTCCTTAGACTATTGGCTTCCTGCATCCTGTCGGTCACCCACACCAGTTGGCACATAAGGGCAGTACAGTAGGGATCTGAAGCACAAGTGGGCACAGCACTAGGGGGAACCTATTGGACTCCCTCCAGGTTTCAGAGGAGACTGCAAAAGATCTGAGTTTGTGCCTGCTAGACTGTGATTGGACCAGTGGCAGACTCATCTCCAAGCCCCACCCAGAGCTGCGGGTGGTGACGAATGCATCTGAAAGAGACAGTTAATTATGGATTCCTCACCTTAAAATTACCCCCAGGCGTCAGACTGGATCCGGAGAAGTTTTTGCTCAGCAGTACCTCTGCGCGTCGATAGGTGGCGTCGGTCGACCCCGCGTTCATCGTTGGCGTTGTGGTCACCAGAATGACGTTGCGGTATCTACTTAGACACCGCCCTCAAGTGCTGACGTCCGATCTTTCTTTTTCTGCGCCAGCCAGCGCAGATCCGGAGTGAGCGGTACCTCGAGTCACTTTTGACTCTCTTTTTGCGACTTTTGTTGACTTCGTTTTTCGAGTCTTTCGACTCCTGGTGCACAGGGATGTCATCGCGGCGGACCGGCTTCAAGCCTTGTGGCTCCAGCCTCAAGCAGCTGTCCGTGACTGACCACCATCTTGTGTATATATGGTGCCTGGAGCGTGACCACGACCCGAAGTCGTGCACCGACTGCCGGGTCATGGCCCAAAGTCTTTGCGGGAGTGGTCCCAAAAGCTTCTGGAGGCCCGGCAGTCGGCTCCGCGCCACTAGAGGTCCCAGTCAAGAAGGAGGTCGCAGGACAGGTCGTGGAGCCATCACCACCACCCCTCGTCAAAGTCTTCGTCTTTGGGTAAGTCGAAGCACAAGAAGAAGGTGAAGAAGGCGAAGAAGCATTGTCACTCTTCGCGTTCTCCCTGTCCGTCAGCTGATGTGATGCGGGAAGTGGCAGGTAGTCATCCAGCTCCGCCTGCGGAGCTTGTTGGGTCGACTCTGGCCTTCCCTCCCTTTTCAGGACCCAGAGCGACCCCTGTCCAGCTTCGAAGCTTTTATGAAGCCTTACACTCTATCTCTGTGCAGCCCGACTCCGCCAGCGTGCCTTCGGGCCGGTGGACTCGGTTGGGGGCTCTAGACCTTCGATGTTGGCAGCTTCGGCTCTGGCACCGCAGGGCCCCCAAGGATCCAGGCCTGGATCCCGATCGGCGTCCGTCGACCTCGTGACACCTCCTCCGGCGGCGAATCCAGTGACTACACCCCCGCTGCCTCCGATGCCCATTGTGTCCCTAGCCGGCGTCTACCCCGACCCCGGCCACACCCTCGGTACCGGCGCCGACTGGTACCTTTGTACCCCTGTTCTCTCCTGATGTTTCCTACCGCCCTAAGTAGCTCACAGGAGAGGGTGAGGAGGACTGGTACGGGTCTGTGGACCCTCTTGTGGACCAGTTGGAGGAACCGGACTGGAGAGTGGAGTTGTGTGAGGCCAGTGGTCTGGATACCTCCCCAGATCTTGAAATGCTATCTACGCTTACTGTGGCTATGGAGGAGGGTGCATCGTAAGCAGTGGTGTTGCGTACGGTGGTGGTCAGGACTAACCTGACAGAGGTGCTTCAACAGGCTGCAGCTTCCTCTGAGACCTTGCTGCCGTTCAATGAGGCCCTTACGGACATCCTTTTGGGCACTTGGTCCAAGCTCAACACATGGGCTCCTTTGGACAGGTTGTTTGCCAGACGCCACCGCCCGGCTCTTCCCATCCCACCCCTTAGAGCTTGGTAGTCCAAGCTTCAATGTCCATGGGCGCATTCCCTAATGCACTACCTGATAGGGAATCCAAGAAGCTGGACCACCTTGGGAAGATGATGTTTTCTTCCTCTAGCTTGTGACTGCGGTCAGTGAACACTGCATGTCTATTGGACAGGTGCTGCTACAATGCCCGGAGGAGGCCCGGGCCGTATTCTCCCGTGCTGTTGCCGAAGGGAGAGACACAGCGAAGTTCACCATTCGGTGTGGGCTAAACACCACCGACTAACTGGGCAGGACGATTTCCACGTTGGTAGCATTGAGACGCTACGCCTGGTTGAGGTCCACTGGCTTTTTGGGGATGTCCAAGCAACACTTTTGGACATGCCCTTTGATGGCCGTCACCTGTTTGGCGACAAGGCAGACAACGCGCACGAGCGGTTAAGGATTCTAGGGCTACGGCCAGATCCTTTGGCCTCGCTACCACCTCCCACCCAGCGCAGTCTGCTTTTTGCCCCTTTCGTGGCTATGGAAGGGGTGCCCTGCCACGCTCTGCCCAGAGCCACAGGCCTGCGCAAGCTGTCTAGCATCTGCACGGCCAGGGGCGTGGATCCCACCGTCATGGGTCGGGGAGCCAGCGGATAGGCCAGTCCACCAGCGCCCCCTCTGCAGCAGCCTCCAAACCCTCTTAGTCCGACCTTTCAGGCCCATCATTTGCCAGTGGGCGGCAGGATTCACCATCACCTCTCCCACTGGCTCACCATCAGTCCTACAGGTGGGTTTTGCAGGTAGTCCGAAGGGGTTACTCCCTCCCCTTCGAGACTACCCCTCCATCCATGCCTCCTCAATTCCATTGCATGTCGGAGGATCACCTGGCCCTTCTCCCACAAGAAGTCACAGCTTTCATAGCCAAGGGAGCCATCGAACGCGTTCCTGGCCCAGAAGTCGGTCATGGTTGTTATTCCCATTACTTTCTGGTGCCCAAGAAGGACAAGGGCCTTTGTCCTAGCTTGGATCTCAGGGACGTCAACTGCTTACTCCAGATGGAGAAGTTCAAAATGTTGACACTGTCACAGGTCCTATCTGCTCTCGACCTTGGAGACGGGATGGTAGCGTTGGACTTGTAGGACGCTTATTTTCACATCCCCGTCCTGCCGGCCCACTGGCGTTACCTGCAGTTCATTGTAGGTCACGAGCACTTTCAGTTTAATGTGCTCCCCTTTGACCTTACAAGCGCCCCTCGGGTGTTCACGAAAGTGATGGCGGTGGTTGCAGCTCATCTGCGCAGATCAGGGGTTGCAGTTTGTCCCTAGCTCGACGACTGGCTGTTGAAGGCGGGTTTGCCCCAGGCTGTCGTCACCCACCTCAGACTACGGCCGACCTCCTGCATTCCCTGGGGTTCACCATCAATGTGCCGAAGTCACACCCGATCCCCTCTCAGAAGCTCCTTTTCATCGGAGCGGTTCTGGACACAACACAGTTTCGGGTTTATCCTCCCGAGCAGCAAATCCGCTATATTCGGGCTATGATTTCAATCTTTCAGCCTCTATTCTGAGTTTCGGTCAGAATGACCCTGAAGCTACTGGGCCTCATGGCATCCTGCATCCTGCTGGTGGATTATGCCAGGTGGCATATGCGGGCTCTGCAGTGGGACCTGAAGTTAGAGTGGGAACAGCATCAGGGGAATCTTTCCGATTGCGTCCAGATCTCGGAGGGCACTGCACACCAGTTGCAGTAGTGGCTAACGAACCGAGCTTGCGTCAACGGCAGATCCCTCTCACTTCCCCAACCGGAGTTCACAGTGGTGACAGATGCATCACTGCTTGGGTGGGGCGGCCACATGGGAGAGGTGGCGATCAGAGGCCTCTGGTCACCGGCAGAGTCCAGGCTCCATATCAACCTTCACTTTGTCCGGGGAAGAGTGGTGCAGGTGTTCAAGGACAAAACCACTGCCATGTGGTACTGCAACAAACTGGGCAGGGTGGGGTCGTGGAACCTATGTCAAGAGGCTCTCCGCTTCTGGACATGGCTGGAACATCAGGGCATATCCCTGGTGGTTCAACACCTGGCAGGTTCTCAGAACGCCAGGGCGGATAAACTCAACCGCAGGTGCATGATGGATCACGAATGGCATCTTCATTCTGAGGTGGTGCCAAGGTCTCTTTCAGCAGTGGGGAAAGCCTTGGTTAGATCTGTTCACCACCGAAGAGAACGCGCAATGTCAGCAGGTTTGAGTGTAGGAATTTCTAAGGCGGCACTCGCTAGACGCTTTTCGTCACGAGTGCAGTTCTGGTTTCCTATACGCCTTTCCGCGTATACCACTTCTGCCCAGAGTGCTGATGAAGATCAACCGCGACCGGGCCCAAGTCATTCTTGTGGTTCCGGATTGGGCGAGAAGAGTCTGGTATCCTAAGCTGTTCTACATGGCCATCGATCCTCCGATCAGACTGCCCCTTCGGGAGGATCTTCTGTCGTAGCAGCAGGGGATGGTCCTCCATCCAAACCTGTCCAGCCTTCACCTCCTTGCGTGGAGATTGAGCAGCGGCAGTTGACAGCTTTCGACCTTCCTCCCGAAGTCTGTAATGTTATCTTGGCAGCCAGGCGTCCCTCCACTAAAACTGTATACGCCTGTAGATGGAACAAATTTGTGGCATGGTGCACAGCAAAGGCTGTGGATTCCCTTTCTGCCCCTCTTTTAGAGGTTCTCCTCTCCATTCTTTCTTTGGCCCAGTAGAGCTCTGCTCTGGGCACTCTCAAAGGCTATCTTTTGGCCATTTTTGCCTTCCTTCGGCTGCCTGACCAAACTTCTCTTTTCACGTCCCCTATTGTAAATGGCTACCTTAAGGGCATTACTCACTTGTTTCCTCCTACTCCTTTTGTGATGCCCCAGTGGGACTTGAACCTGGTTCTTACTTATCCTATGTGTGCTCCTTTCGAGCCGCTCCATAACTGTCCTCTCAAGACTCTTGCCCCTTAAAACTGCCTTTCTGTTTGCCATCACCTCTGCTCGCAGGGTGAGTGAGCTCCAAGCCATTTCTTTGAAACCTCCTTTCCTGGCTGTTCATCCGGAGAAAGTTGTCCTCCGCACTAGGCCTTCTTTCTTTCCCAAAGTGATTACCTCTTTCCATATAGGACAGACCATCACTTTTCCCACTTTCTTTCCGCCTCCGCATCCTTCTAAAGAGGGAGAGAGGCTCCACCGTCTGGATCCAAAACGTTTGCTTTCGTTCTATCTGGATCGCTCAAAACAATTCTGGGTGTATGATCAGTTCTTTGTCTATGTGGGCACCAAGAAAGGTCAGGCTGTGCAGCAACGAACCATCTCCAGATGGGTCGTTCTTTGCATCAAGATCTGATATTCCTTATCGAGAAAGGAACCTCCTGTGAGGTTCCGTGCCCATTCCACCAGGGCGACAGCAGCCCTACTGCTTTGGGACGTGGAGTCCCCCTTCTTGACATCTGCCAGACAGCTATGTGGGCTTCACTGCCGGAACAGCCAAGTCCGGAGAGACTGCTTCTTCGGCCGTTCAGTTCTCCAGGACTTTCTGGTGTGAACTTGGTTCGCAGACCCAGCACCGGGGTTGGTATTGCTGGGGTATCTATTCTAAGGTGAGGAATCCATAACTGTCTCTTTCAGATGAACAAGTTACTTACCTTCGGTCACAATATATCAGTAAGAGACATAGGTTAGTTATAGATTCCTAACCGCCCCACCCATCCTCTCCGTTTCTGTGAACGGATTTCTAGGGTAAGGGACTCTCCTTTCAGGGCCCTAGTTTTTTTTCCACCAATGGTCAATGTCTTGCATGGCTCTGCGCTTCTGGCGTGGAATGTCATGTAAAGAACTGACGTCAGTGCGCAAGGGCGGTGTCTAAGTAGATACCGCAATGTCATTCCGGTGACCACCATGCCAATGATGAACGTGGAGTTGACCTACGCCACCTATCTACGCACAGAGGTACTGCTGAGGAAAAAATTATCCGGATCCAGTCTGACGCCTGGGGGTAATTCTAAGGTGAGGAATCCATAACTAACCTATTTCTCTTACAGATATGTTGTTACCAAAGGTAAGTAACGTGTTCATCACTGCCAGACTTGGGAGGAGATCTGTGAGAGTAGAGATCTGAGGGCCTTAGAAATCCAACTCAACATCAATTTGTTGGTGTTACATGCAATCCACTTGCTGTTAACGACATTCCTACCATCCATTAAAAGGGAGACTAGTACAGTTTTTTTTTTTACAGATAACACCACTGCCATGTGATACTGCAACAAGCAGGGCAGAGTGGGGTCTTAGGTACTGTGCCTGGAGGCTCTACCCCTCTGGAAGTTTCTGACCTGCAAGGCATTTTCCTGGTCATGCACAAGCTGGTGGGATCTCTAAATGCCAGGGTGGATGAATTTGGTTGCCGACATATAATGGATCATGAATGGCATTTACACCCTGAGATGGCACAGGTTGCTTTCCTGCATTGGGGAAGACCCCAATGACCGTTTCAACACTGCTGGGAATGTGCAATATCAGCATTTTTAAACTCTATAGTTTCCAGGGCAGCTCTCTTGGAAATGCATTCTGCCTAGATTGGAGCTTGGGAATCGTGTACACCTTCCTGCCTCTTCCCTTCCTGGCGTGGGTTCTAAAGATCAAGACTAACCTGGTCCTAGTCATCTTGGTGGCTCTGGATTGGGCTAGGAGGGTGTGGTTCCCAGAATTTCTTTATATGGGTATCTGTTCTTCAATGAAACTGCAGTTTTGGGAGGATCTAATGTTGAAGCAACAGGGCAGGGCCCTGCACCCGGGTTTCCACAATTTACACCTCCATGTGTGGAAATTGAGAGACAGCTACTGTCCTTTAGTCTTCCATCATACGTCAATATTATTCTGGCAGCCAGGTGTCCATCCATGGAATCAGTGTATGTCGGGTGCTGGGATAAGTTTGTGGCTTGATGTGGCATCCACTAGATTGACCCGCCAATGGTTAAACTGTTGATGCGTTATGTTTTGTCATTGGCCCAGGAAGGACTTGTATTTGGCACTGTTAAAGGTTATTTGTTTCCTCTTTTGGCTTGTTTGATGATTGCGGGATGAACCTTCTTTGTTGTTCTAATCACTTGTTCTGAAGAGGTTCATCAAAGTTTTGCAACATTTATTTCCATCCAAGCCGTTTGTGTGCCAAACTTTGAATTAAGTCTGCTCCTTATCTTCTTTATTTGCACCAATTTTGAGCTGATGCACAGTTGCTCTCTGTCTTTTTAACATTAAAAACTGTCTTTTTAATTGTCATAACATCAGCTCGGCCTGTGAGCTTCAGGCACTCTCAGCCCTCCCATCTTTTACATAATGTTTTCCTGACAAACCGGTTTTGAGGATTCTAGACGCATTCCTCCGTAACGTGGAACAGCCTTTCGTGTCAGAGAAGCTACTACCCTGTCAGCAATCCTTGCTCTGCCTCATCCCTCCAAAGTTGAGAAAAAGACCATAGAGAACCTTCAGTTTAATATTGATTGCACCAGGTACCCCCGAGTGGGGCAAAGAAGGGCAAGGAAGTACAAAACAGACCTATCTCTAGGTGGATACTTATCTGTATTTTAGATCTGCAATGCTTCATCTAAAAAGTAGCCCGGCAAACGGTTACGGGCCATTCCACATGACCCAATGCAGCTACTACTGCGTAAGCACAAAGCTGTACCTGTCCTACATATGTCTCAGACTACTGCATAGGCATAAGTGCCCTCATTCACAAAGCACTACTTCCTTGGCAGTCAAGTCCATAGGAAAGTCCATTTTGCCCATTCGGTTTTTGGTCTGAGCCGTTCACCAAATCCACCACCTTAAAAGATGTGGTTCTTGTATCTATCCACAAAGTGGTAAATTTGCATTTCGAAGAATTCATCAGAGGAAAGAGTTATTTACCTTCGGTAAGGCTCTTTCTGATGGATATTCTATTACAGTGCAGATTCCTCACCACCCTCCAACCTCGCCGTTCTATGGAACGGTCTCTTTTTTTAGTTAAAAAGGTCCCGATCTAGAGATCTGCACACTTGTCGAGCAATGTGCCGATGGGCTCTGCGTATGAGGGAGCAGGCAAGGTTTTGGAAGTAACTGACCTCAGCATGCTTGGGTGGTGCTTATTGCAACGCTACTCATCACTTCCAGAGTGTAAGTAACTTATGTCTGTCCGGAGCCATGCAACACCACCGACTGGCATATGGAAGTACTTCTTGTGAGTTTCCAGATTCAGCCTAATGCCTGGGGGAATATTCTCAAGATGATGAATCTGCAGTTAGACAGGTTATCCCCCAGAAAGAGCGTTACTGAAGGTAAGTAGATTTTTCTTTGTTGTAAGTGGTAGTAAGCCCTGATTGCTTCCTGCTAGCTAAACTAGATGGGTGTTCTCTTTACCCTCTTTTGTAGAACCTATTCATAAGAAAACCATAGAAGTAACGAATAGATGCTTCCTAGAGATCAGGGTACTAGGGGTGCATGTAATGTCACATCATACTTCCTTAAACTTAAATGTTTAAGGAAGTATGATGTGACAGATGAAGCGAGCCTGCTATGATCACTTTTTTTACTATCAATATTCAGTATCAATCACATTTCTTTCTTTTTAAGTTGCCTTTGAACCTTAGTAGCAAGAGGTGAAATGTGTGTCTGGTGTATTTGTTCCAAATTAATTTGTTTTCGTTTAATTCCAGCTTTGGTCCCATTGAGTACAAAGGCCCCTTGGCGGCTGCTTATATTGAGACATTTATCCACAGAGTGATGACGCCTCTTCTCTACATTCCATCTCGAGCACGACTGCTTGATTTTATCTCGCACTACGAGGTACTTACCTTTGTTATACCGCTATGTTCTTATTCTAGCTTAATTTATTGTGTATATGAAAGTTGGTTCCAATGTTGTGGTCATAGTAGCTGCCCTGCCTAGTCACATCCCCCGGTAGAAAATCCTTTTTTTAAATATTTTAATTATTTGGTCCTTACCACCAAGTTTAATGGTTTTAGAACCTCAGTTCTTCATGTAATTGCCACATTTCCTTTTCAACATTCCAATAGCAGTGCGCTTTAGAGTTAGCGAATATTCAGAGAAAATGATTAGAGTATTTTCGCAAGTAGGCTTGACCAGTAAAAAGTTGTCGCTTGTTATTTTGAATGTGTAATTACTAATTGTAATGTGTAACTGTTGGACCCGGCCTCGTGGCGTGGTCCTTAACCCCACGGATTGTGCCCGTTCCCCGACCCGGCCTTCACGGGCCACCCGTCTGAACTGCACCAAGGCCCTTCATCCTGAGCTGCACGCGGTCGCATACCCCTCGTGGCTCCGCCATCTTGTTGGCATCCACGTGACTCTGTGCACCAGCCAGCGCGACCCCGCTCAACCCGGCCTCGACCCCAGCGAAGCCCCGACATCCCGGCACCACGGACTGGCCAGGGGGTGCCGCAGGAACCATTCATCGCCCCCGGCGGAGGACAGTATCGATGGGACCCCCAACTGTCCTCCCCTCTCGAGGTGTGATCGCCCTGCAACTCCCTTGGGCCTGGCGCCTCTCCTGCTGGGCGTCTGGCCACCTCCACCCGGCCTCTCCGCCCCCCCCGGGCGCATGGGTCCGGACATCAAAGGGCTCCAGACCTATATCTGGGGCGACCCCGCCACAGATCGTCAGTTGTATCCCGGAGTCGAGAGCCCTGCTGATTGAATCGCGGCTGACCCTACGGAGAAGAACTCTTGTCGGAACCATCACGAGCCCTGCTGACTGCGTCGCGGCTCCTTCTTGTGAACACTTTGAAGCCACCTGGAACATCGGAGCCCTGCTGACGCTGTCGCGGCCCAACCTCGCTGAAACCTCCCTCGGAGCCCTGCTGACGACGTCGCGGCTCGAGCTGAGCAGAAACCATCTTGAGAGCCCTGCTGATTGGATCACGGCTCTCCACGAACTGTACGCCAGAGCCCTGCTGACGCCGTCGCGGCTCGACCTCCTCCGAGATCCGGAGGTCCTCCAGCTTGAGGATAAGAACTGGGCCCCAGGTACCCTCGTACCGCACTCCTGCCAAAGACTGTCCCGCTACCCCTACCCTTCCAAAGAGACACTGGGACTTTTGGTGGATCCCGCGATCCCATCGTGTAAATATTGACCTCGTAACCTTTTTATTGCTGATAAAGAATTGCTTGTCTTGAGACAACCTCCTTGAGTCCTGTGTGGTGGTGTTACTGGGCTAGTACGTGATAGGAGAAGGATCTCTCAGGAGACTTCTCGGCAGCGCTCGGCTACTTCGTACAGTGTGAGGGCCCCCCCCTTGGTGGTCTCGCCGACTCCTCGGGGTCCGCCTTCCAAAATTTGGTGGCAGCGGTGGGATCCGAGCCGAACGCAGAACGTACCAGCCAGTACCCACTAGCTACCCATCCAAACGGACAGTAATCATGAGCAGCCAGGAAAACAACGTGACAATGGAGTTCCAGCCCGAACGGCTGGAAGAATATACGCACAAAGAGTTAAAACAGTTCTGCAAAGACAAAGGCATTGCAACCACCGGCCTAAGTACCAAAGAGGACATGCAGAAAGCTCTGAGGACATGGCTGGAGGCCGGGGCAGGTCCCTCCCAGGAAGAAGGTCCCCTGCCCCTGACTGAGACCATATCAACCGCACTGACTCCGGCAACCGGAGGAAGAAAGAGCCTAGAAACCGGCCTCTCCGAAGAAGAAATACGAGAGCGGGAGAAGGTCCGGAACCACGAGCTAGAGCTCGCATGACTGCGGCTGGATGGCGAACTCCAGCTGGCGGAAAAGAAACTGGCCCTAGAGCAGCTACGGCTTCAAGAGGAGATAGAGGAGAAGAGGCGACACCGGGAGTTGGAGGAAAAGAAACTGACCCTTGAGCACGAGCGCAGCCTCAAGGAGCTCGAAATCAAGGCCAAGAACGGAGGGACCAACGCCCCCAGTACTAGAGACACTCTACCGCCTGCCGAAACCAAGGTACATATCCCGAAAGAGGTCGTCAAGGAGTACTACAAGAATGACGACATCCAACAATGGTTCAAGGCCTACGAGGTGGCCATGACCTCTCATCGGGTGCCCCGAAAAGACTGGGGCGCAGGCCTGTGGGGGCGGTTCCTGAGTGAGGGTCGAGACACACTGCTCCAGCTGCCGGAGGAGGTGATGACCTCCTACGATCACATGAAGGAGGCTCTGCTCACCCGCTACGGGCTAACCGCAGAAATGTACCGCCAGCGGTTCAGAGACTGCAAGAAAATCCCGGGCACCACCTGGGTGGAATATGTGGACTTTTTCAGTCGGGCCCTAGAAGGGTGGATCAGAGGTAGCAAAGTAACCACCTACGGGCAGCTGGTCGACCTCATCGTGTGGGAACATCTCTCCAACAATTGCTTCGTGGAACTGAGACAGCACCTCCTCGACAGCAAAATGACCGACCCGCGAAAACTCGCCGTCGAGGCCGATCGATGGGTCAACTCCCGGGTCCCCCGGAACTCAATGGGGGAGTACCAGAGGAACCCCACCGGACCCCCCCCGCCAACGCGGTGGAGGGGGAGGGCCGAACAGGAACCGAGACCCTCCCGCCGGGGCCCCCAGGAGCCCCCCTCGAGGGCCACCGCAGCAACAACTCTCCCCGAGCCTGGCCCGAAGGGGGGCGCCCCCGGCCAGACCCGGACCACGGCCACCAGTAACGTGCTACGGCTGCCAACAAACCGGACACTATGCCAGCGATCCGGTCTGCCCCCTGAACCGAAGAAACGGGGCCGGCGGGCCCCCGCCCCGACAGCTGGCGGCCGCCGCCCTGGGAGAAGGAGAAGAGGAAGAGGAGACCCTCGACCGAGGGACCACTGAATGGGAGCCGGCAGCCATGTCCCTGGTCTGCCTGGGTAGCCGAGAAATGGTACCCTGCACCCCCATCCCCAGCAACACCCAGAAGTACCGGCAGCAGGTCACGGTCAATGGACAACGGGCCGAAGCCCTTCGTGACACCGGCGCTAGTGTCACCGCTGTCCGCTGCCACCTGGTGACCCCCGAACAGATCCTACCGAATGTGCTGTGTCCCGTCCGGACGGCCGACAACAGCGAAAGCCTGTGCCAGATGGCCCTGGTCCCCTTCGAGTGGGGAGGGGTGACGGGCCTGCTGAAGGTGACGGTATGCGACGACGCCCCCGTCGACTGCCTCCTGGGGAACGACTTGGAGAGTTCCCCCTGGGCTCAAGTAGAGCGACGAGAGCACCTCCGAATGCTGGGACTATCTGACTGGGCCTGTGCCATCACCCGGTCCATGACCACCCGGGCCCCCCGCTCATCCTCAGCCTCCGGGGCCGCCCAGCCCGAGGGGCTCGCACCACCTCCCGCCAGCAGCGAGGGGGAGGCGGACACCGACCCTGGACCTAGTGAATCCTCCCCCGAAGAGATGGCTTCCCCGTGCGCCCTACCAGAGCTGACACAATGGCGACACGAAGGGGCCCCCCCCCGGGAGCAGTTCCAACAAGAGCAGCAGTCCTGCCCCACTCTCGAAGGGGTCCGCCAGCAAGCGTCCGCCCAAACCAACGGGGACCAGACCGGCACCCACTGGGTCTACTGGGCCGAGGGCCTGCTATACAGTGAGCAGAAAGTGGCAGAACTCGGGGCCAGCCGAGTGTTGGTGGTCCCCCTCCGCTTCCGGGAGTTCCTGCTCAACCTGGCACATGATGTGCCCCTTGCCGGACACTTGGGGCAAGACAAAACGTACAGCCGTCTGGTGACCCACTTCTACTGGCCCCGGATGCGGAGAGACGTGGACAACCACTGCCGGTCCTGCCCGACCTGCCAAGCCAGCGGGAAGACGGGGGGTCGGGTCAAGGCCCCCCTCCAACCCTTTCCAGCCGTCAGCACCCCGTTCGAACGGGTCGGAATCGATATCGTGGGGCCCCTGGACCCCCAGACCGCCCTGGGCCACCGCTTCATCCTGGTCCTCGTGGACCACGCCACCAGGTACCCGGAGGCGGTCCCGCTAAGAACTATAACGGCCCCCGTGGTAGGCCGGGCCTTAATGGGGATCTTCTCCCGAGTGGGATTTCCCCGCGAAGTGGTGAGCGACAGAGGCACGAACTTTATTTCCAGATACATGCGGTCCCTGTGGCAGCAGTGCGGGGTCACATACAAGTTCACGACCCCCTATCACCCTCAGGGGAACGGACTGGTTGAGCGGTTCAACAGAACATTAAAGGGAATGATCCAGGGGCTAGAAGAGCCCCTCAGGCGGAGATGGGATGTCCTGCTGCCGTGCCTCCTGTTTGCCTATCGGGAGGTCCCGCAGAAGTCCCTGGGGTTCAGCCCGTTTGAACTATTGTACGGACACCCGGTCCGCGGACCGCTCAGCCTGGTCAAAGAGAGCTGGGAGACGAAGCCCCAAGGCGCCCCTCCTGACGTCTACCGATACCTCCTGACCCTCCGAAACCAGACCCGCAAGTTCCGAGCCATGGCCGAAGCCAACCTCGAGGCCAGCCAAGAGGACATGAAGCGGTGGTACGATCGGAACTCCTCTACCATAGAATTCGAGCCAGGTCAGAAGGTATGGGTCATGGCCCCGGTTGAACCCGGCGCCCTCCAGGACAAGTGGACCGGGCCCTTCAAGGTAGTGGAGAAGAAAACACCCGTCACCTACCTGGTCGACCTGGAGTCCCCCCGGAACCCCCTCCGGGTCCTACATGCTAACAGGCTAAAACCCCACTTTGCCCGGACTGAACTGAGCCTGCTGCTGGCGACCGACGAGGGGGGCGAGGACGACTCCGAGCCCCTGCCCGACCTCTTGCAGTCCGACATTCATGATGGATCGATCGAAGGGGTCCAACTCGCCTCTTCCCTGACTCCGGAACAGCGCAACGACTGCCAGCAATTGCTGCGGGACTACGCAGCCCTCTTCTCCCTCACCCCGGGGGTGACCCACTGGTGCGTCCACGACGTCGACACCGGGGAGAGCCCCCCCCGTGCGACACAGAGCCTACCGGGTGCCTGACCGAGTGCGGGCCTGCATCCAGGCCGAAGTAACGAAGATGCTGGCCCTGGGGGTCATCGAACCCTCCGACAGCCCGTGGGCCAGCCCTGTCGTCCTGGTGCCCAAGGCCGCAGCTCCCGGCCACCCCCCAGAGTTGCGATTCTGCGTGGACTACCGAGCCCTGAATGCCGTAACCAAGACAGACGCCCACCCGATACCCCGGGCCGACGAGCTCATCGACCGCCAGGGGGCCGCTCGCTACTTGAGCACGCTGGACCTCACCGCCGGGTACTGGCAAATCCAGCTCACCCCCGGCGCCCAAGAAAGATCCGCCTTTTCGACCCCGGATGGGCATTACCACTTTCGGGTGATGCCCTTCGGAATGAAGAACGCCCCGGCCACCTTCCAAAGACTAGTGAACAAGGTTTTGGCCGGGCTTGAGGCCTTCAGCGCGGCCTACCTCGATGACATTGCCGTGTACAGCAACCACTGGGCAGAGCACCTCCTCCACCTTAAAGCCGTCCTGGCCGCCCTCCAGCGGGCCGGGCTCACAATCAAGGCCAGCAAATGCCAAATCGGCCACAGATCCGTGACCTACCTGGGCCATCAAGTGGGGAGCGGGCAGGTGGCCCCCCTCCAAGCGAAGATAAATGCCATCCAGGCCTGGGAACCCCCCACTACCCAGACCGCTGTCCGGGCCTTCCTGGGTCTCACCGGATACTACCGGCGGTTTATCCGGGACTATGGGAGCATTGTTGGCCCCCTCACAGAGTTAACGTCCAAAAAGCAGCCCAAGAAGGTGCACTGGACACCCCGCTGCCAAGCAGCCTTCGACACCCTGAAAACAGCCATGTGCACTGCTCCGGTGCTGCAGGCCCCGGACTACAATAAGGAGTTCGTGGTGCAGACGGACGCCTCAGAGTATGGGATCGGGGCCGTCCTATCCCAAGCCGACGAAAAGGGGCTCGACCGACCAGTGGCCTTCATCAGCCGACGACTACTGCCCCGAGAGCAACGATGGAGCACCATTGAGCGTGAGGCCTTCGCTGTAGTGTGGGCCCTCAAGAAGCTCCGGCCCTACCTCTTTGGTACCCACTTCCGGGTCCAGACCGACCACCGGCCCCTGCGGTGGTTAATGCAAATGCGGGGCGAGAACCCCAAGCTGCTGCGGTGGTCCATCTCGCTACAAGGGGTGGACTTTGACGTCGAACACCGGCCCGGCAATGACCACGCCGACTGCCTGTCCCGCTTCTTCCGCCTTGATGAGGAGAATCCCCAAGGAGATGGGTGACTCTCCATGCCTTCGGCTGGGGGGGACGCCTGTTGGACCCGGCCTCGTGGCGTGGTCCTTAACCCCACGGATTGTGCCCGTTCCCCGACCCGGCCTTCATGGGCCACCCGTCTGAACTGCACCAAGGCCCTTCATCCTGAGCTGCACGCGGTCGCATACCCCTCGTGGCTCCGCCATCTTGTTGGCATCCACGTGACTCTGTGCACCAGCCAGCGCGACCCCGCTCAACCCGGCCTCTACCCCAGCGAAGCCCCGACATCCCGGCACCACGGACTGGCCAGGGGGTGCCGCAGGAACCATTCATCGCCCCCGGCGGAGGACAGTATCGATGGGACCCCCAACTGTCCTCCCCTCTCGAGGTGTGATCGCCCTGCAACTCCCTTGGGCCTGGCGCCTCTCCTGCTGGGCGTCTGGCCACCTCCACCCGGCCTCTCCGCCCCCCCCGGGCGCATGGGTCCGAACATCAAAGGGCTCCAGACCTATATCTGGGGCGACCCCGCAACAGATCGGCAGTTGTATCCCGGAGTCGAGAGCCCTGCTGATTGAATCGTGGCTGACCCTACGGAGAAGAACTCTTGTCGGAACCATCACGAGCCCTGCTGACTGCGTCGCGGCTCCTTCTTGTGAACACTTTGAAGCCACCTGGAACATCGGAGCCCTGCTGACGCTGTCGCGGCCCAACCTCGCTGAAACCTCCCTCGGAGCCCTGCTGACGACGTCGCGGCTCGAGCTGAGCAGAAACCATCTTGAGAGCCCTGCTGATTGGATCGCGGCTCTCCACGAACTGTACGCCAGAGCCCTGCTGACGCGGTCGCGGCTCGACCTCCTCCGAGATCCGGAGGTCCTCCAGCTTGAGGATAAGAACTGGGCCCCAGGTACCCTCGTACCGCACTCCTGCCAAAGACTGTCCCGCTAACCCTACCCTTCCAAAGAGACACTGGGACTTTTGGTGGATCCTGCGATCCCATCGTGTAAATATTGACCTCGTAACCTTTTTATTGCTGATAAAGAATTGCTTGTCTTGAGACAACCTCCTTGAGTCCTGTGTGGTGGTGTTACTGGGCTAGTACGTGATAGGAGAAGGATCTCTCAGGAGACTTCTCGGCAGCGCTCGGCTACTTCGTACAGTGTGAGGGCCCTCCTCGGGGTCCGCCTTCCAACAGTAACTGTGTAATATGCAAGTGGCTCTCAAACGAAAATGGAAATAGAGATTCTGCAGTACAAAAATATGTGCTGCATGTGTGTTTTGTATGCTTTGAACGTATACATTATACTGAGATAAATTATAAATACATGTGAAAAAGTGCCCACATTTTGAGAGGTTTTAAGCAGTAGCGGCTGCTGTGGGGAAAAAGTGTTGGGACAGTGAGGGGGAGGGGTAATAAAAATAAATGAAAAACATTTGCCTGCTGGCTGCCATCTTGGTCCTCTCCTGCTCCTCTCGTCTCCCGGCAGGCTCCGAGACTCCCTACACCTATTCAGACGCTACTCTCGTGCTGGTAATGCCCAGCATGAGAGCAGCGCCAGGATTGGTCTGAGCAGCATGGTTTGTCGCTCAGTCAGGGTCTGGAAGCCTGTGATTGTCTCTACCCGGCTGCGCAACACAGCTCATGGAGAGATCTATATGCACACGTCATTTTGGCCGTCCCAAGACGGATGGCCAAACCGATGTGCACATTTACAGCAGCGCCACCACTGCTGTTGTCAACAAGGATAGCCCTGCACTGGACTTGGCTCATCATGGAAAAATATCATAATAACGTGTTTTATATTAATTTTCTTTTTTCATTGCTGAGAGCAGTGGGGTGATGCTCCTCTGCTTTAACGGAGGAGTCGCCAACCAGGCTCTTTGTAGGTGAGGTGGAATTATGACCTACAACCACATAGAAATCCTTCCCGCAGCAGCTTTGATGCTAAAACATGAGCACAATCTTTGTTTCATATTCCTATGAAGAGACTAAAGCAGCTTAATTACAATTTTTTTTTAATAAGTGGAACACTTCCTCCATTGTAAGATATGACATTTTCATATTGCACTTAGCTGGGTCTAAGTACCCTGCTCTAGATTTGCTTCAGCACATGTACCCAACTTACTTGGCGGTTGATTCTTTAATTCACAGGTGGCTAGTGCAAATTATGCTATGTGATATAAAAAATATTCAGACAGCTAGGGAAGGTGACTTGGGCATTAAATAGCTTTTTCATGTTGTGTATTACTCATATTTTATTAAACATTTGTGTGTCAGCATGACCAGTCAGGTCTTCTAGCCGTTGTGTCCAGAAGGGACAGATCAAGGACAAGTTTTGAGAATCTTCACATAAGGTAAATTTACATAAAGCTCCTCTAAATTAAGCCTGTTTACATAGTTGGTGATTATCATGAATACCTGACTTGATCAAGCCCCCCAAACCTACGTTAGATACACCCAACTTACTATGTGTATCATTCTGTTTGATATTTAAAAACCTACAGCTGCAGTCTTCAAATGGGGTTTTCCTCTTTCACTGCATCTCCATTATATTTAAAACCAGTATTCTTAGGTCCTAAAAATATAAACAAAGGATTCAGAGAGTGAGTTTATGCCTGTTTTCACCCAAACCAAATTAAACTACTCTGTGCAACTTTCAGGGTCAAGAGAAAGAGGTCTCCTTCTTTTCTCACATTCCTGGACAGAAGGATCATCAGTATTGTAAGGGCCATGTAAGAGCAGTGTGAAAGCTTGATGGGTACAGATGTCACATGTTTCAGATCATTAGGATGAAGCCTACTGGTACCCTTTCTAGAACATTTCTGTACAATACTGTAGCATATGGCAGGCAAAAGTTGTATTCTGCTGACGAAACCCCCTTTGTAATAGTGATGCAACAAGAATAGAAGAGATACTCTATAAAATAGGTGGATGATACAGATGTTTCAATGCTTAAATCGGATATAAAACCTGATCATCAGCTTCAATTAAATTAAGTCCAGTAGGTAAAATATTATTCCTTGAATGCGAGCCAACACGACTTATGTTTCGCTGCTCAGAGTACACTAGAGTACTACGCAAACAAATGGTGGACGAAATGCTGGATAAATCATACATTCATCCCCAGTCAAGAGATCTGGGTTAATTCCATCGTTCTTTTGCTCACCATGCCACCCCAGTTTAGCCACTGGAGTCGAGCTATCCTGGCTGATGAGGGCTGAAAGCCCGAAACCGGTCCTAGGATGCTTGTTTCCAGCCCAGGGAGCACCTGGCCTGGCAGTTTGGGCTGTTCTGTTCCCATTGGGCGCACTGTCAAGACTGATTTGCATATACCTGGGTCCACACTGGAATGGCATGCTGAGCAAAAAAACGATGGATTTAGGCCCAGATCTCTGTACTGGGGTTAGTGTATGACATTGTTCTGCATTCTGTCTATCAATTGTTCTTTTTGCAGAGTACACTGGAGTCAGCTCGGGGTACTTCAGAGCTTGGAAAACAGGCCAGACATGGAAGGAGACGCCTGAATAATGCCTGTGAGCTTGCTGAATTATGTACCATGACTTTCTACTCCTTTTTCTGGACCGCTTCAACATGCAACCTACAAAAGACTGCAGAGTTGCTGCAGCGTAAGTGCTCTCTGTGCCGGGCTTTCCTACTGTATGCTCACTAGAGAGCATACGAGTCTCTAGGATCTCATCAGACAGGGAAGTGGAGAGAGCAAGCGGCCATAGAAGACCACAAAGCACAGTTATAAGAAAGATAATTGCAACCTGGATGAAGGATGCACAGATTTTGGGCACTCATGAATTGAAATGTGGTGGTTGAGGAGACCTGTAACCCATTGGTAAGGCTAGGGGAGAACGTGCATAGATCCTCTGCCTCCACTCCTGAAGAACTGCACACTAAGTAAACTCCATAGCAGAATATGAGAAATACCACGTTAGTTGTGGTTGATCCATACTAGACAGGTGTTTGTGTCTCAGCCAGAGACCAGTTACTTGCCAAATTCACGGCATATGCCTGAATAGCTACTAGGGTCAAACTCAAGATTTGTAGTGATTCATAATTCTGGTCAGCGGACAGTTGGCTGACAGCAGTTTCCGGGGCCTGTACGAACTAATATGTCCAGTCCCCCTTCCTCCAGACTCATGGATGTGGTGTCTCAGGGGACCTGGGAGCATCATCACTCTGGATGATCCCACCACTCTGAAAATGCTCCCACCAGTTCTCCATCCATATGTCCTTTTGATGGTTTTTCTTCTCTCAACTCTTCTTATGTTGTGCCTCCTGTTCAACCTTCCACTATCGCACTTAACTTCTTCCTCCACTTAGGTTTACGCATCGTCTTGGACCACCAGCTGTTCAACATATTCTTGCTGCACCAATAGTTGAAGGTGGTGCCTCAGGGCCATTTTCTATTGGCCTTCCATTTTGGAGACTGACTCTGATAGAACCCAGGCATATGTAGGTATAGATTGTGTAATCCCACATGGACTCCACTCCTGAAATTACTGAGATTTGTCACGTGGGGTTCTCATTATCAATACAAAGTTCTCTCCGTGTTCCTCAGCGCTCCATTCCCTATGTGTTTGCAAGGTGATGTATCTGATGATGACCTGCCTTCTTCAACCCAGCATATGCATCTACCTTTATTGGACCAGTCAGCACCTACTTTTTACAGGATGTGAAGAAATCTTTTAAGCAAGCCCTTTCCATTCTGTATGATGTGGGTCTTTCAGATGAGTATCTAAGTGTCTCTGTCTGCTGGCCAGGACATCACCTTTTGAAGGACTGTTTTAGAAAGATGCATCTTGGGCAGCAGCGGCGGAAGCTTCTTCTTCACAGCACCGGTGGAAATTGGACAGCAGCACTGCAAACTAATTTCCTCACAGGAAACAGGTGCAGCCTAGCAGCATCAGAACACACTTCCTGTGTCATAGAAAACAGCTGTTGTGCATGCTTCCTTTCCAGATAGTACAGATTCAGCTCAGCAGCACCAGTGAAGAAATCCATCATCGCAGAACATGTGCAGTTAAGGCACTAGTGGTATGTAGGCTCTCACAAATCACTGGACCAGGTGCTTAATTCACTGAATGAATGTTATCAGTAAATGAATGAGTGAGTGAATATGAGAGTCCTGCCACTGCTCTTACTCTGGTGACATTCCAGGTCTGTTCCTTTGTTGTCATTCCCTACTTTACAGTGCTGTCAGTGATGTTTCTGCCATATACTGAAAGTCCTGCTGTGGTCACTTCAAGTCCAGCCATCCCTGCTACAATTTATGTTGTTCTCTTCTGTAGACTTGCTTTTGTTACTTTGTGTAGAGGCAACTGCTGCTATTTACATCCTCATTTATCAATGCATCATAGACGTTGCAGGCTAGGTCCTTGCTGTACCCGGGCAGGCACATTTCCTAGATATGATGTAATGGGCAGGAGAGAAAGACATTGTGACATTGGGCCGTTCAAAGACAAAATGACAACGTTCTTCTATGTAACTCCTATGTCCCCCTCCCTCCATTGCTCGTCCTGAACTATTTATTCTTTGTCTCTCTATTAAATATTCCTCCGCTCACTTATTCATCCATTCTTTGTCTATCCATTCTTTCCCATCCTTTTTCTTTCCCTCCTTCCCTAATTTTCACTTCTTCAGCTTTCAGTTTACTATCTTCCTGATCTCTTATTGTCTTTGTATTTCAGCTTCATTTGTCTTTTCATATTGTTCTCTTACCTTCACTTTCCTCCAGTGGTGGCTACAACTTAAAATTTATGTAGGTGTGCGACAGCGCCAAACTCACCATATTTACAGCTCCCCTGCATAGCACGTCTCCCTACATATCTGCGTCCTCAAGCAGGGAAAGGAAGGACTTCCTTCCTGCTTGAGGAACGCCAGCAACCAATCTTAGAGATGCACTCAGCTTGATAGCAGCTCTAGGATTGGTGGGGACAAGCTCACCCAGTGCTCATTGTGAGGCTGGGGGTCTGTGGCAGCCATCCCTCAGTTGTTTCACAGCCAGGGGGGGATTGCTGGATGCGCACTGCACATATCGGGCTGGCCGTAGCAAACCAGCCGGCCAACATGACATGTGCAGTACAGGGGTAGCTGTAATCCTGCAGTAGCAGGATTCAGCCCCACCCCCTGCACTCACACCATGCACTTAAGTAAAATGGCATTGACATGCCACTCGCAGCAGGCGGGCGATGCTCCTCCGCTCTCAAGGAGCAGCTTCCCCTGCCTTTCTCACACCCTTGTTCACACCTGTGTCTTTCCTCCCTACACAATCTCTTACACATACTCTCCATCACACTTTCCATTTTCCCTCTCTTTGCTTCTTTCTTTCACCTACCCCCTGTTTCTATCTCCTTCTCCACCACTAAGGTCAGTACAAGGATTTTGGTCAACCTGAGCAAAGGGGGAGTTTTCCGCACCACTCAACTGGCATTCCTAGCATCCACCTAATATAACAGTCCCCTCACACATTGCTCCTTCCATATCCACTTTCTCACATCCTGTATTTTTCAAACGTTCTTTCTTGAACTCTTTTTTATTTTATTTTTTTTAATTTTTTTTTAATCATTCATCCTCCTACCTCATCTTAAATGCATGCTTCTGTTGGATACTTCCAACCGCAGTTTCCTAACCTTTAGAATATGTGCCAGTCAGGATCTAGAGATTTTTCCAGCAGCAGTTCTCATTCCTGCTGACAGGTGGCATTGTTCAACTCTGCAGTGACTCTGCACCACCCTGGAAGTGTTGCAGTGGAGCCACCTATAAGCACCACTCTTGCATAGTTGCAATGTTGCGGGGGAGCCACCTATAAGCGCCACCCTTGCATAGTTGCAGTGTTGCGTGGGAGCCACCTATAAGCACCACCCTTGCATAGTTGCAGTTTTGCAGGGGAGCCACCTATAAGCGCCACCCTTGCATAGTTGCAGGGGAGCCACCTATAAGCGCCACCCTTGCATAGTTGCAGTGGAGCCACCTATAAGCGCCACCCTTGCATAGTTGCAGTGTTGCGGGGGAGCCACCTATAAGTGCCACCCTTGCATAGTTGCAGTGTTGCGGGGGAGCCACCTATAAGCGCCACCCTTGCATTGTTGCAGGGGAGCCACCTATAAGCGCCACCCTTGCATTGTTGCAGGGGAGCCACCTATAAGCGCCACCCTTGCCTTATTGCAGTGTTGCGGGGGAGCCACCTATAAGCGCCACCCTTGCATAGTTGCAGTGTTGCGGGGGAGCCACCTATAAGTGCCACCCTTGCATAGTTGCAGTGGAGCCACCTATACGCGCCACCCTTGCATAGTTGCAGTTTTGCTGGGGAGCCACCTATAAGCGCCACCCTTGCATAGTTGCAGTGTTGCAGGGGAGCCACCTATAAGCGCCACCCTTGCATAGTTGCAGTGGAGCCACCTATAAGCGCCACCCTTGCATAGTTGCAGTGTTGCGGGGGAGCCACCTATAAGCGCCACCCTTGCATAGTTGCAGTGTTGCGGGGGAGCCACCTATAAGCGCCTCCCTTGCATAGTTGCAGTGTTGCAGGGGAGCCACCTATAAGCGCCACCCTTGCATAGTTGCAGTGTTGCGGGGGAGCCACCTATAAGCGCCACCCTTGCATAGTTGCAGTGTTGCGGGGGAGCCACCTATAAGCGCCACCTTTGCATAGATACAGTGTTGCGGGGGAGCCACCTATAAGTGCCACCCTTGCATAGTTGCAGGGGAGCCACCTATAAGCGCCACCCTTGCATAGTTGCAGTTTTGCAGGGGAGACACCTATAAGCGCCACCCTTGCATAGTTGCAGTGTTGCAGGGGAGCCACCTATAAGCGCCACCCTTGCATAGTTGCAGTGTTGCGGGGGAGCCACCTATAAGCGCCACCCTTGCATAGTTGCAGTGGAGCCACCTATACGCGCCACCCTTGCATAGTGGCAGTGTTGCAGTGGAGCCACCTATAAGCGCCACCCTTGCATAGTTGCAGTGTTGCAGGGGAGCCACCTATAAGCGCCACCCTTGCATAGTTGCAGTATTGCAGGGGAGCCACCTATAAGCGCCACCCTTGCATACTGACGCCAGTTTCATTTATCTTTCTCCATCTGATCCCTTAGATACCGAGTGTTAAACAAATTGTCGGCGACTGTGCTGGTTTCTAATTTGGAACCTTTTTAGCTGTTAGAGACGACTCCCAAGAACAGGGAGGAGGCAGTGAGGAGTCTGCAGTTAGATGGATTATTCACCAGAAAGAGCATTACCAAACCCTAGTAAAGGCTTCATATCATTGCTACCTCTCACCTTCAAAATAGGTACCATAACATTACCTCCCAAGGTGGAAGGTTTGGGGAATGGACTCAGACCACAAAGTCGTGTAGACCGAGCGGGTGGAGTAACCTTCCCGCGGGAACTGACTTTCGGTGTTTCATGAACTTATGCACCAGTGCCTATGTTGCAGTCTGTCTAGCCTAGGTGCCCTCGTACAAAAGCTGATGGCTTTTATGGAGTGGCCCGCAGGTTGCTTTTTGGCTAATGCTTAACAAATCTTGAAACAAGGGACTACCCAACTTTACAGAGTCCGCTCCTCTTTTGCACTGCCTTTCCTTTCTTTATTTCAGAGAAATGTTCCTTTTCCTTCTCTTCTCCAATCCTGCTTCCCTTTACTGATCTGTCTTCTTTGCTCTTTTCACATACCCTCTTACTCTCCCTCGTCTCACAGACTTTATTCTCCCATACACTCGGTTTGTCTCTTTCATGCTCCTCTAATGTTCTGTTGCTTACTTATAGGTGTATCTTTTTACTCTCACTTACACTGACACATGCCATGGGTGGGTGTTTTACACTCCATATCAAAAGAGCAAATATTGAACAAATAATTTTTAAATTTACTCTGGTGAAATAAATGATGTAGTTCTCTCTTCGGCAATACAGACTTGGAGGCCTTGCTGATAATGTGTGAAAAGAAAGTCGTTTTGCAAGGTTGTAGACTTAACTCAAACCAGTGGAAATTTCAAGATGAAACAGTGAAGTTTAGGTGAGAAAAATAAACAGAGTTTGGTGGTCATTTAAAAGCGGCTGGACTTTGTTGTGATACTTCAGTTTTCCAAAAATTGACTAGCTGTAAACCCTTAGGTCAGTGTTATTTGAAGCAGCCCAGCTACCTCTTAAGTAACTAAGCTCAAATCGCATACACACAGCCTCTATAAAAATGTTTAGATGCACTCCTATTGTGTGTTTTTCTTTCTAGCCCAACTGTTTCTTTTAGTTTCTGTCCCAGTGCTTATTTGTACAAAATGATGCGGGCCGCTGCTGCCACAAACCGAATTTCATTTGGAGTTTTTGTATTCAGCAACTTTGATTCGCCTCTGGCTGATGAGTTTATATAATGAAAAAATGGCGGCAGACTTTCTTCATACATTTTGGCCTCTATTTCAGTCAAAAACCAACAGAGCAATGCATTATATATGCAAATGTTGTAGTTAATCTGAGAATCACCTGATTGCTCTATCTAGTATTTGAAGACCTTCTTTCCTTGTTCTCTGACAGATTGTTCATAATTTTGACCACTAGAGAGCAGCAAAACCAAGCAAGTAAACCTACTGATTTCCAGCTGCCTCTGATAATTGTGTTTTGGTGCTATTCCAAAACTGGTTGACAGCTCGCAGTTTATCTAATATAGATGTCTCGAGTCGAGTGACTTACTGTCCACGTAGTTAACGCTGTAAAGCTCCTAGGAATCTTCGACGCCTAGGTATGGGATCCGCTACTGTTGAAAATAATAAATATTAGCTGATTAATCAAATATGTGTGCATAAAAAAACCAAAGGTAATATTGGAAGTTGAAAATTGCAGGCCAAAAGTAAGTTGGTATGAGTGGCTTTATTTGTGGGAGCATGAGAAGCAACTGAAGCATGTGTTTGCACTAACAAAGAAGTAGCATGCATTATGAGCACAAAAAAAAGTGGAGGGATAGAGTCTAGTATCTCGCTTCGTCTTTTATACATAAAACCATAGTTTGAAAAGCTGCAAACTTCTCATTAAAAATGAAATGCCAATATTTATTTTTTGTGAATTAAATGAATTCTTTCCGACTTTGTGTATTTGTTTGATGCTTTGGCGTGTCTATTAGTAAGAGGATCACATCTTAGACAATGCTTATGCTGGGGAGCCCGACCTGCAGTAGTAGTTAAAACAAGCATTGGCATAGCCAATAGGTCTCGCCTATGGGACCTTATACGTGTTTAGCCATGCAACAGTTGCATAACTAAATACTTATAAGGTCCCAAAAGCGAGACCTATTGGCTATGCCAAGCGAAATGCGGCCGCGAAAGTGAAAGTCATCGCAGTAAAGCGCGGCGGCGCGCGCACATGCACTGTAGCTCTAGGCTGGCCTGGTAGCACTTTTTTGGAGCCCTCTCAATAAGTCTCGCCAGACCAGCGCATGCGCTGGGTCAGGCGAGACCTAAAAACAGTGCGGGTCCGCAGAAGTGACGAGGCTGAGAGCCGCTGTGTGATGTGAAAACTGCTATAGCAAAGAATGTTTCTTTTGGCTGAAAGGATCAGGGTCGGACTGACCGAAAGGCAGGGACGTTTTAAGGTTTTTGGGGGCCCTGTGCCAAATGCATTTTGGGGGCCCCTGTACAAAACAGCTCTTATTTTATGATCTAGTTTCAACTCTTTCAAGCCCTCTTTGATCAAATTCTAAAATGCGTTTACATCTTACAATCAGGGATAGTGACCTGTGTTCTGTATTGTAACACAGCAGCAGCCTACTCGTCTTACTGCAAATAATCGCTGTGACATAGGGTGACCAGATTCTCAAAACAAAAAACGGGGACAGGTCATAGACATAGAAGTAGGACTATTGTTTGCAGTTACCATCAACATAAAAGTAGGACTATTTGACAGCTGTCATAGACATAGAAAAAGGACTGCAATGACAGCTCCCTCCACAGACCGTGTGACACCCTCCCATTTCTCATATGTGAGGTCCTGTTTTTATCTAAAACAAACGTTTTATATGACTGTTGCATGAAACAAAATGTTTGTAAGACTCTCACACATTAAAAATAAATGATAGAAAAACGCTATTTACAACAGTCTGTTTAAATATTATTCATTGTCATCAGGGCAAAACTCTCTGCAGAACAGAGCTGGCTCTATCACGGGGCCCCCTTGAAAGACTGGGGCCAGGGCCAGAGCCCACTTTGCCCATGCCTTAAAACGTCAATGCCGATAGGGCAATCAGGCAGTTTAGCAAGTGCTGGTCTGACAGGTCAGTGTGTGGGCAGGTTGTTTGGCTGTGCATGGGCCTAGTTTATGGTATGGGTGGACGATTTTCTTTTTCCTCTGGTAATATCACGAACATTGCCTGCAGGAAGCACGAATAAATGTTTGTCTTCCGTATCTTGCAAAACACAAATACAGCCTATCCTTACAAGTTCTGGACTGCCCTGATTTGCAATTGTGGGCCACATTTTTTCTAGCTATCTGATTAGCTAATGGATGACGCTTTTATTTTTGGTGGCCGCACCACTGGAATTATGTGGCAGAGGCGATCCGCATTGTGTGGCTTGTTTGACTGATATGTATGGCAAGAAAAGGCAAATTATGAGCGCATTCTGTGGGTATATTATGTCAGCAGTTTTCATTTTTAACCCACGACGACACCAGTGGAAGAGTCTCAAACACTCTTCTAAATACTAAAGTTTTCTTAAGAGCGAAAACCGTACACCCTCACCACATCCTGTTGTACATAATGATTTTGAATGGCATGAAACGTCAGGAAGTAAATAGTGTGTGTTACAAGACGTATAAGCGATGAAGGAGTAACTATTTCCACTTTCTATTACATTTAAGTTAGTAGGATTTTTTCATGATCACAACACATGGGGATATATGTATAGGACAATGTTTCTACGCGTTAATGTTGTCCGGACTGGACAGCGGAAAAGTGACCACTTGACCCTTGCAAAAAGTGTATGATTCTATGTTCCACCATGTATGTCATAATTCGTTTGGTAATGATTGATCCTTTTCTGCCAGAAACAAATTTTTTTAATCTTCAAATTATGCAGCAGAAGGGTAAATAAGTGGCAATTTTTGTAAATCTAGAATTATGTGGTAAATTCCGCAGATGCATAATCGTATATTTCCAGTACACCTGAGTGGGATATGCTGTACACTAATGGGATATTTTAGGAATAGATTTGTTTATAACGCCCACCTAAAAATGCACCCCTGCATCTCGAAGACCTATTTAATTCCTTTGAATTTATGGTGGTTACAATGTGTGTTCATCCTACAAGGGGTCAAATATTTAAGGCAGAAATAGTAGAGATGGTTCCTCCTTTCACTTCTATCCAGAATAAATGCCAGAGTGAAGGATTTGGTTACATTTGATTGGGGTTCAATTCAATCTTTAGTTTATTGATTTTGCAGAATAACACGACTTTAATCTGGAGATGGTCCTCTCGCTCTATATTCCACTTACTCCTTAGAGCCCCCCGCTCATATAACGGTCACATGCTTCATTGGCTCTTGTGTCATTTAGCCGCATAATTTTTATGTTTTACATTTTCTTGGTACTCACCACTGTCCAGCGAATTATAGAACCTAAAATGTGTTGGACCCTCAACAAGATATTTTTATTCAGTCATGAAATTTGAAAAAGTAGTGACTTGGCTGACCTTAATTACAATTTAAATTAGTACAAACGATAGCAGCTGTCCACTACGGGAATTCTTACTGATTCCTACTTATGCATCCCAAGTGGAATCAACAATGAGTTGCTTTACTACAGAGGAATAAGGAGGCAAAAGGAATGTGGTGTGAAAGTGCAGCCCACCACAGCAGTATCACTGTCCATCTCTGGTGACTTCAGCCACACGCGCAATCCACAGGCAAACAGGCATCTACAAAATAACATTTAATACAGTCTAAAACTAAAAGTCGGAGAGACGAAACCCACCTCCTTTCCCACTGGTATCCTGCCTCATTTTTAAACTGCGGATAAATGCCACAATGTGTAAACATGATTTAAAGTAATCCCTAATTTACAGGAGGCATTATTTTAAATGATTAGACAAGTATGCCCTGTGCTGCTGCGTGATCATGATTGTGCACCAGTAAACACGCACTCCGCTTCGGGCAATAAGCACGTCCAAAGCCCAAATCTGGGGTAAAAGGCCGCTTTATTGGACAAGCAGGCAATTCTACACATATCTTAAAAAACAGGTCATATACAGATCATATTTCAAACAACATATCCCCCCCTAACACCCCCCGCCCCTAAACAAAATACCCCAAAGCAACTATTACCCACATTGTTCGGCCTAAACCTCCTACCCAAACTCCTATCTACATATCCTGCCTACCTCTTGCCTCCAACCTGGCTCCCTTGCTTCCCCCTGTCCGAAGCTATTCCTAATGCCCCCAACCCTTCCAAGTAAATATATTTTTATATACATATATAATATTTTTTTTTTATATTCAAGAAAATTGAGATGAGAACATATTGAGGGAGGGCCAAAAACGATCTTCCCTACCTCTCCTCACGAAGCGGTAAGCGCACCACAGGTAGTTCTAGACCCTCGGGCTCGCGCTAAATCGCCTAACCAATTGGAATTGCCCGCGCGCCCCTGGGCCGTACTAACGCCCGAAGTTACCCGGGGGTGGACAATCTGTGATTGCCACTCCCAGGAACCCTCATTCCCATTCCAGGTTCCGGTCAAACAATGTTTATCTTTTCGTTCTTCTGTACTAATAGATGCTAGGACACATGATTGTGTTTAGAACGGTTTGGCATTTTGTACTTGGGTTATTAAATAAAATGAAAGTAAAAAGTAAGAACTTACTTTTGTTTCGGTGAGCAGCCCAGCAGGCGGAGGAAGCCCATTTTTTCCATCCAGGTTATTATCTCCTTGTGGCTAAGCCTGGGATTTCTCTGAATGGCTTGTGCATTCTTCTGATGTCAGCCGGACTGACCCCCACAGGCAAAGACAGCATGCAGGGATCCACAGAAGTGCCCGTACCAAGAGAATCTTTCCAAGTTCCAACCGGCCGCCTTCGAGATCCTCGTTTCTGGGTCTCCGCATCAGCAAGATAGATCTGCGGTGAGCGTGCATTCTTTTAATCGCCAGAAATGGTGTCTTTTCTTTTAAGCGAGCTTCGGTGGCTACATGATCGGCAGGGGCTGTTGGCTCAATGTCAACGGACGCAACATTAAAAACTTGGAAGTAGGGGGAGAAGGCGGGGAAGACTGCAAGGGGAAGGCGCATGCGCAGTGTGCTCTCCAGCCACTTGGCCTTTTGGTCAATATAGTGTAAAGGTCGGCCATGTAGGAAGAGAGGCGCACCCGCTGGTAAACTACGCCCCACCGGTGGTTTGCAGTTTGTTTTTGGCAAACTTTGCGTTTTAAGTGGAGCGCGGAGTCTGAACACTGTGCAAATTCTGCCAGCGGAGCGGAGTTTACCGCACCGGGTTAGTCAATATTCACAAGGCCAAACAGCTGCAGAGTGAAGAAACGTTGAAAACAAAGAGATGTGTCAGTTCCTGGAAATCAAATATGCCAATCATGGATAACAATGTAAACAGAGAACATATGCACTTTAGCACTGATTAGCAGTGGTAAAGTGCCCAGTGTCCTAAAGCCAACAACAGGTCAGGAAAAAATAGGAGGAAGAAGCAAAAGGTTTGGGGATAACCCTGCAAAAAGGGCAATTTCCAACATAAACTCCTTTCAGGCTAAAGCCAGGGTAGACCAATTAATACCTCGATGGGCTTCCCGGCTTGGGGCGATAGAACATGGCATCTGGCCCGCACCAGCAGGGGTCTATTCCCATTCTACGCCTTCCTGACCCCAGTTGGATCCCTCTATCCATACTCTCAGGGCCCACTAAGCTGACGCATGGGGGAACCCTTCTCATCTGTGGACCCCATCTGTGCAGCGCCTACACTTACTTTGCTCACTAATGTGTCCCAACAGGCAGACACTACCCACATGGCCAACACAGTGGTGTGACCCAGTCCACTTCTGGGGTGTGACTGCTGTCCTCCTCCCCGGTTCAACCCTGGCCACCAGGACAGCAAGCCACAGTGTCCACCCAACTGTCAGTAATTATCAGTAATGTGAGCTAGGCCATAACCTCTGTGGCATCAGAAAGTGGGGGGCGGTAGCCCCAGGTCCCTGGTACCTTTTCTTTAATCTCCCTCCTGCCAAGTCATATATGGCATCTTGACACTGGCCCACCAGCCCAGGGTCTGTACCCTGCGGCTGGACAAGAGTTTGGGGTGGACTCTCCCACACCCTGTCTCCCTCCGTGGGGTTCTGCACCCTCCCACCTGAAGTGGTATCCCCAGAAGACAACTTGGTAGGGGCTCTGTTGGCAGTAGCCCCTTCCTCCAGGTCATGGGGGACACCCTGAAGCTGGTGCTCCAACCCAGGGTCTGTACCCTTAGCCTGGACCTGTGCCTGGCAACCCAGGACTTCAGGGGGGGTACACCAAACCGCCCCCAAGGGAAACACACTCCTCGTGAGTTGTACGAGAGTCTGCCTGGTGCAGGTCTCCAGCCTCCTGTCCACTTGACAGAGCATGAAGACCCCCAGGCCAGAAGTGGCCTCACCAGTGTCAGTCCTGGGGTGCTCTGACCTCTGAGCTGTCAACCCCTGACGCACTGGTCCTTCCACTGGGGACAGCGTCCCCCCCAGCACTGTTTTCTCTGGACTCATGCACCCTCCCCACTCAAGCGGTGCTGCCAGACACCAGAACTGGTGGGATGCTTGTTACAGCAGTCCGCCCCCCCCCCCCAGTCCACCTGACACTTTAGGACCCCCCTCCTGGTGTCACTCATGGCACCAACCAGGCCCTGGGACTGAATTTCAGGCACCTTGGGACCTAGTCCACTCCCACTCCTCTGAGACAGGATGTGGAACCCTACACCCCTCCCACTACTCTGGGATCTATGTGGGCTACCTCAAACCTCCCCTACCTCACTTGGTTGGGGAAAACCTGCTTCAGGATCATCCCCAAAAGCTTCTTCAGCCTCTGGAATCCACCAAAAGGTCTACCTCTAGTGCATGCTCCCTGGGGTCCGAGAACTCACAGTCCACCGGCTGCTGGCATAGCTCTGGAAAACAGGGACTTAAAATATGCTCTCCAACAACTAAATCACACGGCCCCACACAAGCGTTGACTAAGCTACTCTTTGCCTCACCACCCAGTGCCTCACACACGTACCGCACATCACCCTTCTGAGACTGGCAAGACAGTGTCTGGCTGTTTCTGTCACTCAACCCACACTCTTCTGGGAGGTCTCCATACTCACATACCAAGGCTTCTACCACGGGGAAACCGCTCTGCCTGCACCTCATCTAGAGTCAGTAGAGTGTCCTTCCCACCACTAGGAATCTGAACCCCTATGCCAGTTCCCCAATCCAGCTCAGGGACACTGCCCACCACTGGAGCTACCTCATAACCCTGAACCCCTTGGTGTATGTGAACCCCCTCCTTCAAGTCAAGCGCCACATCTCTGGGTGCGTGTACTTCTCCCTCAGCACTAAACACTACATGTTTGCTGCCACCATCTGAGTTGACCTCCACCTCCAACCCAGCCAAGCTCACTTCATTGCAGCACCCATTTCCTTTTTCTTAGCTAAGACACTCATGGCCTCAAGCCTTCTGACCTCCTCATCTAGCTCTCTAATTCTCAGCTCATGTGCCAAGATCAATTTCTTCTCTTCCAAGGCATAAGCGTGTTTGCTCTCCTCTGCCTTTGCCTGGAGCCTCATGACCTCCAAATCATGAACTCTGGCCCCTTTTCTCCAAATCCTCAGGAGAAAAAATCTTGAAAGAATGATTCCTGCCAGCCCTAGAGGCTGCTCTTCCAACAGGCAAATCCTGGGATCTGAAACTGCCTCTGGCACACTCCCATCCATATCTGCATCATCTGTCTCCCCAGCTTCTCCGGCCTCCCACCAGGCCCCTAAGGCCTTCTGTAGCTCCTCCTTCCTAGAGTTGCTCCCGATGAAACATCCAAAGCTCTTGCATTGCTTTAGTTGCTCTACTTTTGTAACAACTTAGCATTTCAATGTCAAACTCCAACTCTGCAGCCTCACTTGGTGGTTTACCATTCAGAGACATGGTGCATGGATACTTCAAGGGTCGGATCAAAACTAGAACCAAAATCAAGACACAGTATGTGGTTGCGTAGTGGTCTGCACTAAACTAGTGATGTACACCAGTCCCTGTGGGTCAAGTACAGATACAAGTTCAAATCCTCACCGCTGCCCACCAATGTTAGAAATGGGGGTCTCCAGTTGGCAGAGGTAGGTACCTTTATCCAAATAGGGACTCTTACTTCCAGTCAGGGTAAGGGTGATACACACTTTAGATAACCCCTGCAGATAGGCTTATCCCAAAGGCAATTTGTAAAGTATTTATACCAACACTCACAGTAACATAGTGAAACACCACAAATGGACACCACACCAGTTTAGAAAAATAAAATCTCTTTATCTAAACTTAACAGGACCAAAACGACAAAAATCCAACATACACAGTTAAAAATATGGCTTTCAAAAGGTTTTCAAGAGCTTGTACCATAGGAAACTATGGATGTGTGACTTTCCCACAAAGTACCTGAAATTGCATCAAAATTCACAAGGCCACTCAGCTGTAGAGTGTAGAAGCGTTGAAAAAAGAGATGTGTCAGTTCCTGAGACCTTGGAGAGGAGATGCAACAGTTCTGCTGCCTGCAGGAGAAGTGAAACGTCTAATCCGGTCTGTAGTGGGAAGTGATGCGTCTATTCTTCGTGGCGGTTCCGGTCTGCAGGTGATGTGTCGGGAAAACTTGTTGCACAGGTACGATGTGTGGAAATCCAGGATGGGTCGTTAATCAATGTGGCGGCGAGCGGCACTGCGTCTGTTTTCTTCAGCCGCGACCCTTTGATGCGTCGATTCTTGCAGCGGCTACAGGCGCTGCATTGGTTTTTGTGGGGGCACGGCGATGCTTGGAAATTCGTCTTGCGTCATGGAGATGCATCAGAACTGCCGCATTTGAAATGCATCAGAACAACAGCCACAAGAAGAGTGATGCATTGTTTTTGTAGTTCTTCAAGTTCCTTCTCTCTTCCAGGTCCCAAACAGCAGAAACATCCTCCAGAGGTCCAATACTGGCACAGGCACCTCCTGGTAGGTCAGAACTCCGAGCAACAGAGTTCAGGGGAGTTTGGGGTGAAGTCTTCGTGTCCGTGAGACTTCAGAACAGGAGGCCAGCTCACACAGGCCCTTGGAGATCTCCTACAAGCGGGGGACACAGCACACAGCAAAGCCGTTCTCCTTTCCTTGGCAGAAACAGCAACTGCAGGCTAACCCCACACAGCACACAGCAAAGGGGCAGTACTTCTCCTCAATCTCTCCAGCTCTTTTCCTTGGCAAAGGGTCCTTTTGAATTCCAGGGATGATGTAAAAGTCTGGGCCCCTCTTTTCATACAGTAAATCTTTGTTCTCTCCTTGCCCTGGGCTCTGAGCTCATTCCAAACCAGGTCTGGGGGGTACTTAAAAATCTCCTTACAGTGCACAACACACCCCATTGTAAGTGAAAGCCCTGGCCCCAGACACACCACAGGGGGGCGGAGCCATCATTGTGGAGGGCAGGCACATCCCTATTCAGGTGCAGGTGGTACTCCTTCCACCACTCCAAATGCAGACCAGGCCTATTCAGGCTAGCGCTGACTCATCCAGACTCTCTGGAGCCACTGCACCTCCCCAGCCCTACCACTCCAAAGCCAGACCGTCAATTCACAACCCAGCAGAGGCACACAGGATGGCTAAGCAAGAAAATACCTACTTTCTAAAAGTGGTATTTTCAAACACAGAATGTAAAAATCACCTTTCCTAAAAGATGCATTGTTAGATTTTGAGTTAAGGCATACTAAACTTTATTTTCCTACTTTGTTCCCTGGGTTAGTTATGTTTATAAGATGTTATAAGCAAACTCCCCATTCTATCCTATAGGAACAGATAGCCTTGCAGTAGTGAAAAACGAAATTGGCAGTATTTCACTATCCGGACATGCCACACACATCAGGGCATGTCCTACCTTTCACATACACTGCACCCTGCCCACAATACCTTAGGCCTACCTTAGGAGTGACTAAAATGTAAGAAAAGGGAAGGTTAGGGCCTGGCAAGTGGGTGCACTTACCAGTTTGACATGGCAGGTTACAAACTGTGCACAGGCACAGTGGTGGCAGGCCTGAGTTACCTTTTCAGAGCTACTCATGTGGGTGGCACAATCAGTGCTGCAGGCCCACTAGTAGTATTTGATTTACAGGCCCTGGCACACTCCGTGCACTTTACTAGGCGCTTATCAGTAAATCAAATATGCCAATCATGGATAACCAATCATAATAACAATTTACACAGAGAGCATATGCCCTTTAGCAGTGATTAGCAGTGGTAAAGTGCCCGGAGTCCTAAAGCCAACAACAACAGGTCAGGAAAAAAATAGGAGGAAGAAGCTAAACGTTTCAGGATAACCCTCCAAAAAGGGACATTTCCAACACTCCGACAGCAAGGGAAGGTTATTTGGGCATTAAATAGTTTATTCATGTTGTGTGTTACTCAAATTTTATTAAACGTGTGTGTGAGCATGACCAGTCAGGTCCTATTAACATGGTGTCCAGAAGGACCGGATCAAGGACAGGGTTTGAGAATCCCCACATAAGGTAAATTTACATAAAACTCATTTAAATAAAGCTTGTTAACATAGTTGGTGATCATCATGAATACCTGACTTGATCAAGTCCCAACTCCTATGTTAGATACACCCAACTTACTATGTGTATCATTCTGTTTGATACTGAAAAACCTACAGCTGCAGTCTTCAAAGGTATTTATATTTACAACCAGTATTCTTGGGTCTTAAAAATATAAACAAAGGATTCAGAGAGTGAGTTTATGCTTGTTTTGTACCCAATCCAGTTTAAACTACTCTGTGTAAATTTCAGTGTCAAGAGAAAAAGAGGTCTCCTTCTTTTCTCACATTCCTGGACAGAAGGATCCTCTGTATTGTAAATGCCATGTAAGAGCAGTGTGAAAGCTTGATAGGTACAGATGTCACATGTTTCAGATCATTAGGATGAAACCTACAGGTACCCTTTGAAGAACATTTCCATTCAATACTGTAGCAAACGGAAGGCAAAAGTTGTAAACTGCTGATGAAACCCCTTTGTAATAGTGATGCTACAAGAATAAAAGAGAAACTATATAAAATTGGTAGACGCTACAGATGTTTCAATGCTTATATCCGATATAAAACCTGATATTCAGCTTCAATTAAATTAAGTCCAGTAGGTAAAATATTAGTCCTTGAAAGAGAGCGAACAAGGCATATGTTCGCTGCTCAGAGTACGCTGGAGTCAGCTAAGAGTACTTCAGAGCTTGGAAAACAGTCCAGACGTGGCAGGAGCAGCCTGAGTATTGCCCTTAGGATTGCTGAATCGTCTGCAATGAATTCTACTGATTTGTCTGGATGGCTTTAACATGCATCCTACAAAAGACTGAAGCTAAATGAAGAGTTGCTGCAGTGGAAGTGCTCTCTGTGCCATGCTTTCCTGCCATATGCTTCCTGGAAAGCATGTCTTTTTGGCTGGCCGTCTTGTGACGGCCAGCCCCACATGCGCACTTTACACCTCTCTAACCCAGCTGTCTTAAGACAGCCAGGTTAGAGAAAGCCAAAGCCTCCAGATCGTTGTGGAGCGCTGAGTGAGGCCGCTCCCATCAATCTTAGCACTGCTCTCATGCTGATGAGAGCAGCCCTAGGTTTGGTGATGGGAGTTTGGATCCTGCCTTGAGGAGAGAAGGCCATTGAGGAGGACGTCACGTCACACTCGTAGCCACCTTGTTTTTTAATTTACTTTATTTTTTATGTTCCACCTGCCCTACCACCCTCTGGACATGCAAGCCTCCCCTAATTAACAGTGGGATGATCTTGTCAGCACCTGAAAGCCCAATACCTTATCTTTACTCCCACTGGAGTTTTTATCCCTTGATTGCCCCCAATAAAAGGAGCGAATCATAAATCTAAACTCTATTTTGTTTTTCACAAGGCTACTAAGTCAAAGTATGAAATGTGACCCCCATCAGTCAATCCTGGTTTTTCAGCCATCGATATATTGCATTCTGGGGCTAATAAATTAGCTTGTAACACTTTCATTAGGTGCTCAAAACTACCGACATGCAAAGTTATATCGACTAAAAAGACACAATTGTGAAAAGGGGTCGCACCCTACTTGAAAACTGGCAGCTATGTTCTTAAAATTATACTTGGTAGTCTAGTCCATTTAAAAAAACTGAACTTGGTCTACATGCAAAGTAAGCTCTGCTGACATATGTGGGAGGGTTTGCTCTTTCACTCACACCATACATTCAGCAAGTATAGACAATGTCAATCATTTGGGCTTTTTTCTAGTGTTATGAAGTATATCAAGCTTCACTTCCTCTTCACTTTTTGTAGCAAAGCTACAGAATGACCAGCGGCAGTGCAATATTTCCTAACACAGAAGATAGGTAAAGGCAGGTGGTTGCAGCAGGGGTATTCGTCACAAGTTTCACACACACACACCACACCCCACATACCACACTACTGGTAGCTAGAGATCAAGCTTCCCAGCCCAACAGATTAGATACAACTGGAGCATCAACTATGAAAGATTCTTTCCCTCCATTAAGAGGTACATAAGGGGCAGGAGCATTCTCGTGGAGCCGGTGCAGTGGTTCAAACATTCCTCTCTCACAGAACAGGTACAGCTTGGACAGCAGCAGTGGAAGCTTCTTCCTCACAGCACCAGTGCAAATTGGACAGCAGCACTGCAGACTAATTTCCTCACTGGAAACAGGTGCAGCCTAGCAGCATCAGAACATGCTTTTAGAGCTGCTCTCAGCATGAGAGCAGATCTAGGATTGGTGGGGGCAAGCTCACTCAGTGCTCATTTTAAGGCTGGGGGCCTGTGGCAGCCATCCCTCAGCTGTTTCTCAGCCAGGGAATTGCTGGGTGCGCACTGCACATGTCGTGCTCGCTATATTAAACCAGCCGGCCAACATGACGTGCAGTGCAGGGGTAGCTGTAATCCTACAGTTGCAGGATTCAGCCCCACCCCCTGCACTCACGCCATGCACGTAAGTAAAATGGCATTGACATGCCATTTTACTTATTTGTGTGTGCCTGCTGCACTCGCTTTAGGTGGGCGATGCTCCTCCACTCACAAGGAGAAGCTGCCCCTGCCTTCCTCACACCCTTGTTCACATCTGTCTTTTCTCCCAACACAATCTCTTACACATACTCTCCATCACACTTTCTATATCCCTCTCTTTCCTCCTTTCTTTCACCTACCGCCTTTTTCTATCTCCTTCTCCACCGCTTAGGGTCAGAACAAGGATTTTGGCCAACCTGAGCCAAGGGGGAGTTTTCTGCACCACTCAACTGGCATCCCTAGCATCGACCTAATATAACAGTCCCCTCACACATTGCTCCTTCCATATCCACTTTCTCACACCCTGTATTTTTCAAACGTTCTTAGTTGAACTTTTTTTTTTATCATTCATCCTCCTACCTCATCTTAAATGCATGCTTCTGTTGGATACTTCCAACCGCAGATTCCTAACCTTTAGTATATGTGCCAGTCAGGTTCTAGAGATTTTTCCAGCAGAGGTTCTCATTCTTGATGACAGGTGGCATTGTTCTTCTCTGCAGTGACTCTGCACCACCCTGGAAGTGTTGCAGTGGAGCCACCTATAAGCGCCACCCTTGCATAGTTGCAGTGTTGCAGGGGAGCCACCTATAAGCGCCACCCTTGCATAGTTGCAGTGGAGCCACCTATAATCGCCACCCTTGCATAGTTGCAGTGGAGCCACCTATAAACGCTACCCTTGCATAGTGGCTGTGTTGCAGGGGAGCCACCTATAAGCGCCACCCTTGCATAGTTGCAGTGTTGCAGGAGAGCCACCTATAAGCGCCACCCTTTCATAGTTGCAGTGGAGCCACCTATAAGCGCCACCCTTGCATAGTTGCAGTGTTGCAGGGGAGCCACCTATAAGCGCCACCCTTGCATAGTTGCAGTGTTGCGGGGGAGCCACCTATAAGCACCACCCTTGCATAGTTGCAGTGTTGCGGGGGAGCCACCTATAAGCGCCACCCTTGCATAGTTGCAGTGTTGCAGGGGAGCCACCTATAAGCGCCACCCTTGCATAGTTGCAGTTTTGCAGGGGAGCCACCTATAAGTGCCACCCTTGCATAGTTGCCGTGCTGCAGGGGAGCCACCTATAAGCGCCACCCTTGCATAGTTGCCGTGTTGCGGGGGGGCACCTATAAGTGCCACCCTTGCATAGTTGCAGTGTTGCAGGGGAGCCACCTAAAAGTGCCAACCTTGCATAGTTGCAGTTTTGCAGGGGAGCCACCTATAAGCGCCACCCTTGCAGTGTTGCAGGGGAGCCACCTATAAGCGCCAGTTTCATTTATCTTTCTCTATCTGAGCCCTCAGATACGGAGTGTTAAACAAATTGTTGGTGACTGATGGTTTCTAACTTGGTACCTTTTTAGCTGAGAGACGACTCCCAAGAACAGGGAGGAGGCAGTGAGGAGTCTGCTGTTAGATGGATTATTCACCAGAAAGAGCATTACCAAACCCTAGTAAAGGCTTCATATCATTGCTACCTCTCACCTTCAAAATAGGTACCATAACATTACCTCCCAAGGTGGAAGGTTTGGTGAGTGGACTCAGACCACAAACTGGCACATGCATCAACAATGCCATTTGCGATTCCTTAATAGCGAAAAATAGGGATTCGCTAATGAGGAATAGCAAAAGGCTATGCATGTAGAAATCGCTTACAAAATAGCGATTTCTAAACATTCCTTAATTGCTACTCGCAAATTGCGAGTCGCAATTAAGGAATACCTCCCCATTGATTCCTATGGGCCTAGAGGCCCATAGGAATGAATGGGAGGACTTTCTCTATTTGCTAATCTCAATTAGAGAATCGCAAATTGCTCATACTATTTCAAGGGTGCCAGGGCGTCAAAAAGGACACCCTGTTGCACCCCTGAAATCTGCATATGAATACATCTTGCACACACACATGCCCCAAGGGCATGTGTGTGTGTAAAATGGAACTTTGAAAAATGCACTTTAGTGCATTTTTCAAAGTTTTTGCAAATTACCATGAAGTTCAACTTCATGGTAATTTGCTCCCCCTATTAGCGAAATCGCTAATTTTTAAACTTTCATGCATTGCATTTAAGGAATCTCAATTTGGGATTCCTTAAATGCAATCGCAATTTAAGGAATCGCTATTTAGAGATTCCTTAAATAGCGATTTTTGCATTTGGGATGATGCATCCCAAATGCAAAAATACCGGTCGCAAAGGGGCAGATTCTGCTAATCTGCCCGTTTGCGAGCAGGTTTCTCGTTGATGCATGTGGCCCATTGTCGTTTAGACCGAGCGGGTGGAGTAACCTTCCCGCTGGATCTGACTTTCGGTGCTTCTTGAATTTATGCACCAATGCCTATGTTGCAGTCTGTGTAGCATAGGTGCCCTCGTACCAAAGCTGATGGCCTTTATGGAGTGGCCCGCAGGTTGCTTTTTGGCTGATGCTTAACAAATCTTGAAACAAGGGACTACCCAACTTTACAGAATCCGCTCCTCTTTTGCACTGCCTTTCCTTTCTTTATTTCAGAGAAATGTTCCTTTTCCTTTTCCTTTTCCTTCTCTTCTCCAATCCTGCTTCCCTTTACTGATCTGTCTTCTTTGCCCTTTTCACATAGCCTCTTACTCTCCCTCGTCTCACAGACTTTATTCTCCCATACACTCGGTTTGTCTCTTTCATGCTCCCCTAATGTTCTGTTGCTCACATATAGGTTTATCTTTTTACTCTCAGTTACACTGACACATGCCATGGGTGGGTGTTTTACACTCAATATCAAAAGAGCAAATATTGAACAAATAATTTTTACATTTACTCTGGTGAAATAAATGATGTAGTTCACTCTTAGGCAATACAGACTTGGAAGCCTTTCAGATAATGTGTGAAAAGAAAGTCGTTTTGCAAGGTTGTAGACTTAACTCAAACCAGTGAAAATTTCAAGATGAAACAGTGATGTTTAGCTGAGAAAAAGAAACAGAGTTTGGTGGTCATTTAAAAGCGGCTAGACTTTGTTGTGATACTTCAGTTTTCCACAAATTGGCTAGCTGTAAACCCTTAGGACAGTGTTATTTGAAGCAACCCAGCTACCTCCTAAGTAACTAAACTCAAATCGCATACACACAGCCTCTTCGAAAATGTTTAGATGCACTCCTATTGTGTGTTTTCCTTTCTAGCCCAACTGTTTGTTTTAGTTTCTGTCCCAGTGCTTATTTGTACAAAATGGTGCGGGCCGCTGCTGCCACAAACCGAATTTCATTTGGAGTTTTTGTATTCAGCAACTTTGATTCGCCTCTGGCTGATGAGTTTATATAATGAATAAATGGCGGCAGACTTTCTTCATACATTAGGGCCTCTATTTAAGGCAAAAACCAACAGAGCAATGCATTATATATGCAAATGTTGTAGTTAATCTGAGAATCACCCGATTGCTCAATCTAATTTTTGAAGACCTTCTTTCCATGCTCTCTGACAGATGGTTCCTAATTTTGACCACTAGAGAGCAGCAAAACCAAGCAAGTAAACCTACTGATTTCCAGCTGCCTCCGATAATTGTGTTTTGGTGCTATTCCAAAACTGGTTGACAGCTCGAAGTTTATCTAATATAGATGTCTCGAGTTGAGTGACTTACTGTCCACGTAGTTGGCGCTGTAAAGCTCATAGGAATCTTCGACGCCTAGGTATGGGATCCGCTACTGTTGAATAAAATAAATATTAGCTGATTAGAGAGGATGGGGAGAGGATGTGGTCCTTCGGCTGCGCTGCCGCCTTTGGTGCTGGAAACCAGAGTTCGAGCCTCAAGGTCGCGTCCATATCCTGTGATTCTGGGCAATCACTTAATCTCCCCGTGCCTGAATGTGTAATGTAAATACGGTGCTCATGTAAAGCGCTCCAATACCTTCGGGTCGAGTTCGCGTTATATAAATATGCAACAAAAAAAAGTAATCAAATATGTATGCATAAAAAAGCCAAAGGTAATATTGGAAGTTGAAAATTGCAGGCTAAAAGTAAGTTGGTATGAGTGGCTTGATTTGTGGGATCATCCGAAGCGAAGCAACTGAGGCACTTGTTTGCACTAACAAAGAAGTAGCATGCATTATGAGCACACAAAAAAGGAGGGATAGAGTCTAGTATATCGCTTCGTCTTTTATAAATAAAACCATAGTTTGAAAAGCTGCAAACTTCTCATTAAAAATGAAACGCCAATATTTATTTTTTGTGAATTAAATGAATTCTTTCCGACTTTGAGTATTTGTTTGATACGATGGCGGGTCTATTATTTAGTTGTTCACATCTTAGACAATGCTTATGCCTGGGTGCCCGACCTGCAGTAGCGGATCAGTGGGGGTCCGCAGAAGTGACGAGGCTGAGAGCCGCTGTGTGATGTGAAAACTACTATAGCAGAGAATGTTTCTTTTGGCTGAAATGATCAGGGTCGGGCTGGCCTATAGGGCAATCAGGCAGTTTAGCAAGTGCTGGTCTGACAGGTCAGTGTGTGGGCAGGTTTTTAGTTCTCGCCTGACCCAGCGCATGCTCTGGTCTGGCGAGACTTTTTGAGAGGGCTCCAAAAAGTGCTACCAGGCCAGCCTAGAGCTACAGTGCATGTGCGCGGGTGCGCTTGACCGCAATTACTTGCACATTCACGGCCGCTTTGATGTTTGCTCGCGATTGCGATCACTTTCGCGGCCGCAAGGCCGCTTGGCATAGCCAATAGGTATCCCTTTTGGGACCTTATAAGTATTTAGTTATGCAACTGTTGCATGGCTAAACACTTATAAGGTCCCAAAGGCGACACCTATTGGCTATGCCAATGTTTGTTTGGCTTTGCATGGGCCTAGTTTATGGTGTGGGTGGCCGATTTTCTTTTTCCTCTGTTAATGTCACGAACATTGCCTGCAGGAAGCACGAATAAATGTTGTTTTCCGTATCTTGCAAAACACAAATACAGCTTGTCCTTACAAGTTCTGGACTGCCCTGATTTGCAAGCGTGGGCCACTTTTTAGCTATCTGATTAGCTAATGGATGACGCTTTTATTTTTGGTGGCCGCACCACTGGCAGAGGCGAACCGCATTGTGTGGTATGTTTGACTGATATGTATGGCAAGAAAAGGCAAATTATGAGCGCATTCTGTGGGTATATTATGTCAGCAGTTTTCATTTTTAACCCACGACGACACCAGTGGAAGAGTCTCAAACACTCTTCTAAATACTAAAGTTTTCTTAAGAGCGAAAACCGTACACCCTCATCACATCCTGTTGTACATAATGATTTTGAATGGCATGAAACGTCAGGAAGTAAATAGTGTGTGTTACAAGACGTATAAGCGATGAAGGAGTAATTATTTCCACTTTCTATTACATTTAAGTAAGTAGGATTTTTTCATGATCACAACACATGGGGATATATGTGTAGGACAATGTTTCTATGCATTAATGTAGTCCGGACTGGACAGCTGAAAAGTGACCACTTGACCCTTGCAAAAAGTGTATGATACTATGTTCCACCATGTATGTCACAATTAGTTTGGTAATGATTGATCCTTTTCTGCTAGAAACAATTTTTTTTTTTAATCTTCAAATTATGCAGCAGAAGGGTAAATAAGTGGCAATTTTTGTAAATCTAGAATTATGTGGTAAATTCCGCAGATGCATAATCGTATATTTCCAGTACCACTGAGTGGGATATGCTGTACACTAATGGGATATTTTAGGAATAGATTTGTTTATAACGCCCACCTAAAAATGCACCCCTGCATCTCGAAGACCTATTTAATCCCTTTGAATTTATGGTGGTTACAATGTGTGTTCATCCTACAAGGGGTCAAATATTTAAGGCAGACATACTAGAGATGGTTCCTCCTTTCACTTCTATCCAGAATAAATGCCAGAGTGAAGGATTTGGTTACATTTGATTGTGGTTCAATTCAATCTCTAGTTTATTGATTTTGCAGAATAACACGACTTTAATCTGGAGATGGTCGTCTCACTCTATATTCCACTTACTCCTTAGAGCCCCCGTTCATATAACTGTCACATGCTTCATTGGCTCGTGTGTCATTTAGCCGCATAATTTTTATGTTTCACATTTTCATGGTACTCACCACTGTCCAGCGAATTATAGAACCTAAAATGTGTTGGACCCTCAACAAGATATTTTTATTCAGTCATGAAATTTGAAAAAGTAGTGACTTGGCTGACCTTATTTACAATTTAAATTAGTACAAACGATAGCAGCTGTCCACTACGTGAATTCTTACTGATTCCTACTTATGCATCCCAAGTGGAATCAACAATGAGTTGCTTTACTGCAGAGGAAAAAGAGGGCAAAAGGAATGTGGTTCTTCCTTGAATTACAAGGATCCAGGGAAGGCTTCAGAAAAATCCTCCCTTAAAAAAGAATGAAGAGAGCAAAATTACACTCACAAAGAATAGTTTGAAACCGGTTTTTAAAACTAATGACACTGCTTTATCGAGTTGAGTGCGAAAATATGGGGCAAATAACTAGTGGTCATCTCCCAGGCTTATATGGTAGTGGGCACTCACAGAATGAATCCCAACAACCGTGGAGGTGATCACTGTCTTTTGAAATTGAACATTGTATAGCAGATCTGCCACTCCCCTTTGAAAACTGCTGGAACACCTCCTGCAGAGGCGGGGCCTGCACCAGATCTCTACTTACGTGAAAGAAATCCTCAATTGATCCATTCTGTGTAACTGCAATATTTACCGTGCAGTGGCCAAACAGTCCATTGGTGAAGGAGCTCAGGGAACATCCTGCTGTGCTGAGCCTTTGACAGTCTGACTTTATGCCTAATAGGAATCAAATGTGGTCCTTATTAAAGCCACAGAGTTCCAATTTCAGATTTCTTGGATTGGGTGAGGCAGCCGTGTGGATGCTTCTGGACCTACCTTCAACAGTGGGCACCCTTGATTACTCTCTTCTATAATCAGGGATTGGCATGGTGGTATGAGCGTTTGTTGATGGCTTGTAGTGGTGTGAATCATTTTCTATAAAGTGAGTTTGATGGGGACAGCTAGGAGGTTCTACATTCCCTTCCTCGGCGAAGCTCATGCCTGTCCCGCTATCATTTAAGATGCATCCGCAGCCGATTCCCCCACACCTTATCAGTGTTTCTTGGCATTCGTTTTCATTGGTAATTCAAAGATATGAAATTATATTTTTCATATCAAATGAATAAGCTGTGGATTGGACATTTATTCAGAATTTAACAGTTTAGGAACATACATTTGTTTCCCCCTCACTGTCATCAAAGATGAACTATACTACTTCTGCAAGCCTCTTCAGATATGCTTGGGGGGGGGAAAGTGATCACTGCACAAACAAATGTGTGTTTTTTTCGTTAGCCGAAAATTTAACGTTCAATTGAATAAGGGGGCATCGGTAGAAACAATCTTGGATCCTGAAATGTCTTTGAAATAGCACATCCAATTATTATGTTAAAGTGCAGTTAGTAAGATACTATCTCTGATTGAAGAGCAGAGAGCTGCCGTACACCCGTGGGGAGACCTAATTATTGTATCACTCTGTTTGTGGGGTTGAGAGGCAAGGAGAAGCGAATCCAAAAACTGCAAGCCTTCAAGAACAGTGCAGCCAAGGGAGTTCAGAACACCCTTTTACGGGACCCATTTACCCGGTCCTTAAGCCTAGAATCTGATATCAGTGTTTTTGTATAGGAACAAGTGCTCTTTGGTGGGACTTCTCTGCTGCCGCATAAAACTAGCATTGGCGGAGCCAATAGGTTGCCCCGGGGAAGTGTCATTTTTTTTTCTCCCGTAAATGTATGCAGATTGCAAAACAAAAAGACAAATATATGAAAATATATAAATAAGCAACAGCACCACTCCTGTCACTGAAGTGCACTTCCAACAGAGACATCTATCCCCCATTGCAAATCGGTTACCATCGTTTTTGTGGCATCTGTAACATTTCAGTGGCTTGTATCTGCAATTGTGGTTGCAAACCATTGATCCATCTCACAGCCGTTTATGCACCTTTAACACCCCCTTCAGAATTGTGATCGGTGTTTTGCGATTTGGGTTTAGTAAATACCAAAAAGTAATTTTGTGGTCAAAAACCTGTATCTTTGTAAACTACATGGTTTGCTACAGATAATTATTGAGAACATAGGGACCATGGGGTTGTAGCATGGCATAGTTTGCTGGTAAGCTCCTAAACTCAAATGTATGTTTCTTGAGGTAATTCTGTTCACCCTTTGATCATCAACGGTATACACCCACAATGTCAGTTTTTTCTTCTAGAAATAATTCTCTTTTCTCTTACACACAGACTCTCCAGGTACTACTGATGCGTTGCCATTCTTTGATGATGTCTTCCCCGGCCATTCACTATCCTATCTTCCAGTTGATGAGTTCCTTGTTCTGTCCCTTTTATAATTCACCTTGGTAACCTATTGGATATTCAATAAACAACTCACTGGTATCTATCTACCTTGTGTGGGATCTTGGCTTTAGTGCCCCCTGCTGCCTCCTAAACAGCATGGCACTATGCACTTCTAGTTGCAGCTCACCTCCCATACTGCTCAGTGATTTAGTGACTCTTTACTATTTAATCCAGATAGGACCACCTCAAGGACCTTGATTACAAGGGCTGTCGCGTTGCGGATGTGAATTGCACACCTAGTAATTACCATTGTTGCATAACTTTAATGAAGGACGCAGTAGTTAGCAGGTGTGCAATTTGTAGCAGATTGCAGACTTCTGAATGAGAGACAACACGCAAATTTCACATTTCTCCTGGTTCTAAGGTGTGCTAAATGACAGTTTGCACGAAAAATCATAGTTGCGGGGGAGCAAACACAAGTGCCTTGGGCATTTATGCACAACTTGTTATCCTCAATACGTCACTGGACTTTGGTGTATCCCCTGCGGACAGTTGCATGCCTTCCCATCTGATCAGCAGTTGAGTTTGAGTGACATCCCGAGGAAAGAGGAAGGAAATCAATGATATAGCACTTCTAAATGATGCACAGTAATAGAAATAGAAAACGCTTAATTAAATTCCAATGTAGTCATTAAATCATGCATTGTTATATTGAGGCTTTTTCCATCCAATGTTAGATGCATTTTGTTTTTAACTTTTCCAAGTTTGTGGTGTTTTTTTTTTTATCCATTTCTTTTTTTCAAATCTTCCTATTGAGAAATTGTACACAAAAGACAAGCAATTACTCATTGGCCTGATCTGCCTTATCCATGTATGTTTGCAATCACAACTCGATTGCACTTAGTTGAAGGTGTGGAAAAACGGTGTCCTAGCCTCGTAAAAATTAGCTGCATCAATCGGTATTGCTCCATGCAAAAATGAACCACATAGACAATATCTTTAGACGCAAACGTCTTCATGAAGTAGAGCTTTTGTATAGAGGACTGCCAAAAGCCAGACGGAATTTGGTCACCAACAAACACACTACTAGCTGCGGCCATACGTAAGTGTACATAGTTAACGTTAGATAATGATCATCTCTGCTCTGAAACCTAGGACACTCTTTTTGGCGGTCTCGCTACAGACAGCTTCAGCTCTGTCTTAGACGGTATTGCATACAAGTTGACTTTAGGTCGCCACCTTGCTCGTGATGGCATGGCTTTCTTGTCTGTTTCAGTTCCTTGCTCTTGATTGGATGTATTTTCTCCATATTCCTATGTTTGTGCCATCCACAGAGCATTTATTCTTAACCCTTGCTTTTGATTGGATGAATTTGACCTTTCCACTTCTGCCGTTACAGAATAATTTCTGTTTTTTTTTTTTTTTTACTTTCATTTTCATTTAGGATTCCATGTTGTGTCCCCTCCTCCCATTCACTCACTTTTCTATGTGCTGTGTAATGAGTCTCCATGGAGTTATTAAAGTACTTGTTGCTAATCTCTGCTGGTACTCCTCCAATCCCTTATCTAGGCGTCCAGTTTGGCAAGTGTTCATTTTCTTCTCAGGGGTCCTAAAGCTGAACGCCTGCAGTTGCTGTTTGAAGCACACAAGCCTAACTCTTTGCAGCCAAAAAGGGCTTCTACAGAAGCCCTAAGATCCCTCTCCTCTTTCGAAGCCGAGCCAATCTCTTGGTCGCACTGTCCTTACTTTCTAGTTCACATGCTCTAAAATGTATACCACTTTGGGGGCCGGGGTGGTTAGGGGTTACAATTTCCTTTATAGCCAGGTATTCACTGGCTGACAAGATGGTCTCCTCTTGGTTAAGCCTAGTATTTCAAAATACCAAGACAGCTTCATCAGCGCTGTTGGGGTGGAACTCCCTCTCATGGATCACTTCAAGTGTTCGATGGCTGCTTTTTGTTGGATCTTGCCTTTGCCATTCTCCCTTTCCTTGGGATATTACCCCCGGACCTGGTGGTTCATTGTCCATCCTATATCTGTGTGACACTATGCTGTGTGTGCGTGGTATATCGCTCTCTTCATAGTGCAGCAGAGAGCAAAGTTGCTGCCATCTTGTAAGGCTCTCTACCGTCGCAAGACCTGACTTCCTTCTGTTGCATGGAAACCGGCACAGCTCTTATTTCACAATGGCATCCCAAAGGCAGGATTGTTTTGCTGTACATCATTGAGCCTACTGGCCTTAAGCCCTCCCTCATAGCAGCAAGAACGGTTGGCATCGGGGGTGCTGAGCTGCCCCTCAGAGATAGCTGTGTTTTCCTCTGTCACATTACTGCACCCCTTGATGCATGCATTTTTATGTTCTTGTTTTTGTCAAAATGAGGGGGTCTGTCTTGTGCACCCGTTATTCTCGCTTCAATGTCATTTTTAACTGTCATAAGTGAGGTTAATTTGTTTAGTAATGAGTCCTACTTTCCTTAACTTAGAGTGAGCTGAATGAAGAGAAGTAATGAGGAATCTATTTGATTCCAAAGTTTGAAGTCGACATATTTCACCCACTGGAAACCAGTTAGCTGAGGACTTTCTCAAGGTTTGTTCTAGGGTCTTGGTCAGTCATAAGTCCCAGAGACCAAGCATACCGCATTTAAATACAGAGCCTCCATTTACTTTATCTTATACCTTCTACTGTGGCCTATTACTGACTCAGACCTCCAACCAGGTCTTCTACAATTTCTGAACCACATCGTTGATGCCCACCTTTCTCACAGCTAATTTCTCCAAAACTGACCATTCTTGTTGCCATTTGTTCTTCGACCAGACTTGCATACATGGTAGCATTTTAGTAGAGTGGGAGATTTAAAAAAATATCTGGGAGACTGCATTTCTCTCATTTACTTCTACTGAGGCCTCAATCGGGTCTGTTGTCATGTATGGGAGTTGTAAGTGTGCTGCTGCAGGATTATTTCTGGTATCAGAAATGCAAATATACATTCTTCTTTTCTTACCTGTCAGAAGCATGCAGAAAGCGATATGGAAAGCACTGACAGTGTGGCAAATTTGTTCTGCATTGGTCTGCATGAGCATGTTACTGGTAGTGCATACCCTGAGTCATTCAAGACCAGTCCCTGTCGCAGAGGAATCGTTTATTTTTTTTATTTTTTGCATGCAGGAATCGGGAGACGGGAGACAATCCTTGAAATCGGTAGCATACCTGCCAACTCACACGGTGCCACCGTGTGACATCACGGTCTGGTGAGCAGCCAATATCACACAGTGGCAGGGAAAACGAGCTAAAAACTAGGGGTGGGCGGAATTTGCGTAATCTCGTTACGCAAATCTCCGCGAAACGGTAAAAAATCTCCGCGAACGCGCAGAAATTCCGCGAACACTCGGAATTGCTTGTTCGCGATGCTTTTTTCCTGTTCACAATCGCTCTTTGCGTGCTCGGGGAGAAATATCTCGCGAACACGCATTTTGAGAACGCGAACAAGCAAAAAATTTCGCGAAGTTGCGGAAAGCAGAATTTTGGGCAATTTCGCGTTCTCCGCGGAACGCGAAATTACTCAAATTCCGCAAATTCCGCGAGCGGAGCGGAATTTACCGCCCAGGCCTACTAATAACCACTGTGATACCGAGGCTGACTGTTCTGACTGTTTCCGAGGCTTTGAACTGCCGACGTCCATTAAGGGGTGGAAAACACCTCAGGACATCGGCACTAGCCTCAGCAAGCTTATTTTTGGGGGGGGGCTCAAAAGTGCCACATAGTTACTTCTCGGCACAAGGCTTTACCTCCTCCTCACACAGTGAGATTGTTCTTCAAGTTGGCAGGTATGCGGTAGTCTCGCGCCTGAATTGGGAGGGTTGGCATCTATGGAATCGGTTGTGTTTATTGCCTCAGACACTTTCTCTCTTTCCTTTACAGTACAGCACCGAACTGGAGACACCCACTTGTCTCCTGCTTCTGTTTCCGCTAATGAGTCAAACAAGTGGCTCTGTTTCAAATCCTAGTTCAAGATGGCCCCTGGCCCAACCTACCTCACTCTGTGTATTAGACAGACAAGCTCTCCTGAATTATTGAGCTCGTTTTCCAACTGTTCAAACAGCCTTCTAGCACAAAAGTAATGAACTTCATATTTATGACTAGCATAAACCTACAGATTGAATCCAGGAGCTCCGCATCGAAGCCAAACGCTAAGTTTCATGTGAAGTGAGGTGAGTACCGACTGTATAGTGTTCAGCAGTGTTTAGATGGTGCTTTCCAAATGGTGCTGCATTTGATTTATCAATTGATGCAGTGTTCTCCTTGAATGGCCCACTGTTTCTTTGGACAAAATGTTTCCTGTCATTTTACTCATTGAAGCATGGCGGCTTTCAGCGTTGGCAATGCTTTGCTACACAGTCTGAGCATTTTTCTTTTTAAATTAACCCCCACCATTTTAAAAAAAATACATATATATATTCAGAGGTGCATTGTGTTCAGTATTACTGGCGTGCAAGCTAGACAAATAGCTCAGTTTAATACAGATAGCTCAGTTTTATTAAAATAACAATTTATCTACACAATATTTTGGTAAAGCATCATTGCGCAGCTCTGTCAAACATGAGGTGTCAGTGTTTTACACCTCGAAAATACAAAAGCTTCCTCCAAGTGACAGGAAACCATAGAACACAGGCACCTGTCCTGGAACCCTTCCAAGGGTGACATCACCAGACCACCGCTGATCCTCTTTCTTACAGATTTGCATGCCTGTCACATAAACCAAGATCTAATTTCTCTGAAACATTAAAAGTTGCATGGAAATCAGCTATGTAAATCTTTATAATTTCATTTATTGTGCATGTATGTCGCCATATAGAGACCCTTTAATCTCTGCCTATAATAATATCACATCATCTACAGTAGCTCACCAGTTCATCAAAAAGGAAGCATATATTTACTGTCCTTTACTCCACCAACTTATCTCGGACGATAAGAATGAAGTGGAGTTAATAATGTTAATAATATACTTACAGTTTAGTGGTAGTTTGCTGTAGTGGATGAAATATTATTATTGTAGGGTGATAGTTCACATGAGGTTTATTGATCAACATGGAGCAGAACTTGGAGCAATGGACTTAAGACCAGGAATATATTTTGAAGTGTGCTGAATACAAATGCATCTAAATCTACAAATTTACATGGTGAGAATGGATGCTCGTGTTATAAGAACAGATAAAATGTGTGCTCAGATTCTAGAAGCAAGAGCAGGCATTAACATGTTTATGCAGACAGACCATCCAACACCATAAGGGCTATGAACACATGTTATATTAGATCGAAGCTGGGCAGACATGAGGGCCTTCTTGGAATGGTTTTTCTCATACAGAAAAAATATTTCAAGATGGCCACCCCTGTGTGCATATCTCATGACGCACCAGGGGTCATTTTGGAATGTCCTTTCTTTAAGAAAGCACATTTCAAAATAGCGGCAGGACACACCGTTGACCATTTTTTCTTTGTTAATGCTTGCTTTTATCAGCATTGTTAAAAAGCCAATACCTCATGAGTTGGCTTTTGAAGGTGAAAACCAATTTGCTTTGAAAATGGTTGCCTTTTTTTGCCTTGTATACCTCAACCTAGAAATCTTTGTCATACTGTCGTACTTGCGTTGGTTGGTGTTCTGTGATGGGCTGCGTTTAGAATAGTTTTCTGGTGGTGAGGCTGGCATCACAGAGTTTGCTAAGTAAGGCGTTGCCATAGCCTGTGTATAAAAGGAACAGGTCTCGCACCAACTAGATGACGCTGATGTTAAGCAGGAAAGTTTTATACTATCGGAGTGGCTGTGTTGGGCAAATCTATTTTTCTTTTCTGTTGTATGTGCTGTTTGAATGTTAGGCAGAGTTCAGAGGGTTCCGAGAAGGTGCTTAGATGCCACCGGACAGAGTGGCAGGGAGGTTGTTGAACCACTGCTCATATTGTGACTTGAGGATGCATGCATTTTTAAGAACTGTTCTAGTTTGAGTTTGGTGTTAGTTGGTAGGTATACTTTGGCCATTTATGACTAAGTGGTGTCCAGGCAGTGTCTTAGGTGATTCAAGTTTCAAGTTTCAAAAGACCTTTATTCGAATTTGTTAAAATTCATAAAAGTACCGACACATCAAAGAACATATACATACACATAATACAAAACAGTTAAATAATTTACATTTCATAGTAACAAAGCAATTCATACAGAGGTTAGACAGTAAATTCCATTAACTTATAAGGTTTTAGCAGTAGTATTTTTTGACTAAATCTGATCACAAGGACTTTCCATAGTCTTGCGTGCACGTATGGCTAGTCTTAGAAAAGTGCTAGTGCGAAATGTCAGTTCATCATTGTCCAGGGTGAGCAGCAGCATGTAGGATTCCTGAAGTGTAAGAGGTCTGAGCTTTCTAAAATATGGGGTTAAAAGCCATTTGGTATATCTCACATAATATTTACAGAAAAACAGAAAGTGCAAATCATCTTGAGTGCTTGTACCGTCACAGGGGCAGGGGGTAAGGACAGTATGGTGTTGATACCCCAGAGGAAAAGAGAGCAGAAATTTAACAGTTCCTGCCCTTAGACGAAACAGTAAAGATCGTTCCCAATTTGACATAGGCAGTGATAGGTAGGGTGGCATGATTTGCATACAGAGACCATTACCAATGTATTTTTTGACCCCTGATTTCTGTAGTTCAATTCCAAGCCGTTCATTACGATAAAGTGCATAGAGTGCCTTCTGAACCTCATGTTTATCCTTTGGTTCAATAGCCGTTGGCTCAGTAAACAAAATACCTCTTCCAATTTCATTAAATATTTTAAAAACTTCTTTAAACCAGGGGATCTGTATGCCATTATCACTATTGAGGCAGTCCCTAATGATGTTTTGCGTAAGGGCAGCAGCCTCATTCCTCCAGATTCTGATCCAGAAGAGTGCTGGTCTTGCTTTAATAAAGTCGTTTATGAATGGGAGGTTAAGTTCGTTATGACAGATGAAATTGGAAGAGGAAATTGGTGCTCCCAGCAGTTTCCTGCAAAAACGGTTTTCCTCTCTTTGAATACCAATGCTGCTGGCCGATCCCCAAACTTCGGCTCCATACGTAGCAACAGGGGAACACTGTAATTTAAAAATTTGAACAATAGCTTTAGTGGCGCCGATTTTCTTAGGGCGTGGGAGACTCAGGACGGAGTTGTTGGCTTTCGAGAACTTGCTCGTGGCGTGGGCCACATGCCCACTCCAGGAGCCGTTCGCAGCGAAAACCAACCCCAGATAAGGGAACTTATGGACAGATTCGAGTTTATCTGTTCCAATTTGAATAGTGCCGAGTTTCCTTTTGCCCGGCCCACAAGGCATAATAAAAGACTTTTTAAAATTAACTTTCAAATCCAGTCCCTCCATAAAATTTACAAAACTATGTACAAGCAGACGTAAGGCGTTTGGTGTACGTGCCAAAAGGACAGCGTCGTCTGCATATAAAAGTACGGGCAAGGGATTTCCTAAAATGATTGGGACATCGGGGGTAGCTTTCTTTAAACAGTTGGACAGGCCATTAATATAAATGATAAACAGCAGGGGTGCTAAAACGCACCCCTGTCTCACCCCCCTCCCTATCTTAATGGCTCCCGATACCTCTCCGCCCATACCAATACGTACCCGAGCTTTCAAGTCAGTATGGAGATAGGCTAAAAATCTAACAAGAGTGGCATCGAGACCATTTGACAGGAGAGATAACCATAGCTTGGATCTATTCACAAGATCGAATGCGGATGAAAGATCCATAAAAGCTAGGTAAACGGGGGATGAGCGAGCAATGCAGTATTTATCTATTATCAATTTTAAGTTTAGGCATTGCTCGACTGTTCCTACCCCACTCCTAAACCCCATCTGGCAGGGGTCTAAAAAGTCAGAATCAGACGCCCATACCAGTACCCTATTATAAATTATTCGTCCTAGTATTTTTAAAGTATTGTCCAGGAGGGAGATGGGACGATAGTTTACTGGATCAGATCTGTCTCCCTTTTTGTAAATGGGGACAATAATACTAGTAGCCCAGGTGGCAGGCATGGCTACATGTGGAAGACTATTAAAAATATTTAAAAGTATTGGTGTCCAAAGATCAACGTTAAATTTAAGGATATCTATAGGGAGGCCGTCTGGCCCGGGCGCCTTGTTGCCTAGGCTCTCTTTGATAGCTTTCCTGACTTCTAAGTCCGAAATCTCTAAGCCTGCTGTTTGGTTCAGGTTAGGGAGAGGTTGCTCATCAGAGGGGGCAGCATAAATATTAGAAAAATGGGTCTCCCAGGCTGTACTGGTTATGTTGCAACTAATTTTAGTAAGCTCTTTGCCCATTTCCCTCGTTCTCCTAACTGCCGTCCAAAATGGGCCGCTGCCACCCAGATTGGCGCTGATAACCAGCTTATCCCAGTGATCGGAGAGCAAATTTGCCTTCCTTTTCGATGTTTTATCTTTATAGTTTTTCCTGGCGGCTCGAACAGCGTCCTTACACCTGGGATTGGCAGAGAGGGCCTTTCTTAACTCTCTATTGGCCACGGAGCAAGATGTATCAAACCACCGTGGCTCTTTATGGTCAGTAGAGAGTGGGACTGACAGGAGAGTTTTTATATTGGTGCATAAAGCTTCAAAATCAGTAATCAGTTCTTCATTATTTGTACTGGGGGAGGAGAGACATTTCAATAGATCCGGATATGCCTCCTGAATCGTATCTATAATGGCCCCACAATCAATTCCTCTCCATTTAAGGCGAAGGCCATCAATTGAGGGTGTGATATCCCTAGCTCCATTTAAATTCATAAAAATCGGACTGGGTGCGAGGTTAAAAATAGCAAACAAAGGATTATGATCGCTGAAGGACGTTTGCACCACAGAAGATTTGATTAAACAGTCCGTTAACACAGGTGATGCAAAAATGTAATCGATAATTGAACCGTTATCCCTGCCCTTAAACGTAGGGGCATAGGGAAAATTCATATCATACCCTACACTCATTACATCAACAAGATTAAAATCAGAGAGTATGCTAATCAGTTCCAAACCCCTGCGGTCATTACAGTGATCAAAGTTAGTGGATCCATAGTTATCTATAAGTTTCACATTAAAATCTCCCCCGATCAGAATACTAGTCTTAATATCTACTGACATGGAACAATCAATTATATTTAAAACCTTAGATAAAGCAACAAAATTTTTGTTCGGTACACCATTAAAATCATTATTGTAAAAATTGATTAAATAAATTGTGGTCTTTGATTTCAATTTATATTCCAAAATTTGAATGTTGGAATTAGCAAGGTTATCTAACTTCAAAACATTAATTGTACCGCCTGCCAAAATTCTAATCCCCGTAAAGAGTCCACCCACCGCTCGGCCAAAACTAGGTTTTAGAGATGTCAGGCTGAAACAGTGGTAGCCTTCGATATACAGGTTATCAACAGCCCAAGTCTCTTGGAACATGAGTATGTCTATGTCCTTAATTAGTTCGGTCCAGGCAGGGTCAGAGAGCTTGGATTCTAAACCTGCGACATTCCAGCTTAGGATTGATAGGCCGTGTTTGAACCCCTGGTTAATAAATGTGCACCTAGTATTCCCATTATCATAGATAGTTGATTCGTTTGAAATGGCCGGAGTGCTATCCGACAATATGATTTCTGGAACTACTGTTTTAGCATGGAGTGATGCAAGTGAATTTATGATTGTGGCATCCTCTTGGTTACAGGCTTTTGCATTCTTGCATGATTCATTATTAAGGGGTATGCTCAGTCAATCCTGTTCGTCTAATGATGATAGATAGTCGAACCGATTGAAAGTTGGGATATTGTACATTGGCCTGACTTGTGTCGTCTGTGCAAACTGGAATGGGTTAGGGATTGGGTAAGACCTATCCCTGTGATTGCTCTGACGCATGGTTGGGGCTTGAAAATGTTGTGGATGGTTGGGGGTAAGAATTGGCATTAGAGGTTGTGGATGCCAATTGGGGTTGTTGGAAAAGGCGGCATTTAGGTTCTGGTTTTGGGCAAAAAAGGGTGATTTGACCCTTGCACCAAAATTCATCTCTTGGTATGAGTTAATGGGGAAATTGTTGGGAGGGTTAACCGTGGCTTGTTCTGAAGGTATCAGGTGTCGATAAAAATATCCTAAGGGAAGGAGCGTGGTGTTAAATTCCCATGGCGATGGTAAAGGGGCGTTGGCTAGTGTTTTCTCTGCCCAATGTGGTTTTCTAAAACTAATAATGACACAGTCGCCCTCAAATTTTTTCCTAAGGGGTCCAATCCAACCCACCCGCTGTGTGTTAATAATCTCCCTTGCACCATCAATCGGGTAATTGCAGTTAGTAATTAGCCAGTGCAGGGTTTTATTTTTGAGTGATATGGGATTTTCATCCTGATCCTCTCTTAGTTTAGTAACGTTTACTAACACTAATACATATGCACCGCATTCCGGAGGAAGATTGATGCGGGCCGGAACTTGTCTGGGCGGTTTTGGGATGGGTTGGGTCAAGATAGGATTGCTTGTAGAAATTGAAGGGTGACCTGTGATGCTCGCAGTTGAGAGTGTGGTATTCGCGGTGGTATTGATGCCAGGATCCTTTCTTTTATCTGTGGATTTGCTATTAGTGTGTGGTGTTGCTGTTTTTTGTTTAGTAATTGGGCCATTGGCCAGCGCAACAGGTACAACTTTATCTGCATTATTTGGGGCGACTGGGGGTACTTGTAAGATAATTGTTTTGGGGCCTACTATATTGGTGGGGTTACTATTTTTTTTTTTTGTACTGGTTGCAGGACCTCCCTTTAGGAAAATCTTAAGAGGGTTGCTCAATTCATCTAGCTGTTTTTCTAATCGAGCAAGCCTATTTTCGATTGGGGATAGATAAATGCTTAATAAATCCCCCAGTCTTTCCAACAGGGGGTCATATGCCTTGTCTATATTTCCGTTAGTGTTCGTTGTTCTGCCCTGCTGAACAGTTTCACTATCATCCCTCTGGGGTATTACCGTAACCTTAGTCGCGTTATGATTATTGTCAGGGACAAAGTTGGTATTTTTCCCAGGTTTCCTTTGTGCCCGGCCATATTTCCTGATCGTAGTTACCCGGGGCTTGGGTACGTGTAACTTCAGTTTTTGAACTGCCCCCTCACGCCTACCTCTAGCATGCCTGGTGTTATCAGCAGATTGTACTTTGGGAGAGGGGTTAATTAGTAAGTCAGGCGTTTTTTCCAGGTCTGTGCTAGTGTCGGTATCTGTGTCTAACAGGGGAATTGAGGCTGAGAGGTTAACCTCGCTAGGAATGGTGTGTATGTCAGCACAAACATCAAGTAGGGGTCTGATGTTATTAGGCATAATTTGTGCAGGTGTAGTGGCGGTAGCAATGAGGCCAAGCGAAGAACGTTTGGCATGCGCCAAGTCTTGTGATACCCTGCGTTCTAGTAGGTTTATGCCCTGGTTGATGGCATCATTGGCCTTAGAAATAAAAAGGTCAATGGGGCCAGTCACAGCGGCAGCAGTTTTGCTGCGGGTGCCTCTTGGGGCCATGCTGACAAATAATAACCCCTGTTCTGCGGTTTGGGTTGTTACGCAGGACTACAGATACAAGTATCAATGACACATAGCAAACATTATAGTTATAAGGCAGATAGTCCCGGAAATGATAGCAGTACCCACAGTTCCCAAATGAGGAATGGCCAGTGGACCAATAAACAGTACCTTCAAGTTGTAACGAATAGGTGAATAAAAGGAGGTGGCCCCGTCCCGTCCTCCTCGTGCCTCTGAGGGCCTCAGAGGGCCCGCCCTTGTCCCGGGCTTCTCCCGGCGCTGCCCGCGCGCGTCCCGCGTCGCGCACAGTGTTGGGAGTTTATTATTAGGAGGAGGAGGGGCTAACTGGCCACAGGTGCTCCTGGCTCACCGATTAGCGCTGGGCTGCTGGGAGTGGTAGTCCGTGTTCTTCCAGGTACACGGAGGGTGGCGGGGAACAGGTTGGCTTTTCTTCCCGTTTTCGACCCCCAGAAGTACGCCCTCAGTCCACGGGCAGCACAGGTTCCCCACTGCAGGCAGGACAGGAAAGGAAAAGCGCCGGCAAGAAAGCCTCACGCAGCGGCACCCGCGCCAGCGGGTGCGGCAAGTTGTGATGTACTGCGAGGCTAACTGGCCACAGGTGCTCCTGGCTCACCGATTAGCGCTGGGCTGCTGGGAGTGGTAGTCCGTGTTCTTCCAGGTACACGGAGGGTGGCGGGGAACAGGTTGGCTTTTCTTCCCGTTTTCGACCCCCAGAAGTACGCCCTCAGTCCACGGGCAGCACAGGTTCCCCACTGCAGGCAGGACAGGAAAGGAAAAGCGCCGGCAAGAAAGCCTCACGCAGCGGCACCCGCGCCAGTGGGTGCGGCAAGTTGTGATGTACTGCGAGGCTAACTGGCCACAGGTGCTCCTGGCTCACCGATTAGCGCTGGGCTGCTGGGAGTGGTAGTCCGTGTTCTTCCAGGTACACGGAGGGTGGCGGGGAACAGGTTGGCTTTTCTTCCCGTTTTCGACCCCCAGAAGTACGCCCTCAGTCCACGGGCAGCACAGGTTCCCCACTGCAGGCAGGACAGGAAAGGAAAAGCGCCGGCAAGAAAGCCTCACGCAGCGGCACCCGCGCCAGCGGGTGCGGCAAGTTGTGATGTACTGCGAGGCTAACTGGCCACAGGTGCTCCTGGCTCACCGATTAGCGCTGGGCTGCTGGGAGTGGTAGTCCGTGTTCTTCCAGGTACACGGAGGGTGGCGGGGAACAGGTTGGCTTTTCTTCCCGTTTTCGACCCCCAGAAGTACGCCCTCAGTCCACGGGCAGCACAGGTTCCCCACTGCAGGCAGGACAGGAAAGGAAAAGCGCCGGCAAGAAAGCCTCACGCAGCGGCACCCGCGCCAGCGGGTGCGGCAAGTTGTGATGTACTGCGAGGCTAACTGGCCACAGGTGCTCCTGGCTCACCGATTAGCGCTGGGCTGCTGGGAGTGGTAGTCCGTGTTCTTCCAGGTACACGGAGGGTGGCGGGGAACAGGTTGGCTTTTCTTCCCGTTTTCGACCCCCAGAAGTACGCCCTCAGTCCACGGGCAGCACAGGTTCCCCACTGCAGGCAGGACAGGAAAGGAAAAGCGCCGGCAAGAAAGCCTCACGCAGCGGCACCCGCGGTGATTCATTTTAGCAACACTCTAAGAAAGATTAGTGTCTAATCAACATACCAGTGCAAAGTAAAGTCGTTTTCAATTAACTATCCTTTAAAATAGTTAAAATACTGTTGTTTAAAGATTAAACCCTTAACCATGTTCTACTTGCACTGTCTTTGTTCTCTTCCTGGTAGTTGGACAGAGGGTCACCGTTTTCCATGATCTGATCCCTAGCAATAGACACATTCCTGCCACGGTCAAGGAAAAATATATATATTTAAAATGTATTTATAAAGTTTTATATAGCACAAACATGACCCAAGAGGGTATCGGAGCACTTTACAAGTGGTCAAGAAGGAAGAAACAGTAAAACAAATAACAATCCAGAGCGAAACAGAAAGTTGTGAGTCCCAAATTGAAATCCGTACACAAAAGAGAAAAAGCCGCACAACTGATGAACTTCTAACGTTTTAAGAGGTCAAATTAACTGGTCTTAATATATATATCAAAGTGGAAAGGGATTTGCACCCAGGTGAATCTGTGTGACCCTTGAATCACATTGATATATTAGTAGGATCCTCATCCACTGCTACCACCATTGGCATGCTTCATCATCGGATCCTCATCCAATGCACCTAGTGTTAGTGGATGGGCTCAACGCAGTTTGTAAGTGGAGCTCTTACTAAAACCTAAGTGGAAGTTTAAAAAAGCTTTCCAGATCCTAATTCCTGTTTAATAATAAGGTCCTTTAGCTGGGATAAAAACAGTGTGATGTTCAAAGAGTGCAGCAGCACATAACCTCTCTAGCTCATGTTTCAGCCTGTTACAAGTGCCACTCTGGATCAGCAGGCTTTCTTCAGGACCGACTAAATCTATAGATTTTCTACAGATTGTGTTAAATACCAACTCTTAATGCTGGTTTACCCAGTACGTTAAACATGAAGCATGCAGTCATACAGACTATATAGGGCCTTTTTTCTCTAATGGTCTATGACTCCTAACAAAACTGGCTCCATGAGGTAGTGGGCGATCCCTGCCGTCACACTTACACCAAGGGACATTGTCTTACCTTGCACCTATTTAGCTCCCCGCACTCCTTTGGCGATGGGAGGAGGCTCCCACAGAGTCCTTGCCACCCACTAAATAACATTGATCATAGAAGTACAATAGTTTACATGGGTATAGGAAATGTGGCTTAATGGGCAAGCTAATAGAGTACATAAGCTCTAAAACAAAAATATGTTCATTAGAAGCACTTGGACTTCCTTATTAAATTATCAAGTTCAGGTGTTCAGTCTGATTTTAGGGGGCAGGGAGTTCTAAATTCTCGGAACAATACAGAGAAGGCTCAATTGTAAGCTTTCTTTTCATAGAATTTCGGTGATTTCAGTAGTAAGGTGCTAACGCTTTTAGAAGATCTACAGCCACCAGATTACTCCAGTTTTTGTGCTAAGTACCTCGAGGTCTTAAAGGGTGGGTATTTATGGGTCATGCCGGCAATTTTGATCTCAATCCTTGCTTCATAAGGGAGCCAATTTAGAGCCTGTAGAGCAGGAGTAATTTGGTATCTTTTAGATCCTGTGATGCGCCTTGCAGCAGAGTTAAGAGAAGCCCTTAGTGGAGCCAGCGTTGAACTAGGTAGGCCGCAGAGGGTTGCATTTCCATAGTCCAACCTGGAAATCACTAGGGCTTGAACAACTGATTTGAAGTCGTCGAGTGGGAGGAAGGGTTTCATTTTCCTAAGGATATTCATTTGGAAGTTAGCTCCTTTAGTGGCAGTACTGATGTGCTCCTGCTTGTTCAAGTTCTAGTCAAGGGTTATTCCTAGTGATCTTGTGTAATCTATAGCGTGAGGAAAGCAATTAAGAGCTGTTAGTTGCTTCATCTATTCTCCGCTATCAGAGGACTGTTTGGGGGGCCGATAAAGAGGAATTATATTTTTTGAGTGTTTAGTTTGAAGTGATTTCATGTCGGCCAGTTTTGAGTTTTTTGAAGAGTTGTGTTAAGAGATCAGATATCTTCAGAGGAAGAGTTTTCAAATATAATTTGGTGTTGTCGGCATACATGTGATAGTGGATGTTGGGTAGCTTCAGAATTTCAGTTTGTGGATCCACGAACAGGTTAAAGAAGGTAGGTGAGAGCGTTGCTTTCTGTGGGACCCCTAGTGTGACTGGTGTAGAATTGGAAAGAGACTGATTAACCTAGATTCTTTGTGATCTGTTGTGGAGGAATGGGGTGAGCCAGGTTAGGACAGACCCAGATAGCCCCATTCTACGTTTCAGTTAGTCTAGGAGGCTGTCATGTTTAACTGTGTCGAAAGCTGACGATAGGTCAAGGAGAATTAGTAGGCAGGATTTGTTTGAATCCAGCATTTTTAGTGCATCATCTACTATGTGCGTTGGAGCTGATTCAGGACTATGACCTTGGCGGAAGCCAGATCGGAATTGGTCTAAAAGTTGAAATTTTTTTATGTGGTTGCCTAGTTGGATTTGAACAAATTTCTCCAGGAGTTTCGCCAGGGTTGGAATGTTAGGGATTGGGCGAAAGTTGTTTAGGTCTGCATGATCTACCATAGGTTTTTTCAAAATAATGCTTGCCTGTCCAGACTTTAAGCAATCTGGGATAGTGTCTTGATGCATTTATTATCTTGATCCAGAGTGTGAGTATGGGTGATTTGAGATCATTGAAGTAATTCAATGGCAGAGGGTCATTGAAGGGGTTTGAAAGGTGTCACAGCTGTGAGAATTTTAGGAATGTCACTTTCCTCATAGGATTTGAATGAGTTCCACAAGGCATTGTTTTTTGGGGTTTGCCCTTTGAGTGGTGGGGGCTCAGCAATCCAGGATGAGGGAAGGTTGAGATATAGTGGGTTCGGAAGGTGCTCTATTGCTGTTACCAGCTCATTCCTATTTTTTGGTCTTTTTCAGGAAGAAGGAGGCAAATCCTCACAGTTTGGTTATGGACCGGACCCAGTAGGGGTAGGGCTCGATTGGCTAATCGATTTGAAGTTTGACCAGCTCAAACAGTTTTTTGGGTCTGTTTCTAGCTTTATGTAGCTGGTTACTGAAAACGTTCACTTTAGAGCTTCTGATAAGTTTGTTATTGATGTTCCTAAGTGCTCTCCGATGCTTCAGGTGATCGAGTGATGGTGAGAATCTCCACTTACGTTCAACAACTCTCAAAGTGCGTCTTTCTGCATCAAGGCTACCATTGTACCATGGTTTACAGTCTTTGGCGGCCAATGTTTTTAGTTGTAGCTGCGCAATTGAGTCTAGGATGTTCGTCTTTGAATTGTTGTAATGATGTGTGAGGTCATGGACATTCTAAATTTCTATCAGAGAGAGCAAGCTGTTATTGCTGATGACTGTCGGATCATTCAGGTTTATATTTCTTAAGCTCCTTCTCCGTTGTTTAGGTTTCTTTATTTGAGCATTATTTGTTATCACCAGTTCTGGGTTGAGGAAGGTAATGTGGTGGTGGTCTGTGCAATGACAGGGGATTATAGATTAGAGTAAAATGGAATTGGCCTTAGTAATGATTATATATAAGGTCGCAACCTTGTTATGTGAAGGACTATTGCAGATCTGGATCAGGTTGAGGTCATCTAGGAAGGTTTTAAGTCTATTCACTGCAGAGTCATTCTGGTTGGATGGAGGTCGAATCTCAAAGGAAGATCGGAGTGCAGTGCTGTCCTGCATTGGATGAGATTATTTCCATAGTTTGTTCTAAGAACGCTTGGTTATCTTCTGGTGGATGATAGATTATGTGCAGTTTGCATAATGGGTTGGTATTGCTTGCAATGTTGATGCATAGGTATACGGATGAGGACAGAGCAATGCTTCTTGGTGTGAGAAAAATCTAATTTCTTCAGCAGATCCGAGCACATTGAAAATAAACGTCATATTGCCTTAGCACCTAAGCACTTAGCTATTTTAAAATCATTATTCAACACCCTCTATGCTAATCTCATCTGGCGATGTTTGAAAGAATGACACCCTGTCAATGAGACTTTCTCTGACTATATAGGGCTAGTTGAAAGTATGGAAAACATAGCAACATTTATCAGTATTCCATCCGTACCATGGAAAGTTCACCTTTGAAAAATAATACACCAATAAAAAATAACCTAGTATGAACTCAGCTAGACTGTGTGCTGCGGAGCCTTTGGGGAGAAGTCATATGCATGTTAGAGAGGAGTAAGGGGAAGCACAAATGAATGACAGATGGCTTCCATATTGTCCAAGATGGCGTTTTACACAAAAATGTGGCATAACTAAATAAAACTTTAATAAATACACTTTAAAGTAAGATTTGTTTGAAAGGCAATTATACTATATCAGTCTGACATTTAAAATAATATTAAAATGTATATTTTGCATTGTTAATGGTACAGAAAAATATAAATCTTTCAAACAATTCTAAAGTGGATGAAATCTTTCTGGCATCAACAGTTGAAATTACACTAATGTTGACAAGGATTTGCAAGGACTGCAAAGGTATCTGCCATTTGTTTGGAAGCAGTACACGGAGGGGCTGTCAAAGCATGGTGACCTAGAATGTGTAAATAAACCCCTTAAAACACTAGAACTACAATATAAAGACAGTATAGGCCTATAAATTTGTGGGAGAAAAGAAGAACAGAGGCGCTTTTGGTGTAGCTCAAAGCAGATGCATTATAACTATGCACAGGCATATACAGACCATGGAGCCCTTTGTGTGCCTGTCAGTTAGGAATTATTGTATTGTTTGATTGAGGTATTCCATGATAAAATAGTGCTCAGATATGATGAGCAAAGTTGTGACAAATTCTGGGATTTCTGTATAGTGAAGATCTGCCTCTATGGCATGAGGATATGGTAAGAGATCCGAATTGTGAGCATAGACGTGCCACGCACTGGGTCAAGATGAGTTGGCAACTGAATCTTAGAAACGTTTGCTGGAGCAACAGTACAGATTGTTAAAGGTGTAAAAGAGCTGCTCATATAAAACCACTCCCAACGAGGAAGGTGGAGGGACTAATACTTTTATTACAGAAGCCGTGTAGAGATCAGAAAGATTATTGAAATATCGGCCTGCTGTTGCATATAAATATAGATATTACTTTTCAAGATTATCCCTGATATCCCTACTTTCTTTGAAAACAATTTGGTACATCCAGAACAAGCAATGTGTATTCTAGGAAGATGGATGAGGCTTAACCTATCTAGTTATTATTGTGCCATTAAATGATGGCGCTGCAACTATGCGGCTACGGTTGTCATACTCCATGCAGAGAAAGTCTTCAACATTGTGCCCATCACAGCTGCTTAACCAGTTGGAATTTTGTATACCAATTTATGTATTTTACACAAACCCAGTGGCTTTACCTCCATGGTAGACCTATCTAGGGGTACCAGGCAGTGTACCACCTCTGCTGTCTTTAGATTTTAGATCTCAGAAGAAATGATGGGAAAAGGCATCATGGCTCATAGCATGGAATCAGTTATGTCATTGCATGCGAATGATGTATTGCATTGATGCTAAAGTTAATCTGCCAGTTACATAGGGTATTGTTGATAATTTTGGGGAATATCAAAATAATAAATAAACTGGAAAAAATTGTTATGTATTGTAATTTAGTAGCCCAAACTTGCTAGCTAATCTCCCGCTTCAGTGGTACCCTCAACCCAATAATTATCTGGGTGCTATGTTGTGCTTGATCAAGGCAGATATTTTTAGGAATAATATTGGACACCTTTCAGGTGTAAAATTGGACTAGGCTGCAAACTGCTTAGTTTGCAGACCACCGGTTAAGAAAATGCTAATCATTATCAAATTCCTATGGGACTTGGTCAATTCATCCACACCTGATGCTGCATTCTTTCAGAAGTGTAGGTCACTAGTAAGAGATTGATCTGGTCTGGTACAAAATCCAGAATCAAGTGGATATCTTAACCAGACTAGAGCACCAACGAGGGCTACAGGTTCGTGATAGTTATGAGGGGGTTACAGCCACCCGCCTACGGCATGGGGCCTACTGGATAGATCTAAATGAGACTATTCCCCATATACGAACTGGGAAAAGCTGCAAGTCACAAAAGTAATGCATTCATTTTTCAGGCTGTCAAAGACATCTGATGATAACTGTTGGTTGCCCCCGACTAGTTTAAGGGAAGATATTGCAGAGATGGTGACTTTCAAGCGACGGGAGACTTCCATTTCTGCAACTCAGATAGCACCCTCTTTGATCAATTGTTTGCCATCGCAATTGTGGCCTCAAACCATTGATAAATTCCTCTCCAAATTGCAACTAAATGGAAGGGGTTGGGTGGGGAATATGGCCCTGCCTTCTCTCCAGCTTGCAATTCTACATGGTGGCAAACCTTTTGCAAATTGATAAGACCTTTCTAACTCATATGGGCTTTGTAAATAGGAAAAATGTATTTTACAGTTGAAAACCCTGAGATTTCGTGAATCAAAGGCCTTGTAACCCTAAAATGCCTTTAAATATCAGGCTGTTTGTTACATAGAGTGTTAATAAGAATATCTCCTACCTTTTGCATCCACTGTTCTTTTTCAGGGGTGGCTCCTCCTGTGGAGCGGAGGAGTGCCGTCCTGCCTGCTGTGAGTGCAGCAGGCAAACACAAATAAATAAAATTACATGTCGATGCCATTTTATATATTTGCCACTGCACCGGTTCACGCTGTGTACAGCACAAGGCGGGGGGCGGGGCCGAATCTTGCAAATGCAGGATGGGCAGCACTGATCTACAGTGCGCATGTCGGATTGGCCGGCTGTCTACAGCTGCCCTATCTGACAGGCGCACTGTAGACCCAGCAATCCAAATGCCGTAAAACAGCCTGGGGATTGCTGGCATGGATGCACCAGCCTCAAAATGAGTACTGGATGAGCCTGCCCCCATCAATCTTGGAGCTGCTTTCACAGCTTGAAAGCAGCTCCAGGATTGGTTGGAGATGCGTTCCACAAGCAGGAAAGAAGTCCTTCCTTTTCCTGCTATTGAAAGCACAGAGGAGTGTCACCGGTCGTGCTCCTGAATTTATGGTGAGTTGAGCGCCTTCGTGCCCCCACCATTTCTTATTTACGGCAGCTTCTACTGTCTTTTATATTATGCCCCTCCAATAATGATTTGTGGCTATTATGCACTTCTTGTGCTTACTTCATTTTCTTTGCTGCTTCATCCCTATAACAGGAAGTGATGTAACAAGGGTAGGGGTCTCTTTAATGTTGCTTGTAGTATTTTTTCCATGCTCTGCTTTGCTGCCCCACCTCAAAGTGAATGCTTACCTCTGCAAAGACTGTGTACAATTGTTTAACCCTTAAATACGTTTCCACTCTTTGGTCAATGGGAAAATTATATAAACAAGTGATTGTGAAGGAATGCCATTTAGTCAGTGTTTGATATAGTCCATCAGGCATTAAAACTGGCCTTTTGATCTTACTTGATGCTTGAACTTTTTCGTAGATCTAGGCAGGAGTTGGCACTAGTCTTCACGTGTGCTGCCTAATACTTGACAATGGGCTTGAGATGGCACTGATATGTAGGATTACTTACCACTCGGAGCAAATCATCATTAAACACTCAGGGCCACATGCATCATGCATTTTACTGGTTGGAAATGGCTTGATTCGCAAAATCAGGCCGTTTGCGACTGGTAAAATGCATCTTGATATTTATAAATTCCAATTTGTGATTTGGCAACATGTTACCGATTCACAATCTGGAATTGCAAATACATATCGATTCGGTATTAGGAAGGGGCATGTTAAGGGCTTCCCTTCCTATTATTGAATTGCAGCGGTATGTAAGAATGTTTTGCGACTGCATTTCGGTCACAAAACATTAGCATCTTTCCACCTATTTCAAGTAAGTGGTGACCCATTCGCAAATGGGAAGGGATTCCTAAAGAACCCCTCCCCCTTTGTGAATGGTAGTTAAAATATTTTTGCAGAGCAGGCAGTGGTCCTACAGACCAAAAAATGAAAAGAAAACTTACATTTTGTTTTTGTAAACGCATCCCATTTTCCTATAGGGAAAACTGGTTGCATTTGAATAAAAAAAAAAATGTTGCTTTATTTAAAAGCAAACACAGATATATATGGTGTTCTTAATGATTCCCAAATGGGTCGAAAATTACCACCTGCCTTATGACTATTAATGTGGTAGGTCAATTGCGAGCCTCTGGGATTCACTAAATGAAACTCATAGTTTCATACATTAGGAATGTGAATCACAATTAGGTAATTGCTATTTCCAATAATGATACATATGGCCCTTACCCCTTAGTATTTGACCTTGAAACTCGGCTTAAGGCTTGATTTAGGTCATTGTATGGTAAATGTCACAGTTCCAGGGCATACAAGTCACTGAAAACGACGCAGTTGTTGCACTTGGCACATGGCTGCTCCGCTCCTAATGCACAAGCTCTCCGGAAGGGCCTTTGCTTCCTCCCTTTGCCCTTCCGTACCCAACACCACCATTTTCTGGAGGTAGCGTCATTTGATACTGATGGCTCCAAGCATAGACCGTTCTCTTAAAGTGCATGTTCTCCTTTATGTAGCTTTAAATTACCAATTAAACGTACATTAGCTCCTCAGTGTCAAAGTGACATTGAGTGCAGTTTTTTGATTTATTTCTGGCAGGGTCTATTCCTGGCTCACTTTGCATTGTAATTGTCACATTATCAAAACCCACTTATTCACAATGTTACCCTGGGTTATTAACTAATAATGTGTATGAATCTTGTAAATCGATAGAAGGCGATTAGCTGATTCATTCGGAAACGTTCTTTAAGCCTTGACTGGATTACTTTCTTACTCGTCTAACTTACTAACCAACATATCTTTCTTGTCTAAATACAAGGCAACCTTGTCAATGTCTTTGTATTTTTACTGGCTATCGAGAAAAATGCCCATATTTGATGAAAGGAAAGAAAAGCTGTGCGCATGACTACATTGCATGTAAAAATAGTGCTTCTAAAGAGCTTGTGCTAATCAGGGTTGTTTAACCATCAAACATAATAACCTGGTAATATAGACATAATTACAGTGAAAGAGCACATGATGATTGAACCACGAACAAGGGGGCGTACGCCGAAGGGGAGGTATCTCACATACCCATTGATTCTCTCCAGCAATTAGACTCTGAATTAGTCATTATATACATCTTAATATAGTCACTAATTATGGTGCATAGTTCACAGCAGTGTTGGGTAGGTGTATGAACACACCACAGTGGTGCATGGGCTTTCTCTTTAGAAGGTAGGAGTCTGCCAATAACTTCAATGGTTAAGCCTTAAAATTTGTAATGATGGTCAGGGCTGTAAGAACCATCAGGTGGCATGAGGGTGCCTAGATGGACTGTTTGCTTGGGTATGCAATCATGAATCATAATTGATCTGCTGATGTGGATGGGTTGAATGTCTGTGTGACTCCCTCTTCCTTGAATGGCTGTGGTACATTAGGTTGCTTTAGGTGAGTATGATTGTACCGAGAGCTTGTCACTCCTAGTCAGGAGAGAATGGGTTAGGTTGTGCAAGTGGTTTTGTGAGAGTGTGTTTTCCTGAGGAGGTGTGGGAGTGAAAGGAGTACTTGCAATATTCTCAGCCACTGGTGATGGTCAAGGCTTGCATTCTAGACCATTGTTGTTCACCCACTAAGCCACTCTAGACGGACACTAGCCATATGTAGATCGGGCTGGACTGTTCCTATTGGAGCAGGACTAAGGCTGATGAGCACATGGCTGGTTCCTGTCTGAGGTGGAATGTGGTTATACAAAGGATGGACCGGGATGTGGCTATACAAACTATGGACCGGGACGTGACTCTGAATAATTCCCAGTGGCTGATTAATTCAAGCATTCCAGTTATTATTTTCTTTTTTGTTTTCCTCACTGCTACTTCATGTGAGTGGCCATCCCACCTTAATCAAGTTCTCTGCTCAAAGAGACTATGCAGAAAATATTTTACAATCAGTGTCGTAATCCCTTGGAAGTTGGGTGGGCTGTACTCGGTGGTTGATTTTTGGTAGAACAAGTGCCGGGGCTCTCGTCAGGAGACAGATGCACCTGCCCATTGTTCCTAATAATGCTGCCTATAACAGAACCAACTAGTAACTATGAAACCCTACACACGGGGAGACAATGTGGCGTAACAGCCAAAGCTGCTGACTTTGGAGCTGGGGAGCCAGGTTCGAGTCTCGGCGTAGGCTCACCATCCTGTGATTCTGGGCAAATCACTTAATCTCCCCGTGCCTATCAAAAATTAATGTGTCCCTAACTGGTATTCATGAAAAGCGCTCCAATACTTTTGATCGAGTTCGCGCTATAAGCGCCAGTGTTGACGATTAAGTGCTGGTGCCGAGTACCGGAAACCACTGGCTCAAATAAAGCACTGGCTGTACTAGTGAGAAAGTGGACATGGGGTGCTGCCTGATTCCAGAGCTCTGCTGTTCCATCTTCGATTAAGCCCAGTATTCCATGCCTCCTATTTCATAAAACTAAAATAGCTCAAATAGGAGAACAGATTTCAATCTCTCGGCCAGATTTCACTCGGGATTTGTAGAACCGATGTTTTCTAAACCGGAGTTACAATTAATGCATAAAATACATTTAATTTCAGCGAGTCATGGCTTTGCAGCAAACAGCTGTCACAGTGTAGCACGTTGCTTGGCTGTGTGTTATACTTTCACATTGCAAGGGTGTCATGTCGTGCACTCTGCAGTTCATAACTACTTCTAGCAAGCACCGCAGGGTGCTTTGTGCTGAGACCTCTGACGTACAAGAGTTATTAATAGCTGACATTTTCAGTAACATCTTAGTGTCCTGATGGAGTCTGGAGGGGCCCACGGCAATGGGCCAATGGCAGAGCGTTCCCAGAGTATGGGACTCTGGGTTCTGTTAAGTAGACTCTAGGTCACGCAGAGGTCAAAAATCCACAATTGCTAACAGAAGCAAAACAAAGGGATACAGGCAAGGCATGTGGCATTTCTCACAGCACAGCTGGATTCCTTTCTTGCCTCTGCTTGTGTTGGATTGCCTCTGTGGGAAATCCAAGTGTTTTCCAATCTCTTATCAGTGATAAGGTGTGCAGCAAAGCCCTTTAAAGACTGTTTTAGTTTTGCCGAGAGCTTTGGGTGTGTAACTTAACTTGGTTTTACCCATACACATGGTAGGGGTGTGGGAGTCTTTCACTTTCATTGGAGGGAACCATTTTCTCTATGTAATTGAGTTTTAAAAGCAGCAGTTGCTGTTTGTGGGCTTGCTGATGCCCAAGTGCATACGTGGTTGTGTAGCTATCATTGGTACAGCAGCAGCGTGGCGTCTCGTTAGCCTAAGGGGACAATTTCCCTCTTTTAGGTCGGTTGCACCCAGCCAGGAGTTAGGAAGACCCATTGTCCGTGCTTCCATTTGGTGTCAGGGAGGACCTGGCTTAGCAGTTCGGGCTGGACTGTTCTCATAAGGCACAGGGCCAAGTCTGATTTGCATATGGCCAGGTCTAAACTGGGGTGGCATGGTGAGCAAAAGAATGATGGATTTAACCCGGATCTCTTGACTGGGGGTGAATGTTTTGATTGGTTCTGCATTCCGTCCATCAATTGTGTGTCTTTTGCCTCCATTTGGTCTCAAGGCACTCTCGCTACACTACTGCTGATGCAGCTGAGCCTTCTGTATGAGGTAGCCGTTGACCCACCAGACGGCTAGTAGGTGGAACAAGGGGTATCAAGGCTTACAAATAAAATAATCACATTTAACTAATCAGTGTTCACTTGTTGAGAAAGTAGAACTAGTGTAAAAACGCTATCATGGCCCTTAAAATATAGTCCTGTTCTTTTCCAGTGTTCAATTGTTATAGCTCCTCCTAAAAATAACCTACAACGTTTTTGCTTAATCAAACCGCAAACTTCCCCTTTTGCTGATTAATATCCTTGGGTCCTCCGGCATGTAGGAGGTTAGTATATACTTGAACAGTATCGCCTCTAACCACAGCAAAACTCTGAATGTTGTGTAGAACGTAAATGGATGCATTACTCTGGGGGGGAAAAAGAATCAGTTCTAGGTGTGTGTTCCAGAGATTAGTCACAAGGAAATAATAGAATACTTTTTCTACAGACTGAGATGATTCTCTGTATTTGTAGTTGGTTTGCATTTGCGAGAATGACTTGATGTGGGGCACGTAGGTAGGTTTATCTTATACTGTTGAATGCCCTTTATATGGTAACACAGTGCATTTCTGTTTTATTTGTAAGGAGTGAAATACCCAATACTAGGGACATTAAGTCCTGCTGTTGGAAGTTAGTGCATATTATGCTTTGTCCGGTAAGCTCAAATGATCTAATAAAAATGTCCTTGCTGTCTGTCAAAACTATGGTTGCTTAGTTCATAAGTATGGGTATCGCCATCCTTCTTCCAAGTTATTTAGAATCTCATCTAGCTGTGATACTCTCAATATTCTCTAAATTAGATGGCCGTTTTCATAGGACGGAGAAGCTGTTCCAACTACCATGTCCATGATGCGGAAATAAGCTCGGTTGTGGTCCATAATCACTCTCATTTCAGCACTTCCTCTAATTTCTCAACCTGGTTGGTGTTGATCGTTCCTACAAAAACTAGCTTTTTTCTCAATCTGAATGTGTGTTACCTCAGCATCTCCTAGCAGGGTAAAATTTCTAATCTCCATCCATGTCAAACATTTTCCCTGTAGGAATCTTTTTAAAAGAGTTTGGTAAATTAAATTTGAAAGAAACCAAGTAGTAATAGAAGGATAAAAGAAAGTAGGAAGGTATTGTAATTTCGAAGCATACCTGAATTACTTCCAATTGAAAAGCCCAAAACTTAATCAGCTGATATAGGCCGGGACAGTTCGCATTGGGAAAAGTTTGGCATACTTTCTTTTTTATAGGCACAGTTGTTATAACTGTTCCAGATAAACCTATCAATCTCTGTTTCCATTTAGAAGTTGGAATTCAGCTGTAACTTGGATATGCTGCTCCTGGAATAATAACACAAGTGTTAGCAGTATGGCTATTGTAACATAGTTCACCCAGTCAAATAAAGGCAGCAGTAGATAATGTTTCTTGTCCAACATCATCTTCACCTATACACAGGTGTTGGGAAAAATTAAGCTTAAATTTATAATCTATTCTGTCCAGAATATTAATCTACAGATACCTACAATTTAGTGCACTGATGGTCTCTCCCATGTTCTTAGTATCAATGTTCCGAGGCATCATCACCTTGGTGTTCCCAGAGTTCATCTTATAGCCGGAAACTGCCCAACTTTCTCCATGTCCTCATAAATGTAGAGAGTGCTTCTTGCCTTTTTTGATTTTATTCTCTTTTGGCTTCTTCAAACAGATTTTCATTATGTTGCTCAGGTTGCAAATCCCTTTGTCTTAATCGTGTTCAAGAGATGGGTCAAGAAATAATGCTACACTTTATTTCTTTAAACTTAGTTCTCTGCTAGTTTTCAGATGTATCTAAAGCTTTTACAAAATATGATTGGTAATGCAGTCCTTAAATACTTCCAACCCCCGGGCTCAGTTCTTCACCATACTTACCCAGATGATTTGCAAAGGAAGTATGGTAAATATTTAATTCACCCATAATTATACAGCCTTCTATTTCTGTCTATGAACTGGAGAATTACTTGATGTAGTAACAGTAGCCATAGCCAGAACTACAAATACATTGGCATACAGCTGCACCAGCTCAATGCAAATACATTGGCATACAGCTGCACCAGCTCAATGCAGGCCTTATGTGCTCTGTTTCAATACATGTTGGATAACCATTGCATGTTCCAGAATCTTAAAGGCGGAATACGTACCGCCATGAAACACTGGTCCTTACTCCTTAATGGAGATACATTTTTATCTTAACTGCATGTAGATGCTCAATCTGTCCAAGTGGCATTTCCACATTCTTATAGCAGGAGTGAAAGAGATTGTTGGCAATTGTGGTGGATTTTGCACTAGACCAAGCACACCACAAACAGCCGTCCTTGCTGCTCATAAGGATAAGCCTGGTGTTGTGTCGATGGTGATATTTTGAGAAGTTCTTACAAAAATCTGAATCTAAAAGCTTAATTGAATTGAAGTTGGTATTGTTAACTGCTATCACAGAAATCTGCATGTTTGAGAGCCCAAAAACGCAAGCTTTTACGTAATCTTCATTAATTGCTATCCAGATTTCTCTTACATTAAACTTGAAGGAAGAGGACAGTTCAATTGCATGTCGAAGATTTACGGGGCAGATTATCTGTTTCTCCTGCAAGAACGAAGGTGATGGGACTGCCTTGTGTATTTATAACCACCTTCTGCTATCTTCTACAAGACCGGCTACACATCATTAGAAACTCACCTCAGTTTGCCATCCAGAAAATCTACAGCCGTCCTACTTAGCCCGAAGCTAACCTATGGCTGAGGTTGGGTAGGCACTTAACTCAAAAAGCCAAACTCTAGCTTTCACATTGGATGGCGGCGCTGTGGGTATGATGGCCTCTCAGTGCCATTATTGATAAGACATAGCCTATCCATTCATGCCCTGTGAAGCCACTCACCCGTTGTTCGTTTAGAACATCTGATCTCAGGCGTGTCCAAGGCAGAGTATGTCAACATGGAGAAGTAAGATTAGGGATAATCTATCCATAACAAACATTTCTGGGAGGACAGTGGGACAAAGTGTTTGAGAGAGCTCAAAAAATATGAATCTGTTTCAGAGGGAGAGGCGATCTGCATTGATATCAGCACCCGCAACCTTTGATCGCCTGAATTTCAAAATGTGAGTTCATCATAAGTATGTGTGCATGCTTGCACTGTAATTCTCATTTAAATGTATTTATTTTTGTTTATTAAAAGGAAGTGAAGCGCTTCCCTTGTAAGAAGTGAACTATGGGCGGAAGGATACAAAAGAAATGGGAGGTGTCAGTACTTAGGTTAACTAGGAAAGTATGGAAATGTCATACTTCCAAAGTAAGGGTGACATGTTATTGTTGGGCTCATTCCTCCATTGTACCTTAACAACACATTGACAAAGTGTGATTAATTGCCTTGATGTGAGCTGTGGCTCACTTTCCTATGCTTAACCAATTTTATCTTTTCTCTCAACAGCCTGGAGTGCTTGGATTTTTTCAGTTCAATGCCTCACCTCAGCCCCCTGGTTATTTGACATTCTTCCTTTCTGCGTTGCATTCACTAAAGAAAGGTAAAACCCAATTTTTAACCTTCGAGTCTGTACCATGTAATTAATGAGATTCTCTTGTTGCCTCCTGGTCGATCAATTTCAGTATCTAGTTTAATTAAGGAAGTAGATTCCTGAGCACCGGTGACTAAACCATATGCCTATTTATAGTAGAGCTGCACAAAATGAATATTCTTCAAGCCAAGCTGTGAGAGGTTCACAGCTTTCTGAATTTCGTACAAACCTACCTGCATCGTGATTGCCTGCAAAAACGATAGAGTAGTCGCCATACGAGTGCCCTGTGACTAACTTGCCTCTTGGACAGATTGTATGCCTGTGGCAAAATTGTAAATGTGAACCTGTTTCGATGAATATCTGATTTTGTGCCCGTAACTTTGTATGGCAAAGGTTTCATCTCCTTAATACCAGTTAAACATCAAAATACAGGAATCCGCTCCTGAAAGGTGACTTGCCTCTGAGTGACAAAAGGCCGCCCACCGTGAGGTAACTAACACATGAGGCGTTGGTTTAGTAACGTTTGATCGGTTTGAGCTAGAAACAAATTGTTTTTGTCACATCTAGAAATTATGCAGAAATGATAGCTTATATGACAAGTGCAGCAAATCCTTAATTATGGGGGAAAGACTGCAGAATCGCATAATTCCAGTACTTCTGAGCATGGGAGACTCTGCATGGTAATTGTGCTTACAAACCAGTGACACCAATACTTTGACTCACAACAGCATCAAACAAACACCACTTTTACTCATTGTAACACCACTAAAGTGGTTTATGTTATGAGATGGCTGAGTGATCTACAGTATGCACAGCATCGAATGCAAAACTAAAAATGTTACCGCACAAAAGCCCCATTTGTGAAGTAGAAAAGGCTGTCCCTGAACTTTACATGCTAGGAACATCAGCCGTATAATTGCCCATGTCGGTCTTACTAACGGGGATCTGTCGGAATGCCTGCCCCAACGTAGAATGAAAATTATAGACAGACCCACTGGCATCATGTGGCACAGAGGACCAAACTATGCGGCAGAATGACTAAATTCTGCAGAAAGAAGAGCCAAACTATACAGCCTCATGCAACAAATTTTGTTGTGTCAACTTTGCCTCTTTATTTGGGAATTCTTATAGGTTAACACCATCTGGGCAAAGGTTTCCCCCATTAGCACCACTTTGACACCCAAATACAGAAATAATCAACAAAAAGGTGACTAGTCAACCTTTGCGACAGGCCTTCCATGTTGCCGCGTTTTAGGAACTTTTGAAATACTTCAGCTAGAATATTTTTTTTCCGCTGAAATCTGCACATTATGTAGCAGACGATGGATTATCTGGCAAATGCAGCAAATCCCTGATTATGCAGAAAATCCAGCAGTTGCAGAGTTGCGTAATTCCATTGCCCATGATTATAGCGGATCCTAAAAAAGAACTTGATAGTCTGAAATAAGATCTGACAAAAAAAGCTTGAAGTTAACCCAGATTCAGGTATCATAGGCATTAGGAGTAAAATATAGCTGTTTGAGAGGCAAGAGTAGGGAACCTTCACAAACCTGGACGGTTGAAGAAAAAGAGATCAGCTTTAGTGCAAAGATCTGGAAAACTGCCACTGCACTTGCTGCACCAATGGATGCTAAGCCCCCGACAGTGACACCTAAGCATTGGGCAGGGCATCCAAAACACCGCTTCATATACAGCCAGTTACCTTCACTTGTGGCCGTGAGTGGGTCGTTAGCTAGGTATTTCGGGCTGGCACTTGCCTCCACACCTTGGTTGATAAAACCTCGAGAGGTTGTAGAAATTACCTACCATTCATTTACCGAACATGTGTGTCAGTCGCCTTTACTGACCAAGTTAATGGTACACCCTTGTGGGACACATGCTCCCCCTTCGCTTCGTTCATTGTAAAGAGGAACTCGAACACTCACCCCCAGTCAGAAAGCAGACTGACTAATCAATAACCAGGGAGTTGAATCACATATGTTTGCATTTACACTGGGCCTACTGTACTCCTCGGTCTGTGGAATCCAGTGAGTCTCCCTAGCACAGGAGCAGTCTCAGTGGCATAGCCAGTGTGCCATGGGCCCTAGTGCAAAGAAGGAAATGGGTACCACTGACCGCTGCTTGAACTGTGATATGTAGCAATAATCAGGGTTCAGTTGGCCCTGGTGCCACTGCACCTGCTGCACCAATGGATGCTGTGCTCCTGCTAAGTCTGTTTACACTATCTGTGGCCACAGGGAAGGAACGAGGGACAGGTCCCCGCCAGTTCGAAGTGTTGCTTTCTGTGTACCGCTTCTCCACTGGCCAGCTTCAAACAGCTGTTCAGTTGGTGGCTAAAGAGGCATGGGCAGCTGGGGAAAACACGGTTTCGCAATTCATTGAGCTACAGAAAATCTAGTGCTACCATCGACAAAGAAGTGTACCAAAAATGGAATGAGTGGGATTGCTTGAATTCAACTCGGCCACTAGAGTAATTACTCTGGTCGCATATTAATCCATCTGTATTTTGCACACCATGCCACCTAAATTTGGACCCAGCAATGTGTAAATCAGTCTTGACCCTACTCCAATAGGAACATTCCAGACCAAACTACTAGGCCAAGTCCTCCCTGGACCAGAACTCAAGCAACCCAAGACCCGTTTCGCCATGGTTGGGGGCCCTTCAGTCGGGTGTAGCTTAGCTCCAGTGGCGCATTGAGCAGGTGACCCAAATCTGGGAATATCCATCCAACTTGGGGAGTTGCATTGAAGAATACAACAAATTGATGGGTGGAACGCTTGAATTAATAAACAAAGAAGGCATAATGAGCTGTGTTTTGGCTTATTTTGGACACTGTCTCTCTCGTCCTTTAATGGTGTATTTGGTTGAGGCAGGGCTAACTGACAGACCATAAAGTGCCTAGAAGAGTGACCTGGTAGATAGAGTGACTTGTAGTAAAACGCATTACTTTGTGTGGCACATTCCCTCACGCCATCTGCCCATCAGGTGGTATTGTTTCACATGGCCTAAAATTACCCGTTTTCCTTTTAACAATATTATTTGAAAACAGTGGATTGATTTGGAAAAAACACATCACTCAGAAGCAGGCCCATGCACAGGGTATGTTTGAGTTTTTTTTCTTTCCTTTCTTGGCTTTTTGCCAAAGGCTTCCCGTCTTTTTGTAGTGAAAGTGCCTCTAGAAGGCGGCGGTGTTAAATGTTGCTTTTCCTTCCCTATTGAGCAATCCTGAAACCCGAGCAAAAGCAGCATTTGTATGAAATAAACAAAGCTAGTTTACAGCTGCTCTGGAAATCTGGGGATGTCTCCATGACGACGCCGAGGAGGCAATCTTCTCACAGACATGAGGTGAAACCCAGGAGAGACTATAAATGGCGAATGTAATCTTGCCCCCTGTTTGTTTAATACCCTTTACGTTATCTCCTAGTGTCTGCCTTGCACACATGCCTTCAAATTCACAACTTCATTATGTACTGCGCTCGTACTCTAGGGTGAAATACATTCCTAGCATATATAGTGAGGAATTGATTTTTTTCTTTTTTCTTTTTAATTGTTACGAAACAAATTAGCATTTTCATCTCGCGTCGCTTTTCAGTTTTCAAAGGAAGTCTTATTATTCTTTTCCCCAACTGCTTTTGCCACAGGTACGTTTTAAAAAAAATCCAGAACAGTCTGCTCGAATCCACTTCCGGCAATCCCATATGTTCTTTCATGCCCCTATATTTTCTAGAATGTTCCTGGCTATTCTGTTCTTATTACTTTTCCAGCTGGCTTTCATATATCAATTGACCAATTGCAATGCTCCATTCTTCTACGTCGGACATCACCCCACCCCCCCAACCAGTATTTCATTATGACTCTCTCTGCCACCTTATAGGCTAGTGCACATAGTATATTCGTATACCTAGTAAGGTTTTCTTCTGTAACACCCTTATTTATTTGTTCCTTTTGGTCCATCTTGTGTGCGGCAGCACACAAAATAAAATTCCTTAACTCTCCAAGACAACTATATTTATAGGTGAATTATTTTATACATGTCCATTTTATTTGTTCCATTATGCTGATACCACTTTAAAGAAACTCATTGAAGGTAATATGTTATGATTTCATATCCATCGAAAACGATGCAGATAAATATTTAAGAACCACGAGCAGAGTCTAAGAAGGGCCTTTATCTTGCCCCAGATCTGACCTCTTCAGATTATAAATGTTTTAGTCTGCGAGATGTGCTTGGAGGATTCCTTTCAGATTCTTTACTCTTTTGTTATCCAAAGAACACAGCCGTCACGCTTTTCTAAATCCTTTATATCTTCCTGTCTAAACATTTTCACATTCTGATACTTAACTACAATTCGTTCACAATTACTATTTCTTTTTACAATGGCTTTAATCCCCTAGTATTACCTATCTCACTGATCCATTACTCAAACGTTCTTGAATTCCTAACCATATAAACTATGCCCAAAAGTTTTTCAAATTCAACAATTTTCAGTAGTAAATAAAATAAGTCTTCCCCCTCATTACTCTATACTCTATCTTATCTTGTCTCCATGCAGTCTTCCTTTTTAGGGACCATTACTACTGTGTGTGGGTCGGGGGATTTTCCTTCAAACTAGACACAAGCCAGGAAAACACCAAAAATAGATGAGCGCAGTCCTTCAAGAAACAAACTGCAACAGTTTGATAAAAGAGCTTAAAAAGTCCAAGAGCTGTGAATCTAAAAATCTGCATACAACTCAATATGGATAAAATTGAGGTTCTAGTTGGAGGTCATTGGTGGCGTAGGGTTATGGGCAGAGTGCATAGTAATCCTCTTCCGAAATAAAGCAACACTAATATTTCGAGTGACTTTGTCTTTTTTGAGAAGCTCTTGGTTCCTCATGACTGCATAAAGGGAGTTCTGCATTTGTTGTGAAGAAGGGCAGAACAAGATCAAATAAACATAGAATCACAATGAAAATATTTTTTTCTCTAGTAGTCACATCCTTCTTACCGAAGAGTTAAGTTTCAATCCCTAACCCATCACTCCAGATATGTACAAGCATTTGGTGTCCGCTGCTAAGCGTTCTGACTCAACGCATGCACTGTCCCTAAACTCCATCCATGTGTACAGTAAGGAAAGTCCGTCCTTCCCCACTCCCTTCACCATCCTTGGACCACTGTATCGCTTGGACACAACCCTTCTCCACAAAGCATTCCTCCCCTTGGTTATTGTGCCCTGGTATAAGAGGTGTTATTAAAATGTATTGCCTGTTTTGCATCTTTTCCATGACTTCTCTAGCCTCAATAATGGCGACAATGGTTTTCTTACTATCTTAAGGAACTTGTGGGCAAATATTGTCTATTCAAATCTCTGCATCCTGGTTTACTCATGACCACCAATAAACCTCTCATTTGCTTCTAAGAGTGATCTAAATTCTTTCTTCAAATCTTCGGGTTGGATCATCCTCTACCCCCATATAATATGGCTTCTTATATCCCCTGCAATTAGTGTAAATTAAAGTCTAATGTATAATATGCTTACCGTAAAAGTGTAATCTGCAGTCTTCCTGGTTTGCCCCTCCTTCTCCAACAATTCTCATTCATTTTTTATGCATTGTAGTTTGCTATCTCCTTGTCTCTCTTCTCTTAATCAGTGGTAATCAGTGAACAAGACAATCTGCATCTGTTCCATGAAAAATAACATATAATGATGTTGAATTCCTGCATATTACTTTGTGTGGTGGCGTCTCCCTTCCCATGAGCTGCCATGGAATTTAACAACTGTGGATGACACCTCTTCAATATGAACTGTATTCCCTAAACATGTTTTAAGTGGTAATAAGCCCATTAATCGATAAACTCCTCTTGTTTCGATCACCAAATGCTAAAGCCCTTTCCCCTCTGTGATGGCTTAACATATGCTCTGTCTTGGCCCTTTGTTTGGCTATAAACAGGGTCATTAGAATTATGCAATACAGGGGCCGCAGTTTTTTTTTTTGCATGATTATGAATTGGCTGCATTTGCCACATAATCCATCAGCAGCAGCATAATTTGCAGATTTTAACCAAAAGAAAATGTTTCCACCTCAGACTGATCAAAAGTTACTAAACATGTTGCAACGTGTTCGTACGCAGTGGTAGGCCCCCTTTGCGTAGGTTAACTGGTCAACTTTCATTTGCTTATTTCTGTATTTGGTTATTTAACGGCACAGATGAGATGTAATCTATACCCAAACAGTATTACCATTTGTGAAAATATTTAAATAATGAACTAATACTTAGAAAAAATGTGCTGTATTATGCTGCATAATTTTGCTTTTCTTGCTGCTTAATTTAGGCGACTCTGCCGCATAATTTTGAGCACCCTTGCCACATAATTTAGAGCACCCCTGCTACATAATTCCAGTGGCCACAGCTATAAGTAGCCTCCAAATAACTGGTTCTGAAGTCATAATGATCCTGCTTGGAGGATCAAAGATGTGTAATGGTGGTTGGAGGAACTGAAACTGTTAGGCCTTAAAAGAGGTAGGCCACAGTCTTGATGTTAGCTGTAAGTGAGATCCCTTAAGGCCCACACAATCTGCCCCCTAAAAGGTGTGCTGATTTCTGTGGCTAATCAAAAAGCAAGGCTTTTCTCGAATACAGGCATGCCACACTTCTGAGTTAACTAATGAAAATAAAATGTTTATTATAAAAAAGTTTTACAGATTTTACAAAATAAGCACAAACCTTTGCCCAGCATAGTGATCCCAAGAGAGGAACCTCCCATCATACAATACCTTTTCATTAGGGCTCAAATCACACTAGTATGACATCTTAAATGTAATGTCTGCGGCTGAAGACAAACCTTTAAACAATCAATACGTAAAAACGTAATCTATGTGCATCTATGTAGGAAACGTTTCGGTAGCATGCTAAAAGCCATGCGGACACCATGAATGGCATCTCTTGTGTCAGTAGTGGCTAAACGGCTGTCTCGTCGTTTTGGTTTCGTTATATGAATAGTAGTGTCCACAAGCCCTCCAGTACAACAAACATTGGGCTGACTCTTCAATGATTATGCACCCTCTTGGGTGAAGTTTAACCCTATTATTCACTGAGCCACTATTCCACAGCACTTGCACACAGGGCCGGCTTTAGCTCTGGTGGAGCCCTGTGCGACGTTTGTTGGCGCCCCCCATGGGCACCCCCACAGGCTCCCTTACTACCACCCTTTAACAGTGCCCCCTCAAGTCTTCATAACCACTCTCTCTCAGATGTATTTAATTAGTTATAAAGTGCCACCTATACCAGTGTAAAGTGTCAAAGCACTTTACATCACACACATTACACAGAAGCAATCAATCCTATGTGTGTAAATTAGTGTATAGCAAATGTTACATAAGCCAGAAGACTACAAGGTATGTCACATGTCATCCATAATGGTAGACAGTATAGTTTAAGAGAGCATAGTCTGGAGAACAGACTCAGAATTTAAAACATAACCCCATGGTTTGGATTTACATTTAATAACCAGGATATTTTTAACAAAATGAACCATTTTTGAAACATTAGAATAATGAAAGACGGAGGAAAACATCACAATGCTCAAATCTATGCCTTGCAGTTAGCTTGCAGCTCTTTGATGACAGTTATTAGTTCTCTGTTCCATGGTAGGATTTTAACATCTACACTGCTAGTAAGAAAAGGATCGCTCTGACAAAAGCACTGACCTATTTAAACTATATGCACTTTGTGATATGCATGGTACACATTCTTTGCAGCAGGCACATTAACCCTCTTTGCTACCATAAAATGAGTTAAAACTTACACTTGACAAAACTCCTTCTCTCTCCAGGAAGAACATTAATCACCGTGTTAGCTTGACATTTTTATTTTTGTATGAAAATTGCAGAGGCCAGCAATGCAGCGTCAAGTGCTTTTAAAGCCATAACATACTTCCAAATGCAGCGCCACCTGGAAGAGTCAGCACCCGGTGCGGTGGCACCAGTCGCACCACCCTAGAACCGGCCCTGCTTGCACAGCTCAGACTCTCTGTGAGGGCAAGTCACACAGCCTGTTCTTCTCGCCTATATATGCTATTTATCTAGTAAAATGTTCTATACATGATTGCATTAAATTCTACTAATGCTTTGGTGCATCCACGTCCCTTCCCCCTCTACCTTTTTTTTCCATACAGTATAGCGCAGTTTCCAATCTAAGAAAATAAGTTCATGTCTGTTTCCCAAATCAAGTTACCACCTATTTTTTCCGTTTCTAAAAAACTGCCCCGTTGGCATATATGTCATATCATAAGTCTGCCCGAAGTCCTGAAAAGTCCTTTATACCCCAGTCATAAAGGTATTTTATAGTCTTAACACCCTAATCAAATGAAAATAAAGAACGTAATCGGTGAGTTATATATTAAGAATTTAATAAGTAAAATGGTAAGAATTTAAGTAAATCTGATGTCGAAAAAAAGGTTATAATCCAATTGAATTGTAGTGCTTATTGGTACAAGTTATTTTTCTGCAGAGAGCAACTAGATCTTGTCTCAAATCGGCCTTAGGAGGGCAATATTACATTCATTTTTTGTGCTGACACCAACCAATCTCCACTATGTTTTTTGGGAAAATATGTATTAAAAAAGGAAGAGCTTAGCTTACCTGCAGCAGAGCTCCAACTTCGCAGGGTGTGTCCTTTGTAACGAGCACCGTGTTAAAAAGTCTTCAGATCTTTAAGACTTCCCACACCTCCAGTATAGGTCCCTAACAAAATCTCCATATCAAATTGGTCTTCTGATTTTATTTGAAGCAAAAACTCCCTGTGTCCACTGGACGTCCTGCAACCTTATAGTACTGGAGGGAAGTTCTACAGGGAAAGGCAGAGGAATTGTTTAGTTGTAATTAGTCCACTGGTTTTCTTCCAAACAGGCAATAACTTCTATATTACAGGGCCATCTTTCCTCCCCTGCAGCTGGGGAAAGGTTTTGCAAGAGTAATAAGACTTCACTCTATATCCATGGGTGTCAACAAGACACTAGTGCTCTTAGTCTTTGGGGTGACTAGAGATTCAAGGTAGAGCTATAAACTACTCTCTCCACAAACCCCTTCAGCCAGACAGGGATGTTTCTGTGCAAATCGGAAGCCATCTTTTTGTTATCTGTTCAGTTAATTCTCTGCTGGGAGAGGGTGAAGCTCGAAATTTTACAGAGTAAAACCAATAAGCACCTGGGTCTGTCTCTTCAGTGAATATGTCTAAAATACCGAGGTATTGTGACCCAGTTTCTGTTTTAGTGGGAGGCTGTCGAGCAGGAGCTGATGCGCAGTCCCTTTCAACACAAAAACTAAACTGTTCGACCCACTGCTGTCTTGAGTAGAGCTCTTAGTCTCAGAGCTTTACCCTAGAGTGGTCCAGTTACTCCTACTTAACATCAAATCTCTTACTACCCTGGAGAGTTTCCATCCAGAGTTCTGGTCCTCTTGCAAGCCAGAAGGCGAGTAATTCTACAAAGCAAACATATGGCTGGAAGACCTAACGGCTAATGGTACGGGTTTAAATACATTTTTAAAAAACGTACTTTACCGAGTCCCGCGAGGCTCCCTGCCTCAGCTCCTGGCCAGGTCCCGCGTTCTCCTGCTGCTCTCCTGATCAGGTAGCAGCAACTGGCAGCCTCCCTCCCCTCCCCTAAACCAATCACTCCGCTGCAATGGCAGCGTTGTGATTGGTGGGGACAGTGCCCAGCCAGGCGCCTACGGGGAGCCCATTTTCTCTATGTAGGCTGCATACAGCCTACATAGAGAAAAGGGAGAGTGCGCATGAATGGTTTGGTCGGCCCCAGAGGGCCGACCAAACTGTCAGGGCCCACAGCGTTGGGTAAGCCTCTCCTCCCCGACCTGCCCGCCCGCACCCAACCAGGCATACCCTTCTGCTTTCTCGCTGTGTGAGAAGCAGAAACATACAATGGTATTTAAAATACCATTTTATGTTTCTTCTTCTCGCACTGCAAGAAAGCAGTGGGGCGACGCTCCTCCCCCCTAATGGAGGAGCCACCCCTGGCGTCAACATGCCTAGATCCACTGGTGCCTGCTTCAATGTATACAGAATTCCCAGGTTCCCATCTTATCTGGATTACCCTACTCCGAGTAAGGACCCACCACTCTTTCTCAACACTGTTTGTTGTTTTCACCAGGTCCACTGCTCCCTCCGGGGTGCCACTGGGCACCAAGATGCCTTTTTGCCTCCCCATTTTCATGACTATGGTGTCTGACCTTTGGGCTCACTGTCTGTTCCTGCCTTCACTTTGATACACAGCTATGTGGTCCTCCTGTGATCACCATGGCCGGTGCCACCAACTCCACCAGTGACAAGGTCAGTGCCGCCGCCACTGGCTAAAGTGCCCACTTCTCAGAGCGGGTCCAAGAGTGAAATCCAGAGGGCCATGGAAGAAGAAGACTATAGGCAAAGAATTCATGATCTCTTCAGATCAGACTCTGACCCTTTCAACCTATGAGGACAACTGAGAAGAACACCAATATAAATTGCTAAGATTTTCCTCGGCTAGTGGACTTGATACTTTGACAGAGACAAGTTTCCCACTGGGCCTGAGCTCCAGAGGTGTTATCATTCCACTCTGTAGACAGGCAGGCAGCGGAAGTGCTGGACCTGCAGCTCCCATCAGTAGATGTGAATACTAATGTCCTCACGGAAGTTCTACTTCCATCGGCTCCGACCTCACAGCATCTGCTTCCATTCAACCTTTCATCGCAGCCTTGGGGAAGCCCACAACATTGCCACCGGTGAATAGATTAGTGGCTAGGCTCTATCAACTCGCTCAGAGTGATCCTCTTGCCTCTCAGCATATCCGCCATCAGAGAGTTTGGTCATCCAAGCTTCCTGCTCCTCCTGTCAGTTGGCAAGCACTTTCCCCAGAGTTCCCTCGTACAGGGATTGTAAATGACTGGGAACATAAGGGAGGAAAGTGGTTACAGCTGTCAGCATACTGTTAAAATCTCTAAATGCCAACTGCCTGTTAACCCGTTACATACACACCTTCCCTTCTTTCAGGCTACACCCTCCATCCTGCCCCTAGTCTTTCTCTCACCCTCCAGACCACCTTCATATCCTACAGCTTGAAGTGACATCAGTCTTATAGAAAGGAGCTATAAAGCTAGTGCTGGAGGAGGAAAGGGGAGTTACTCCTGCTATTTTCTTGTGCCGAAGAAGGGTGGGGGATTACATCTGATCCTGGACCTCTGAGAATGAAATGTCTTCCTTAAGGAAAAAAAATGTTAATACTGATTCTAGCTTAAGTGTTCCTGACGTTGAAAGCTAGAGACTGGATGGTGTCACTGAACCTTCAGGATGCGTACTTCCGCATACTAGTCCTGTGGACTCATCGGAAGTACTTCTGCTTTGTAGTGGCTTCTACTGAATACCAGTAGCAGTCTTTGTCTTTGGATTAGCATTGCCACCTCGAGTCTTCACGACAGCAATGGCTGTGGTTGCGGCCCATCTCAGGAGATCAGGCAGCAGTTTTCCCGTACCGGGACGATTGGGTGATAAAAACCTAGTTGCCGGAGGTAGTGTCACATCATCTGTAGTACACGGGCATCTGGAGTGAACAGACTTGCTACTGTTCGACCTTGAGTTTTCGATCAGTGAGCCCAAATTTCACATAAGGTCCTTCCAAGAACTCCAGTTCATAGGGTTGGTAGTGGACACCACCCATCTCCGTGCCTTTCTTCCACCTTGGAGGGTGGCTGACATCCCGGAAATGGTTCCACTCTTTCAACAGGGTGCAGCACTTCCTGTCCTGAAGTTCTCGAGTTTTATAGGTCTGTGAGCTTCCTGTATTCTTCTAGTCAAGCATGTGGTCTGGCATATGAGGACCCAGCAGTGATGCCTCCACAGGCAGTGACGTCAGTGCAGGGGAACCTGAGTTATAATCTCCCATAGCACTGCAGTAGAAGTGGTTTTGTGGGGGAACAAGGTGTAACTACAGGGCAGGGCCTCTCCTTCCCCCTTCAGCCATGGCCACAGTTGTGACTGTTGCTTCTACCTTAGGCTGGGAAGCTCATCGGGATGATCTGGAGATCAGAGGACTTTGTTGTCCAGAGGAACAGGTGCTCCATATCAACTTGTTGGAACTGTGAGATATTCAGCTGGCGCGCAAGACTTTTTCCCCTCCATCCTTGGCAAGTTTGGTCAGATCTTGATGGACAACACTACAGTGACGTGGTACGTCAACAAAGGGAAGTAGGGTCTTGCCTCCTTTGCCTGGAAGTGTTGAGACTGTGGTATTTGGTGCACCATCAAGGGATTTGGTTGACCGGCAATCACCTAGCAGGGTCTCTGGATGTCAGTTCCCATTCCTGAGCAGTGTATTCTTGCTGACGAGTGGCATCTCCTGCTAAGGGTAGTCCAATGCATCTTTGCCGAGTAGGGCCATTCTCTAGTTCTCCTCCTCGGAAAACAATCTTTGACAGCCGTTGTATGCCCTCCAGCAGGGGTGTGGAGTTTAATCAAATATCTACTTGTCCATTGGACATGTTGCTTCATAAATCTACTTCTCCTGTAACAAAATCCACTTGTCCCTTTGGTGCTATGTAGTGCAACAACAAATTATGGCAGCAATCTCATTATATAAGAGCTCAGATAATAGCCTCTCTGATTATTCCAGAACACATACCATAGTAGGGTTTGAATACCAGCAATTCCCTTATTTTGTCACCTTCCCGACGATCTACATACTGGGGCTGGAGGTAGCAGTAAGCAATAGTTTCCCATGGTTGGAATGCCCTTTAGAGTCTTTTCAAACCTACCAACTTGCATGTTTTATGGGTTTTCATCAGCTCTTCTCTAACATTTTCCCATACAGGGAAAGGTTTGAAATTTCCTTCTGACAAGGACAAAAGTAAAACTTATCCCAGGGTTGAGGAAAAAAAGTGGTTGGTGGGAGTGTAAACTTGTTAACACTCAAAAGATTTCCGTATGAGCAAAGCTACACATGCATATTTGCTTGTTCTAAAATGCAGTTCACAAATATTTTCTAGGAGTGTGATTTCCTGACCTACTTCTGTAAGTTCTTGTAAATTCATGAAAACTGTACATCTGCACTAATGCAAGGACATACATATGCCATGGGTGCACTTTTGTGACTTTTTTTTACGAATTGGTCCCCTATTTAGGTCTTGCATTAACCAGGACCTTATGTTTTTATTAAAACTAACTCTCTCTCTCTCTCTCTCTCTCTCTCTCTCTCTGTCTCTCTGTCTCTATGTCTCTATGTCTCTATGTCTCTCTGTCTCTCTGTCTCTCTGTCTCTCTGTCTCTCTGTCTCTCTCTCTCTCTCTCTCTCTCTCTCCCCCAAAAATATTTTTGCTTTTGCCAGTGTTTGTTTGAAAGATGAGGGCCCGGCAGCTCCCACAACCATAAAGTTTTACAAAAACCATATCAAAACAAGACACGCATTGACAAAACCAAAAGGATGACCTGCAATGTCATACCTATTGGCTTTGTCAATGCTTGATTATTTTGATATTTCATATAATTTGGTTGAAACTGGTTACAAATTTTCCATTATGAATATTTTGGGGAAATACTAGTATGCATCAACACATTTTACTAAATGATGCTTCAAAGAAATGGTATCTAAAATTACACAGTAGTTTAGCAAAACATTATTTTCCTAGATGCAATTTTTTTAAGAACATTTTAATTTGAAAGCAGCGATTCATCAATCTTGCTTTCAAGCTTTTTCATAAATTTGAATCTAATCAGAGAGCATCCTAGAAGAATTATATGCAGCCTTAAATTGTTAAACTTTGCAAACATGTGTACCCTTTTTTATACTGGAACCACTGTAGTAGTGCAGTCTGAACTTGCAACATTTCCTTAGAGCGATTACCCTTAAACTAAAGGCTTTGTATTAATGAACCATAAATACAAGTTCAAACAGCATTAACATATGGACATAAATATTAACTGGACTACAGACAGCGCTCTTCCCTAATTCATAACATGGTACTGTAATCTGGCAGCCAAAGGGTCTGTGTTGCAGGGGGTTGGACCTACTTGTTTCAAGGACAAAATAAACATGAAATCTTGCTGTCCCTGTCCCCAAATAGTATGTCCTGGGCATTGGGCTATAGGAATTCCACATCCCTGCCTCCAGTGTCCCTTGAGGCGAGCCTTGGAGAGCATGTTTAATTTGTGAAACTTTCAGCTTTACTGCACATTTCTCCACTTACCCTTGGTTACTCGATTGCTCCACATCCCCCACTCAAGCTGCCATTCATACCAAACCTCCTCTCCAAGCTGGGGGGAAATAGTACAGCATCCCAGTCGTGCATGCAGAATTACCTGGGACATCTGAACTCTTTCCAGCTGACACCAGAGGCAGTGGAGATAATCTTGTCAGTTTGCCACCCTTAACTAAATTGCTTACTCTGGGAGATGGTGTAACTGTTGCGTGTACTTTGCTCTTTCCCTTGCTGTAGGAAGGTGGAATCTGACTATATGGTTGCCCCCACTTTTTTCCTGGTGTTTGAGTGGTTTTTGACTAGTCTGGCTGGGATCCTGCTATTCAGGACCCCAGCCTATCTGCTTACTCCCTAAAACAACTTGATGTGCATACTAGATGCACTAGTGATTCGATACTGTGGTACCTTGTGAGCCCCTAGTATATGGTACCTTAGGTACCTAGGGCATTGGTACTTCACAGGCCTACCAGGGGCTGCAGCATGTATTATGCCACCCCTGGGAAGCATTCTCAATCTGACACCACAGGCCTGCTACTGCAGCCTGTGTGAGGTAGTGTTAGCACTCCTCACTGAGGTATAGGTTTCTATATCTCACCATACACACACATATGAACCTATCAGTCACCACTATGGTAGGCCCTATCAATCCCAAGGGCAGGGTGCATGGTTTACTATGTGAGGGGGTGCTTCTGCCTGAGCAGGACCCCTCTGCAGCTGGCAGAGTCTATTCTCTGCTGCTGTTTGTGGATGCGGTTAAACCATATACTCTTAAGTGCATTATAACCTCCCGGTTAATGCTAACTTTGGAATGACTGCATCAAAACATGTCGTGTTTGGTGTCAAACGTTTTGGAATCATACCCCCACACCAGTAACTGGTGTGGGAGTATGATCCCACCCTACTAGAGGGGACGACATGTACCCACTGTACCAAACGGTAGAAATCTTCTAAAGCCCTGGCATCACAAAATGGATGCCACCAGCACAGACACCGGGCTGCCCTCCTGCTGCTGACCGAAACTCGCAGTGGAGGGAGCTCAACAAAGGGTTTCCTGTCACAGGGAGGTGTCACAACCTTCCAGACAGGATTTAGTGTATTGGAGCTGGGTGGGTGCACTCTTAGAGTGCCTTTGAAGTCCTGCACTGGGGGAGCAGTAGGCTCCTCTGTGCATATGCCAGCTCAAACCGGTTCAGGGGCCTCTGCCCCTGTCCTGGCGCGAAACTGGACAAAGGGAAGTGGGTGTAACCACCCCTACCCTGGCCCTCCTAGAGGAGTGGCCATAGAGCTAGTCCCTCCCATCTTTACAGTATAAGATACCAAATATTGCCAATGCAATTCAGATTACACCTGGACGACGCTCTACGAAGAAGAATCCGGTCCCTTCAACGTTCTACTACCTTTAGAAGACCGAAGGATCTCCCTTGGAGCCAAGGAGTGGCTCCCCTGCTTTGCAGGCACCTTAAGGACTGAACAACGGTTGCAAACTTTACCGCTCCCCCCGGAGCCCGAAGTCCCTGCGTCCCCTGAAGTCGATTTCCTGACCTCTCTACGGCCATTTTGAGTCCCCAGCGAAGCTGTGGCGTCTGGACCCCACGAGTGACGAGGAACGACAATACCAGGGAACCGTGCACTGATTTCGAGTGCAAGCCCTGAACGACGAACTACAAACCTGTGCTTTGGACCACTTAATGTCCAAGTCCCGAGCAGGTACTGAACCAAAGATCAGCAGCCTACCCCGTCCCGAGTGACCGTGGGCTGTTGCTGAAGTTTTCCTGCAAAGGCGTCTTCGCGGTTGCTTGCCCGTTGGCTAGTAGCCCTCCTGAAGACATCCTCAACTATTCCAAGGGCTGGCCTGGTTGCTCTGGGCCTACCCTCACTTACCCTCGCTGGGTAAGTCCCTCGGACATTGCTGGTCTGAGCCATCCACAATCTTCACTCTACCCGAGACTTGCAGTTGCCAAGGTTTGTTGGCTCCAATCCGAGTGCCGACACCGCCAACAGCTGCAGACGTCGTGGGACCCTCCAACTCCAGCTGCTGATCGTCATCGATCCCTCCTGGACGACGGGGGCGAAGAGACAAAACACCATCAGCGACGAAAGCGACGCGACAGTTGTGGTCATCTATCCTGAATGCCACCGGTCACTGGCAAGTGACTCTGAACTCTGTCCCCTCAATTTCCAGGTTGCCTGCAACTCCAATCCATCGTTGGAACCGAACGGACACCTCTCTCGACGACACAAGCAGCAAGAACACCTCGATTCCCATTGAGATCAGCATCGCCACCCGACACCAAAGGACACCTGTGCACCCGGACTCCCTGGGTGAGGTAACTCTGGCATTACGGTGCCCAAATGTGCATTGGCTATCGAAATACTTACCCTGTAAGTTGTGTGCTTGTTGTCCACTCAGAAGTGCCCTAGAACTTTAAAATACAAATCGCGACATTTTTGCATTGAAGTCTATGAGAAACTCGCGTGCGTGTTTAGACACTGCACGCGCCTCCTGTGGGCTGATTACTTACCTGAAAACACTACAGCAGTGAAGCCCCAGCGATTCCCAAGGCCCTAGGCCTCTTCATTTTGCTTGTCGAATTTGTTATACCATTTACTTAGTATATGGTCTGGTACGCCCCTAGGGCTACAGTGATTTATGTGCTTAATTTATTGAGAAATGTTGATCTTTTGAATGTCTACCTGGGACTAATCTCATAAAGAGATTAGTAGAGTATATTTAGTAATAAATACATATATATTTCATATATATACCTGTGTGGTGTCTTTTCATTTGGTAATTCAAGAGATTATAAGGTAAAACAAGCTGCTTTACATTCCTCAGAGACTTAGCCTGAAGGCTGCTCTCCACAGCTACCACTGGGATAGCTTTCTTTTAAAAGGTTGTCTTTAAACCTATCTGCCAAGAGTCGAATTGGACTGGTGCAAGGTGGCCACTAGAACTAGTGACCAGCATATGCCAGGCCAACTTCTCACACTTGCACAGAGGGGGTATACATTCAGCACAATTAAGGATTATTTGTCAGTGTTCCACTTTCTCCCTGACCAGCATTTTCTTTTGAAATCTCCTTTTGTAATGCGCTCTAGAAGTGATTGAATAATCTGTATCTGCCAACTATTTTAACGTGCCCCAGTGGAAAATAACCGTCTGTAGCGTTTTTAATGGCAACCCTTTTTGAATCCCTGCATAGTTGCCAATTACGAATGTTAACTTTGAAAATAGTGTTTTTGGTGGCAGTCACTTCGACCAGACAGGTCAGTGAATTACAGACTTTGAGTTCTCGCACACCATTCACATACTTTTTCTCCTGAAAAATAGGTGTTGCAAACGAGAGCTGCTTTCCAGATGAAAGTGTGACTCCTTTCCACCTGGGTCATTTCTTCACCCTCCCATTCCACTAAGGAGGAGGAGTGGTTGCACGACTAGATGCCCAGCTCTTCATGTGATACTGTGTTGCCAAAAAAGGCAAAATTGTGCTGAAGTGGATTCTGTCCAGGTGGATGGATCATCCTCTTCATCAAGACCTGCTACACTTTGAGAGATCAGGGCCCTTTACACCAGAGTAAAATCAACCACTTCTGCCCTTGCCAGAGGAGCTTTGATCGCAGGCAGCTAGGTGGATGTCACTACACACCAAGCATTATTGCCTAGATTTTGTGCACTTACCAAGAATATAGAGGAGCTTGGAGCCACCCATTCCTTACCATTGGTTGTCTCACTTGTCACTCTCATTTAGCTGCTCCTTATTTGTTGGCTTTTTATCTTGAACATATGTTTGTCCATTCCACCAAGCATAGTCATTTTACCATACCTTTGATTGGTCGGCTTCCATGCTTCCTCCTCTTTGCTTTTGCCAACCGCTGCTCTCTTTCGCCACATGTTCTCTTCCTTTTGTTGCTTCTCCTCCAGGCTGCTGTGTTGCTCCTACCCTCGCCAGCAGTTTTGCATCACGTCTCAGTCCCCTCCCAATCCCATCTTGCAACGCTCTCATCCATTAATTAAAAAAACAAAGTGTCTTTTGTAGGAGCGTGCATACCTTTTGTAAGTGTGCTCTTGCAAAATGACATGGTGGCTACGTCATTGGGGTTTTTTAAAACATTTTTTTTGCCATGATGACTAAAAAAACATTAGCAAAGTCAATAGGTCTTATAGGCGAAACTGCCTGTTTTATATATAATAAAGCATCCAGCTTTCTTTGTTGGGTTTGTATTCTTCAAGGAGGAACAGCTTCAGTCCGTGGAGGAACAAATGTTTCATATTGTTGTATGAGAAACTTGCAAAACTTCATATGGTATTACAGTGATGGTCTTATTCTTCAATGAATATGCTTTTAATGTTTATACTACCTTTGTGAGTAGAAGTTGTGAATTTAAAGAGCCATCACAAATGTAATGGAGACTTTTTTTTATTTTGTAAACCCTGTTTTGTTTCAAGGAAAGCTCTGATAGTTAAACACCCTTCTAGTAGAGGGTACTCTATGTAGTACTTTGAAATAGAAATCTAAGTCACATTATGCATCGTTCATCTGTGCCCTGATTCAAAGCTGAGAATTGCTTATATTTGAAAACTGCTACAAGTATAGCAGACCGTCAAAAATGTTATTTCGCTTAGGGGCTGTTAATGTCCTATTACTTACCGGTAATCTTCATTACTCCGGGTCCCGTAGTCCTCGACACCGTCATGGACTAGTGAGATGTAACTATCTCGCTGACAGAAAAAGAACGAAGGAATGCTGGACCTACCCTTCCCCCTCCCACTGGGAGTACATAAGGAGTACCGTCCCAGCATTCCTCCTGAAATACCAAGCCATAATGAAGGCCGGCAGACAGGGAGGGAGGGAGGGAAGTCATGACGGTGTCGAGGACTACGGGACCCGGAGTAATGAAGATTACCGGTAAGTAATAGGACATTACCCCCAGGTCCCTCCGTCCTCGACACCGTCATGGACTAGTGAGAAATACCAAAGCAAACCCCGGCATTCATACTAGAAAACACAACAAACCACCAGGACAGCAAACAAACCCAGAGATTTATTGGAATAAAGCAGAAAAACAATCAGGAGCGAACAGAGCTCAACACCCCCAATGCAAAACCTCCATCATCCCCCAACAGATTGAGAAGGCGATAATGCCTGATGAAGGTATTGGAAGAGGCCCACGTGGCAGCCCTACAAATCTCAGAGAGAGGAACACCCTGAACCTCCGCCCAAGAAGCAGCCACCCCTCTCGTAGAACGACCCTGAACCCCCAGAGGAGGAGGAGAACCAGACAGAGAGTAGGCCAAGGAAATGACTTGCTTCAGCCAACGGCCGATGGACACAGAAGAAGCCTTACTCCCAAGGGAAGCCGCACCAAAGGAGACAAAAAGGGAGTCCGATTTGCGAAAAACCGCCGAACGGTCCAGATAAATGCGCAAAGCCCTGCACACATCCAACAAAGACCACTGGGGACCACCAGGAGAATCCAAAACAGAGCCCAGGGCAGGTAAAACCAACTCCTGACACCTGTGAAATTGCGAAGAAACCTTCGGTACAAAAGAAGAATCCAGTCGGAGCACCACACCCTCCTCCGTGAAGGAAAGAAAAGGAGGCCGAGCCATCAAGGCTCCCAACTCCCCAAGACGACGAGCAGAGGTGACCGCCACCAGAAAAACCACCTTGAGAGTCAGAAATTTTAAGTCCACCACATCCAAAGGTTCAAAAGGAGGACCGATTAAAACTCGCAGGACCAAAGGCAAATCCCACAGGGGAAAAGAAGGACGAGGAACAGGCCGAGAAACAGCAAAACTGCGAAGAAGACGAGAAACCAAGTCCTCAATATCCGAAAGGTTCCCCCACGGGGAACGAAAAGCCCGAACAGCGGCCCACTGTGCCCGCAGAGTAGACACAGCCAAACCCTTCTCGAAACCTTCCCACAAAAACTGAAGGACAACCTGCAAGGAACAGTACAAAGGGGAGACCCCCAACGTTGAACACCAACGGTCAAAATAACCCCAATGCCTATCATAAGCCTTAAGGGTGGAAGGCCGCCGGGAACGCTGAAGAGCCACCGCTAAATGTTCCGGGAAACCGCGCCGTCTCCAACCCTGCCTTTCAACTTCCACACCGACAACCGCAACCGGAGAAGCGACAGGGACGGGGAAGACCGAAGTGGAGACGGAGACAGGGGAAGAAACCAGGGACCCTGCACCGCCAAAAGACGCACCGTCGGAAACCAAGACCTCCGAGGCCAAAACGGCAGGACCGCCACCACCTCCCGATCCTCCTGACACAAACGGGCCAGAAACCTGGGAACCAGAGCCAGGGGGGGGAAGGCATAGAGGAGACGCGACGGCCACGGGAGAGACAGAGCGTCCACCCCCCAGCAACCCTCCTGCAGAAACCGGGAGCAAAACCGAGGGAGCTGAGCAGTGTGCCGGGAGGCAAAGAGGTCCAGAAAGGGACGCCCAAACCTCCCGCACACAAGCCGAAACGCAACCGGGGTGAGAGACAACTCCAGAGAGTCCGGAAAGCACCGACTCAGGGCATCCGCCACAAAGTTGTCCACTCCCCGAAGATGAACCGCCGTCAGAGACAGCAGATGTCCCTCCGCCCAACAAAACAGGGGCACCACTATCGCATTCAAGGAAGCCGAACGAATCCCCCCTTGATGATTCAGATAAGCCACCGTCACCATGTTGTCGGACCGCACCAACACGTTCCGACCGAGCAACAGAGCCCGAAAACCCATCACAGCTCGGGACACCGCCGTGAGTTCTCTCCAGTTGGACGACCGGCGGCTCTCCAGGAGGGACCAACGACCCTGAAGGGAGTGAGATTCCAAGGTCGCCCCCCAACCCAAGGCGCTGGCATCCGATGTCAAGACCAGAGAAGGAGAAGACTGCAGGGGCAGACCCAAAGACAGATGATCCCTCACAGACCACCAAAGAAGAACCGGGAGGACCACCGGAGACACAGGAATAAGAACGTCCATGGCGCGGGACAGGGGATCCCAGAGAGACAGGAGGTACACCCAAAGGGGGCGCAGATGAAAACGAGCCCAGGCCACCGTGAAAACTGTTGCCGCCATCAGACCCATAAGACGCAACCAAAGGCGCACCGGAAAGGCACCCCCCACCCGGAAACGACGAGCAAGGGACACCAATGTCAAAACCCGAGGCTCGGGGAGGAACACACGGTTCAGATCCGAACGGAAGCGGGCCCCAATGAAAACCATGTCCTGCGACGGCGTCAGCTGACATTTGGGCAAGTTGATCAGAAACCCATGGGCCCGCAACGCCGAGCACACCACCTCCCTGGCCTCCAGCAACAGGACCCGAGATGGAGCATGGATCAACCAGTCGTCTAAATAGGGGTACACCATCACCCCTTGGAGATGAAGCCACGCGACCAAAGGCGCCACCACCTTTGTAAACACCCTTGGCGCCGACCGGAGACCGAAAGGCAACACCATGAACTGGTAATGACGCCCCTGAACACAAAACCGTAGAAACCTGCGGGATCGAGGATGGACCGCGACATGGTAATACGCATCCTGAAGATCGAGGGTACACATGAAGTGACCCGGCAGCACTAATGGAATCACCCTCTGCAAGGTCTCCATGCGGAAAGGAATCCTGGCCACCCATTTGTTCATGACCCGCAGATCCAAAATCAAGCGGAAACCCCCCGTGTTCTTTGGAACCAGAAAGACCAGGGAATAGAAACCCAACCCCATCTCCAACGGAGGAACCTCCTGAATGGCACCCTTCCGAAGAAGGTCCAGAATCCCGAGAGAAAGATGGGACCGCTTCACACGACTCGAAGGCCAAGGAGTCGGCCGAACACCCGAGTCTGGTGGAGGTGCCGTAAATTCCAGGACATAACCCTGGCGAATGATGTCCAACACCCAGACGTCGGAACACGACTGAACCCAGGCATCCAGGAAGAAGTGCAGCCGCCCTCCCACCAACAACCCGGGAACCACCGCCAAAGAGTCAGGAACGCGGCTTGGCAGGAGGAGGGGACTTACCCTTACGGTCCCGACCACGGCCAGAAGCAAACCTACCCTGGCCTCTCACAAACTGCCTACGAGAAGCAGGGCGAAAGAAAGATTTGGGTTTAGAAGGGACAGGAGCAGTAGTAGAGACTTTAAAAGAGGAAGAATGTTTCTTTTCTTTAAACAACTTGTGCAATTTCGTCTCCAACTCTCCTCCAAACAACATCGTACCCTGAAAGGGCAACCTCAAAGCGCATGCCTTCTGCGCAGAGTCAGTCTTCCAGTCCTTGAGGACAAGACTGCGACGAGCAGCCACACAAGCCCCCCCGGACAGAGCAGAAGCACGCACAACGTCAAAGGAGACATCAGACAGAAGCTCCACCTGACGCTCAATTTGCTCCAGCAAGCCAGAACAGTCCGTGGCATTATCCATAGACTGATAGAGAGACTTCAGGTCAGACAACAGGGACTGCGACACATAAGTCCCGTAGATGCCTGCCCTCAAGGCCAGGTGGGAGCCAGAATACACCTTACGGAGCGCCACATCCGCCTTCTTGTCAACCGGATCCTTCAGAACAGCATCTTCAGCAAGGGAAGTACGCCCCACCAAACTAGCCACAAACGAGTCAATAGGAATTGAATCAGACAGTTCAGTGGCCATATCCTGCAGAGGATAGAGTTTCGTCATGAATCGAGGAATCAAAATGCGATCAGGATCAGCCCACTCGCGCTTCAAAACATCTTTGATGAAGGGATGGACAGGCACATCGACAGTGGCAGCACTCTGAAATTGACGCAACAAAGGGCCCCTAGAGGTACTAGGCGCGTCTCCGTCAGGGAACCCCATGTTCTCTTTAACATGCTGCACAATAACTGTCATAGTATCCTTGTCCACATATTTGCCCTTCAACTCGTCATCCCCCAAATGTCCAGCAGACTCATCGCCACTAGAAGCTGAAGAAACAGGAGCAGGACACTTGCGACGGGAACCAACATCACCCATCTCAGTCAAGGTTTCCCTGATTAAGCGCTTAATATGCGCATCAGCACCAGCATCACGGCGCCTGGACCTGGCAGGAGAGGGAGACCTGGAATCACTAGAAGAAGAGGAAGACCTCTCCCGGTGATGTCTTTTCCTGGAATGCTTTCCCATCGTAAAGAATACACCCAACACAGCAAAAACGCCAGAGATAACAACCGCTATGCGGTACTCACCCCAAACGCTCGTTATAACGAGTCTCCCAAGCCGGTAACCTCGAGGCGCCTGACTTCCGTCCCCACGATCAAAAACCGGAAGTCAGGCATGACGACTTCCGGCCGGGGAAGGAGCTCCAACCAATCCAGAGGAGCATCACGGCCGCGCCCCCTAGCAAGCCCAGCAGGCCAGGAGAGGCGGCCATCGGGCCAAGAAGAAACCAACGCGGTATTACACCGCCGCGTGGAACTAGGAAATGGAGAGGCCCGCGCCACTCCCCCCAAGCCCAGCAGGGAGGGAGAGGCCAACAAGGAAGGGCCGCCGGCACCAGGTAAGAACCAGCGGCCACAACGATAAATCCAGAAAGAAGGCAGGAGCGCCCCCGCTCCTGCCGCGTCCTCTTACACCGTCAGGATGACAGAAAAAGAACAGGAGGAATGCTGGGACGGTACTCCTTATGTACTCCCAGTGGGAGGGGGAAGGGTAGGTCCAGCATTCCTTCGTTCTTTTTCTGTCAGCGAGATAGTTACATCTCACTAGTCCATGACGGTGTCGAGGACGGAGGGACCTGGGGGTAATGGGATTTAACCAATTTTGCATCCTTGTTACATTGCCGTCCATTTGTTACAGCTGGCTACAGTTAAAGTGTCTGGTCTTGCTCCCAGAAGCACGAAAATGCACTTTTGTCTATATTTAGGACTGCAAGCTAATGTGCACGGCTTGCAAATTAAGCCCCTTTTATTTTTAACTGGAACTTGTGTTGCGTAGCAACGGGAAGAGCTGCTCTTTGCACAGGCTGGAAGATAGCTGACACGCATACAACATGTTTTTGTCACATAACTGTGTTTCTGTGTGGAATAATAACACCCTCCATCTATTCTTTAAGGAAAATGACTAATGGAATTTAGAAAACGTAGTAAGTGGTGACTACAAACTACGCCAGATGATGATTTTGTTACTCAGCTTGAATTATTCATATATAGGCAAGCGCTGTTAGAAAACCAAACTGTGTAGCTGTGGGGAGGAAGGAGGGGGGGGGGGCTGAGACGCGTGTGGGCTGCACTTTTTTCTGGGTGGCGGGTGAGGTGAGCAAGTTCGGCGAGTGAAAGGTAAATGATTTTCTTTTCTTTAAATTTTATTTTTTCACATCTATTGACTCGTCCCCCCACCCCATCTACCCCACCCGCAGCAGCCGTCACTGAGTGGCAAACTCCCCGGGCGGCAAAATCTCTAGCGACGCCACTGCTGTGGATGATTCAAATAAAGGGTAAATACAGAATTATTCATATGTTTATTTGCAATTTTATATAGCGCAAACAAGATCCCAGAGGCTGTCCGAGTGCTTTTCATAAAAGCATTTACTACGTCATGCAAGCACTTTGCAAAAGAACAATCACATAGGCCTCGCTTTTTTACAATTAACTTTTTTAAACCAACATATATACCTAAAAATCGTTATACAGTCCCTACCGCAAAGATCAATGAATACTAGAAAGCAAACCTAAGCCTACTGATGGAGTGTTCCAACTAGTTGGTGCTCATGTGTGGAGATCTGGTCTCACGACTCTTCGTATCGACCCATATTTGTCCTCATACCTCCTCTTGTGTATTGGTGATATCTGATCGTTGATAGCCTTTCTCCTTGTTAGGCTGATGTATACTTGTCTTCTCTCTTGTTTGTCTTCATAGATGATTGCGTATTCTCGCCCTCATTCCCCCGGTACCTCTGTGTCCTGTTACCACTAACTTTTCTGTTGGGTAAGAGTGGCCCAGATCTTGTGACTTTTCACACAGGCTGGTGGTTTGAAGAAATGAGGGGTGTTGGTGTCATTAGCATAGTCTGTGGAATGTATCTGTGTTTTCAAATTAAGTGGCCTTGGATGAACACACCTATTTGGCTATTCATTATTGAACAACCTGGATGTTCCTGAGGAGTCTTGGGATTTGGGTGCACATGTTGTAATTTCCATTCTGGCCTCAAAGCAACAGAGGCAAACAGCCATAAGCACTTTCAATTGAAACAGCACAAAGACTAATTTTAAAGGAAATGGCATAACTTGAAAGGTTGGATGAAAAAGTTAAGTAATAATGATGCAATTGCAGACAGCAAGGAATTGCTAGAAAAAGTGGACAAATTAAAAGAATTCCTCGATTTCACATACAATCAAAAAGTGGTCAAACTTGAAAACGACAAACAAAACCTTAAAATTAAATCTGTGAACACATACATGTAAAGTACATTTGATACCACACCTGATCCTCAGATAGCACAATCTAAATATAAAATGCAGATCTGAAAGAAACACGTTAGTTAGATTCCTCACCTTAGAATATCCCCAGGCGTCAGACTGGATCCGGAAGATTTTTCGTCAGCAATACCCCTTGCGCGTCGCTAGGCGTCGTCTGCGGCTCCGCGCCCGTCGTCGGCGTCGTGCGCCGGGATTACGTCGTCGGAGTACTTAGACGCCGCCCTCGCGCGCTGACGTCAGTTCTTCTTTTTTCCACGCCAGTAAGCGCAGATCCGGGAGAGCTACCCCTTTTAGTCTTTTTTGACTAAATCTTTTTGATCATTTTTGATCCTTGTCTGTCGACATCTGGTGCCGGTAGGATGCCTGGGTTCAAGGCTTGCGAGGATTGCCATCGACTGATGTCGGTGACCGATCACCACCGCCGGTGCCTCTACTGTCTAGGCCCCGACCACGACGCGGAGTCGTGCAACGACTGCCAGGCCCTGACTTCGAAGGCTAGGCGGGAGCGGTCCCGCAAGCTTCTCGAGCTTCGCCACTCGGCTCCGCGTCGTGCGCGATCCCGGTCCAGGAGGAGGTCCAAGGATCGCTCGCGGAGCCCTAGCCGACGCCATCGATCGTCCGGCTCCAAGTCGTCGGGTAAGTCCAAACGCTCAAAGAAGTCCAAGAGGCGACATCGCTCTTCGGACTCCCCTCGCCGGTCGCGCGACTCGGCCGAGGGTCAGGGTGGTTCCACCCCCGCGGCTCCGGCGGAGCCGCAGGTGCCGCGTCCGCCCCCATACCTTCCGGTCCCTGGGGCTGACGCGGCGCCAGCGGAGATCAGTGCCTTCCTCTCGGCCATGAGGAGCCTGGCCCCGCCGTCGACGCCCGCTGGCGCGCCTTCGGGCCCCGCGGACTCGACTGGGCGACCTCGCGTGCCGGCGGCTCCGGCCCCGGCGCCGTCGACGACTCCGGTCTCGACGCCGCAGGTCCCCGCGGGGCCCATGCCTGGGCCCCAGTCGACGCCGGTTGACCTAGTCACTCCTCCACCGGCGCCGACGCCTGAACCACCGACGCCGTCACCGGCGCCGCCGACGCCTTTGACGCCGACACCCCAGTTTAGCCCTCATCCGGACCCGGCGCCGGCGCGGCGTCGACCGACGCCGCATCCGACGCCGCTTGAGTCCTACCATCTCTACAGTCCGGTTCCGATCATTCCTCCTGTTTATCAGGAATCGGAAGAAGGGGGCGACTGGGAGGGGTTCGAGGACCCTCTGGCTGTTCAGTCACAGCTTTCTCAGGACTGGGCAGATGAACTGGGGGAGGCCAGTGGGCTGGACACCTCGCCAGACACTGGATTCACTTCTCCTCCGACCGTGGCTTCGGAGGAGGGTGCAGCATTTTCTGTGGTGCTGCGCAAGGCGGCCGAGGCCCTTGGGCTCGAGTTGCCTGCCGTGGCTGTGAGGACTAACATCCTCACTGAGGTGCTTCAAACCTCAGCAAGCTCCACTGAGCCTCTGCTGCCGTTCAACGAGGCCCTCACTGACGTTCTGCAGGGCACCTGGTCCAAGCCCTCCACAGTTCCTCCTGTGGATAGGAACGTTGCCAGGCGCCACCGCCCTGCTCCGGGCGACCCCAGTTTCCTGTCCCAACACCCCACCCCCGAGAGTCTGGTTATCCAGGCCTCTACCTCCCAATCCTCCTTCCCGACCGCTCCGCCGGACCGGGATTCCAAGAGACTCGAGCAGTTTGGCAAGAAACTGTTCTCGTCCCTTAGTTTGGGCCTGCGGTCCTTAAATACCGCCTGTCTCTTGGACCGTTATTCCCATTCCCTGTGGGATACGGTGGAGGACGTGCTGCCCCTGTGTCCGGAGGAGGTCCGGCTGCGTCTTACCCAGGCTTTGGCCGATGGGAGGGATGCAGCACGGCACGCCATACGCTGTGGGCTTGACACAACGGACTCGCTGGGGCGGGCGATTTCCACCACGGTGGCGCTCCGCCGCCACGCCTGGATGCAGTCCACGTCATTTTCCGGGGATGTCCAGACCACCCTCATGGACATGCCCTTTGATGGCACTCGCCTGTTTGGTGAGAAGGCGGACAGTGCGCTGAACCGCTTTAAGGACTCCCGGGCTACGGCCAAGTCCTTGGGCCTCTCGGCTCCGCGGGCGCACACCTCCGCTTTTCGCCCCTTTCGTGGCCAAGGAAGGGGTGCCTCCTCACGTCCGCAAAGCCACCAGCCGCAGAACCAACCTGCGCGCGGTCGTGGACGTGGCTTCCGCCGTGGCGGAAATGGAGGCCGACGTGGTCAGCCCACTTCCACCCCTGCAGCATCCGCCTCAAAGCCCTCCTAGTCCGAGCTTTCAGGCCCATACCATGCCAGTGGGCGGCAGAGTTCGCCATCACCTGCTCCACTGGCGGTCCATAACATCGGACAGGTGGGTGCTGCAAATCGTCCGAAGGGGCTACTCCCTCCCCTTCGAGACGACCCCTCCAGCCATGCCACCGCAGCACCACCGTATCTCGGGGGATCATTTGAATCTTCTCCGCGAGGAAGTTTCGGCTCTCTTGGCCAAGGGGGCCGTCGAGCGCGTTCCGAGTCCAGAAGTAGGTCGTGGTTGTTATTCCCACTACTTTCTGGTTCCCAAGAAGGGCAAGGGGGGCCTACGCCCTATCTTGGACCTCCGGAACGTCAATGCCTTCCTCCGAAAGGAAAGGTTCAAGATGCTAACGTTGGCTCAGGTTTTAGCTGCCCTAGACCCTGGAGACTGGATGGTAGCGTTGGACTTGCAGGACGCATATTTCCACATCCCCGTCCTGCCGGCCCACCGGCATTACCTGCGGTTCACGGTGGGCCAAGAGCACTTTCAGTTTACCGTGCTCCCCTTCGGCCTTACCAGTGCCCCTCGGGTGTTCACGAAAGTGATGGCGGTGGTCGCAGCTCATCTGCGCAGATCAGGGGTTCCAGTCTTCCCCTATCTCGACGACTGGTTGTTGAAGGCGGGCTCGCCCCAGGCAGTCGTCTCCCACCTCCAGACTACGGCGGATCTCCTGCATTTGCTGGAGTTTTCCATCAACGTGCCGAAGTCACACCTGAGTCCCTCTCAGAAGCTCCTCTTCATCGGAGCGGTTCTCGATTCGGCGCAGTTCCGGGTCCATCCACCGGAACAGCGGGTCCGGGATATACGGGCCCTGATTCCCATCTTTCGGCCTCTATCCCGGGTTTCGGTCAGGCTAGTGTTGCGGCTTCTGGGGCTGATGGCCTCCTGCATCCTACTAGTGCATCACGCCAGGCGGCGCATGCGGGCTCTGCAGTGGGACCTGAAGTTTCAGTGGGCCCAGCATCACGGCAACCTGTCCGACCATGTCTTGATCTCGGAGGGCACTGCACAACAGTTGCAGTGGTGGCTCACGGACCGCGAGTGGGTCAAGGGCAAGAGCCTCTCCCTTCCCCAACCAGAGCATGTCGTAGTGACGGATGCGTCCCTCCTGGGATGGGGTGGCCATATGGGAGAGGCGGAGATCAGAGGCCTCTGGTCTCCGGCGGAGTCTCGTCTCCACATCAACCTGTTGGAGTTGAGAGCGATCCGGCTTGCACTGAAAGCCTTCCTTCCCTCTGTCAGGGGAAGTGTCGTGCAGGTGTTCACGGACAACACCACCGCCATGTGGTATTGCAACAAACAGGGCGGGGTGGGGTCGTGGACCCTTTGTCAGGAGGCTCTGCGCCTCTGGACATGGCTGGAACACCAGGGCGTCACCCTGGTGGTTCAACATCTGGCGGGCTCTCTGAACGCCAGAGCAGACGAACTCAGCCGCCGGTGCATGATGGATCACGAATGGCGTCTGAACTCCGAAGTGGCGCAAGGCCTCTTTCAGCAGTGGGGAGAGCCTTGGTTAGATCTATTCGCCACCGAAGAGAACGCGCAATGTCAGCAGTTCTGCGCGTTGGAATTTCCAAGGCGGCACTCGCTCGGCGACGCTTTTCGTCACGAGTGGAGTTGCGGTCTGTTGTACGCCTTTCCGCCTATACCACTTCTGCCCAGAGTGCTGAAGAAGATCAGGCACGACCGGGCCCAAGTCATCTTGGTGGCTCCGGATTGGGCACGAAGATACTGGTATCCCGAGCTACTCAGTCTGTTGACCGATCCCCCGATACGTCTGCCCCTTCGGGAGGATCTTCTGTCGCAGCAGCAGGGGACGGTCCTCCACCCGAACCTGTCCAGCCTCCACCTCCATGCGTGGAGATTGAGCGGCGGCAGTTGATGCCATTTGACTTGCCTCCTGAAGTCTGTGATATCATTCTGGCAGCCAGGCGTCCCTCCACAAAGTCGGTATACGCCTGCCGGTGGAACAAATTTGTGGCATGGTGCACAGCAAAGGCTGTGGATCCCCTTTCCGCCCCTCTTTCTGAGGTTCTCCTCTTCCTTCTTTCTCTGGCCCGGCAGGGCTCTGCCCTGGGCACCCTGAAAGGTTATCTTGCTGCCATCTCCGCCTTCTTGCGACTTCCTGATCAGCCTTCTCTTTTCAAGTCCCCTGTGGTTACACGCTTTCTCAAAGGCATTACACACACGTTCCCTCCTGTCCCTTTTGTAATGCCTCAGTGGGACTTGAATCTGGTATTGACATTCCTGATGTGCGCTCCCTTCGAGCCTCTTCACAATTGCCCTCTTCGTCTTCTAACTCTAAAGACTGCTTTTCTGGTAGCCATCACCTCGGCTAGACGGGTGAGTGAGCTCCAGGCTTTATCTTCAAAGCCTCCTTTTCTGTCTGTTCATCCGGACAAGGTTGTCCTTCGGCCTCGTCCCTCCTTTCTTCCTAAAGTGGTGACTCCATTTCACCTTGGGCAGTCTGTCACCTTGCCCACCTTCTTTCCGCCTCCGCATCCTTCCAAAGTGGAAGAGAGGCTCCACCGTCTGGACCCAAAACGTGCGCTCTCCTTTTATCTGGACCGCACAAAACAGTTCCGGGTGGACGACCAGCTTTTTGTTGGGTATGTGGGCGCTAAGAAGGGGAAAGCTGTGCACAAACGGACCATCTCTCGGTGGGTCGTTTTGTGTATAAAAATTTGCTATTCCTTGGCTAAAAAGGACCCTCCTGTTGGGCTGCGCGCCCATTCTACTCTGGCCACGGCGGCTACTACTGCCTTGGGACGGGGAGTCCCTTTGCAGGACATCTGTCAGGCGGCGACGTGGGCTTCGCTACACACGTTTGCCAGGCATTATTGCCTTGACAGCCAAGTCCGGAGGGATGGCTTCTTTGGCCGTTCTGTCCTCCAGGACTTTCTGGTGTGATCTTGGTTCGCAGACCCACCACCGGGGATGGTATTGCTTGGGTATCTATTCTAAGGTGAGGAATCTAACTAACGTGTTTCTTTCAGATGAACAAGTTACTTACCTTCGGTAACGATGTATCTGTAAGAAACATTAGTTAGTTAGATTCCTCACCGACCCACCCATCCTCCCCGTTCTGCGAACTGACATCTAGGGTTAAGGTTATCCTTTTCAGGCCCCTAGATTTTATTTTTGGCACCAGTGTCGGTCTTTGCATGGCTCTGCGTTCCTGGCGCGGAAGGCTATGTACAAGAACTGACGTCAGCGCGCGAGGGCGGCGTCTAAGTACTCCGACGTCATCCCGGCGCACGACGCCGACGACGGACGCGGAGCCGCAGACGACGCCTAGCGACGCGCAAGGGGTATTGCTGACGAAAAATCTTCCGGATCCAGTCTGACGCCTGGGGATATTCTAAGGTGAGGAATCTAACTAACTAATGTTTCTTACAGATACATCGTTACCGAAGGTAAGTAACTTGTTCATTAAGAAGAAAATGTATCATCTTTTATGAAAGCTCCTCATCTGGCTTTAGTGATGAGCAGGACTGAGATGAAGGATCTTCTGTCTCTGTATTTAAAACGCAACAATGCACTTTTTTTTCTTTTTTTTTTGTTTTATGGAGAGACAGAAAAAAAGGCAGAGAACGATTCAAGCGAAGAGATCACAATGATGATATAAGTTTTAACCAGTAATCCTATCATAGGTTTTTCCAAACATTCACTTACCTGAAAATAAGGTCACACTGCTGACCAAAGAAAGGACTTTCTTTTTTCCCATCAAAACCACTTCGTTTTGTAAAACTCAGAAGCACCTGAATTATTTTTAAAAAATGAATTTCAAATTTTGTTCCACAATAAGGAGGACACTTGAATATGTGACAGTTCAAGACACAGAGGAATATCAATTTACATTCTACCAACAAGTGAAATTCCATCCCAGCAAATTAGAATTGAAAAGACAGTACTACCAGACATTCATCAGCTTGACTGAAAAAAGAATTATCACAACTTAATTATCAAAATCCGAATAACTGCAGAACAGCAAATCAAGCAAAATAGTCCTATCATTGTAGAACTAGTGGACAATGGAGGAAGAATAGTTATAATGGCGAGAAAGGACTACATCCAGGCAGGTTCCAAGCAAACTTTCAGTCATTTTCACAGGCTGACAAAAAACTCAAACTACCCCATTTGTAAGACAGTATGACGTCACTACTGGAGGAAAAGCTAACAGTAGAATGGCTGTACTCTGAAGATTTTAAATTCCTTAGGAACATGGATCTCCACCTCCCCATCCTCTGCTTGTCACCTAAAATACATAGGAATCTACAGAACTCGATTGGCAGACTAATAGTCTCTGGGTGCGACTTTTGACTCCATCCAATTTCTAAATATACTAGATTAAAAAAAAAACTTTTGTTTGTATCACCAAATCATATTTTAAGGATACAGAAGATGTTATCAAATTATTAGAGGAACTAGCATTCAATATAAACTACCAGATTCTAGTACCACTCAAGTAGAGTCCTACACCAACATTCTTCTAGATGAAGCATTAAAGGTCATTGAGCTAAACTTGGAGAAGCGACCTCGCCCATATAAAAGAACAGAATACTTTTCTCTTGTTGGTTAAATAAACACTGTGACAGATTCGGTTCACATGTGATGGAAAGTATTTCCTCCAAGTGAAGGTGACCGCTAATGGCTGTTCTTTTGCTTCTGAGCTATCAATACTCTAAGGCAGAATGTGAAGGGAGATGGGTCACAACTATAACTTATTTAAGGAAAACATCGCAATCTAGAAAAGGTACATCAGTAATGTCATTAACCATTTTTTTTAATGACCTAATCACAGATCTTCAAACGTTAAGTCTGTGAAACATCATGACAAAGGAAAACACATCAAGGATATCTGGCTCAGGAAAGAAGGTTGCCTTTCTACATACCTGCACACAAAACCAACAGATATGAACAATGTACTTCACTGTGAGAGATTGTATCCATGAGGTCTTAGAGACAATCTTCCTTACTGTCAATTTGTAAGGATTAGAATAAATTGCACTAATGGGGAAAGTTACTTTCAAAACTCTGAGATACTTTTTAAAAGACAACTTTCTACAAGAGCATACCCAAAGAAACCACTAAAACACTCACCTAAAAGAGCCTGGTTCACACCCACGGGAAACTCTTCTACCGAAACAGTAGTGACTTCATAAATTATAAATAAAAACTGGAATATTAAGGTCAGTGATCTGCCCTTTTTGACAAATCTCTGTTTGCAGCGAAGAGTAGAAGCCTGAGAGATTAATTGGTCTGGCCACATATTCACTACAACTCTAGCAATTTGAAAAATGTACAATCGATTTGAAACCTCCCCTCCTTTCAGGATTACATACGAAGTGGTAAATGCTCATATGCAATCACCCCCATTCAACGTGAAGATTACCTTATAATAACATCAAGAGTAGGTATCTTTCTCCAACTGCAGCACAAGTAATAATCTAATTCAGAATCTATCTTGGGTACCTCTGTATGCTGATATGTAATTTCCAGTTGGCTGTGAGGCAGTGGAGCCCAACAACCCCACAAACTTGTCCAATGATGCTGTTCAGTGTGAAGCACAGCACCACGAGTGCAGGGCAGGACACGATGCCCTCAGCGCCCATGCCTGCTTGAGATATTTGCCCTGTAATCTCAGCCTCCCTAGTTTTCAACAGTCCTACTGAAAATTAACATGGCTGAAAACTATCTGTATTTGCCAACCTGGAAGTTTAGTGAAGAGTTCTGAGCTGCATATATAATATCTTCTGTACTCCGTGACAGAGCAAGATATGTCGTCACTTTGACCGTTTCTAATAGCAAAATATCTTAGACTGGTTCTTTCAAAGTAAGAGGACAAGGCTGCTTTTCCTGTTCCAGCAAATCAACACTGATGAGCAGTTTTTGAATGTAATGATTTTTTTATTTTTTTTATTTTTTTATTCGGGCAATAGGAAAGTATTGCAGTATTCTTCTAACATTTTTTTAAATATACATAATTATCTTACTTCCTCCTGCACATTTCACACCTGAAACTACACAGAGAAAAAATGCATTACCATTCCTTGGTGCTTATTTAAGGAAGTCAGATATGGGATTCAGTTTTCAGTTATGAGAAATACAAATTACCAACAACTAGTTTCTAGCCATGTCGTAACTAATTTTCAGAAGGCAACAGAAATAAATGCTCATGAATATTTAGTGAGCTTGTGCCTTCAAAACTGACTTTGCAGTGTTTGTAAAAGAAGTGACAAGTCCAGTCATCAAGTGATCTGCGCATCGATCCTAAGTCTTCACATGTACACTAGAATTATGTGGCAAGATTAGTCTGAATTATACCACCAGGTTGTTTAAATTTTTGCCGCATGAAAAAGCCACTGCCAGATCCTCAGATGCATTTTCATGGATGTTTAACAGGTATACATCTGATTTTTTACAATGGTTTTCTTCTTGTAGTCCCAACAGCAAATGTTCAAGGGCCAGTCTGATATATATATATATATATATATATATAATCATATGTAGGCTTTCACACAACTACGGTCACCGAGCGGTGCGCTCGGACTGCTGCTGCCGGTGTTAGGGATAGACCACAAATCCCTCATTTTATTGCCATACAGACGCAAGGTACGCCGCACTCTCTGGAGTTTTTTTCTAACTTTATTCGCAGGTAATTACAATTTACATCACCAGGAACCACTGACACGTTTCGACCTTATCGGTCCTTCTCGAAGTGGGTGACAATGAATATGTGTGTATGATTCCCAACTTTATTCACACCACACCATCCCTACGGTGAAAAAAGATTCATGCAGGTGAGCACAGGTACCCCGCATGTGGTATGGTATATACACCTTATCTTCTACTGGGCAAATTTACTGTTCTAAACCCAACCGTTTCCAACTGGGGATCCAAAGCAAACTTGAAATGTAATTAATCACCCAATAAAGTTATCTCTCTATCTTGAAGTAGTAAATAGTAAGTAGGGGTAATAGTCAAAGTTCAAATGTCAAATTTTGCAGAGCAAAATGTTTTTTAAACTGATTTTTCTGAATTATTTAACTAATACCTTCAAGTATTGATTTGATATTATTTCAGTATCTCTGTGATGCTTGAGCAGAGATGATTGTTGAATTATGTGGGTTCTTGATATGTGCCCCCCCCCCCCCCTTGTATAAATGCTACAACAGCTTGAGCAAGTCCAGATATAGCAAAACACTTCCTTGAAGACGAGGTCACACCCTTCCATTACTTATAACCTTTCTTTGTATTTTCACGTATATTTTGTTTCAATCAGGTGTCTGCCACTAATCTTAAGATTTTCCATATACAATATTAACACCATCGGAAGATATATAGCACACATTTTTGAATTGATAGTGTCGTATCCTGTCGCTCTATGGCGCTTTTCCATGACTGAGGAGGGCAGTGGTATCGATCTAACGTGACTTTTGAACTTTGATGACCTCACACAAGGTGGCATGGCACTGATGAAGGGCACTGACAGTTTTGTTTTATATAATACGGAAACCTCGAGACTGAAACACACGAATAACGGAGGTTTGATGAGCGTCCAAAACAATCAGTTGATAAAACTTGCAAGAGAGGAAAGCATTTTTATTTTTAAGAGATTCATTTTCAGTTTAGTTAAGTAAAGGGTGCTTAGTAATAAAAAAAAGGGAGAGGGTTCAAAATATTACGGGGGGTGTTAAGTAATAGTGACCAACTGTTGGTACAAAATGACGCCACTGCTTTCACAAATTATTCTAAAATCTTTTAGCACGCCATTTCATGATTTAGGATGTAAAGCCTTCATTAAAAAAAAAATCATATTTTTTCTGGGGAGGCACAAACCTGCTTCCTTACAGTAGTGCACGAAAAGGCGTTTTTTGACATTCGCACTGAGGGCTCAAACTCGGGGGATATCCGCTGCATGGAATATCAAGCTGTCAGTCGTTATTTTTTTTCTCTTTTTAAATTTAGCATTATTCCAAATAAGTCACCTGGTAATGTTGACGGTTCTGCAAAAAATGACCGGTCTTGCAGAGTCTTAAGTGAATAACATGAAGTGCATGGTTTGAATATGTTTTTCCATTCATAACAGCTGTTCCCAGAGTCCGGATTCTCAAATGGGCTTTTCATCGGCTTCCTCAGGTCTGGGCACAAATTCTCTTAACGGCTTCCACATCCCCAGTCTTTTTTCAACTTTACAGCACAATGTCTCTCTGTGTGTGGATTGACGGTTGCTTTCTGTATTTTGGAATTTCTCTTCTGCCATACTTAGCAATATCTTTTTTCTTATAAGAAACAACTTACACGCACTGTGAGTTATAGTTCTAGAGAAGCATACGTTTTGTTTTTAAACTCGGAATAATTACGTTTCTTGTATAATGTAAGTTTGTTCCTGTGTACATTGCTCATATTTTTTCATTTATTCTAAAAGGAAAACTAACATGTGGAGATGTGTGTGTATATACAATGTACCGTTCTAAATAATTTTAATGACTATGGTTACAGTGCATTTGGTTCAACCTTTAAATAAATAAAAATAATATATATATTTTTTTTATTATATGGATTTTCTTGTAACATTTGCATTGTGCTGTTATGCGAAAACATTAACCACGCAAAAAAGTTACTTTCTAAATGTATCTAATACTTCTTTCTGTAATGTTTCAAAGTCTCATGAACGCTGTACTTAGCAATGTACCTTGCTAATTAAGTTTAGAGAAGTTATGGATAGTGTGCATTTGAATTAACCTTCAAATCAATAAAAATTATATATATATATATATATATATATATATATATATATATATATATATATATATATATATATATATATATATATATATATATATATATATATATAGTTATGCGGTTAATGTTTTCACAAAACCGCACAATACAAATGTTACAAGAAAATCCATATAGATAAAAAAAATCCCCACACATACATTGACATGTAAAAATTAAATGTCATAATGAAATTGTAAAACTTGACATTCCGTATTCATCATTAGACATTGTTCGCTCACAGAATCCCAAGTTGATTTGCACAATTTATACCTAAAGGCGTTGGAACCTACATAATATCAATAGTCAGGGCTTTAAGTGGGCTGGGTCCGTCTGGGTCTCAGACCCGCAAGAAATTAAAACGGGCATTGAAACGGGTCCCTGTTGGCGACTACAGTCATGTCCTGAACTTTACAGGCAAAAACACTGAGTGATTTATTTATGTTTTGTATATTTGTAATGAAAATATTGATAGCAAGAACTCCGATAAGGTCACATCCTTGGTTACAAAATTCAAAGTGAGAGGAAGCTAAGGTAGGCCAAGGTTAAATATATAGTAAGGACTCTGCAGTACAATAGTTGGGGGGCGAAAGTATCCTGCTTTAGAGAAAAAAACACACTGTTACAAATGGAAAGCAGTGTCTCCTCATGGAAATGACAAACAATAGTATCATACAGCAATAATAGACATTAATGGCCGTATGTAGACTATCTGTACAGTGGATTGTGTCTGTCGTCCGTCAACCACTTGTCAAGAACAAAAAGGAGGTTGGGGGTATAATCATAGGGAGGGGGAAAGGGTACTATTTCTTAAGTCAGTGGCTCAATGAAGGGAAGGAAACGGAGGAACCAAAAGAACAGAAGGGAGTCAGAGGTGGAGAGCTGGAGACCCAAGAGGGATTAGAGGCAGTGCTTAATTTTAGCCAGTGGTTTCCGGTGCTCAGCACCAGCACTTAATCATCAATACCAACGCTTTTCTTGAGCACCAATGAAAGACACATTCATTTATGATGGGCACAGGGAGAATAAGTGATTTGCCCAGAATCACAGGATGTTGAGCTGATGCTGAGACTCGAACCTGGTTCTCCGGCTCCGAAGTCGGCAGATCTGGCCATTACGCCACATCCTCTCCCCACTTTCATGTTTAGTAGCTAGTTCTGTTTTAGGCAGTGCTAACAGGAGAAATGGGCTGGGGCAAGCTGCCACCTGACAAGAGCCCTGGCACTTATATTTTTTTACAAATTAACCACTGGTTAGAGGCCTAGCAAGTGTTCAGGTCACCAGCGTTCGAGAGGTGCGTGTCTGTGCTGTTTCAGAGTGTAGCGAGTCAAGGGATGTTGATAGTAACAGTGCGACGTTGAAAAAATTGCATGAGGAGACACCCCCCCTTAGTGCCACGGGCTCACTTTGTGTTGGGTGCAGGGTGGGAAGTGGTAAGGATGAAAGGGAGAGCGAGCAGAGGGTCATCAGTCCTGTAAGCCAGACATCTGAGCCTGGATAGCTCTGAGGCTTTGGTTGTGATTAGCCAGAAAGGGTTTCCATATTGGCGTGTATATTTCTGCATTCTCTTGCAGTCTGTATTTGAGTCGTTCGTACGTTGCTGTTCTGTATATTTCAACCAACCACTGGTCTTGGGTGGGTCGGTGTGGCACGCACCAATGGTAGAAGTATACATATTTTTGCCACTGTGCGCGCTGTGGTTAATAGATGTTTCTTGTGATGCGTCAGTGTTGGTATGTTAGTTGGGTGTTGGTGGAAGACCACCTTGTATGTCAGGTGGAAAGGTAGATATGATGCCTCCAGTAAAGAGGCCTGCACTGAAAACCAGTAGACTCATATGGAAGGACAATGGTAAAGATATGGGGTACGTCGTACTTTTCCTGCTCAAAGCGCCGGCAGGTGGCATAGAGTATTAGGCCCGCTGTGCACATTTTTTGTGGAGACCAGTACCAATTAGGAAGCATTTTAAATAGAGTGAATTTCATTCTGGCCTCTCTGACCCCTTGTCCTCTATGACTGCCGCCCTGTCCTCTTCAGCATAGTGTATATGGAGAAATCCTTACCATTTAGTGCTTAATTGCACAAGAAGGGGCCAAATGTGAAGGTGTTCAATTAAAAGGTTATCAAATCCGGAGACTTCTAGTTTGAATATACCCTAGTGTTTCAGGTATTGCAACACCAGTGAGCTCTCTGCGCCTAATGCCGGCATTCCTAGGCAGCTAGTGAGAGAGTGTTTCAGTTGGAGGTAGTTCCAATCCTGGTGCAGGCAAGTAGAACTCTTCCCGTATTCCCTCAATGATCGTGGGCTCCTTATCTGAGGTTAACAGTTGCTCTAGGGTGAGTTCTAGGTCTGTTGCCACAGATCCCAGATAAGTCGTCCATGTCCTTGAGTGCTGCCATTGCTCCAGATAGGGGCTAGCAGGTGCAGTCTGGTGTTGCTCTAAAAACATTTGCATGTAGTAGACTAGTCCATAAACATCGACCGTATGGTCATATAGGAAGTATGGGAGGATGAGGACGAAGGTTGGTACAGAATTTGAAAGCCCGGTCTAGCGCTCAAAATCTCCCTTTCAATAGCGATCTCTAGCCGAGCATTGTTACGCCTGGTCCATATGTGAACCAACTGCTCTTGAAGAGCCACGTGATAGTGCTCCACGCATGGCAAGCTCAGGCCACCGCATCGCCTATCCGCTATTAGTTTGCCCATTTTTAATCTGGTCTGCATGGTTCCCCAGAAGGATTTTATGCCCCTCTCTGGTTCCCTTAGGGTCGAGGTTTTAAATGAGAGCATGTCCAGGACATCAATGAAGTGAGGCACTATCACCATCTTCACTGCCTGCACTCTTCCAGAGAGCGAGAGGTTTAGTTAGGCCCATTTGGCTTACTTTGCCTTATTCCTGGTTATAAGTGGGTAACGGTTGTCTGCCACCATCTGTTGTCAAACACCTCTAGGTATTTCAGGTTGTTGTTTTCCATTGAAAGTCATAGCTCAAGAGGGCTGTCCTTGTGGAGATCCAGGAGAGTGTCAGGGCGTCGCTCTTGCCCCACTTGATCTTGTAACCGCATATGGTTGAGAAGTCCGAGATGGTGGACATAAGCGCCGGAAGGGAGGCCAGTGAGTTTGAGCAATATGTCATCGGCATATAGGTGGATTTTAGAAGCTATTCCAGGCTTGGGTGTTCCTGTTCTCCGCCAGTGTTCACGTATAGCAGCTGCTAGGGGTTCTAGGTCCAGGAGAAATAAGAGGAGTCATACCTGCCTAGTCCCTCTCCGGACCGGGAAAGGCTCCAAGAGAAATTCCCCGCAGTTAACCTGCATGGCCAGAGTCTTATCGAGCTTCTAGAGGTTCTAAGTCCAGGAGAAATAATAGGGGAGAGAGGGGTCATACCTGCATAGTCTCTCTCTAGGCCGGGAGAGTTTCAGTCAGAAGCCTGGCCCGATATCTAGTTTCCAGACTGTATGAAATAGGTAGGTCCGGTCAATCTGATCAAAGGCCTTCTCAGCATTCAGGGCGAGGGCCACGTGGTTTTTCTGCGAGTCCTTGAAGAGTCCTACCATATTGGCTAAGATACAGAGATGGTTGCAAGAGGTCCTACCTCGGCACAAAGCCCTGTTGCGAGCTGCGCACAAGCATCAGGATCACCTGTTTGAGTTGCCCGGCCAGGACCAGTTGTCTTGTGTTGGTGTTCAGTAGGGAGATCGGCCAGTAGTTACCGCAGTGAAGTGGCCCTTTCCCAGGTTTGAAGAGGGTCGTTATAAGCACCTTGTTTGAGGGGGAAGAGAGACTGCCTGTTTCCCCAGCACTTTTGACTCTGTGCAAATGTGTGCGAAGGAGATACACAGTTGTCAAAATATTGACCAGGCACAAGTAAAACATGCAGTACTCATAGGCGAGTGGGTGCATTGCGTGTTTCCCTCTGACATCTTGTATCCAACAATAGAAAATAAAAGAGAGTACCACATTCCTTTATCTCTTTTACCGGTTTCTCCTCAATTATTTTTCATTGCTCCCTGTTACACTTCAGGAATTGATGTAAAACAGGACACTTTTTTTAATGTGCTCGAACAAGGACTTAAAGAGCAGCTGTTTTGCTATTTGTCTTTAAATTCACCTCTGTACATTAAAGCAGCAGGGCTTCGTCCTTGTTTTGTTTTCAGTGTTGATTAGTACTCCATTTACAGTGTGTGATTTACGAAAAGTGAGGCTGAGGCAAAATAAAAAGGGGGAAAGCACCTATCACATCAAATTAATTCAATCAAACTTTGTGGTGCTCTCATCTGGAAGAACAGCCTCCTAGTCTCCCTAACAGGAGTGAAACTCCATATTGTTATTTAGCAAAAGATGATCGGCACACACATTTATGATTACATTTTACCGACTTATTATAATATCTTAATAAGACATGGGATGCACAAATATCTTTTATATAATAATAATTTGTTGTGTATAAAAATACATTCCTTTATTCTTTTAATCTTAAAATCAGATTTCTGTGTAGCAAACGCGTTTTGTCTCTTCACAGGAGACTTCTTCAGGGCTTGATTCATTATTCTGTTCTTTCGTTGGCAATATATTATTTTCAAACCGGGAATCCCATTGTCTTCAAGAGATAAATCATGTGTTCTGCACTTACTACCCTCTTATGACCATATCAGCATGTCCCTTGTGTCCTTGAAGACGTGTACCTCCAAATAGGTATTCAGTGCCTATGTTGGCATCAAAGTCATATTTGTTATGTGCGATGAAACGTGTGTGCGCGGGTCAAAGGACCCGCGCACACGAGTTATTGCACATAATGATTATGACTTTTTTGTTTAACATTGTGTATTGCCACTAAGTGGCAGAACTTACTTGCCTTTGTATGTATGTATGCATCTAAATGTACCTATATACATTTTTACTGGTTCAATTAGTTATACACTTACAAATTCGCATTGGGATACAGTTTGATTTACACACTTGCATGCATATAGATAGGTTGGATCTTTAATACTGCTTATCTCCCTCCCAAAAGCACTCTTAATGGCATCTCTGTATGCGCTGATAGCAAAACGAGTGACAGTTTTTATACAATATGGAGGGAGTTGGGGGACCCAAGAATTGTGACTATGGGCTATATATAGGTAGCTAAATACCGGCCAGTAACGGCCGAAAATCGGTAATTTTCCCGTTACCGACCGGTATTTAGCCCTTTCTCATGTAGGAGGCATGTTGTAAGGATTCGGTAATTTATCGATTCCTTATTTTAAGGAATCGGTAAAATACCGAATCCTTAAAAGCTATGTAGGAGGCACTTAAGTGAGTGCATTTTTGCATTCAGGATTCGTTATTTACCACCAACTACAAGTTGATGGTAAATACCGAATACCTTTAAGAAAGCAATAATTTGCTTTTTTCAAGGTGCAATGTGGCAGACATACATGCCCTTAGGGCATGTATGTGCGCACATGTGCACACATGCACAATTCAGGGGTGCAGCAGGGTGTCAATGTGACACCCTGCCACCCTTGAATATGCAACCCCTATTGCCGATTCGGTATTTACCGAATCGGTAATAGTGAATGGCTTCCCATTCATTCCTATGGGCCTCCAGGCCCATAGGAATGAATGGGAAGGTGATTCCTTATTACCGAATCGGTATTACCGATTCGGTAATAACGAATATTACCGATTCGGTATTTTTTACCGAATTATTAGCTACATATGAAATACCGATTCCTAAATACCGAATCGGTAAAATTCGGTATTTAGGAATCGGTATTTCATATTTACCTACATCGGGCCTCATATGACAGCATTTTCTCTTCTCCAACAAGAGGATCTTGAATTATGCAGGCATAAAGCCTTTGGCTACAAGGCTCGGAACGTGTTAGGAATCACAGATCCTTTGAGCTAGCGCCAGTTTGGGGCTGCCTGGTGTTTTGCCACACGTTTTTAACTCGGACGTACAAGCATCACAACAGCTCAGTATGCCCTGGGATCAACTCGCTCCCGGAGTGAATGAACTGCTTTGTGACTGCTGCATCTGTATAGACAAGCTGACCTGCTGCAGCGTGTAGTTCTTTTATTGTGGAACCCCGTTTCCATTTTGAGAGAAGATGGTGATTTGGGTGCACAGGTTGGAGGTGTGATGTGACCTGCCTTACGGCATCGCCCCTCTTTCCCTCACCTCAGGGTGTTTCATCAAGGTTTGAAAACACCTCTGCTAACAAAGGCTGTTCCTTTTAAGTAAGGCTTTTTTCTGGCTTCCATCCGTTCCATTTTTGTAGTAATGATTACCAGTGAATGCTTATGCAGATTGCGGCTGTGTGTGCCCTATTGTATGTAGTCTCTCGACAGAGGCATGAAGCGTAGAAGAATGGATGCTGTGAGTCAGGCTTATGGGGCCGTTGAGGAAACAAAATTTTAATTCAGTTTGTGCTTTCACCAGAACAAAACTCCCTTTATGCGCAGACTGCGGAGGTTAGACTGCTGCCTTCAACACCATGACATAGAGTGCCGTCTCCTCTGACTGACACACACTGTGTAACTATAGCAGGAATACTCGACTCTTGAAGAAAATACTAATATATAAAAATTATTTTCATGCGTTAATTTTGAGCATTTTGTAGATTTAAAATGGAGGTTTATTGTCATTGATGTCAGTCAACTAGCTGCATGTACTTTTCTGGTGTTTTTCATACTTTGTTGCCCTGTGTCAAGAATTTTTTTATTTTATTTCGTGAGCCCCATTTACTCAGGATCTAGTTCAAATGGGAGATGCCAATGTTTTAGGGATATCCTGCTATAAAGCGATAAATATGTACCATAGCTGCCAAGGTTTCAGATTGCTTATGTGTGACATTTTCATAATTTCAGTGTAATTATAAGTGACATTCTGCGAGCATGAGTGACACTTTCTCGCGGGCAAAAATCAAGCAATGAAGACGAGGGAAACATATAAATACCAGAAAGTATACCAATTTGAGCAACGAGAAACTGTATGAAGATCTTAAAACTGCTACAAAGCACCAGAAACGGAAGGGTTCCAGTGTAACTGTCATGGCACACAGAGTCGGGTCATGTGTCCTCATGTAACGCAACTGGTGCTCTTGTAAAGCGCTCTAATACCCAATTCCATCGGGTCAGACCGTCAAGTTTGCGCTATATAAAACTAGAAAAAAACAAGCATTGGCATAGCCAATAGGTCTTGCCTTTGGGAACTTATAAGTGTTTAGCCATGCAACACTTGATGTTGTTGCACCAAGGATATTGGGCTGGATAACTAAACACTTATAAGCTCCGTATCTTCACTTGATGAAGCGCCACAAAGGCTCTGCCAGGCCACTCTTGCATAATGCTTGTAAAACATTTTTTTTAAAAACTTGACCCATCTCCACTCAGATCGTTTGACTTAATGGCTTGGCCTGAGAGAGGCCAGTTGGACCTCTTGGTGCATCTGCGTTCTTCAATTACGCTTCCTCTCCCGGACAGATGAGAATTAATTGTATTCCAACCTGAGATGGAGAATAGGGTAAATAGATTTCCTATTCTATCTCTAACGTGGGGTGCGGGGGGCGCAGAGGGTTGTATTGCAGGTGACTAGGCAGAAGTCCATTCTGAGGTTGTCTGTCAGTTATGGGGCAAATAACGAGGGTAGGGTCCAGGGAGGGGTTATGTGCTGTTGCTTGAGGTTCAGGTTGGAGGTTATATGTGGGGTTCGTGTGCGGGTCCTGAGGTCGACGCTGGGCTCTATCCACCATTAGGTGGAGGGGAGGGAAGTCTTATGACGGCCCCATCAGCATGATTCGGCACTCAGCAGTGGTCACTGTGAGCGTGCAGGACCTAGAGTGAGTAGTGCTGAACCCGCGGGAGGGGGAAGGTATTATGGGGCCGGCGCGGCTCTAGCAGGTTTGAATTGGTTCTCTGCTTGTGTCTGTCGGGGAGGGGAATTAGAGCTACCCCCGAGGAGTGCCTCACTCCGTGAGAGGAAAGGGAGAGACTGATTGCGAACAGCAGGACTGAGCTGCTGCTTTCGAGTCCTCTAAACTCGCCCCTCACCACCCTTCAACCCTACATTAAAGACCAGGACTGAAACTACTACAGCCAGGAACTGCTAGCTTCAAGCCTAGAGGGACAGATATCCCCTTCACGAAAATGAACCCAAGGGTGACCTCTCACCCCCAAGGGGTGCACCCCAGAAGCCGGACACCCTTGCTAGAGACCCCAGAGTCTGTGGCTCTGTTTCTCCCCAGGAGTGACTCTGATGTCTCACCCTTGGATAGGAGCCTAGAGTACGCCAAACTGCCATTCAAGGAGAAGGGGGCAGGGTATGTGCCAACAGATGTGTTGTGGTTGCCACGCTCCTCTACCTGTCAGATGTTCCACATGTAGTGCCTTTTGCTTTCTGTCCCTTACCCTCTAGCACCTTCACAGTTTTCACGTCTTTCTCCTGTCACCAAAGCCCTCTGTAGAAGATGTTTGTCTGCCTCTCTCCATCAATGTCCAGAGAACATTCTGCAAAATGTAGGTTGGTTTTAAAACATGCCTTTTGTTAAATTCATTGTGGTCCATTTAATTCAGCCACAGGGCAGGCAGTTGATCATTGGCCGGGAGCTAGGCGAGATTTATAGAAAAAAGCAAATGTTTGAGTCCTTGAGAAACAGTACAGTGGCGCACTGTCTGAGATTGACACTTACCTAACGAGGCGAGCCGCGGCAATTTTTGTTTACGGCCAAGCCGCCCGCATCCTCAGAGACCTAACCACAAAGAAATAGATAAATCCTTCGACAAGCGTTCTGCCCGCACATCCAGGCTCAACAGCAGGCAGCTGCACATTTCGTACTCTAGTGGCTGCCGTGATTCGTGGGGTTGGGTCCGGCCGGTGCAGGGATCACTAATTTGAATTTGAATTTATCGCGCAGCGGTGCCAGCAGTGCCATTTCTGCAACCTGTCTCCCCCAAAGTTTATTAAAACTGTAGCCACCCATGGGCACTGCAGGCAGCAGCAGGACGTGACGTCCTCGCCTATTGAAGTCACCATGTTAAACCTGAGTCAGCTGATCATGATGTCTCAGTAGTTGGCATTGGACACTGCATCGCCTGACATTCAGTCCGAATCAGGTAATGCCTGCCGCCGCCCTATTGATAACATTGTAGCCAGTTAGTAGCTAGCTCAGCCAGCTGAAAGCCCCCAATCCTGCCGGGAGCAGTGCGCTCACACAGCGCGCTGGCACTGAGTCCAACATCAGCATAGCAGTGCTAGACTTGACAGGCAAGGCAGGAGCTATGCCCATTATGAGTGACTTTGCATTTCAGTGCAGTGATGTGGACCACCGCACTGAAATGTGTTAGTCTAACGCCTGATGCGTGATACTTGGCAGGACTGGTGTACAATTTATTTACGTTTCAATTATTGTTAACTTGCCTAAAAGCTTATTGGATCTTTTTGAGTATGTCGCTTTGTTCAGTGCTTTAAATGGGCCGGTACTCACCGGTACTGAGTACCGGCACTTATTTTTTCCCCCTCCAAGAGTACCGGCACTTCTCTGTTATTAAATAGAGTACCGGTACTCACTGTCACACAAAGTCATGTGAGCATGCGTCGCATTTCTACACTGCGGTGCATGCTCACATATTGGTGATTTCACAAGGAGAGCAGTGACGCCATGGCGCCAAAGCAGAGCAACGTGTGACCCAGGCGCGCAACGCCCATTGGACTCAAAGGCCTTCGCCCCCCCACCCCCCCTCGTGTGTTGCAGCCCGGGATGAGACAGTTTCCCCAGGTACAAACACAGCCGCACCCGAGTACTTCACAGGTCTTTAAAAGACCTTTTGCTAGTTAACGAGGCTTTGATGTTTTTCATCCCTTAGAGCCCCTGCACCTCCACTCTACCTTTTGCTTGAAGAATCAGACCCCCCACCCCACACGAAATTTGACTCTAGTTGTGCCTCAGGTGACCCCCCCCCCCCTTCCGCCAGGAAGCTATGCGGTGGGAAGAAAGAGAAGCTCTTTAAAAATCCCAATTTGCTCTGGCTTTCCCTTTCTTCTGTGCGAAAAAGACGGAGAGGATAGCATAGCAGCTGGCGGGTGAAAAGGGGGACAACTGAGGAGAGCTTTCAGAAATGAAGGGGTATAAGCACAGTCGACTAAATAAATCGAGGGGTTATCTGAAAAAGAAGAAAGGGGCAAGCAAAGATATTTGAGAATACACTGCGGGCGTGGGGCAGTGGCAGGGCCGGCTTTAGGGTGGTGCGACCGGTGCCACCGCACCAGGTGCTGGCTTCCTGGGGGCGCCGTTTGAAAGTTTATTAAGCTTTTGAAGCACCTGCTGCAGCGTTTCTTTCCGCCTGCAATTACCAGCCCTCACATAAATGTAAAGAAAACTCGTGTGATTAATTATCTTCCTGGAGAGAGATCAGCGTTTTGTATAGTTGAGGTTTTGACTTAGGTGAAGTTAGTGCAGAGGGTTAATATGCCTGCTGCAAAGAACTTGTATCAAGTAGATTACAGAGTGCATATGATGTAAACAGGTCAGCAGATTACTGCTTTCAAAAGAGACATCCTTTTGTTACTTGCAATTCAGATCTTAAAGTCCTAATATACAACAGTGAGCTATTAACTTTCATCCCAGAACTGCATACACACTGCAAAGTATACATTATTAGAACATCGATTAATGTTGCAAAAAGGGTTAATGTGGCTAGAAATCGATTTTTATTATTAAAGAAAACTCCCAACTATGCTGTTTCTTTTTCGACTCTGCGTTTGTGCTTCTCCACACCAAGCACTCTTAAACTATACTGCCTACCAGTATGGGTGACATGTGACTCCTACACTTTCAGTCCTTTGGCTTAAGTAACATTTCCTATACACTGATTTACACTCGTATGATTGTCTCTGTGTAATGTGTGTGTGATGCAAAGTGCTCGGACACCCTACACTGGTATGAGTGGCGCTATATAACTAATTCAATGCATCTGAGAGAGTGTGGTTATGGTGACTTGGTCACTGTTAAAGGGTGCTAGTGAGAGAATCCGTGGTGGAGGTGGTCATTGGGGGGGCGCCAACAAACATTGTCGCACAGGGCGCCACTAGCACTAAAGCCGGCCCTGGGCAGTGGGTTTAAAATAAAGCACCTGATGGATGAGATGGGGATCATCTGATGAGAGTCGGGGGTGGGTAGGTGTCCCAAGAAAGCCAAGGCTTTCGAGAATGACACAGGTCGGTGGAAGGGGCCTGTTGTGTGAGGACAGAGCGACCGCTACAGTGGCAGAGACTGGTATTTTAAATGGGGGAGGGGTATCCCAGAAAAGCAAGAGAAGGAATTTGATGAGATGAACAAGGGGACATTTAAGATGAAAGGTGGCGTGACCAGCTGAAAAAAGAGAAAATTTAAAGAGACAAATGGGGCATCGGAGGGGACATGGGGCTAAGTAAGTAAGGGCTAGGGACATCAGAGGGTAGAGGTAGGAGAGTATCTCGTCATCCAAAAGAGTGTTATCTAAAGCGGGGGCGGCAGCTGAATAGAAAAATAATTTTGAGGGGACAGTGGTATTTTTAAGTCGTGTTTTTTTTTTATTAAGCAGCTAATATAAAGTTTACCATAATGTGACTCATTTTTTTGTAACAAAGTTAAACAATGAAAGGCTCAAAAAACAATCATAAGAATTCAGATTGCATACTTGGAGGAAGAATGGATTTATCAAAATACTTAAACACAGTATAGACCTTACTAGGGCACACTGGAAGGGGAAGAATAATGTGCACGGAGTTAAAAATGCGCATTTACCAGAAAACACTGAATGTAGCTAACAATATAAGCATTCAAACACGACTAAGACATGACATCCCATGGCTTGATGAAAGTTTCTCATTCATTTCTATGATGTAAGATCACACTTTGAATTGCTTCCAGAATGCTTGTGACTGATATCAAGCATTTCTTAGAAACGAGGCCTATTCCAGATTGTCAAGTACGCTTTTTTGCTGTCATACACATGCTGAGTCACACTTTTTGGTAATTATTTGTTGTTTAAACCCGATAAGTGCTACTCTCCAAACAAAAGCGCTTCAACACCCCATCAGGTGTAACAAGCGCTAAATAAATGCAAACCTTTTTCCCTCTTCTATCTCTCTGCTATCCTTCTGAATCCAAATAACTGACTAACCTATCCACCACTCAAATTACTTTCAGATTTTCACTATACTAATTCAACACTAATCCTTCTTGGGTTCCGGAGTAGTGCGCTACTCGCTGAAAAAGCGCTTTGATGCCTCGTCAGGGGTAGTAAGCGCTATATAAATGCAATTACAATACAATACAATACCTTCAGTGTGGGGGGATTTGGCCAACTTCTACAAGCCCTTGATGGGAAGTGTTACAGTGGTTAAGGTGTTTTCATGGGTTTCTGAACACAACAGCTGGCTGTATCTGGTATTCATGAAAAAAGTGAGCCACGTAGTATGAGTGGGAGCACCAGGGAACCCAAAGCCACCCAAGTGAGGAAGCCAAGCCTTGGACTTGAGGTGAAGGAGCAGGCCTAAGGGAAGCTTTGAGCATCAAACACATGTGGGTACAGGGTGCCTCCCATATCAGAAACCGTGGCTGCAGCAGGCCTGCTGACCACAATCATCAGTGACACTGTGGTCATATGTACATGGTTATATGTGCCTCCATCCCTTTACTAGCCCCTCAGAATTTTGGACTAGATTTTGCTGGGTGGCACAGTATCTGAAAGTGAATGAAAGGGTGAAATATTATTGCTCTGTAACCAGATAACTTTCTTCTCCCAGGATCACTAGCATGACAACTGATGGCTTCCTTTCACCCGATGCGAGTCAGAGTTGCATTTTAGGATGTAGTCTTTTTCCTTTAATTAATTTTCAGTAAAACAAGTCTCTGCACCTTTTAATGTTTTGTTTAATATACAGGTGCCTCTGACAAAAAGGAAAACGTGATAGTTACCTTTCAATAGTCTGTCAACTAGTACAACTTAATACATGCAAGGGCATCAACAATAAATTGCTGAGGGAAGCAATTTGTCATCATTCAAAAATTCTTGAGCCCTTCAAATGTTTTTCATTAGACCCACCCTTAGTCCCGCCTCTAGCCCCGCCTCCTTGCCACGCCCCCAGCTCGATCTGATGAGTACCTGCACTTTTTTTCCCCCATTTAAAGCACTGGCTTTGTTACTCTGTTCGATGCGAGAGTGAGACATTTCACTCTTAGCCCAATGTTTCATTGTTTAAAGTAAATCTATATTTGTAGAGATCCTGATTCACAACAATGATTTCATTATGGACTAAGTACCTGACGTTAAATTTATTGAATAAATAGACTCAAAAGCGCAAGCTTAGTTCCTTCTTTCACCTCCTATTTTACAATTTTTGATGTTCAAGGCTTCCTCAAGTTACAATTCTGAGCTCCCTCTCAACATAGATTTTTTTGTAACCACATCTGCTGAACACGATTTCTAGCGTGTTTAGAAAGAACCAATTTCCTTGGTATTCACAGAAGCAGAACCTCAACATTTTTGAAGAGAAAGCTACAGAAACAATTTTTAGGAAACACAGGGCCAAATTTATGAACATATTTTGTGTTCACAAACAGGCCGATTCAAAGAATTGGCCCGTTTGCGAACGCAAAAAAGGTTTTTCCTATGTACCAAACCCTATTTTACGATTCAGTAACCTATTACCAAATCGCAAAATGGGTTAGCGATTTGCTATTAGGAAGGGGCATGTTTAGGGCGTCCCTTCCTAATACAGAATCGCAGCAGTATGTAAGAATGTCTTGTGACCGGAAAGCAGTCGCAAAACATTCGCATTTTACCAACAAACTTCAAGTTGGTGGTAACCCATTTGCAAATGGGAAGGGGTCCTCAAGGGACCCCTTACCCTTTATGAATGGTGGTGAAAACGTTTTTGAAAAACAGGCAGTGGTCCCAAGGACCACTGCTACCTCTTAAGAAATGAAAAGAAAACTTAAATTTTTTTTCTTTTAAACACAACCTGTTTTCCTTTAAGGAAAACTGGCTAAATTAAAAAAAATATATATTGCTTTATTGAAAAGCAATCAGGGACATGGTGGTCTGCTGACCCCAGCAGGCCAACATCCATGTGATTTTTTGCTTTTCCTAATGGGTCGTAAATAGCGACCTACCTAATTAATATTAATGAGGTAGGTGGATTTGCGACCCGCTACAACTCGCTAAATAAAGCTCTTGGAGTTTCATACAATAGAGAATACCTAATCACAGAAAATCGCATTTAGGTATTGGCTATTTCTTAAAGTTGATACATGTGGCCCTATATAACTAACGTTCAAATTGCAGTTTAAGTGTACAATTGCTTACAGTTTTGGGATCCATTGAGGAATAACATTCACATTTCCAAATACTGAATGTGCTACCAATGAAATCCATTCCACAACACCTCTACGATGCTTACTGTTTACAAAACTGAGATGTATGGGGTGCAACCAGAGTCCCTTTCCAAAAAAAGACTACCACTTGTCTGGAGCTGACTGTCTCTGCTGGCATCCTTGTTTGCATCGGGACTTCAAAAACTAGGATCCTAAAAGACCTACAAAGCAGTAAGAGCCAGAGGACAACACCACCAAACTACGATCTGCATCTGGAAGCCATAACCCACTTAAAACCCTGTACTTGCCCTACCCTAGGCTTACTTCTCTCTCTTCTTCACCAACAAAATGGCTATATAGTGGTCTGCAAAACTCCGTATGTTATGAAAGACCATTTTATCAACTGCTGATTAATGTGGGTTGATCAACATTCGAAGGACACTTTAAAGAAGCATTGACATGGGGTGGTGTGGTGATCTTTAGCGTCTTTCTCTGTATAGCTCAAAATAGCTTGAACCGTGAGTCCTATAAAGTGATACTTTGTACTATTGTAAGATGTAAAGGAACAACTAATTGCTTTATTTCCACAAAGGTGGCATACATGTATGTGGTCAGAGATGCTATGACTGGGAATACAGAACTGGAAAGCCGCAGGTAAAGTACTCAACACACTGAACCACTCTCATCCCTGCTTAATAGCTCAAGATAGGAAAAGAATTTGCCAGACTCATTTATAGGCAACAAAAAGACCAGTGTCTACCGTGGGTGTTATCATCGCACTTCTGCACCAATTAAATTGCCTTATGGTGCTGCGCAAACTCGATATGTCATGAAAGACAGTTCCAATCAACGAATCCCTGATAAAGTGGGATGATTAACATGTGAATGTCTCTTAAAACAAGCATTGACTGGGGGAGGTGGTGATCTTTATCCTGTTTCTCTTTTTGGTACTCAATAGCTAGCTCAGTGAGACCTAAAGAGTGACTTACTGTTGTACTAATGTAAGTTTTAAAGAGTCAACTAATTGCTTTATTTTGGAAGAAGCGAGTTGGCTTTTTTTCATTCTCTGCCGTATTTTTTGGCCCTGAATGTGCCAACCATTCGCTTACCTGACATGTTCGAGTGTAGACCATTTTTCTTTTGGTACTGCCAGATAGTAAAGTTGTCAGCATAGACAATGTGAATAAATTGCTATTAAAGAGAGATAAACTGTGGGTCGCATGGGAACGTGAAGCGTTCAACACAGGTCAATGGTATGTGTTTAGTGCTGTTATTCAGCAATGTAACAGAATGTGTACGCAGCTCTAGATTTGCTGATAGTGTGTTAGCTCATATCGTTTTGGAATCCAGTACACATTTTGTTGGTCAATCCTAAATGTGAGAGCAACTGTTATATATTAGAGCCGTGCAAAGGCCAGGTGTAAGCCTCTATCAGTAGGTCGCTTGGCAGTTATCAAAATAAGCATCACTGTAACCTGTGATGGTACATCAGTAGACTTCAGTGTGTGTGTGTGTGTGTGTGTGTACACATGTAAACATCATACCACATTGTTGAATTGTATAACATTAATGAAGCAATTCATTTTACCATTTCAGACTACATCAGTACTGTGCGGTTTGGTGTGATCACAGATAAGCGAATCGCCAACGAAATTTCTCTGACCGATCCCGGAAGTGTGTACCTTCATAGAAACCTCAACAGATCTTTGGTAAGTGAGCAAAAAAGTCAACAATTTTTACTATCTCATCATGGTAAAATTTGCAATTAGTAAATCCTAACCTCAAACTCAGCATTTCCTAAATCTGAGATGATATTGTGTTATTGAATTTGTGTTTGGAACTTACAATACTTTTATTTACAGCTGACCCTTCATGCTGGTAGGATGCAGCATTCTTTGTCAATGCCGTTCTTTTTTAACTTATCCGCACGAGAATGTAGTGTGATACAGTTTTACATTTTTGCCAAAGGGTTCAGGTGTTTGGTACTAATTATTATTTTTTGAGGCTGGGGCTTGTATGTTAATATGTTGCAGTTGAAAATCACCGTACAAAAACTAATGCAAAAACTCTATCTCTTACTATTACACTATCAAGGGAAGCATATATTTACTATATTTAACTCCACAATTGCTAACCGAGACTTACCTCTCAATATAGTGGTGAGGTCAATATTATGAATGCAATATTTTTATAGGTTGACATTTTCACCGTGATATGGTAGTAGAAATTCCTGCAGTTAATCTATCATCATCAGAATTTAACCCAAAGCAAGTGAGACACCGGGAAAAAGAAGGTGGAAGAAAAAAAAAAACTGGAAACAGTTATAAAGGTATAGAGCAGGAAAGAAAAATAATTTGACATTGAGTGAGTGATTCAAGAGACAGGAAGTATAGGATAGTGAAAGAAGAGATATGAAGTTGAATCACGACTAGGCTGACTTATTTGGTAACCCTTATAACAAATGACTGTGGTTCACTTGGTATCGGGTAAACCCAGTGAAGCCATGCTATAGCATTAAATTAAGAATATATGTATCTAGAATAGAAAAGAAATCAAATAACTAAAGCCTTACACAAGGAAAAACAACAATCCTAAAGACACATAAAACTTGCTAATCCAAATAATTTTGTCCCAACCAATTTGGGTTCTGGCCACACAGTTTTACATATATAGACTCAAATGTCAGTCTGATATCAATAATTTTAATCATGGAAAACAAGGCATGTATAGCAACACATGTAGTATCAAATATATACAAAATGGATGGCTGCCAGTGATTTAGTAACAATACTGAAAAAGTAATAAAATCTAAAAAATTAGGCATATACAGTAAACAATTAAAGAAACACTTTTTTGGCATTCCTTGTCACTTAGATAAAGGCCCAGTGGTAGAATTGACCAGGTCCATCACCAGGACAAGAAAGTGTTGCATAATTGCAATCAATGTCAAAAGATATTAATAATAAGTGACCTAGAGAGAGAAAAAAAGAAAAAGGAGGACAGAACTGTCATTATACATCTTTGTGTGTATATACACACACACACACACACATATATACACGCGCACACATTCAAGAGATGGATCACAGTCAAATGTGTATGAAAAAATCTAAAAATCAAAAGTTGTGACAAAAATCCCAAAGCCGGAATATAGCCCGAGCAAAGAGATTAAAAGCAAATCACAAAAAAAGTCCAAACAATAAAAGTAAGAATACTGTGTAGGCTAGTCTAGAAAGAATAAAATAAAAAGAAAGTTAAAAGGTGAAACTTCGAGGAGGAGCCTAGCGCGCAACCAAGATGGCCGCGTAGGTGCGAAGCTCCCGAGGACCTCCGCGACCTCCTGAATTAATCCTGATTATATCCTGTCTTTGATGAGGGGACTGTGTCTGTGTACCCGAGCTGAGGCGGCACCCGTTTTCCGTTTTCGAATCGGACCCCGGACACTGGTGGGAGCACCGATCGAAGATTGCGGCCTTCTCCGCGCCGGCCCCCCGGATTGGAGTTGTGGGGCGATCCGGGGACAAAGCGAACAACAGCGGCGGGCAGGGCTGGGCGACTCGCGTACCCCGCGCTTTCACTTTCGCTTTTGCGCCCTCCTTGCCCTCAAGCGAGGTAGGGTTGCGGAGCGGGGTGCGGTGGTGTGGCCTTGTCCCGGTGCCTGGCTGACCCGCCGGCTGTGAGTTGTCCTGCGGTCCAGTGGTCAACCCCCCCCGGAACCCGTGAACTGGTTTATCGGCCCTTTCGAGGAGATTGGCACGACTTTGGGAGTGCGACATGTCCACAAAGCAAGATGGCGACCGGGCAAAGGTGAAATCGACCCGCCGCGGCCCGGCACATCAGTCAAACAGTATGGACCGCTACACCCTCCAGAAGGGATCCCCAGAGGCACAGCGTACATCCCCCGCGGGCCCGGCTGAGGCGTCTGCTCAGCCCGCGGATCTGACCCTCCGGGACGTCATGGGCGCCATTGCCGAGATGAAGGCCTCGGTGGACCAGCGCTTTGATACTCTTGCGCAGAAGATAGACTCGGCCCTGGTGGATGTGGGCCTGGTGAGAGCCGACTTGTCTAAAACAAATGACCGGGTCGATTCCCTGGCCCACACCACCTCGAGTCTCACTACAGACGTGGCGGCCCTTCAAAAGGAGGTGAACCGGCTTGGCCAGGCGAGCGCCATGATGGACCGTCGATTGGAGGACGCCGAGGGTCGGGCCCGGAGGAACAACGTTTGTATTGTCGGGGTGCCGGAGGGACGGGAGGAGGAGGCGGCGGATTTGTTTGTGGAAGACCTGATCCTCACCCATCTCCAGCCCCGGGGGCTGAGTAAACTTTTTGCGGTGGAACGGGCCCACAGGGTCCCCGGAGGAAGACCTAAGGTCGGAGCCCCGCCGCGGCCTCTCATTGCCCGGATTTTTAACTTTCGGGACAGAGACGCTATCCTGCAGACTTCCAGGCTACAGGGACCGGTCAAGCTCGATAATATGGACGTGAATTTCTACCCTGACTTTACTCCGACGGTCCAAAAGCAGAGACTGAGTTTTCTCGGAGTTAAACGTCGCCTACGGGACCTGAACCTTAAGTACTCAATGCTTTTTCCAGCTAAGCTGAGGGTGGAGGTGGATGGTCGCACGCACTTTTTTGACCGTCCCGAGGCGGCTGGGGACTGGTTGGATACTCTGCCTGGGGATCGGGGCCGGGGGGGTGGGGGGGGTGCGGTTGGCGGGGAGGGCTCGCTGGATCAGAACTGAGGGGTGAATAGTAGGCCTTGCTCTGGACAACATTTTGGTTACCATTCACTGATCGTGTATGTTCCCCTCCTATGGAGGTCGTACGGGGTCCATTGGGGGCTTTCCCCCCTCCTTCTCTGGGGGACTAGTTAGTTTTTCATCTATGGGGCGACAGGCACACTGCACTTTGGGGGGGCTGACTGGGCTCATGCAGGGGTGCAGGGAGGGGGGAGTTCTGTTGGGATGGGTGGGTGGGGGTGGAGTGTTGTTTGTTTGTACCGCAAGGCGAACCCTTTACTGTATTGTTGTTTTTGAGATGCTCTTTCGGGGACGATTGATGGCTTCCATGTATGATGGGGGGTAGGGATCTGACTGTGTTATCATGGAACGTTAACGGACTGGGGGATAGGATTAAGCGTGGTGTGGTCCTGCAGTATCTGAAACGAATTTCACCAGATGTGATCTTCCTGCAGGAGACACACCTTATAGGTAATTCCTTTCATGCCATGAATCGGAGAGGCTATCGCTTGGTGGCCCATTCGGGCTTCACCTCGGGCTCGCGGGGGGTGGGCATCATGATTAAGAACTCGCTCCCATTGGAGATTGATGAGGTGCGCCATGATGAGAGGGGACGTTACACTGTCTTGGTGGGTAGAATGGAGGGCAGAGTGGTCGTTTTTGTATCAGTGTACGTTCCGCCGGGGTTGCAATCTACCACGTTTGCGGACCTGGGGCGCCTCCTCCTTGACCTCCCGGGTGGGCTTCTGGTAGTTGGGGGGGACTTCAATGCGGTGGCTTCTGGGTCTATGGATCGTCATCCCCCTAGGGACCTCCCCCGGGCACAGGCGTGGCTGTCCGGCCTTTTAGATACACTAGGATTGGTGGATTGCTGGCGACTAAAGCATCCCGCGCAGCTGCAATACACCTTCCACTCGGGTGCCCATGGTAGCCTCTCGCGGCTTGATTATATCCTTGTTCCTGCGGCCTATGCTGGGAGAGTGGGAGAGGTGCGCCATTTGGCGCGGGGTATTTCAGATCACTCCCCATTACTGCTGCACGTTGATGTCTTCCCGAAGGGGGAGGGCAGGGTAGCCCCAATCAATGCCTGGTACCTGCGCGACCCCACTATTCGAGCCGAATTGATCAAATCCTTGCAGCGGTACTTTGAGGAGAATGTGGGGTCTGTCCCTTCGGCTATCTCCCTTTGGGAGGCTTTTAAGGTAGTTCTCAGGGGGGAGGCCCTCTCCTTTATCTCCCATGCCCGGAGGCGCGAGCGGGAGGAGGTAACCCGGGTGGAGGCCGAAATTACTGAACTAGAGGGTGACCTGGGGAGCGGGGTGACGGATGCCACATTGCATGTTCTACACCTCAAGCAGGCGGCCTATAGGGCCCTCGTCACGGAGGCGGCCAGGGGCCTCAGTAGAGAGCAGCAGGGGCGACTGTATGATGTGGGTGATAAGGCTAGTAAATTGATAGCGTGGTTGGATAAAAAGGAGAGAGCGAGTCGTGTGGTTCCATTGATCGAGAGGATGGATGGTGTATGTGTCACCGAGCCGGACGCCATTGTCTCCTGCTTCGCGGATTATTTCCGCGAGGTGTATTCCCCGGTTTCTCCCTGCTCGGAGGAGGATTCCCATGCCCTGCTTCGGGACATCGCGCTGCCCTCCCTTTCGGTGGAGGACAGGGATTCGCTGGACGCTCCTCCCACCTCGGACGAAATTGCCCTTGCTATCCGCTCGATCGCATCTGGCAAGGCCATGGGCCCCAATGGCATTCCTATCGAGCTGTACAAGCTGCGACCGGATGTGCTGGCGCCCCACCTGCGCGCGATGTTCCTGGCGGCCCGCTCGCGGGGTTCCCTTCCGCCGGACCAGCGTCTGGCCACGATCGTGGTGATCCACAAGGGGGGGAGACCCCGTGAGCGGGTCACATCCTATAGGCCTATCTCGCTCTTGAACGCGGAGCCCAAAATCCTCGCCAAGGTGCTGGCCAACCGGCTGGTCGGCGTGGTGGGCGACTTGGTCCACCAAGACCAGTCCGGCTTCATACCCCATCGTAACACGGCCCTTAATCTGCGACGCTTGCACGGGGTGCTCGCGCGTGTCCCGTTCGTGCGGGAACCGGCCATCTTGGCGTCCTTGGACGCCACCATGGCGTTTGATACGCTTGAGTGGCCATACATTTGGGCGATGCTGGCGAAGTTTGGCTTCGGACCAGGCTTCATCAGCTGGGTCAAGTTGTTATATTCCGGCCCATTGGCGCAGGTGGTGGTGAATGGACGAGCTTCGGCCCCATTCGCACTGGGACGGGGCACGCGACAGGGTTGCCCCCTGTCGCCTCTCCTGTTTGCACTGGCCCTGGAGCCCCTGGCGGAGTGGCTGCGGTGGCACCCTTCCATCCGTGGTCTCCGCTGGACCCCCGAGCATGAGGACCGTGTGTCCCTCTACGCTGATGATATCCTTCTATATCTCGCCTCCCCGCGTAAATCACTGATCGTCCTAGTTGATGTTTTGCGCTCATTCGGTCGCAACTCAGGCCTCGTCATCAACTGGGCGAAATGCTGTGTATATGTGCTTGCCGGGGAGGCTCCGGTCCTACCACGGGACTGTCCGATCCAGATTGCCTTCCAGGGGTTTCGGTACCTGGGTATATATATTACTCTGGACCCGGAGGCCCGCTACGAGCGGAATTTGCTGCCCCCCCTCCAGCGCTTGAAAGAGGACGTGGTGCGTTGGCGGCGTCTGCCGCTTTCGCCGCTCGGCCGAGCGGCCTTGTTTAAGATGTCGTTGCCGCGCTTTCTGTACGCTCTCCAGAACACTATGGATTTGGTTCCGGCGCGCTACTTCCGAGAGGTGGAGAGTTTGCAGCGTCGCCTGTTCTGGGACGGGAGGCCACGTATTGCCTTGGCTAAATTGACGCTCCCGTGGTACGATGGGGGGGTTGCCCTCCCGGATATTAAACGGTATTACTGGGCCTCCCAACTAGCTGCGATTAATCATGGCCTTTACGGGCCCGCCCTGAACCCGGCATTTGAAATGGACAAGATGCTCCTGCCCGGTGGCGACTACAATCGAGCGCTCTACTCTGGCGCGCCGGACCCTCGTCTGACGGGACCGACGCGTGTCATGGTGCGTGTATGGCACGCGGCTAACGCAGCTATGGGGTGGAAGGACCGTTTGACCCGGGCGTCACCGCTATATGCGTCGGCGAGTTTGGGCTCCCTGTGGACCTCGAAGGGCTTCGAGAAATGGGACACGATCGGCATCAGCACAGTGGGAGATCTCTGGACGAGGGGGGGATTCAAAACTTTCGAGACGCTGCAGACGGAGTTTCAGTTGCAAGGCAGTGAGTACTTCCGGTACTTACAAGTCCGCCACGCGCTGGGCTCCGTCTTCCCGGATGTCGCGTCCATTCCGGAGTCTTCCCCCCTGGAGGACAGAGTGCTGGATGGCCATGTCCCAGACAGCACGATCTCCCTTATATATAAAAAACTGATCAACGACCGATCGGGCCTGCTGACTGGCCTCCGCGAGGCCTGGGTTGCCGATGGGCTGGAGTTGGACGACGAGGACTGGATGTCCGCGGTGGCCTCTCCGAAGGAGGTGGCCATCCCGGCTCGCCTTCGCTTCGTCCAGCTTAAGATCCTCCACCGGGTTTACGTGACGGGGCCAAGGCTTCTACGTATGGGCTCTGCTGAGGATGGACTGTGTAAGCGTGGCTGTGGTGCTTTGGCAACTTTCTTGCATATTCTGTGGGAATGCCCAAAGGTGGAGCGATTCTGGCGTGGTGTGCACGAGGTCCTGCGAGTGGTTACGCGTGTCGCGCTGTTGCCTGAAGCGAGGCGATGCTTGCTGAATGTGTGGGAACCAACTGACTACTCGGTTCCGCAAACGCGGTGGGTGACTCTGGGATACATGATAGCTAAGCGTGACATTGCTCAATTGTGGGGATCCCAGAGGCCCCCGGCGGTGTCGGCCTGGAAAGAACACATGGATTGGTGTATGTTTCGTGAAAAGGTGGTGTATGTTGCGAGGGGTAAGCCTGGGGCGTGGGTGAAAATCTGGGGCCCCTGGAACGCCTATCGCGGGGGTATTTGCGAGCCGCCACTGCTGCCGGCTGCCTCACCATCTCCGTCCCCCTAGCCGACCCCCTCCCCCAGCCATGGGCACGTGGTTCCCCAGTCCCTGATCTGTTCTCATTCCCCTCTTCAGAGTTTGGCGATTGGTTGGGGTCCCCCACTTAAGGAGCGCGTGCTGTCACTTGGGATTGCGGGTTGCCTTGCGGGTGTGGTTGTTTTTGTGTTGTTGTGTTTCGACAAAAGGAAACCGTATTGTGGGTCTGGAGTTATGTGGCCTGCACTACTGATATCTCCTGATTTACCCTTTTTGCTCCGCCAAGAGATTTTCTGTATGTATGTCATATGCTTCTGCCACTCTAGCGGCCGGCCAGGCGGTTGTAGGCCCATACTTGTAACTATTTGAGATTGCAATAAACGGTTTCAAAAAAAAAAAAAAAAAAAAAAAAAGGTGAAACTTCAATAGTCCCGAATCATGTGTGTTTGAAACTGGAGAAGTGGAATAAACCATGCCTAATCAACACTATGCAGTGACCAAGATGAAGAGTTTTGGGGCATACTTACAAGGAAGTTGCCCCCATACAACCAGAAGCCACCACAAGAACGGGAAAATTACCAAAGCACCCAAAAAAACGAATGTTGCAGACGCAGTATCTGAAAACAGAATAAAAAGTGCTCAATAAAAACCAATAATGCAGAAATATGTTGAGAGAGAAAGAGAGTTGTCAACACTTACTCATAGACCTGCGAACGGCTCAAAACAATCCCAAGATAGCAACTCCTCTAGTTGTGCAAAAGTACAGTGTCCACTGGGGGTACCCTGGGAAGAGAGAGGGGCGCAGATTACGTTGTGAACTCACAGTCCAAGTACGTAAAAATTAAGGTAAGCCGTATCGGCGTCACTTATTGGTATCAAAGCTAACAGAAGCATTCCTAAATAGGTATCCAACTTACTAATGATGGGCTTAAGATGTGCAACAATATCACCAAAATATAAACATAGAGGTGAAGAAATCACCACTGCTCAACTGAAAGGAATAAATCCTCGTAATCCTGTAAATAATGAGAAAAGGCACAGCCTTAGTACCATGGCATTCACGGAAAACCTAATGAGCCAGCTACCGAATACACAATATATAATTGTATGCCTTACATACGGACCTTGAATAGTAATCATAGCAGGTCAAACACCACCAAACGCCTTCACGTCCAAACGGAAGGTAGGGCCATGCTCCTATTTATACGGTCAAGCATCGGGTATAGGACGGGCTAATAGACCACTCACTTAAAGTAAAGTAGGGAATTATGGGGATAGTGGTCCATACACATTCCTGAACATGATTGATTACGAAGGCTCATTCGACCAACTGTGGCTGCCATGCAAGGGCAAAATACAAAAAAACAACATGTAACTAAAACAAAACACAGGGCAATCTCCAAACGATCCAAATTAAAGACCTACCACAATATACTGATCAAGTGCGTTACCCTTAGACTGATACCGGAGTCACATACCAGTCCAGACCAACAGCAAACTGCTTTAGTTCCATATGAAAGAATTACATTCGAGGTGGCTAGAACACATTTGTAAAGGCAACTGGGAGAGATAAAACTCGCCCCCTAGAGTAGGGACGAACAAAAACCTACCACCATGTAAAGATATTTAATCCACATCTGGGCAGACATGCCCCAATCAAAGGCAAATGTCTTTCGACCAATCAGTCTGATCAAGCTAATGGCAAAAGAAGGGATATGGACGAGGGACGTAGCATATGGCTATTACCATCAAGAGACACAACAGAGTCCTTCTCATGGAGCTGCGGCAAATTGAGTTGCCAATGTGCAGAAAATCAAATCAGACACACACTTACCAAACAATAAAAGTAAGAACACTAACAAAGAAAAATTAAACAGTCAAACGAAGACAACAGAGTCCCACAACCAACAAAGAGTGAGCTCCTTAGATTGGGTTATCATCGGTGTAAGGGAAAGATCCTTTTTTGGAGGCCATCCAGTAGTCCATATCACTGTAGAGGTATATGTCATTACTGTCTTAACATAATGTCAACATTCCAAACAACCGGAATTACGTAGTTGTCTGTATTGTATCTTCAATTATAATCAACCCTTTCATAGCAGAGTTCAGTCGGTCGATCCAACGACATTCTAGTAGGGTTATTAGACTCACTTTTGAGTCAATATATGTCAACTTTGTGACCAGAACCCAAATTACTTGGGACAAGATTAATAGGATTAGCAAGTTTTATGTATCTTTAGGACTGTTGTTTATTCTTGTGTTAATCTTTATGTATTTGATTACGTTTCTACTCTAGATGCATATGTTCTTCATATAATGCTACAGCGTGACTCCACCGAGTTTACGCTATCCAAAGTGAACCGCAGTCATTTGTTATTATTTATTTACCCTTGTTCTTAGGGTTACGGGGATGACTCCATAGGTTTTACTACTTATTGGCAACCCTAGCAGCAGGCTCCAAAGGGCAACCTTGAGCCCCCGCAATAATTTATGTATTTGTTTGTTTTACAAATTAAGCACTGATGTGATAGTGGTCTTGGCATAACAATAAAATACATTGTGAATGATGTTGATGTTCTGTAAAGTGAGTAAGCAGTGAGGAGTGGGGTATGGATAAGAGAGGCATGAAACATGCTCTTCAATTGAAGATGCATTGATGGCACTAGGAAAACAGTTTTAGATTAGATAATGTTTGAAGAAAAAAGTTTTCATTATTTTCTGAAAGATAAGTAAGGATTCATATTTTCTCATTTGAACTGGGAATTAGTTCCAGAAAATGGTTCTTGCACCGTAGAATGATTGTGAGTCTGTTTTCTAGGTAGCTAATCTCTTGATTTCCAGGGTGAAAGTTTGTAAGCTCTTCAGTTAAGATGTTTGTAGCACAAGGTTTCTCAATGCCAGAGAGTAGGTAAAATATACAGGGTTGTTGAGGTGCAGTACTATGAATGAACTGCAAGTCAACTTGTATTTAATTCTGGATTTGAGTGGAAGCCAATGAAGGTTTTTGGGGATAAAATAAAAGTGGCTACATTTGTTTTGAACCAGAGGTCATTCTGCCACAGAGTAGAATACTTCCTTGATTTGAGGAAGGTACATTAGCTAGTATAGTTTCCTTAATCAATTTCCAATTGCTGCAAAGATTGCACTGTAGTCTGCCACTGAGATTTGGAAAGTGATATTTCTGTACTTTTTATTCCTCTGCTTACACTGCACCAGTGATACCTACCAATTCGACACCTTTTTGAAGAACAGATACCTGGGAGAATCTTGGAATATGCAAACTGGGATGACTGCTGTATTTGGGCAAGTAGTCCACTGCACCCAGTGAATTCAAGCATTTCTGAAAAAAATAGTGGTCCCGTGGGATTCATGGAGGTGCAGCTTGCATGGATCCCACCACATGTTACCATTTCTATCAAATGTTGGACTACAGGAGAGAAGCACATTTTGGAAAAAAAACCTGGCCCAATCACCTGGCATTCCATAATTTGGACTAGTATGAATGACCCCCGTCCTTAAACTCAGATTCTTAGGTTTATTTTAAAAATACTTGCTTTCCTTCATGCCCAGTTTCTAGCCATTTGAGTGTATCGGTGTGAAACTTGTTCCGCCACCTACCCCGATGTTATGGGTGTGGCTATCTATTTGTGTGCCCAGAAGAATCTGGTGGACATAACTGTATATTACTTTGTATATTGACCTTCAAAGGAAAAAAAATTGCAAACGTTATTAAGCACCATTTTCTCATTAACCCAATTTTCTTTCAGTATTTTCTAAGTATTAGTTTCTTACATCTACGCAAATGACCCCTTCTGAATTGAAAATTTAGTCTAATGCTAAAAAATATAATAGATTTGTTGGTTCACCCATGAGATTCACTTTTGTTTCCCTCATCAAACTGAAAATACATAGATATTGCAAAGGTAGGAAATATTGCTTGTTTTCGCACTGTAAACCTGTTGATGGCATTTAAAAAAAAACAATCATTTTCTTTCATAGAACGAAAAAAACGGTTGTCCTGTTTCGGCTCTTTCTAATGCATCTTAATTACAAATTACAAACCCCCGATATTTATACAATTCCCTAACATGTTGGAAAAAGAGGGTGCAAATTTGGCATGATATTTTATTTTATGAATGGTTAAGTGCAAAATGTCCCAAATATTAAAATGAGTATTGGCAAAGCCAGTAGTTCTGCCTTGCTTTATGTGCAAGCTGGTTGTGTAATAGTCTGGATAAAGTAACAGAAAGCTTACAGAAAAGCACCAAAGTATCGGTCGGGGGTACACTGTGTGAAGTGCAGGATTTTAGGTCACATGTTTTATCCCCCACCTTTCGTTACATAGGCCCCACCTCTTGGAAAGGATTCCTAGTTACGCTTCTTTGGCCACACCCCTTCAAAAGATCCTCCTCCTCTTTCAACCCACTCAAACTTCTGAATAGCGCCTTATGAGTAAGGGTGTTCGCTGCTGGAAAAAGGAAACCTGGAAATCACTAATAGATCTAAATTACCTTTAGAAAGTGCAAAGCTACTCCAGTGCCCACACAGAGTAGCTATTTGTAGGTGCATAGTTGGCGCACATAGGACAAACAATCCCCCGGAAAGCAGTACATTCTAGAAGCAGGACAATCAAAGACAGTGGTATGGTTAGCTGAAATATAGAGGACACAGATGCACACACACACAAGCGATCCCAACAACCGGATGGAAATTGAAAATGAAAAGGCACAAATGTGATCGGTCCCTAGACACCATTCAGAATGTATCTGTAGAGATGAATAATTGAAAAGCCGATTCTGCTAGCGCTGGCTGGCAGAGCGCATCAAGGAAGAGAGGCAAATAACAGGAGACAGCCCTTTCAAGAGCCTTTCTGTGCTCCAGGATTCCATGGCAGCCCGGAGGAGCATCAGTTGTTTCTAAATATTATAATCAAATCAGGAAAATAGAAACGCATTGAACATCTAGAATTTCTTTCCTGTTTTAAAATAAATCATTTTCGAAAATCTTGTGAGCGATTCACACTGAGAAAATGATTTGAACTTATGCTTTTGCAGTTTGTAAGTGTTGCAAATAACATATAGCATTGTTAGGCAATATAAGGGCATTAAACGTATGCACTCAGAAAAGAGCCAAAGTTTCAGTTGACCACGCTGAGATTAGATTTCATTACCTGCAGATCACAGCAGATCGCAGCAGATAGCTTTTGCTGAACCATACACATAGTAACATATATTTCACTTAATTGTGTGACTACTGTAACATGTAACATTCTTTTTATTTTTCTAATTGTTAGGCTTATTGTTCTTCAGCTTATTATTATTGTCTTTGCAATATTTGCAGTAGTAATGTCAACAGAGAGTAGGCATTGGCTACAAAATTCAACAAGCAGGGGGGCTGTGGTTGAAAGCATTTTTACTGTTGCAAACATTCTTGGTTTGTGACTGCAAAAATGGTTTTTCAAGTACAATTTTAGTTGTCTGTAAACGTTTACAAATTCCTAATTTCCACATCTTACCGAATCTAGTGATTAGATGGTTTGTGATTAGATTACTGTTGCAAAAATCTATACACTCTAGATTCGGTAAAATGTCGAAATTATGAGGAGACTGAAAAGTTGCAGACTCCCAGTGATCACATAGAATGGTCGTCTGCTGCCCTAGCAGGACACTATTCCTGTGATGGTCACTAGTCTAAGTGGATTGCAGTTTGCAACCTACCTCATTATTTGTTCATGAGGTCGGTCATATGTCCCACTCTGATTTGGAATTTTATTAACTGACCTTGTAGGGCAGCCTATTTATAAAATTCTTTACTGGTCTTTAAAATACTAGTCATAAATTGAAACTGGATTTTTGAAAACATATCTTTTATACACCTGGTCCATTGTCTTGACCCTTCTGATCGATACTTCTATCTGCTGATTCCTCAGGTTTTGAACATTTGGATTTGGAATTTTTCAAGCAGTAACCGGACTGGTTGGTAAAATTGTGCCACTCCACGCTGACATTGTTCTGCTCCAAAAAAGACGTGTGGAGCCGCATTTAAGTGCATATAAGGTGCGCTGATGTCAGATCCTTTCTTTTCACGACACCAGACACTAATCTAGATGTACCCTTTGTGTCTTAATGAGACTAAATTCTCAAACGTTTACCTAAATACTAGTGTGTGCAAGAGTTTAAACCTTGTAGGGACTGTCTAAGAAAATGCCTGTGACAGCCCCCACCCTCCAATTTGTCTTTGGTGCTTTTGGTCATATCTACAGAACAAGGTATTTATCAGTTGTGTGTGTCATGACACCATATGGTGAGATCCCTTTCCTGAACGTCTTATGATATTTCTATTTTACCGTGCCAAATCCCTGGTTAACTGATCTCATCACTGACCTGTGACACCAGGGAACCCCTGCTACTTCCCGACCTAACTACAACAGAATTAACCGTTTTCTACTTATTACTATTTAATATGACGTTCAATATTAGATCACAGGCACCAATATGGATATTCCATTTTGATCTGAAGAACTCAATCATATACCGGAAATGCATATCCTTTTGAACCAATTTAATATTCTGACAAACATTCCACTTCTCAAGAATCAACTCCATATTGAGGTTTCCATGCACTTCAGAACCTCTGACTTAAGTTGATCACAACCACACAATGGAATACTAAACTCCCTTCGGAGTAGATATAGCCAATAGAATTGGAATAAGGCTCAACTACCAATAAATATTTTACCCGCAATTTTATATCACTGTCCTTGTGGTTGACACTTTAATCTTATGGCCTCGCAATTTGTATACCATCTTAATGGGGTGTATAAAACTTTCCTACACTGATGCATACAACACTGAGTGTTTCTTCACACAATACCTTTATAAATACGTTTAACATGTTTGCAGTGTCTTACTTTGTAATTTGGACTAAGCTGGTTCAGCAAAATTGGTTGAACACTTGGCTGCACTCAGACCACTTGTTATGTACCACAAAGGAGTCCGTGAAGTCCATGCTTTTAAATATCTGTCCCAACAGATTTTAGTAAATTTAGCACATTTCCGTGTTTTGTGCGATGGTCAACTAAATAGAACTTTGGTGTTCCAGCGCAACCACCCATACAGTACCTGATTGACCTGAAGCGTCTAGCAGTCCTACCAAGTACCACACATCGGAGGTTAGAATAAAGCATTTTAGTGCTGGTGTCCGCATAACCGCACTAAAATATATTAGTCACGCATATATACAGCGCTGCCGACTCAAATTATGAAATAAGGTGCTGCAGTCATTTCTTCCTTTTTGCTGTGTGCTGCTGCCCCAGCCGGCCTCTGCATGCAGTTCAACACAGCCTGCCCGCCCCAGAGGAGTCATGTTGCCATGGTTACCTTGCTACTTTCAGTTCTGCCTCAGCTTGAGCCTAGCTTCTTTTTTAGGCAGAAAACCCCATAAGACATTGTGATCTCAGGTCTGGCCTCCCCGGACCAAGTGGGAGGATCAACAGAAGAATAAACCAACTGGTAACAGCTAGTGCGCCGGTCCCAGCCTCATGTGGATCTGGTGCCTTCTGTAGTTTTACGGTAACGCTGAAGTGATTTGCCAGCCATCCACATTTCTTCCTACTCTCTGCCCATGCTCCTGCCTCATACTCCCTGCGACAAGGTGATACTACAACTGCTGCACCCTGTGTGTCCCTGTGGAGGAGGCGTTGCAGCATGGGCATAGAGCAGGATGTTTCCTCTGACACCACCAGCTGAGTCCAGGCAATATCTCAACTTGTGCATGCTTTTCTTTCTCCTGAGCCTCTATCACCACGGACTTTACCCATTTGCTGGTCGAATTTATAAATTATGTTTTTGATCCTTGAGTGTGTCAACATGAGCAACTTTGAACTCCGCCTGCCCTCGTCTGTGGGCACAAGTGCAAGGGGGCTCAAGTAGTACTGTCAGTATGGGCGGACACTTAAAGGAGCCAGAGCCGGACTGCCTGCCAGTGACTGCAGGGCAGGACGGAAGACGATGACTAGCATCTGCAATGGCCAACATGAGACCTGGCACTAGCCCACAACAATTGGCACTGTAAAATCTAAATTAAATATTTAAAAAATAATCATTAATTTATTTTAATTAAATTACTTCCCACCCTATCACCCTATACACCCACAACCCGCTACGGAACCAAAGAATGCAAAATTTAATTAAAAATCAAATTCATAAATAGTAAAAATGTAACGCATATATTAAACATAAACAATACTTGTACAAAAAAAATGCATCACATACATTTAAAATATATCGGGCCCAATAGCTAGCCTAGCGAGCCCGTGGACACCTATCAAAGGGCCTACGGCAGGGTGGTTAATTTCCCATCCTCTCAAATGCTACCACGCATTGGAATCCTGATACAAGGAACTGGGATCTTACCAGGAGTTTGCCAGCTGCAGGGGCTGTACCATCTCTTTAATCTGGCTAGAGTTTTCCACTCGACCCATATATTGCGACATAACTCTCCACCCTTGGTGATAACATACAGATCTCTATCTTTGACGCAATCTTTCAAGGACTGTTTACTTACTCTTGGATGTTATTTGACACTAGTGCATCAAATGTTTTCATAAATTTCAAATGATTCTACAATAAAGTGAAGAAATGGAACTGGATCTTACCAGAAGTTGTCATTTTCAAATTGTCTTATACCTAATTGTAACATATTGTCTCCTCAGTTAATATGTGGTGCAGCTCTGTTTCTGCTTTTGTGTATTATACCTTCCTGTTGAGGAAGGCATCTTCGGGCTAGAGGTGCTGACAGAGAAGTGCACACAAGGATAAACAAAATATTATCCAGTAACAAAATATAATAAGGGTAATTAACGGTGAGAGTGCTTTGGTAGCATTTCTAGGTCCGCTGCCCATTTTTTAGATGCTTTTATTTAAAATATAAACTAAAATACATAACGCTAATTAAAAAAATCTATATTTTAAACATCTAAATTTTTGCAAACAATATTAATGACTTCTATATTTTAAAAATGATATTTCTTACCTTAAATTTGATATTCTTGATGACGATATTTCTGAATTGCGATATTTCCAACTTGATATTTGTGTAAGTCGACATTTCCAACTCGATATTCTGTTTCAGCACCACTATTTTTGGTTTATTCTTTAAAATGTCCTAACTCCGGTTCTATACATTGGATTTTGTTTTGGTTTTGATTTCGAGAGAGAGAGAGAGAGAGAGTGTTTTTGTTTGTTTGTTTTGCATAAATACTTTACACATTGCCTCCTCAGATACGCCTGACTGCTCTGTGCCATGCTACCAGAGGGTGAGCACAGGTTATCTTTTGGTGTGTACCTAGCTTACCCTGCCTCGAGTGGTGGTTCTGCTTGGACAGGGTGCATACCTCTTCCAACCAGAAACACCATATCTAACCAATATGCTGAGTGCTACCCTTCTGCATTTAATACAATAATCGTATAAATGCATATTGTTTTGTTTCCATAATGCTTTTTCACGAACCAAACAGTGTTGCACATGTGCTATGTCTTTAACTTTCGCGACAGAGATGCCACACTTCAGATAACGAGAACGGCCCGCCACTGGCCATAGACAATAGCAAAGTTACCTTCTTTCCAAACTTTACTCTATGGGTCCAGAAACAAGGTCGTAGCTTTCTTGACGTGAAGCGTGCAATGCGGGACCAGGAAATGAAATACGCCATGCTGTTCCCCGCAAAGTTGCGAGTGGAATCTGGAGGGAATGTATGGTACTTTACTAGGCCTGAGGATGCTTGGGACTGGCTCAACGGCTGGCGAACAGTCGGTAAGCGTCATCGTAAGCCTGCCAGCGAAAATGGTAATAACGGCAGGTCGAGCCAGCAGACTGGGTCCCAGTCGGGTGGTGAATCAGCGACACATGATTCAGCAAGATAGATATAGATGGTTCGAAAAGAAGTGTGACTGGTCTTTGGTTAACATGACTAGTTGAGCTGGCCCTCGCTTGACATAGATTGTTCTGTCAACCCATCTGCCATTAGAACTCGTTCACGATATGGATCTTGTAATGTTCAGCTCTGCAATTGTACTTGCTTCCTGCGAAGGTGGCATCATTGTCTTTGTTCTTTGAGTATCACGTGATATGCCTTACCTACATGCTAGGGGGTCGAATGCTAGGGGTACGGGTATCCACACGAATCAATGCCCCAGAGAGTGGGTTTGGATCACGTTCCTGACACTGTTGAGGGTGGGTGAAAGATACTCTGCAAGTTTGGGGTGGCAGGAGGTTCTGTGTCCGTCGAGCAAGGAGGCAGCGTGGGGGGGGACGTTGGGCAGTTGGGTGAGGGGAGGTTTGTTTAAATTGCACTGAACGTTGTGGGTTTTTTATTTTTTGTGTGTTGGTAGTGACTTGTTTCACATCGTATATGCAAGAGCACACTGAGCACGTAGATTTGATACATCGCACCCTATTGTACACAATTGCGACTTGGACAGGCGACATCTCACATCATTTACATGTAATATGCCTGATCACGAAATAACGAGAAATCTCCGCATCCTCACGTGGAACGTGAATGGTCTGGGCGATAAACTAAAGTGCAGGGTTGTACCCCAGATAGCGCCCTGCTCCAGGAGACGCATCTCCATAGGAATAGCTGTAAGGCACTGTGGGGCTACAGGTTAGTGGTACATGCCGATTTTACATCTAGCTCCAGAGGGGTGGGCATCCTAATCCGTAAACAGTGTCTCTTTGTGATCTGTAACACTTGGGTTGATGACCTGGGGCAGTACGCTGTCTTAGCGGGCACGTGGGAGGGGAAGCCCCTAAATATCATCTGTTTATTTCCCTCCGGCGCTTAAGGCGTCCATGTTGTCTGACTTAGGCAAGCTACTACTAGATCTTCCGGTTGGCACATTAGTATTGGGAGGTGATTTCAATCTTGCATTGGATGGTCGAATAGAACGGCGGCCTTCTCGACCTCACCCACATGACACATCCCCCCTGAAGGATTTCCTCATGGCATTCGGCGTTGTAGACCTCTGGTGCCATTTTAACCCCCTGACTCGGAGTTTTACTTTTCACTCCGCGGCTCATGGTAGCCAGTCCCGCATTGACAACCTGCTTATGCACACTGACGATCTCCCCAACTTTAGTGACGCTAAATCTCTGGCTCGCAGTATCTCAGACCATGCTCCGGTTCTCACTCATCTGACTTTATCCCAGGAACGCTGCCGCCTCACGTTATCTATCAATCCATGGAGTCTGAAGATCCCGCAGGTCAGAAGTGCTCTTACTAAGGGTGTGGATCATTACTTCACTGAAAATGCAAACACGGTTCAATCCAGTATTAAAACACTGTGGGGGGCTTTTGGGGAAGTAAATAAGGGTCAGGCACTTTCACTGATGGCGGGACATAAGAAGGAACGGACGGCTAGATTAGTAAACCTAAACAAGAGATAAGAGACCTAGAGGATGAGGTGGCGACGAACGACGATGAGCGACTTACCCATACACTGAGTATTAAATGCCTAGATTACCATCAATTAGTGGGGGAGGGCAACACAAGGCAACTGCTCATAGAATATACAAATTAGGCGACTACTGGTAAGATGCTGGCATGGCTGGAGAGACGTGAGATGGCTCAGAGATGGGTGCCCCTTATAGAGACGGACGCAGGGGACTTGGTACAGACCCTCAGCACATCGCCGAGAACTTTGCCTCCTACTTCGCCTCTATATACTCTTCTACCACTCACACCACTCTGCAGGACTCATGAGACCTTCTCGCCACTATTCCGGTGGCGGTCCTTACGCCAGATGACCGTGACTCCTTAGTGGGGGATTTAACTGAGGAGGAACTCGAGACTGCCATCAGTGGCATTAAATCGGGCAAGGCGATGGGCCCCAATGGGTTCCCAAAAGAATTTTTTGAGTTAGTGTCATCTAAGATAATGCCCCCTTTACATGCGATGTATGTAGAAAGCTATAATTCGGGCTCCCTACCCGGAGAGTTGATGCTAGCTTCTGTTGTCGTCCTACACAAACTGGGCAAATCGGTCACGAGATGTGAGTCTTACTGCCCTATCTCGCTGTTGACTGCCGAGGTTAAAATCCTGGCTAAGGTTTTAGCCAACCGCCTACTTCCAATCATATGCAAACTTGTCCACCCCGACCAGTCAGGCTTCATGCCTGGCCGTAACACAGCCCTCAACCCTTGATGCTTACACGCAGTGTTGGGAAGAACCAATACCATTTTTGAGGATGCGGCAATATTATCACTGGATGCAAAAATGTCATTCGATACCATTGAATGGCCCTATCTATTTGCCCTCTTTGAACGACTGGGGTGCAGCCCTAATTTTAGTAAGTGGGTTTGGCTGTTGTATACGGATCCCACAGCGCAGGTGGTCATAAACCAGTGTATCTCCCATAGTTTTTACCTAGGGAGAGGGTCACAACAGGGTTGCCCCTTTCGCCCTCGTTTTTGCTCTACTGCTGGAGCCGTTGGCGACCTGGATCAGGGGTGACCCTATGATTAGGGGCTTGAAGTGGACAGATCAACATGAGGACAGAATCTCCCTTTATGCGGATGATGTCTTGTTATATGTGGCGGCCCCTAGGGCGTCAAAACACTGAATCCTGCATATTTTTGCACTCTTCAGGGCCCATTCTGGCTCCACCATTAACTGAACAAAGTCTGTTTTGTTCATGCGGCGGGGTCCAGTACCATGGATTCCTAAAGACATTACTATTACAGTGGCGGTTGAGGGTTTTCGCTATCTTGGTATTTATATCACACTCGACCTGACCCATTTTTATAATACTGACCTCCAGCCCCCCTGGCCAGATTCCGGAAAGATATAATTCACTGGCGGACATTGCCCCTCACTATACTAGGCAGAGCGGTGCTGTATAAGATGCTAGCTGGTAGGTCCGCATATACGGACAACGCTCTCTTGGACACCGCTTTTCCAGAACCAGGTTGAAGTCTTATCTGCCGTCGTATAGGATCCATACATACCGTTACACCTACTCTCTAGCCGGGGATGTGACCGTCCTGAAATAATTGCAATTTACCTGGCATGCGTATTCCTAGCGCTCTTCATTTCTACTGGCGTCCGATCTAGACGTTCCGATTTGTACTGTGTTTATAGTACCACTCGTAGTTTCATCTTCCTATTCATAGCCCGTAGCGGTGCGGCCATACTCTATAAAGTAATTGGTTGGCCTTATTCTCTATAGGAAGCGGTGCGCCTATCATACTTGTTACGAAAATGTTTAAACAAGTACTAATTCATACCCTCTAAGAAATTGTTTAATAAGTTTCCCGTCTGAACAAGACTTTGGAATAAGTTGGGAATTAAATTGACACGAACTTCCAAAGGATTATTGCGCCCTGACGAAGGAACTGTGGGTCTTTTGATCCTTCTCCGAAACGCGCGTCGGCGCTCCTCTCTGCTCCATTTGTCATCCTTTTTGGCGACATTTCTATTTTTATGTGTATATATTTGGAATGTATCACTACATGTTTTTATAAGTGACTCTTTGTTGCATAGGATGTTTTGTATTGTTTGTGGCTTTTTGTTATGTAATATGCAATATGTGTTCACTTTAAATGTTCGGTGTGTGTCTCACATTTGAATTTTGATTCCCCTTTTTAACAAATCAACACATGACCAATTTTGTGTTTGCAAATGTATGTTACTAAAGAGAAAAATATAAATATAAAAATAATGACATATAAATAATGTATAAACTATTTGATTAATAAAACTGTGAATTATAAATCCATTTCTGTGGTTCATGGTTGCTGCTGTATATTGATTGTGGAGATATTCCCCATAGCTTAACTAGTTGTTGAGAAGAGGTCTTTGTTCATATTGTGTTTCCCTTCCCTGCCATCCTCTTCTCATATTCGTATATCAGGGACCCTCTTGTTGTTTACTGTAAGATGCTAGCTCTCCCTCGTTTTTTATACGTATTACACAACACTCCTCACAAAGTCCCCGACGCCTACATTGTGTGGAGGGTGAGGTCAGGAATCTCTTATGGGACAGGAAATGTCCACGCATAGCGACACACAAACTCACCAGCGGATGGTATGACGGGGGGATTGCGTTACCTGAAACAATATTAGTGGACCTCCCAGCTTGCAGTGGTAAATCAGTGGGTTTTTGCCCCTCCGCAGGACCCGGCTTTACGTGTGGATAGATGGGTATTGTCTAAGGGAGGTTACCAGCGTGCACTCTATTCCAATCCCAGGAAATTACACCTTCCAGGCCCCACCACCCACACAGTGATTCTCTGGCATATTGTAACTAAGAAACTGGGCTTGCACAATAAAATGACACTGCTCACCCCCCTGTGGGAATCTGAACGGCTTGGTACACTGAGTAGGTGTCCGGGGTTTGACAAATGGGACCTTATTGGACTTTCCTCAGTGGGTGACCTCTGGAAGCAAAATGCCATGATATCGATCGCCGATCTCCAACGAGAATACCAACTGGCCGGGTCGGAGACATTCCGTTACCTTCAGATCCGACATGCCATTACCTCTGGTGTCACTAGTGGTGAGAGCCTGCCGGAGGCCTCCCCACTGGAAGATAGACTTTTGACCAAACCCGTTGACAAGTAAGGCGATTTTTCTCACTTACCGCAAACTGCTGAACACTAAACCTGATCCATTGATCCGACTTCGGCAACTGTGGGAAACGGACCTTGGTTACTTAGAGGTTGATTACTGGCAGGAAGCTCTTTCCTCCCCTCGGGAGGTTGCCATCCCCATGCGTCTCTGGCTCGTCCAGCTCAAAATTTTACATAGAACCTATCTAGCCGCACACGTACTGCTTAGGATGGGCCGTGGACCAGATTCTAGCTGTCTCAGGGGGTGTGCTTCTGAGGGTACCTTCTTTCATATAATCTGGGAGTGCCCGCAGTTACAGCCTTACTGAGAGAAAAGTGTCTCTGAATTAGTGAGGGGGAGTGGGAAAGCTATCACCATCTCACCACGACTTTGTTTATTGAATATATGGGAAGCCACAGAACTGACTCAAACAGAACGCACGTGGGTGTCTCTGGGATTTGCTCTGGCCAAAAGAAATATAGCCCAGGGATGGGGGACCGGAATTTTACCGAAACACTCAAAATAGGCCAATGATATGGACAATGCCATGATTGCGGAGAAGGGTGTGTTTAAACATAGAGGTTGTCCTGCAAAGTGGGATCATAAATGGGCAAAGTGGAATATATCTCGAGGTGAAATTTGTATCTCTCCCTCAGTTGAATTGTGCAAGAATGCCATTGATATTGATGATTTTCCCGTCTAGTGCTGTACTTCACTGCGATGAAAGTTGTGAATCATGTATAGATACCCTCTCTTGCTATGTCACTGCTGAGTGGTTTTGTGGCCTGTCACTGTACCGTCACGATTGTTTAATAAAAAGAGAATAAAAAACAAAAAAGTGCCCATGTTAATCCCCAGAGAGTCTTTAGACATGCCTACAGCCCGAACCACTGGACAGAATTACACCAAATTTGACAGGAAGGTATATTTTAGTTTGCATATCACGCTTTCAGGTACCCAGTGAATTAGTTGTTGAGAAGTTCAAGGAAATCACTAATTTGCCGTGACCGTCACCGTGGCACCCCATGTAACGTTGCAACAAATTCACTAATTCTTGAATATAATTGAAAACATTTTCAGAGCAAATATTTACCCACCCATGCTCAGCCTCACTTAGGCACTTACATTCCCACTCAGCCACCCACTCTGAGACTCATGCTCCGACTGGGAGTGTGTGGTATCTTGCTTTCTTCTCTATGTTGAACCCACTCAAACACTTCTACACCCAGGTAGAAATCTACTCACACTCACACACTCGAAACCACTCTGAGACTCATGCGTCCACTCACTGACCCACTCACACTGCTGTTTATTCTGTATCTACACCTGTAACTTCTTGTAAAGAATACACATTCAACTTCGATAAAGCTACAACAGAGTTCCCTGCTTTTATTGAATTCCACCCTGGCGACGAGCTGAAAAAGGACCCTCTTGGAAAAAACAAAAAGGACTACACTGAACTTAAAAAGGTCATCTTTGCAACTAAGGAAGAAGAGACACGTATTGAGATACTTGCTTGCGTCTGGGTGCCCCACCGGTGTCTGGTTCCAATGGACAGCCTCAAGCTAGAGCAGTGTCATAACCATTGCTGAAGCAACCTTACTTCTAATTTATCTGCAACAGGCTTTGGCACATACTTGATGGACTACCTGGTCTACTGCTGGTGAGTCAGCTTACTTGCGAGTGACTTTTCTGCTGCTGACTATCCTCTCTGTGCCTGCGCACACCTGCAGTTCCAAAGCTTTGTACTTACAAGAGCGCTACTTGGACTGCGTGGGAGTCCGTGTCTTGAGTAATGGATTACATGTTTATTCTGCCTCACAAGTTGTGCATACTGCCTAGGAAACATGGCATTTACATTTTAATCAACCGTTTTTTTGCTGACCTGCAGTCCCACAGCTTGGTCAAGCTACTTGCATCAGTGACTACGTCATGCAGTGGACATTGCATTTTGTGAGAAGTGACAAGTTTAAGCTTCTCTTCTGTTCATCCCTACATCCTGTGAATATGTCTGTTTTCAGAATAACTAATTTGTAATTAGCACCCCTGTATGCTCCGCGTTTATTTAGTTGCTTTGTACTCTAACAACATTTCCTGACGGGCATTTATTTGTTGGGGGAAGTCTGCCCGATTCTTTATTAAGGGAGCGCAGCACTCTTCATAACTGTCACTGCATCTTTTAAACTTTTCACGCTCCCTCACAAGGCTCCGTACCTCTCAGCCTTGAGGGAGTTGGAATCCGGTTCATCGAGGGATCTTCGCGTTGTTCCACAAGAGGTCTTATGTGATGTTCGTGTCACAAGCTGCTGGTGGCCGCCGCACTGCATAAACGTGCCGTGAGCCACTCAGAGCGGCATATATGGTGTGCCTCCATGTTTCGCTTGTACTTTCAAGTGATTGATTTTATTACTTTTACTTTTATGGAGCACCTTCGCTCCAACCGGATTGAGTATTAGTATTAGGTGCTGAATACTATTTATTTCCGTTGGGTCACTTACTATTTGGCACGCTTTCTGGCGGTGTTAATCTTTATTTGTGTTGGTTTGTGTAGGGCATTATTCTTAAGCTCACCTTATTAACGTGGGGGGCACTTTACGCTCCACCATTTCTTGTATTGGTTTGTGTAGGGCATAATTCTTTAGCTCACCTTACTAATTTTGGGGGGCACCTTACGCTCCACCCTTTCTTGTGTTGGTTTGTGTAGAGCGTAATTCTTAAGCTCACCGTACTAATTTTGGAGAGCACCTTACGCTCCACCCTTACTTTTGCTTTTGTCCGGTGGTAGACCCAAAACCACGTTAAGTGAGTTCTTCACTTCTTGCATTTATGTCTTTAAACTCTTCTCTTTGCTGTTAATAAGGAGAGTGTGTTATGTATGTGTTCCTTTCTATTCTGTGTTGTGCTCTTTATCTTACCACTTGCCTCCTTAGTTTTTATTGTCTCAGTTAGGGAAGGAGGTGTGTAGTATCTTGCTTTCTTCTCTATGCAGTCCTTTCTTTCTGTCCTGTACTCAGCTGCTCAGCCAGTCTCTGTGATGTCATAGAATTTTGCCTCTGTGTATGTTCATGTGTATCTGTCAGTTTATCTGTGTAGGTTGAGCAGCAGGGTTGTTGCTCCAGGTGGGGCTAACTATACTGATTCTACTTATTATGCTGTTTATCCTGTATCTACACCTGTAACCTCTTGGAAAGAATACGCATTCAACTTAGATACAACTACAACAGAGTTCCCTGCTTTTATTGAATTCCACAGAGATGCACTCAGATACTCATGAACCCACTCAAACTCTTCTACACCCAGATAGAAATCTACTCACACTCACACACTCGGAACCACTCTGAGACTCATGCGTCCACTCACAGTCTGAGTCCTACACTCACACACCCACTCACAGACTCCTACTAATAGACTCAATCAGAGTCTCATGCGCCCACTCACAGACCCACTGAAAACTCTTACACCCACTTAGAGAGCCACTGAGATACCTGCACCCTCTGACAGATCTAGTCATACACTCACACACCTAGTTATAGACACACTTTGAGACGGGCATTCCCACTCACAGATGCACTCAGACACTCCTGAATCCACCCAGTTACAGATCCACTCAGATGCTCACACACTGACTCAAAGACCTACTCTGAGATTCATGTGCCCACTCACAAACCCATTCAGAGAATGAGACACCCACCAAAATGCCCGTTCATACACTGATGCACCAACTCACAGACCCAGTCATACACACTCACATCCACTCACAGATTCACTGAGATACTCATGCAGCCACTCAGACACTCATGTACTTGCTCAGAGACTGATACACACACACACACACACACTCTCTCTCTCTCATGGAGGTACTCGTAAATCCAATCGGACACTCACACCTACTCATGCACCCACTCAGACACTCACACACCCACCAATAGACCAACTCAGACACTCAAGCACCCACTCACACACCCAGTGAGACACTTATGCAGACACTCTCCGACCCACTCACACACCCACTGGGGCACTCTCACCCCACTGAAAGACCCACTGAGGCACACCTCCACTCACACACTCACTCTCAAAGGTTACAGATTATAGTTAGGAAATAAAATTTAAAAGCCTTAAAAGTGTATTTAAATAATCAAAGGTTACAGGGACAATATAGTTAGACTCAGATTTCACTTGTACAAAACCATTGAAATTTAGTAGTTATACTTAACTGAGCTAATTATAACTTACTCCCCCGCAATGCACTGCTTATGACCTAACATATTACATCAAACCTGACATGATCAGTGACATCATCTCAAATGACATAACTAATTACATCACTGATGACATCTTCCACAGAACCACTCACCCCTTTACAACCTCTCATACATCTACTCAAACACCCACACAACCACTCTCATACCCATTCACAGACCCATACAAACACAATCCCTCACTCTTCCATAGATCCACTCACACACCTGTTCACTCACTCATACAACCATTCATTCACTCACCCACCCATACAGCCGCTCATGCAACCAGTCACTCACCCATACAGCCACTCACACACATATTCACCTATACAGCCACTCACACACCTACTCACACATACAGCTTCTCAACACAGCCACTCACTCAGTCTTATAAACACTCAGTCACTCACACACACACACACAACCACTTACATACACAGATACTTACTCTCCAATACAGCCACTCATACACCAATTCACCCATACCCCACCTACACACCCACTTACTCATACAGCCATTCAGATACCCACCCACGTATCCAGTCACTCATGCACCCACTCGCTCACCCATACAGCCACTGACAAATCCACTCACACACCCATACATCCACTCACACACCCACATATACACTCTACAGCCACTCACATACCCATACAGCCACTCACACACCGAACAAACCACTCACACACCCATTCAACCACTCACACACCCTAAGAGCTAGTCAGAAACCCACCCACTCACCCATGCGGCCACTCATGCCCCCACACAGCCACCCTCTCACACACAGATACAGATAGTCACACAACCACTCAGATCACATATGTTAAAAATATTACTCATTAGTAGTACACCTAGTATACTAATCTGACTTTTGTAGTATGTTAGTATATATGTTTAACACTCATAAACTCTTAGAAAACATTTACACTTACTTGATCTAGTCGTCAGTGATGTCACAGACCATGTCATTACTGATGTAATATTGGAGGTCATCATAAGCAGTACATTGCAGGGCGTATGTTTTAGTTACCCCTGGTAACTATAACTGTTGAATATCAATGGTTTTGTATGAGTGAAATCGATCTATAACGTCCCTGTACCCTTTAGGTTTTTCAGTGGAAAAAATATATATATTATTCACTGTAAGAAACAAAGGCTAAAGTGATGTTATAGTTAGGTGAATTTATCAGTGATAACATTAACATTTTGAACAACAACAAAAAAAACACTAGTTCTAGGTAGCAGCACTAACTATAACTTGCGCCCAAGCCATGCACTTCTTATGACTTTAAAGATGACATCAATCAGGGTATGATGTTAGAAGTTTGTAGTAATCTGCTTGTTAGATAAAGGCACCTTCCCTGCCTTTGTTCTCTGCCTGATGCTCTTACAGTGTGATGTCATTTGTAATGTTATGAATGTTTGTACTGAGGGTAGAGCAGTTGGAGAAGATGGGCTGAGTAGCCAGGAGGCTGCTCCTGGTGGGGCTTATATTGAGATTTACATTGGAACTTACTAAGATGTAACTGATGAATAAACTACAAGAGCTGTCTATGAGACTTCTTTCATTTGTACATTGGCAACGATTTAAAAAGGAGAAGAACTTGCGTGTGGAGAAAAGAAGAATATTTGGCTACTGGAACTGAAGGTACTAATATTACTAAAGACATTGATCTATTTAAGCTATCTGGCACCCTCCCCACCAGTGACCGGGACAATGGTCGCCCTAAATAATTCTAGGTGCCAGATCCACTTGTGTATGAGACTGTAAAGTGTATCTGCAGTCCTGTTTCAAAACTGTGAAGCTCAATGAAGAGGTATATGCTAAATCAACCTCAAATTGTCACTAACGCTGAATGGGTATGGAGCGCTGTGTTGAAATGGACTGTGATGTAGTGATGTCGGGGGCACACATTGAGCCCCGGTAGGGGAGAAGGTCATGCCCCGGTGTTGAATGCTGACAAGGCTCCAGCGTGCCCTAATGAGAAGTGGCTGCACATGGTAGAAAATAATCGGGGGCAGATTTTGATCACATGCTTTTAAAGAATTATCAAGCTTCGCTGTTAAAAATGTGACAGAGAACAAATGTGGGGAAAACTGCAGTCCACATCAATTTACAGTTTCAACTGTGAGCAATGATCTAGTAACTGATGATGTTGTATTGTTAGAGCATCAGGCAGAGAACAAAGGCAGGGAAGGTGCATTATCTAATAAGCAGATTACTACAAAGTTGTTTTTAGTTCTCGCCTAGCGAGGCTGCGCAAAGCGTTGCTCGCTATGGGCGAGATCTATTGTTGTCGACTTGGGTCGTAAGGGGGACAGGACATGTGCACGCGTACGGCACGGCCTGGACAGGGATGTACACGCGTATGGTGCGGGCAGGAGTTGTAATAACTCAGCAAGCCGTACGCGTGCACATCAACTGTCTGTGCCGAAGCTTAACAGACAGGAGATGTGCACGTGTACGGCTCTCGGCGTTATCACAACTCCTGCTCGCACCATATGCGTGCACATCTCCTATCCAGACGCGGTGCGCTTGCATGCATTATCAGCCGATATTTAACCACCTGCAGGCTCCCGCTCAACCTCACTCACCGGCTCTTGTGGGGACTCTGCGCTGCTTTCCGGCTGGTCTCCTCGATGGCAGGGGGGACTCGCCTCTTCGCCCGGTCACTCTTTGTGGCGCATCAACACGCGGGGCTCCGTCTTGCTCACAAGAGCCTTGTCTGAAATCCTGTTCCGGTCGCACCATGCGGCATTCACGAAGGCAGGGTGGGCTCCCGCTGGACTTCCTCTGCTGCTTGCCAGTGCGGGGTGGGCTCCCGCCTCGCTTCTCCGACACGCGGGCTGCAACACGTGGGGCTTCCTCAGCTCACGGGAGCCCTGGACACTTCCGGCCGCGAGCTCCATGCCCCGCCCATGTCCCAGGCAAGGTTGCCTGACTTCCGGGTCACGCTGAGAGCCGCCCGGAGAAGGCTTCCAGAACAGCTCGGGCTGCGGCGGCGAAATGCAAGGTGGGCTCCCGCCGCATCCTTTTACTTTGGTGGTTACACAGTGAGTCTTTTTTAGTATATAAGCACTATTTTATTTAAATAGTTTCTCCTACTGCAGGCACAACATGTTTTCCTGCAACATTCAGTGTGTCATGCGCCCTTTCACTTTCTAAGCAGCCCGGGACAATAGTGGCCGCTTCTTTCAATAGGTCTCCCATTTATAAGAGTTTGAGCTATTGGCATTGTACATGAGAATGCCTTTTATTTATGATTTAATTATCAAAACATATAAATAAAAGACATTGTCATTTACAGTGCCAATAGCTTAAACTCTCGCAAAGGCGAGACCTATTGCATTGCAAATGCTTGTTTTGGTTGGTAGAGGTGTGCACCCTGTCCTTGTAGGAACCACAGTCCTAGTTGCGGTAGTCAGAAACACACTTTAAATGAACCTCTGCTCACCCTCTGGTATCTTGGCAGAGAGCAGCCAGGCTTAACTTAAGAGGCAATGTGTAAAGTATTTGTGCAACTCTTCAAACAGTAAAACTGTGAAAACTCCACAAAAAGACTCCACCGCCAGTTTAGAACAATAGATTATGATTTTATAAATAAAACAAGACCAAAACAACAAAACTCCAATAAGCAGAAGTCAAGATATGAATTTTTAAAGAATAAAATTGTAAATAGAGTTTATAAGCAATATGCACTTATTGAGGGTTATCGTGTCGTGCTGGACCGGGGCAAAGTCAAGAGTTCAGGCCAACTGCAATAGATCACAGGCCGGATAGAGGAGAGAAGCAAGGCCCGCTGAACAAAGTACCTTGATCTTGGTTGCAACAGCGAGATGTGTGGTGCAGCCGAGCAATTGGGTTGCAGCCAAGCAATGCGTCGGTGTCGATCCCACTGTCTAGGGGATGCACCTGTTCCGAAGACTTAAGCCGAAATGCGTTGGATCCAAAGTGGTTGCCCTGGGTTTCTCCACGCAGTTGAGGGAATGCATCAATCATCTCTCACTGCAGCGGCGGCGATGCAGTGGTTTTGGTGCATTGGTTCTCGGGGCGACGTGCTGGTTCCGAGTGCAACGCACCGGTTCTGTTGCTGCTACAGCGGTGATGCGTCGACTCTGCCTCATGCAGAAGACGATGGGTCAGGTCCACTGAAGCAAGCACCTGGATTCACTTCCAATGGACCAGGCGCATGAGGTGAGACTTTGGTATCCCTGAGTATCAAAATAGGAGGCTCGCCAGCATGCCCTTGGCGATCACTCTGGGTGCAAGCATGATTCCAGTTCTTCCTCTGCTGGGTAGAGGTGAGCAGAGCAGCACAACAGAAAAGCAGTTCTTTCAGAGCAGCAGTCCAGCAGAGTGGCAGTCCCTGTTGTAGCACAGCAGCCCTTCTCCCTTGCAGTTTTCTACACAGTTCCATAAAGGTCTGATTTGGTGGGGTCACAGACCCAGTACGTATACCCAGCAAAGACTTTAGACTGGAGGTGAGCTCAAAGAGGGACTTTGAAGTGCACAGAGGTCCTCTCTTCCCATCCCTGGCTCCAGTCTCTATGCAGGGGGTATGCAACCCCTTGTGTAGGGACAGGACATTGCCCTTTCAGGTGTGTCAGCTCCTCCCTCCTATCCTGCCCAGGATGTCCTATCAGAATTCAGATGGCCACTCAGTCACACCTAACAATTCCTTTGTCTGTACGGCTGTGTAGAAGGAAAGCCCAAAGTTCAGCTGTCACCCACCCCAGACATGTATAGGCGACAGGCTGCAGGCACTCCGATTTTAAGAGTAGAGAAAGGCCATCTTTTGAAAAGTGTCTTTTCTAAAATAGTAATGTTAAATCCAACTTTGCCAGCAAAGAGGATTTATCAGTACCATTCCATTGATATTAAACTTGATAGTGCTACTCCTTCTCAATCAGGAATTACAGCCTGTAAGTGGAATAAGGGATTCCCTATGTTAACCTGTGAGGGGGTAGGCTTCAAAGTAGTGAAAAACGAATTTAGGTGTTTCTCACTACCAGGATATGCAAAACTTAAAACTAAGTGTCCTACCTTTTATTACACATCACCCTGTCCTATGGACTACCTAGGGTCTATTTTACGGGTGATGTATGTGTATTAAAGGGGAGTTTAACACTTGGCAAGGGATTTTAAATGCCAAGTTGGCATGGCAGTGTAAACTGCACACACAGGCTCTGCAATGGCAGGCCTGAGAGACATGTTTAAAGGCGTGGCACAATCATGCTGCAAGCCGAATACCACCTGAATCAATGTACTCTTTTAACTTGGAGAGTTTAGACACTTAGGGGTCTATTAGCATGGTGGTCGGAAAATCACTCCGACTGCCATGGTAGCGGGAAAACACCGCCCGCCAGGACCGCGGGAAAACCGCCGGTTCAATTATTATGCTCCGCAGTGGAAATCTGACCGCGGCGGTCGGATAGCGGCGGTTAACATTGTGGCGAGCGGTGCTGCCAGCAGCACCGCCGCGATGTCCAAACAAGCATGTCCTGCATGTCCCTGCTCTGTGTTGCTGGCACTGCATAGTGCCTGCCACCTGGTACAGGGACATGTAGGGGGGTACCCTGCCCCCCCGTGCACCCACACACACCCCCAACACATTGGGGGTCCGCAATGGACCCCCAGAGACATTCTCTGCATACCTTTCTATGGCGGTTCCACCGCCGCGGAAAGCGGCTTTCTGCCGGCATCGTAATCGTGCCGGCGGTGCTTGGCCCTGATCCGCCACAATTGTAGCGGTCCAGCTCCGCACGCCAGGCAAGCGGGCGGACTGCAACCGGTGGAAAAGTGGCGGCCGGAAAATCACACCGCTGCGGTCACAACCGCAATGCTAATCGGACCGTGGGGGGGCCAGGGCTTCGATGGCGGGCAGATGTCCGCCGCCTGTCTGGCGGATGCTACCGCCCGCCCAGCGGAGGACATCCACCCTCCATCCTATTGGACCTCTAATTGTTATAAAATCCTTGTAAGTGCTTTGTGCCTCATGTCTATCTAAGATCAGATTGATTTAATTGGAGGTCATTTGATTTATTTAGCCAGTCTACCATTATTCATTTGATTCTGTGAAACATACTATTATTTTGAGTATAGTTTATACTTATAAAAGTGCTGAGATTTTGAACAGCATTCACCCCACAATTTGTTAATATAGTGATTTGTTGTGATTATTACAGATTTTATCACATCTATAGAACCAAATATTTTATGGCTCTTGATTGATCTACTCTCCAGTAAGATTTTAAAGTTTTATTTCACACAAAGGGAGCTCAGGAATGTAGGATCTGCTTCTTGTGGTTACCCCCACTTTTTGCTTGATGTCACACTGTTTTGACTAGCCTGACTGGGATCCTGCTAATCAGGACCCCAGTCTATCTGCTTTCTCACTAAAAATGTTATGCCATGTACTTGGGTACACTTCAGATTGGATACCGGGGTACCCTTGTCAATCCCTAGTATATGGTACACATGTACCCAGGGCATAGGTACCCAAGAGGCCTCCCTTGGGCTGAAGCATGTATTATGCCACCAATGAGAGACTATGCAAAATGGAACTACAGGCCTGCCATTGTGGCCTGTGTAAGATGGTGCATGCACCACTTACTTTAGATATAGGTTTACTATATCTATAGGTCACAACACTTAAAACCTATAAGTCACCCCTCTCGCAGGCCTTAACAATCCTGAAGGCAGGGTGCTGGGTTTTACGCGAGAGGCTGCCCCTGCATGAGCGAAGCACCCCTGCAGCCTTCGGCGACCATTCTCCCAGGTTGTCGGTGACGCAGCCCGACATATAGGTAGAGGTGCATTATATGCTGGCGTAAAATTCTATCTATCTCAAAAACGGCTGCAACAAATAATGTCATGTTTGGTTTCAAACACCTTGGAATCATACCTCCACACTGGTAACCGGTGTGGGAGGTATGATTCCACCCTTCTGAAGCAAGCTTGGTGGGGTCCCTGGTCTTCCCGGTACCTGCCTTCTTGACCTGGACAGCACAAAAAGGGATACTGCCGACCAGAGAGACATTTCAGAGAAAGGCAGTACAATAGGCATCCTGTCACAGGTAGGTGTGACCACCTCCCAGACAGGATTTAGGGTATTGGGGCTGGGTGGGTGCACTTCCAAAGTGCCTGAAAGTCTGCACGAGGGGCACATTTGGTGTCCCTGTGCAGAGTCCAGTTCACACCAGTCCTGGGAGCCATTGGCTACTGCTCTGGCACGAAACTGGACAAAGGACATGGGCGTAACCTCCCCACTGTCCTGATCCTCCCCTGGGAAGGTCCTCTCCCGTGGGTACAAAAGGAATTACCTGGCTGTAGGACCCTAGATTCGACGTGGACATCATGCTCATCAAGAAACCACTGACCTTCGACCATCTGGACACACTGGACTTCGCTGGACTTCGACTGGGCCCGGCTTCGCCTCCCTCTCCGTCCAAAGCATTGTCTGTGCCCGTGCACCATACAGGCTCTGTGCAGGCCCTGTGGAGCTTCAAGGACAACTAAAGTATCTCCCTTGGGGTGAAGGAGTCACTCCCCTGTATTCGCAGGCACCGCAACGCAACTGACCGGTCTGCTGATCCTGGGCTCCTGCGGACTCCGAAAGCTCCAGCAACACAGGAGGTGGTTCCTACATTCCTTGAGGTCACGATGCCCTCTCACCGAGTTTGAGGCCAGTATCTCTCGTGGGGACCACATAACCTGAACCTCTGTACACCGCATACTTTTGCAAGTGCATATGCTTGTTGGTGTTCCCCAACTAAGTGCATTGGGCTATTGATAGCCCCAAACTCTGTGCACATTTCGTACAAAGTACTCCGGCCTCCTCGCAGTCTGTGCCCTGCAAGCTGTGACTTTGTGAAACTGCTAGTGGTCCCCTTGCGACTCCTGTGCCTTTGGCCTGTGGGTCCACTTGAGGGACAACACTGTTTTTCTTGGCCCCCCCTGGTTGCTTCAGGCCTGCCCTGACTCCCCTTGCTGTGGTGAGTCCTCTGAGACTTGCTGGGCCAGACTGTAACCTTCTTTGACTTTCTTCGTGGGTTGCCGCTGCCAAGGCTTGTTGGTGCTGCTGCTGGACACCAACCCCTCAGCACTCGACATCCTTCGTGGGACAGATCTATCTAGCTCCTGGTCGCCCTTGACGTCTCCTGGTCCCAGCAGCTGTAGAGTCAAGGTCTCCTTCCTCACACCTGAAGCACCCAACATCGGTGGGCATTCGTCTACCGAGCCCCTGGTCACTCCTGAGTGACCAAGACTCTGTCCCCTCTGCTTTCAGGTTCCTTCCATCAAGAATCCACCTGTGGGTTCCACCGGACACTTTTCTTCTTTCCAGCATTGGCATTTCTTTGAAGACTCCCATTGAGAATAACAGCGGTTTCCGACACCAGTTCAGCCCTATGCACCCGGCTTCCCTGGGATAGATATCTCTGGTACTTCAGTATCCATGGGTGGGATGGCTCTCCAACCTTCTATGTTCCAAAGGGTTTCCTCGTAATCCACCGGGAAGGGTACTTAAACTGTAAAATTGCACCTGCAACTCTCCCATTGAATTGTAGGTAGCACGCTGGCGTGTTCTCACACTTTACCCGTCCTCCGTGGCGTCCCTACTTACCTTGGGTGGTTCCTTGGGGTCCCAGCGATTCTACACCCTCTAGATACTGTCTTGATTCGAGTTGTGGTTCTTATACCACTATTTTAGTATATGGTTTGGTCTCCCCTGGGAGCCCACCGTGTCTTAGTGCTACTTACATTTGTTTCTGTGCTACAGTATCGTGTGCTTTGTGTTTTTCTGCGTGTAGCAGATACTGTGATGTATTTAAGGTGTGTTATAATAATAAATACATATTTTTATAACTACTGTGTGGTTCTCCTTTAATTTAACCAATACTATAAAGTTGCATTCTGGTAAAACAAGCTGCTTAACATTCCTTTGAGACTAAGCCTGGAGGCTGCTCCCTACAGCTACCACTTGGATAGCTTGCTAAGGTAATCTTTGACCTCTTAAATCACCATAAGGGTTGTTTGGACTGGTGCAAAGTGCCCACTTTAATTAGTGGACAACATATATGACGCCAACTTCTCACATGGAGGTAAAGGCTAATTCTGAAAAACGTGCTAACTTTTCTTTTTATATAGATGCGTTTAGTCATTATTTAATGGTTTCTTCATGACTCACTTTTTAGAATAAGTCTTTCTTCACTTTATTTCGGGTGTATATCTTTTTTATCATCGAATACAGTTTTTCTGACTATGCTTCTTACAGAAGGGTCCCTGTTCTACATAAGAACTCTATGTCCTGAAGATGGTCTTATAGATGTAGAACACAAGACCAAAATGTCAACATACATACCCATTTTCATTTATGAAGGAAGACTGTTTGTGTATGAAACCTTTGCTTGATTTGCTGGCAAATTTCTTTGTAAATAGGCATCTGAAATGAGTTTAATACACTGTTGACAAGTACATATTTTTCTATATGATTGTTAATCTCTGTCACTCCTCTATATGCGACTATTTATGTACCCTCAATTTGGTTTGTTGAATTATGAATTCTAGCAAAAAAGAATACACTCTTTCCTTGTTTTGATTTATTCGCTTTTGATTATCGAAATTAATTTTGAGAATTTGTGTTTGAGGCTACTATCTGGGCACTCATTTGTGATATTTTGATGCAATGATTTTACATGTTTATACAAAACCCCTTATAGGCACCTTTACCTTAAAAGCAAGCATACTAGTAGCATTTAATTTACAGGCCCTGGGCACATGTAGTGCACTCTACTAGGGACTAATATGTAAATTAGATATGCCAATTGGGTATGAACCAATGTTACCAATTTTAGAGGAGAGAGCACATGCACTTTAGCACTGATTAGCAGTGGTAAAGTGCTCAGAGTTCTAATTCTCAAATTACTTCATTGGTGACGTCGTCCAATGAGTATGTTAGTTTGTTTTATAGTTTGCGTAGTGGTGAGTAACTAGCATAGTACTTATAATAAATCCTAATTTTGTAAAACCTGAGACTAGCTAATTGGTGTAAGTGTTTACGGAACTCATGTGTTCATAATGCCCCATAGCTGTGTAGAGGGATTGAACACATTATAAATGTTTGCATTCAAGAGTAATCTGTGTGCAGGTGACAGTTGACCTGTATTCATTATGCTGCATACAGTTTTTTGGTTCTGCAGACACAATTTTCAACAAGAGAAGGAGTCTATGCAGGAGATGCTAACTTTTGTAAGCAGCTTTGAGTTATTAGAGAAAATCATGCCAGCATGATAATGTATACTTAACATAGTGTGTGGCCCGCACACTAACCTATGTACGTGTGCGTGTTTTGCTTCAGAAGATGGGCTATCTGTAAAGTTTTCACTAGAGTATGAAGGGTGCACATGGTATGATATTTAGCACCTTCAGATATTGGTTATGTTTTGAAAGTAGTTTCTTTTTTGACAACTGTTGCATAGAATGTACACTGTTCATAGTAGATTCTTTTGAATACCCTGTGGTGTTTGCAAACAGTGTGGTATAGAATGAACTCTCTCCAGAGAGTAAACCATGTTTACAGTTCTCAGTTCTCTACTGATATCATCTTCATAAATTGATGAAAGCTTGATGTGTGACAGGGGTTTGATACAGATAAAAGCCCTCCATAGTATGCCATTTGTTTTGGAATTAGCATTCACTACTTTTGCTTTCTGTGAACAGTTGTATACAGATTGAACACCGTACTGAGGGAGAGTTTCCCATGTCTGTGGTTTATTGTTAATGTGAACCCTGCTACCTGTAATGAGTATACTATGGTGTCAATGTTGGACATAAAGCCTGTTTTCAACAACTAAGGGAGTTGTTTCTGTGTTCGTAGTAATGATGCCTGATCCTTTCCTGAGCTTTTTTATACTTCCCCTCAGACTTTTACATCCATAATAATTAATAGAGCAATATGCTGGAAAACGAAGTTTGGGTGATGCCATGAATGATGTCATCAATTACATCATTTGAGATGTCATCAGTGATGTCCTAAATGATGTCATATACTTCAAACTAAGAAGAATCACCCTTTCAAACCAAAAGGGGCAGGGTAGAGTATACAAAAGACAAGAATGTCCCTTCTGTGCAGATAAAATGTGTGTATAACATACACTTATGTTCCTATAACCCAGTTAAGGTGCACCAAACATATGTATAAATCAATAATGAATAAAACTAAATATTGCCTTGTCTCTGTATTAAAAAATATCATACATTTTTATTGTTGTCACCAAAATTCACATATGATAGCATGTCAATATTAAAAAATACACAGATTAAAACAAACTACAACATACTCCACTTTTAAATACCTATATTGTATACAATGTGTACATCATATAATCAGATTTACCATCACATTATACGACATCCTCATCCTAGTTGTTCTAATCCATCCACATTTTTTTTAGAGATAAGAACCGAGTAGAACCAACAACAATAATCCTTATTACAGGAAATAATACAATTCAGTCCTTAATCTTTTTGTTAAAAAACACTTTCTTTAAAACAATATCCATTTGAAAAAATAAACTGAATCAATGATGTGATGTCTTTACCACTACCCATCCCTAAACCCCCAAATTACCTTTCCCTCCCTTTGCCACTACCCACCCCTAAATCCTAAAATACACTTTGCAGAACGGGTGCTTCCTTTTCCCGATGATGGCCACGTGTATTAATAAGTCCAACTAAAACACTCCACCTGGAGCATAGAGGAGCTCTCACGGGTGTCTTGAAATCACTTTATTAAAAGGCAGATGCATTTAGGCAAGAGACTCCTTCATCAATGCCAATTTACATGGAGAGTGTTCCACGGTCTTTTCAACCTAACTGGACTTGCTCTGATTGGGGGATGATGTATCGCCAACAAAAGAGGACTCTTCTTTGTTCATTGATGTTTTTGCTGACAAGCCACCATGTTTAAACGATGTTAATCAACTCCCAATAGTCTCACTTATAGTGCAGAAGTCTTTTTTTGCACAATTTTGCCTCACAGTTGTATAATTTTTATGGCGCACCTTATAAATCAGGGGGCATGTCAAAATTTGTTAATGTCTTTCTTACCCCAAACAGGTGAGTCATTCACGTTCAAAGTATATATTTCAGCGCGCCATTTTCACCACAGCTTCTGTTTTCACGAGCGGGTGCCAGGTCCTGCGAGGGTGTACTCGCACTTATATCCAGCTCAAAAAAGTTTTGAACAGCACTCGCGGGAAAATAATTATTCTTTTAATGGATTATTCATGCACTTAATCACAACAGACGCCTTTCGGCAAAGCGTCTTTTTCAATGTTCGCGGCCGCCATTGTTTTCAGTTTTTTATGCAACTTTATTACGTCCTGTTAATCAACAATGAAAACAGACTTAGTGATCTAAATCAAACATCAGCGGCATCTTGTAACATGAAAATTCATGTATGTTACAGTACATCTTAAATATGTTTTACATTTCAATTTTAATTTCCATTGCTCGAGCTTAGTGATTTTTGGCTATACTTTTAGGGTTTATTACATTTTCTTATATTTTCACTCTCAACAAGTTCCCTCTCTCTTAACCCCTTCGATGCTGCGCAGATTCCGCCGCTGTGCTGGCGGAATCTTGCGCGGGCGTGGTCATGACGGAATGGTTCCGTCATGAGCACAGCTCAACCGTGGGTCATGACGGAACCATTCCGTCATGAGCACCGAAGGGGTTAAAGGACTTCATATCTTCTATCCAATAATGGGAAATATTAAGAAGCTCAGCCTGCTTCTTACCATCATGCCCTAGATGGGCTTATGTTCCAATTATTCTTACATTTCGATTTCCACGATGCCTACTTTCCTTGTCTAAAGGGGACTTGAATTCTTCATTATCAGACCCACAATGGGTTCTTTATCAGACCTATCGCTGCCCTCAATGTCTCGCCCTGTATGGGCATTTTGTACTGCTACATAGTTGACATAGGTGACCCATACTTGCGTTTTGTCTTATTCTATAAATGAACCCCTCAGTTCTTCACTACTATTCAGACCCATAGGAGTTTTTGTTTGTAGATCTATTATATATCGAGATTCCAGCCTTCTCAGCTTCAACTCTGTCCCCACCGCTCACATCTTGGGGTACATGATCTATGAAAAATAATTGTAACAAATTTCTATTACTTTGGTGGTGAGACTCGAAATGTCTCTCATATGTTTTAAGATCCGCTGTTTAGTCGTATCGATCGTACTCCCTACGTACTTCAACTCGCATGGACATATTAGGCAGTAGACAGTGTATGAGGTGAGGCAATTCGTAAATTTCTTTATCTGTTTCGGTTCTTTCAGGCCTGGAACCTCAGAGGTAAATACCTTGTTGCAATACACGCAGGCTTTGCGAGTTGCATGTTGTTGCCTTTGTAAATGTCTTTCTACTATATCATCTCTGCTAGACAACGATTTTCTAAATGTTAGCAGGGGGTGTGCGGGTAAGTCCTTCCCAATGATGGAATCAGATTTCAGGATCCTCCAATTTTTCTGCATGATTTTCTTTACACTAATACCAGCATTTGGAAAATTGGTAATCATTCTGAAGTTATTCTGTGTTTCTTTCTCTCTATTTCTGGTCTCAATCTCATCTTTCAATAAATCTTCTCTTTTATTCTCTTTTACTCTATGCAATGCTGTTGCAAGTATTTGCTTACAAAATCCTCTTTTCTCAAATCTCTTAACACTGTCTTCTGCTGCATTCTTAAAGTCAGATTCTGTCGAGCAATTGCGCTTAATACGCAAAAACTCGCCATAGGGGATACTATTAATTAATATAATGGGATGGGATGGCTACTAGTGTGTAGTATTGAATGCCCCGCAGTCTGTTTTCTATAGAGGGACATGCAGATCTTATTGTCACTAATGAATACATTAACCCGTTCCCCGCTCATGACGGAACCACTCCGTCATGAGCCACGGGCGCCGTGTGCTCATGACGGAGTGGTTCCGTCATGCTGCGGCCGTTGGCGGCCGCTCCTCCCACGCGGCGCTAATTCCCCACCTGTCCGGGCGATTAGCGCAGTGGGCGGAGTCATGACGGAACCACGCCTTCATGAGCACAGCTCACCCGTGGCTCATGACGGCGTGGTTCCGTCATGAGCACAGCGGCGCCGTCAAGCCCCCAAACCCCCCCAGCGCTGCGGCGGAATTCGCGCCACAGCGAAGGGGTTAAGATCAAGAAAATTCACCTTCTTAGAGCTAATCTCACCTGTAAAGCTCAAATTGCTATTATTTTCATTTAAAAAGGAAATATACTGTTTAGGTTATTCCTCTGTACCTTTCCATATGATAAATAAATTATCTGTGTCTTCTCCAACTGACTATTCTTTCTACCAAATTGTCTTGGCATGATGGTAAGAAGCACTCTGAGTTTCCTAATATTTCCAATTATCGGGTAGAAGATATGAAGTCCTTAGAGAGTGGGGAATCATTAAGAGTGAAAATATAACACAATTTAATAAACCCTAAAAGTATGGCCAAAAATCACTAAGCTCGAGCAATTGGATTTAAATATGAAATGTAAAACATCTTCGAAATGTACTGTAACATATATGAATTTTCATGTTACAAGATGGATGCATTGCATGGTAAAGGTATCTGCGTGATGAAGGTTGTTTCCCATTTAATATTGCTTTGGGATGCAAATTTTATTGCACAGGGTTGCAGCCACAAGACTACAAGTTCAGGATAATATTTTAGCAGGATTTCCTGGGCCAATATATGTATCTACATTAATATCCATTGTTTTTTTCATAACATAGATCTTTATTAAACAATTGTTATAATACATATGAGAGCACATTAGCAAGTGCTTTGTTGGTTGAAATGTATTACTTTTTTCACTTCGTATCTTAATTACACTATATATATATTGTATAATATGATATATGAAATATACTACACACACACATGTATTTTCACAATGTATTTTTGGGACCTATTGTACACTGGCAGATGGAGACAAAATAGACTGAACCCATGATGTGAGTTTGACCATTAGGCTTCAGTAGATTTACCCAGGAGGAAATTAAGGAAGTACACTTTTGTCATCTGTAAGAACCACTAAGGGGACTGCCACATTACATACAAAGCTGTACAAGTTTTATTAAAAGATTGAGTGACTTTTTCATGTTTGTCACATGAATACTGACTTGACCAGTGATGCGTTTTAATTTCTACTTTCAGCTAACCGTAGCTTCTTAATATCCCGATTCTCGAACTGAAATCTGACTATATTTGCTCTTTCTCTGTGTTTTGTTACCCATCTGAAAACGTTATGTCTGGGTCAGGATTTCCGACATCACATGTTGTATGGTTGCAAAAGACATTGTGGGCTTTCCAAGAACATATACGGGCTTGTAGCCCACCCATTGCTTACTATTAGTTTCTTTCCGGTCACTCATGCCTGCTTCTTATTAGATATTTTTTGTCAGGCTTGTGTTTTTTCCTGCCATAAAGCATAGCCTCTTTAGTCCTTATCTTTGGTTGGCTGCCTTCTGTTCATCTTCTGCTCGCTTTTAGGGAACTACTTTTTTTGTTTTGTTTAAGCACTCCATTAGAGTGTCAGTGATTTTCAGCTGTCTCCCTTGTGTGCTTTTATCCCCGCCTCGCTCTCTGTCCATGTGCTTCCCTCCCACACTCCACATTGCTCTTTCACTGTGTGCTTCTGTTCCCACACTCCACATCGCTCTCCCACTTGTTGTTTCTCTCCACCGGCTGTGTTGCTTCACCCTCACCCACTCCTGCAACCAGATCATCCATTATTTATTTATTTAAACCACTTCAAACTCAATTTTAAAAACAGCTTTCGCGCTACTTTTTCAAACTTAGCGATCCATCTTCGATCTGTAAATAAAGAGACAAAGCAGGGCTCTTTGTAAGTACTTAGACTTCTGGTCATTAGGTCTTTGTGGTTTTTTTTGCCCTGGTGCACAGCAGCCACAATGCTGTTCAACATGGCAGAAAACATTAACAAAGCCAGTAGATCTTCTAGCCTAGACCTATTGGCTTTGCCTCTGCTTGTTTTTGTTCCTCAATGATCTGATTCTATGAATAAGCATTGGCAGTGCAACAGCAAAAGGTCTGTTTTATTTTAGACGTAAGTTTAATGTCTGTATATAATAACTACAAACTCAAACACTGGTCATTTCTTTAATTTCCCCGCAAGAAAGTGTCACTCGAAGTGTCACACATTTGACAGTAAAATGTCACTCATAGTCAAACTGAAACTATGTAAATGTCACACATAACTGGTCTGAAAACTTGGCAGGTATGGTCTAAGTATAGGATTTTGGAGCGGAAGAGTATACTTCAAGTGCAAAACACATGCTGGACATCAACTACACCTTTAAAATATGGTGCAGAGGTGTGTGCCTGGCACCAGGCAGCCTGTGTGCTCCCCCAAACAGGGAAAGATAGCAGTGGCAGACCATGTTTATTACTTATGGCTCTGCGCTGCTCCCTCTCCTTGCACAATGGATTGCAGTAACTGGTTGCTGTGCTACTCTATGTTGTATTATGGAAAAGCTGCCCCCGCCCTTCTACGCAAATATTGTATCATTATTGTAGTGCATAATATACATATGGGATTTCTGTGATAGAGGAAAATGTGGCCATAAGCTTAGTTTATTGCTCAGAATTTTAGTTCTAGACCACTCTCTTGAGTACTTCACACTAGGTGTAACCATGGAAACACACTGTGTCGTGGCTTATTTGATACTGTCAAGTCTCCAAAGGTTCTTCATTAAAGATTTATAGCCGCGTAGGCAGTAAGCGCTATTTGAGGATGATTAAAGTGTTGCATCATAAAAAGTGCAGTATATCTGCTTTCCTGCGCTTCAGGGACACTTGGTAACTTATGACTTCCAGGAAACAGAACTGCATGCACGCCTGAGGGCGTCACAGCCAGCCACCTCCACATATAACTCAAGCTGTATAACACCTTTCCACTTTTGAGGCCATATCTTCATTCCAGCTGCTACCCCAGCTGATCAGTGCTCCCCAGACCTTGCCTTTGATTTGTTCTGCACATTTACAGAGGTTTTTGCACCCGTACGAAAGCCACCAGAGGGGAAGTGACAGGGAATCTTAACATTCAGGAATACCTTGCAACCCGTGCTCTGTGTGTGCCAAAGTTCTGCCAACAAAGTTTGCCTGCTGTGGTTTCGTTTTTCTGGAATCATCAGTAACAGTGTACAACAGCAGAAGTACAGATGCTATATTTTGAGATTACACACTTTGGAATCTGTCACCTGCTGACTGTAAAGCTCTTTATCCCCGCATCAGTGGTAGCTAGCACTATATAAATTCCACTACCATAAAACACAAAGAAAGTCCAGGCAGAGGCAATAATGCATCCCTGCAGCTTTCCCTCCTGCTTTTGTTCAGTGCTTCCTCTGATGATTGTTGTGTTCATTGGCTGCCTCTTATCTGATTGGCTCCTGAGAGGATTGGGCTGTCAGGCTGCCTCTCTGTGGCTCATGTCAGGGAGGCGAGAGTGCATCCTGGCAGCCTGAGCCTGAATGGAGTGTTGGAACAGAGTCCAAGAATAGAGAGAGTCGCCCTTTCATACCAAAAGGGACAGGGTGGGCTATACACAATAAAAATAATCTCCCTTTTGAGAATTTAACTACTAAAATGCCCTCAGTGGTATCAGCAAGGTCCAATTAGGATGCACTAAACACTGCTATATGATGAACAGTTCTACTGACATAAAACTAGAACTCATTCTCTATTTATTAAAAGAAATTCAGTGCTTGTTTACTTATTAAAAATGACATACAAATATAAACTTTGTGCATTCAATAATACATATAAATTAAGAACATGCTCTGGTTAAGCCATACATTTCTTACAGTTCATCAACTTCCTATTGCATTTCTAATCTTAAAACATTAGTAGTACTCAATGTCATTAATATCATTCCAACAGTGCACACAATGCAATATAGCTCGAAACAATTGAAACAAAAATACTATTTCTACCTAGGCGATGCACACTATATACAACTTTTCCAACAAAATTATTTATATATATATATACACACACACACATATACACGCACGCGCACACACACACACACACTCACATGGATAGATATTTGAAAACATAAAAATTGCGATCAATAAACATTCTGTCGACGCAGTGTTTCCGCGGTATTTGAGATGGTTCACACTGCCTTCTTCAGGACTACAATACTTTTATGTATATCAACACAATTTATTTAAAATCAGCTGGTGTCGCTCAGCCTCCGTTTTGGTATCCCCCAAAGAATTCTACTACGGAGGTTTCACCTTCTTTAGTTAAAAAGGCCCACCTTGGTGTCCAGTATTTGTATAAGGCTTTCAGAGCGGTAGGCTTTTCTTTTTTGTTTCTCTGTTTCTATGTTTCCTGTTTTAAGATTACCAGTCCCTAGTAATCCAGTCAAGTACTTGTTGCAGCTCTCGTCCATCATATAATTCTATAAGTAAATAGAGACAGTTATTAATGTTTTTATGTAAGTAGAACCATTCACCGTATATCAATGTTTAGGTAATCCTAATTGGACTTTGCAGATAGCACTGGGGACATTTTAGTAGTTAGGTTCACAAAAGGGAGCTTCTTTTTATTGTGTTAGAACAGAGACCATTCACAGCAACCTATGCAGGATTTCCCAGAGCATGGAGCAAGATTTGTGGGTCATCCTAGGGTAAGCAGCCATCACCCAGAGCAGGAGAAACAAATACAACATAAAGGGAACAAATCAAGAACCGCTAAGTACGCCAACTCGTAGACAAATGTATGTCAGACAAAGCGAATGCTTTTTGAGGGCAATTAAACCTTTGTAAAAATCAAATATGATCGCCCATGTGTGTTCAACATACAATAGGATAAACAATGTAGAAGATACCCTTTTTTTTATTTTTATTTTTTAAGTATTTATAGAGTGCAATCTGTTACCGCTATTGGGGTATCTTGGTGCTGAATCCAAATACCAGAAAATATAACTAAAGCCTGGAGTAAGGTGGCTGCCAACAAACCCACAGGTGGAATAATTCAGGAGTAACCAATTTTTAACTAGTTTATGGAACCTTAAGAGTATTCTCTTTCCGGAAATGGGATGGAAGGATTTTCCTGCTGGGCTACCACAACAGAGAAATTGTGGCCACTCAAAGAGGATCGTGAAGCCAGGAAATTCAGAGCAAAATGTGGTCTGTAGATCTTAAAAACATGGTGGGTGGTACTATGCTATACGATTAGTTTAAGTAGAAACCCTCATCCAATAGATGGCCTTGTGAATGAGGCATAGGGATTTAAAAACAAGAGGTTCTCTAACGAGGAGCCAGTGAAGAAGGACAAGGCCCCAGAAACATGTTCCCTGGCTTTGAGGCTGAACATTAACCCAGTTGCGTAATTTTGAACTGTTTGAACTTTTGAATCCAGTGGTCCAGTAGCACCAGCAGCAACCGTCCTTTATGACAAAGGGGCCATGTACTCCCACCTTTTGACCGACACAAAGAGTGTCGTCAACATGAGCAAAGGTCAGCCTGAGAGACCTCTTCTAATTCCGGTGAAGCAGCCAAGACCTAAACATGCGCTAAGTGTGCAGGCACCTGTCTGCCTGGGCTGAACTTTGCTGGCCTGAAGATGTCACAGCCTTGAGGGCATGACCTCTTCAGCGTAGCAATGTGCCTTAAGGCCCTCCCCCTCATGATGAAGGGGAGTGTCACTCATAGCCTCAGACATGGCCGCTTCAATTTCAAGTCCTGAAGTGCCCAGGGCTGACTATTAATCAGTGACACCTCGTCACAGAGTGGTGTGGGGTCAGCAGTCTCACCGACCCCTATCCCACTTTGTGACGAGGTAGAGACTGCCTCCTCTCACTGTCTAACCTAAGGTCAGCCAATAAGAGGAGGCAGCAGTCCTTAACCATCTATACCCACATAGTGGGGTGAGGTCAACAGCCGCAATTATCCTATCCCACATTGTGACAAGGCAGCAGGCCAGCCCTTCTAGAACCACAGAAGCTTCCCTCCACAGGACACTGCAGAAGGTAAGTGTTATGTTTTTTATTTTTGGTGCATGCTTGTGTGTATGTATGACATATGTGTATGTCTGAGTGTGTGCTGTGATTGAGTGTATGTGCTTGTGAATGGAGGGTGTATTTGTGCATGATTGTAAATGCTTGGGAGTGTGAGTAAGTGTGTATGTAGATGAGTGAGTTTATGTGTGTGTGTGTTTGGCCAGTCTGCTCACCTCCTGCTTGAACTACTGTCCGCCACTGGGCACCAGATAGGCCTCGTTGTAGTAGTTAATCTTAGCTGAAATAAAGACATTTAGAATTGTCACCTTGTGTGGAAAATATAGCCAATGGAGGATCCTCTTTAAGGTGTGCAGTTGGAAGAAGCCCGAATTGACCACAACATTGACCTAGCCACATCGTATTAAGGCTTAGTATGTTCAGAAACCTATATTTTTCACACACAGGACCAGTTTGGATTTTGGTCTCAGAGACCAAGGCCAAAAAGGGAGAGTCCAAGAAGGGGTGGCTCTTAGGAAACCCAGGATCTCTGTTTTGCTCCTGTTCAATTTGAGAATATTGTGGAATATCTCTTGTTCCATTTTGGATAGGCAGGAAAAAGGTTTAGCAGCACTATCGCATTGGTCATTAACAATCTTTAAAATGGCCCGAGTGTCATCAGGGCATAGAAAACATTCTAACCCTTGGGATTGAATAAAACCTGCCAGCAGGGCCAGATTAAGGTTTAATTACAACAGAGATGATATTGAAGTCTGAGGAACCGAGCAGCCTAGAATCCTCATTTTTGAAGAATGACTGCCCTCCTGTATCTGGAATGATCATCCAGAAAAGAACTGCTAAACCATTCCAAGGCACTACTGGTGATACTGAGATCTCCCACAGATGATCAAGAAGGATATGGTAGTTCATTGTATCAAAGGTAGTGGCAAGATCCAGATGAGTGAATGTAGCTGGAAGGTTGGCATCTGAGTATCTGTGTTGTTCATCTTGGGTGGACACTACCATTCATTTGGTGCAACTGTCTGTCCCTAACCCAGCCTAGCAGGACTGTTGAATGTTGTTATGCTCCACCAAGTCAGTAAACTCATGGAAAGCTGCACTCTCCAGCAGCTTAGCCAAATACAGCAGCTGCAAGATTGCTTGATAGTTAGAAGTAATATAAATGTATACCCTCATCTCTTCATTAAGAAGCAAGCGAGATACTGCTGTAAAGAGCAAACCGAAACCGCCAAGGTAGCAAATGCCTGCACTCCTTAAGGCAATGAACAGATTCTTGCTATAGCGTCTCAGTACTTGTATCTTTAGTCTGTTTACTTCAGTGTTGCATGGTGAATACTCTTCTTTGTGTACACGTTACCAAGAGCCGATTAGAGAGCTATGGTGCAGTGGCCCTCTTGGACTAGGTGGGGACGTGAGGAGCTTTTTCATCAGTTCTGAGAGTGTCCCAATTCGAAGGTGGTGTTTGTGTGACTTTAAGCACAACTAGTAATCTTTTAAATAGGTCATATTTGTGGCAGTGGCACTGGTAGTCGTGCCTCACACCAAATCATGCCTTGAATTACTGCCTGCAGACGGCGTCAGAAAAGCCCATTGCTGATACTGTCTCTGCAGAGGGCATGAAGGGCTAGCCCTCAGATTCCATCTTTATCCACATTCCACACCACTTTCCTATTGGTTCATGGAGGAGTTCCTTTCACCTTAGAGCGGCCACATTAAAATGTCACAACATGGCTGTGAGGCGTGGGGAACTCTGTACCTTACCTTAATACTATTGTTAGCAAGGGTTTGCTCTCTCTTAAGGTGGCTGCAGCACTACAATCAATGATATGTCCCAGCTGACAGAGCTATTTCTGCACGGCAGGAATTATGTGAGCTTGACGATTCCTACCGAATTACATTTCAATTTGAGCTTCTTTTCTGTGCTCATTTGACCTTCCACCAAATAAATTAAATGTTCTTACACCACAGTTTACTGCTTGCTCCTCCCTCGGTGTGAAAAATGTGTTTCACTTTTTAATATATATTTTTGTTTGAAAGTGTACTAGTTGCCCAACAGTGTGCTGGTTTGTTTGGCTTGCTTGTGGTGAAGCTGAGCTCACCTGAGCTCTAGTCATATACTTTTTAGCCTAGTTTCACATTTTTAGGTCGAGGCTGCGAGAGCATGTGCTAAGGCATGCGCTCTCACTTATGAGACATTTGTGTTCAATAATGGGCTTGGAAGCCACCCTTTGTTTGCCATACGTTAGCATCATTGCCGCTTTTCTTTGCTGCCTCCTCATTGAGCAGTGCTTGCCATGTGTCACCTCCTTTCTGTTCGTGGTGCACGGACTACATACAGATTAAATAGTTTTCATTAGTGTCCCTCACTGGTCTTCTACTGCTCGCACTGAAATTCAGCCACTATTTCTGCGCTATGATGCGGTCAATGCTGGCTGCCTCATAGCTCTTTTATTTTTTATAACTTCTCCCCACCTCCCCCTGTTTCTTCTCCACCTCCCACCCGGTCTCTTTTTTGTAACTTATCCCCAACCCTCCCTGTTTATACTCATCCTATCCCTATTTCTTCTTGTATCCTGTCCTGGTGTCTTCTCCCCTCCCACCCGCCTTCCCGTCCCTGTTTCTTCTCCCCAACCCCACCTGCCCTCCCGTCACCGTTTCTTCTCCCCAACCCACCTACCAGCCCGTTCTGGTTTCTTCTGCTCTCCAACCTGCCTTCCCATACCTGTTTCTTCCCCCTTACGTTTCTGTTTCTTCTCCCTCCTACCCGCCCTCCTGTCCCCATTTCTTCCTCTGCCCTCCCATTCCTGTTACTTCCCCCTCCCATCAGCAGTCCTGGTTACTCCCCACCCACCCTCCCATCCCTGTTTCTTCTCCGCTCCCACCCGTCCTCTCATCAGTGTTTCTTCTCCCCAACCACCACCCACCACCCTCTTGTCCCTGTTTCTGTTCCCCTCCCGCTTGGTCCTTGTTTCTTTTCCCCTCCCTCCTGCCGTGTCCCTGTTTCTTCTCCCCGCCTGCCCTGTCGCTGTTTCTTCTCTTCTCCCACCCGCCCTGTCCCTGTTTCTTCTCCCCTCCTGCCCGCCCTGTCCCTCTTTCTTCTCCCCTCCCACCCGTCCTCTCATCAGTGTTTCTTCTCCCCAACCACCACCCACCACCCACCACCCTCTTGTCCCTGTTTCTGTTCCCCTCCCGCTTGGTCCTTGTTTCTTTTCCCCTCCCTCCTGCCGTGTCCCTGTTTCTTCTCCCCGCCTGCCCTGTCGCTGTTTCTTCTCTTCTCCCACCCGCCCTGTCCCTGTTTCTTCTCCCCTCCTGCCCGCCCTGTCCCTCTTTCTTCTCCCCTCCTGCCCGCCCTGTCCCGGTTTCTTCACCCCTCCCATGTCCTGTTTTTACTCCCCTCCTGCCCACCCTGTCCCAGTTTCGTCTACCCTCCCGCCTGCCCTGTCTCTGTTTCTTTTCCCCTCCCGCCCACCCTGTTTCTTTTCCCCTCCCGCCCACCCTGTTTCTTTTCCCCTCCCGCCCACCCTGTTTCTTTTCCCCTCCCGCCCACCCTGTTTCTTTTCCCCTCCTGCCCGCCCTGTCCCTGTTTCTTATATTCTCCCGCTCGCCCTCTCCCTGTTTCTTCTTCCCTCCTGCCCGCCCTGTCCCTGTTTCTTCTCCTCTCCCGCTCGCCCTGGTCCTGTTTCTTCTCCTCGTCTGCCCTGTCTCTGTTTCTTCTCCCCTCCCACCCACCCTGTCCCTGTTTCTTCTCCCCTCCCACCCACCCTGTCCCTGTTTCTTCTCCCCTCCCACCCACCCTGTCCCTGTTTCTTCTCCCCTCCCACCCACCCTGTCCCTGTTTCTTCTCCCCTCCCGCACGCCCTGTCCCTGTTTCTTCTCCCCTCCCTCCCGGTGTCTGTTTCTTCTCATGTCCCTGTTTCTTCTCGCCTCCCGCCCTGTCCCTTCTACCCAAAGTCCCTGTTTCTTCTCCCCTCCCGCCGGCCCTGTCCCTGTTTCTTCTCCCCTCCCGCCTGCCCTCTCCCTGTTTCTTCTCCCCTCCTGCCTGCCCTCTCCCTGTTTCTTCTCCCCTCCCGCCTGCCCTCTCCCTGTTTCTTCTCCCCTCCCGCCTGCCCTCTCCCTGTTTCTTCTCCCCTCCCGCCTGCCCTCTCCCTGTTTCTTCTCCCCTCCCCCCCGCCCTCTCCCTGTTTCTTCTCCCCTCCCCCCCGCCCTCTCCCTGTTTCTTCTCCCCTCCCGCCTGCCCTCTCCCTGTTTCTTCTCCCCTCCTGCCTGCCCTCTCCCTGTTTCTTCTCCCCTCCCGACTGCCCTCTCCCTGTTTCTTCTCCCCTCCCGCCTGCCCTCTCCCTGTTTCTTCTCCCCTCCCGCCCGCCCTCTCTCTCTTTCTTCTCCCCTCCTGCCCGCCCTGTCCCTGTTTCTTCTCCCCTCCCGCCCGCCCTGTCCCTGTTTCTTCTCCTCTCCCGCCCGCCCTGTCCCTGTTTCTTCTCCTCTCCCGCCCGCCCTGTCCCTGTTTCTTCTCCCCTCCCGCCCTGTCCCTATTTCTTCTCCCCTCCCACCCGCCCTCTCCCCTCCCACCCGCCCTCTCCCTGTTTCTTCTCCCCTCCCACCCGCCCTCTCCCCTCCCACCCGCCCTGTCCCTGTTTCTTCTCCCCTCCCGCCCGCCCTGTCCCTGTTTCTTCTCCTCTCCCGCCCGCCCTGTCCCTGTTTCTTCTCCCCTCCCGCCCTGTCCCTATTTCTTCTCCCCTCCCACCCGCCCTCTCCCCTCCCACCCGCCCTCTCCCTGTTTCTTCTCCCCTCCCACCCGCCCTCTCCCCTCCCACCCGCCCTCTCCCTGTTTCTTCTCCCCTCCCACCCGCCCTCTCCCTGTTTCTTCTTGTGTCCCTGTTTCTTCTCCCCTCCCACCCGCCCTGTCCCTGTTTCTTCTCCCCTCCCACCCGCCCTGTCCCTGTTTCTTCTCCCCTCCCACCCGCCCTGTCCCTGTTTCTTCTCCCCTCCCACCCGCCCTGTCCCTGTTTCTTCTCCCCTCCCACCCGCCCTGTCCCTGTTTCTTCTCCCCTCCCACCCGCCCTGTCCCTGTTTCTTCTCCCCTCCCACCCGCCCTGTCCCTGTTTCTTCTCCCCTCCCACCCGCCCTGTCCCTGTTTCTTCTCCCCTTCCGCCTGCCCTGTCCCTGTTTCTACTATGATAGAGTAAGCGCAGAAGGGATATCATTTTAAGTATAGTAGAGCATCCATATAGTGACAGCGGCAGGCCTGACCATTATCTGATCTCGGCTTTGACCTTGTCCAGTGTTGTCAGTATTGCACTCCCAGGGCACCTCTTGCTTATCAGACAGGAAAACACCCTGGTACCTCATACCCCCTCTGGTCTGTAGTAGATCTTTTGCCGAGCCGCTAGCACCAAGCGTCCCCCCTCAGTGGCCATAAGATGTATTTGCCTACATTCATAAATAGGCCCGATGTCTCACTAAAGATCCGCATGATTTGGAGGATCCTATAACCAGATCTGTGCGGGTCAGTGATAAAGAAAAGAACATGGTCCGCATGCAAGGCAATGCGTTCAGATATTTAGTCTGACCATTCTAAGCCCTGGATCAAGGGGTCTAAGTGGACCCACATGGCCAGCGGCTCGATAGTGAGCGCGAATAGGACTGGAGATAAGGGGCAGCCCTGTCGAGTGCCACGGCCAATGGCGAAAGAAGTGGAGACACTACCAGCTAGAGTTGTAGTACCTCCCCGGGCATCAATCTATTGAGATTCCGCCCCAGTTAGGCGATCCATTGTACTTTGTTTTGACCCGTCACCAAGGGGCTTGTCTTTTGTCATGGTGAGAGGTAGTGAGTCACATGGAACCGCGCAGCTTTGTCCCACTCGAGCAATGTCGTTCCACCAGGCACGCCAGGACCCCATCTCACCCGTCACCACAGTCCAGAAGCCCTTCAGCCGGGTATACCCCAGCTCCTATCGTTGCTAGGGTTGGAGTTGGTGAGCCTTAGGCTGCCATGTATATATTTCTGCTAAGTAAGTGCAGAGGGCCGCCCCTCCTCCCCCAGCCACAAGCCGCACCGGGACCTAGTTCGGCCACCTCCTCTCTCAGGAGCATGTCCCCCCTAGCGGGCGTCTCTGCTTTTTATGTATGCCGCAAGTAGCCTCTGCATCTCCGGCAGCACAGTGATCCCTCTGGGTCAGCCTTCTATTGCTCAGCCAGCCGATTAGGGCTATGGGAAGGCCGCATATAGCAAACCACGTGGCCTGCCAAGCACGATGAAATCACTGTCCTGTTGGATCTCCAGCGGGGCTTCATCCAGCCCAGTCGGTCCTCATCTGCGCCCGCAGCCACTGCCGCCGCCTCAGCTCCTTGGCTGCTCGCCAAGGACGGGCCCCTCCACACACGGGTACCGGGGCGGCCAGGTCCACACGGCATGAGACGCTGGAGCTAGGGCACAGCGCCCGGCTGACGGTCCACGGCTTACCACTCACCACGTAATGTAATTTCCAGCACAGTGGTTTTATCATTTAATCACAGTGAGTCTTCTAAATTATTTTTAACCAATAATCTGAGGAATTCAACTGGTTCTCGATTTCATTTTACCTTGTTTTTTTCCCCTCAAGGGCTTGTTACAGTGTATGAAAAGTGGCATACATTCAGATTTAACCTACCTTCTAGAAATATTTGTCTATTGTTTCCAAAATAGCAGGGACCAAAGATGGAACCTTTGGCACACACAATATTAAGTCATTTACCAATGCTGCTAGTTTATACCCATTTTCTCCAATCAAAATATCTCAAATGATATTTCGGTATCAGGCATCAAAATAACCACTGGGGAATGGAGTGAACTAAATGCATTTAGAACACGACCCAGGGTTCTAGCATTGTCACTAGATTGGGACGCATGTATATGTTTGCCTAATGTTGCATGTAGGTACATGTGTTGGAATGTTGTGGGGGGCTGTGAAGTAATAGTGGGGTTGCAAAGTGGACTCCTGTTCATGTGGACTGGTCAGTTTGTGGCTGCCTGGCTCCGGGCTGGTTCCTACATCTTGTCCTAATAAATCCCTTCCTTCAACCAACAATGTGTATGCCTTGTTTTCATTAGGAAGAACTTTTCAGTGGCGACGATTGATGGGATTTATAATTTCGTGTTGCCAGCCTGATTCTCATGACGTGTGTGATCGAGGAGGTTTCCAGCATCAAAGAACACAAGGTTGAGTTCCTGGTGACAGTCACAGTATGTAGCCATAATGGCTAGCATGGGCGGCAAGGCAGCGAGCCCGGATGGTGTCCCGGTTGACTTGTTTAAAAATAATGTTGCAATATGGGGACCACTGCTTACGCAACTTTTTAATGCATGCTGTTCAATGGGGCTGTTAACGACATGGTACGAATCCACGATTGTCCCTATTTTTAAAATGGGGGCGATAGAGCAAGTCCAGCTTGCTATCGCCCAATATCATTATTGGATTCTACAGTTAAGATAATAGGGCGTGTGGTTTTAAATAGACTTCAAACGTGGGCGGAGGAGCAATCAATTATCAGTAATCTCCAGTATGGCTTTCGCAAGGGTCTGAGCACCATAGATCAGGGCCTAAACCTCCACATTCTTTTAGACAAATATACGAAAGCTAAAAGGGAGAGGCTGTTTTTAACTTTTGTTGATTTAACATCAGCATTCGATTGCGTCGTCCACGAAAAGCTCTGGGCAATTTTGGAAAGGCTGGGGGTGGATGACCATATTGTTTCTTTTCTTAGGCAGCTCTATTCAGGGGCGAGAGTCTGCTTTGGACAGGATGGGGACTGTACCAGGGACTTTCAAATCTCGAGAGGAGTGCGGCAGGGCTGCGTCCTTGCTCCATTCCTGTTTACTCTATACATCAATGATTTAGAAGGCACTTTACTTAAGGAGTGCAGGGATCTGCCTTCCGCAGCTGCTCGCCCAATCCTTGCACTCCTTTATGCAGACGATGCGGTTTTGTTGGCCCGCACGCCCATTGGCCTGCAAAGGGTCGTAACATCCTTCTCACAATTCATGACAAACTTGGGCCTGACAATTAATTGTTCTAAAACGTTTTCGATGAGATGTGGGCCTGGGGCAAATAAAAAGAAAATTTCAATTTTCATTAACTCGAAGGCTTTAGTGAACTCTAAAACATTTTCCTACTTAGGAATCCTGTTTGATCAGTCTGGCTCCTGGAGCAGTGCAATTAAAACTAGAAGGCTCTTATTTTGTAAGTCATTGATTGCACTAACGAATTTTAGCAGGAAAATGGGTAAACGTTTGCCAGGGGAATTGTTGTGCATTTATAGGGCAACATGTGTAGCGATTGCTACTTATGGTGCAGGCATAAGGGGTATGCTAATGTTAATTTGTTATAAGTGGCTGAAAATATTTTCCTCAGGTATCTTTTGGCAGTACCAAACAGTACGTCTACACTTATCTGTCATACAGAACTTGGTTTGCCTTACCTCGAGGACGTGATTAAAATACAACCTGTCCTTTTGTGGCACAGTGTTTGGACCACTGAAGAATATGCATTTAATCACCTTATTCTAAAGGACGCAATGGGAATTGATGGGGTTAACAAGATAAGATGGCTATACTATGTTAAGATGTTTTTAACTCAATTAGGTAACAAGGAATATTTTAATGACCCTTCTTCTATGTGTCGGGTACCAAGAAAGGATCTTAAAAATGTATGTATGTCATATTTGTGTGAACTTAGAATTACTAGTGAAATGACTAAATCCACGGTGGTGGCACATCATCTTACATTGATTACTGTTAATATACAGCCCTACATCCTGTTAACTACTAAGGACTTTGACAGGTTCTTGTTAACGCGTCTCAGACTTAACATTTTGCATCGAACCCTAAGCTTCCCTGAGGTAAAAGATTGGTCAAGATCACTCTGTAACTGCTCCTGTGATGATATATCAGCCCAGTCGTCCATACATATCTTGTTCTTTTGCAAATTTTATTCCGTATCCAGAAAAAGATGGATAGTCCCAGTGTTAAAGAGAATGGAACTGAGACGTTGTCGCCCGGCATTCCTGGCGTTACAGAATTTAGATAATGTATTTACTGTTGCTTCTGTTACTGCCTTTTTAAAAACTATTTTTAAATTCCGTAAATCAATTGTGATATGAATTTGTATCCATCTGTTTTTAGCTGTATATATCTTTTCTATTTTTAATCATGGAACTTGATTGTGATTTATAAATTGTACTTTTATGGTTATTTGCTCTTATAATAACTGAATAAAGTTCTTTGATTGATCGATTGACAGCCACAGTACTTGCTTGGGATCCTGTACAGGAGGGTCGGCAAGGTGAAGATATCGCTTTAAATGAGTAGCAGCATGTGAAATTTGCTGGACGCGCTGTCGTGGCCAATGCTTGTTTGACCGCCGTTTATGGGAGCGGTTGCACGTGGAAGGCGCTAGAAGTGCTAACGCGGCCAATGCTTGTTGACCGCGTTGCGGAGCCCCAGCTGCGGCCGAGGTGTTTCTTCACCGGACGGTCTTAATCGATTTTCTAAGCAGTCTATGGCCAGTCAAGCGCCGTCAGTATCTGAGCAGCACTGATGTGCGGCCGAGGCTTCCATAGGCGGTGTGGATTAACGGGGAAGTAGCCTCGAAGTCCGGTTTTCCCAGCAGGCGGGTGGAAGCAAAGCTGCGAGGGAACATTGTGGTGGGCAGCGCGGCAGATGTTTCAGTGTGCAATTTTACCCTATAAAATTGTGGAAAGCGTGTTAGAGAAGCTGCGAGGTAGACACTCACTGCAGACAGTGCGGTTGATAATTCATGCTGTAGGTTTGTTAAAGGTGCTTATCTGGAGCCTGTTGTTCGTGTTCGAACAATAAAAAATAAAAAATTCTCGTGGTATGAGTGAAATGGAAGATGGACTATACATTTACTGGGCTGTAGAAAGCGAAAGAGGACTACGTGCATATTTATGCTAGGAAAACACACAGCATACTGTGGAAGCCATTTCTAACTGAGTTTACGAACAGATAAAGGACAAGGACTAATCTTATATTAATACCCTGAATACAACGCTGAGGACAACCATGACGACTTTATTTGTGTTAGGTAATTATTTCTTGGGGTGCTCAATATTGGGGACAACAGTGACGACTTTTTTTCGTTAGTTATTTTATTTTTTTAATTTGTCTACACTACATATTGCGTTTGATTATAGTGTCATTAATCTTTGTATTGGGGTACTTTTATGGGTACTTTTGTTGTTTTTGTTGTAAGTCAGTGTTACAATTTCAGTATTAGTGTCAATGCTGCGCAAAATTTAGTATAGTCATGTTGCAGTCCATTTCTCCTCCATCTACATTTTTGGCTAAACCAGGTGATCCGGTGATGCCTTGGGATGACTGGCGTAAGGCATTTGAGACATATTTGAAGGTTGCTATGCTTAATCATACCCTTGTGGAGGGTAGGAAGGTATTAAAAACGTTGCCTGGTGTCAGGAATTTTGATGATGTTGGGGAAGACAATTCGGATATGGAGGAGGATGCGAATGATGAATATTTAGGAACAATGAATGCCTTGGAGGACTATTTTGGTCGTAAGATTAGTGTCGTATTAGAGGGCCACAAATTATTTTCATGTGCACAGGGTGTGGATAAATCTGCAGATCAGTATGTAGCCGAATTGCGAAATCTTCCCATTTCGTGTAAGTTTAAAGATATGCAGGACAAAATTATAAGGGATCAGTTAATTAATCGAACAAATAATCCCATACTACAGGAGAAGCTATTAGGGATGAAGGAACCATCGTTAGACAAAGCCATAATGATTGCTAAACGAGTTGAAAACACGTCTAAATATGTGGAAGAATTGAAATCCCGAGAAAGTGTGTGCAAAATTAAGAGTCTGCGAGTAGGAACAAGACCAATGAGGAAGGAAAAAGCAATTTTTCAAAGGTAATAGGAAAACATGTTTTAGATGTGGTAGCGTCAAACACATTGCCTCATCTAGTAAATGTCCTGCTTTAAGAGTAAAGTGTTACAAATGTCAGGAAGTTGGACATTTTGCAAGAATATGTAAGAGTAATGGTTAAGGTAACAAAGGAAATGTGGTTGGGGGGCGGAGCTTGCATGCCAGGAAGATGGCCGCTTGAGCAGATCACTCCGCGCCGCCATCACACTATCATGCACATATCCTGTATCTGCACTATGCTATAGACCTACCTTTGACTGCTGCTAGAGTTGGAGGGGCATGCGAGTGAAACGAGTCGCCTCTGGCCCCTGTACTCCCACGCACTGCAGAGCAGACGGACAAGGTCTACTGCGGCTCCGCGAGCAACAGTGAGCCCCGGCCTGTCGTGAAAGAGGCACGGCTGCTCGCGACTCTACGGCCACATCGCTGCGTGACACTCCTGGTATTGGCGCGGTAGCGGCCGGCCGGCATTGTGAAGGAGCCGGCTGACGTGGACATTGGTCGTTGGAAGAGGCCGAATCGAGCAGTCGCTGGGGACTGGGGTGCCGAGACCGCAACGGAAGCATCGGCAAGCTGCCGAGAGAGCTGGCTGTGGCGCCTGTGCCTTGAACTGCCCGGGCGATGCATTTGCGCTAGATGGGACTGCGGAGTTCCTGATTGCTGGAGGTGGCCCGCCGGAGAGCGCGGACACAAAGTTATACGCAAACCTGCTGTCTGAGGTGCAGTGAGTACCCTGAAGGACTGGTGGCTGCGGTGCTAGCACAGCTGGAACACCGGCCGTTTTGACTGCCTGCGAGCGCTGAGGCCTGCTTTAGGGAAGACGTGGCTCCTGGCGTGTCATTGTGATCTGCTGGACTGGGGACTCTGCGGAGCCCAGGAGAGCGACGAAGACCTGTCGGCGCCCTGGTCCTGACTGGTGCCTGAAGCCTGTATGGGTTTCAGGCTTGCTGTCTGTGCCGCCATCCTGAGCGAAGGACTGGGATACTGAGCAGCACGAGGTTCTGCCTGGTGCGGCCGACATCGGGGGTGTCCCCCATCATTATCCATGGGGGGGGTCGGACTCGCACCCCTGTAGTGGCCCCACTGCGTGCTGATTGTGCATACAGCACATGAAGAAATATTTTTTTGGGAAAGGGCACAGTGCGGTGACGCAAGTCTCACATGCTAGTTGGAACACAAATTGGAGCCCCGGATTGATCCCTGATATGACTACTCATATTAGCTAGCCTGGGTGTCTGAGGAGGCCGTGAGTGAAGATTGGTAGTCTTGACGGGGGAAACCACGGTTGGCCCTCAGAGGGGTGGCGAGCCAGCGAAGTGAAGATGCCGTTGGCCTGAGTTGGTCAAGACACTGATCGGAGGTCGTGGCTGGAACCATAAGCAGGACCTAGCAGAGTTGCACTTGCTGAAAGCCACCTGCCTCGGTGCTCGGGGGACTTACGTGCTGGTCGTGACTACGAATAGACCACGACGGGCAGAGTTGACAAAACCCAGCCTAAAATCACAGCAAAACAAAGGTGGCGGGAGAACGCCGCTGACGATGGGGAAAACGCGCAAGATCAGGTGCAGGAAGATGTGGACGGTGACATTCGCACCCTGCTGGCAGCTATGGAAAAAGGCTTGCAGGGCAGCCTCTCTGTGCTAGGGACAAAAATAGACTCCCTTTCGTACCGGATGGAAAGGATGTCTGAGCGACTGGATAAACACGCAGAAAGGCTAGACATGACGGAACGCAGAGATGCAGAGGTGGAGGAAGCACAAACAACAATAGACACTGACCACAAGCAAATGGGGAGAGTGCTGCAGGTGTTGCAAGATAAGGCGGAGGACCTGGAAGCGCGTTCCCGAGGCAACAACTTTAGGATCACAGGCCTTCCGGAATCGCCACAGACTGGCAACATGGAAAAATTCGTCGAAACTTCTGGTAACCCTCCTCGGCAGTGAAACATTCTCTCCCATATTTTATATTTGTAGTGGAAAGAGCTCACCGCTCCTTGAGCCCTCACCCAGTGCCTGGTGCCCCAACCCCCGCCCCCCCCCCCCACGTCCGATAATTGCGACACTGCTGAACTATCGGGACAGAGACTCGGCATTGACAGCTGCCAGAGACCAACAATCTTTGCAGTACGAGGGTGCCAACATTTCTTTGTACCCGGATTTCATGCCACGAGTGCAAGAGGCGCGCAGACAGTTTGCACCCCTGAAGCGCCAGCTACGAGACCAGCACATAGACTATGCTATGCTCTATCCGGCTCGACTGCGTGTAAACCAGCAGGGCCAATCGCATATCTTCACTGACCCGAAGGCATTGTAGAAGGCCGTGAAGGAATGGTCCAAGGAGCTGCGTAGCAGTGCAGAGCGTAGTACCTTGGAGGGAGCTGTTGGAGGTCATCTAGACTATCAGGACTGATCTCTTGCCCACACGATTTACAGATTAGAGCGTTGCAGCAGGGGGGTACTGAGCAAGGTCCGCCCGCGAGTGAATTACACTACTTGGGTGTTATTTTGAGGGGGAAGGGGGGTGATCCTGAGTTAATGTTATGCTGTTTTGAATTGCTGTAGCAGTAAGATGGTAACAGTTCCTTATGAATAAAAGAGGAGAGAATCAGACAGCCAATTGGGCTGTGGAAAAATGTGAAGTGTCTCCAAGTGGGTTTGAGTGTGCCGAGAAAGAGTGAAGGTACTCCTGTGTGGATCTAGAAGTGCCCTCACACACCCTAACAGGTGTATAGCATCATCATTGGGCTGGTGCTCCTCGTGGGGGTGGCGCTGCAGTCCCTCACGGGCCCGTTTGACGGGGCTCTTTGTCGGAGATCTTTAAGGAGTTTGCCGCACTTGTGCATGGGGGTGTGTGGGACTAAGTGGTAGTGGTGATAGTGAGTGAAGTCTAAAAAGAGCCCAAGGACACTAGCAATTTATTAAGGATGTCCTAGGGGTCTGGTTTAAAATATATCACAGGGATGGAGAAGCAACATCAGTTGCCTGTGTGAGAGGGGAAAATGAAACAAATATAATCCCTCTTCTCTCACCCGTGTGGTGAATCGTGTGGGTGTGTCAAGGGGTCGACATGTTTCGCGCTATAAGTAGTCCCTAATGGATCTGGGAGCGCTTCATCAGGACCAAGAGAGTAAGGTATGTCAAATGGGAATCGGGAAAGAAACACCCTATAAACCCATGAGTCCTAAATATAGGAGATACTGTAGAGTAGATAAATAAGGGACACGTCGTCTTTGCGTGTCCCTGGTTGCGGCCGATAGAGGAGACAAAAAACACATAGGGGGTGGGGTGTGGGCGGGGGGGGGGGGGAAGGAACAGGAACACAATACAAGGCCGTCAATAACAGTCTCAAGTAGTGTGGATAAATAATCTGTGCATGCTGATTGTGTCACAAAGTACCCCTGTGGGGAACCTAACTGGACATATGCATACATGTGGATGGATGGCATGCGTTAGACTCAGATATGTGGACTATGTCGAGTGCTGAGCTAGGCGATGAGAATGCTCACTAAAGACAAAACACCGCGGGTCAATGGTGTAGATAGTGTGCATACGGAAAGGGTGTCCATATATCGTTAATCATGAATAGTGGAGATTGGTGATACGCTGTGCTCCTTCCTAGCAAAGAGGACTACGGAGGTGAGTACAGCGTAGGCATGGTCGTACAAGAAAAGCACACCGTAAAAAAGAGTTCAACAATTCCTCGTCCCCCCTCTTATGTTGAAATAGTTTTGAATTGCTGACCATTCTGAAGACACAGGGAGTATGTGGGAGAATTTTGTTGGGGCACAGTTGGGGTAGACCTAACGTGGGTGGGGGGAGGGCGGGGCACGAGACTTAAAAAGTTTGGCATTCCTTACGTTCATGATCACACACGGTGAGCACACATCCTATCTGTTCCACAGGTTGGCTCGGTGGGACAGATAAGACACACCCCATGACAGACTCCAGTATGTCCCGCAGTGACATAACTATTGACACAATCCAAGCTCTCACTTGGAACGTCAGAGGGCTTAACGAACACAGGAAGCTCCGAAAAGTCCTGACTTACTTGACTAGACACTAAATAGATATAGCGCTGCTGCAGGAGATGCATCGCCCTCTCAACAGCCCCTTGCTGCGTAGTAGAGGTTTATATGGTAACATACATGCAGCAGGATTCACCACACACGCACGCGGGGTACTTACTTGGGTGAATCCTAGGTCCGCCCTAAAACTCGCACCATTCAACACGGACAGGGAAGGTAGGTTTGTGATCACCAGATGTAGTGGAAAGGGAATGGACCTACTCATAGTTAACATCTACGGCCCAAATTTCGATAACCCTGATTTTTATATTGTAGTGTCAGACAGGGTCGGCTTGCGAGGAGAGGGGCAACTTCTTTGGGGTAGGGATCTCAATTTAGTGAGAAACCCACGGCTTGATAGATCGGGGGGGGGGGCGGAGAGAGACATCACGGCGGCTGCTAAAGCAGTATACGGCGCAATGGTAAGGTTTGACTTGTGTGATGTGTGGTGCCAGAGGTTCCCGGGCAAAGGGGGATTTAAGCATTACTCAGCCTATCATGATCTGCACACCCGAATAGATTATTGGCTGGCAGCCAGGCAGTTAAATGAGAGTGCTCGTTCTCGTGAGGTGCTTCCCCGTACACTTTCAGACCATTCCCCGATACTGTTGGTGCTCGACACCCCCAGAAAGGTTATCCCTCCTTTCACTTGGAGGTTTCCCCCTTACTCTTTGCTTGACGTGGTTTTTAAAGAAGAAATAGCTGAAGCAATTGAAACGTTTTTTGTGATCAACGTGGGATCGGTAGATAGCTTTCAGGTAGTATGGGAGATGTTCAAAGTTTACATCCACTGGGTTACTATGACAAAACTCTCAGGTGTTCTTCGGGCGATCCGCAAACGACTCACTGACTTAGAACAGAAACTAGCGACTTTAGAAAAACGCCTCAAAGCTGGTCCGATGGCGAAGTTACGCAGGAGATCAAAGCCTTGTTGGGGGAATATCACAAGGCTGCTGATGCTGAAATAAAGCACCTCGGTAAATTTTTTGGGCACTGTCGAACATGAAAGCGGGTAGTGCGCCGGGAGTTGATGGCCTCACTGTTACCTTTATAAGGCGTTCCTGGATTTATTGGTGCCACAGTTAGCTACACTTTTTGACGAGATGTGTGTATCGGGAACTAGGCCGCCCTCGATGAGGGAAGCGATCATTGTTGCTATCCTAAAACCGGGTAACCCCCGTAAGAATGCGCTTCTTATCGTCCACTTTCAATGCTTAATGTTGACACAAAAATATTTGCCTAGATCCTGGCAAACCGCTTGGTCCCTTTAACTCCGCTCCTGGTTGCTCCGGAACAGGCGGGATTTGTGCCGGGCAGAAACCTGACCTATAACTTACGCACAGTACTCGGCGCACTACAACACACCCGGCTGGAGACACAGGCGGTAGCAGTATATCTCGACATGCAGAAAACATTTGATTCCGTTGAATGGCCCTTTATGAGACAGGTTTTAACTAGGATAGGCTTGGGGCCGGTCTTTCTTCAATTGCTAGGAGTACTGTACAGCGTTCCCATGGCCAGAATCAAAATGGGTAATCTAGTGACAGACTCTATACCTATTACCCGAGACACGTGTCCAGGTTGCCCTCTGTCTCTGATATTGTATGCGCTGGTGGCCGAACCCTTAGCCTGCGCACTCAGAGAATATCATAGACACAAGGGCTTTAGGTTCCGGGCTACGAATTAATAGTCTCCACCTATGCGGACAATACACTTCTATATGTAAGAGACCCTGAAAGCAACCTCCCTCCGGTCCTGCGTGAAGTGGTACATTTCGGCGCAGTGTCTGGACTATGAGTCAACTGGCTGAAGTCTATCATATTTCTACTTACGCAGGCCATGACACCGTTCAAACCAGACTACCCGTTGCAGTGGTCAACGGAAGTGGTGAGATACCTAGGTATAAGGGTGCATACTGACTCAGAGGTTGATTTTAGAGCAAATTATGGAGTAGCTATCAGTAAATTAGAGGATGACGTGGACAATTGGATTAAACTGCCACTATCTTTGATGGGCAGAGTTTCCATTATGAAAATGGTGGTACTGCCACGTTTTCAATTCCTTTTTTCCAATGTTCCTATGGTTCTTCCTCGCTCATTCTTCCGTCTGCTTACAACACTGATGGTGAAGCTGGCCTGGGCTGGCAAACAGGCGTGAGTCAGATGGCAGGTTCTTACGCTGCCGTACCATATGGGGGGGGCTGGGCGCACTCAACTTTGACTTAATTACTGGGCAGCACAGAGTGCGCATGCTTTCCACTGGATGCACGGTACTCCGGACATCCCCCACCTTCGTATAGAAACTGTAGTGTCTGTCCCTCTATCATTGCCGGCTTTGTTGTTTACGACTGCTGACTGAAGGACGGGGATATTAGATTCAATCAATGCAACAGGGCACGCTTGGCACTATCTATTACAGTTACAGGCGGGTGCCATTCTCTACTCCCCACTCACACCGCTGGATTGGTGTCGCTGGCTACCCCCGTCAGGGATAAGAGGGTTACGCGTGCGCTCAATTCGTTGGGAGTACAGACTGTAGGCGACCTATTTGACGATGGTATCGCAAAGAGCTGGGGAGACCTGGAGACGGGTGACGATACACCTACTATTCTTACAAAATTCCAATTTCACAGAACACGACAAGCACTGCTGCACATTTTAGGGGAAGACTTGCTGGAACCTCCAGAGCTACCTGCCTTGACCTACGTCATAAAGACGGAGTCGCCTTCCAGGATAGTGTCCAAAATCTATAAACTATCCATGTCCTATAGAGAAAATGATTACACTAAAGCCCGATTAGCTTGGCAAAGAGATTTGTGTCAGGACATAGGCATCCACTATGTGGGCTTACTGCTGTACCAGCACGAAGCGCATCTCATTAAACGGTAGACATAGATTGATTGACTTTAAATATCTCAATCGTGTCTACTACACCCCAGAGAGATTGCACAGATACGGCTTGCGAGAAGGGCCGACCTGAGAGCGTTGCAACGCGCAGACAGCTGATTTTCTACACCTGGCCTGGTTTTGCCCGGGGATATCCAACTTTTGGGATTTGGTCTTTAGGGAACTGGGACAGGTGGCTGAATTGACACTCGCCCGGAGCCCGCTCTTGCCCTGCTGGGCTACTCTAAACAGATTCCTAAGGGAGTTCGCCGGATGATAGACATGGGATTGCTATTAGCCAAACGCAGGGTGGCGGTTTGTTGGTCACGAGGACCGACTCCCATGGTTGCCCAGTGGTCTTGGGATATGCTATACTGTAGCACTCAAAGCGAAAATTCTAGGGACCTTCTCCCGCCACGGAGCAGACCTAAAACCGTCTGGGAACTGTACAAAACTTATCTAGCAACCAAAGTGGAGGGCGCTGTTGCTGCTGAAATGGACTCACAGGAGTTGACTGGGACTACTCCTGACACATAGTTACTCAACGTTAGCCCAAGGCCGATATACTGTGCAGTGTACATATCTGTGGTTTCTTGATGCTTACATTGCATTGGGACTAAAGTGGGAGGGGTTGTTCGATGGTGGGGGGGTGCGGATCGATAATATGCTGTCACTGGAAATAATCTGTCTGCTGGCCTTTGGTATTCTGCTGTAATAATATTTTTGATCACAGTGTGTCATTGCTATTGCCTCTCTGAAGTATTGAGTCTGTGTGTTTTGATTCCAAATCTAAGAGTTTTTTAAAAAACAACAAAAGAAACAAAGGAAATGAGGTTAATACGATTCATCTGGTTTGTAAGGAGAGGCAAGACGGGGAGAAGTCATCCAACTCTGAGGAGGATGTTGAAGTTTTAATGTTACAAGAATGTGTGAGTACCGTAAATAGAGAATCATTGAAGTCTGATGACGAATACCAACTTCCCAAATGTCAAGTGAATTTGTGTGGGATGGATGTGTGGATGTGGACTGATTCGTGTTCCCCATATACATTGATCAATAAGTGGACTTGGGAAATCAATCCATCAATCACATAATTTGCAGGCGCACTACATACCCGGTAGGGTTTCAAGGCGCTTTGGGGGGGGTGCTGTTACTGGTCGAAAAGCCAGGCCTTGAGTTGTCTCCTGAAAGTCAGCAGGTCTTCGGTTTGTCGCAGGTCGAGGGGGAGGGTGTTCTAGGTCTTGGCGGCGCGATGGGAGAAGGACCTGCCTCCGGAAGTGGTTCTCCGGATGCGTGGGACCGTGGCCAGGGCGTGGTCAGCGGAGCGGAGTTTCCTGTTTGGTACGTAGAAGGAGAGTCGACTGTTGAGATAGGCTGGGCCGGTTTTGTGGAGTTCCTTGTGTGCGTGGATCAGGAGCTTGAAGGAGATTCTTTTGTCGACGGGAAGCCACTGCAGGTTCCTCAGGTGGGGGGTGATGTGGTCGCGGCGCGGGACGTCGAGGATCAGGCGTGCGGAGGCATTCTGGATTTTCTGTAGTCTGCTGATGAGCTTGGACGGGTCTCCGGCGTAGAGGGCGTTTCCGTAGTCGAGTCTGCTGCTGACTAGGGCCTGGGTGACTGTTTTCCTCGTGTTAGTTGGAATCCATCTGTAGATCTTGCGGAGCATGCGGAGGGTGTTGAAACAGTTTGAGGAGACTGCGTGGACTTGTTTGGTCATGGAGAGTTTTGAGTTGAGGATGACTCCCAGGTTGCGTGCGTGGTCGGTGGGGGCCGGGGGGGACCCCAGTGATATGGGCCACCAAGTGTCGTCCCATGCGGAGGGGTTGGATCCGAGGATGAGGATTTCTGTCTTGTCTTTGTTCAGTTTGAGGTGGCTGTCCTCCATCCAGTCGGCGACGGCCTTCATTCCCTGGTGGACGTTGGACTTGGCGGTGAGGGGGTCCTTTGTGAGGGAGAGGATCAGCTGAGTATCGTCGGCGTAGGAGATTATGTTGAGGTCGTGCTGTCGGGCGATGCGTGCTAGTGGTGCCATGTAGACGTTGAACTGTGTCGGGCTGAGGGAGGATCCTTGAGGGACGCCATAGATGATCTTGGAGGCCTCGGATCGGTACGGGGGAGGCGGACTCTGAGTTCTGCCAGAGAAGAAGGAGGCTGTCCAGTCCAGGGCCTTGTTACGGATCCCTGCATCGTGGAGGCGCGTGCATAGTGTGCGGTGGCAGATGGTGTCGAAGGCGGCGGAGAGGTCCAGGTGGATGAGGGCCACCATCTCGCCGTTGTCTAGCAGGATCCTGATGTCGTCTGTGGCGGCGATGAGGGCGGTCTCGGTGCTGTGGTTGCTGCGGAATCCTGATTGGGAAGGGTCTAGGATGTTGTTGTCTTCGAGGTGCTGGGTGAGCTGGGTGTTTACTATCTTCTCGATGACCTTTGCTGGGAACGGTAGCAAGGAGATGGGCCAGAAGTTCTTGAGGTCGCTCGGGTCCGCCTTGGGTTTCTTCAGTAGGGCGTTGATCTCTGCATGCTTCCAGTTCTCAGGGAAGGTGGCGGTCTCGAAGGAGAGGTTGATGATTTTGTGCAGGTGGGGTGCGAGGGACTTTCTGGCTTTGTTGAAGATGTGGTGCGGGAGGGGGTCAGGTGGGGAACCGCAGTGGATTGTTCCCATGGACTTGATTGTGTCCTCGATGCTCACGTCTACCCAGGTTGTCAGGGTGTTGTGGGTGGTGGGGTGCGGTGGGTTTGGTGCGGTGTGGTCGGCAGGGGTCGTCCCGGGTCTGAAGCTGTCATGGATGTCAGTGATTTTCCGGTGGAAGAAGGTGGCGAGGGAGTCGCACAGGGCTTGCGATGGTGGGATGTCGTTGCTGTTGGAGCTGGGGTTGGAGAGTTCCTTCACGATGGTGAAGAGCTCATTGCTGTTGTGTGCATTGTTGTCAAGGCGGTCTGTGAAGGAGGTTCTTTTGACGGTCCTGATGAGGTCGTGGTGGATGCGGATGGCGTCTTTGTGGGCGGTGCGGCTGTCTGGCGTCTTGTCGCTGTGCCATATGTTTTCCAGTTTCCGGCAGGTGCGTTTGGAGTTGAGGAGTTCTGGGGTGAACCAGCTGACTCTTCTGCTGGTGTCTGTGTTGGTGGAGTTTTTTTTCAGTGGAGCGACGGTGTTGGCACAGTCGTTCATCCAGCGTTCGAGGGCGAGTGCACCTTCATCCGGGTTGGTTGGGGTCGTCGGGGGGTTGAGTGCGAGGTTTGTCTGTAGTTGTTCTTCAGTGATTTTGCCCCAGCGGCGACGGGGGGTCTGTAGGGTGCGGTGGTGTGTGGGTGGTTTTCGGAAGGAGAAGTGGATGCAATGGTGGTCTGTCCAGGTGAGTTCGGAGGCGTGGCTGCTTGAGGAGAAGATGACATCTAGCGTGTGGCTGGCACTGTGGGTCGGCGTCGTGATGAGCTGTTTCAGTCCGAAGTTGGCGATATTGTCAATCAGGGTGGAGGAGTTGCACTCGTTGTTCTCCAGGTGAAAGTTCAGGTCTCCGAGGAGGATGTAGTCGGTGGAGGTCAGCGTGTGTGTGCTGATGAGGTCGGCGATGGAGTTGCAGAATTGAGGCCGGGGTCCTGGAGGTCTGTAGACGAGGGTGCCTCTTAGGGTGGTCTTTGGGTTCGTGTGGATCTGGAAGTGCATGTGTTCGGCGGTGCTGAGGGTGTCGTTGGTGTTTGTTGAGATTTTGATGGTGTTTTTGTGGACGATGGCGATTCCTCCTCCTGCCCTGTTGGCGATGTCTGGCGAGGAGGCTTCGTTCATCCAGGTCTCAGTCAGGAAGGCGACGTCCGGTGATGTGGTGTCGAGTAGGTCCCAGAGTTCGACGGCGTGTTTGTGTGCGGAGCGGGTGTTGATCAGGATGCATCTAAGCTGGTTGGCTTCTGTTGTGGTGGGTGTCTTGGTGCATTTGTGGCAGGAGAAGCTGCAGTTCTGGCAGGTGAAGGGGCCGTGGGTGCGCCTCGGGGCGGCCTTGCAGCAGGTGTTTGTTCTTCCTGGGTTGAGGGCGATGAGGGTCTTGGCGTCGTAGCGGAGGTGGTCTTCCTGGCAGGTGCGGGGGCCAGGGGTTCTGGCGCTGGTCGCGGTCCAGGAGCGGACAGGCTTGCCTAAGGCGCACCAGCGGCCGCCATATATGGGGAGGTGGGGAGGGAGGAGCAGCTGGGAGGCGAGGGACGGGTGTGGCGAATGGGCACGGAGGGGGCGGGGCCGCAGGGGAGGCAGCGGCGGGGACGGAGGACGGGAGAACGGTGCGGGGCACAGAGGAGCGAAAGGTGTACAAAATACAAAGGGGCACAGAGCAAAGCGGCGATCAAAATACAGAATACAAAATACAAGGGGCACAGAGCAGAGCGGCGAGCGGGGGGCAGGCGGCAAAGAGCAAAGTGGCGATCAAAATACAAGGGGTACAGAGCAGAGCGGGGGGCAGGGGGCACAGACAGATGCAGGAACAAGGCAACAGGCAGCAAATGGAAACAATGAAAACGAACCTAAAGGCCACCACTGGCCACCAGGGATGAGGCGCAGGTGGAAGCCTGCGGGTCGAGGAGGGCCTCGACTTCACCGGCGGCGGCAGCAGCGAACAGCGACAGCGGGGGTGCAGGCGGAGCTGCAGCGGGGGGGAGCAACCTACCAGGAGGAAGCAAGGATTCGTGTGAGCCTAAGTAAAACCCACATCGAACCAGAAGGATATTGTGGGGGGAAGTTGCCCATCATTGGTTGCTTTCAAACTGCGGTTGTACAGTGTATGTTGTGGAGCAGGGTAGATTGTTACTAGGATGCAAGGAACAGCAGGCACTTGGGATAAAATTAGATCCAGAAGCTGTTGAACAAGTGTTAACCACAATAGGTGATGAGGTATCCACATGGGCAAGTGAATTTCCTTGACTTTTTGGTCAGGATGCCTAAACAAATGTGTTCATAAAATCATTTTGAAAGAGAACGTAACACCAGTTGTACATAAAGTAAGAAGTGTGGTGTTGGCTTTAAGAGCTCCATTGAGGGTGGAATTGGAGAGTCTCTGTAAAGATCCCATTATTGAACCAATTGAAGCCACAGATTGCTTGAGTCCCATTGTTATTGTGCGCAAGCCTAAAGGAAAGATCAGAATGTGTGTGGATTTGCGAGATTTAAATAGTAACATCTGGGTCGATTGCCATCCTCTACCAAATATGGGAGGTATTAGCTGGAGTAACAAGTAGAAAATATTTCTCCACAATAGACTTATCCAGTGCTTACCACCAAGTACTTTTGCACAATGATTCACGTCATTTAACATCATTCGTTACGCCAGAAGGAGCATATCGTGTTATCAAGATGCATTTTGGTTTAGCGTCCACTTCTGCTGTCTTCCAATGTGTGATGCACAAGTTGTTGGGAGACTTACCTCAAGGGAGGATTTTCCAGGATGATGTTTTGATTTGGGGTCACAACAAATGTGAACATGATGAAATTTTGAGACAAGTGTTGAGTAAATTAAATGATGCTGGTTTAACAGTGGAAGTGAGTAAATGCAAATTTCCTTTGAAAGAGGTGGAGTACTAGGGTCATACCTTTCTGCCCAGGGTATTAAGCACAGATTAAAACTAGTGGAGGCAATTGGGAATGCTCCAAATCCGTTAGTTAAGGATCCCGTGCGGTCATTTCTTGGTCTGGCAGAATTTTATGCGAAACTTGTTGATCATTTTGCTGATAAAGTTCTTCCTGTGAGAAAAATAATGAAAGGGAATGTTTTTATTTCGTCTGCAGTGTGTCAGAGAGCATTTTGTGAAATTAAGTGTATAAGCAAGGCAGTAGCGTTATCTCCATTTGACACTTGTGATAAATCCATGATTACAACCGATAGCATATGTGGATTGGGAGCAGTGTGTGGTATTCTGCTTTAATTATGTTTAGTCCTTTCTCTGTGTTCTGTTCTCTGCTGGTTAGTCATTGTGTGAGTGATGTCACGGAGTGTTCTTGTGTGTATGGTTGAATAAAAAGTCAGTTGCTGTATGTGAGCTGAGCAGTAGTGATGCTCTACTCCCAGTGGGGCTGATACTACTGATACTGCTACAACCATCCTATCATCTAATGTTCCTGTCCTCATTGAACTGAAGAATAAATCTACCTTTTTGGATACAACTTCATCTCCGCCAACTTCCTTCCTTACATTTAACACAGTGCTTAGGCAAAGAGGGAAAAATGGTCATGAAAGAGTAATTGCTTTTGCTTCCAGAACATTGAAGGGTGCAGAAATGAATTACTCAACCATAGAGAAAGAGACAATGGCCTGTTGGTTGGGTATTCAGCACTTTAGAAATTTTGTGTGGGGTACAGAATTTGAACAATGAACTGACTACAAACCATTGATCGATGTTTTTACAACCAAGGATGCAGGAAATGCTACTCCACGCATTGCAAAATGGTTATTTAGATTACAAGAACATGCATTCTAGGTAAAATACGCGCTAGAGGTAAAAAACGTAAATGCTGATTTCTTATCACGTTTTCCAGTGCAAGCGGTTTGTGATGAATCTGAGGAGGACTGGATGATTGTGAATATTGACAACATGTGTTTTAAAGCTATTTCGGAACAGGAATGGAAAGCTGAGATCAGCAAGGAGAGGATTTGTCAGGAAATCATTAATCGTTTGCCTGTTAGCTGGCATATGCCATGGGACAAGGAGGAAGAATTGCAGAATTACAAATATGTCTTGTCTGAGTTGTCTTTTATTGATGGAATTTTAAGAAGGGGTGACAAGTTAATCGTACATAGGATTTTACGTGTGAAATTTGTTGATGCTTTACATGACGGACATGGGGGCATGTCAGCCATGAAACGTAAGGTGAGACTGAATTTTTGGTGGGCAGGTGTAGATGGCGAGGTGGAGAGATGGTTGAGAGGATGTATAGCTTGTGCTTGTAGCGACAAATTCCATGCGGTGGAAGGTTTACCTGCGGGAGTCATGGAGTTTCTGAAGTTTGCTTGGCAGAGGGTTTGAACCGATGTGAGTGGACCATTCGATATTTTGGGCAGTCTGAAGAGGTTTGTCATAGTTCTTATGGACTATTATTCAAAATGGCCTAAAATTACATTTGTTGGGGAGGTTAAAGCTAAGATGGTGATTGATTTTTGTAAAGAAGTATTCAGAAGGAAAGGATATCCTGAAGAGCTTTTTTTGGACAATGGTCTGCAATTTGTGGCAAAAGAATGTACTGATTTTGTATCTCAAAGTGGGTTTATGCATAATAAATTGGCTGTATATCATCCCCAGGAAAATGGCTTGGTTGAAAGATTTAATAGGTTGATAGAGAATTTGCTATTCTCTTTACGCAGTGGATTGGATTGGAAAGAAGAAATAAAAAAATTGGTGTGGAATTATATGACTACTCCACATTCTACCACTGAGGAAACGCCTTTTGTGCTATTGAGGGGTGGAAAGGAGTGCACTGTTGCTGGTCCGGCGTGGATGAATAAGAGCAAGGTGTCAAGGGTGGATGAAGAAAGGATGAAAGCTGTTGTGCATAAGAAACAGCAGAAGTATTAGTTTACCATGAGGGAAGCCAAGAAGTATGCTTCTAAGTTTGAGGTTGGAGATTTGGTGAGGGTGAGGAAATTCCAATCATTCAGGAAGGGTGAGTCCAAGTGGTCTGAACCTAAAAAAGTACGAAGGTACTGACGTTTTCTGTTACAGTGAATGATAGAAAAAAAATGGAATTTAAGGAATATTGTGAGGTGTGGGAAGGTCGAAAAGTAGTCTTTTAAAGTAGAAACTTGCAGGATGTGGGCAGAAGTGTGATGACAAGAAGGATGATGCATGGGTGGAAGCAAATTACCAAAATCCTGTGCGGAGAAGTTGTCGTAAAAAAACATTGCCTACGAAGTTTAGGGACTATGCTGTTCTTTGCATTTCACTGGAACTGCCTAGCATCCTTAATCTACATGTACATCGTTTTTCTATATATATCTATATATATATTATTCAAAACAGAAGTTCGCTTGCAACGAAAGGGCCCACACAGGTAAATCACTTGAGCCAAATTTATTCATGGAAGAACGCAATGTCAAAAAAGCAGGCGTGCCTCGCTAAATGTAACAGTCCTGCCCAATTCGTTTCGTGCTAAAAAGCACTTCCTCATGGGCTGTGTAATATTGCTGAATACAGGCAAGCAGTTCAAACGGCACCAGTTCCAACATATTTATCCCCTGCCCAGGTGGGCGTTGCCACCGACGTGGCCTGATGGTTACTGTAGTGCTTTATTTTACCTCCAGTGAGTCGGCATGCCAGAGTCCGTATAATCAAAATATAATCCCCAGTGGGTTGCGGTCAACAAACACAGCCGCTTGACTTGCTAGTTATTTCTCCATGGGCTTATACCTGTTACAAGGCTGCCACGTCGATTTTATTATATATATATATTTATTTATTTATTTTCCTGAACAAAACAGTCCTGTCCAATAGTTATTTAAAATTGTTATTAAGGGAGATATGTTGCATCGAGGTACATGTGTTGCAATGTTGTGGGGGGCTGTGAGGTAATAGAGGGGTTGGAATGCGGGCTTCTGTTCATGTGGACAGGTCAGTTGGTAGCTGCCTGGCTCCAGGCTGGGTCTACATCTTGTCCTAATAAAGCCCTTCCTTCAACCAACAACGTGTGTGCCTTGTTTTCATGAGAAAGGACTTTTCACCTACTACTTTTTTGGAGTCTTAAGGAATATTTTTTTTTATTGATAACATGTTTTGTAGATTTATCCCAAAACATATTTACTATATTCCTGTTTTAATAATGTCCATTACATGGCGATCAGGTACAGCTTTCTTTTTGGATAGTAGAAATGTTATCAAAGATTGGCATTCTTTCTGACAAATGTCATTTTCTACTTATTTTACACACATTCTGCATTGGTGGAGAAAAATGCAACATTTCAAGTCGTAATACTACCAGAATACTCATCCTAAAAATTATAATCCCGGGAGTGTGGCCAGATGCCAACTAACATGGGCGCTTAAGCTAGTGTCTTGATCCCGTGCCACAAAATTCACGCAACACCGCCTGTCAGGGAGGCATTGACACATAATGCAATAAGTACAGGAAACTGGAGTGCAAAGTGTAGCGTCTTCCCAGCCAGGGTACCTGCCAATGATCATGCCACACACCGAGCTTAGTATTACACGTCTTTATTCTGCTGCGTGTAACTGCGAACTCCGCTTTCTAAAACAAGATTTCATGACATTGTGCTCTGTCACCTACGTCATAGCTTTACGGAGTCCGTTGGAAGCCAAAAGTGTTCCGTCATCAATAGTGCAAGACACTACACAAAGCAAACACCTAGTGTGTTCAGTTGGCATACGTTGGCCTGCTTGGGACCAGAAACCTTATGCCCTGGTGACCTTGCAGTATGGGCTGGGCCTGACTTTCCGCCATGGAGTGTTGGCACGTTAATGAGCTGTACTAACTATTACCCCAACTGTAGCTTAGAATTCAGGCAGTGGAGGTGCTCTCATGGTTAGGCTGTTATTTTGAAACAAGTGAGACCTGCGCTGTAGAGCGATGGTGCTATGGCTGCCATGATTGGAGGAGCAAGACCCCTCAATGTGGCCTGCATACAGCCGAAGAAACGCCCTTTTCAAGTCGAGCTAGGAAACGCAAGAGCTGAGGCATGTTCACCTGGAGAACTTGGGCCGAGACTTCCTATGCATACACAGCCGCTCTGTCTCCCTTTTTACGGACAGCGGATCTGAAAAGATATCGCATGCAGTCCCTCTAGTAACTAGAAGGTAATGTAGGAGAAGTTGAGTAGTCTGGCTGGCTCCGATACCTTGCCACAATCTGTGGAGTTTAGAATTGTAATGGGTGGGTGCCCTGGTCACCGAAAACCAACCGCTGTTACCACTGCCATTCTCGCTGCTTTTCTCAAAAGCACTGTAGTGATTTTGGAAAACACTAAAATTAAAATAGAAACGGGAACTGAATACAATGAAATGACCAAAGACAGAGCAAACTTACATTCGACAGTTAAAAAAAAAAGGCTCAAAGACAGCTGAAAGGAAATCCGCAACCTCAAACGTACTGAACCAGCCTGACTCAGGATACCCTTGATTAGGAAGCTAAATCTATCCTGCTTGATTGGATAAACAGCTTCTGTGCTATTGATAACAAGATTGAGACCCCGTCTATTCAGTTACACCAGAGGGAGGAGCTCCTAGACCGACAGGCAACGAGGCTGGATGAAGCAGAGCCGAGAATGGCTGAAGATGGGGCCAGTACTTCAAATGCAACAACTGGGCATGGAAAAGGTTCTCTGTTATTCAGGTCAAAAATGAAGAATTGGAAGCGTGATCGCCTCGCAGTAAAAACGATGAGGTTATTCAAGGTCAGCCAGGGAGAACAACAATAATACAGAGTGAACTACGCGCGCCAAGTCAGCATTATACATTGCTGGTGCTTGCAGGCACAAAAATTCAAAGCAGTTTGCAAATATGAAGATTCTTTGCAGATAGAATCGAATGATGTTATTGTTGATATACTTTTTTAGTCCATAAAAAGTCAAATTACTCTATAATCCAGGACCCATTGCCACTAGAGCACGCTTTAGTTCAAACCAGAGAAGGGGGTGAATGCAAAATCAATGACTGAACCCAGTGTTATAGTTTTCAGGCCCAGGAAGCAACCGTTTATAGACTAGGAGAACTGAGTGAGCACGAGGGCGAGCGAAGCGCTGCTTCACATTTAAGGCACGCCAACTTTGAGGCATCTCCTGCCTCATCTTGGAGCCGCCTCCAGTCTGAAAGCTGTTGGTAGGAACTTCAACACTTGAGTTCCTTTGTTCCCAGGGCACCTACTCCCTTAGAAGTGTTCAAGTGTAATGCAGACGCCAATATAATTAGCCTTAAGTAATGCAGAAGCTTTGAACAAAGAAAAAGTATTGTAGGAGTTTTTATCAGAGACAATGGTGCACATTAATGGTGGACTTGTCAGTCCAATGCCTGTACTTCTACATGGCGTGTCCTACACTAGAACTGCCCATGACCCTTGGCTTAAATATTTTTCATATTAAAGAATTGTATTTTTGTAGCAATATGTATATATATAGATAGATAGCTATAGATGCAATTTGATTAATATATATATTCACTGAAAAAACCATAGGTTTCAGGCCTGATATAGTTAGGAATTAGCATTTAAAAAACCTTTGAAGTTTACTGAAAAAAACATAGGTTGCAGGCCGGATATAGTTAGGAATTAGCATTTAAAAAACCTTAGCAATTCACTGAAAAAACAATAGGTTTTAGGGGTGTTATATTTAGCTGGACATTTCACTCGAACAAAACCATTGAAATTCCTCCGTTATAGTTAGTTGTACTAACTACATCTCGCGCGCCAACAATCCACTGCTGATGATGTCACATATTACATCATTCATGACATGGTCAGTGACATCACTGATGACATCTCAAATGACATCACTGATGACATCATCCAGTGAATGTGGTTTGGTTCGTTATTTAAATATGTATTATATATAGCAATTTTCATTGAAGAATGGGTGGATATATAAATATGAATATCTGGATGGAGGATTTAGTAGCAGTGTGATTGACTGTTTACTTGACTAATTTATAGTGTGCCACTAAATATATTGGATAGTGACTAAACTGTGTGAAAATCTGTATCACTTTATCAGTTGTGTAAACTGCTGCACCAGTTGGTTACTAGCTACGTGAAAGTCTATATTATTTATTGATTAGTTAACTGAGTATTTGTATGGGAGAGTGAATGTGTGTGTGTTTCGGTGGGGGGTGTGTGACTGCCCAAAGATGTGTGAATAGTTGATTCAGTAGGTATATGAAGTTAAAACTACATGTTATAACAGTTGTTTGGGTGAGTGAATATCTTTATGGGTGTGGCGATGAGCAAATAAATGTCTCAATGGTATATGTCCAACAAACTAGAAAAATAAAAGCCAGTGTACGTGTCAGTTGTATATAAATAAGTATACATAAGACTCAGTGATTGTATGAGTGACTGTATGGATAACTGTATAGTTGTAATAGTGTTTTTATAACACACTAAGTATGAGCTATTATCTATATGAATAGATGAAGTGGTGTTTTTCTAAGTGTATAGCTAAGTAAAAGTAAGTATGATCCATTGTTTGCATAAGTGAGTAGGATGACTTCATAAGTGATTAGGATGTGTGCTGGTGTGTAATGTCGATATAGGTGTATAAGTATATTTGATAGTGTTCTATTGATCATTGACAGCATGTATGAGTGAATCTATAGGTAAGTGATCAGATGTGTGTATAGATCTAGGAATCGCTGAGTGGGTGTTTAAAAACTTGTATTGGTGTGTCAATGGTTTTAAATCTGGCACTCTGTATTTTACAGTGAGTGATGAAAGGTTATACTAGTGTATGATGAGGTGTATCTGATTGTCACGTGGATGATGTAATCAGTGATGTCATTTGAGATGTCATTTAAGATGTCATCAGTGATGTCACTGACCATGTCATGAATGATGTAATATGTGACATCATCAGCAGTGGATTGCGGGCGCGCGAGATGAAGTTAGTACAACTAACTATATCGGAGGAATTTCAATGGTTTTGTTCGAGTGAAATGTCCAGCTAACTATAACACCCCTAAAACCTATTGTTTTTTCAGTGAATTTGAAATGTTTTTTAAATGCTAATTCCTAACTATATCAGGCCTGAAACCTATGGTTTTTTCAGTGAATTTCAAAGGTTTTTTAAATGCTAATTCCTAACTATATCAGGCCTGAAACCTATGGTTTTTTTAGTGAATTTCAAAGGTTTTGTAAATGACCATTTTTGATGTATTAATTGTTATACTGATTTTTTTATACTGATTTACTACATTTTTTAAACTGTTTATTTGTAGATATTTTATTTTTTTAATTACATTATACATTACAATACAAAATATACTTTCTCAGAATGACTTGCTTTAGTTTAAATACTTTGCAAATAGGCAATAGACTTTTAAGTACAGTAGTTACAGTTGTTGCAATGGGCAACACAATTTCAAACACAAAGCAACATTGAGCTCAATGTGAATTTCTAGTCAAATGCAATTAGTTACTTTATGGATTACTTTTCTGACCACAGATTCAGTCCTTGGACATCTCCTGTAAACAGTTGAGTAAAAGCGTTTTGGTTACAGTACTGATTTTTAAGGATTATTATTGTATTTTAAAAGTTGACACTTCGAAAATGTTTCACATAGAATCACCAATGTTATCCTATGGCAGAAAATTCCCTTAGCAGGTAAGTAGTGTTATTGTTACTTTTTCTTACTCAGTGGTGGATCCTGGATCCAGCACTGGCCAATCTCCTGTAAACAGTTGAAAGAATGTGTTTAAGTCATACAGACGATTTTTTAGGAATATTTGTACGTTTCAAAAATGGACACTTAGAAACTTTTCTGCTGAAAACCACACAATGGGTTCCTATGGAAGGAAGAAAATACAAGTTACTGGTAAGTACGCTTAGAATTACTTTTCAGGGTCAGTGCTGGGCTAAAAGATGCAGCACTGGGTTCTCTCCTGATAACAGGTGAGTAAATCGGAATTCGTAGTTCGGCTGATTTTAGAGGAATATTTGTACAATGGGGAAGGAAGGGGGCGGGGCCTGAGGTGACGTGTGCAAACACGCCCTGTGGCGCGTTTTAAGTTTGGGATTGAGTCCCCTTGAATCCTGAGGTCCCCTGGCTGCCAACTAGCCCACCAGGTACCTCCAGTATGCGCCAGGGAGATGCTTTGCAGAGAGGTGTTAATAGGCCACGCCCCTTTTTACAAAACTCTGCAACGCAGCTCCGTGGCGCTTACTGGAGGTACCTGGTGGGCTAGTTGGCCCCTAGGGGACCTCTGGATTGAAGAGAGATGAATTCCCCAACTTAAAACGCGCCACAGGCGTGTTTGCACAGTATCACCTCAGGCCCCGTGGCGTGTTTTAAGTTGGAGGATTAAGTCCCCTTGAATCCTGAGGTCCCCTGGCGGCCAACTAGGCCACCAGGTACCACCAGTAAGCGCCACGAGCTGCGTTGCAGAGAGATGTAAAAAGGGGCGTGGCCTCATTGCGTCAGGGGGCTGCGTTGCAGAGAGGTGTTAATAGGCCATGCCCCTTTTTACAAAACTCTGCAACGCAGCTCCGTGGCGCATACTGGAGGTTCCTGGTGGGCTAGTTGGCCCCCAGGGACCCACAGTATTCAAAGGGAATTAGTTCCCCCTCTGTGTAAGGAGGGAGCGTGGCCTCCGGCCGGATCCCGTCTTTTTTTTTTCTTCTTTTTTTTTTTTTTTTTTTTAGAAGGGGGGCTGTGTAGCCCCCTTTATTTTTCTATTTTTTTGGCCCTGGGGACCCCATCCCCCAAGGCCTGCCCCCAATTTTTATTTATAAAAAAAAAAAAAACGGGAAGGGGGTCGCGTGGCCCCTTTCCCGAGGCCATAATTTGCCCCAGGGACCCCATCCCCCGGGGCATGGCCCTTTTAAAAAAAAAAAAAAAAAAAATTGTATGGAGGGGGGCTGTGTAGCCCCCCTCCTCTGGCCACATTAAGACCCCAGGGACCCCATTCCCCGGGGCCTGGCCTCCGTTGGGGGCCATGGGGGGGTCCACAATCCCCCCCACGGTCCCAGCGGCTCCCCGCGTCCTGCTGGAGCCGGCATTCCTTTTCCACATGGGGAGCAGCTAACATGCTGCTCCCCATGTGGAAAAGCAATCAGCTTTGCTTCATTGAAGCGAGAGCAGGTTTCCCTGCTCTCGCTTCAATGAATCAAAGCAGTTTGCAATGACAGGGCGGGAGCCACGAGGCTCCCGCCCTGTCATTGCAAACTACAGTGTCCTGGGGTGGGCACCCCAGGACACTACAGGAGCCGGCCCTGGGGGGTGGAGGTCCCCATGGCCTATACAAGACTCCAGTAGGGGGGCCGCATGGCCCCCCTCCCACATTTACAAGTTGCCCCGGGGGATGGCGGTCCCCCGGGCTGGGGGGGCCTGAGAGCCCTCCCACCCCAAAATATTTCAAGCCCCGGGGTGTGGCGGTCCCCGGGGCTGGGGGGGCTGAGAGCCCACCACCCATGTTCAATAAGCCCCAGGGGGTGGTGGTCCCTTGGGCTGCGGGGGGGCCTTGAGACCCCCCGCATATACAGTGTTCGAGCCCCGGGGGTGGCGGTCCCCGGGGCAGTATGAGGGGGATTGGGACCCCTCCCACACTTTTTTTTTTATTCTGCCCCCGGGATTTGGCCCCCCCGGGGCAAATTAGCATATTCATCGCAGGAGCCCACGCTGAATTTTTTTTCCTATCGGGAGGATCCGCGCATCCAGCGCGCATCCGTTTTTTTTTTTTTTTTTTTTTTAAACATTTTTGTTTGGCCTTGGGGGTCCTTGTGGGACCCCCTGAGCAGGCCTAGGGGGTCAGGGTGTTTCTACCCTGCCCCCTTGTCGTGTTTTGCAGTGAAACTTTCAGGATAGAAGCGGACCGGAGCTGGCCAAAAGTTTGGAAAATTTCGCAAAGATTTGTCAATCGGCGCCAACGTTATTCCAAATAGAATGTTGCGGATTTCCTATGGAAAATAGGTCCTAACTATATCTACCTACTGGCGACCGCCAGTAGGTAATAGAAGTCATGACTCTTGGCTTTATTTTTTTTCTTATTACGGAATTGTATTTTTATAGCGTATATATGTATGCTATAAAAATACAATTCCTTAATAAGAAAAAAATAAAAGCATAGTCATGATATATACATATATTAATCAAATTGCATCTGCTTTGTTTAATAAGCAGTTATGGGTTGGAAGGAATCATTTCATGCAACATATAGTGTGAGCTGACTCCCCAATAAATCTTCACTAGTCCATCATGCATTTCCATGGAGTTTTGCCCTATTTCCTGAACATCGTCCTCTCTTCCACTGTTTATTACTGTAGTTCTTTACAATTTGTACCCTGAACTCAGGTTTACGCTTTCTGGTTGATTTACCGATTCTTAAAATTATACGCTCTCTAATCTACAGTTCCTTAGGTGTAAAGACTGAGGCTGCGTTGATGGCTCATTCAAAGTGACGTTCTGATGTGTGTTCTTGAGTGGGAAGCTCGTAGTCTGGTTTAATTGTTGCACTACCTCACCCTACTAAGGGTAGTGCATCGTAAAATATACCTTGGGCTAAATTGAACTCCGGATAAAACGTGGAAACTGAATCTATGCTGTTTCCATATGTGGTGACGGTGCAGTAAAGCGTGGATATCGGCATGTGTTGATGGACTGTCCTCAAGTCGGAGAATTGTGTGGTGATATACTACAAAGAATACCCGCAGTACATTTAGTGGCCCTGCCCCTGTTGAGATACAAAGGTAAGGGACGAAGGCAGAGGAATCCTAGCAGTTAACTCAGCATTGCACATCTATCCATAGTACTCCCAACACACACCAGTAGTGCAACTGGTGCCCAGTTTATAATTCAATCACCAAGACATAGCTAGATATGGGGGTGTAAAGAGTGAGGAGAAATTATACTAGCACCACCCAGCAAATCATTAGCATCTCTCCTTGATGCACCAAGCATTCTCCCGCTGTCAGTGGCAAAAGCCCCAGCACTTGCTAGAGAGCTGGGCAGGAGAAAGTAGGAAAAGGATTCCAGAAACCACAGTCCCCAGCAAAGCCTCTAATCCTAGGCAAATAGCAGACCCAGGGCTTTAAGTGGGCTGGGTCCTGCCAGTGCTCAGCACTGGCAGTTATTAAAAGCGGCGCCAAGACTGGTCCCTATCGGACTCTCAGATATTTCCCTTGGGGTGAGAAAAAGCACCAAAAAACAACTTAACTCTGCAATTGTACCATCCGTCACTGCTTTTGTTGATGTAACTTTAAAGATACTCATTTTTCAGTTTTATATAGCACAAACTAGGAGCGCTTTACATGAGCACCAGTTACATTACACTAGGACATATTCATGTTTTGAATCACAGGATGTTGAGCCAATCTCGGGGTCGAACCTTTTTTTTCAGCTCGAAAGTCAGCAGCTCTAGCCGTTAGGCCACATCCTTCTCCCACAATAACAGAAGCATTTTCAATATGATATCAAGCGAATTCATAGTTATTGCTTATTTAACTTATGCAATTTACAACCTTTGACAAAGCCAATGCTGCTGACTTGTTGTAGGTGTAATGTTGCATGTTGCATTATATATCTGGATGAATGGACAGAAGCAGCAAAATACCAGTCGGGCGGCACACTATGCTTAGTACAGACTTTTAGCTTAAGTGTTTTAAGCCACGCCCTTAATTACATTGGCCACACCCCTATGAGAAACCCCCCGTTTTTTTCATCCCACCTGAAGACCTGAGCAGAACCATAGAGTGTACGGTATATAAGGCCCACTTACAGAGCGTATAGTATAGCACATCCACAGAGCATTTATCTTTTTGTTCTGGTAGAAGCTGCCAAGGGCTTCTTGGGTCCACTAAAAACAGTAAAAGATTAAATAATGAACATACATGGAACTACCCATCCTACTGTTGGAAACATTTTCTTACTTCTAAATCCCACCCACAGCGGGCAATCAGTGCTTGCCAAAATATGGGTCGCGACCCACTGTTTGGTCGTGAGGCAGTTTTTGGTGCCTCTCGAAATAACCGGCAATAAATATAGATGCCTTTAAATTCTGCATTTATCTCGTCACATTTAATGTGCTTCAAAGACAAAGGTCAAATTTCAGGCTATGTCTCTGACAAAGTGCTGCTTTTTCAACATGTGGATTGGGGTTTCCAAACTCTTTACACTCTGCACACATAGAAAGAAATGTTAAGTGAATTATGTGGCATTCTTGCTGGAGTAAAGGTAGTGTGACAGGTAAGACTGTAGGAGGTCATTCAGCAGTTGAGAAAGCAAAAATGAAGCATGTTTTTTGGTAATAGCAAGTGTGATGGAAACACAGAGTTTAATATGATCAAACAAATCAAGACACTTTACTTGGTGATGCACAAATGATAAATAGTCACTGAAACCTGATTTCCACACATAATTTGCATGCAGTATAGTTTTATCAGTAAAACTGTATGTCTGTGCAAATGTAGTGGCCATTTCAATGAACAATTTGCTGTTTGTAAATTGCTACCACACGATGCTTTAGTTACATTAAAAATCGTCTTCCTCGAGTCCTTTAGAGCTAGGTGGGTCATGAAAATGTGTTGTTCCAAAAATTGGGTCATGTTTCTAAAAGGTTTGGGAGCCACTGGTTAGATCAGTATTGTTTGCGTTCATGTGTAGAACGTTATGACACACGATATGTGCTCATAGAAATCCTTTCTTTTTCCTACGTGTCTATATACTGTAGTTTGTAATTGTCAATTAAAAGATAAAAAAAAATAGGGTTCAATATTTTAATGCATTACATGTTTGTGTTTTTAATATTGAAGGTGTTCCCGCATCAGGTGATGGATTTTACTGCTCCAAACGTTTGCTCTTGGGCCCTTGAAAACAGGGAAACTATCTTGAAATGGCTGCGACCTCATGGAGGCAAAAGTCTTCTCCTAAATAATGAACTACAGAAAGGACCAGCCCTGATTTTCTTTTTACCTTTTAATCCATTATTGGAACATTACTCCCTCCTGAATGATGTAAGTGTATATTTTTTTGTTTACTGTTTTTTAGATGTTCTCATTTTGGCACTATTTGTACAATTCCTGACTTTGATACAAATGTTCTCACACCAGAATGCTAACAGTACGCCTGCTGTTGGGGCATAATTCTTCGGTCCTTACTGATTAAAGAGTATTTTTCATCTTGTACTTGCACCTTGAAAACATTTTGGTAAATATTCTACACTGGCGCACCAACAGTGGAATAAAGAGGCCGGATATAACCGATGGTGGGAGAGGAAAAAACTGATATTAAAACAAGGCAGTATTAGAAATGGAAGAAGTATATTACAACCTGGGGTCAATCAATCAAGTAGTACTTGTATAGGATGGCTTGTCACCCTAGAGGGTATCCAGGCGCTGTGCTGCAGGTATTAGTTGAAAAGCCAGGTCTTGAAGTGAGTCAGCGAGGGTGGGTGCTGAGGTGAAGCGGGAGGGCGTTCCAGGCTTTGGTGGGACGAAGCAACATCCTCTGGAGTGGCAGCGGTGAATACGTTGTTACTGTGCGAGGGAGAGGTGTATGGAGCAGAGATTCTTGGTAGGTTGGTGGAATTGCAGGCGGTGAATCATGTAGGCGGGCCCTTGGTCGGGGAGGGCTTTGTTGTAGGCATGGGTCAGAAGCTTGAAGTGGTATCTATTCTGGAGGGAAAGCTAAGGATGGTCCTTCAGGTGCTGGGTGAATTTTGTTCTCTTGGGGGTTTGAGGATCAGTCTGGCAGCTGCTGTTCTGGATCGTCTGGAGTATTTGCATGAGTTTGGTGGTGGTTCCTGCATAGTGTGTGTTGCCATAGTCTAGTCAGCTGGTGATGAGGGCCTGTGTCACCGTTTTTCTTGTGCTGATGAGGAGCCACCAGAAGAATTTGCGGAGCACGTGGAAGCAGGCTGAAGAAACAATGTTGACTTGACCTTTCATGGAGAGTTTGCAGTCCAGGATGATGCCAAGGCTGCGGGGGTGGTCTTTCAGTGTGGGAGTGGGTCAGAGCTCTGCTGCCCACCAGGAGTTGTTCCAGAGGGCTGTGTCAGTCCGCGTTGACCTTCAGGCAGTTGTCCTTCACCCAGGCCAAGACAGGTATCATCAGCATAGGAGAAGATGTTGATGTTTTGCAATCTGACGATGTCTGCAAGTGGTGTCATTTAGATGTTGAAGAGGGTTGGACTGAGAGATGAGCATTGGGGTACACCGCAGCTGATGTGCTTTGGTTACGAGGTGAAGGGAGGGAGATGGACTATCTAGGTGCATCCCGTGATGAAGGATGTCATCCATCTGAGCGCATCGTCTGCGATTCCAATCTGGCGCAGTCGATTGAGTGTTTGGTGAGAGAAGGTGTCAAACGATGCAGGGAGATCAGCGAGAGACCAGTGGTGGGACAGGGAGACACTGCCTCTGGGATACAGAGATGGCATCGTTAAACTGAAATAGAGAGGAAATTGGGCTGAGAGAAAAGGAAATGGAGACAAGGAGACACTGAAGTATACTGGGGCAGAAAGAGATTGATATTGGAAAAAAGCATCATCTGCAATGCCACACAAACCACGGGTAGAGGGAGAGGCCAATCGGAAGACAGTGAGGCACTGACTCTGGGAGAAGGAGACATAGACAGTACACTGAAATAGAATGACACTGGGGCCGTCAGGAAGATTAAGCGAGCTATTGCCCAGAGTCCCATGGTGCTGGGCTATTCTGCCGCCGGCGCCGGGGATCGAACCGTGATCCCCAGATTCCGGCGTCAGTCGCCCTGGCCGCGGCGCCACACCTCTTCCTGATATGTGCAAGCTTCCTTTGCACATAGAGAAGGTGAAGTACTAGTAACAGTAGGGCTAATTTCCCCTGCAAGCTAAACAAGTGCACACGATGACACACACGCTCTCCGCTGCCACCACCTCAAAAAGGCGTTCACCTTTTTGTGAAAGCAGGTGAAGAGTGTGGGTGGAACATAGGTAGGGGAGCTCAGTATTTGTGAGTCCTAAAAGTAAGGCGTTATCAAGATGCAGTGAGCAGGCTTACAAATTTAGAACATTGAGGTCCATGGAGGGTGATTGCACTGCACATCCACTATAACCAGCACTATGGCTGGCCAAGAACCAATTAACCTCATAATAACGTTAACAAAGTTTTAGCTCACCAAGTGTAGGATGGATCACACAGGCATATGGTAGTGGAGGCAGTCCTAAGTGTGTGCAAAAAGTCTTAGATGGCCGCATGTGCATTGTTGGCTTGCCAATATTCAGGGTTTTAAGTGGAATGAAAAAACTAGGGGGGTCTCTCAAAGGGGGGCGTGGCCAATGTAATTAAGGGTGTGGCTTAAAAACACGTAAGCTAAAAATCTGTCCTTAGCATAGTGTGTCGCCCGACTTGTATTTTGCTGTTTCGGTCATTGCATCCAGATATATGATACAACAAGTAACATCATACCTACAACAAGTCAGGACTATTGGCTTTATCAGTGGTTGTTAGTTGCATAAGATAAATAAGCAGCAACTATGGCTTGTATATAATATTGAAAAAGCTTCGACTTAAAGCCCTGTTGACACCACGGCAATGTTGCTGCTCCTAAGTTTCAAAAAGAGAAGGGAAATCCAGAGAGAAAAAATGACTGTCTTTAAATGATTTCCCTTCCACTACATCGCTCACCTGGCATGATGTCATGCCGTAACCTCTCCACTAGTGAGCAGTGTGAGCACGTGCACATCGATGTGCCTGCTGTCACTGCAGTCCAGTAAAAACGGAACTCCTGTGCCAGGACACCAATCAGAGCCCGATAGAGACCAGTTTCAAGGCCCCCTTTTAAAAACTGCCAGTACTCAGCACCGGTGAGACCCGGCCATTGACTAAGCCAATAGTCCCGACTTGTTGTAGGTATGATGTTACTTGCTGTATCATATATCTGGATGCAATGACAGAAACAGCAAAATACAAGTCGAGCGGCACATCATGCTAAGCACAGATTTTTAGCTTGCGTGTTTTTAAGCCAGGCCCTTAATTGCATTGGCCATGCCCCTTTGAGGGATTCCCCCACGCTCCCAGTTTTTTCATCTCACTTAAAGCCCTGGTGATAGGAGACTTTGGGCCCGGTGTGGACATTGTTTGATATTGCATCAGACTCTGACAGTGTACACTGTGCACCTTTCACCTCAATTTACACCGTTGCCACGCTTACCATTGAGACTACACCAGAGTCTGAAAAGGGGCAAGGGTGTGTTTGGTGCAAGTGATGTCATCAACATCCAAAAATATTTGTGCACCCCAAAAACGATAGTGCCATATTGGTTGTGCCCTGCAAGAAGCGCAAGAGACTTGGAGGTTTTGTCTGAGGCAGGGTCAGATTGCGAAGTCGGCATTGGGTGAAGGCCAGTGGCTCAGGATTACCTGGGGGTCAGTGTTTTGGGCCTCTGTAAACCGGCACAGAGACTTACTTTCTTTCCCCGCCCCGCCAGGCCACTGTAATGTGGCGCCAGCATCGTGGGCATTCCCCTGCCATGCTGTAAACGGAGGCTGGGGTCCAGGTGTTGCTTTAACCTTTGGGGTATGCGCACCTCGGCGCCCTGCCTCGTGTGGACTTGCCCTTCCAGAAGCGAGGTAGCCCCTGCTGGGCCATAGCGTTTAAGCCATGATTGTTGCGGGGAGGGTGGTAGAATGCAGGGGCCTCACTGGGGGAGGCAGGTGATTTTGCACCGTTTGGCCATTCTCACGTAAATCCGCCTCGAGCAGCAGGGGCAGTGTGCTTTGCTTGACCCTTCCCCTGCCAGGTCATCGTCCTGGGGCTATAGTTAGCTGGGGTGAGTAGGAGAGGCCAGGTGTTGGCGCCTCGGCCCCAGTGTCTTTTAGGCCTTGTTGGGGAGGGGTAAGGGGGGGTTGCATAAAATTGGATGTGACATTGTGGTTAGAGCTGCCGACGATGGAGCCAGGTTCGAGTCCCAGCGTCAGCTCAACAACCTGTCATTCTGAGCAAATCACCTAATCTCCATACCTAAAATAAGAATGAATTGTGTAAGGTAAGTAGTGCTCATGTACATTGCTCTAATGCCTTAGGGCCGAGTTAACACTATATAAAACTAAAAAAATGAATTTACAAAAAATGACCGGCCAGATTGCAAAGAGACTAACTAGTGGTGATCCATGAAAGGGACGATATGCAAATGTGGGCCACTTTTTTTGGGAGTGCCCGGATCGAATTGTGTGTTTGAGTGTCTAAAAGTTGTGGTTTAGACCAGTGCTTTAAATGGAAAAAAATAAAAGTGCAGGTACTCACCAAAATGAGCAGTGGACTGAGGGTGGAGTTTGCGGCGGGAATAAGGGTGTAGGACACTAGATTCGACGTGGACAAGATTCTGAACAAGAAACCACTGACCTTTAACTGTCAGGACACTCTGGACTTTGTTGGACTTCGACTGGGCACAACTTCATCTCCCTCTCCATTTAAAGCCTAGTCTGTGCCCCTGCACCATATAGGCTCTGTGCAGGACCTGTGGAGCATTAAGGACAACCGGAGTAGCTCCCTTGGGGTGAAGGAGGGACTCCCCTTCATGTGCAGGCACCGTAACGCAACTGACCAGTCTGCTGATCCTGAGCTCCTGCAGACTCCGAAGGCTCCAGCAACACAGGAGGTGAGGTTCAGCTGCCCTCTCACCAAGTTTGAGGCCAGTATCCCTCGTGGGGACCGCATAACCCGAACTCCTGTGCACCGCATACTTTTGCATATGCTTGTTGGCCTTCCCCAACTTCGTGTATTGGGCTGTTGCTAACCCCAACCTCTGCGCACATTTCATACCAAGGACTTTGGCCTCCTCGCACTCAGTGCCCTGCAAGCTGTTGTTTGGTGAAACTACTAGAGGTCCCCTCTCGACTCCTGTGCCTTTGGCCTGTGGGTTCATTTGAGGCACCATCCTGATTTTCTTGGGCTCCCCTGGCTACTCCAGACCTGCCCTGACTCCCCTTGCTGTGGTGAGTCTTCTGGTCCTTGCTGGGCCAGACCGTAACCTTTCTTGACCTTCTTTCTGGGTTGCCGTGGCCAAGGCTTGTTGGTGCTCCCGGCGGACACCGACCCATCAGCAACTCAACTTCCTTCGTGGGACAGCTTGTATCCGGCTCCTGGTCGTCTTCGATGTCTCCTGGTCCCTGCAGCTGTAGAGTCAAGGACTCCTTTGCACCTGAAGCACCCGACATCGGTAGGCATTCGTCTACCGAGCCCCTGGTCACTCCTGAGTGACCCAGACTGTGTCCCCCCCGCCTTCAGGTTGCTTCCATCAAGAATCCACCTGCAGATTCCACCGGACACTTTTCTTCTTTCCAGCAGTGGCATTTCCTTGAAGACTCCCATTGAGAATGACAGCTGTTTCTGACGCCACTTCAGACCTATGCACCCAGCTTCCCTGGGATTGGTAACGCTGGTACTTCGGTGTCCATGGGTGGGGTGCCTCTCCAACCTTCTATGTTCCAAAGGGTTTCCTCGTAATCCATGGGAAGGGTCCTTCAACTGTAAAATTGCAAGCGCAACTCTCCCTTTGAATTGTACGTAGCATGCGGTCGTGTTCCCACACTGCACCCGTCCTCCATGGGATCCCTACTTACTCACCTTGGGTGGTTCCTTGGGGTCCTAGCGATTCTCCACAGTCTAGACATTGTCTTGACTCGAGTCGTGGTTCTTATACCACTATTTTAGTATATGGTTTGGTCTTCCCTGGGAGCCCACTGTGTATTACTGCTACTTACGATTGTTTCTGTGCTAAAGTATTGTGTGCTTTGTGTTTATCTGCATGTAGCAGATACTGTGAGGTATTTAAGGTGTTATAATAATAAATATATATTCTTATAACTACTGTGTGGTTCTCCTTTCATTTAACCAATACAATAAGATTGCATTCTGGTAAAACAAGCTGCTTAACATTCCTTCAAGACTAAGCCTGAAGGCTGCTCTCCACAGCTACCACTTGGATAGCTTTCTAAGCTTATCTTTGACCTCCTAAATCACCATAAGGGTTGTTTGGACTGGTGCAAGGTGCCCACTTTAATTAGTGTAATACAAAAAACAATGGTCCTAGACCTTATTTGTAGAGACCTAAATCAATATCATTGTTGGTTTAGTTCACGATTTTCATGAGTATTCAGCCGTGCATTCTGTAAATACAGTGCACCTACTCATAGTATTAAATATGTTAGCTCAAAATCAAAAATATGAACAGTAAAAAAGCAATACCCAAACAAATATTTATATCCTTATATTTTAGTTTTAATAAACATTGTCAATTCAATTTTTAGCAAAAATAATAACCTCATTGGTCATAATTAATAGAAGGTTGCTCCAGATGGAACGTGCATAAGAGAAAGTGCTCAAGTGAAAGAAGAAGTGAAAAAGCTACAAAGTAGTGACATAGGACAGATATATTTAATTAATTTGCGCAGTTGGATAGGTTGAAATTCACCTAATTATCCGGACTGACCATATATACAATGAAATACAAATGATTTGCGTTTTTTAAAATTGCACAAAAATATATTCTTGCGTAGTACGCTTCGAAATATTAACGTATGGTCCAGTCTAAATTATAGGGATGTCGATGTTTCGACCGTCTTAGGGCCTCGAGGGAAATTCAAACCTCGGCCATGCGGATCTTCCTCAGGACAGACTAGGGCAACCAACTGTGGTATGGGGCTTATTCAAAAAATCCACTCCAATTTTGCACGATGTCAATAGTGTGAGCTCCAACGTCAATTCCTCAATAATTATACGTCAGATTTAGAGCCTTGCTCATATCTCGTTTGGACAAGCATTAGACGACAAACAGCAAACGGTCTCCCTACATTTAGGGCCGTACAAAAGGCAATTGATGCCAATTCAATTCTTACGAAGCAGCCGGTAACTCTCGACTCTTATGAGACAGCCGGTAGCTCTCGGCTCACATGACTCAAAGTACGGCCCTAAATGTAGGGAGACCGTTTGCTGTTTGTCGTCTAATGCTTGTCCAAACGAGATATGAGCAAGGCGCTAAATCTGACGTATAATTATTGAGGAATTGACGTTGGAGCTCACACTATTGACATCGTGCAAAATTGGAGTGGATTTTTTGATGGATCAAGCCCAGATCTGTTGACTGGGTGTGAGTGTTTGATTGGTTCTGATGCTCCGTCCATCACCACCCCCTTTTGTACTGAATTTCTAATAAGGCTCTTAATAAAGTTGGTTAATGTTTGTGGTTCTTATCCCATACCTACCAGTGAGGACATTCAAGTTTCCCATCTCACTCCCCTATGGCTTGGCCACCTTCCCCACTCTCCAGCTCACTTTGCCACTGGATTCAAGCAAGCCTGGCTGAAGACGGCTGAAATGCCAGAAACCGGTCCTAGGAAGCTTGTTTCCGCTCCAGGGAAGGCATGGCTTGGCAGTTCGGGCTGGACTGTTCCCATGAGGCACAGGGTCAGACTGATTTGCATATGGCCATGTCTGAACTGGGGTGGCAGAGTGGGCTAAAGAACGGTTATGGATCAAACCCAGATCTGTTGACTGGGTGTGAGTGTTTGATTGGTTCTGATGCTCCGTCCATCACCACCCCCTTTTGTACCGCCTTATTAGAAATTCAGGCATTTTCCCATTAAACTATCACCAATCTGTATAGAAATGTCATTGCTGTCCCATTTAAAAGCCTGTTTATAGTAGCAGCCAGTAATGCAGCTTGGAATTGACAGTACTCATGAACATATTATAAATGCCCTATTGTGCTGCAAAGGCTGGGGAAGGGTATGCTTAGCTTGGTGCACTGCTGAGTTCTAGGGCTTAAGTAGCAGTCAGAGTAAAGGCCTTGTGAACAGCCCCATGAAGGTTCCAAGGATATGTTGCATGTTCTTACTAGTATTATGCTTCAGCAAGAAGGCTTGATGAGCTGCAACTTCTGCAGACATCGGCTATGGCCTGCTAGTCCAGTGCTCTAATAAAGGCAAAACTAAATTACACTTCTGAGCTAGGACTATTGAGTACCTTTGAACTGGGTAAAAGTGACACTTTTATAGACCGTGCTTAGAACATTTTTAAGTGAAGCACTATGTGAAAGCACTCGGCCATCCTCTTAAAATACACACAGAGTTTGCATCATAGAACATTAAAGCACACCACTAGCATACTCCCAGCAAACGCAGCCAGTTAGACACAAGGCCTGTTTCCCTTGTATCTCCCGCTCCCGCTTTTATGCACGTGCACACATAGAATTCTCACCTTCTTACACTATTGTTATTTCTCTACCGCTCATCCTTCAGGTTCCCCTTTTCATCTTCTCTAATCTCTCAAACACACTTTCATTTACTTCTGTTTCTCTCACTGTAAGTTTCTGTTGTCCCTTCCTTTAACATAATTGTACTGCCTCTCCATCCAGAACTTTCTCTTTCTAATCTTCGCTCTTCAAGTCTTTTTGTGCGTCTGTTTCCATAGTCCAGTCTCTGCCTTTTCATCCCTCCTATTCCCTTCTAACCACAGCTCCCCTGTCTATCTTTTCCCCTTCATCCTCTCCCATACCCTTTTCTCTTCCCTCATTAAATTCTCTCATCGTGTTCTCCCTCCTTGCCTCCTCCTCAGGCAGTCACAAGGGCTCGCAGGAAGAGCACAGCAGGGATCGTGCATGTGCAGAGAGCATGGCGAGGCAGAGATTGGGTAGTGCAATGCCATCTCCTACAAGGAGGCAAGGGTGTGAAATGGCCCCCTCAACATGGTGTCCAGTGAGGCTGCTACCCCACTCCACTCATGTGCCAGTCAGGCAGAGGAGTGGTCAGATCAAGGACCTCTGGCCTCATGCAGTGAGGTGAGGGGGTGAAAATGTCTCTTCACAGCTGGGCTCTGACAATCCTTCTCACTCCCCTCCCCTAGCTCGATCTGCACACATTATGTGTGTCCGTTGCCAGCCAAGTCCGCCCCATACACTAATAGGTTGGCCAAGCCGAGGTCTGATGCAGATGATGCCAACCCCCCACCCCCTGCTAAGAGGTGGGTGAGTTACAATATTCCGTCTGTTCCTGCTGCAGGCTAAGTGTTGAACATGCTAGTAAGACCATTTATGGTTGATGTGCATTGATTTTGGAGGATGGTAGTTGTTATTGCAACTATGTTGACTTTTATAGAATTTAGATTTAAATGTACTTCTAGAGGAATGGGCACAATTCACTTCTAGAGGAATGGGCACAATTCTTGGTGAATGTAAAACCTACTCTTTGAGATACAAAGAATTCCATATAAAAAAGCAATTAATTGCAGTCCTCTAATGTTATGTCTATTGTATATGTAGTGTGAAGCAATTTATGTGCATCTTATCATTATATTTTCTATTTGTATATAGATCACAGAGGTAGTCCTGAAATACAACAACTGTAATAATAGTAAAGTATCTGACCGCATCCTTCGCCACCTGAGACGCACTGATCCTCCTACTGTGGACCCCTTTGTACCAGATTCAGTACCCCAGACGAGAGAAAATCAGAAGTATTCATGCTGCAATACTGTGTTGTTTCCCCACTGGCATTCCATCTCAAGAACTCACAACGTCTGTGAACTGTGCATCAACCAGACATCAGGGGTCAAACCAAGTACGGTCAACGTGCCACGGTGCAACTTTTTCGAAATAGAAGCAGCATTGGACTCCTACCTCAGGGAACAGGCTTTTATGCAAGTCATTACAAGTACAATTGCATGCACTAATTTTCTGAGCTTCTATAGTCCATTCAACCATTATACTGCTTGCTGCAGGACTGTTAACAGGGGCTTGATCAATTCTGCAACATCAAAGCAAAATGGCTTGCAAACTATGGAATTACCGTTCTCTTCCCATGGGAAGACTAACAAAGAGGTGTCTGTTCCTCACATTGAGGAGAAGAGATTTGTAGAACTTAATAGTAGCCCCTATGTTAATAACATAACTGGTCTTAGATGCAGGACTAACAAAACCTTGAATCTTTACCTCATTGACTCAACTTTATTTTGGAATTATGCTGTGAGATTGGGTGCATCATTGTCGGCTCCTGTTAAGGAGTTTGCTGCAATTATTGATCTTAAGGAAGAAACCCACTACATCCTCGACGCGAAAGAAGGTCTTTTGAAACACACTATTGGTATGCTGCATAGTTTACTTTCTCTTGGCTTTGTCTTTTAAATTGATGAATTTTCAAAAGTACATGTATGATTAACTAAACCCGATTGACTAAATGGCTTTAACTGTGTTTCAATCATTTTTTTTTATGCCACAGATTTGTTATTTTTATTATTTTCTATAGAGTGTGCAAATCATTGATTGGCAAAAGAATTTCTTTAGGATCGCTGCTTATTTAAATTGATGTTACTATAGAAATCGAGTATCTCATGAGGTTAATTTCTTAGTCCACAAACTTTTATTATAACGAGGAACTTCATCAGCATCTACAACAGATGGTTTCTCCTAAGACTGTGACCGTTATTTGATTATGACTACCATTCTGCCTCTGCTTGGCTGCAGGTATTTATATCTGGTAACTAATTCCTGATCTCTTGCCATCCCTCCACCCTTTCAGGTTTGCTGCTAGCCAATAGTATACCAGTGATCTAAAGCACCAGTATAATGCAGTCAATGACAAGACTGCCACAGTACTTGGCCAACCACACCTGTGATGGCCTGCCCCAATAATCTTAAACATTATTATTATAATGGTACCATGCCCATACTGAATTAACATTCTGTGAAAAAGAAGCCCTGATGAGGAACAACTAGAGTAATTGTAGGCTGAGGAGTATCTCAGCAAATTTGATTGGCACCTCAATACAAGAAAGTAGTAGGAAAATAAAAACTACTTCCTTAAAAAAAAGGAAGACCTGTTTGGTCTTTCTTATATTTACTTAAACAGAACACATTAAACCTCAATTTAGAAAAACTAATCATTATAATCTCATATTTCTATATTTTTGACATGCATGAAAGTCATTATTGACATAAAATGTCTACTGACCAAACCTAAACTAAACACAGAATGTGTAATGTGGGACCTAATCCTTTTCTACTTAAGGCCATCTCCTATTCTAATTGGTTTTTCTAGCATAAATATGTGTTGCGGAAGAGAGTAATGTAGTTAGCGGGGGGGGTAAAGAGTTATAGGTTCTAAAATAGTTGACTAGTTTAGAGTTAATGAGCTTCATGGGCCATCTATTTGTGTTTCAAGGCTTCTCCATTAACACCACTTTGAACCAAATAGTTGTGACGATTTATTGACATTCACTTATGTTTCTTTCGTTCTGTATTACAAAATGATTATATTGTATTGCCTAAAGAGGGGGAAATAATTTGAAGGTAAAATGATTGAGGTCAGAAAAAAACAAGTATAATAATTTGAAATAGAATGCACATAAAGAGAAGAAATACATGGCCTCTTCCAAATATATATTTTTGATGAAATGAAGCCATGAGTAAGGCAATATGTTTAGTTATAGTAAAGGGAGACTGGCATGAAAGAGTGGATTAGAAATGATCTTGAAATCCTCCTTACATACCAGATCTATGGAACCCAAGTTCTCCTCATCCCTTAAGACTACGTGAGTCAAATAATCAATTTCTCTGACTTTTTCTTGGATCTATATTGTAGTATATTTTTCACCTCAGTTTCCGGGCAATGGCGTTAACCTCTCAGCTGATGTTAATTCCCATGCCAATATAAACTTATTAAATATTCACCTTAGTAGTCCCTTCCCTCTCTTAATCATCATTTAACTGACTTGGTCTTTATTAGCTGTTGTCTTGGAACGCTGAATACAAGTACTATAAGAACCGCATTCTATATACTATGATCCCGGACATTAAGCTTCTAATGATACAACCTCTCCTTCTCCTGACATTTACGTGCCCTTACTTTCATCCAAATGTCAATCTCATATTGGTAGCTGCTGGAAGAATTTTACTAGTCTAGATTTAGCTCCTTGCTTGTGCACAGCACCGTTCCTTCTGACGCTTACACCTCCTTCTTGCTGTTCAACCTCACTTTACAGTTAGAACTTTTATTGCCATCAAATCTATGTCTCTTAATAAAAAATACTTATCAAAACAAATGGTTACGCACAGATGTGAACATTTCTATGGTTCATGCAAATATGCAATCGTAACGTTGCGATAAAACAGGTCATAGCGTCTTACTGCACCAATAAACCCTGAAGAGCCCCCAGTATAACACCTGCTACCCTGTTCAATCATAGATGCAAAATTTGAGGCATCCTGTGAGAGATTCGATGAAAACGCAGATTTTTTCCACCTAAGATTAATGTACCTTGAGAAAGCGTAACCATTCCTCAAAACCTTTTATTTTGCTTTCCCACTTTGTTTATAGCCTTTTTAGCCTGCTTTCCCCCCCTGTAGGAAGTTATGTTCTCTAATCTGACTTCTTAAAGCCAGCCGTCAGGCTCCCCAGGTGACATTATGACCATCAAGTTATATTGGTCTTCTACCTTTGATCAGTGATGACAATCCTTACGATCATCAGTGCCTTCTTGAGGGCTGAGTCTAGTCCATCTTTACTGACAGCTGCCACACTGCTGAAGAAGTCCATCTAAGACCATACCTTTTTGGTGAATTATTGAACTTTTTCTCTTGCATTTTTTCTGTCCAAGCAGTTAGAAAGACCCACCTGCAACCTACTGTAAGAATATGTTTAAACAATATTTTATCACACGCAGTGCAGACTGACTTTAGGCCTAGCAGCATTAGAGGAGTAGTTGTTGCTATCTATGATCTTCTGAGCCAGTGATGATGGCAGTACAGTGGTCCTGGTGTTTTTAGATCTGTCAGTACCTTCAGTACAAGGTTCCCCTTGCTTCTACCCTACTTACTTAGATGTGCATTTGTGATAATGCATTGGTATGGCTCCACAATCAAGCACAACCTGTCTACTTCACAATGTTATCACATATTCTTTTCAATCTTTATCTGTTAGGACAGACCCCTGTTTTAGTACATGGCTGGTAGGGATTTTGGCTGTTACTTTATTCCCATTTCCGATCTTAACCTGTGCCCGTGTTTCACTGTACTGGGTATGATTTGCATTAAGCAATTTGCCCGGGATACCCCATCTTACCAGTTTTGTCCATAGGCATCCACGAGGCACTCTATCAAAGGCGGCTTTGAGATCAACAAAGCAGGCAAATAGACAATTTCTTTTTGGTGTATAGTTTTTTCTGTTAATATACTTAGTACTGATAAGTTTATGATTGTCCCCATATCTGCTCTGAAACCTGTTTGATTTTTGTGAGTTAGTTTCTTCTCGTCAGCCCAAATTTGGAGATCTTCAAGTAGACATAAGGTATACAATTTGGCTTCAATGTCAGTCGGTGGTATTAGTCTGTAGTTCAAAGGTGAAAGTTGGCTGTCATTTTTATATATGGGATGAAAAAAGCTCTCTTTCGATGATGATTAGTCTTATGTCTTATTTGTACTGTTTATCTGATTGAACAATTTTGTTAAAAAGTGTCCCAGAATTCTGTGTCACATTTAAAGAGTGTTTGGAAGGCCTTTTGGGCCTGGCGCCCTATCTGCTTACAGCTTCTTCAGTATTTTTCACCAAACATTTGTCCTCAATTAGGTGTGCATCATTTTTAGGTCTTGCCTAGCGATGCAGCGCATGCGCTGCTATTGTCGTCGGTTTGGTTTTGGAAGTGGGGTTGGTGACCGCTCTGTCTCCCTTAGGCCCCGCCCACCCGGACTGGACTCGTCTCTGTTGCTCGTCATGCGCCCCCGAGGCGGTGGGCGTGTCGGCACTTGAGATTGGCACGTTGTGTCCTTGCCTCACGCTCGAACACCCTTCTCTGAGAGGCTTGCGTCGTGTCCTACCACCGCAAACCAGTGCTTGTCTAGTGGGTGAGCACTATTTACTTTGATAATGGCAGCTGTCCTACTGCAGGTACGACGTGCTTTGGTGCCTTCTTTACTCCCCCCCCCCCCCCCCTCCCTTCTGTTGTCCGTGTCAGCCAGCGTATCCCCCCCCCTTCAAAGCGCTGCACCTGTCTCCCGTGCCTGCTGACATTTAGTGGGGCCAGCTTCTTGGCAGTGTGGCACGGGTGATCCCAGTGGCTTGTGCAATGATGTCCAGCAGTGTCGAAATCCGGCCCTTCTTTAAAGGGAGCGACCATTAACGCGGCTGACTGTACAAGATACGGTATCACGAGGTGTGGGGGAGGGGGTTGTATGCGAGATTGGGAGTAAACTATACGAAGAGGGCGAGGGAATGGGGAGGCGGGGGTGCGAACTCGATGACCCGTGGCGGACAGCCAAGATTAGACACAGAAAGTGCAGGTGTCCAAGATCACACGGCCGTCACCTGGGCAGTCTCCAGCACTCAGGACTTGCTCATTGTTAAGACTGGCTAGTGTGAAAAGTTGGTTAAACTGTGTAAATTCTGCGGGATGGCTCGTATAACTGGTCTCTGCCCCCAGGGAGTTTCAGTTTGTATTGCGCATATTTTGATCTCAGTGACTGGGCGCTCTAGGGGACTTGCAGGGTTAATCTATTTGAACAGGATTTCCATCAATTACACAACCCAGTGGGATTTAAAGAGCAGGGTTATCTTGTATTCTCAGATTATGCTAATGAGATTAATATGGTTCCCGTGGACAGGTTCGCGCTGCTGTGGCGAGACTGCTCTGTGAACTAATAACCCTGGACGAGAGGTAGAGCGGTGGTAGAGCACCTGCAGCAGAGATCTGAATGCAATCTGCATATTAAGGGTTTAGTCGCCGCACAACCCCAAACCAGCCTTTCATCCTTCCGAGGTTAGTTAAATGGGCACTAGTCCTTTCTTACGCAAGTACAACCAGATAAGCGCTATGTACCTTTTCAGGTCTGGGAAAGAAGGGCTACATTTATCAACATCTCGCAGCAGTTGAAAAGTGTCCATAAGTGATGCATGATAGCGCAAAATGTGATTAAGGATTTATTTTTAGTGTACAAACTTTTTTGGGTTGGAAAGCAGCCCTAAAGTCTTACAAAGTAAGTAGCATTTTGTACTACTTTGCGTCAAGGGGAGTCCATGGTTTTTGACGCAATGCCCTACCTAATAACATTTGTACACCGGGCCTTGCACCAACAATGTACACCTCCCTGCGGCAGGTCCAAAGTTGGAGAAAAGTGTTATTTTCTGTAAAGTTTCCAACTTTACATGTGAGCTGTACAGTACCACACATATACAAAGTGGGAAATATTTAAAACTATTCGTACTGGAAGGGCATCCTTCAAATACAAAACCTATGCGAGTCCCACGAGCGCACACAAACACACACACACACACACGCATGCACACACACACACACTTTTGTACTATGACGCAAATGTGTGTGCAAGGCGCTAGGCAGCCAGAAAACACTCCATTGCTGGGGAACAGAGCTTAGTAGATATGACGCTGTCATGCTTCCTCCCATTCAAGCAACTTTGGTGGTTGCACTGCCTGAAAAATAGTACATTTGCCCCGAAGTGCTATGAAGCACAGAGCAGCAGATCCAATGAGCTATCTGGAGCTGCTGGTGTATGCCATTTTACTGCTGTTTAATTCACACTGAGGATTTCCTGTCGGTCGGCGAAAGGCCCTGTGGTGCAGCACTTTGTATCAATTCCCTCCGACCCTAGTTTTACAGCAGCGGTGCCCAGGGTGTGTTCCTGCCGCACCGCCGTCTCATTCTGCCTCCTATATAGCCGCCTCCAAGGTGGACCTGCAATGCTGCTGAGTTCGCATGACCTGAGACAATTGTGGGACAGCCCCGCTGCAAGCAGGGCACAAGTCCAAACAAAAAAGTGGGGGGACTCGCCTAGTTAGGCAGTATGCAAGTGACATCACGGCGTGTGACATTACGACGCGTGACAACCCAGCACATGACATCACTGCGCATGACATTACATTTGGCATCACAGGAATTGACATCATAGGAAGTGGCATCACAAGCCATTACTTTAATAAGTAGGTGTTATGTAAAGCGCTTTGACACTCTGCTTTGGGATGAGTAGCGCTATACAAGATAAAATTATGGCACTTAAATTATTTCAACGCCTCCTCAGGAGTAGTAATCGCTATATAAATTACATTTAGTATTCTCTAAATACTGGGAGAGACCAACGCATCTGACATTCTTACAGTGCATGCACATCTAGTAAACAGAGCCTGAACAAAGTAAAAAGCTGCCTCTCTTAAGTATGTGTGAAGTGCTAACAAGGTGTGAGCCTTTGTTTCCCCACTGCTGCATTTGCTTCTAGGTGTGAGGCTCCTTACTGCTCCCAGCCAGGAGACTCCAACAAAAGGAGGCTTGATGACTCCTGAAATTCGGCCTTTGTTAGGGGCCTAGCCGGAGTCTAAAATAAGAAAACCCCGTCCCCGCCTGCATGTTGTTGCTTGTTGCAGATGGAAAGCAGACAACGTGCAGGCGCTGCTGAAAGTGTCCCGGTGTTTGGAAATTACACCGGGATGAGTTCAGCACATTTAGTGGGGCCAGCTTCTTGGCAGGGTGGACGGCGTTCATCCTGTGAAAAGAGTGGGTGGACGCCGTCCACCCGCGTGTACCCCCGACTTGTGCCCTGGCTGCAAGCATATCTGTAACTAGAGGGACAGCTCTGCTGTCCGTCGAATGGGGCTTAGATTATGCAACACAAAAGATAGTCCTCTGGTGCTTCTGAATGGACTGGTAACATCTTTGTAACTTGGGAGACAGTCGGGGGGCATGCAAAATGTGTGTAACTTGAGGGATAGTTGTGCTGTTCAAGGGATGAGCGAGCAGGCTCTGTACAAGACAAAGAGGGAGCGCTCTTGTGGGTAGGAATAGGCCCAGGGCACAAGTCCTATAAAAAGAAGTGGGGGACTAACCAAGTTAGGCAGTCAGCAAGTGACATCATGGCACGTGCCATCACAGCGCACAACGTCTTGCCGCATGACATTGTACTTGACCTCACCCGAAGTGACATCATAAGAAGTGATATCAGATAGCCATTGATATGCACACTTACATGAGTTGTCGATGGATAATATGTATGTTATGTAAAGCGCTTGTAACACCCTGCACTGGGATGAGTACTGCTATAAAAGAAATAAAATACTGCTATTTAAATTGTTATTTGTGCAAATACTGGAACAGACCAACACGTGTGACATTCTTACAGTGCATGGTCTTGTGTACAGGGACTAAACAAAGTAAAAAAGCGACACCGCATGCTCTCTTAAGTACCTGTGAAGAGATAACAAACTTGTGCTTTTGTTTCCCCTCTATCGCATTTGCATTTAAGTGTGAGGTTCTATGCCGCCTCCAGTCAGGATACTCCATCAAAGGGAGGCCTGATGGCCCCTTAACCTCGGCCCAGCTGGAGGTGAAACAAGCATTTTCAATGCAATAGGTCTCGCTTTTGTCAGAGTTTGAGCTATTCGCATTGTAAATGACAATGCGTTTTATTTATGTGTCTTGAAAACTTGCAAGAGGTGCGTAAACATGCACTCTGTACTTATAGCTCTTGCTTACGAGAAGAAAGGCTGGCAATAACTACGCCTCTTTTACTGCCAGCCTTGCTTCTCGTAAGCAAGGACTATCTGTACAAAGTGCATGTTTACGCACCACTTGCAGGTTTTCAAAACACATAAATAAAAGGCATAGTCATTCACAATGGCAATAGCTCAAACTCTTGCAAATGAGAGACGTATTGCATTGCAAATGCTTGTTTTTAATGGTGTTGTCTGTGCATTTGCGTGGTCTGCGACCCTCCTATAGTTTGCTGTGCCTGCTTTTTCCTCCTGAGTACTGGTCTAAAATGTTTTTTTTTTTTGCATCTGTATGTTTTTCTTCTCCTCCTAAGGCTGTGGCAAGTGGTATGTACATTTTGCAAATATGCGGCTTCCCGTCTTCCTCTGAGATCCCTGTATTGAAATCACATTCTGTGACCCAGCGGATCCTGTTTAACAGCCCTCAGAATTATCTGCTGTTTTTGGAGTTGCTAAACTGTAAAACAATTATTCCATATATCCTTTTGCTTTGCCTTTTTTGCTTTCCAACATTCGTTTTTGTATAAGGCCCTCGTTTGATGAAGTTCAGATTTATCACGCTCATATCCTCGCTTAACCTGTGCTGTGATTGTTCTTGCTTCCTAAGCTATTTGCTTTTCATAGTCTCAAAGCACCTTCATATACTATCTCGTTCCTGCACGTCCACCCATTATAAGGCCTTCTGCCTTCTTGGGATGAACCAATCCGAAATGTAATGAGTCGCTTCCTTGTTAGGGCTAGTCAGTTGTGAAACTCTGCATCTTGGACCCAGCCCCTTTAGATTTTTCACTTAAGTATGTACCATTGCCACTATTGGCTCGCAATTTTCACGACACTATTTTAGACGTTTTGTATTGTAACCTTCAGGCAGCGATCCTGATCCTTTTGTTTTGGTCAATTTTCATGGCGTTAGCTCGATTTTTATTGTTTGCAGAAAGTGGTCACTTTCAGGTCTGGGGCGGATTTGAAAAGATTTGACCAATGAAAGGAAGTCTCTGCTGATGAATGTATAATCTAGGATTGAGCACATCCTGCCATTTAGGTAGGTTATGGATGCAGGCTTTTCCTCCTTTACCACTCCATTTCGAATTTTTAGATCTTGAGCTTTGATCTTCTGTCGCAAGCTTAAATCCCAAATTTGTTTGTTGGAATTTTCATCTTTTCTGACTGTGGGTGGGGCACTGACAGGCTTTTGTATAAATTTGGTATTAAAGTCCCCTGTGACTATAAAGTGTGTTTTGGGGTTTAAGTTTTGGAATTAGTTTATTAAATTTGGCAAGGTGGTGCTCCTTCTGGCTTTCCTAGATTTGATTGGGTGGATGTAAACATTTAAGAGTAGTGATTTTTGCCCTTTGTTATTTTCGTTGATTGCAGCCACTCTACTCCTAAATTGACATGTTCTTGTGTCCAGCTGTATTTTGTTGAAGTGAGTGTGGAAAGACCTCACTTAGGATGACCATAACTTGACATCCTTACTGCTGGAGTATGATCTTCTGTGCAGTCTTTTACAGGGGTTGGGGTCAGATTCCATGTTTCTTGTAGTATAACGATATTGAACACCCGAAGGACAGACATTGTTTCAGTGTCATAGTGCCTCTTACCAAAATCATGTACATTCCATGAGCATATGTTGATGAGGTTTTGCTTTGGAGAGACTTTCAGGGCTAACCAGGATCTAATGATTTAGGGAGCCCGAACCGTGCTTGTGTTTTCTCACCGATAGCTAGCGTTTGTTCCTTTCTTTGTTGATCTCTTTTTATTGCTCTTACGATCATTAGATTTTGCATGTTAGTGGATGGGAAATTGGGACCCAGGGATCCCCTTAAGGTTATGTGTCTGCCGTTTAAAGTTTTTTTTCTAAAACTCCTTTGAATTTAAATTTGAAATGATGGTCTTAACTGGGAGCAGTGGTCCTGGATATCGTACTGGCTTGAGCCTACGAATTTCAACCCCCCATTGCTGGAAATGCTCAAGATGATTGAATACTTGGATAGCAATCTCTCTTGTTGCCAATGTTGCTCAAGTTGCTTAACGATTTTTTGATATGGGTGTGATACAAATTGTATTGCCGTCCGGTTTCGTGAATCGATGTATTTCAATGTTCTGATTTCCTTTAATAATCTTAGAAGTGCATTTCTATTTAAAGTTTTGAACACTCCCCGAGATTCATACTTGAGGATCAACATAAGTTTTACGGCTGATTGTTCCTGATTTTGTTCCTGTATTTGCCCCCAAGATACTTCCTCCCAGTGTTTCTTGTGTAATTTTGTTTGGGCCTCTTCATTGGACTCAATGGGACTGGTTATGCCTTGGGCCTTTGCTGGTTGTAAACAGGGATGGTGATGCTCTGTAGAAAGTGGGTAGCTCGCTATCGCAGCTTTTCTGTCTGGGGATAAATTTATTTCAGAAACTATTGCGTTTGTGCTTATGTTATGCTTATTGTGGGTACTCTTGGCCACTGGTTTAGCACAGACCTGGCTCGCAACCCCTGACTTGTAGACTGTTCGTCTTTTGTTTGCTCTCTATGCTGGTGATGCTCTATTGGGATCACGTTTCTCAGTCACAGGAGTGACTTCTAATGGTGTACTTCTGCTAAATGCTTCTGCATTTACACTTGATTCTGAAGATTTCTTGAACAGGATGACCTGGCTGTTTCTTGAAGTTCTTTGTACCTTGGCCTCCGTGAGGGAGGTTTAGCTTCTTTTTCTTCATTTTTACCATTTTTACTTTGTCTGGCTGTGAGTCCATATCTGGAAATATGGTTACTGAATCTGCTTGATCTATCGTAGTTAATCTAGTCTGCGCTCCTGCCCCCTTTTGCTTGAAAAATGTCATTGGAGCATAAGTTTCAGAGTTGGAGGGGGCAGATAATGTGCACATTTTTGTTGAAGGTAACAAGTTAAAGTGAGAAGAGATTTCTTTACGGAGGCCCAGGTCTTGTGGGACTTGTGAACATTCAAATGTTGAGATTCATTTCTTGGTAATTCTGGTGAAGAGTTCCAAGGTTTTGCTCTCCAGGCCGTTAATTATCTTCTCTTCTCTTGCCAACCGGAACAACCGTATTTTCAAATGAATGTTAGAAGGTGATGGTGAACTGGAAGCAAGAGTATTGGAACAGACAAAAGCCTTTCCTCAGTGAAACTAGACAAGCACAGACTTGAGGAGTCGTCCAGAATTACTTTCTCCTCCGATAGCTAGTGAAGCAATCTTTGAGGTAAGGTCCCACAGAGTTGAATCTCACCTAGCCATATAAGGTATGATTATGGTAGCACAAATTTGAACATACTTTAGTTTATGACCAGGTGTTGTTTTAGGCCAAGACAAATTGCATAGCCATACACCATCCCTGATGAGATTCTAGCATTAAGAAACTTTGCCCAGTGGGTGGTGGACAATGGTGACAAGATCCAGTGAAGCAGTCTTCTGAGATTGCAATATGATGTCAGCTAGCCATCGATTAGCATGTCTCTATTGCTTACCAAAATACCAGGTCTGAACTGGGACTGTTGTGGTAGGGCACATTTGGCCAATCTAAAAGGGGAGGGCCATTTTGTATCAGCAAGATGTCCGGTTTAGTGGGTTGAATGTGAGACAGCAGACAAATGCTCTCTGTACAACAACAAATTGACAATGACGCCATTCTACAAGTTTGCCTACAGGCTTCAAAAGAAGGCCATGCCACCTATCCAAAATGGTTAGACAAGAATGATCTTATTCAGGCCACTATATTCAGATCAAACTACACTTGGAACAGAAGCTGTAGACTGTGGAGACTCGTAGCTAATCAGCTCAATCGCATTCACCAATCCTTCAACAGCATACAATTCTACAATTCTACCACAAAGTATTGTTGGCCAATGACATCACCACTGAAATCATGCCTCGTCCACATGCAAAACAGGATGTCGGGTGCTTCCTTAGGATTGAATGCTTCAAAATACGATGTGCATTGTTCAGAAACAGCCAACACATGCATGCCTGGCTCTTTGACTTGCAGTTATGTGTCTTCTAAACTCGCTGGGTTTTCATATTGAAACTCCTCTTTTATTTGAGGAATGCATTGCAACAAAACTGACTTTATCGTTCCAAATGGGCATATTCTAAAAAAAATCAGTCTTTTCTCTTGCAATCCAAATTTCCGACAACTGTCCAAGTTCTTGTTGTGTCCCATTCCTGCAGTGTACTACCGACCAGCCCACTTGAACTGTCTCTTGCCTTTGTGAAAAAAGTGCCACATGCTAACGTCCAACTCTAAAAGGGACAGAATAACTTTGTGCCGAGAACTCACTTAGGGGCTCATTAGGTTGGCGGACGGACTCCAGTCCGTCCGCCATCCTGGTGTAAACCAGGACCGTCTGCCATGCATGTGGCGGTCCCACACACCGGATCAGGATGCGACTGCCACCGTGGCGGTCGGATCCTGCATTTTAACATTGCGGTGGTTGCTGCCGACAGCAGCACCCGCTGCGATGCTAAAATGCCATGTTGTGCATTTCACAGCAATACGTGGCAGGCACCACACGGTGCCTGCCACGTAGTGCTGTGAAATGTAGGGGGGTACCATGGGTACCCCACAAGTGCACCCTCGCCTCCCCCAACACAAGGGGGGCCCGCAACGGGCCCCCAAACCCAATCCCCGCCAGCCTTTCCATGGCAGTTCCACCGCCGTGGAAAGGCTGTCTACAGCCATCATCATAATTTGGCAGACGGTGTCTGCTAGGCACCGCTGCCATGTTACCGGTGAAGACCGCTACGCCAGGCAATCCTTAGGATTTCCTGTGGTGGTTCCGTGGTGGACGGTCTATGCAACCGCCAAGGTCGCGGTGAGATTCCCCCTGCCATCTGAATTTGGCTGGGGGAAACTCGCGGTCGGCATACGGAAGGACCGCCACAGCATGGCTGGCGGTGTTAGTCCTTCCGCCATCGTAATCGACCCCTTAGTGTCCGGAACTCCATATCTTCTGAAATTAGGACACTATCTTCTTATGACGCCTGATATTGCAGTGCCATCTCACAAGCAGAGGAATGCTTTGTAACCCTTAGTGATGATGTAACTAAGATTGTTGGACAGTCACATGATTTTGTATTACATGCTGTATTGCAACATGATTCTCAGTGTAGGTCCACAGGACTATTTGTTATCTCCCATAGTGTTGAGAAACCTACGCCGTCCTAGTGTATGTATCAGGTTCGTGAAAAACACCCCATGTAATCATTAGCTATTGTTAATATTAATTTTAACCCTATATGTGTTGGTATTCCATGCTGTTCTACACCTGCAAGCCCTATCTGGCTACTTGATGTTAATGTGAAGTACTCTGTTGCACTCTCACCGTTCTATAGAAAACTGCTAATAAATAAATCGCCACCATCCTGGGGGCACTTCACTTGCTTCCATGAGCAGTGGCATAACAAAACTTGAGCCCCCCCTCCTTTCCCCCCTCCCCCAGCAAGGTACATGGAGGGCCCCCTCCGCACTCAATCAGGAGCTCTCATGCCAGGGTACTGTGCTGAAAGTAGCCCCTGCATCGCGGTGATTGCAGGGGCCTATGTTAAGCAAGTGCCCATGACCTTCAATGGCTTTCAGAGCCTATTTGTATGATGATTCAATTCTATTGAATTATTTATAGGTCATCAATTTCAAAGAAGCCCCTCCTTCTCTGTTGTTACCATACTACACATAGCTGACTCTAAAATCAAGACCTGAAGGAAAGGAGACTTGGAAGTAAACTCTTTCGATCCACCCTCCTAGACATTTCACCAGCATCATGTTTCCAAAAGCTTTGTTGCAATTCTTTTTTTTTTTTTTTTTTTTTTTTTAAAAACCTTTATTTCGATAGATGCACAATACACAGCGTCTGCCTACAACCCCCTCGGGGCCGGCCGCTATGACATTGGAGAACATAGAACAATAATGTCAGGATAAGAAAAGGTTTAATTTTATGGTTTTGTCGAGTACAACGTAGTGTACTTCGAACAGAGTCGAAGCTAATCACTGACCAGGAGAGACATCACCGTTCACGGAGCACCCAGAAGGAAGCGTTATATAGGAAGGCATTGGTAAGGAGACAGGTGGCCACCATCCAGGGACGAAGAGCATACACTATACCACAGAATGATAAAACACAATAAGCTCCTTACCAACACTGAACCCCGACCCCGAAGAAACAAAGAAACATAAAAGAAAAGGAAACCAAAGAGGAAGGGAGAAAGAAAGAGAGAGAGGGCCATAGAGACGAAGAAGACATAGAACACATCCCATCCCCCCACCCTGCATACCAGCGGAAGGCCATGGCCCACCCCCCCCCAATAGGCATGCCTGTCGCCCCAAATGAACCCCAAGTAGGAAAGAGAGTCCGGAGAGTGGGAAATAACCTCCCAGTCTCCGACTCCCAGAGAAGGCAGGAGGAGGAAATGTTACATACTCCCGGTCACCACAGCCCATTAAGCATCCCCCACCCTGAAAATCATCAGCACAACTGAAGAAGCAAGCAAAGCGGCAGGTGGGGAGACTCCATTTCAAATGTGCGAGCAAAGCAGATAATTAGCAGCCTCATCCTAGTCCCCGCCCGCCAATACGTACAGCAAACTAAAGAAAATCGCCCAGCCCCGGCCCGATCCTGAGCGGCCCCACAGATCCACCCCCGCGGTAAACAGTAGCAATTTACACACATGCGGCACAACCGATACATAAGCAAATATTCTAGTCCGGGTCATGCCAGGCGGTCAAGCAGGATCATCAAGGGAGGCAACATCAACCCTGGCCTGAACGCGGAGACCCCACCAAACATGGCCGCCGCTGGGAGTGTACCTCAGGCAGAACAAAGGAGCAAGATGGCCGCTCACGGCAAAGAAGACGCAGAGGGAGAAGAAGCGAGAGTTCCCAGTCATAGACCATCACCACATCGATAGTGACAAACACAGTTTTCCCCACCGAACGGCACACACTCCGGCGATGTTGAGGCAGACACGGCAACACCCGCAGAGGCAGAGTCTCAGCTTGTAAAGTGGAAGGGAGCTTTGTATCTGCAACTTGATCATTAGACAAACCCTCGACACTGTAACCAGGGAGAGGACGATCCATAGTACCCCCCTGTCGCCAATTTGTATCCGCCTCAAAGGGAATGAGAGGCATTGGGGGGTCAGACAACTGCAGTAGTTCCCTGGATGGCATAGCAGCATCGATCTTCCACTCCAGTTCTCGAGTGCGTTGGCACCATGTCGCCCGCAAGTCCCCCAGGGCTAGAAGGATATCACCATAGGTCAGGTCTGCTCCCTGCTGCAGCATGCCGACTGTATGTAAAGGCGCCACCGGGACACCCTCCAGCTCGACAGCAGGCAGTGAAGCCTGCGTCAGGGACATGGCGGCCTCCGCTTCTCCGGCGAGGCAGACCGGCGCCGACACCATTTCCGCCGCCAGCCCACCTCGGAGGGGTGAGGGCGACTCCATAGGACGGAGGAACAATAGTGAGGGCAAGAGGAGTTGCTGCTCGCTATACGGAGCTCACACGATGGGAGAGCCCTCGGCTGTGTTGCAATGCGGGTGGTGGGCGCTCTCAAACGGTCACCGCTCTGACCGCTGGTAGGAGGACAAAGGAAGATTCGCCAGCCCGGACCCGATCGTACAGGAATTCTCTCCGTCGCGAAGAAGGCTCCGCCAGGCCGCCCACTCCACGTCCGGTCACATTTCCCCCGGCGCCGGTCCAGCCCCAGGTCGTCTCACCGTACGTGATAAGCGGTGTCCAGCGGTGGTGGTCGGGCCAGAATGCGTGGGCAAAGTCCAAAGTCGGCAAACTCTATGAATCCTCGACCAAAAAAGCCGGCGGGAACATCGGAGGAATGCGGGAAGTATCAGCGCATTCGTGGTTACATTTGCTCGCGCCGTAGGCAGGATTAAAGATCAGGATGTCATGTAAACAGCAGACGGGCTGCGGAGCCGGGAGCTCAGACGTCCTGTCCGTCCGCCATCTTGGCTCCTCCTCTTTGTTGCAATTCTTGATGAGTACTTTGAGGAAGGTTTGACACGCCCCTTTAAGAAAAGTTAGGTAAACTAATGGAGCTTTTTACTGTTATGTTATGTTAAATACATTTATTGCGCGCACAGCTACTCGGGAGTATCCTCTCTCTCTCTTCCTCTCATTTCTAAGTATTGAGTTGCCTAAACTCCTATGGTTGTCTACCCATAATTTGCTACCACCCTTATAACAAGTGTCCTATGAACTCTTTGAGAAAGTTGATTTTATTTATAGAACCTCATTCTTCCCTTCCCCGATTTCTAGCCCTCCTCATTACAGTTCCTTGAGGCAGTTTCAAGGTTGCAGTAAGCACTTACAAGCAAACACCATAGCAACACAAAAGACGCTTTGAATTGCTCTCTTTTTTCCATATTGAGCATGTTTTTTTTTTTATCCCCTCACCCGCTACAATTGAATTTGCAGCCTTTAGCATTTTACTTTTACATCAGAAAGGTGTGGGAATGGCCTGAGGGCAGCCGTCATCAGCAAAGCGATCAGTAAACAACATTGTGGGGTGAAACTATGCAAAGATCAGCTAGACCCTCAGCATTATTTTTATTACTAGGAATTGTATTTCTGATTAAAATCCGCAACTCAAAAATCCAGGTGTCAGGATTTTTATTTCTAAGTTTAGGTGAGGTATTTATCTCTAATGTGGCAAAAATGCTTTTTAAAGGTGGACGCGTCCTTTATAATCCCATTATGAAAATCAAGCCGTGGTAAACTAGTAGGTCACCCTCTGGAGCGCTGGTGCGATGAATACATTTTTTATTTTTTATTACAAACATATGCATATAAAAGAAGGAAAAATGTCGCCATCAAACTGTGATGGCCATATGCTTGCAATAAAAATGTTAAAGTTAATAAAAATAAATAACCACTGCATATATTTATCTCAGAACAATATGGTGCTTTTTAACAGTCTGGTGTACTGATAACCAGGATTAGTATGCTTTTTAGTTTCACAGGATAACATCATTATTTTATATGAAAAACTAAAGGTACTACTGCCTTCAAATTACTGTAACCTGAAGACGGTTTAAAAACACTAGGGTGACTGAAAAAGGATAAGAAAAAACATTGACAAGGTGAAGCATTGGCCTACTAGCCCTGGTACTAAAGTGCACTTCTTTTTAGGCAGATGTGCACATGTGATCAGGCCAAATGCCACCATCCACAGTCCAAGGCAACCAGTGGCTGAGTTCGGGCTGACCCATAGCCGCCTGCTGTGTGCTCTATTGGGCGAAAGCAAAACATGAATGACAGCTGAACAAAAGAATCCATTTAGATGGATGCCTCATAGCCCATCTGTTGCTGTACATTTGTTTGTATGGATTTGTTTTTTTATCTCATTGTATTTTTATGACATGAGGCTAGTGAGGCATTCTTTTACTAGACCAGACCAAGTATAATATGTACTGTGAAGTGGATAGTACTTATCTAAAATGTGACAGTCTTCTCAGACTCTGGGTGGTTTGTTAGAGTGTTTGAAGAAAGACATCTTGTTTGTTTTTGGTGTACTCTTTAGTTGTTTAAACGCTTTGCATTTCTTATACTTTATATCACTACCCTAAAAAGGTGTACTAACCCTTTGTTTCATGTTTGGTTTTAGAGACTTTTATTCAGAACTTCAGCGTTCAGTACAGCCCACTCAGAAGACATCTTGTTGGCGCCTCTCCCATTGCCCACTATGAGCAGCGCTTAATTTCTGAAGTAACCACCGATACATTTAGGCGCATCGTCCTGCAGAACACAAAGGTATGATTATTTTTTTCACACACATAGACAAGTGTGCACGCTCTTTGGCTCTCTTCCTCCAGTCCTCTGCTTTTAAACAAGTGTTTTAATTTTTTATTTTTTTACAAGCCATTCAGAGTATTGCTTCAGTGATCGAGGAAACAAGAAATATAAATATATGTTTTATATTTTTATTTATGCTTTTGACATAGAATAGGAGCAAAAACATTTTGCGACATACATCATGGTATATTATATAGCATGAACTTTCAGGACATATTTACACCCCACAGTTGCTACCCATGTGCGTCCTCATTTGCCTCCTCAAGTCCTCCCTCCACTCCTGCCGTCAAATCTCTGGTCATTGACGACCAGGCCTGAAAATCATCAGCCAAATACTTGGGTTTGTGCAGACCATTTTCATCTGTATTTCCTCTACAACGACCCATGCCATCATGTGTCTCTCTCAGGTTTAATCTAGTCCTGTCGCCCTTAGCCATTTGATTGCTATTCGCCTTGTTGCAGCACCAGCCCCAATAACGCAGACATGTACTGTATTCTCTTTCCCTTAGGCAGCGGTATAGTGCCCAGCAAGCAGTGTTGAGGGGACTGGTCGATAGACAGTCCAGTGATCCTGCGTAAGTTCGCAACCACATCCGCCCAGTAGCCCTGTAACCGTCCAAAGGTCCACATCATATGTAGGAGAGCAGCATATTCCTGGGCGCATCTGGGCAAGTCTGGGTATCTGTTTGGGTAGATTCTGGCAGGTTTCAGTGGTGTGTTTGGTGCAGAAAGTTAAAATTTGCTAGCTGGAATCTGGCATTACTAGAGAGTGTTTTAACGTGCGCACAGGCCTGCCCCTACTCTGTATCTGTTAGCGTGTCACAGCAGGTCTTTCCCCACCTGCTACTGTATTCCGACTGTTTTTCCAATGTACTCCCCCCCCCCCCCGACCAAACACTTAAATGCTCCCCACTCCATTGCCCTAGAGCCTGTCTTGTCAACAGTTCTGTCTCCTCCGTCTGTAAGGATGTCTCTGGGATTCACATCGGTACCTCCAGCGGGGCCGCCACAAGTTGGGACCACCACTGCGCGCCCCTTGTGAGGAATAGCCCCAGCAGGTGACAAGCCAGCAGGTCAGCCCCGTCTCCTGCACCGCACGCTCAGCCTGGTACTCCAATTCTGGCACACTCACCTTTCCGTCTCCAAGTTGGTGCCGCATCAGCAGCGTTTGCTTTTCACACCTGCTGTGTCTGCACTGCTCCTTCCTACGTGACTCCCTTCACCCTGTAGGCTACCTGCTGCACTTCTGCCTAGGCCTCAGCACGCCAGGCAGGAGTCAGTCCGCTTCCTCATCGCCAACAACTGCAGAAAATGACAGCCAGCATTCCGGGTGCGCTCAGGTCGTTTTGTTGTTGCAGTGTTCAGGATGTTGGAAGATTTTTTCTGATGCTACTCGGAACTCTCTCCTAGTGCGAGCTGTCCGCCATTTTGCCAGACCACGCTCGGGAACAAGAAATAATAAAAAAAAAAATAGATTATAAATGCAATGGTAAAGATGTATCTAAATCTTAATGAAACTGGAAGAAATACTGCATGTGATATTTAAATATTTCCTGAGTGGTCGGCTGTTATTTATTTCTAGGATTTGTATATCACCTCCATCACTGTGACACCCTTTAAGGGCACAACGGTGTGTATGAAGGTGGGCAGAGAATGGACACCTTTTAGGAGGGGTAACTAGAGGTCACTAGTCTGATCATAAGTCATAGACCGCTGGCCGCTGAAGTCCATTTATTAATGTATCCCTGCTACCTGTTCCTAGGGCTTCAGCGCACTTTACATAGAGCACTGTAGAGTTAAACAAAACGAAAGTCAGTTATCAATTCCCCACATGAATAACAAAAAAAGACGTGCTATAAAAACAGCAAAATAAACACTAAACAATATTTTGCGGTCAAACCTTGCAATGATGGACTGGAACATATGAGCAGAGTAGAGAAAACACTGCATAAGTACATAGACATAAGCGGTTACAGAGGACAATGCCAGGTGAGTTCACTGGGTTCTTCTAAACTCCATTTAGTCCTTTCCAGCAAGAGACTGAGTTTGAAGAGTATGAATAAATTAAATTATTCCTTTTCCCCTTCAAAGACCATGTGATTTGATAAATTGAGCAACACGGTGTTGTGTTTCTAGTTCGCTACAACTGTAGGAGGAGTTTCCTCATCTGAAAGCTATTTGTAGTTGGCTCGTTCTTCCAAAGGTGTAAATGTAACTGCATTACTGGACGGTTATTGCATTTGCTTGAAACTGCAGTCTGCTTCATCTGGACTTTAGTTTATGGTGACACGCACTTTGGTGTGCTAGAATCTTGCCTGAGAGAATTTTCAGTGAGTCTCGGGCTTTGAATTCTAGTTGTAGGTTGGTGCACTTAGATGTAAGAATGCTAGGTGACCTTTCTCCTGATGTCTGCAAACATGCCATATTATGCCATGGGAGTTCTATACAGTATAACCTATCAACAGATTAATCATTTAATATTAGTGTTATTTTGCAATAGAACAAGGGGGTGTCAGTCTTAGGACCCCATTTAAAGTCTAGTTGCAGCTTGCCTGATCAGCAGACTCTGTGTCCATCACTCTTCATACCACCTCGTGGGGGGATCTCTGACTTCACTGGAGCTGCCACTCCAGCTGCTACATTGATGGCACTGATGCTTTCCTGAGTGTGGGCCATGCCTACTTTCCCCAGTATTTTGAACTGCAACAAGAAACTTTCCAAAGTGGTGAGGCTCCTTAGTGAGATTTCTTCCTGCTCGTTTGGGCCATTATGCAGTTTCTTTCTTTGGGAACACCGTCTCTCTTGGTGGTCCTAAGTAAGGAAGACGATTGATGGTTGTCATGCCTAATAAAATGACCATGTGGTCTTATGATGGACAAGTTGCCGGATTAAGTGTTTAACTTGTCGGACCTGCAGAAACTCCACTGTTGGATACTCAGTGGATCCACAATCTCTAAATGGCACAGGGACACCATGCATCTGCAGGCTTCCCTCAAACCCTAATTTACCCCTTTAGACTGGCATGAAGAAAATGTTGTAAGTTACACCATATTTAACCATTTAGCCAATAATGCTCATAATGTGTCTGAGTGTATCCAGTGGATATTAGATTAGGGCATTATGAAGTTAATTCATTTTATGTGTGTGCTTCTTTTTAGAGTATTTCTGGTGTAATCTGCTCTGAGATTAACTGGTGACACTTATCTCACTCAGAAATGTAAGGAGTGTTGTGTAGCTCAGGCTCTCCATCAGATTAATTGAATGGTATAGTGTAGAGGTGAAGGAACACATGAAAACCGGAAAGGAAAGGATCTAGAGACCCTCTGAGGAGACCAATTGTAAATGACCTGGAAGAAACCACCACTGGTCCGGTTTAAAGGCACTGACGGATTCGTCCATTTCTTTATTCAAATAGAAACATATTTCTAATGGAAAGAGTTGTTTTTTTGCCTGATTCCAGTTGGACTGCCTGCAGAGATAAGCAATTGTTTGCTAATTGACTTGAAAATACGAAAGCCTGAAGGTATTGCCTAAGGGGTTCTTTAGGAGTAAAGGGATCATCTCTAAGCAGACTGACCCCTATACTGTTATTCATGGGAATGTATTGATAATGCTGATGGAGACCAGTCATTAAAGTGGTCCAGGGAATGGCGAACACAACTGATCACGGAAAGGAGGAAAACATTAACTACAGCGGCAAGTTTGACTGGGATTTTTGTTAGTGTGCTGCACAGTTTGTAGGATACACTGTTGTATCGGATAATGGGGTGGGAAATGAAATTATTAGAGGATTTTAGTGTGACTGATATAACCGCTCAGTGGGGAGAGGACACTTCAAGAATGGAACTTTAGCAACATGCGTGTGTGTGTGTGTGTGTATATATGTTGTATATCTCTATCACCTCAAGTGTCCTACATGTACGTATTGGCCAATCTCAGCTGCGGGTTAAAATTATTTATTAAGTGAAGCACTGTCCTGGTACAGGACATCCCTCAGTGTTGTTTAGAAGACCCTCACACACCATATTGGTGTCATCCTGGTCCCTAAAAAACAGGATAGGCTCCTTTCAACTCTTAAATGAGCCCTTTAAGATAATTTCTTCTAACAGGGTCTTATGCTAAAACTACCTAGAACACATCTAAGGTATCCCTTTTGTTGGTGGTGTTTCTGGTATGATTAAAATGAAAAAAATAAGAGGTTATGTGGAAAGTATGATCGTACGCCCTCTCTATGTGAATCCACATGTTTCAGCTCCTATTTTTACTAGGCCAAAGCCCGGGCTTTCATCAGGACTAAAAAGTAATGTTTATATGCCCTGGTACCAATCTGTTTTGTATGCAGGTCTGAGTTATTAGACTCATAAATCACAGACAATACATACAACATGTAAGTATATAACATACTTTTTAAGATCATATTTTTACTTTGATTTTTACAGGGTTTTTCACTTTGGTTACCTGAAAGAAGAAAAATGACAAAACACAGGTATTTTTGCAAATATATTTGCTATCCCTGGCTCCACATGTGTCAGTTTAATTCTCATCCTTCACCCCACTATCAATTTGACACACTCTTATTTCATGCCACATGGAAAAACAGGACACAACACCGTGCACGCTTGTACTATAAGTGTGCGAACTACACATGTCCAGACACCAAACCTACCCTTGGTATGTAGCCTACTTGCTGCATGGGAAGAGTGCGGGGCATGCCTCTGTATTCACACACTAATAATTGAATCAGGCGTAGGTGACAACATACAGTGTATGATAGCGTAAGGAAAGAAAAGAACAATAGTATTATATAATTAGTTAATCTCCAGAAGCTCCAATTTTATCTCCAAATAACCTCTTGTGCCGTTTTTGCAATGCGGCAAACCCACTTACTTCATCAAGAGTAACATGCCTCTGTGAAACTACTTTAGTCCACATGTGATCTCCTCTCTGAAGATACTTTTTGGAGTCACAAAAGCTCCTTGTAAACTCCCTTCCATATTGCAGTCCCAGGAGACCAGCTTCCACATTGGCACATCCTATGTCTTCAGGTAGGGTGGATCGACGTGTAGCAAAGAGGCTCACGGGAACTGTAGTTCCCAAACCAAATGCGGTCTTAATTTGCCTCTGTTGGCGGTGTCGACGCTCAGTTATATTGGGAACCAGCATTATGTATTTGAAAAATAAATGATACGCATAAAACACTTTATCTGTTTACCTTCGAGCAATATTTTTTCTTGGGCCCTCATTATGGTATATAAAGAACATTTAGTTAGGGGATATCTCTTATGTAGAGGTTTTTAGTGTAGGTGAGGTATACTAAGGGGTTACAACTTATGTTATTGGCACTTGGAAACTGTATGAAGATTAAGTAAGATGTGCAAAATAAAATAATCTGTCTGTATTTATTTGTTCATCCAAAGAATTAAAAATGGATACAGCTAATGAATGCAAATTTGTCAGTATGCATGGAGGGAAGACAAGAGATTTGTCATAAATCTGGTCGTAGTTGCCTTGCAGGGTAAGTACATCCAAGTGTTGGGTGTATATATCAGGAAATGTTCATCAGTCAAAAATAATAATGAGGGCACATTCATTCTATGTCAACATGATTGTTTTTTGTCAATAGCACTGATTTAAGCTCGGACCGTTGGATGTCATCATTGAATCCTATGATGTGCGTACGTAGTCTATATGCCTATCTCTGTTCATGATGTAGTAGGGTCTTGGACATGTTATATCTTGTTTATATTTTTTCTATAACTGTCCAAAATAGATCATCCTCTGAGTGGTCATGTTCTATGAAATGTGCTGTTAGGCGTGTAGTGTTACGTTTACACCTGATATTGCTACGGTGTTCTCCAATACGGACCTTGACTTTCCTCGAGGTCATGCCTATGTAGAACATGTTACAGGCGCATTTAATCATGTACACTACATTAATAGAATTACATATGTTGTGCCCGCGTTGTACCCAAGGTGTAACCATTACAAGGTCAACCGTCTTTGTTGCTGCTGTCAACCCACATACTGAACAATTCCCACATGGGAAATGTCCTGTAACTTTGGGAAGATCCCATAAAGTTGTGGTGCCTTGCATTTCAGTTCAGGTCTAGCGTGGATAAGAATGTCTCTCAGGCTAAAATTTCTCTTAAAAAAGAACAGTGGTTTCTCGTACTGCAATCTCCCACCGTTAAGGATTTGCCAGTGTTTCATGATGGTCTTTTTCATTGCATTATATGGGTTATTGTATGTGCTTACTCAAGTTATTAGTGGTTTGTGGTTTTTGGGCTCTCTTCCAGCAGGGCTTTTCTTTGGAATTGCTTGCTCTTACGTTAGCCCTATCAATAGTTCTTTTAGGATAATGTTGGGCCCTCAACTTGCCAGATAGGCTAGCCACTTCCTTTTTGTATTCTTTAATGCCAGAGCAGATTCTACGGATCCTCAGGAACTGTCTTACAGGGAGGTTCTCTCTGAGTGATTGTGGGTGACCACTCTCAAAATCAAGAAGGATGTTCTTATCTGTCGGTTTTCTATACAAACTAGTCTTTTTTTGCTGCTTGTTCCAAATATTTTCACATTGAGAAATGGTGTCTCATTGGTATTAGTTGTCATGGTGAAATTCAAGAAGTGGTTGTGTGTGTTCAACCAACTAAGAAAGTCCTTTGCATTTTTATCATTCCCCTTCCAAACAACAAGTATATCATCAATATACAGTCACCACATAATCACATGGTCCTTAAACGGATTGTCAGACCACATATGTGCCATCTCAGAATTATGTACGTACCGGCATGCCTCGCTAGGAGCACATTTTCTGCCTCTTGATGTCTTGGTCTTTTGCAGGTAAATTGTGCCATTGTACTCAAAATAGTTTTTGGTGAGGACCAAGTACATGAGGCCAATTACCCATTCTTTTGGTGCCTTAAAATCCCACTGTCTTCCTGATAGTAAATCTCCAATTACATGGATACCCTCTTCTTGGGGTGTGGTTGTGTAGAGATTCTACATCGAGAGTCATCATGATTTTCAGGGTCAAACTGTATATTTTCCAAGATTATTAGTAGATGCTTAGTATCTTTGATATAAGAAGGCATTTGGGGGACTAGAGGGTAAAGGAACAAGGCTAGAAACTCTAATAGAGGCTCTAAGATAGAGCCAATCCTTGAGACAATGGGCCCACCTGGTACCTGAAGACTATGTTTACGTACCTTCAGTAAAGTGTAGAAGTATGGTGTTCTAGGGTTGTTAGCTAACTTAACTCCCTCTCTTTGTGTGTAATCCACCCATTTTGTTTAGCCTTCTCAACAAGGTTTCTGATCTCTTTCTCTAACAAGCATTTACAATGCAATGGTCTCGGCATTGTTAAAGTTAGAGCTATTGGCATTGCTCATGACATTATTTTTGTTTATGTTTTTGTTTTGAAAACATTTAAAGAAACGGCCTTGTTATTTACAATGTCAATAGCTTAATCACTCTCAAATGCGAGACCTATTGCATTTGCACCCACACACAGAGCCACACACACAAAACCACCCACACACACAGAGCCACCCACAGAGCCACTCACATAGAGCAACCCACACACAAATAGAGCCACCCACAGAGCCACCTACACACACGCGCAGTAGCCCACTGACCTATTTACATTATGTGCACTTTGTGATCTCCATGGTACATGTTCTTTGCTGCAGGCACATTAACCCTATGTGCTACCTTTCCAGGAGTCAAAACTTCCACTAGACAAAACTCCGATCTTTCTCTAGGAAGAACATTAAACACCAGAATCATCATGACATTTTTATTGTTGTCGAAAATTGCTGGAGGCCAGGAAGGAGGCAGCAAGCGCTTTTAAAACCTTAATTTACTTGCAAACATAATGTCTCCACCCAAAGTCAGCGCCCGGTCACACCGGTTGCACTGCCCTAGAGCTGGCCCTTCTCAAGGTTCCTGTGACCTCAGTGACCGAGTCACTGTTGTTCTTGGCTGTGCTGCTTCATAGGCCTGCTAGCAAGACTGGAGGTGACCTTCAGTATGGATTGTGGTGGACAAACCTTGAAGGTTAACCCAGACTTGCCAGTGCTAGGGTCCACCTGCTGGTGCTAAGACACCAGCGCTTCTAAGGTCTTGCGAAGCCTTCTAAGGTCTAGCATGGGATTGTGCTCTCTCAGGAGAGTCGTCTGGTGGACTGGTTATTAAGGCTGAACCTGGTTCCCCAGTTCCAAATTCATCAGCTCTGGCCATAGTGCCACATCGTCTCCCCCACTGAACACCATACTGTCCCACTGAGAAAAACTCACATTGCCTTGAACTACAACCCAATTGCTGCTGGCTATAAACACCTGGATGAGGGTCAATTTAAATGACGCAATAGACAAGAACAATATGCGGCCTACAGAAAAAAGTAACATCATCCTGGAAAAAGCAAACACTCATAGGGGAATGCAAAATTTAGCAAACCATGTGAAATGCAAGCAGGAACAACATTGTTACCTTAATGCTTTTACACTCACTATTCAGAAATCAGTGAGTGCTTTTGCCTGAAAGGGGCCTTGAATGGTCCCATTTCAATGTCCATTGCTGATATCCTTACAAAACGTTAGCAGTATGGTAAAAAGACCACATCCCTGGACGCAGAGCCGCAGTACACATTTTTTTTTCCAATCCACACTTTGCAGTACCTCCAGGATTGGTGCACTAGTTGCAAGCCCAGGGAAAACAAAGACAAGAAATCAAAAATAGCGCTCCACTGGCAAACTCTGTAAAAGTGGCGCTAATGTGTTTGGGTGTGAATAAAATCAATCTGGCCAGTTTGCTACCACTGTCTTACTTTATTTAATTATTTTTAACCTTTTATTCCAGATGCTGCACCTTAGAATTAAAATACGAAATTTCCAGGAAAAATGATTTTCTTTTTTGGATCCATTTCACAGGGGAGCAAATAAAAGAAAGTAGAGGAAAGTGAGTTAGACCCCCATCTTGAAGTCAAGGTTTTCAGTAAGAGAAGAACTGCTAGACAGAAAGAGAGGGAGGGGGATTGCGAAACAATATTGAGAAGTGAGGAAGTGATGGCGGAGGAAGAGTGAGAAGAAGGACTACGAGAATGAAAATGGAAGACAAGACTGAAATAAGAGTGCAAAGAAAAGACAGAGTTCGGTTACTTATCTGCCACATGTCCTCGAGCGCCAGGAAACGCCGAGATCACCGTTGCAGCAAGGAAGAGGTGACCCCACGTCCCACTCCGTTCCGACTGTACAAAAAATGGCCGAACCTTCCGACGGTAAAAAAAAACCAAAAAAAACACGCCCACCACGCGTAAAAGGAAAGAAGAAAGAAGTGAAAAAACACGCCCCCGAATCCGAAAAAGACGGGGCTTGTAATGATGGACGAAGCTCTTCTCCAATGGCTGACCAGCATTTAAGAGGTCAGCCAATGGAGAATAGGGGAGAAGAGGGGCGGGTTCAAGCCCCTCTTCTGAAAAACATTAAATCTCGCAAGCAAGACTACGCAAGCGCAGCCTTCGCTAGCCGAGACCTAAAAATGCGGTAGGGTCTGTACTTAGAACTTTATAATTGCTTGGTCTCTCAGTAGGGTCATTCAGGCCTCATGGTACTTATTTTTGTTTGAATGACTATTGCTCCACCTATTATGTGCTTGTTTGATAACACAATCCTTTCTTGTTTTTAGTTGTGTAACACCGGTCCTTTCTACCTTAGATGGGTTATGGTAAGACGTTCTACGGGTGTAAGGATTCAATATCTTTAGTGACTGCTTCTTCAAAAGCAAAAATCTCTGATGGTATCGCAATGTTAGGGAGATTAAAAAAGGACTTTTGTTTTAAGTCCGTATATTTATTGTTCACTGGAGGACTATTTGGAAAAAAAGCTTTTAATCTGACTTTTTTGTTAAAACTCTGTCACTTCGCAGCGTAAATCAAACTTATCTAACAAACTGATGGGCATGAAACCCAGTCCTCTCTTCAATACTTTAATCTCACCTGCTGTCAACATTTCTGATGTGAGATTGACCACTAAACAGATGTTGTGCTTGTCCCTGTATGTGGTTCCTTGGTTTTGCTCCTTGTCCCCATTCCCTCTGCCTCTGGTTCTTCTCGCTAATTTATGTTTCAAATACATAATGGTGGTTCCTAATATAACCGAGTGTCGATGCGGCCAACGGAGGCAAATTAAGATTGCGCCCGGTTTGGAAGCCACAGTTCCCGTGAGCCTCCTTGCTACACGTTGATCTGACCTGCATGATGACATAGTACGCGTCAATACGGAACGCATTATCTCGGACAGCCACACGGAAAGGAGTTTAAATGGAGCTCATGCGGCTCCGAAAAGTAGCTTTGGGGAGGAGATCCCACGCATACCAGAGTAGTTTCAGAAGAGTCCTGTTACTCTTGAAGTAAGTGGGCTTGCCGTAATGCAAAATCGACACCGAGGGCTTTGGCGATAAATTCAGAGCTTCTGGAGATCTACTAATTATAAATTACTTTTGTTCTTTTCCTTCCTTACGCTACTGTACACTGTAACTTGTCGCCCCCACCTGATTACAATTATTAGTGTGTGACTACATAGGCATGGTCCTCACTCCTCACATTTAGCAAGTAGGCTACATAGCAAGGGTAGGTACGCTGTCTGGAAATGTGTAGTTCATACTGTTTACAAGCTATTGCATGGATGTAGAAACATACATTCATGAATAGAGATACGATTGACACGAGCGTGCACTGGACGATACCAAGGAGTGCACTTATAGTAGTAGTGTACACAACGATGTGTCCTGTTTTTCAATGTTGCATGAAATAAGAGTATGTCAAATTGATAGTGGGGTGAAGGATGAGCATTATACTGATACGTGGAGCCATGGATAGCAAATACGTTTGCAAAAATACATGTTTTGTTTTGTCATTTTCCTTCTTCCAGGTAACCAAAGTGGGAAACCATGCAAAAATCAAAGGCAAAATGTTTGCTTAAAAGTATATGATATACGTTTACATGTTGTATGTCTTGTCTGTGATTTATGAGTCTAATAACTCAGACCTGTATAGGAATCAGATTCACCCTGGGGCATATACACATTCCTTTATAGTCCTAATGAAAGCCCTGGATCCTTTGGCCTAGTGAAAATTGGGCTGAAATATGTTGACTCGCATAGTAGGATCATAATTTCCATGTACGCATACACCCTTAATTTGTTTTCATTTTAATCATACCAGAACCATCACCAATAAAAGGAATACCTTGGGTGTTTTCTAGGTAGGGAGGTTGTATACTATACCTCCTCTCCTCTCTGCCCCTCTGGAGTTTTGGAGCTTTGTTCCAAAAAACTCCAAGATACTTGTGGTAGTATTTTATGCTGCATATAAAATTAGTCTATTCACAAAACAGAGGGTTGTGTAATTGATGAAACGATAGGGAATGCAACTGATAGTATAGGAAAGGGATGCAAAGAGGAAGAATGAAAAAAGGGACTGAGTGCAGAATGCCTCCTGCCTCATCTTAGTAGTTAATGGCCCAGATTCAACATTAAGGATAGGAATCCAGAGTGTCCTTTGAGAATGATGTAGAGTCTTGTTTTGAATCAGTTGCTGGATGTTGTATATGCCTTGTGTGGCATATATCCCAAATATCAAAACCTGTTCTGTTCAGTATTGAAGGCAGTCCTCTAATGTACACTTAGTAGGCATAATGCATTATGACTTTTCTTATTCATACGGTACTTGGATTTTATACCTCATATTGCAAATATTGATCATTCCTTAAGTGTCTGTTGTGATGCGGTTTTTCATGAGTTGAATTCTTCCAACCATTTTAGCAAATTCATATCTGTATGAATTATCATTTTTGTTCATTTCCAACCTGTTTTCAAATCATCAATAGCACTTTCCCCAGTGCATTTTGTACCAATCCCGGTCCTTTGTCAGGCTGAAGAATCTGTAATAAAAATGTACCATGAACTATAGTACAACTTTACTCCAATTTTAAACCAAAATAATTGACAACAATAATTCAAAGACTGGAAACAGTAAGTTAGTATTCATGTACAAACAGTAGACTGACCAAGTAATGAAATTGCAAACACTTTTAATCATTGTGTGGAAGATAAAACTAACCATACTTCAGTAAAATGAATTGTCGAAATTTAATTTGTGAGACCTTTTCATGGGTTAGTGAGAGCCATATTGATTACCATATATTGAAGAGAGAAATAGAGAGTCTGTGAAAGGTGGAAAATATAAATCCAGCCTCTGAACTTAAAGCAAAGTGAGCTTACGAATGGGCGAATGTTCGAACGTTTTATCAGTTGTACTGATCAGTAGTAACAGTCCCTGCAAAAGTAACATTATAACAACCAAGAGACAGTGTTATATTTGAATATCTTCATATGTTTAATTTGAATTGACAGATTATGAGGAGAATCAGATTTCTGCAGCATCTCGACTCTGTGCCATATTTCAACATTTAATCACTCGGGCTCAGATATAAAATTGATGGACAGATGACAAAGAAAATAACTCATAGAGTTAGTAGAAGTTGAAATATCATCTTGGATCAGCCCTATATTTAGAGTTTAGGTAATGTGGGCTGAGGTTTCAACGCGGGGTTAATAAACAGCAAAAAAAGGGCTACGCTGTAGTAACTGGGTGGTGTTCACTGAATGTCCTAAACACAAATGAAGTACAGCACATAGATACTACTTTTTAGCACTATGTTTGAGGATTCAAAACATTTACCAAAACCGGCTGAGAGTGCTATATATATATATATATATATGTCAAGGGCTATTCCTATGTAAGTATGTATAAAACTGGTGCTCATGTGAATTGAAAAGAAAAATTATGAGAATGAATAGGGAAAAAAGCTATATAGCAAAACAATAAAATCAAGGTGAGGTAAATGTGGTATGTGTGCAGCTGGCATGTGGCCAAGCGAAAATCAGAAGATGCATCGAATAGAATAATGGCACTTAAAATAAATCAATGAAACCTATGCAGCTCCTGAAAAAAGATCAATATAAATATAAAGTTGAAAGAAGATGGCAATCCACTATATTTTATGAGAATAATCCATGAATGTAAACAACTAAATGCACATCTAAAAGAACTAAAGTACAAGCATTTACAAAAAATCTTGACAAACATTACTCAAGTAGGATGAAACGTGAATTACCTATATTAGTCCATTTGTGAACAATGTACCAATAAGTCAGTCTGTAAACAATGTCTGTAACAGGTGTTCACATATTACAAAAAGCAAAACATTTCAAATATATCCTTTAGGTTCTTTAGTTGGTGTGTCCAGTTTCTTTATCCAGTGTGTCTCACGTTGTAGTATCCGACTATGTTTATCATGTTTGGATTCTCCTGCATTGTTTCCAGTACCTGGTATCTCAATTGACTAATACTGTGACCTTGGGTGAAAACATTTACACCGATTGCAGATCTTTTTTTAAATGTATTGTTCCTATATAACTTTTGTGTTTACTTAGCAACATTTTTATCATCCGCTTCATTTTGCCCCCCATATAGAAGCCCTTAAGGGCATTTTAATCAGTATATGCAGTTGTTTGTCACATGTAGTTTTTCTTTAAAAAAATATATTCTTATCATTGCATGGGTATATCACATAGTTGCATTCTCACATTGTTACAATCTACACAACTATGTAAGGGGTGTGTTCTCGTGTCTTAACTGTTTCCATCTCCCTTTGTCTCATTCTGGTTGCTGCATTGTTTACTATTTTTTCTGTAATCATCTCATATGTTTTTAGTTCTTTGGTAAGTGAATATGGTTTTAGTAGTGTTATGTAAGCCTATAAAATCCAATTCTAGTTCATGAATAACTTAATTCATTAAAATTACCTTTTTGGTTGCTTTACTTGCAGTCTCTCTTGACATTGGCTTTTACTAGGTCTTCCCTATTCATAGATCTCGACCTCTATGTAGCTTCATGTACCAGCGATGATGAATAACCTCCTTCTTGAAATTTTTGTTTGAGGACAGTCCTTTCTTTATTCATGTTATCTTTGTTGCAATTTATAGGTTTTAACCCCAATAAGTTGCGAGTAGGATTAGTGTTTTTTAAAGGCCCATGGTGGAAACTCCCATAATAGAGTATATTGTTTCTGTGTGTTATATTTTTGTAACCACTGGTAGTAATGATATGGTTTTCGATTTGTACGAGGACATCCAAGAAGAGCATCTCTTCATCATCACTTACATAGTTGAATTTAATAAACATATTTTTATTGGTTAGTTCTGTAATTTCCTTGATTAGGTCTTCCTTAGTGCCCCTCCATAGAATAAAAATTTCACCAATGTATCCTTTGTAGAGAATCAATCCACTCAACCTTTGTTCATCCATGTAAATTTAGTTGAATTCACATTTCACCATGAAAATGTTTTCATAACTTGGAGCTCCACAAAATCTGAGTCAGTGGTATTCTGCTTTCACTCTATAGTATTCTTTCTTCCTTTTGAAATAACTGGAAAATTGAGAAGAGTAACAATTCCACGATGAATACTTTATTTGTTTGTACTTGATTATTCAGTAGGGCCCATTCTACCACTTTTGGTTCTTGATGAGTGAGATCAAGGCATTTCATTCAATCAATGAATACAACTTTATTTGGATGCGTTCTATCATCCATAAAAGTATACAAAGCAACATAAAATAACAGTCATAGCAGCACAGACATTGCACATGTTCAAACAATAATATAACACACATTTTAAAACAGTATAGACCTGCCTGCACGTGCAGCAGATTTTAAAAAGGACCCGATATAAAAAAACGCTTCCTCGTTTATGAGCAGCAGTAGAAATCTAAAAGCAGGCCTACATTGACCAATATCATAACAATATTTCTTTAAAATGGAATTAAAAATAATCTAGTCTACTTAGCATAAAATGTACAGAAAAACATAAAATGAAGTATAGATTGTACATTATCACAAGGACAGAGCTTGATTTCAAGATTTTGTACTTAGCCCAAGGGAAAACAAAGCAAATATTTCATAGTACCAGATCTAAAGCGGAAAAGCAAAGAACACTCCCAGCGAGTACGAGCTAGCCTGATGTAGTCAGTATTGCAGTCAGATTCCCTCAAATAATAGTATTCATCAACACTAGTCTTATACTCCATGTCCCTCAGACACCTTGATTCTTCGCGTTTATAAAGTGCTTTGGTCACAACTTTCTTATTTACACCCTCACAAGTTAATGGGTCATTAAACATACTCTGCATCCCTACTTTGCTGAGTTCGTCCTTTACAAATGTAATTCAGGAGATTGAAAGTCCCTTATCTAGGGAGAAAGAGTCCTTTATTATCTTCTTAGTTAAAACAGCCTTGTAATTCTACCAGACGGCAAGCCATAGCAAGACTGGCTGCACCCTAATGAGGTCTGCTATATAGATATGCCCAAGTTCCTTATGGTTGATAAAATGCAAGGATGAAATTACGGCAGACCAAAGCGTTCTGCAAAACCTATTTTCTTCATGCTGAATGGCCATGTAATTAGAAATCCCCCACACTTCAGCCCCATACATGGCAATGCATAGACATTGTGATCTATATATCTGTAATATTAAAACAAGGGACTCCTCACCTTTGGGTTGCCGAGACTACATACCGACCCATTAGCCGATTCAAATTTGGTGGTGCTAAGGGCAATATTCGGCGACCAGGATCCCTAGGCTGAAAAAATAATGTCTAGATAAGGAAAATAATTAGTACTACTCACGCAGTGGGTGCCAAAAGACATATTCGAAAGGGAACGACACTTGGGGCCACAAGACATAATGTGGATTTCTGTAAAATGAGTCTGAAGATCAAGGGAAGACATGAAATCAACAAAAGCATGGACCAGCAAGCGCAATGCCTGGGGGTGCGTGCCATGAGTACTGCATTGTCCGCGTAGAGGAGCTTATTGAGCAGTCTGCCTTTTATAACAGGTACGTCAGGAGTGGCGCGTATTAAGTGAGAGAGTAAATCATTAATATAAAGAATGAATAAAAGAGGGAGCAACACACTTCCCTGTCTTACTCCACGGTGACTTGCAGTGTCCCCAGACACCTCGCCCTGTGTGCGAATGTGAATCCTGGCCCTCATATCCTCATGCAGATAGATAAAATAATAAACTAAGACTGTGTCCAAACCTTGTGCAGCTAGTAAATGCCATAATTTGGCCCGGTTAACACAATCAAATGCTGACTAAAGCTCCATGAATGCTAAATTAGGGGGAGACTGTTTCGTCACTGTGTATTTTACAAGGGCCAGATTTAAGTTGAAACACTACTCAATGGTTCCTACTTTGTGCCTAAACCCTAATTGGCAGTAATGTAAGAAAGACCCCTTTAACACCAAAGCAATAATCCTATTATAGACAATTCTGCCAAGTATTTTTGCAGTAGTATCAATGAGTGAGATTGGCCGGTATCAGCCGGGGGATGAGCGATCCCCTTTTTTAAAAATAGGGACAATTATTGAAGTGCCACAAGTTTCAGGTAGAGGAGAATAAGCAAGATTATTAAAAACATTTGTGAGCAAAGGGGCCCATAGAGAGGTATTACTTTCAATAAGATTAAAGTTGAACCCATCGGGCCCGGCGCTTTGTTACCCACACTTCGACTAACAGCATTCTCTACCTCCTCTAATGTTGTCCGAAAGCAAGATACTAAGCAGTAGTCTAGAGTAAAAAAGGCAGGAGATAAAGGTGCTGCATATATTGTGCTAAAGTGTTCCTCCCATGTACTGCTAACAATATGGCACGAAATAAAGGTAGATGACCTAGTAATACGCTTTAAATCAGCCATACAGGCCCAGAATGACTTGCTATTGCCAAGTTGTGAGACCTGAGCTAGAGCTATCCACTGTCCTGTAACAACCTCCTGTTGTCGCTTGGCAATGGTTATTTTATATTGCTTAAGCAGAAAAGTCACTAAAGCCGGGTCCCTAGGATTGGAGACTAATGCTAACCAAAACACCCTATTAGCAGCAGAACATTCAGAGTCGAACCATCTGGGAGTATCAGACATAAGCTTGGCAGGTTTCAGGAGTGCCTTCCTAATCCCTGAACTACAGTTAGTGAAAGCTTCCACCACCCGCAAACCTCGAGCCTCCGCTGACGGACACCAATTTACCAGATCCAAGTTAGTTTCAATGATCTCTTTTAATGATTGAACAGGGTCATGCAATCTTCAAACCAATCTCAAGTTGTCAGTACTAGGTTGCAAGTTACATGCATCACTATCCTGCCTAAACTTTCCTTCTTAGCACAGTGAGAGTGTGGCTTCAATAGGGGCATATAGTGCATTGACATCGATTTCGCACAATAAGATGTTCGTCTGCTGCTGCTGTAGAGCAACATTATGGAGAATTGTAAAAAAAACAAGCATGATTCGATATTCTTGACAATTGGTTGCAGGAATTTGTCAGTATATTCACCTATATATTCATGTAGGGATCCTTAGTCCAGTACAGTAGAACAAAATGTGTGGTCCCAGAGATCTTTAAGCACTTTCGCTCACATGTATAAATTTGTTCTTCTAGAATAATCTGTGGTTAAATATCCTTTAGCTATCACACTTACCCATCCATTAATTTCTGCCTTATTCAGTATCCCTCCCAATATTTTTGTAACCCTCTGGAAGGGTTACTGCCCAGTTTCAGGTAAATATTCTCATTATTAACATATTCTGAGATCGCTGCCTCTTCCTACTAACTTTTTATCAGTTACGTTTTATTTCTAGGTTGCACCGTACATCTTTGTTGCTCACCTAGCAAAAAAAAAAGTCATTCCGATCTTCCTGCCTCATATTCTGCTTGGTACGTATGCTATTTAGGTCAGCTTGTTTTGTTCTGTGGGTAAGGGAGCAGCAGAGAGCCTGTTCCTATGTCTTTTTCCCATCTATTATGTGGATAACCCCCCAGATCCCCTTCTCCCAATCTTCCTGCCTCATAGTCCCTTCTTCATGGTACTTATGCTGTTTGGGTCAGCTTGTTTTGTTCTGAAGATAGGAGAGTAGCAGAAAGCCTTTTCCTATGTCTTTTTCCCATCTATTCTGCAGATAACCCCCCAGATCCCCTTCTCCCAATTTTCTTTTTATTCAAAGTATATAACCCCTACAAATTGTTTCTTCTGCACAGCTTGATAGTCTATAGGCTTCCTTTCAATTTGGTATTATCATAAATTGTATTCCACTATTTAGTCTTTTTTCCAAAGTCTTTTTACTTAGGTTTGGTCATATTTCTGCATTGGGTGTGCATGTTACAAAAAAAAAGAATATGAACAGTGGAAAGGAGATTAAAGGGTGGGGAGGTGCTCCTGGGGTAATACGTAGTAAGTGGAAAGCAGATAAGAGGACAAATAGGCACTCAAATTCTATCAATAAATCTGCCAATCAGTTTTCTTCAGATACAATAAAGAAGAAACTCTGAAAACGTTTACTTGCACAATTCAGTAACATTGTGAAGACCAACTATTGTTTTTTTAGTATTTAAACAATAAAAGTCCATGATTCCACTGCGAGTAACCCATAATAATCACATATTTCCCCCTTACCATCCTTTCAATCATTCTTTGAGATCACAAAATGTACAAGCCTAAGATGATGCTAGTTCAATGATGCCGAACATCATACTTTAATCAGTTCTCCCCTACGCTTGGAGAACGACCTTCACAATGCGGTTGTTACACCGCGGTATGTTTACATCGCGGGCATTACTACGACTTGCGCTGGATGGCGCTCTAAGCTAAGGAATAGTATGAATTACTATTCCAACACCTTCCCTACTGTAACGTAGGCTGGAGTTGGAATAGTAAATCATACTATTCCTAAGTACAGCGCCCTCAAGCACAAGGCGTAACGAACGCGATGTAAAATACCGCGTTGTGAATGTATACGTTGTAACGTCATACATTGCTGCGCTCAGATACATCATCAGTGAGTCCATGTCAAAGACATATCAGAAAGTCCTTACACCTACTCCAGGATCAGTTCCGCCATTTTGAGAGAAAGCCTTCTGCAGGCTCCAAAGTGCGAGCTAACTGTTTGGCCTGTCTCTCACCTGACTTACCTCAACAGTAGCCTCGAAATTGAATTTACCAAACATATTTGGGTATACATGCAACATAGCAGTCTATTTCATTATAAACTAACATAATTCAGATCTGTGAGTGATACAGAAGCCAGAGCAGAAAATGTCAGGGAGGTCCTCTTCATTCACAAGGGAAGAGTATCACTCTGCACTGATACTTCTGAAAGTCCAAGTAGCTTCCTGCACGAAAGATCTCAGCACTCTGTTTACTTGACTGATTAGTAAAGGCTTTCAGTTCCATCCTTATAGCGTCGACTATCTGTCTTCACTGAACTTTTCTACTAGTAACAGTCTAGGATTGTGCTAACATAGAATATTAAATATAGTTCTCTATTCATCTGAACGAATTGGTCGTCTTTTACGTAATCTATGACTGGTATAGGGGTCACTTATATACTTCCTAAGAGGCTAATCACTCTTCGTTTTTTTCCAGGAAGGCCTTAAGGTGGGTCTATAGGCTCACTAGAGGGACACACTTTTCATCAAACCCAGTGTTGTGGAGATTGGAGAAAGGAGCTCTCTCTTCAGACTGAGAGACTGAGACAGACTGGCACATCCACCACCATGCTCACTGTTCTGCTTCGTTGGTTGCATCAATATCCCTCGTTTCCTTGTGTGACCCACCCCATCTCTCTTGCGTTGCTAGATGAGAAGGCACCATCCGTGCATACAGTGCTGTACTGGGCCTTCCTCTGTCGGTTGTCCAGTAATATGTTGAGCAAAATACCTTCTATTGGCAGCTGTGAACATTAGCTGCCTCCCTCAGTCACTAACTCACAGAAGCTTATGTATGCTCCCCAGTTTCCACTTCTAAAACAATAGCTGGAGCTGACTAAGTAACTCATAGTGTCAATCGAGCCAGTCATACTCCACTTTGCACCAAGCAGCAAATCCTGTCACACCCAATCAATCAATCAATCAATCAATCATAACATTTGTAATGCACACTATGGGATGCTGCTACTGCTCAAGAAGCCAGGTCTTGAGGAGTCTTCTGAAGGTCAGCAGGTCTTGGGTCTGCCGTAGGTGGATGGGGAGAGTGTTCCAGGTCTTGGCGGCGAGGTGGGAGAACGATCTGCCGCCGGAGTTCGCTATTCGGAAGCGGGGGACTGTAGAGAGGGCGAGGTCGGCGGAGCGAAGCTGGCGGGTGGGGGTATAGAAGCTGAGTCGTTTGTTGAGGTACATTGGTCTGGTATTGTGGAGTGCCTTGTGTGCGTGGGTGAGGAGTTTGAAGGTTATCCTCATGTTGACGGGGAGCCGGAGCAGGTCTCTCAGGTGGGGTGTGATGTGGCTGCGCCGAGGGATGTCGAGGATCAGGCGTGTCATACCCATGTTATACCAGCAACATAGATAGGAAAACCATATTCTGATTTACCTTGATTCTTGCATGCAATCAACATCTAGGCTTAATATGTCACACTTCGGCCAATCAGATGTTGATTCACCTCAGTACATAAAACAAGCCCTCACATATTTCCTTTGCTTGTGAAAAGGCACAGTCTCTCCTGCAGGGCCTGCTTTTCTACTAAGCTTACATCTCTTACGAACTTGTTCCAAGTGTGGGGGTGAAATCTGGTGCAAACTTCGCTGGAGGAAATACTGTTACTGCACACCTGTTTTGGACTCGGTCCAAGTGTGGTGGTGAAACTGGGTGCAACATATCTAATGTTCGCCCTAAGTTGGCAGGCTATGCCTAGATGTGGGTCCCTTGCTCACTTTGCCACTGGATTCAAGCTAGCCTGGCTGATGAAGGGTGTTACCCAGAAACCGGTCCCAGGATGCTTGTTTCCGGTTCAGGGAAATCCTGGCTGGGCAGTTCAGGCTGGACTGTTCCCATGAGGCACAGGGTCAAGACTGATTTGCATATAGCTGGGTCTGAAGTGGGCTAAATAATGATGATGGATTCAACCCAGATCTGTGACTGGGGGTGAGTGTTTCTGAAAAGTTACAGAGGTCCGGCCATCATCTCCTTGTGTTAGCTTTAATATTTTTCCACCCTGAATTTAGCAGCATTGGTGATTTTCAAAACATAATTTACCCCCAATTTACATTTTAGAACATAAAGCCCTCCCAATGTGTTTTTGTCTGGAGTGTAAATTGTTGAGAAAGCTCTATTGGTTTTAATCCAGGAAATTTCTAGTTTTGCGAAGTTATTTTCTTTGCCAAAAGTTACTGCTTGTGGATAGCTTTGTTCCATTGTTTCGATTTACATAGTTTTTTGTTACCCAGCAGTGGTGAATGCCACACCAGTGCAGTAACACTCGTTCTGTTTTTCGTGTGTCCTAATTTACTCGTTTTCTAGCAGCACATCTCCTCGAGTGAAAGGGAGCTTTGTGTTCTGAGCGTCGAGCTCGGAGATAGAGATCTCGATTAGCAAAAAGGAAACATTTTTCCTGGAGATAAATTTCACCATTTATTCTTAATCTTTTACAGCGTGTGGCCTCCTGTAACTCTGTACAGATTGTTGTAAAATGGTCAATTAAAGCTAGATTGTAAGTTTCAACCTTTTATGGTACTGTGTCTTTTTACAGGAGATTCTTCTTGATTAATATAAAAACGCAGTAGGGGGTTTGACATGCTTTCTGGACCCAAAAATGGGCAGATTTCATGAATAGCCCAGAGCCCACTGCAGACTCTAAAGGGCATCGCCAATTTTTTTGAAAATGCGTTCTGTTTTGGCCATCTGCCTGCCAGTCTAAAGATCTATTAGGGAGTCGTCTAAAAATTGGTGCATTTGTCTGGTAGGGAAAAAAGCGCATCGGTCCAAAGTTTTTCTTAAGATCTTGACGCTGGTGCTGCTAAATGCCAGTGTTTTTGAATACCAAGGTTGCCTCGTTTTAATTCCACCTCATGCCTCTTTCTTCCACCAGGCTACACTTCCTTTCTCTTTATCTCACTTGTTGTTATTCCAGTTTATTAATTTGCCACTCTTCCAAAATTATTTTCCTTCTTCGTCCCTTTTCTGCCTTTCTTTCTCTCTCCAGCTTTGGTTCAAAGACTGATAGATAATAAGTCCCGATCCCCAAATAACCAACACCTGCAACCACCGATACAAATTAAGCACTGACTTTGGTTTGTGTTTGTTTGTATGAGATCTACACAGCAAAACTGTAGTTACAAAGGAACCATGTGATTAACCGAGATGGGTGACACAGGAAGGGGGAAGGATATTAACAAGAACAGTGGGGAGAAGGGAAGGAAGACTGTGTATGCACCATAGTAAGGGTCACAGCCTTTGGTGGGGCGGAGACAGTAAGGAGACTTTGGTATCTAGTTGGTATTGGCAGGGCCAGATTTACACCGTGTTAAGACAGTGTGACTGTAACATACATACGTTATTTGTACTTGTGCCTGTTTTACATGTTTTCTTACTCTATTTTTTATCTGTTTATTTTATTCATTTTGTGCTCGCCAGTAAAACCAGCAAAAAGCTGGTGTTAACCTTGTGTGAAAGATTCTATTGTTGTGTCTGCCAAGCAGGCTTTTTGTTTGAATTATTCACTCAGTTTATCATTATCACTGGAATGTATCCCTCCGGTTAAGTCAGTTCGTATAAGCAGCTTTGATAGTGTTATTATTTCCTAGTCCAAACAAATAGTCATTGTCTAGGAATGTAATGCTTTTGGCTTGATTATGGTTTGTGGATCAAAATGCATACATTTCTCCGAGTTTTTATTAAGTGTTGGCCATGCAGACTCGTTTATTTGTGTAGATAAGGTTATTGGAAATTCTGTATGACTAGAGGTCTGCTTTTGTCTACCAAAACCAATAAGTGAATAGCCTTAAGGAGTTTACAGATAATTCCAGTCTCTTTTGTTTCTGAGACATTTTACGGAAAGTCCCAGAGTGCCATTTTCAGAAGTAGTCTAACTATAAAATTCTAGGTTTTTACTTCCTGTGCAGCAATAAGTTGAGATATTTGCAAGTATGTGTGTCATTTAGGGTTTTTAAAAAACTCCCAAGTGTACATTATAATGGCCACGTTTAAGATTTAAAACCCTGAACTCCATTTATTCACTACCAAAACTATGGAAACCGGTGCTGTATAAGAATTGTATTCCAAATCTTGAAAATCATAGTAGTTCACCGCCCTCTAGAACGACTCCTGGTGGCCGACAGGACTCGGACCTACCTCTACGCTGAAAGGCCATGCCCACAATCTCAGCATCATCCTAGACAGCGAACTCTCCATGAAACAGCATGTCAGCGCCATATCATCAGCCTGCTTCCACACGCTCTGAAAGATTTTCAAGTGGTTCCCCATCAGCAGCAGGAAGACATAATGCATGCCCTAATCACCAGCCGACCAGACTACGGCAACACACTCTATGCAGGCACCACCACCAAACTCATGCAAAGACTCCAGACGATCCAGAACGCAGCTGCCGGACTGATCCTCAACCTGCCCTGGAGAACCCACATCACCTAGCACCTGAAAGACCTCTACTGGCTCCCAATCCACAAGAGATACCATTTCAAGCTCCTGACCCAAGCCTACAAAGTCCTCTCTGACCAAAGACCCACCTACTTGATCCTGCAGCTACACTTCCACTGCCCCTCATGCTGCCCCCACCGGAACCTCCGCTCTGCACACCTCGCCCTCGTGCAGATACCTCGCATGCACCACGGCCGCACTGGAGGACGCACCTTCTCCCATCTTGCCAGCAAAGCCTATAACACCCTCCCCCTTCACCTCCGCACCTTGACCTTGCTGACCGACTTCAGGAAGGGTCAGGGTCAAGACCTGGCTCTTTGAATGAGACCTGCAGCAAGCACCTGGATCCCTTCGCAGGTGGCAAGCCACACTTTATAAATGTTACCTGATTGATTTATTCATTCATTCATTCACTTAAGGTCTGAGGACAGGTTTCTGAATGTGTGTCTCACTGGAGAATTTGAGATTATATAAAGTGTTTAAAACTTTTTTGTAAATTAGGTCATGGTAAATATTGGGAAAAAGGGTTATCATGAAGCGCTTATTCTAAGAATTGATTGACTATAACATTTAATGGATTAAATGAAGTGCAGTGGACATTAAATGTTAGTAGCCGATTTTATTTAGAATTTGGTCGATATGCATGGCAAGATGTACGTTGGGCAACATTTTTTGGTTCCTGGGCATTCTAGATAGGAAACCAAAGCAAGTCATAACCACGTTTGGATTCATTAGTAAGTCTGCTGTTAATGTGTGCTTTTTATCAGCATTTCTTTAGTGCAGGGATCATTCAGAAATAAAACTACATGCATTTATAAAATTGGGCAAAAATTGACCCTTTATCACTCTCGATTTACAGTTTTCTTTAGCTTTCTCCAATCCTGTGACATATATCCACATACGTAGTACTGTTTGCTGGGGAATGTAGACATCTGAGATTGGCCATTCACTGTTCATATTAGAATTTAGCACAGTGTTGATAAAAAATGACATTACAGAAAGTGTGTTCCAAGCAATGTCCATTGATATGTGGGGCAATTTGAATAGGACAACCATACAAAAGCAATTTAACTCATTTCATTCCGAGCACTTCTACTTTGTGTGTATATAGACCTTCGGTTGAAGGTCTTCAACACAGAAGAAATTGTACAATGTCCTTTTAGAGCACTGGGTGCGAAATTATATGTTGGAATTGTACTGGACATGCCTGAACTTTTGGCGTTCAACAGTGTTACAGCACATGTTCTTCCACTTGTTCGGTGGAGGAAAGTTGCACAGTAAGCGTTATTTAGTTCACTTTTGGTTCCAGAGGTACCTTTCTCTGTGATCTGCATTTTTCATACTCTGCCAAAGAATCCCAAGTATTATAGATATTGCTGACGCTTGTAATATCAGCAAATATCATATTATTCATCTCACACTTATGTTTGTTTACCTTTCAAAGGGGTACTTTTCTGGGTGTCGAAATTCTTTTTCTTTCTTTTCTTTTTTCCCTTCCCCATGGCGAATTAAATGTGACTATTTAGCAGATAAGTTGATTTTGAGGCTTACCCTATTTGTGGACCCTGGATCGCGCTCTTTACCGAATAATCCGTGTACATGAGGTACCCTGTAATCAGAAGAGCAAGGGTACAATTTGATATTTAAAATTGATCGAAAAAAGCTTGGCTGATCTGGTTTGTCTCTGGAGAGGAGCCGACCCATTTGTTATTTTTCAATTCACTGTTTGTGACTCATTCTCTCGATCGCTGAGACTTCTTGCCACACTGAGGGACTTTGTGAAATCTACAAAAGGGTTTTTCACAGATTGAAAACCGTGGTGTAGTGAAGTCCTGAAAATTCAATGTTGCTTCACGTTCAAAATTGTAGCAAACATTCTCTGTCACAAAACTGAGAGACAGTGTTGCAGCATTGAAAAGGGACATACTTTTTCAGTGACTGAAGCTGTCTCCATGAATGTCAATATAAAGAATGGATTGTCTGCCCATGAGGATAAAATCACATCAGCTGAATATTGTAGCTGTGTGTCCTCGCTCGTACCAATTCCAGTAAATTTACTCTGCATTTGTGGATAGATATATATGTTTATTTGCACAATTAATTAAAATCATTGCAATTCATACAAAGAGAACATAAAAAGCACTTTCCACTCCCAATTAAATTTGTGGAGTTAAGCATAATAAAAGGTTACCACCGAAGACTGAGAGCCACTGGAATCCTGCCATTTGGCAGATGTGGTGTATTCTGCAAAATCATAGATTTACCGCACTTGCTACATAATCCACCATCTTCTGCATAATTTGTAGATTTCAACAAATTGACCAAAAACCTACCAAAAGACAAGAATGGTGCTGTGCAAAAGCAGACTCTTTACAAAGGTTAACGAGTCACCTTTCACTGACAAATTTCTGTATTCAGGTCTTCAACTGGAAGTAACGAGGTGAATCTTATTTCAGTTCACTTATTGTTTTAAAACCATACAATACATCAAAAATGTTTTATAGAAACTACAGGTATGACGATTAATCATTTGCCTTGACAGCATTAATCTGTGTCCCAAAAACAAATTGGTACGGCCACAGAATGTGCCGCCCAATTTGCTTTTTGGCAAAAAAGTGCAAATATTCCACAACAGAGGAAATATCCACTGTAGCAGAGGGTTTGAATGTTTTGGTATCAGAATACTTTCAATGCTAGCTAGCTCTACTTCCCTAATGCATCTTTCACGGAGTCGCCATCTTACTTCCTTAGGGCGAGGTAAGGAAGAACCCTAAGAGTCCACTTTTCCAGTATTAGGGGAGTGCTCCATAGTTCAGAACTCTATTTTGTCTCTAACACTATTACAGTTTTTTTCATTACTGCTCTCTGTTGAGAAGCATGTTGTATACTGAAAAATGAGTGTCTGATCCAGCCTGTTGGTTTAAAAGTCCCAGGTATGTCTCCTGGACCATAAAGGACTGATCTGGTTTCTTGGTCTTTTCTTTTGAGTATCTGCAAGCTTTGTTCTTTTTGGATTACATGCTTAACAGCCTTTTGCACCTTTTCTTGTAGGACGTCCTGCTTCTTTATTATGCGCCGTGGTGTGGATTCTGTACTGCGCTCAATCATATATTCATCAAGGTCGCCCGTCTACTGCCTGCAGAAGACTTTATTGTGGCGAGGTGAGTGATGAGGACATTAATACATGCATAAAACCTTGACTAAAATGTTTACTCCATGGAGTGACGCTTTGTCTTAAATACATTAGAAAGAGTTCTCTTTTATTATTCCGTCACCCCTTAAAATGTATGTTGACTCACGCATTTAAACTAGATTCAGAACATCATGAGGCAATAGTTCTGTATTTTCTCCAAATGTAGATTTAATTTCACCAATGAAATTAGTTTCAGATCTAGGCAGTCAGCGTTTAACATTCACCTGTACTTTGTCATTTCAGAGTCAATAGTGCACGGGTGTTTTGCTGATAAGTACAAGCAGTATAAAATGGCTGTTAGCTATTTGGTTTTCCTTATAATTTAATAATCCAGATTTAACACTGCCTCCGAGAGCATTTTTACCTAACATTTCACTATTAGTTCGTACTCTAGTTGGGAGTTAATCTTGAGCGCACGGTTTACTCTAAGGCAGTTTTCAAACTGTGGTACATGGGGTGTTTTCTTTAACACCAGAGACCTGTCACTCATACCCCCTTATTCTGATTGGTACAGTATATTTTTATAGGAAATACGATTGGCTCTCGTAGCAAGGGCAGCATTTTAGAAATTTATGGTGGAACAGCCATGGTTGATTGGATGGGAGTTGAAGAAGCTAGCACCTTAAAGGAGTAACTTCTTAAAATGTATAGTATAACATTGATGGTTGATTGGGTGGGAGTTGCAGTGGGTAGCACCTTGATAAAATAACATATTAATTGTAGAAAAGTGATGATTGATTGAATAGGAATTGAAGTAGCTAGCGCCTTCTTAGATTAACGTACTGGCATATTTTAAAGGTCTCTCAATTTGCACGAAGTTGCAGAAAGTATCCACCCAATCAGTGAGTTCATTAAGGAGGTAACACTTTCATTTTGGTCCTGTGAGTCTGGGCTAATTTCCTGGAATATCATCATGCCCCTCTTTAGTCAACTCAAATTTAAAAATTTGGTTGAGAATATTGTTTGTGTAATTTATTTTGTAATTTTGGCTCCTTGAACTATCCCCAAGGTGTTAATTATGTTACTACAAATGTTCAGTGTTCCACTCAAAGAACACAGAGTTCTGCTCCTAAGGGATCTTGCATCGGCTTGCATTTTCTTTGCTTTTTAAGCAGTTCTGCATTGAAATTCGATGACAAATGAGTACATTTTGTAGTCGGTGTGAATTTTGCATAACTAAAACAAGTTAGAAATCCACTTTCATTTCTGCTGCCATGCTCTTTAGAGCAGTGTAACATTTCTGTATATGTTCTTCTTTTAAATTGTTGACGCGTTCAATTTGAAAATGAAAGAGCCACCTTTAATATTTTGCCTTTTCAAATTAATTTTTGTAACAAGTGTTGATTTGAATAAATATTTGACAAGGTTTAATGCTCGAACCATCGGGTTCCCTGTGGAAATTGCACCGGCTCTTCCAGGAAGTCACTTAACAGATTGGGGAATGCTGGAACTTAATTCTGGTTTGTTAATGTACTTTAAGTGACTAGTAATTAAGTGACTGCCTTTGTGTGCTCTAAGACTCATGCATTCTGAATTGTGTGTTCAAACTCGACAGACTTAGTCATTGTGGTTGATGTGCCAGTTCTGCCTAATTGCACCCAGTGGTGACTTGGGCACCTTCTGAATGGTAGGGTGAAAATCACCTGAGGAATTGTACCTAAATGGCAAACCTCTCAAGCCAAAGACACGTCCCTGCGCCTTGTTTGATTTGCTGTTCAAACCCACCTCCTGTTTGTTGGGCCAGAGGGTCCATCTTCACCTGTGTTCTCCCTTTAGCAGGCCATTTTGCATAATCTAAAAAATTGTGTTTTCATTCTCGCCATCTGCCTCCTATTTTGTTTGCTCCTGAGCTCCCTCCTTTCTTCCTGGGGTTTACATTTAGTTGGATTTAGACTGTGAACCAGATGTGTTTTTCAGATTCAAACACGGTTGAATGCTGATACAGTGTTTAGCGTTGTAGCACCCCGTGCTTAACGTTGTTTCGACTGTGGCTTGGATCTGTATGATCTATCGGTGATATGTACTGGTGAGTGTTTTAGAGTTTCTCTTTTCTTAAACTCTCTATCTCGTTAAGAGTGAGGCCTTTTGCGTGAGGCAACCAGCTTAAGGTCTGTCAAGATCAACGGAGTGAGGTTTTTCTCTACAGCATACGATTCATTGAATAATGGTTATTCATTAGGTTAAAAGATGTTTTGGTGATTGCAGGTGTGTGTTCTTTAGTTTGTGGTGTTCTTTCAGCACTTGAAGATTATTATAAAGCCTGGCTTATTTCAGTGGGACATTGAATTTTAAACTTCAGACCAAATTAAGGTCTCTGTGTTTTCATTTTCTTTTTATTGGAATTTATTGAGGATTTCAGCATTGAAACAAACAAATAAGGCAATCAGACCCTTCTTTGTCCCGATTCCAGTCAAACACGGCCAAGGGGAAATTCATATAATTAAACTACACGGATTGCAGTCCTCAAGTATGATCCATGCTTTCCAGAATGATGGAAGATCCAACCGTAAACTTCTTCCACCTTTTATTTTGGAGGCATGTGCTTATGCCAGGTGCGACTCATGTAGGGCTTTATACACGAATATATGGAGAGATGTGAGGAAGGACTAAAGAAATGGACAGGACTAGGAAGGCGATCCAGGCCCTCTGGAGAAACACCTATTTTGGAGCCTGGAGGGAGGCTAAGGAAACATGAGGCGTTATAGTATACAAGCTCACAGTTTAATCTCAACCTGCTTGAACTGTCTGAGTCCAGTAACTCCCTAGATGCCCTCTAATATAGTCTCATATCAAACGTCTGGCACTAAATTCCCATTGCATCTGAGACGTTTTGATTTAGTTGTATTTTTGATTTTTAGGTCTCGCCTACGCAGCGCGCATGCCCTGCATAGGAGGGCCTTTAGCAGTCGCACTGCTCATTTTCAAGCACACACTCGTTCTTGTGGTGGGATCCATCTTGCGGGAGCGAGCAGCGGCGCCCGCTGCTCGCTCCCGCAAGGCAGATGCCGCCACAAGCACGTGTGTGTGCTTGAAACCATCTGCTGTCACACGAGTGCGCGCGCACCACGCAGCTCGCATGTTGATGACTTTGTTTTGCCTACCTCTTCTGCTTTAAAAAGGAGCAAGTCTGTGGCCATGTGACAGAACCAAACAATGCGCCTTTCTTTAGGTCTGCCCCCACCTGCTCCCCCCCCCCCCCCAATCTGTTTCCTTTGTTTTGTGATCATTGAAAAGAAAGAAAGCAGGCTGCTTTTGCATGTGCTGCATCTTTCTTTCCCTGGATAATTGTGGGACTCGGAAAGGGGTTAGAGCTGTAAAACATTATTCCGGTGTCTTTCAAAGATCAATAAATGGAAACTGCCCCACAGGGTTCTGTGTTTTCTTTGTTGGCAATAGGCAGTGTGCATACCTCTCGAGTTTGCCGCATATTTGTGTAGATTGAACTGATTAAGAATGTCTGTAACATGTTAACTGTTCAGTCTGGAGACAACTCGATTCTCTCTCTTTTTTTCTTTTTCTGCATCATTGAAAAGCTCTGTTCACGTCTAGACTTACGGTTTCATGTGGTCCTACCGTGCCATTCTGATTTGTCCGCAAGCAGACCTCAGGGAGCTCTTATTTGAAACAAACATTGGCACAGCCAATGGGTCTTGCCTTTGGGACCTGCTGCATAACTAAATACTTATAAGGTCCCAAAGGCGAGACCTATTGGCTATGCCAATGCTTGTTTAAATGGGATACATTTGTAAGGTAAAAGGTTCGCCAGTTCTCACCTCTCTAAGTCCATGGACTGCTGGTTTCGAATTTATTAACCCTCAGTATGACTTCAGATGTTGGTATTCAGGAAAGTCAAAGATTAAGAGCCCCGAAAGATACCAAATGTGAAATAAAATAAAAAAAACAATGAGCCAAACAGATCCTCAAAATACAGCTTTCATCAATATGTATCAAAGTAATGCTGAATGATACCAGCCTCAAACTTTGCCTTTACTGGGTGCACGATCGCTTAGTTGAAAGCACAAATAAACCAGGGCAGCCGGTGGGAAACTCCACATCCGCTGAGTGAGACAGTGTGAGCATTTGCTGAGATAGGTTTGAAGTGCTAGTGGAGAGAAGGAGGAGGAAACAGAAGCAAAAGTGCCTATTAAGTCGTTTCAGAAAAAAGGTAACTCGTTGGAAAAACAGACCCTGAAAACCACGGGGTAAATATCGTACATATGTAGAGCAAAAATAATGTTTCCTCTTAACAATCTGAGGTAATACTTTGTGTACCACAACATCCTATAACTGCATTAAAAGACTACGTCTCGAAGGTGTAGCAATTACGAGGTAATTCTCCTTGATTTAATATTGTAAAGTTCAACAGGGTGCACACTGGACGTTGTAGTTTGCTTCTTTTGTCTTTGATGCAGAAGAGTTGAGGTAAAACAAATGCCGTATTTTGTCCTTTCAATTGTATTAGCCATTCTACTTGTGTTTCTAATTACATATTGAACAACCACTGGCAAAGCCAATAAGTCTGGCTTTAGCTGGCAGCCTTTTGGGGTTGTCAGTGCTTATTCGTTTTGTAATGGTTTTTGCCAAACATCATTGTTGGAGAAGCTGTTGAGTCCTCAAAAGTCATAAAAAAAGTAAATTGTCTAAAGGAAAAAACACTTTTTGGTCTCAAAAATCACATTCCTATAGTAGGCCGCTACTTTGCGTGTTGATGTGCGCCTTCTCAAAAAGGGCCTCAATCACATTGAAGTTTGTCCTCGACTCAAGTGGTCCGACCCATTGCCCCATGCTGTGATGGGCAGAAGAAACGTGAATGACGCAAAATCAAACCAATAAACGAAAAGGGCTGGCTGAAAACCTCTATAATAAATATATTATAAATATAATTTTAGTAAAATCAAAAGGCCTTGTCTAAGGCCAGGCCTTATAAACCATCTAAGGCACAACCTAAGCCTTCATTGAACCCAAAATAGTCACAATATCTTACTAGAAAACATTTGATCGGCCTCTTTCACCTAAAAAACAATGTGTAGTTATCAGATGGTATTGGCGGATTGTGGCATTTGTGATATTGGGCTTATTTGAAAAGTATTTAACGATGATCCATATAGGTGTAAACATTTTGAGACACCACAGTGAGACTTGTCTATACATTGTTTTGTTCATTCAAACTCTAAAGACTACGTTAATGTCAGAGACACCATCCACGTTGTGTGGTAGCAAACCCTGTATCCCAGTAAATCTTATAAGTGTATAATTCTACTTTTGTTTGTCTTTTTATGTTTTGCAGGATTAACGTAGCTGAAAACGATCTTCCATGGGAGTTTATGGTGGATTACCTCCCGACCATTTTATTATTTCCTCACCGCAGGTAAATCATTCCTAAACTTTCAGTGCGAGTGTGCCCACAATGAGAGATTTTATCCACGACTTAAAAAAAAAAGCAGAGCTTCTCTAGTGATTATGGTGCCATTTAGGGATCATCTTGTGGTTTAGTCACAAAAGCTATCGTTCCACAGGACTCCGAGCAGGATCAGAGCGGGTGGGTTTGATGCGCATGACACAGATGTTGGTTTCCACGCAAGGATAGTGAGTCATTAAGTACTTACAGCGCCATCACAAAAAATTCTCTAGGATGTTAAGGGCGTTGTCTGCAGTCACTTTTCACCTGCATATTATTGATTTCAGGTGTGTAAGTCTAATTAATTTATTGGAAGCAAAACAAGACTCATCCTCCTAGAATGCCTGCATTAGGCTATCACACAAAGGTTCAGGGCTGGACAGTGTCTGTGCAGATCAAGAGGAAGATGATCACCCTATTAGATAGTAGAAAATGACCTGAAAAAGAAAAAGGTGGAGCACCTTAACGGGAAACTTTCATTTTGCCTGGTGCCATGCAAATCTAGAACTACAAGCATGTATTCATAATTACTTACAATCATTGCTTGTGCTGCTTGGCATCAAGCTACAGTATATACCTGCAAGCAATCTTCAGCCACTCCAAAAAATCTTCAGTGAACCCTCAATCATCCAAATCATGACAACATTGAATCGAGGGGGTATTACAGCAACAGCTCAGCTATCATGTGTTAGATATGAATTAAACGCTTTGGCCGTGTTTTGTTCTTTTTAAATAGTGGATCCGTATAGTAATAAGTCCCTACGAGGTTGCTTCAAAGCACTGAAAGGCTGGTTTAAAAAGCAAAGAGGTGCGAGTGGTACGTCGGTCGGCCGGGTGATGTGTGAGCAGCAGAATATCCTCCACTTGCAATAGATATGATAAATTAAAGAAAACGAAAACTGTCTCTATAGCTCTTACAACAAGGGCCCAACTTTCTTGCACTGGTAAAGGAATGTCCCCTTGATTTCTTTGGGGAAAAACAAGCATTTGCAAAGCCAACAGCTTTATGGCACTGTCAACAGTCTAAGCAGCTGAGTATGCACAAAGAACATGCGCTCGCGCAACACATGCAGTCCATCATATTTAGGTAATACAAACTGGCCCATGGACTGCCTGCATACGTGCACCTCAAATAAGTGTTCGAACACACACAGTAAGGCACACGTGGATGGGCTGTCCGTCGCATGCGCGAATTTGTGTCTCGCATTAAAAAGCAGCAATTACTAAATGGGCTCCAGAGCTTAAAAAATAAGGACTCCCGGGTCAACCTTGGCAAATGTAGATTTCATATGTTGGAATGGTAGGGACAGGGGAGTCTCTGGGGGGGAATCCAGTGACCAGTTACAAATGGTACTGTTTGTTTCTAAACACAGAACGAACTGCTATGAAAGAAAATCCAAGTGATTCTGTTTCTATCTTCCAAATGGTTATTGGAGGCTAGTGGTTAGTTTGTATTGTTATTAGCCCACTCAAATTTCTCTTATTTTTCCTGCTGGATGAATGGCGTAAGTATACAGAAATCCAAGTGCTGCAACTGGATCATTAGATTATGTTTGCAAATGCTCATCCAGAATTACACACAAAGCCTTATATATGGTCATTTTGTGCCTTTAACATCATCCGCCAAAGCCATTGATTGGCGCCATACATGGAGTTCTTTCCACTATTATGTCATCTCTCTAGTACTGGTTCTTCCACTTTACGGTATGGCCTTATGTAACAAACCAAGGCATGGGTCTCTTAATTTGTATGGTCTTTATTTCAATGGAAATTATATATATTCACTGTGTATGGACATAGGAAATGTGGGGGATTTCTCCTCTTCCCCAGATTTTGGAAGTGGGGGACACAGAAGACAAGGGTGTGGTGACAAGCGACACTGAAGTTTAAAAAGAGACAAGATGCAGTCCCTGTTTAAACTTAATTTTTTTTTTCAGTGATGGACTCTAGTTCTTCAGAGGCCATTCAATGGCCTTTTAAAAGTAGAGGATGCTTTGTTTTTTTAATTACTTCTTGTGCCTCCTGCAGTATCGCTCGCTCTTCAATCCACTTGCAAGGCATCAATTAAAGACGTGGTGGAGACCGATAAACAGGGATGAAAAGCTACATTAGCTTATCTATCCTCATTGAACAATACACAGCAGCAGTACCTTGTAACACTCCACTACTACAAAGGAGAGGTTATGCAAGCTTCCTTTAAAATACAAATTACCAAGACAGTTACATTGTATCATTATATCTGATGGAGGCTTCTAACCTTAACATTTTGCCAGGCGTCAGACTGGACCCGGAAGATGTTTCGTGAGCAGTACCCCTGTGTGCCGGTAGGGGGCACTTATGAGCTCTGGAAGTGACCAGTCTTCATCCTGCTCCAATGGGAACAGTCCAGCCCGAACTTGCAGGCCAGGTTTCCTCCCTGAACCAGAACACAAGCAACCTAGGACGGGTTTCAGCCGAGTTAGGGTTCTTCAACAAGGTATAGCTTGGTTCCAGTGGCACAGTGAGCCCGGGTCCCACATCTGGGCATTCCCGTCACACTTAGGGCTTCAAAATGCAAAAACAGCAAGGTGTTGGAGGGTCAAGACTGATTTGCACATGGCTGGGTCCAAACTGAGGTGGTATGTTAGGCACAAAACAAAGAATTGGATGCTACCTGAGTGATTGCCAATGGCTGAGATTAATTCAAGCATGCGATCCATCACCTTGTTGTTATTACATTTGAAAAGTGGACACTTAATCAGAAAGGTCAATAATATGGAAGATGCGAGGCAGTGGATAGGACATGTGCTCAGTGGGGACATACTAAGAAACTGCACAGGTTAGGGTAGCTCAGCGCCCCATTCCAAAAGCCGGCTTCAGCCATCCCTGCTGCTGCAGGGTACCCGTCTCGTCCTTGTCTGCGCAGCAACGCTTGCTCACTTTCGTGTGTACCAGAACCTATTGAATTATGAAGGGAGTCTCTTCCAAGATTGTCACTAGGTTGAAAAAGCGGCCATCCTAGTAGAGAACATTCGCCTTACAAACTTTTTTTAAATCTTTGGTCACCCAACTTGGAGTGTCATCGCAAACAGGTAGGGGCCGCCCTGTGCTAAGGTCCCGGCACCTCTCTTCTCTCCCTGACTTCGCTGCAACCCTTACTCATTCTGAAGTCTGCATCTCATTACATTATGAAGCTGCAGCTTTCGGACAAGAGGTGAGTCCTGAGCTATCGGCCTGCATTTACAATGATCAATGCGTTGCAATTCCTACACCATACTGATTGGCGGTTTCTCCTTAGCTCCTTTTTTTTCTTTTCCAAAATAGTCCCACTCTGTGTATGCTGTCCTGTCGGTTGAACAGAAATGTGAATGACTCTGCTTCAAAGTGATGGGCTGAAATAGCCTGACCGGAATGTTCCCAAAACAAAGGCTGATGTTAGAACAACAAAAAAATAGTCCACCTCTCCCTCCAAGAATTTACCCAAATAGTGACCAATCAAATTCTGGACTGCCTTAAAGGGGCTGGTCAACAAATGGATGGAGCCAAAGCCTTTCTCAGTGTATTTTGTATTTTCTTGTTAAGGCATAAGCTGTGGTTGATAGTTTCTAGTCAGACATAAAAAGAGAAGTCAGTGCTCCCTACTCTTCCTGATGCAATAATTGGTGATAAATCCACAATATAATTGTGAGAGCAAAAAGTAGAAAGCTCATGATTCCTATACTAGGCTGTCAGAAAATTGTCGTCTTCTGCTTGTTACAGGCATCTCCATACTGTATATGAGTGTGGTCTTCATTGAACACAAACCCTCTTTCAGGGACTCTGAATACATCACAGTATCATCTGATTTTTTGGGGATTTAAAAAAAAAAATGAATTTACTACTCTTACTTAAGGACCGGAGAAGCTGTGATGTCCAGTCTAACACAATCAGTTTTGTTATTTTAGAAATGCATTTAAAATGCATTCCACCTTGCACGCATGCAGCCCATGAGTCCTTACTTACGCTTAAGAGAGCGGATTTCTAACACTGGGATACTCCTATCTATTATGTGTTAGGCTTGCCATCACATACATAGCTCTACTCTCTAATTTGTTTATAGTTCTAAAGCACAACAATAAATGGGCTATTTACAAATACTAAACAAACAACTTAAATACTATATTTTTATACTTAGGTTGTTAGTATAGGAACTTAGTAGTTTTTTTGATGGCCCATGCCAAGTGCAGACCTGTTATGCAGACGATTCTGTCTAAACAGAACATAATGGGTCGTTGTGCTAGACTTTGGGGCTCACTTATCAAGACTTTACGCCACTACAAAGCAGTGCAAAGTCCTGATAAAGTATTTAGACCCCGATTTACAAACGTTTTGCATCGGGTTTGCATTACGTTTCTAATGGTGTACTAGTGGGATTTACAATCCAACAGAAATCACGATTTGCGTTGACTTGTAACAAAAAGTATCTCAAAGCTGCGCAGTGTGCTGCCTTTCATTACTTATTATGCAACCGTCCATAGGCTGTGACACAAATTTCTATCTACAAAGAAATATAGACAAGGGTTTGTGCAAAAATCCATTGCCTCCTTGAGGCAGGCATAATGAGGGGAAATGTTTTCATTTCTTCTTGGTTTTCCCTCTGCATGTGTTCATTCAAGGGCGGCTTCTTCTCCTTCACAAGGCTGCGGGAGGAGGGTTGGATAATATTGAACAGGCTTCTGATTCCATGGTTAACCACAAACGTTCTTGATGCATTGTATGTGACTCCAAACTGGACAGATAGGATAAACCCGTTCCCCTGATGAATGCCCCATTCCCGAGATGAAGGTAGGAACATGTTGGTGTAATACCAGGGTACTACATTATACAGATGTCCAGGTTTCCATACTGTTAACTATGTGAGTAATCAATATTATTCAAAATCACCTTTATATACGTTTTAACACTTCTAATCTCTGGTCCTCAAGAATACGAAGGGTGGGCGGAATTTGCAAAATTGACTTTCGCAAATTATCGCGAAATTGCACAAAGTCTCCGCGAGCATGCAAAACTTTCGCCAAGATCCAGAGATTGCTTTTCCCGCCGATTCGCGATGTGTTTTTGCGTGCTTGCGGGGAAATATATCTCCAACTTGTCCATGCGGTCGCTAATGGGCGCAGCCATCTTGCTTGCGATGCTTATTTCCTGTTTGCGATCGCAATGACGTGTTCGCGATCGCAAACTCTCGGGGATAGTGCGACCGGCTACCAACAATCCAACATCTTGTGGCGCGCGCGAACAGATAGGAAAACTCGTTGGGGAACGCAGGGACCCGGTAAGTCACGTCCGCGCATTTTTTAAGCGTGAACAAGAAAAATACTTCCGTTTCACGGCAGGTTGCGAAAGCTTTGACATTTTCACGCGGAACGCGAAAATGTAAAAATATCGCAAATTCCGCGAACGGAACAAAATTTACCGCCCAGGCCTAAAGAATACTAAACTTACCCCTTCCAATTAAAGAGTTCTCTGGAGAGCCCACCATGGATAGCAATGCCATATCCCCCATCGAGGGAGGGGCTCGGTGACGAAGCAAGTCACTTAGGTGAGTTAGGGCCTTCATCCTTTTTAATTTAAAAAAACCCAAAAAAACACTTCCTGTGATGCTCTATTTGTAACTCCATGTACTTCCCTTTTCTTTACAAAATTACAAGGGCTTTATCATGTACCTTTGCTGTTAACTTACTTGCAGGATGTACTTTGACACATCTAGTAACCCCCCTCCCCTCCACCCCTTTCTTTCTGATATATTTTCTGATTCTGTGGTGCAGAGACACAAACTTTTTTTCTTCCCAACCTGTTCCCGTAGGAAATAATTCACTGAATATCTTTGTATATATTGTATAAAATCTTTAAACTCCCTTACAACTTGGCTTCTTCGGATTTATGATTGTGATACATGTCACATGGTTGCGTAGCCTAAAGCTGTTTTGCTGTAATCCTCTAGATGGACAAGTTAAGTGCATTACAAGCTATAGAATCACACTTAGTGATGTGGCCCCCTTCATGTAGTCTGTATACTCTCTTAAATGTTTTGGGAATTTACATTTACATATTGCCAGGTTCATCTTCTGCTATACTACATAGAAATAACCAATGCTGTTTTTCAAGTTTCTGACAACTTTGCCACAAAATGTTCCCACTGATCGCTTTATACTTGCTTGTGAACTGTAGTCTGGCGCTCTATAAAAATACTTTTTGAGTGAAACAATTTGTGGCATTACTTTTTTGTGATTTGTTGAGGACTGTAATCAGCAAAGTAAACAATGGGAAAACTGCATGGTCTCTCATGTAATACATACGCCTTTGAATAGTCTGTATATAATCACTCCCATCATTTGTGGAAATGCTCAGATCAGTGTTCCTGGGCTGTTGAAATGAGATGTGGATTGAAGTGTGACAGAACCTTCAACTACCCTGTCTTCCTGCCATTGTCCTACATGAAGCCATGTTGGTCTGTAAGGCTTGATTAGAACAGTCCTTCCAGACCCAATCACTTGTATTCATCTGAACTTCAGGAAAACCACAGCAGAAATCTGCCTGACCTAAGATCGAGACAACTCATATTGCTGTTTTACTGAAAAAGCTGGCACCATTCCTAAGGTACTAGAGCGATCCTGCTGGGAACACTAACGTCACTGTTCCAAAGAGCAGCATCCTGACCTTGAAGTAAAAATAATACACAGCTGTGTGGATCTATGTGACTGAAGACTTGAGTCTACCCAGGAGGCATGAGTGTGTGCATCCAGTTGGCCAGAGTTGACACAAGGGCCTCCGAGTAACCCAAAGGGTTGCAGACCTTCAGGAGGCTTTACTGGTGTGGTGAGCGTGCTTCGCCCTGTTCAACCCATAATTCTCAAACTATGTGGGAGTCGTATCATCGCTTTGTAAGCCCCAGAACTATGGGGGTACTCGTTTCATTTTACATATATTTAGGGTATCCTGGGCTGAGGCTCTTTGCACTCATTCGGAAACTTTTTGATCTATTCCACTATTCTGTGTTGTGAAGATAAGCATGTGGCAGATCCCTGACCTGATATCTAGTTTCAGATTGATGCCAGTGAGTTAGGGTGGGCATCTTGGCAATTTTTAGGAGGACTAGCTTTAACTGGAGATTGACTATGAATACTAGATCAAACACATCTGAATTCCACGCCGAGTATCACCCCAGGGAGTAAGCCTTGACTGTTGGAGCTAGGTAGCCATGGGAAGTCCGTTATAGTAATGGAGAAACTTGATTATCCAATGGGAGTGTAATAATATCTGAGGTCCTGAGATGCCAGTGGTACACAACTCCCAACACTGTTACTAACCTGTGAATGGTGACTGGGACAGGAGCCAGATAAATATGCTAGGAGGTATGTGGACCTGGAGTAGTAAAAAAAAAAAAAAGTTTTATGGCTCATAACTTTACACTGCTAGCATTAACAGAGATACACTGGAGCAAATGCTGCTGATGCTTCATGTCTACCCTCTGATTTGTGGGGTTATATCAGAGCTTTATTCCCGCAAACCCAGTCAGAATGAGATTTTGTTTGCATGGGTACCTGATGGGATTCTGTACACGCTAATTATAAGAGTACTTTGTATTGCTACTGCTACAACTGGGGGTCAATACAATGTTTCCACGGGCATACAATACTACTCCTTAGGTTTGCTGTTGATATACAGAATGTCAGCTTGACTTTATTGAAGTTTCGCAGAACTGCGGGGATAAATATCTGAAAGAAACAGTTAGTTATAGATTCCTTACCTTAGAATTACCCCGTGCGCGGACATCAGTTCTTTCTTTTTCTGCGCCAGCATGCGCAGATCCAGAGAGAGTGGTACCTCCGGTCACATTTTGACTTACTTTTTTCGCGACTTTTCTCAACTTTGTTTTTTGAGTCCATCGACTCCTGGTGCACGAGGGATGCCCGGCTTTAAGGCTTGCGATTCCTGTAACCGACTGTTGTCGGTGACAGATCCGCACCACGTGTGCCTCTACTGCCTGGAGCACGACCACGACCCCAAGTCGTGCTCAGACTGCCGGACCATGGCCCTGAAGTCTTTGCGGGAGCAGTCCGAAAGCTCCTTGAGGCCCAGAGGTTGGCTCTGCGTCGCTCGAGGTCCCGGTCACGTAGGAGGTCGAGGGACCAATCGCGGAGCCAACACCATTCTTCCTCTAAGTCTTGGCACTTGGAGTCAGGTAAGTCAAAGCACAAGTCGAAGAAGCATCGTCGCTCTTCGACTTCTCCCCGTCTGTTGACGGCCCCTCCCGTGGCTCTGCGTGTGGAGCACGTATGGTCGGCTGCGGGTCCCCTCCCCTTCCTGGGACCGAGAATGACCCCTGCCCAGTTTAGTCAGTTCTACGAATCGAAGCACGCCATCTTTGGGTAGCCCGACTCCGCCTGCGGTCCTTCAGGCCCCGCGGACTCAGCTAGGAGCCTGGGCCTTTGGCATCGGCAGCTTCGACGCCGCAGGGTCCCCTTGGATCCAGGCCTGGATCCGAATCGGCACCGGTTGACTTTGTTACGCCTCCCCCGGCGCCGATTCCACTGGCACCAAGTCTGCCACCAGCGTCGGCTGTCTCCCCAGCCGACGTTGACCCTGGCCTCCACCTCGTGGTAGACACTGAGTCGGACCGGCGTCGACCACCGACAGGTACTTTTATGCCCCTGTTCTACCCTGGCTCTTTGAGACCAGATTGGCAGCCAGAGGACCCTTTAACCGACCGGTTGGTGTATGAGCAGGACTGGAAAGAGGAACTGGGGGAAGCCAGTGGTTTCAATACCTCACCAGACCTTGGCATGTTGTCTCTTCCTACCGTGGCTACGGAGGAGGGAGTGTCATATGCAGTGGTGTTGCATAGGGCGGCTGAGGCTCTCCACCTCATGCTACCTACGGTGGCAGTCAGGACTAACCTCCTGACAGAGGTGCTTCAGCCGGCAGCAAGCTCTTCGGAGCCCCTGCTGCTGTTTAATGAAGCCCTCACTGACATCCTTTTGGGCACCTGGTCCAGATCCAATGCAGGGGCTCCTGAGGACAGGATGATTGCCTAACACCACCGCCCAGCACCGGGTGACCCCACTTTCCTCTCCCAACACCCCACCCCTGAGAGCTTGGTAGTCAAAGCCTCCACGTCCAAGGGTGCATTCCCTACCGCTTCCCCAGACAAGGAATTCAAAAAGCTGGATCATCTTGGGAAGAAGATGTTTCCTTCCTCCAGCTTTGAACTGCGGTCGGTAAACACCGCATGTCTATTGGGCCATTACACCCACTCCGTGTGGGACATGGTTGCGCAAGTGCTGCGTCAGTGCCCGGAGGAGGCCCGGACCGTACTCTCTCGGACGGTTGCCGAAGGGAGAGACGCAGCGTTGGAACTGCGGTCGGTAAACACCGCATGTCTATTGGGCCATTACACCCACTCCGTGTGGGACATGGTTGCGCAAGTGCAGCGTCAGTACCCAGAGGAGGCCCGGACCGTACTCTCTCGGACGGTTGCCGAAGGGAGAGACGCAGCGAAGTTTACCATCCACTGTGGGCTGGATACCGCCGACTCACTGGGCAGAACGATTTCCATGTCAGTAGCCCTTCGACAGTACAACGTGGTTGAGGTCGACTGGTTTTTCCCGGGATGTCCAATCCACTCTTAAGAATATGCCCTTTGATGGCCATCACCTTTTCGGCGACAAGGCAGACCATGCACTGGGGCCCTTTGAGGCCTCTCGGGCTACGGCCAGGTCCTTGGGCCTCTCCACCTCCCACCCTGCGCAGTCTGCCTTTCGCCCCTTTCATGGCTACGGAAGGGATGCCCTGCCACATCCTACCCAGAGCCACAGGGGGGAGCAAGCTGCCCAGCCTCTTCATGGCCGGGGACGTGGGAACCAGTGCCGTGGTTCGGGGGCCAGCGGGTGGGCCAGTCCACCACTGATCCCTCTGCAGCAGCCTCCAAACCCTCCTAGTCCGACCTTTCAGGGCCACCAAACGCCAGTGGGCAGCAGGATTCGCCATTACCTCCCCACTGGCACAACATCATGACGGACAGGTGGGTGTTGCAGATATTCTGAAGGGGCTACTCCCTCCCCTTCGAGACTACCTCTCCATCCATGCCACCTCAGCACCATCACATGTCAGAGGATCATCTGGCCCTTCTCCAACAGAAAGTTTTGGCACTCTTGGCCAAGGTAGCAATCAAGCGCATTCCTGTCCCAGAAGTAGGTTGTGGTTGCTATTCCCGTTACTTTCTGGTGCCCAAGAAGGACAAAGGCCTGCATCTTATCTTGGATCTCAGGAACGTCAAAATGTTGACGCTCGCTCAGTTCTTGCCTGCCCTCGACCCCGGAGACTGGATGGTAGCATTGGACTTGCAGGATGCTTACTTTCACATCCCCGTCCTGCGGGTCTACCAGCGTTACCTGCGGTTCACAGTAGGCCACGAGCACTTTGTTTGCCGTGCTCCCCTTTGGCCTTAACAGCGCCCCTCGTGTGTTCACCAAAGTGATGGCAATGGTCCCAGCTCATCTGCGCAGATCATGGGTTCCAGTCTTCGTCTATCTCGACGACTGGCTGTTGAAGGCGGACTCGCCCCAGGCTGTCGTCTCGCACCTTCAGACTATGGTCAACATCCTGCATTCGCTGGGGTTCTCCATCAACGTGCCGAAGTCACACCTGACCCCCTCTCAGAAGCTCCTCTTCATTTGAGCGGTTCTGTACATGACGCAGTTTTGGGTTTATCCTCCGGAACAACGAGTCCGGGATATTCGTGCTATGATTCCGCTTTTTTCAGCCTCTACCCCGGGTCTCTGTCAGGATGACCCTCCGGCTGCTGGGTCTGATGGCCTCCTGCATCCTGCTGGTGGATCAGAGGCCTCTGGTCTCCGGCGGAGTCCGGGTTTCACGTCAACCTTCTGGAGCTTCGGGCGATTCGTCTTGCACTCAAGGCATTCCTTCCCTTTGTCCGGGGAAGAGTGGTGCCGGTGTTCACAGACAACACCACCGCCATGTGGTACTGCAAATAACAAGGCGGGGTGGGGTCGTTGACCCTATGTCAGGAGGCCCTCCGCCTCTGGACATGGCTGGAACATCAGGGCATATCCCTGGTGGTTCAACACCTGGCAGGTTCCCTGAACGCCAGGGCGAACGAATTCAGCTGCAGGTGCATGATGGATCAGGAATGGCATCTTCACTCTGAGGTGGTGCAAGGTCTCTTTCTGCAGTGGGGAGAGCCTTGGTTAGATCTATTCACCACCGGAGAAAACGTGCTATGTCAGCAGTTCTGCGCATTGGAATTTCCAAGTCGGCACCCGTTACTCGACGCTTTTTATTGCGAGTGAAGTTACGGTCTTCTATAAGCCTTTCTGCCTATACCACTTCTGCCCATAGTGCTGAAGAAGATCAAGTGCAGTCGGGCCCAAGTTATTCTTGTAGCTCCGGATTGGGCACAAAGAGTCTGGTATCCAGAGCTTCTCAACATGGCCATCGATCCTCCGATCTGACTGCCTCTTCGGGAGGATCTTCTGTCACAGCAGCAGGGGACGGTCCTCCACCGAACCTGTCCAGCCTCCACCTCCTTGCGTGGAGATTAAGCAGCGGCAGTTCATGTCGTTTGACCTGCTTGCCGAGGTCTGCGATGTTATTTTGGGAGCCAGGTGTCCCTACACTAACACGGTATACGCCTGCCGATGGTAGAAATTTGTGGCATGGTGCACAGCAAAGGCTGTGGATCCCCTTTCCGCCCCTCGTTCTGAGGTTCTCTTGTTCCTCCTTTCTTTGGTCCAGCAGGGCTCTGCTCTGGGCACTCTAAAGGGCTACCTCTCAGCCATTTCAGCCTTCCTTAGGCTTCCTGATCAGCCTTCTCTTTACAAGTCCCCTGTTGTAAATAGATTCCTTAAGGGCATTACTCATCTTTTTCCTCCTGTTCCCTTCGTAATGCCCCAGTGGGACTTCAACTTGGTTCTTACCTATCTTATGTGTGCTCCCTTTGAGCCACTACATAACTGTCCTCTCAGGCTTCTCACTTTAAAAACTGCCCTTCTGGTGGCCATCACCTCTACCAGCAGGGTGAGTGAGCTGCAAGCTCTTTCTTCCAAGCCTCCCTTTCTGGCTGTCAAACCTGACAAGTCCTACAAACTAGACCTTCCTTTCTTCCAAAGGTGGTTACTTCTTTCCACATTGGCCAAACCATCACTTTGCCCACCTTCTTTCTGCCTCCTTCATAAGAGGAAGAGAGGCTCCACCGTCTGGATCCAAATGTGCGCTTTCCTTTTACTTGAATTGCACAAAACAATTCTGGGTGGATGACCAGCTCTTTGTTAGTTACGTGGGCGCTAAGAAAGGTCGGGCGTGCACAAACAGACCATCTCCAGGTGGGTCGTTCTGTGCATCAAGCCTTGCTATTCTTTGGCAAAGGAGCCTCCAGTGGGACTGTGTGCCCATTCCACCAGGGGGGACGGCAGACACCACTGCTTTGGGACAGGGAGTCCCCCTCAATTACATCTGTCGGGCAGCTACGTGGGCATCGTTGCACACATTCACCAAACACTACTGCGTAGACAGCCAAGTCCGGAGAGACGGCTTCTTTGGCAGTTCTGTTCTCCAGGACTTTCTGGTGTGAACTTAGTTCGCAGCCCAACCTCCGGGGTTGGTATTGCTGGAGTATCTATTCTAAGGTTAGGAATCCATAACCAACTGTTTCTTTCAGATGAACAAGTTAACGGTAAAGATATATCTGTAAGAAACCTAGGTTAGTTATAGATTCCTTACCGCCCCACCCATGCTCCCCATTCTGCGAACTGACTTCTAGGGTTAAGGACATCCTTTTAGAGCCCTAGTTTTGTGAACCAGTGGTCAGTATCTTGCATGGCTCTGCGCTACTGGCGTGGAAAGTCGTGTACAGAACTGACGTCGGTGCAGGAGAGCAGCGTCTATGTAGCTACCGTAAAGTCATCCCGGCGACCACGACACCGAACGCGGAGTTGACCGACGCCCCCTTCCAACGCGCAGGCGGACTACTGACAAAAAACTTTCCGGATCCAGTCTGACGCCTGGGGGTAATTTTAAGGTAAAGAATCTATAACTAACCTATGTTTCTTATAGATATATCGTTACTGAAGGTAAGTAACTTGTTCATTAATTCCTTTAACAATCTTTGTTATGAAACATAAATGTTACCATGACAAGACTATGTATCCATTATACATGCATCACATGCTGGACCTCACAGTAAGATTATGCTGTTGATAAGTCTGTTTTATATGTACATTGCTAGACCCATTATGCAATCATGTTATTTTCTACACAGCTCTTAAATTATCCTTTGTTTATTGGACAGCATAATAACATCTCGTACAGAATGCCTTGTCTGATGGCTTTAACCATGACACACTTTTCTGTAATGTGCACAATCAGTAATCACATTATGACTCAATTTCCAAATGTATCTTGTTTTCCTTGATTAAAAGGCTAGTGTTGCGGGGCAGACTCTAGCCACAGCCGAAGATGACAGTCTGAAAAATGAGCTCTGTGGTGCCAGAGAACCTTGGGGTTTGCGGCAGAGCGCTCTGAGCCACGGGGTTCTCGCCCCTACATAGTGTAGTCTCAACTTGTGCCGTTGTCTCTGCCAGGAGGGCCTGCCCCGATACTTGTGTGGAGGGGTGCAGCCGACAAGGAGCAGGCCGCATGACTGAGTAACAGCACACAATTCAGTCCTCTCGGATGAAGTGACTGCAACGCATTGCCATACATTAGGGCACATGGCCTCAGGCAAGTCATCCATGCCACACTGCATCTTTCAGGATGTTTCGGGGCTGCACGCATTTCCTCTGCCTGCCCTTGTAGGCCTTGCAGACACAGCCTGGTCATGGCCCCAAACGGGGGTGGATGGAGCAGGTCATGTGACTGAGGATCGGCCCACGATCTGGTCTTCTTGGCCAAAGTGACCGCAATGCCCTACATCAGGCCACGGGGGTGCAAGCAAATCATCCACTGCACACTGCACTACCCCCATAGTTGCTTCAGGGGCTGGGACCTGTACGCATTTTCTCTGCCCAGCCTTTTCCGGGCCCTAAAGACGGGGCCTCAACCAAAGAGTGAGTGGTGCAAGGCTGGGCTAGCTTGCTCAGGTGTCCCCACTGTCCCCTCGCCCCACTAGGAAGCTACCCTACCCAGTGACACATTGCCGACCTGTTCCTCCATTCAAGTAACCCAGCCCCTCCAGAAGGTTGAGACCACACAGTGAGGGGCCGTAGGATCACAACGCGGCCTAGGGACTGGATCAGCACCTTGGGTACACTGCCCTGCACTGGGGTATAGGACTGTTATTTTACCCCCACACTGCTTCTTTTCTAGCTTCACTTGGGCTCATGTAACTGTGCTTGCCCTCCTCCTCCCCACCCACATTTTTGGTCTCTTCCCGCACCGTTGGGGGGCGTGGGGCGGACCGCTTGGGAGCCTCCACTGGAGAGAGCGAGCAGCGATGCCCACAATGGCACAATTGGATTTCCACACAACCCTCGACAAAGCTTTGGCCAGCTGTGTTGAGGAGCCCTGCCCCTCTGATACCTGCGGGATACGAGCAGTGTCAGCCTGCTGCCCTGAGGGGCCTATTTTGACCTTGACCTGGACTTGGCCCTGGCGGGGGCTGCTGAATTTTCCTCCCACCAGGCATTTGGGGAGACACATTGGCCCCTCCTACCATCCCGCTGCCCCCCTCCCAGGACTGCCGTAATCCACCCCATTTCCTAGGGTGTTAATGGTCCCTCTTCAGCTCTTTCAGACTCTTTGGCTGGTCCCGACCTCTTCCTGACCTTGACTGCCCTGTGTGCACCCTCAACACCTGCTAGCTGCACACCAATGCCCCCACCTTTTGTCTCAGTCTGGGCAAGGGGGCGGGCCCACAGGCACGGTCATTTCATTGGTGGCGCATCCAGAAGGGACAGTGGCACTCTCTAGACCCTTGGGTCATGGTGATGACACAAAGCTGGCACCCATTGCCTATGAGTGGTGTAGACCTCTCATGAACTTGGGGCAGTCTGGGCAGTAGGACTTCCATCACGAGTGGCTCCCATTCTACCTTGCTATTGAGTGGCCCACTGTGACGGTGCCGGGGTGGAGGAATGCACTGATGTACAGGACTGGTGGGTGCCCGATCTCAATTTACCCCCTCTTGTCCCCCCCAGCAGAGCGAATGGTTTCCATCACCTACCCTGGAGACGGACGACGAGGGTTCCTTTAAGTGGAATCCCGGGGATAGCCTGAACACGCCCAGGAGTGACGTCACGACGCGAGAGACGTCAAAAGGAAACGAGAGTCAGCACAGGACGGACGGCGATTCCCGGAGGAGGACTGGAGTGGACCGAGACGGAGAGGAGAGAGGAGCGACTAGAGGAGAGGAGGGGAACGGCGAGAAGGAGGAGAGGCGCGACTGGGAGGAGGCGATCAGGAGACGAGAGGAGCGGCGCGATCCGGAGGACGCCGGTCGGGAGAAGAACGAAGACGCCCGGAAGAGGCCAGGAGGCTCAGGACACCGCGATTCGCCCCGCCACACTCCCAGGGGAGGAGTGTGGCTAGAACAGGGGACATCATTCTGACCGGTTGGGAAGTACCGTGGCCCTCACCCATCCTGACTGACAAAGGCTAGAACGAGGAGAGGAGAGAAAACCTAAAAGAAACCGGACCAAAACCCCACCACGGATCTCCAGAGACGAACCACTAAGAACAAGAAACGTTATCATTCAATAAAACCTTCCATACCCATCCATCGAGTTGTGTCTGTCCCTGACCAGTCGTCACACCCACCTAACCGAGAACTGAGACCCCTGTAACCTCTCCTAGTGGGCAGCGACCCTCTGCACCCAGAGATACCCTCTGGCAAGTCTACTTGTCAGCTGCTCTTCACGGAGGTTGTTTACCAGCCACGCCCCACAGCTGCATCCCCAGAGCTGCTCGCTCTTGCAGCCACTGCTGCTTCACCTTGGTCTCTCCCGGACTCCATGATAGACCACATCCTCGAACAAATCACCACGGTGGGCTGCCACCTGGAGGCATGAACGGCAAGATATCTGACCTCACCAAGGAATCCGGGCCAACATCACCTGCCTCAACAATAGATTGGAGGGGGTGGAGTGGCTCAATTGCCTTCCAGACCAGTATTCAGAGCTGTGACACCTGCACAACAAACTCGCTTACCTAGAGGATTGGAGCCGCAGGGACAAACCTCTGTTTTTCCGATTCCCGGAACATGCAGAGGGCTCGGATTCCTGAGACTTCCTTATTGACCTCCTTCCTACCCTCACCGGGCTGATCTTTTTCCCTTCTCTGGAGCTTCAAAGAGCCCACCGACTGGATCCATCTACTCCAGTCGAGGACATTGGGGATGGCGCTCCCCTCATTGCTTCGACATGAGCAGATTAGGCAACTCCTGACTGCACCCTGTACCCACAGCCCGTATGATTTTGAGGGGCACCAGATCCACATCGCTGCACATTTCTCCTGGGAAACCACTGACAAAAGGGAAGGCCTTCCTACCGCTACGGCCCCATTTGCAGAAACTGGTCTTCAAATTCATCCTCTTTCAGCTGGCACGCAAGTGGATCAGAAACAATGGCAGATTTAGGTACTTCCTTGACCCTGAGAAACTGGTGTCATTTCTGGATAACCTCATTGACCAGAGAATGTACATGGCCCCAGTGAAGACCCTATGCTTGACGGACAACCCCCTCCCTCCGTGTGTGAGTACGGGGGCCCCAGAGGGAGGTCGCCATCGGTTCAGGTCCCAGGATCACTCGGTCAGATCCCAGAGCCACATGGAGAAGGCGATAAGGGCGGTTGTGTAACACCTGCGCGATAAATCTTGCTCCCGCTGAAGCCTGGCACGCCTGAGGACTAAAGCACCACCACTTCCATCACTGCTGCCTGCACATTCAGTGCCTCCCAGAAGGACAGCTGAGAATTATCATATTGCTTGAATGTCTGTGTGCTGTTGATTTGTTGTTCATTATTTGTGATGCCGTTCTCATCATTGTTGCTTGTTCTTGCAACGGGGTGCAGCCGTTCTACTTGAACCTGTGCTTTCCTGGTCCCTCTCACGATCCCCCCTCAGCCACTCTCCTGCTCTAGAAGTCAGGCTTTTGTGACCTCCTGCGCCCTGTCCGTGCTCTCTCACCCCTGGGCGTTGAAATCCCAGACTCCTGATCTCATTGCTGCGCCATCCCCCTGCAGGCTCTCCTCTTCATGTTTGCTAGCCAGGTTGGACCTCATTGGCTTTCCGCAGAGTGGCACCTGCGGCCACAAGCCTCAGATACTCTTGATGCCATGGGCTGGGCTTGCCGGCAGCTTGACTTGCCCTTTAATCCCCTTCCCCTGTGCCCTCCCCTTCTCCCCTGGTAGTTGTGTCTTCTCTATTGTCCTGGTTGCTCCTTCTCCAACCCCCCTCCCCTCCAGTGCTAAGTGGACTTCCAGGTTTGGACCTGTGGCTCAAGTTTACCACACTGACGCCCAGGCCTCTGGCTCCTCGCCGGTTCATCTCTTCCCATTCTCTCTTCTTTCTGGGAATCTTTCAGCGCTTCCTCGCCCTCCGCTCTGAGTCTCTAACCTGGCCTCCCCTTTACTTTCCATTTTATTTCTACACCCCGCACTCCTCTTCACCTTCTTCCCACCTCTCCCCTACATGGTCTCCTTTTCTCTACCCCTCCTTCCTTGCTATCTTCTCTCTTTCCTCCCCCACCCTTTTCAGGATCCTGTGCCCTGCACCTCTACTTCTCCCTCACCACTCAGACAACCTCGGAAATGCGGAGCGGCATGGAGATACTCCTGTGTAAATCTTGCCCCTGAACGTCCTTGGGAAGTGGACCGACCTGAGTGGCCGTTATGCGCTCACAAAGCTCCATCTTGGCCAGCGGACGCTCTGTTGGGTCTGTGAATGTGCCAACTGTGCCCAAACACCAGTTTATTCTCCAGCTCAACCGCCTCCTTATGGAATTTGGGGCCACCTACTTGCTCATTGGGGGAGGGGGGGACCTGGAACCTGGCCCAAGAATCGGTCTTAGACTGAACCAGCCCACTCGATGTGAGAAATACCACAGACCAGTCCCTCCTGGGGGATGTCATTGTAGAGCACGGTCGTGTGGATTTTTTGATGCCTCTCATTCCCCACAGACCAAGTTCACTTTTTTGTCACCGGTGGATGGTACCCAATCTTTATTGGACTACTTGTTGGTCTCCCAACTGGTGGTGACCCATTTGTGGAAGTCGCAGATACTTAAAAATGCACTCTCTGACTACTCCCCGTCCTCCTTTAGAGCGCGCAAGCCGTAAACCATGGAGCCTCAATGTCTCACGCAATCGCTCCCCCCTGGGCATACCCTAACTGCAATCCCACGTTTCATCCTATTTGGAGCACAAGGGATTCATTACCTCCTGTGGGTGGCCACAAAGGCGACCATCAAGGGCCAGTTGATGAGACGCGTCTCTCTCTAACACCCAGAGGTCGGCACAGCAGAGGACCCTAGAGTATATTGCCTTGCTCTCCCACCTCTCACTCACTACCCCTCACTCCTCCTCCAGTGCAATCTAGAAAAGACCTCATGGACCTTAATGCACTCTACACCTAAAAGGCTGTGTATGTGCTGCAACGGTTGAAGGGCCAGCCCTATGAGTAGGGTGAGAAGGCAAGGAGGCTCTTGACGGGTCAGCTACACCAACAGACAGTGGCTCTGGGCATCCCGGCTGTCAGGCCCGCAGCAGCGCTATCCTCAACCGACTGGAGGACATTGTAAATTAATTTTTGACTTTCTACCGGACCCTATATACCCCAGAGATGGCCAAGGACCCTACTCACCAGGACACTTTCTTCGACAGGATAGGTCTTCCCTGCCCGGCATGAACCTGCTCCGAGGGGGGATCACCAAGGTGGAAATTGCGCATGCCATCTCAAAGCTCACATACCACAAAGCTCTGGGGAAGGATGGCTTCCCGGCAGAGGTCTACAAATGGTAGGGCGAGGAAGTGGTGAATTCCCTCTAAGAGGACTTCCAGGATGCAGAACGCGTAGGCTGCCTCGGTGCCATCTCCAACAAATCCTGGATCACAGTCCCCTACAAGCCTGGGAAGGGCCCTCTCCTCTGTGACCGGCGGAGATGTCTATGTCCTGGCTGGGGTTCAGGCGGTTTGCCTCTGGGCAGTGGTCCTGACCCTTATCCACCACTCGCAACTGGGGTTTGTCCCACGGTGCTCCTCTAGGAATCACCTCTGCACCCTGGTCCCTTCTTATGTGGTCCGCCAAGGATATGCTCACCCTCTCCTTGGACGTATTTGAAAGGATTGAATGAGGGTACCTCTTTAACACACTCCATGGATTTGGCCTCGAGGAAGATTTTATAGCCGCAGTCCGGTGGCTCTATGACTCGCCACTGACAGGTCAACTGTGGGAGCTTCTTGTTAGACCTCTTCCAGGTCTACTGGGAGCTCAACAAGGCTGTCTGTTATCACCCCTTCTTTTCCTCTTCACCTTGAAACCTCTGGCGTCCTCCCTCCACCAGTCTCCGTGGATAACCGGCACACCTGTCCCCGGAGGGGGATGTCGACCATACCTCCATACAGATGACATTCTGCTTACTCTCTCTGACCTCGCTCACTCGCTACCAGCCGTGCTAGACATCATATCTGACTTTGCATCCCTCTTGGGATACTGGCTCATCTGGGACAAAAGCGAGGCTGTCCCGTATTGCCACATGTGTGACCGTGTGTAACGCCCTGAACGTCTCGGGATCGTTTAACAGACACGACAATGAGGACGCAACCACTTGTGAAGGGTTAGTTCTTTTAATGAAGGCAAATAAAATACAAAGAACAAACAAAAGTTATAGTCACTGGAATCCTCCAGGCTAAGTACGTTACCAGCCCACAGCACGGATGGTCCTAACCGTCCTCTGCATATACGCCGATCCCGGCGTATGCCAACAGAGGGCAGAAATGAAATGGCCGACAATGCCAATCGGTAGGCTGTGAGGGGCACGAAGAGTGTTGGGGAGAATCGAGGAGTCAGGGAAACACCCAGCCGGGGTCTCTACCTGAAGGGAGCAGCCGCTCAACCTCTTCCTCAGACTGCACCGGGACGCGGAGTCACCTCCTGGTGATGCGTCACCGATACCCCAATCACAAGCAAGAAGACTGAACCGAGAGCAGCCGCTCGATCGATCCTGTGGACTTCCGAGTCTGTAACGCGGCAAACACCTCCTGGTGTGCGTTACAGCTGGCAGTCCCTGTGTCTCTGGTCGGGCTGGGAGTTACGACTCCAACCAGCAAAAGCGCCACTGCGCTTGGACTCAGCCGAGTCAAAAAGCGAAGCTCAATGGTTGACCGGTAGAGCTTCCGGGTCCTTCACAGGTGACGATGGGGCAAGACACGGCCCAGGGAGTAACGACTCGACCTACCTCCGTTCTTGCCTTACTGGAGCACCACTCCGGAACACTGCTCTTCACGAAGCAGGTACGTCGGTGTAAACACAATATCCGACAGCCTTGTACCTCCCGGTTCCTCCCTTTATAGGGCGTGTTTTCCTTGAGTTATGTAACAGCTCTCCTGTTTACATAAGGGCGTGTTTCCCTTGAGTTATGTAACAGCTCTCCTGTTTACATAAGGGCGTGTTTCCCTTGAGTTATGTAACAGCTCTCCTGTTTACATAAGGGCGTGTTTCCCTTGAGTTATGTAACAGCTCTCCTGTTTACATAAGGGCGTGTTTCCCTTGTATGACAGGAATTCTTGACAGTACATCCTCCCTCTCAGCGGCTCCCCACGGGTCCAGCGCTGGCAGGAAAACGCCGATGGAACAAGGAGACCAAGCGCGGAGCATGAACCCCTTCAGCCGGTTCCCATGAATGCTCCTCCGGGCCATAGCCTTTCCACGCAACCAGGTACCACAGCTTCCCCCTGCGCCATTTGGACGCCCGTATGCCCGACACTTCATACTCCACCTCCGACTCCACGCATACCGGCCTAGGTGTCCCAGACGGCTTGGAGGGTGCTGGTTTGAGCAATGATACATGAAAGACAGGGTGTATCCGCAATGACTGGGGCAAGCACACCTTCATGTTCACGGGACCCATACACTTGGTAATTCGATAGGGGCCCATGTACTTGGGATGGAACACACTGTTCTTTCGAAACCTCATGTTTCTTGTGGATATCCAGACGTAGTCTCCAGTGCGGTACAGTGGCCCGGGCCTTCTCTTCCTATCTGCCGCAGCCTTGTATCTTCTCTTGGCCTCTATTAGGACAGCCCTTGAGCGCATCAACGTGTCTTTTATGTGTGCCACCCTGTCCGCTGTGGCGGGAATCCTGTCCTCTCTGAACGGATGTAGAAATGGCAAGAACCTGGGATGTTGGCCATAGTTGCTATAGAACGGAGATGACTGTGTGGAGCTGTGAGTGGCGTTGTTATAGGCTATCTCTGCAACCCATAGCAAGTCGACCCATTCTTCCCTGCCCTGGTCCACAAAACATCGCAGATACTGTTTGAGCGTTTGGTTCAGGCGCTCGGTTTGGCCGTCCGTTTGAGGGTGGTAGCTGGTGGACAGGGCGGTCTTAACATGCAGCGCAGTGCACCAAGTCTTCCAGAATTGCGCAGTAAACTGCGACCCCCGGTCCGACACGATCACCCCAGGTAATCCATGCAGTCGTACCACATTCTTTAGGAGTAGTGACGCCAATTCCCCGGCCGTAGGGACTCTCTTGCAGGGGATGAAGTGGCCCATTTTCGTCAAGTAATCCACCACCACCAGTATTGCCGTCATCCCCTGGTCTACCGGTAGGCCCACCACGAAGTCCAGTGATATGCTATCCCATGGTCTATCCGGGGTCGGAAGTGGATGTAAGAGCCCTTGGGTTCGGCCATGGTCGGCCTTCATGGTAGCACACGTAGGACACTCCTGTCCCCACCTCCTGACATCCACTCTCATGGTTGGCCACCAGAAATGCCGTCCCATGCTAGCCACCGTTTTTTCAAAGCCCAAATGACCTGCGCATGGAGAGTCATGGCACCAGATGAATGCTTGTTTCCTTAGCCTAGGCGTGGGTATCAATAGGCACCTGCCCTTCAGGGGTATCCCGTCCTTCAGCTGCCATTCTCTGTGACTGAGGAGCCACCTCCGCCATGCGAATGACCTGATCCCTCTCTTTATTCCCCTCAGGAAAGTATCCGGTTGGATAACCCCCAATACCATCCTCGGGGAAATGATGGAACGCTCGGTTGCAGGCAATGGTTCCTTAACTGTAGATTGACGGGACAGGGCGTCCGCCTTCCGGTTTTCCGTCCCCGGCCGATATGTGATGCGGAAGTTGAACCCCGCAAAGAAGATCATCCACCGCAGCTGCCTGGTAGAAAGGTGTCTAGTGGCCGTCATGAACTGTAGGTTCCGATGGTCCGTGTACACCGATACCACATGTCTTGCCCCCATCAACCAATGCCTCCATTCGGTGAAGGCGTCCTTGATTGCGAGAAGCTCCTTCTCCGCAATATGGTAGTTGCGTTCGGCGTCGTTGAGTTTGCGGGACATGTACGCAACGGGATGAAGCACCCCTGTGTCGTGGTTGCGTTGGGACAAGATAGCCCCCAGCGCCACATCCGACGCGTCCGCTTCCACCACGTAGGGGAGATCCGGATCGGGGTGAGCCAACACCGGCGCCTTACCAAAGGCGCTTTTCAGGGCCTCAAAGGCTTTGTTCGCTTCAGGGGACCAGACAAACTCCTTGGACTTCCTCAGTAGCTGTGTGATTGGGGCCACCACTCCTGAAAATCCATCTATAAACCGCCTGTAAAAGTTGGCGAAGCCAATGAAACTTTGGACGTCCTTCACGCTTTGGGGCACCGGCCATTCTTTCACCGCCTTGATCTTTCGTTCTGCCATCTCCTGTCCCTCTGGACTCAGCATCACTCCGAGGAATTCCACGGATGTGACGTGGAAGTCACACTTGCTGAGTTTACAAAACAGCATGTTTTCCCTCAGCTTTTGGAGCACAGCTTTGACGTGGTGTACGTGCTCCTCCACACTGGACGAATAGATGAGGATGTCGTCGATATATACGACCACGTAGATATCCAACTCCTCTCTGAATACCTCATTCAAAAAGTACTGAAAGGCTGCCGGGGCGTTGCACAGACCGAACGGCATGACGAGGTACTCAAAAAGGCCGAACCTGGTCTTAAAGGCGGTCTTCCACTCGTCTCCGTCCCTCATGCGCACCAGATGGTATGCCCCTTTCAAATCCAACTTGGTGTAGATACGAGCTTTCTTGACCTGTTCCAGAAGTACACTGATGAGAGGCAAGGGGTACCGATTTTTTATGGTTATCGCATTCAATGCCCTAAAGTCCACACAGGCTCTCAGCTCCCCATTAGCCTTCGGGATGAAGAAGAGTGGCGAGGCGGCCGGAGACTTGGACGGGCGGATGAATCCTAGCTTGAGGAGTTTATCCAGGTACCCCCGGAGATGCACGTTTTCAGGCTCCGTCAGGGCATACAGCCTGCCGCTGGGAACGCTGGCCCCTGGCACCAGGTCGATCTGGCAGTCAAACTGTCTATGTGGTGGTAGCACTTCCGCCTTCACCTCATCAAATACATCCTCAAAACTGTGATAAGCCTGGGGGAGAGCCACATCTTTTTCTGCCGCTGTAGCCACCGTCTGACTCCCGCTCTCATCTGCGTCAAGGGATTCCGTTCTTATTCCACAATGCAGGATGCAATACGGTGACGTCATTTCGATGCGATGTGTTGGCCAATCCACAAAGGGGTTGTGTTTCTGTAGCCACGGCAATCCCAATATGACGCCATATTGGGGCGCTCGGATGATGTTAAAATCGATTTGTTCCAAATGGTTCCTCCCATATCTCACAGGAAGGACCCCCGTGTGCTGTCCGATGGGCCCCGTCACCAATCGCCTTCCGTCTACCGCATAGACGTCTTCGGGTACTGCTTTGGGAAGAAGCACTAGCCCTAGCCTGCATGCCTCGTTGTGGTCCATAAACATGCCAGTGGCCCCTGAATCCACCATGGCCACAACGGGTATCCACTGGTCATGCACTCCCACGTGCACCGTGATAAACAGGTGTCGTTGTCCCTTAGTGACCGAGTTGGAAAGTGAAGGGATGGATGAGTGACTCCGAGATGCCCCTTCTCTGGTCTTGGAGTCCTCTAGTTTTCCGCCGGTATGTCCACCACGGCTGTTACCGACCGGTTGGCCCGATAACGTGACGTCTTCGGTTTGGCAGGGCATTCACGTACGTAGTGGCCTTTTTTGCCACAATATAGGCACAATCCTTGTTTACGGCGTGACTCTTTCTCCGTGGCTGTGAGGCTCGCTCGTATTGCGCTGATGTCCATGGGTTCTCCCTTGGATGCGGTGGAAGTTTCAGGACTTCCCACCGTCACATAGGATGGAAGGGATTTTCCTTTTCTCCCATGATCCCCCTTTCTTTCACTTAGCCTATGTTCCAGCCGTAATACCAGGTTGATAAGGCCCTCACATGTCTTGGGTTGAGGGTCAATATGAGCCACGGTGTCCTTGAGCTCATCGCACAGCCCTTGATGGAAGAGCGCCGTCTGTTTAGCAACAGGCCACTTGGTTTCCGCAACCAGCCTTCGGAACGCGTTGAGATACTGCACCAGGTCGTTGGATCCCTGTCTCAACTCAAGCATTTCACGGTCCGCCGTGTACGAGTCAGCCCTTCTGTCGAATACCTTCAGGAATTCCTCGCGAAAAGCACCCCAATCACATAAGAGGGGGTCGTCCCTGCTCACCAGAGGTACGGCCCATTGTGCCGCGTTTCCAGCCAAATAGGATATAAGGAAAGCCACACGAGCCTGGCTCGTGGGGAACGCCTTTGGTTTGCACGATAAATGTAGCGCCACTTGTGTGAGGAATACCTGCACTGTTTTAGGATCCCCACTGTACCTCTCTGGTGTTGCCAAGGGGATGGCTACCGGCATTTCCACTACTACCGCAGGGGTCTGGTTCGTGAGGGAGGTGCTGGGCGTGAGCGGGTCCAATTGGATAGCATCCAGTCTGGCTTTTACATCGGCTGTTTCTTGCCTAGAGGCAGCCACTTCAACTTGCATGGCCGCTAAAGCAGCCAGCACATCATCAAGTGTTGCCATGTCTGTTATCGACCGGGAGACAGTTAGTGTTATTAAGGTCGGATATTTTGTAACGCCCTGAACGTCTCGGGATCGTTTAACAGACACGACAATGAGGACGCAACCACTTGTGAAGGGTTAGTTCTTTTAATGAAGGCAAATAAAATACAAAGAACAAACAAAAGTTATAGTCACTGGAATCCTCCAGGCTAAGTACGTTACCAGCCCACAGCACGGATGGTCCTAACCGTCCTCTGCATATACGCCGATCCCGGCGTATGCCAACAGAGGGCAGAAATGAAATGGCCGACAATGCCAATCGGTAGGCTGTGAGGGGCACGAAGAGTGTTGGGGAGAATCGAGGAGTCAGGGAAACACCCAGCCGGGGTCTCTACCTGAAGGGAGCAGCCGCTCAACCTCTTCCTCAGACTGCACCGGGACGCGGAGTCACCTCCTGGTGATGCGTCACCGATACCCCAATCACAAGCAAGAAGACTGAACCGAGAGCAGCCGCTCGATCGATCCTGTGGACTTCCGAGTCTGTAACGCGGCAAACACCTCCTGGTGTGCGTTACAGCTGGCAGTCCCTGTGTCTCTGGTCGGGCTGGGAGTTACGACTCCAACCAGCAAAAGCGCCACTGCGCTTGGACTCAGCCGAGTCAAAAAGCGAAGCTCAATGGTTGACCGGTAGAGCTTCCGGGTCCTTCACAGGTGACGATGGGGCAAGACACGGCCCAGGGAGTAACGACTCGACCTACCTCCGTTCTTGCCTTACTGGAGCACCACTCCGGAACACTGCTCTTCACGAAGCAGGTACGTCGGTGTAAACACAATATCCGACAGCCTTGTACCTCCCGGTTCCTCCCTTTATAGGGCGTGTTTTCCTTGAGTTATGTAACAGCTCTCCTGTTTACATAAGGGCGTGTTTCCCTTGAGTTATGTAACAGCTCTCCTGTTTACATAAGGGCGTGTTTCCCTTGAGTTATGTAACAGCTCTCCTGTTTACATAAGGGCGTGTTTCCCTTGAGTTATGTAACAGCTCTCCTGTTTACATAAGGGCGTGTTTCCCTTGTATGACAGGAATTCTTGACACCGTGTCCACCTATCCTTTCCAAAGGAAGCCCTCACAACCTAAATACCTGGGAATCTACATCAATTAGGGACTGGACACATGGTGGCGGACAACCTCAAACCACAGTTGGCACGCATGAAACTGGATTGGTCCCATCTGCGCCTTTTGCTGTGGGGTAGGACGCAGGCAATCTGGATGGTGACCATATTGAGATTCACCTATGTCCTAGACATGCTCTCCTTACTCGTGCCTCTCTAAATCTTACGGTTGGTGGACAGGGGCATGAGGTCCTTCATCTGGGGATCGTCTCAGCCACGGGTGGCCAGTAGTAAAGGCATTGCCCATCCACTTGGCATCTTGGACTGCCCGTTCGTCGAGCACTACGCCTTGGCTCTGCCCTTGATGCAGCTTCCTACATGCTCCCCGAAGTACTGGAGCCTCTATTGTGCGTTGCAATTGAGTGCACTATCCTGGACTGTCGAGAGGGGTCCTTACTCCCGATCTGTATGACCCCTTCCATCCCAGGCCCTAGAAACCTGAAGCTCGCTTCCACGACCATGCATCCTTATGCGGCAACACCAGCCTATGCTTCAGTGGCCAGGTGCTGAACTGGGAGGCGTGGCAGGCCAGGGCTATCCATACCCTTCACCATGTGCTTGATCAAAGAGCCCTCAAATCCTTTACTGCAAGTTTGGCCTCACATCCCAATTCTGGTGGTATCTCACCCCGTTGCCTGCAACTGCATCCCTGATCCCTCCGGCCCTCCCAGTGGTCTTGTGTCTCAAGGTGGGGATGTTTGCAAGGAGTGATGTCCAGCTTTTATAGCTTTTTGATTCATCATTTGTATTCCTTACCCCTGCATTCACAACATATGACAAACCTGAATACAGATGGACTATGAACAGGAGGACTGGGCAAAACTGCTGGAGGCTCTAGATTGCTGTACCAGGGAGGCACAGCTGAAGTTATGACTCTTCAAATCAGTGTGTGACTGGCATCTGACACCAGCGAAATTGCAGGCTGTGATCCTACTGACCCACTTTACCTGTTAGCACTGTGATGATGGTCGCTGCGACCTCGGCCTCCACGACTGCGCCACTGTCTGTCCTTTTTAGGAGGCGATCAGTGCCACGCAGAGCATGGTCTTGCCAATTTCAGTGCCTCTAACCCGGCCCCTGACCTTACTCACTGACCTCTCTGATTCCCCAACCTTCTCCTGACATGGGGGCTGCCTGCTCCACGTGGTGCTTGCGAAGAACTGCATAGTTCGTCATTGGTGCTCCCCCCCTTACACCCATGCACGAAGAATGACTTTCGGCCATGGTTTGGGTTTTTGGGTGGAAAGGCAATTTTTAGGGTGCAGGGGGGGTTTGGGGCAGTAAGGGAATTTTGAGCGTTTAGAGTGGGTTTGGGGTGGTAAGGGAATTTTTAGGGCGGATTTGGTGTATGGGGTGGTAAGGATTTTTGGGGTAAGAGTTGGGAGTGGTTGAAAGGTTTTTTTATATATATATATATATATATATATACGCTCAAAGTTACCCTTCAGGAATGAGTTGCACTCTGAGCCAGCATCGACACCAGGCCTTTAATAGGTAGAAACATCATCTCCCTCACGATACAGGTAACAGCCTTTCATCCTTCATTGCCTGACGCGTTTCGAAGGGATAAGTCCTTCTTCTTCAGAGGCTGGATGTTCAGGTGAGTGCTTCCCACCACCTCCCATTAAATGCCAGAATACGCCCTCAAATGGGCCGGTCCCATGACACGAAGCATTGTGGGAGATGTGGTTTTGAATAATGGCACCTCTTACTGTCCTTAAGCAATGCAAGCCCCCAGATGGGCCTCGTGAGGCAGTGTCCGTTATTAATCCTTGCCGGCTCTCCGCACTTGGTTCCGTGTATCTTGAACCTGCGGCCCCCTCAGCATCACGGGGTGGTGCAAACTCTACGGCTGGGCTGCCGCAAAAATACACGCTCAAAGTTACCCTTCAGGAATGAGTTGCACTCTGAGCCAGCATCGACACCAGGCCTTTAATAGGTAGAAACATCATCTCCCTCACGATACAGGTAACAGCCTTTCATCCTTCATTGCCTGACGCGTTTCGAAGGGATAAGTCCTTCTTCTTCAGAGGCTGGATGTTCAGGTGAGTGCTTCCCACCACCTCCCATTAAATGCCAGAATACGCCCTCAAATGGGCCGGTCCCATGACACGAAGCATTGTGGGAGATGTGGTTTTGAATAATGGCACCTCTTACTGTCCTTAAGCAATGCAAGCCCCCAGATGGGCCTCGTGAGGCAGTGTCCGTTATTAATCCTTTCCGGCTCTCCGCACTTGGTTCCGTGTATCTTGAACCTGCGGCCCCCTCAGCATCACGGGGTGGTGCAAACTCTACGGCTGGGCTGCCGCAAAAATACACGCTCAAAGTTACCCTTCAGGAATGAGTTGCACTCTGAGCCAGCATCGACACCAGGCCTTTAAGGTAGAAACATCATCTCCCTCACGATACAGGTAACAGCCTTTCATCCTTCATTGCCTGACGCGTTTCGAAGGGATAAGTCCTTCTTCTTCAGAGGCTGGATGTTCAGGTGAGTGCTTCCCACCACCTCCCATTAAATGCCAGAATACGCCCTCAAATGGGCCGGTCCCATGACACGAAGCATTGTGGGAGATGTGGTTTTGAATAATGGCACCTCTTACTGTCCTTAAGCAATGCAAGCCCCCAGATGGGCCTCGTGAGGCAGTGTCCGTTATTAATCCTTGCCGGCTCTCCGCACTTGGTTCCGTGTATCATGAAGGATGAAAGGCTGTTACCTGTATCGTGAGGGAGATGATGTTTCTACCTATTAAAGGCCTGGTGTCGATGCTGGCTCAGAGTGCAACTCATTCCTGAAGGGTAACTTTGAGCGTGTATTTTTGCGGCAGCCCAGCCGTAGAGTTTGCACCACCCCGTGATGCTGAGGGGGCCGCAGGTTCAAGATACACGGAACCAAGTGCGGAGAGCCGGCAAGGATTAATAACGGACACTGCCTCACGAGGCCCATCTGGGGGCTTGCATTGCTTAAGGACAGTAAGAGGTGCCATTATTCAAAACCACATCTCCCACAATGCTTCGTGTCATGGGACCGGCCCATTTGAGGGCGTATTCTGGCATTTAATGGGAGGTGGTGGGAAGCACTCACCTGAACATCCAGCCTCTGAAGAAGAAGGACTTATCCCTTCGAAACGCGTCAGGCAATGAAGGATGAAAGGCTGTTACCTGTATCGTGAGGGAGATGATGTTTCTACCTATTAAAGGCCTGGTGTCGATGCTGGCTCAGAGTGCAACTCATTCCTGAAGGGTAACTTTGAGCGTGTATATATATATATATATATATATATATTTATTCACACAAAAAAATTCAAAGATTACTGGGACGTTATCGTTAGGTTCAGATTTCACTCGTAAAAAAACAGAAATTCAGCAGTTATAGTTAGCTGAGCGAACTATAACTTATGTCCTCACAATGCACTGCTTATGGCCTCACATACTACATCACTCACGACATGGTCTTTGACATCACTAATGACACCATCCAGTAAGGGTTAGTATTTTGTAAGAGTGTATGATTGCTAAACATATATTATAAGGTACTACAAAACGTAGTATACTAGGTGCACTACTGAATGATACTACTTTTAATATATATCGTGTGTGACTGTATGTATCCTTGTCCATCGGTGTGTAAGTGGCTGTATAGGTGGTTCTGTGAGATGCTGTGTGAGTGGCTGTATTGGTGAGGGAGATGCTGTGTGAGTGGCTGTATCGGTGAGTGGGTTTGTCACTGGACATATGGGTGGGTGTCTGAATGGCTGTATGAGTAAGTGACTATATGGGTGAGTGGCTGTTTGGGTAAGTGTTTTGTTACGTACCCACATGTGTGAGTGTATTGGACAGCGAGTGTCTGTGACTGGCTGTATGGGTGAGTACGGGAATGTGTGAGTGCTTATATGGATATGTGGTTGTGTGAGTGAGTTTACGAGGGCTTCTATTAGTGAGTGAGCAGCTGTGTTGCTAGGCTGGTTGGATGTGTGATTTTGTAGGTAAATAAGTGGATGTGTAAGTAGCTGTATGGGTGAATATGGTTATATGACTAGATGTATGGGTGAGCAACTGGTTGTATGAGTGGGTGTACAAATGTCTCTATGGAGGAGTGAGTGGGTGTTTGAGTACTGGTATATGTCTGAATGGGTATGTCAGTGGTTGTATGGGTGTGAGAGAAGGCATACAAGAGGTCTTATGAGTACGTGTGTGTGAGAGAGGTTCTATGGATGAAGTCATGAGTGATGACATTTGAGATGTTCTCAGTGATCTCATCAATGATGTCACTGACCATGTCATGAGTGAAGTAATATGTGAGGTCATAAGCTGTGCATTGCTGGGCGTAAGTTCTAGTTAGCCAAGCTAACTATAACTGCTGATTTTCTCTGGTTTGGTACGAGTTAAATCTGACCCCAACTATAACGTCCCTGCAGTGCTTAATTTGAGCTGGTGCTTTCCGGTGCTCAGCACCTGCACTTATTTGGTTTCTGGTGCTCGGCACCAGCACCTAATTGTCAAGACCATACTTAGGACAGTCCACTACACTGTGGTGCTGCTCATCTAATTAAGAGATGAGCAGAACAGTAGTTTAGGACTACAATATACATTAAAATTGCTAATACCTGCCTCCCCAGCCATTCCTTTAGCGACCTGGAATAATCTGAACGGTTGCATTTACAAGCGAGAGGGATGGTAAGTAGTTGTTTTGGCAGTGATGACAAGGGCGATGGGTGGTACAAGCTGTAGTGGCCTCCTGGTCAGAGCCCTGGCACATAATATTTTACAAATTGAGCACTGCGACCCTGTAACCTTTGTTTTTGTCAGCGACTCCCTATGGGGTAGTTTAACTAGTAATCATGTTTCCACAGTGGTGGAGAAAGGGGGCTGGGTCTCCGACCAGCTCTTAGGAATTTCTCTGTCTAGGACTTACAGGAGGTACCAGGAGGGCTTCTTGGACCCCAAGCTCCCTCAGGAGTAAAGTGGACTTCATCCCCACCAAGTAATGCACCACGAGCTGAGCCACGTTTACTGAATGGAGGAGAAAGGAGGCGTGTCATCCAAAGACCTCTTAGCAATCCCGCTTTGTGGGACTTACTGGAGGTAACAGTAGGGGTAGTTGGCCCTCAAGGATGTGCTTGGTGGCAAATAACCCCTCCTGTTACCTCCAGGAAGTCCCACAAAGGGGGATTGCTAAGAGGTCTTTGGAGGCCACACACCCTTTCTCCACCACTGTGCAAACATGCCTCCTGGCAAACTACTAGTTGGGGATGAAGTCCCCTTGGCTCTTGAGGGTACCTGGGGGCTAACTACCTCTCATGTCGCCACCTGTAAGACTCACACAGCTGGATTGCTAAGAGATTCAGAGGCCACTGCCCTTTTCCTCACCACCCTGCAAACGTGCCTCCTGACGCACTACTGGTTGGGGAAGTAGTCCACTTTAGTCCTGAGGCCCTCCAGAGTAAAGTGTAATTCGCCCTCCAACCAGAAGCACGCCAGGAGGCGTGTTTGCAAAATGATGGAGAAAGGGGGCATGGCCTTCAAGTCCTCTCGGCAATCCCGCTGTCTGGGACTTAATCGAGCTAACAAGAGGGCTTGTTGGCCCCCCCAAATGCTTAGCATTCAGAGGGGTTCATTCCTCAACCCCTGCTGTGCCAAGAGGCATGTTTGCAGAGTGGTGGTGAGGGGTCTGGCCTCCAGCGACTTGCCGGAGTTTTTTTTTTTTTTTAATAAGGGAAGGGGAGCTGCGTAGCCCCCCTTCCCTTGGCTAATTTCGGCCCCCGAGACGCATTTCCCCATACCAATTTTTTTTTTTTTTAAATAAATTAGGAAGGGGGGTCGCGCAGCCTCCCTCCCCGGGCCAATGTTTGCCTCAAAGACCCCATCCCCCGGCCTTTTCCTTTATTTTCTTAACTAAAGGCCCCCCTTCCCAGGGCCAATTGTGGCCCAGGGACCCTATCCCCCAGGGTCTGCCTTTTATTTATTTATTTGAGGGGGGGCATGCGGCCCCCCTCCCTAGGCCTATTTCAGCCCCAGGGACCTCGGGCCATGCCTTTATTTTTATTTATTTATAAAGTGAGGGGTGCCTCGCAGCCCCCCTCCCCAGGCCTATTTTGGCCCTGGGAACCCCATCCCCTGGGGCCAGGCTTTCAACTTTTTTTTTTAAAATGGGGAGGGGTGCAATCATGCAGCTCCCTCAGTCCAAAAGTAGCTCCCTCTGTCCAAAAGCAATTCTGCACTGCTTCATGGAATTTTCAATGCTCTTGCTTCCATGAAGCGAAGCAGTTTCCTATGGCTTAGCTGGAGCACTGCAAACTGCAATGTCCCTGGGGTGTTGCTGGAGCTGGCCCTGGGGGTGGCCATCCCCTTGGCCATGTAGGGCTCCAGGAGGGGGGGGGGGCTGTGTGGCCCCCCTCCAACATAAATTAACCTGCAGGGAGCTGGCAGTCCCTGGGGCTGCCGGGAGCCTCGTGACCCCCCTGCATTTCTATGAACAAGCCCCAGGGAGGTGGTGGTCTCTGGGGGTGCATGAGGGGGCTGTAGCCCACCTGGGGGAGGGGCTTTGTGTGTGCAAGTGAGAAGCACTGCTTTCTTTGCTATTGGGGGTTGATATTGCAGCTCTGCTGTCAAATCGGCCGCTGGTAACAAAACTGTCCCCCACCAATCTAGCCTCCCGGGGAAATGCCCGATGTCCCGACTCATTTGCATTGGCAGAAAGATTTATATTATCTTTTTAGTTTGAAACTAAGTTTACACAGAGCATTTAAAATAACTTTTAAAGGTGACAAAAATACATGTTGAAAAACAAGCTTTCCAAGAGAGAAATTTTGAAAATTCTCTTTTCAACTTGACTTTATTGGCCTGGCTTTTCACCTCGTTTAACAAACTGATTCATTGCATTTCTTTTTACATACTTAGGGGCATATGTACGAGGAAGTGGCAGAGTGAGGTGTTAGCCATCATGGCTTTACGCCTCACCTCACCACTTCAGAAAGTCTAGGCTGCACCATATGTAGAAGGCTATGATGCAGCCTTGCTTTTCCCGCTGCACTGGCACTACACTTAGCAGTGTAGCACCAATGCAGGCACCTTTGCACCATAGTGCAAGGGTGTCTGAGTGCACAGGAAAGGTTTGTTTTATGTACAGAAAGGGCCCCCTTCCTGTACATAAATAATCTTTAAACCTTTTGTTTTGCATGACGGAGCGGTTCCGTCATGCGCATCGGTCGCGCTGTGCGGATGACGGTACCGCTCCGTCACGGCCCCGCCCGCGCAACGAACCTTCAGCACGGCGCGGTAATCCGCGCCGTGCTGAAGGGGTTAAGTGCCATTTTGTCACTTTTATGTGTGCTGCTTCATGCAGCACACATGAAAGTCACAAAAAGGCATGTTTTACAGATTGTTTAAGTACAGGAAGGGGGACCTTCCTGTAGATAAACAATCCATGGCAATTTGCTTGTTCCATGTGTGTTGCACAAGGCTGCACACATGGAAAAAGCAAAAATGGGGAGAAATAATGCATTTCTCCTTGTTTCGCCAAGTTAAGACCAGTTTTTCCCTGGTCTTCATTGTGGCGCTGCCTCCTATGTATGCTGCCCTTGTACATAGGGGGCAGAGTCAAAATCAATGGGTGTTGCGGTGGAACGCCTAACGTAACACCCACTGCCAACCACTTTCACGCTAACCATAGCGTGAAAGGGGGGCTTATTTACAGGGCAGCATGAAGCCACGTTATGTGTAAACCTGTAAATGAAAGGAAAATGCAACTTACCAGTATGCATCTGTTACGAGGTAGGGGACTCCTCCTTAGGACGATAGTGCGCATGGGCATTGGACTCCATCTCCAGATTGTTTTGCCATGTAGGGTCATGATAGAGTTAGTAAGAAATAGACCAGGATGTCCATGTGTAATGTATCTAAGTAAGATAGTACTGGAACAGATTGAGCTATCCGGGAGGCAGGTGGGCGTATACGAATCTACAGCTCTACATGCCAAGAACAGATGCATACTATTAAGTAGCATTTTCCGTTCGAGGTATATGAGCTGTAGATCATAAACTTGTGCTTAGACTATACAGCAGTTACCGCCTTAGCGGTGGTTCCCTGTATCTGTTGCAGTGGTTTGAAAAAGTGTTCTTAATACAGCCTGGCCCACACTAGCTTGTTGTTTTGCTTGCACGTCTACACAATAGTGTTTTATGAACGTGTGAGGTGTAGACCAAGTTGCTACTTTGCAAATGCCATCTAGAAGAATGTTCCCTAAAAATGCCATAGATGCCCCTAGTTGACGTTGGATTGAGCCCTAGGGGGAATGGTTAAGGTGTGTTGGGCTTTCACATAGCATATTTGGATGCATTTAACAATCCACCTTGCAATCCCTGTTTTTGAGATAGGATTGCCTTTAATAGGTGGGGAGAAAGCCACAAAAAGTTGTTTAGTCTTTCAAAAGGATTGTGTTCTTTCAATGTAGTAAAGTATTGCTCTTTTTACATCTAGTGTGTGAAGGGCTCGTTATGCTACAGAGTCTGGTAGAGGGAAAAACACTGGGAGCTCTACAGAATGGTTAAGGTGGAAAGTAGAGACAACTTTAGGTAGAAATTTTGGGTTAGTCTTAAGAACCACTTTGTTATGATGGATTTGAAGAAATGGTTCTTGTATGGTTAATGCCTGGAGTTCACTGACTCTTCTGAGAGAGGTGATCGCAACCAGGAAAGCTACTTTCCATTATAGGAATTGTAATTCGCATTTATGCATAGGTTCAAATGGGCCTGGTAAGTACTACATTTAGGTTCCATACTGGAGAGGGTGGAAGTGTAGGTGGAATTATTCTTTTAAGTCCTTCCGTAAATGCCTTGATAGCTGGTTCTCTAAACAAAGACAACTGTTGTCTGTTTTGGAGATAGGCTGCTATTGCTGCAGGATGTAGTCTAATGGATGTATACGCTAGGTTACATTGTTGTAGATGCAAAAGGTAACAAATGATGTCTTGAATAGAAGCTTCTAGTGGGTTGATTTTGTTATTTGTATAGTAAATAACAAATCTTTTCCACTTTGCAGCACAGCAAGCTCTAGTGGTAGGGCGTCTAGCCTCCTTAATGATGTTCATGCAGTCTGGTGGTAAATTAAGGTAATATATCAAACAAGGCAAGGCACCAAAAAGGGGTATAAACTTATAGCACAGGACCAAAAAACTATTTAGAGAGAAAAACAATTTTTCTTCTACTACTGGTATTCTTATCCAGAAATTATTTTGGTCCAGCCCCCCAATTTATCAAACTTCAAACACCAAACAGCCCTTCAATACCCATCACCTTCACAGAGACAAATCAAAAGTATTTAGACAAAAAAGAAGGTGAAGCATGAGTGGGCCCCTCACGTACGCACCACCAGGGAGGCTGCCAGCCGGTTCTCGCTAGTATGCCCACGTTGGCATACTAGCGAGAACCGGCTGGCAGCCTCCCTGGTGGTGCGTACGTGAGGGGCCCACTCATGCTTCACCTTCTTTTTTGTCTAAATACTTTTGATTTGTCTCTGTGAAGGTGATGGGTATTGAAGGGCTGTTTGGTGTTTGAAGTTTGATAAATTGGGGGGCTGGACCAAAATAATTTCTGGATAAGAATACCAGTAGTAGAAGAAAAATTGTTTTTCTCTCTAAATAGTTTTTTGGTCCTGTGCTATAAGTTTATACCCCTTTTTGGTGCCTTGCCTTGTTTGATATATTGACTTTGAGTGGAGGGCGGCTTGGCACTTACCCTCTGTAGCTCCTATTTGTGATGGGGTAAATTAAGGTAGCCAAACTCTAGGACTTCAGGTGCCAGATTGCAAGGTTGAGTTGATTTGGAATTGGATGCCTTATCTCTCCATGGTTCTGAGTGAGAAGCTTGGGGTGAGAGGCGTAGCTTTTGATGAGGAACTACGGATAGTTCCAAGAGGGTTGTGAACCATGGTTGTCGGGCCCATGTTGGAGCAACCAGGAACATTGTGAGGGAATGCTGTTTGAGTTTCCAAACCCCTAGTGGAATGAGTGGGAGAGGCAGAAAAGCGTAAGCTAATTTGCCTGACCAGTTCATCCGTAGCACATTGCCTTTGGACAATGGGTGTGGATACCTGGATGCGAAGATGGGGCATTTTGCGTTTGTGTGTGGCGAACAGGTCTATTTCTGGGTTGTCCCACATTTGAAGAAATGGAGGGCAGAACTTGGGGATGAAGCTCCTATTCGTGGATCTGCTGTTTTTGGTGACTGAGTAGATCCGCAATTTGATTGTGTACTCCTGGGAGGTGTTCTGCAAGGAGATATTTTTTTGAGGAATGGCCCATCTCCATATGCCTTGAGCTAGGTGTGAAAGCTGGAGGGTGTCTTCCCCCCCCCCCCCCTCCGTTTCTGTATGTAGTACATTGCTGTCATGTTGTCTGTACGGACTAGGACAGCTTTGCTTACGAGGTGGAGTTGAAAAGATTTTAACACTAGGAAGATTGCCAACAATTCTAGGTAATTTATGTGGAATTGTTTTTGTTGAGGGGTCCATATGCCTTCAATGGTATGGGCTTGAAAGATTAGCTCCCCAGCTGGTGAGCTATGCGTCTGTTGTTAGCACTATCTGTGGAATCCGGTCGAGGAACGGCCGCCCTTTGGAAAGGTTTCGTGTGTTCCACCACTGCAGAGAGCGATTGGTGCGGTCGTTTACCAACACCAGATCTGTTACCTGACCTTGAGCCTGGTTCCACTGATGTGCCAAACACTCCTGTAAGGGATGCATTTGGAGTCTTGCATAAGGTACGATGAGAATGCAAGAGGCCATCATCCCGATTAACTGCATGAACACTGGTAGTGAGTGATGAGGCTGGAACTTTTGTATTAACGCTTCAATGGCACTTACCTGACTGGGTTGGGGGTATGCTAGAGCTTTTGAAGTTTCTATTCTAGCCCCTAGATATTGTTGTATGTTGGAGGTGGGATTTGGTGAGGTTTACCTGGAAACCCCAAGTGGTGAAGCAGTTTTGTGTGTGTGTGGTGCACATAGCTGCTGTGTGACTTGGCTTTTATGTGCCAATCGTCTAGATAAGGGAAAACCTGAATGTGCTGTCTTCTTAAGTGGGCTGCAAATACTGTGAGACACTTGGTGAAGACTCTGGGTGCTGTAGTCACCCCGATTGGGAGGACCTTGAACTGGCAGTGTTGACCATCTACCACAAACCTGAGATATTTCCTGTGAGCGGGGTGAATGGGAATATGAAAGTAGGCATCCTTTAGATCCAGAGTGGAGAGAGTGTCGCTGTTGAAGAGTGAGCATGTAGAAGTGGTCCGACTAAATGTAGAGGTTTAACGGTCTGCGGTCCAATATGGGCCTGAGAAAGACATCCTTTTTTGGGATGAGAATATAGAGAGAATAAATCCCTGTGCATTGGTGAGGCAAGGGGACTGGTTCTATTGCATGTTTTTGTAAAAGAGAGAACCACTTGTTTGAGACGTGTTAGATGTTCTATGGACATTGTCTGGCAGAATGTTTGGGGGTAGAGGCGAGTTCCGGGCAGGAACCATACTGGATAATTTGTATTACCCACGTGTCTGTTGTGATTAAATTCCAGACAGCTAGGAACTGTGATAGACGTCCCCCGGCAGGAGTGGAATGATCGGGGGTAGTGGAAGGAAATCACTGTTTGGTGGTAGGGGGAAGTGCGGGTGGAGTTTCCCCTGCCTCTTCCTCTATTGTTATTCCCTCTGTATCCTCCCCGAAAATATCCTTTGGATGAGGAGGATTGACTGGGGCTTTTATAAGACAAGGAGGTGTTTTCTGATGTAGCCGTCTTTGAGCCACCCCTATAAAAAGAGCGACGAAAAGAAACTCTATTAGACGGTAATTGTAATGCCCCCATGGCTTTAGCAGTCTTGGTGTCTTTCTTCCAATGAAGAATCGACTGTGGGGCCAAAAAGATGTTCTTGATCAAATGGCTGATTAATAAGTGCTGACTGTACGTCTTGTTTGAAACCTGAGATTCAAAGCCAAGCGTGTCGGCGTAGCAAAACGCTGGTGTTAATAGCACGCAAGGCTGTATCCGCTGCATCAAGGGCACATTTGATGGAAGTGTTTGTGATAAGTTTACCCTCTTGAATGAGGTTGTGAGCTTTATCCTTGTATTGGTCTGGTAAGTGTTGCATCAGTTGTTCTAGCTCGTCATAGTGAGCTCTATCATACCGTGCCAGGAGAGCTTGTGCATTGGCAATGCGCTAATGATTGGCAGCTTGAGATGCGATTCTTTTGCCTAATGCATTTATAAGTTTTGATTCCTTGCCAGGTGGAGGGGCGTCGCCTGTTTCAAATGCACGGAAAAGCAAAAATTCTCAGACATCAAGCGAATCTAAAGGTACTAGACCCCTGATGTAAATTGGGTCTGTAGGGGTGGCTTTATATTTTTTGTCTACCCTTGGTGTGAGTATTCTAGCCTTCACAGGATCTTTGAATATCTCACTGACGTGTTTTATCATACCTTTGAGCATGGGAAGTGTGTTTGTGTTTTTTTGTGAGGGAGCGAAAGTTTCTACTAAGAAATAGTCTTCCAAGGGATTGATATGTAATTCCACCCCATGGTATTGAGCAGCTCTATTAATCAGCTGTACAAAACTAATCTTGTCATCAGGTGGTGATGGTCTGGAAGGATCTAGATCGGGGTCATTATTATGATTCAGGTCTTTATCATAATCATCCCAGGGGTCTGAGTTTTGTGGAATGTTGTCCTGATTATCATCCCCATCCTCCTGTGGCCTAGGTGAAAAACGTGGTGGTGGTGGTGGTGAACTTGCTGGTGAAATTAGCGGATGTGGGTTAAAAGGTGGAGGAGAGGGAGGTATATAAGGGGGAGAGGGGTTAGTACCCATGTCTTTTCTTTTGGTATGTGGTAGACTTCAGGGAGGTCCAGCTTCCGTTTTTTGGCAAGTGTTGCTCGAAGTTTCCCAGTGTCTGGGTCAGTATGCAACTGTTTTTGCTTTGGATCCAAAGACTCTTGTGGAGGAAGTTCTTTGGATAGAGTCTGTTTATGAGGGCTTTTGTGTTTTTTTGGGTCAGTGCCCTTCGGTGCAGGCTGTTTCGGATCCGAATGTTTTCCTTTTGGTTTGGAAAATGTTTCTTTAATTGGTTTCGGCTCCAATGCTTTCGGTTTAACCGGTGTCTGTTCCGAAGCTTTCGGTCTCTGTGGTATCTGCTCCGAAGTCTTTGGTTTTGTGAATCTTTCGGTGCCGAAGATGTCTTCGGTGCTAACAGCGGAGCGTCAGACTTGGCCTTGTGTTTCGGTGCCGAAGATGTGGGTTCAGCACCCAGACGGGGTTGGCTCGATCCCGAGCCGGAAGACTTGTCTTTGTGTTTCATAGCCGGGTTCGAAGGCGGGGTGGCTGAAATAGTGTCACAGTGTCGACCTGAGCCCGAAGGTGTAACCGGAGTCTTTGGAGTTTTTGCGGGCAGTTGGGGCTCATTACTCATAGTTTGTTGAGCCGGAGTGATGTTCGAGTCCTCTTCCATGTCGGAGTCGTCCGCTTCAGACACGGAAATGTGTCCTCCTCCTTCGGCGCTGGGTTCGAATTCCGATTTTTCTCCGAAGATATCCGGCACCGGTCTAGTTCCGCGTCTCATCTCGTGCCGTCAAGCCCGACGGTCACGAATCGTTTTTTTCAATCGAAATGATAAACAGGCCTCGCAGCTGGTTTCTTCATGCCCCAGGGAGAGGCAGAGGTTACAGACCTCGTGCAAGTCCGTGTGTGGGAACTTAGCACCCTACCCGGGGCATTTCTTAAATGGAGTCCGTTCCATGGGCTGCTGGCGTGGTCGGCAAGGGTAGGCCTCACGGCCCGCGTCGATCGAAGAGCTTGGATTTTTTCGCTGCGAGTCAAAAGGGCAACCGCGATCAAACCAATACTGTTGAGTGGAAAGGATTGCGCATCGAAAAGGTTCGAAGACAATCCCGAACCGGAGCGTCGCAATACACATTCGAACCCGATGGCGGAAAAAAACAATTTGGAGATGGAATCGATGCCCATGCGCGCTATTGACCTAAGGAGGAGTCACCTACCTCGTGACTACAAAAGACTTCTTCCAAGATAAAAACAAAGTGCAAACATCCGAGCCCAGCACCAGATGGCGAACTACGCACAAGTATACGATCTACAGCTCTTATACATCGAACATACAGTACTGTGTAAAGTACAGGATGCTGTGAGTTTCTCAGCTACTGAGAGCACACATACCTTGCTTACGTCCATTTTTCATTCATTTTGTTCTCCCAGCACATATTTGTCATTGTTTTGTAATAGTTCAAGGTAGCACAGCTCGAACTTTATAGCCTCGATTCAATCCCTATATACACTAGTCCCAAAGCTAAAATCTTAGTAAATGGCCTTCTTACCGACTGGGTACATATATCCCGTGGCACCAGACAGGGATGTCCCCTTTCTCCCCTTTTGTTATTAAGCTGAGAGCAGATCCTGTTTTCAAACCTTTTAATATTGCGAGTCTGGAGCTGAAGTTCGCTCTCTACGCTGACGACCTCCTAATGTTTACTTTGAATCCTGAAGAGGCTATCCCTAGACTTTTTGCTTGGGCAGAAGACTTTGGGGCAATCTCTGGTTACAAAATAGAGAAAAGACCGAGCTTATGCAGTGGAACCAGGCTAAGAAGTATCCTGCTGTTAAACCTAAGATGAGGTACCTGGGAATTCATCTAGTTCAAGATATCAACCAGATATCTAAAATAAATTTGGATAGAGTTTATAAGGAGATTTGTCATCTCCAACAACGCTGGTCTGGTCTCTCGCTTAACATATTCGGCAGAGTGAACCTCATAAAAATGTTTATTTTACCAAAAATCACCTTCTTATTTAATTCTATCCCGTTAACTTTCAATCCGAAAGACATGGCTAAATTACAGGGGAAAATAGGTTCATTTATATGGAACTCAAGTCTCCGAGAATATCTTGGAAGAAATTGACGAGGAAACTAAAAATTGGGGGTCTCGCCCTCCCAGATTTACTCATTTACTGTCACTCGTTCCAACTAAAAAACTTTAGACGAATGGCTGATAAGGCAGATACTTCTGTTTTAGGCTCTCTATTTCAGGCATTGTTACATGGATTGCCCCAGGGTCAGGAATACTTTGTTTAAATTGGGAGATCCCAGGTTTTATAAAAAAGTAAGACTAAAGATTTTAATAGCTGCCCAAAAAAAGTGGGTTTTTTTCAGGAAAAAGCTGGGAATTCCCTATTATGCTCCTCAGGCCCCGATTTGGGACTCCCCAGGGACTCCCGAGTGTTTAAAGGATCAGCTAGCTCGCCCCCTGAGGTCGGCCGGTATAACACACTGGGGAGATCTTCTAAAGGATACGCAGCTCATGGATTGGGATTCTCTCGGTAGATTGACTGGGGGTACACTCACCAGGTTTAAATATTATCAACTATCGGGTTGGTGGGCAACTCTTGCGCCGTCGTCTTGTTCATCTAATCCAAAGTTCGATATAGGAAAGGGACCTGGAAAAGAGAGCTGGCATTTTGGTATTGGGCCATGACGGGTGAAGAAGTGCCAGAGGCCGAACTCTTAAAAATATGGGGTGAGCAGGTTGACTTAGATCATAACAATCTTCAGGAGCTGTGGGTGGATTCCTTTACAATGCTACACACTGTGGTCAAGTCAGCTACACTCAAAAGGAATCATCTGTTTACCCTGTATAGAGTATACATCTCACCTAAGAAATTAGTAAGAATTAAAAACCTAGAACATCGATGCCCTCGTTGCAGGTTCCTCGCCGCCGACGACATACACATGTTTGTCCATTGCTGGTGAGTTATTGGGCTAGAATAGGCGAATTTATCGCGGTAGTATTAAATATACAATTTACAATTACTCCAAGGATAATCTTGTTTGGGCTAGCTAAGGAATATCGACTTGGTGACATGGACTCCAAATTTATTTTTTATGTAATGTTGTTAGCTAGGCGAGAAATATGTAGGGCGTGGAAAAACGAGAAGGCACCTACTTTTTCAGACTGTTTGAAACACATCATCTTTACTTATGAGTCCGATATTGCTTGCGATCCTTTAAGTGGTGTAAAGATATGGGCAGCCTTAATGGCCTGGCGGAACAGATGAAGGTATTCCGATGATTTTACCTGGGCACTGTTGGGGCTCAATCTCTAACATCGTTAAGGGGCCTCTCAGTGAGATTAGGTTGGAGTTGACAGAGCAAACAGTAAAATACTAGAGGGGTTAGACCCTTCTCTTTCTCCCCCTGGGTTTTAAACATCGGAACCGTATAATATTTATTGGGGGTAGAGGGGAAGGGGCTCCCCATCTAGATTGCCCTTCCCATCTGGTGGCATATGAGGAATACAAAAAAAACAAAAAAAAGGTAGCACAGCTCAAGCACGCAAAGCGCTCGTACCACAGGGGGCACAAGATGGGAGGTGTAATTATGCACTGGGGTTATATTTATAAGTTTTACTGATGTACTAGCAGAATGCCAGTTTGTCTCCTGCTGAGCCTGGTGTTTTTAGTCACGCAGTCAGTCGCATTTTTTGAGAACTGTGTGTCAATTTCGTCACATTTAAAAATCCAGCTTTTCAAAGCGCATTAGCATTGTTTATTGTAAATTGCAGCACTCCATAAGAGTGCTTGTTGTAAAGAAGGGCTTCTGAAAGTAATGAAATGCCCAGCCTTGGCCGCTTCACAGCACTTTTTCTTGCAATACTTTGAACCATTCTATTGTACAACATGGCTAAAAACCGTTGACAAATTCCAGCACTCTAGTATAGGCAAGACTTGTTGGCTTTACCAATGCAGTTTATTTTTAGGTTACTGCTCCAAGATGGATGTCTGATATGTCGTGACACATCCGTGCACAAGCATGGTGACCAATGCCGGTATATAAATTCTCATGCTGGCACCATAAAGTAAATGGTTGCTACAATGTCATGTGCTTGAATGCCTACACATTTCTGCGCTGGAATCTGCAATTTTCTTTTTCGCTGATGCTGTTCTATATTGGCAACATTTTATTTTATTTTCACCAATGTTTAGCATTGGCAAGGCCAAAAAAGTTACTTTTCATTTTAACAGTAAGACCTATTGGCTTTGCCTCTGCTCGTTATAGAATTTGTATATGTCAACAAGATATATAGACATACCCATACAAGTATAGCCCACAATGAGCAGTTAATTTTTTTCCATCACCAGTGGCATCTCCCAAGGGTGAACTCCAATACAGAAACGATTAAATGATATACGTCCAGTAGCGGAACCAATGTCGTTTTTAACATAGCCCAATAAATTTTAATGGTACTGCAACATAAAAATAAATTATCACATATTGTCACATTGTACTCTTATGAAAAAGATGTCTAAGGTGCAGAGGTCACCCTTTTTCTCTAATTCTGATGCTATATAATAAATTGTACAGTTGACGGTCCTTCAGTCTTTTATACTTTTTTGTATACATTTGTGCATGCCCAAAAAACATGTGTGTTTTAACAAATTTTAAATGTAAACCCTTTATTAGTCCATTCATTAACCTTTCACTGTGTTTTCAATCCCTCAGGAAAGATAAAAGTTTGAAATTCCCAGAAGACTTGGAAATCACTGTTCCAAATTTACTCAGATTTGTTCTAGACTACACTCTGGGTTCTAAGGCATGGCACAGCAGAAAACACAGCTTTAATAGAAATAGAGGAGGGCACTGCGAAAAACACAGCATTAAAAATGGAGGAGGGCACATTGAAAAACCCAGCCTAAAAAATGGAGGAGAGCACATCGAAAAACCCAGCCTTAAAAATGGAGGAGAGCACAGTGAAAAACCCAGCCTAAAAAATGGAGGCGGGCACATCGAAAAACCCATCCTTAAAAATAGAGGCAGAAACAGTGAAAAACCCAGCCTAAAAAATGGAGGCGGGCACAGCGAAAAACACAGCCTTGAAAACGGAGGGCACAGTGAAAATAACAGCCTTATAAATGGAGGAGGGCACAGTGAAAATATCAGCCTTAAAAACGCAGGAGGCCACAGTGAAATCCACAGCCTTAAAAATGGAGGAAGGAGCAGCGGAAAACCCAGTCTTAAAAATGAAGGAAGGAACAGCGGAAAACCCAGTCTTAAAAATGAAGGAAGGAACAGCGGAAAACCCAGTGTTAAAAATGAAGGAAGGAACAGCGGAAAACCCAGTCTTAAAAATGAAGGAAGGAACAGCGGAAAACCCAGTGTTAAAAATGGAGGAAGGAACAGCGGAAAATACAAACTTAAAAATGGAAGCCCTCTAGACATCAGCCAGATCATGAACTTTGAGAAAAATATACAGAGACTGAGGGCAGAAATTGGTGCTCATCGGCAGGCACAAGAGCATCTTGCGGTGCAAATTTCTGATGCCCTGAATTATGAGCTCAAGCTCAAAACCCAAAAGCATACACTGGAAGAAAACCAAGCACTATATCTTCATAAAAAACACCTTCAGGCTCTAAATGAACAACATTATAAACAACTTGAAACGATTGAAGAAAAATATGAAGAACTGAAAGACACCTCAGAAGCGCTCCTTAAACTGAACGCTTTGCTTAAACGTCTTGTAGCATCAATGGACGAAACGGAAAAAAATGAACAATAGGGCTTTTATGGACGACTTACAAAAACTAAGTTCTTGGCTAGACAATATGGATCTGTTCAACAGTGTTTAACACAAACCTCTGAACGTACTAACGAAATATTATGTATTAAGTTGCAAAGAAACCATTCAAACGAGTTCTGAGAAAGCAGTAATGCAAATTTTATTGAATTTCATTGTAAATAAAGAAAATAATTTTCAATGGTATAGAAAATCAAGTTCAAAGTATTTTAATGACTTTTTGATTAAATTGGTGAGGCAGAAATCCCATCATGGTACAGAAAAGTAAGGGATATGATACAATGTATTATCATTAACTTGGTGACCATCAAAATTTGCAATTTGTCCACATCTCTGTATTTTGTTTTTGCTATTCCATGGCCTGTGGAATTCAAACCAAATTGTGAAACAATTAGACCCTGATGCAAATGGTAATTATGTTAAATCAATTTGCCTATACGTAACATCTCAAGTTTCTATTTTTTTGTAATTATGACAGACTAGATTTTCAAATAAAGTTTAAGTAAAAAATATCTATAGTCAGTGTAATTTAATGAAGTAGGAATTCAATTAATTACCACAAACAATTTACAACATCCGGATTTTCAGTCAGTTGGCATCCAGTGTATATTTTCACTAAAGGTAAAGGAACCAAACCAGCCACCTTCACAGACGTTCCTTTCTAAATTCCCCAAAACAGGTTCACTCACATTGAATCACAGTGCACTGTGAATGCCTTCGAACATACAGTTTTTCAGAAACCCAAACACATTTAATCTTTTAGCAACAAGGCAATACTTGTCTTAAAATGTGTTTTGTCTTAGCATGCTTACATTTTAATTTATAACCCAAATAGTAATTCCTCCTTTCCCAGGTCTGTGGTGCTTTACCCTCAAACTTACATGAAGAAGATTGAAGCCATAAATAGGATAATCTTATTTTACAAATTACTGTAGTTTGCTGCAATTCTTCTATCAAGCAATATACTGGATATGGCAGTGATATCCCTCACCCCATCCTCAGACATTTGCACACTGGAATGTCTGTCCTGGAGCGAGAGATAATAGCAGTCAACTGACACTGGTCTCTGTCAACTTTAGAACCTTCTGCACCAGGATCTCAATTACTTTACATAAAAGTGGAAATTGGTAAAGGTTTAATTTTCACAGACATTACCCTCAAATCAAAATATCCATATTGTATGCTGGGAAATGATTTTGGTCATATGAAAATAGAAAAATAAGCTCTTCAGCCATGCCCCAAAATTAGGACAGTGGGCTTTTTGGGGACTAAGATTATTTAATTTAAAACAATTAAAAAGCAGAAAAAAACCTTTGCGTTGAACAAAAACAATGGCAGTCACTGGGCAGTTCAATTTGTAAAGGCCTTGTTCCACCTCCTTTAACATTTTGCAGCCAAATAACAGAAGCTATGCCTAGATCAGACCACATTATGAAAATCACCAGCCGTGTTCTCAGTTTTTGTATTGTTTTTTCAAATAAAACCACTTCCTGCTATTACTGCTCAATGACATTATGCATTCTCTTTAGGCTAGAAGCAGAGCTCCAGAAAGCAGTTAGTTTCTATAGAAGCAGTTCACGTTGTACTGAGAATCACAGATAGTTTGTATAGTTTGTTTTTATTACACCATAAAGGTTTTCAGTGTGCCCATTGATATTATATAAAAGCTTAAGAGAGTGGGTGTACCTAAAGGGGATGAATGAGGCTGACTTTTTGAACGAGCGCTTTCCTAGTTGGCAAAAAAGAAAAAAGGAAAAATTGATTTCTAAAAGGCTAAACTGAGAACATTTTCCATCCCTACCATAAGTGGCTAAAACACTACGTAAATGTGGTAGACGCTATTTCAGCTGCAAAAGCTGGTAACCACGGTCTAATTAACACCGATAATTGAGAGTTTAGATGATCACAGTTTTTCATGGTTGCTAAACTGTCACCTATAAAGTAATTTAATGTACAGAACAGCCAACTGATGACTTGAACATGTCCAACTGTAAAACCACATGGAAACAACTTATATATTATAAAGAAATTAATATAAACACGTCATTCTGCAATTACCCCTGATTAAACCTAAATTTGTTAATGTCACAGACATTGAAAATATAGAATCCTTCATGCGTTCACCCCTCCTTGAGCATGTCGCAATCTCAGATTTTTCTTTATCTCACTCCGTATTCAAGCATGGTGCTTGAGGCAGTCGCCACAAAGAATAGTCGCACAACATTGACTGTTTCTTCTCAGATCAGCAGGTCATGAGGTACCTGTGCGTGCAGATACCCAAAGTCATTCCAACATCTCAGCATCAATCATTAAAAGTAAACACATTAGGTTACAATACAGTATTTACAATTATTACATAACCCGCAGGAAAAACCAAATCAGAACAAAGTCCATAGACAATTGGTCTGTTATGGCAAATAGAAGAACAAATAAAAGCTGGATGTCTCCAGACAGTTGGAAACTAGTGTGAGAGTAGGCTCCATAATGATACTAGTGTTTAAAATATCTGTTTAATACCGCCATTTTTTGCAAGGCCGACATGCTTGCACACAAAATGAAAACTGCTCTACTGCCATTTTAAAGACTCCCAGGAATCCTTCTGGACTGTCCCTTTTAAGCAAAGGATACCAAGTCAACATCATTGGCTTCCTTGAGAGTAGCAGTTAAAAAAAACAATGTCCTTGCAGCCATTCCCCTGGTAAAAAAATATTCACATGAACAGTAAAAACCTATCTGAAGAAAAATATATTGTTCTGCGCTTGACATAGTTCCCCACCAAACGTACATCTAAGGGCAGTCACAGCAGAGTACATATACAAAATTCTTAAATAAGCAACCACATAATTCAACATGTGATGGTTCTTTCCTCCAATCACGGTGACGGAGCCAGATAGGATATACATTTTGGCAGTTGGTTTGATGTACAACCACCACCACCAACCCCCCCCCCCCCCCACTCCCCCCCATCCAATAATTTTCTCTGCTAAGTAAGCTCTCCCAATCTCAAATTATAAAAGGCCAAGCTTCTGGTAAACTATGTACAGATTCACAGTTTTGGTAGTTCACATTACAGTAGTAACTTAATCGATCTCTGCTCCCCTAAACATTCAAGTAACAAAATGCTATTAAAATACAGAATTGCCAGAAAATATACCTTCTCAGTGCATGCCATGACAAACCAAACAATGCTAATCTTAAATCAGAAAGAAGTCATCTCTCCCAAAATGTCCATATTCTTCACAGTATGAATGCTGCTCATTAGAGACATTTTAGCAAGTCTATTCGTTCATTTTTTTTCGGTTAGCTGTGGACTTCGGTGCCATTGGCGGTTAGCTTGGCCTTCCGCTCCACACGCGGACCTTTAGCAGAGTACTGAACCAAGAGGAAGGGCTCTTTGGTTTCACCTTCTCCCACGATGCTCTCCTCATCCTCAGATTGACTGATTCGCTGGAGACGTAAGTAACACCAGCAGCCCAGTATCAATGCTCCAAGAGCTGCAATGGCAATTAGAATGACGATTACAGTAACCACTCCAGTGGTGGGGCTGTGATCCATGATAGACATGATTGATAGATATCACTACACAGCACTCAGAAATTCTTTGTGGGGACGATCTGAAATGAAATAATACGGTCATTAATAAAACTGCAGTTTGCTGAAAAAAGGAATTGTTATATAAAAATGTACAAACTTAACAATAAGTCCAATTAATTTAACATTAGTCAAAGTCCATATTCAAAAAGATTTAAAATATGATACAATTAAAATCTATAGAATTCTTTAAATGAATTCATACAAATCATTCAAAAGCCTCCATGACACAAGTATACAGTCAAATACACTTTATTCGATTTATAACAATCATAAGGCATAAAAACATTAATATATATATGTGATATAATACATTTGATACAATGAGAAATATCCTGTCATAAAAATGTAAAACAATTAAAACTTCATTGGATCATGAATCGGGTACATTATTTAAATTTTATCCTTGATGCCGCTACTAGAAAATTGGCAACACAAAATGTAATGCAGACACTACTTAGAGATTGAAGAAAAACTAAAGCCGGCCTCACATGCGTGAAGCCCGCCTCCTTCAGTATTGGCAATAAATATTTCTTTCTGATGTCCAAAAAATGCCCGCAAAACATAGTAAAATGCATGGTATCTTGGACTGAGAATTGGTCACAAGTACAAGGTGTTGCTAAATCAGGTTTGGCCCAGGTTGGATAGTTCCCCAAATAAAAATGAATCCAATTAAATCTGAATTTTACCAATAAAAACCTATGAAATGGCTTAGTAATAGTTACAAGGTACTGTGCCAGTGAGTTAGAGCCTGATAACATATAATGGGATCTCACATTCGGTTTCTGCAGTTTCATTTCCTCCCGGGATAATCTGGTCCTTTCCATGAATAATTTTTTAATCGGACTCACATCCACCTTCCTAATGCCAGATGGTTCTAAGAAGAGGTCCGGGCGTCCCAATTGTGCAAAGGACTTACTCAGGTAATCTAACCACGGTTAGCCAAAATGTTAACGGCACCAGGTTTAGTCTGTCCGTGACATAATCAAGACCCACCTCCGCATGAATTGAGAAAGTCTGGGTCGATTGGGGCACGGACAACAGATTTCGCAAAAAACCTGTTTTCCACCCTCTGGATGGGCTCCATATGTGCATAGCCCCACAGGGCAGAACCGTACATCGCGATTGCGATGCATTTTGCATTATAAACCTTTAAAAGGGCTTTCATTGGCCTAGCTCCCAGTCTTTCAGTAAACCCCATGAGTGCCCCAGTTGATCTGGCCACTAATAAACTTTTTGCCCAAATCTGTGGTCCCCACGTGCCCCTCTTATCGAAGAGCACCCCCAGGTACGGGAAAACTTCCACTCTAGAGACAACATCACCTTTACATTTAAATATTGTTTTCATTTTGGCCTTGTTCCTATGGAGTCCAACAACCATAGTGTGAGATTTTTTAGCATTCACTTTGAGGTCTAGCCTGTCCATGAATGCCCCAAAAGGCATCTAATAAATGCTGCAGGCCCCTTCCAGTACGAGCTATGAGGACAGTGTCGTCCGCGTATAGGAGGGCAGGTACCTTTGCTTCTCCTATACGTGGAACGTCAGCATCCACCTCCTCCAAATATTGGCCAAGGCCATTTACATAGATGGTAAAGAGGAGTGGGGCTAAAATGCAACCTTGACGAACACCCCGCATCGATTTGAAGCGGGTGGTACACCTGCCCTCGTTTGTGACCCTTATTTGGGAAAACAATTCTTGGTGGAGAGATGCCATGAATTTAATCAGTGCCCCATCTATTCCCAGCTCCAAAAGAATAGTCCACAGTTTTGCCCTGTTTACCAAGTCGAAAGCCGAGGAGAGGTCCATAAAGGCCAAAAATAACGACCCCTCCTTGGCTACCGTATACTTGGCGATCAACATGTGTAAGTTAGAGCACTGCTCCAGGGTACCTCTGTTTTCCCTAAACCCATACTGGATATTGGACAGACCCCCACATCCCTCAACACTATCCCTCAGCTTCGCTAGTAGAACCCTGCCTAGTATTTTTATAGCAGAGTCTAGGAGGGATATGGGTCTGTAACACCCTGGGTCATCGCGCCGTCCTTTTTTTAAAGATCGGCACAATTATAGATGTGGCCCAGGTGGGGGGCATCAGGTTACCGTTGGCTGCATTAAATATTTTAGACAGTATTCTGGCCCATAACTTCGGGGAATGTTTATAAACATCGGCTGGTACCCCATTCGGCCCAGGAACTTTATTTCTGGTCGTCTCCACGATTGCTAGTTCTACTTCTATGTCATTAAAGATTACTGGTCCAGCCTCGGGGACGATAAACGTAGAACCAGGAGCTGTTGTGTCCGGAGCACCGTACACTGTACTGAAATGAGTCAGTCATATGTCATCCGGAATGACACAGTCCATGACTTTGTTATCCTGGTCTGAGGAAAATGGCTCGTTTATGACAGACCAAAATTGACTACTATTATGCAGAACGTCGACTGCAAGGAGTCTATCCCAGGCTGCCATCTTAATATCATCCTTCCGACGTTTGATCGCTAATTTATAATCTTTCCTTAAGGATGTAATGGGTGCCTTGTCTCTCGGATTGTGTTTAAGGGCTGTCATAAGTGATCTATGTGCTCTCGAGCACTTTGCATCAAACCAACGGCGATGATTATTAGCACCCTGCTCTATTTTAGCCGTTAAGTCAATTGAGATATGATTACAAATGGATTAGAATGCACCCATTATCTCATGATTGGCTGCTTTCGGATCCTCACAGATTATCATATGACCCTCTAATTTAGGGAGGATGTTTGCATAAAATGTATCCGGGACCACGTTAGCCCACTTTATCCTTCTCCCCTGGTCCACTGGGCGAAGTGTGGGCCTACTCATAGTACAGCCGGGCATTGACCCCATAAAGTCCCCCCACCTCACCTCAAGAAGAACAGGGTTGTGATCACTAAAAGGGGAGACAATTGTGGCGTAGGAAACGGACCCGTGTAAAATTGCTGGTGTCACAAAGATATAGTCAATAATTGACCCGGGATCTGAGCCCTTGTAAGTGACTAATCTCTTCTCCCCCTCTGTACTCATAGGTTCAAATAAATTAAAATTAGCTGTCAGCGCCTCCAATGCCTCGCCTGCCTTGGTATGTTCAAAATGAGGGACCGTCGGACCCGATGAACCCCCAAGGATGGCCATGCTACACAGATTATTACAAGGATGAATGTTAAAATCGCCCAATAGGACGAACTCAACATTAGTGTTATGGTCTTGACTGGCAGAAGATAAAAAGGTTTCCAGGGAGGCTATATGATCAGTTCAGTTTTCCCTGTTGCAGGAATTATAAAAATTAATGAAAAAAGTTTTCCTGCTGGGGGAGACCACCCTTTCCACAATTAAAATGTTTGGGGAACAATTTTTAACCAGATGCAACACGCCCTTAAGTTTAAGTGAGAAAAGGAGGATGAGACCCCCTTTAGCTCTACCAGCATTACTAGGGATGGCCGGGTTAACAAAGCTGGAAAAACCATCCAACCAAAAACCAGGCGAGGTATCCCATGATTCCTGGAATGCTATAATGTCATGGCTGGCGACAAAGCTAACCCAGGTATCATCTACTCTTCTAGCTCTGACGCCAGCGACGTTCCAAGTGAGGATTTTGCAGACCCCAACCTCATCAGGAACAGGATCGAAATCAGAGGTCCCTACCATAGACACAAGTATACAGTCATTTCACAGAGCCTGCAATTTTATTTGGAGAAAGTATTTTAACAGTACGCTTATTAGTTGATAACTAGGGTTGCTGAAACTTTTAAAAAACATTGTTTTACTGGACAGACTTAATGGTAATAACCAGTCTGTACTACATTCACGGTAAGGGCATTTCAACTACCAATCCGGCCATACTGGAAAATCATATTAAACTTAATCCCAAACAAAATAAATATCAGCATTAGAAAGGCTAAAAGGTAAGATGGATGCAAAGGCAGATAAATGAAGTTAAACGTCAGTAAAATTGTTAAGTCAGAGTGAGCCCTTGTTGGTCACAATTTTGTTACCATAGAAAATTAGCTTTCTCGCTTCTGAAATTGATAAAATCATATGTGTTTGCACCAAAAAAAAACCAGATCAAATAAAAAATGCTTTAAATTATTACACAGGATGAAAAATATGGGACATAATGGTAAAGTTGGTAAAGGTATAACCCGTATAAGACGAAGGTGTTTTTTCCATGGAAGGTAAAATAAGATATTTAAAAAGTGGGCAGGGAGAGGTGGGCAACGCTATCCGGGATGTAGAATTCATATTGCCAACACCAAAGACATACTGTATAGGGTCAAGGTCAAGTTTTTATGTTATTTCCTTGCCCAATGGACAAGTTAACCTAATCCCCTGACGTACAAAATTGTATATATACTTAATTAACAGAAAGCCTTTACTATTAGGAAAAGTGGAAAGTACAGTGAGATGCAAGCCGAACTTGCATTGATCACAGTGAATCAAACATAAAACATGAAGACATTTGGACTGTATGTCCAATACAGAAACAAGAAAATGTTTATAAATAGCCATAGAATGTTATATCTTACAAAGTTAATTGATTACATGCAAATACATGCTGAAGAATGGAAGCAAAAGTGATGATTGTTTTCACAACTAAATGCATCTATATAATGTTTGCAATTTGAAAAAATGGAGAACCTTACAGCCAGTTTTGCTAAACTATTGTGCAACTTTTAAAGGTCAATTTAAAAAAAAAAAAAAAGATTTCTTCTAAGACATGTTTAAACTGTTTCATGCACTCCAGTATTTATAGAAAAATTATACTGCATAAGCAATGTTAATCCATTTAAGGCAACATTACAGGCAGGATAATTTTAAAATAAATTGCTTCACATTCTTAATGATAGTCACAGAGGTGCGCCTGCAGTTCTAGAAGCTCGCATTGAAGCAGATTTACAACTTCAGAAATTCTCATGAGTTGACAGAGGTAGTCCTGGAAACATATTGGTAGCAAACCGTAGCGAATTCCAACCACATACATGCTCATTCTAAAAGCCTGCAGATTAAGTGCAAATTAACTTGTTATAAAAAAAAAAAAATCTCAAGGGGGAAAAAATATATGCTATACATACTCCTGCAATCTAGTGTTGTGCCGGGACTCTAAGTTGTTTTTCTTCGAGGAAGCTTTATGATCGGCGTTTTGCATGGTTTCTCCTTCCCCTTGAGACTTTGCGCATGTCGAAAGCTTTGTTTGTTAAAAAGTTTTTTTCCACCATCAGACTCAGACGGACTGCGTTGGAGCTCTGCAGCATGCAACGCCACGTGGCCTACAGAAACAAAAACTAATACCGGAAGATCTGCAAAGAGAAAGGCAGAGGAGTCCCAATTTCCTCAGCATCCACCAAAAACTGTACCACAGTAACAGGGCCACAAGCCCTATAATTTTTAATCCACCTGACTCGTCTCACGATCACTCACACTCTCCACAGGAGGAAGAGGGAGAAATACAAGATACTGATTCCCAGGGCACAGAAGATACTTAACATACACCTGACCCATGGAAAGACTATGATGTGGTTTTACCAGATTAAGACATTGAACCGACCCTTCGGAAAAACAAAACAACTCTGTTTCTTTTTCAAATACAATTAAAGGAAATGCTCTACCCAAAGCAGGTATAGCGAGATAGATTGTTAAATGCATTCAAATCTGTTATGCAAATGCAAAAAGGTCACCAACAACTGAGTCAAGACCTCATTGAACAAGAAAAAAAAGGAGTAACCATGGCCTTTTTAGGAAGTATCCCTTTTAATGACATTTGCAAAGATGCAACATTGATGAACCCACACACTTTAACAAAGCATTATTATATACATGTTCAATCAAGAAAACATGCTCTAGTTGGAAAAACATTCCTTCAAACATTATTTCCAGCAACCGCACCATCTCATGCCTAAAGCCACCGCATGGACGGGTACTGCTTTACAATCTATGCATAGCATGTATATCTGCAGCCGACACATGCTACGAATGGGTCATGTTACTTACCCTGTAAGCACATATTTGTAGCGTGTAGTGCTGTGGATTCACATGCACCCTCCCGCCTCCCCAGTAGGCATTAGGTAGTGACAAAATACCTACAAACACAGTATGTCCAACAGCGAACAATTACTAAGCAGACTATATGCTCACCGTACATGGCAAGGAGAAAACAACTTTCTAAAAAAACAAAGCGCTCTGACATGAGAAATGCCTTGAGGGGAGGAGAAATGATGCACATCATGAAACTTCTTTCAGGAACAACAACTTGCAGAGTCCAGGCCCAACACTACATAGCAGGAATATGCATAGCATGCGATTCTCCAGCACTACAAGCTATGAGTAGAGGCTTGCAAGGTAACATGATCCTCCCACATGGGAAACTCCTTGTGTTGAAGACAAAAATGGCATGTATGTCGCCAATGAAGTCACAATGTCAACTTTCAATCTGTGATTTTGTATTAGTCAGCTACATATGGCTGCTCTGTGAGCAAGCCCTACGCATTGTTTAGGAATAGTCCTACCTGTTCTACTCCCAAATCTTGTGTGAGCTTACTGTCACCAACACAACACTTCTTTCCCTACACCCCAACATTTGTGCATGAGGGGGTCCTGCACTTCTCAGGAGTAAAATTCTGACCATTTTTCCTGGGCGGGAATGGGTTGGAGAGGAGTTGATGAGGTATGTTTGTGGGTATGCACTACAGCCAATTGTTCCCATGAAAATCTGCATGCAAGTAAATCCTATTAGTGCAAAACCAACTTTTCCAAATGTAACAACGCTGCATGCAGAATTAGCTTTGAGAATCTTGCCTATAACATATTGACTTTAAATTACTTCCAGAGTTCAGCTAGTTGTAAAACGTAAATCTGTCAAAAAACTAGCACTATACTATAGGATTTGTTGAGCGCATGGCGAACCGAAGGCATCCCAGCGCTGATTCGGAGGTGTGCGCCTTACACAACAGGATGGCAATAAGGGATGATGACTATTTGAAGAGCCAAGTTTTGAAGGCTTTTCGAAAGCAAGGTTCTTAACTGTTGCTCGAATAGCTAGGGAGGAGAGAGTTCCGGAGCTTGGCTGCATTTAAGCTGAAAGATTGTCCTCCACTTGTGGCTTGTTTAACCCTAGGGGCTGTAGCCAGCTAGAGATTTGAGTATTGAAGAGATCTAATGGGGATGTAGGGGCAAGCAAACTGGTGTAGAATAGTTGGTGGACCTTGTCCCTGCAGAACATAATGTAAAATGCACAGTGACTTAAATTCTATTCTTTGCGTAATGAGGAGCCAGTGGAGGTCTCTGAAGCCCTGTCTGACTTGATTGCGATCTTGGGATCCCAAGTGACATGCGTGTGGCCACAATTTTCATTACTTGTAGTTTGCTTTTCACTCCTTTCGGAGATCCTAGTTAAAGTGAGTTGCTATAGTCATAACGCGAGAGAACAAGGGCTTGTAACACAGTTGCAGAGTTATTGATGAGGAAGCTGCTGAGCCCTCAGCAATCACCCTAAGGGAAGGAAGAGAAATACTATGTGAGTGGATGTACTCCTTATGAAAGATCATAATGCGGTCAGTCACCGTAAAATTCACCAGCGGCTGAAGGGTGCTGAGCCTCTACCCCATGCTGTAGGGGGAAGAAAGAAAAATGTTAATCAGGCAATGATAGAAAAATAGATGAAGGAGGAGTGGAGTATGAAAGACCCCTATGATTAAGTATTTTAGACAAATAATTTTAGTAAAACAAAGGTCTTGGCTAAAACTAGACCTAAAAAAAAAACACCATGCCTCCACAGGGATCCAGAACACACATTTTAAATAAAAAAGCACGATGTACACTACAGCTATGTGACAGCAGCAGTTAGTTTTAAAAAAAATGAAAAAAGTAGAAAGACTGGAGTAAAGCATCCTGCTTTGTGGAAACATTTCACTGCTTCTTTCCGTGAACCTCTAGGTGCACAGCTGCTGGGGTTACAAAAGGCGATGCCAAGAGAAATCAAATTATGTCCACACAGGATGTGGGATGAGGGAACTAGTGGGCCTTACTTGCAATCACCACCAGACACAATTCTGCCTCCAACACTCTATCCACACAATGGATAAGTGAGAGGAGAGATAACAAAAACCCATACGTGATTAAACAAATCCTCTAAGAAGGTGAAAGGGCTGGAGTTTGATGGGCTTTCTTTCTTTGGCACTGAGAAAAGTTAAAACACAGGGGCCGCTTCAGACAGCTTTATTTATTAGACATCCAGATTGCTAGATAAGCAATTCACATTTGGTTTCAAACATATTACGGATTTACCCTTCCATAAAGGCCCACAAACGGTCAAGCAAGAGGCTCTCTCACCACAGAAAGACTTGAAAGAGCCAGCAGCATCTCAAACCCAACAGTCCCACAAATGACATCTTCTAGCCCTTGGTTATATGACTAGTAGTTCCACCCTACTATCACGTCAGTTTTGAAAAAGAAATCTGACACGCTCTAATGAAACTTACGGGTCCATCTACAATGTCCACACTATTATTATTGCCTTTCTCCTGAGCAATCACTAAAATAAGTGGTAAACTTCAATCCTGGTCAAACAGTTTATTCAAGCATACAGAATGAGATAGTGCCATCTAAAACCACAGCCTAATACCAGACAAGGTAGAAAGGATTACAATCACTCCCCTTTGGATAACTGACTGGTTCCTGAATCAGGTTTGTATATATATTTTTAGGTCTCGCCTGGCGAACGCAGCGCGAAGCGCTGCTGTCGCCAGCGAGATCTATTGTTGCTGACTTGCCTCGGAAGTGGGACAGGAGATGTGCACGCGCAGGCTTTTGGCGGATTTGAGTTGGTGTACGCGCTTACAGCCACGCAGCGTGCACATCTCCTGTCCCCCTTCCCTCACAAGCCAGCATGAAGTTTCACTTTCGATTGCCATTAACCCCATGGTCCCCTCCACAGTCCCGTGATTCCCGCTTCCCCTTTAACAGAAGAACGTCTGGATACCTGCCCCCACAAACCAGCCCTCCCGCAGACGGAGCTCAGGCAAGAGCGCAACTTCTGCCCCCCACCCCCATTCCTCGCCGCCTCACCTCTGGGGGCAGACTGGTCGCGGTGCTCTGCCGGTTGTTGTTGGTTCTCCGGGCCTTGGGTGCCTTCTTACCCTTGCGGTTCAGAGCGGCGCTGCTCTCCAGGCCCGAGCAGAAGAGCTCGGCCATGCGGACCTCCATGGCGCGGCTCCGACCCCCCACACTCGCCGCCCCCCACCCGGCAGCAGCGGCTCAGTTACGCAGGCCCTCTGACACCAGGCCGGAGCCGGGCCTGCGAGATACACAAGGGGGCGGGGCCACAGCGAGTGCACTGGAGCATTTAAAGCACTGCTTCGACTGGCACTGATTTTACATCAGACTTGCACAAGATCTCTCCCAGGATTCCTGCCAGGTTCCGAGCGCACACAGGTGGGTGGCTGAGCGCTCTGCCGTAAGAACGGGCTCGCGCACTGATAAGACGCCGCGCGGCCTTTCATCGCCATCTACCGATCGCTGCAGGAATAAGGTAGTATACCGCGTCTCTCAACCAGGCGCTTCAATGAGTAATTAGTAAGTAACCTTTTTTGGGGCATATTTCTATAGCGCGAACTCCACCCGAAGGTATTGGAGCACTTTACATAGCACCGTATTTACATTACACATTCAGGCTCGGGGAGATGAAATGATTTGCCCAGAATCACAGGATGTGGACGCGACCTCGAGGCTCAAACCCTGGTTTCCTGCACCAGATGCGGCAGCGCATCCGACGGACCACATCCTCTCCCCAAAACCTTCAAGATCCGAAGCGGGTGCCAAGCCCAAGGGCCACTGACCCTTTTCCGATAGGTAGCTACAATGGTTTTCACTGTCCATATTTAGGCTGCGTTTACTGCTAGTTCATTTGTACCATTACAAGCTGCAAAGTTGCTGTCCGTCATCGCGCGCACAGATAGCTTACCGTTACATACTTGAAATGTATGTCCGCAACAGACATGAAAATAATGAAGAAGTATTGTATTGCAGTTGCATTTATATAGCGCCCACTACCCCCAGCGAGGCATCGAAGTAGGTGCTTTTTTAACGTAAAAGGTATAAACTTGAGATATTTGTTGTATTTTTCCCACGTTGCAATAGATAGTATACAACATACTCTACTGATCTACAAATGACTCCACCACCTTCCCTAGAAGGGCATACGCTTTTGTTCACAAGCCATTTCAGACCTGCACGTTACCTTAGTACCTGTTCATTATCTTGTTTTCCTTGCTGACAACTCCTTCATCCAACACAGAAAGAAGTAGCACGGTAACCGTTTTACCGTGCCTAGGACGTCTTTTTTCCTGTTCTGTTTTTTCGGTGCTGTGGCCATTGCTGTTAGGGACTGTCTTGTATGTTACGCAATCGAAATAACTCATGTAAACGTAAAATAGCTTAGTTTAATATTCATTACGTACGTTATGTGAGTGTGCACCTGTGGTTTCAATTCGTTAACGAGGATGACTCGGTAGTGAGTCAGCGACGTAAAACAGAACTCCCCTTTTATTGCTCTCCCATCATAATTTTACCTTCTTTGGAACTTTGATTTTTTTTCTGTGAAAGATACGTGTTTTATTAGTAGCACACATATTATGTCATATGGTTGTAACCTTGACCTCTCTGAAGCCAGCTGTTTTTCTGAGTGTAACTTCTGTTGAACATTACAACTGAAAAAGGATAACCTCAAAATGTCAGTGTGCTGTATGGAATTCAACTGACTAAATGAGGCATTTTAAGGTTTTTGCAACATAAACTTCTACAACAGATATCCAGGTGCTTTTACAATAGGGTGCCAACAAGTCGACACCTATTGCTTCAATTGTAGGGAAATATTCAAGATTGTGTTATCTTATCTATTGACCAAATATAAATCAAAATAAATAATACAAAGAAGGGGGTTATCTGAGGGAAAAGGACGAAAACAATGTGCACAAAATGTTTCATACACTAACGTGCACATATAAATGTAACATATGAATTCAGTGCATTTAACATCTTCACTCGTGGGAAAGGCAAATATCATAAACAAAATTAGGTTATGTAATGAAATCAGCTTATATGTATGATGGTTTTGTAGTTCTACACTTCTTAGCATACAGCTGAAAGTCCCAATATGAGGAAGTGCACAGAACATCTATATAAAAGCATTTGCAGTGCAATAGATCTCGCATTTACACAGGTTTGAGCTATTGACATTGTAAATGACAATGCCTTTTATTTTTGTTTTCATTTTTAATACATACATAAAAGGCATTGTCATCTACAAAGCCAATAACTCAAACTCTCGCAAATGCGAGACCTATTGCATTGCAAATGCTTGTTTTATTATTCTAGTAGATTTTAGAGACGTATATATACTCAGGACTCCATGCTACTTTAGAAACTATATTAAGTATATGTATTAAAAACTCCATCACATCGGGTGATTTGCTAAAACACAACTTTTCAAAACAATTTGCCAGAAATGGTTTTGTGGCAGGTGCACGACCACTGCTCGGTTCCAGGTGAACCCACCTGACTGAGTAGCGAATGGCTCACGAGTCGTACGAGCCATCGGGCACCTACGGTTTTGATCAGCTAAGTAAAATCCAGGTACTGAGGAAATCCGAAACCTCTGCATTTGTATCGCAAATGTGGTCCAACTTAATGAGAAGGTTTTATTGGCACATGGAGGACTTTTCTTCACTGTTGGCAGGGGGGTAACAACTTACCGAGGAGGAGCATAGGCAAGTATAAGACTGATGAGATTTTGTCCCACATTGACAGGCACCAAAGTGGAGCGACAAGTAAATCAAGTACACAATGCCCCCAACACCCAAGCAATACCTGAAGGTGTTCGGGCAGACTTAGATGGATGAGAATTGTGGATATGCTGCTCTATTTACAATGTCTGTCATAGAGAGTCGATCTTATTTATGCATATATGCTAGAGTTGTGGTAAGCTTGTCCGCTTTTGGGAGGAGGTGCTACCCTCCTTGGGTGGGGTATTGGACTGGCAGCATCTTGGGAACCCCAAAACAGTCCTCTTACACATCAATGCTGATCTGGATAGTAATAGTTGTGTAGGGTGGCTCTGTTGTGAATGGGTCTCCTAGTGGCTATGAGAGACACTGCCACATTTTGGAATAACCTTAGACCTCCTTCATTGGAGGGCTGGTGTAAAGGATCAGACCGTTGCATGAGCATGGAGAGGCCCATCTACGCGATAAGAGGGTGTCCGTGGAAAAGTAAAAAAAAATGTGGAAAAATTGGTGTCAAAACAGGGGTAGCCTTCTGGAGCCTGGTCATTGTTCCAACCTTAGTGTTTGGACACTGATATTTTTAAAGGCACTCATCCTTGGGAGTTTTGGAACCTGTGGTTTCGTTAAGATGTTAGTAATGGATCATGACCCATTGGGGAATTGTTTGCTTACCATTCTGTAGGACTCCTTTTTTGTAATATGGAGAAATGACATAATTAATATTTTATGAAAAAATAATTGAAGGTATTAGGGGTTATTTGAACAAGATGAGCAGTGAAAGAGCACTTGAAACTGATAACTGCAAAATGTGTGTATGAATGAAGAAGTCTGTGGGTGTTTGTGTAGGAGGGAACACTGCTGCTAGACGAATATACGACGGTACTTCGCATGCGTTTAGTACGCATGCCATTACTACGCGGTCGTTAGTACGACCGCGTTTTTGGTTTTAGTTCGCATTCCTTTCCTACGCAATTCGGAACAACGAATTGCAGTAGGGGGTGCTGGATGTTGGAACAGTATAATTTACTATTCCAACTCCAGTCTATGCGGACACTAGGGAAGGTGTTGGATTTAAATTCAACACCTTCCCCCCCCTAACGCAAGTCGCTGTTCCGACTTGCGTAGTAAAGGTTTTCTTAGTAACAACGCGTGCGTACTAACGTCCGCGTAGTAATGGCATGCGAAGTAACGCATGCTAAGTAAATGCCGTTTACCCTGCTAGACCACTCTGTGGGAGTGTGTAACAGTGTGTGCGGGGTTACATCCCTCCTACACCACTGTCTGTGTTTGAGTGCCACTACTGACCATCTAATGCAGTAAGAGACAAGATAGGGATCTGCACCAATGCTTTTCTAGCAGTACAGGAGTTTAAAAAAACCTTGATATAACTGGGACACTCAAAGGTTTAGGTCAGAATGATGCAAATAGACTCCTGTTAGGATGGGAAGCCTTCTGCAAGGCACTGGAGAGCGTGCTTTCCTGTCCTATGTTAATCTCCGGGCAAGTCACTTTAAAGTACTGTAAGTTTTCTTGATCGCTACCTCAGTGAACATGGCAATCACATATCCTCTGAGGGTCTTCCTGTTTACTTGGATTAAGACCATGGAGCTTGGCTCTGTGCTCGAGGGGGCATGTACAGTGCTCCCCTCTTTTACACAGTGGATACTGCCCTCCCTACCAAGGCTGTTGTAGACTGGTGACAGCATTAATCTATACTCAGGGTTACCTGTACCTTTTAGGCGGGGCTGCCTACCAGCTTCCACCTGGTAAAGTCTGTGCAGTCTCCCATGCCAGAGTCCTTTTTGCCTCTGTGGTATGTGGGGTGGGTATATTGACAGCCAGTGAGTTCACTGGATGAGGATGGAGTGTCATTGTGTTGAATGTGAGCCGAGCTGTTATCTGTTCTGCCGGACATTCCAGTTCCCCGTGCCCCTCCTTATACTTAGTAGAAGCTGTGTAGGTTGGGTTAGGCACTAGCTCTTATCTGTATTTGGCTAAGGCTCCCTTTGCTGGATCTACTCCCTCCCTTTCTGCTAGGTGATGATCAGGGCCTCCTGGTCTTGAATTAATTAAAATTCCTCTCTGGAGGATAGGAAAGACCAGTACCAAGTGAGACTAGGAGAACTCTCCTCACAGGGGCAGATCAGAGTGATCATGCAGAAAATGTGCCCCAGGATTAAAGGGGCACCCTTGATGCAAAAGTAGCAGACCCGCTGACTAGATTAGCCTGTCAAAAAGGGAATGATAAACGTCTGGCCTCATTGGCCAGTTGGTTGTTCAAGGTTGCCCTCTTTTCTGACAAGGCACCACAGGGGGTCAACGAGGAAGCAGAGATTCAGGAGGTGAGTCCAAGGGTTGGACTGCTATCCTTTCCTCATTTCAGACCCAGGGATAGTTTTTGAACTTGAAATGGCGTCTCTGGGATGGATTACTGCTGAAAGTCATATGCCAGTCTGATGAAAGGAGCTGGGCAGCAGTTTGTCGGTTACAGAATAGAGACCGAGTTATCAGAGGCTTGTGGAGGCTGTTCTACCCTTCAGAACACAAGGAGACTTCAGACAGACGCTCATGATAAGGCAACTTGCTGCATATCAACAAAAGTGTTGCACATCAACATTGAGGGAGACAGGGAAAGCTCCATGTTGTCACTGAAGACGAGACTCCTTCACTCCTGACCCTCCCCTATGCTGTGGGTGCTTCCAGTTGCCATCTGTAGTTGGGGAAGAGCGCTTTGCTGAAGAACTTGCCATATGAACCCTTGGTCCCTGCCCAAAGACGTGCATAGTCTCCAGCTTTGTCCTTGCTTGTCCTGCATCGGCAGCAAGTAGCACAGTCCCTGTGGGTGCTCTGTTATTAGAGCATCTACAATGTGAACACATGGCTCTGTGATACAGGGCCCCCCTCCAGATCTTGTGTGTCATCTGAGGGTACCAGGGGGAATTGGCACCTTGCCGCCCCACCTCTTTTACAGCTAGCTCAGTCGCTACTGGAGTAGTGGGACTCCAGGAACTGTGCCAAGAGACCAAGCACCCCTCTCCAGACCCCTGACAACACCAGAGCAGTGTTCCTGCCAAACGGTGGGCACTTCTGTTGCTTTGGGTGGTGGGACAGTGTGTGGAACAGAAACAATTGACTTAAAATCAACTGCTGAAACCCCAACACTACAATACAAGTTTTGGATCCATTGCTCTCGCTTTGAAGAGTAACCCTGTGCGACGTAGTCTGTTTAATGTAATGTTAACTGTGTTTTTTACAGTATTTATGGTCTAGGCGCTATATCACTGTTTGGGGCCTGTACTCGGGCCCATGGGGTTCTATAGACTTCTGGTTTTCACTGTGCATCCTAAGTTTATGTGCAGTATATTGTATTTTTCTTTTGTGTGTATTAAAGTACTTTTTTTTTTCTTTTTTCTAAGAGTAAAGCACTGACTGGACATTGATCTTATTGTCTGGTATTAGGATATAAACTGCATTCACACATTCACCCTCCATAGGAACTAAGCAGTATGTTTTTCACCCAATATGGCGGGGTCGCCAGGAGGGTGTTGATAATATTCTAAACCGGCCTTCAATGCAATCCACTCAAACACTCGCGTCAAAGTTCTATGGAGTCCCTCAGGAGCCAAAAGGGTTCCATCATTTCTAACTCGCAGGATACTACACCATCTTTCTCAGCTTCTTATGAGGGAGGAATTAAATCGTTTGGCGGCAGGCCTGGTGTATCTACGGATTCTGAATATTGTCCTTGATCTGGGCTCCCAGTGACCCCTCACCGTATCCTGGAATTGTTATTATAGCAGTATTTTGGAAGCTGTCACGCTGTACTGTAACAGTGGCAGGTCATTTGTGACTTTTCTGTCCATGTTTTTCTGCTCCGACGTTTTGCATAAGCAGTTATTTCTACATTTAATTAAAGAACCTTCTGTTTGCAAATGAGTCAGGAAAAACGCACGACTGTCCTTAACAGTTGTACACCCCAGTGATACAATCTTCAGTATGTACATGTTGCAAGGGAATCAATTTTCTACATAATTACATTTTCTGTCAATCCGATACATTTCTAATAATGTAACTGGGCTCTAAGAAGTCCTATTTCATTTTCTTCCACTGCAAGTGCAATACAAAAATGATCACCTTCTTATGCTCCATTTCATCCTAAAACTCTTCCATACAAATTAGGTAGTCTCTCCCACAGTTTGGGTGCACAACATGGAGCTTAGATTGAAGCATAGACTTGCCAACACATTTCATTTGCCGTGTTGAAAATCCTTTACATAAGCAAGGTTCAACTCCCGCTTAACGCACAAGTGTTTTTTAGTAAATGTTTAGATGTGGCTGTTCCAGTGCCAAATTTGGGGATGCTGGTGGTAAACACCTTCACTCATTTGCGGAGAATGGGTCTTGTTAGGTCTCTCATACCAGGAAGTGCAAGCTGTTCAGATGCAGAAAGACCTGTCAGCTTACAGTGGGCTTGCAGCCAGCCCATTGCTTACCGTTGGTTTGTTTTACCGTCACTCTCAATTGCTTGCTTTTTATTAATTAGCTTGTGTGAGTTTTCCATACTTTTCTTCCCTTTGTCCCTTCCCTAGAGCACAGAAATATTACTATGTTCTTCCACTGTTTGCTTTTTCACGCATTACTTCTTTATTTTCTTATAGGTTAAGCTCTACATGAGAGTCCATGGGATTTCCAGCAAACATGTCTGTCTTCCTCCTATACTTCTCTTCCACCCTGCAGCATTCTATGTTGCTCTGTCTCGCCCATGTGTTTTTCTTCTACTCCAGATCATTTTTCGCTAACCGTCATTTGCTTCTCCTGGGTTGCTTGTTCGTGTGAGTCTCTCTTAAGTACTACTTAAACCTCCGTCCCTCCTGCACCTTGTTGCTGCCTGCTCCCCCCTTTAAACCCTCTAGTTCCCTGTTGCTTACACCTTCCCCCACCTGTAGTCTTTTTTTTTTTTTTTTTATTTAAGATGCAAAGAATTTCTTTAAAAAATTTGGGGGAGAGGTCCGAGCAGCCAGTTCGCCTTAAAAGCGTTTTTGTGGCAATTATTTAATTTTATAATTAATCAATCCATTGCAAACCAGCAAATAAAACATATGGTACCCGTGTCATTTTATAAACATGCAAGTGCATCAGAGTATGAGCATGCCTACAAATTCGAGTAGCGTTACAACAAACAAATGATGGACGGAATGCTGACAATGCAGACATTCTCCCCCAGTCAAGAGATCTGGGTTAAATCCATCGTTCTTTTGCCCACTACGCCACCCCAGTTCAGACATGGCCATATGCAAATCAGTCTTGACCCTGTGCCTCATGGGAACAGTCCAGCCCGAACTGCCAAGCCATGTCTTCCCTGGACCGGAATCAAGCATCCTAGGACCGGTTTCTGGCTATCAGCCGTCATCAGCCAGGATAGCTTGACTCCAGTGGCGTAGTGAGCACGGGTCCCACGTCTGGGAATACCCATCCCACTTAGGGCGAAAAGCGTTACAACAAACAAATGATGGACGGAATGCTGACAATGCAGACATTCTCCCCCAGTCAAGAGATCTGGGTTAAATCCATTGTTCTTTTGCCCACTACGCCACCCCAGTTCAGACATGGCCATATGCAAATCAGTCTTGACCCTGTGCCTCATGGAAACAGTCCAGCCCGAACTGCCAAGCCATGTCTTCCCTGGACCGGAATCAAGCATCCTAGGACCGGTTTCTGGCTATCAGCCGTCATCAGCCAGGATAGCTTGACTCCAGTGGCGTAGTGAGCAAGGGTCCCACGTCTGGGAATACCCATCCCACTTAGGGCGAAAAGCGTTACAACAAACAAATGATGGACGGAATGCTGACAATGCAGACATTCTCCCCCAGTCAAGAGATCTGGGTTAAATCCATCGTTCTTTTGCCCACTACGCCACCCCAGTTCAGACATGGCCATATGCAAATCAGTCTTGACCCTGTGCCTCATGGGAACAGTCCAGCCCGAACTGCCAAGCCATGTCTTCCCTGGACCGGAATCAAGCATCCTAGGACCGGTTTCTGGCTATCAGCCGTCATCAGCCAGGATAGCTTGACTCCAGTGGCGTAGTGAGCACGGGTCCCACGTCTGGGAATACCCATCCCACTTAGGGCGAAAAGCGTTACAACAAACAAATGATGGACGGAATGCTGACAATGCAGACATTCTCCCCCAGTCAAGAGATCTGGGTTAAATCCATCGTTCTTTTGCCCACTACGCCACCGTAAGTGGGATGGGTATTCCCAGACGTGGGACCCGTGCTCACTACGCCACTGGAGTCAAGCTATCCTGGCTGATGACGGCTGATAGCCAGAAACCGGTCCTAGGATGCTTGATTCCGGTCCAGGGAAGACATGGCTTGGCAGTTCGGGCTGGACTGTTCCCATGAGGCACAGGGTCAAGACTGATTTGCATATGGCCATGTCTAAACTGGGGTGGCGTAGTAGGCAAAAGAACGATGGATTTAACCCAGATCTCTTGACTGGGGGAGAATGTCTGCATTGTCAGCATTCCGTCCATCATTTGTTTGTTGTAACGCTTTTCGCCCTAAGTGGGATGGGTATTCCCAGACGTGGGACCCGTGCTCACTACGCCACTGGAGTCAAGCTATCCTGGCTGATGACGGCTGATAGCCAGAAACCGGTCCTAGGATGCTTGATTCCAGTCCAGGGAAGACATGGCTTGGCAGTTCGGGCTGGACTGTTCCCATGAGGCACAGGGTCAAGACTGATTTGCATATGGCCATGTCTAAACTGGGGTGGCGTAGTAGGCAAAAGAACGATGGATTTAACCCAGATCTCTTGACTGGGGGAGAAGGTCTGCATTGTCAGCATTCCGTCCATCATTTGTTTGTTGTAACGCTTTTCGCCCTAAGTGGGATGGGTATTCCCAGACGTGGGACCCGTGCTCACTACGCCACTGGAGTCAAGCTATCCTGGCTGATGACGGCTGATAGCCAGAAACCGGTCCTAGGATGCTTGATTCCGGTCCAGGGAAGACATGGCTTGGCAGTTCGGGCTGGACTGTTCCCATGAGGCACAGGGTCAAGACTGATTTGCATATGGCCATGTCTAAACTGGGGTGGCGTAGTAGGCAAAAGAACGATGGATTTAACCCAGATCTCTTGACTGGGGGAGAATGTCTGCATTGTCAGCATTCCGTCCATCATTTGTTTGTTGTAACGCTTTTCGCCCTAAGTGGGATGGGTATTCCCAGACGTGGGACCCGTGCTCACTACGCCACTGGAGTCAAGCTATCCTGGCTGATGACGGCTGATAGCCAGAAACCGGTCCTAGGATGCTTGATTCCGGTCCAGGGAAGACATGGCTTGGCAGTTCGGGCTGGACTGTTCCCATGAGGCACAGGGTCAAGACTGATTTGCATATGGCCATGTCTAAACTGGGGTGGCGTAGTAGGCAAAAGAACGATGGATTTAACCCAGATCTCTTGACTGGGGGAGAATGTCTGCATTGTCAGCATTCCGTCCATCATTTGTTTGTTGTAATACAAATTCGAGTATGCCTACAAAATGATGCTGCAGTGTAAATTTTTTTTTTTAGCTTTTCGTCATACTACACAGCATCTTGCTGATGTTGTACAGTATGGCTGATGGGTACGGGCAAAACCAATAGGTCCCAAAGGCAAGGCCTACTGGCTTTGCCAACTTGTTTTTGATTAGGGTTTCTGACCCACAACAAGGAGATCATTAGAAAAAGAGGAAAGACTGGAACACACTGACAAAGGCAAACACAGGGATGAAAAGATCCTGCAAGAGTGAGAAAGAGGCAAGAAGTGTAAGGTGGTGCAAAAAAGAGGAACGAGGCAGGATGAACACTAGACTATCATGCAGGAAGCACATGCATTTTGTAACGGGGGAGGGTAGGAGGGGGAGACAAGCATTGGCCCACCCAATAGATTTCACCTGCAAGATGAGAGCTATCGACGTTTCCAATGTTTAGCCGTGCAACGGCTGAACATTTAAAAAGTTAATAAATAAGCAATATGACGCAGCCAGAGCTAGCCGAGCCATAGCACTCTTTATGGCTAGTGGGTGGGAGGTAACAACAAATACAAGGGGCCCCCTGATTTAAAAGAGAGCAGGAACAGAGGAAAAAGACCACACAGTTACTGAACACCGCCTCCCATCAAAGATGAACAAAAGCAGACCTTGTCATTCTCAATTTTTCATCTTTAATTTATAAACTTTATCATATTTAAAAGTAATTAATTTACAGTATCGCAATTTTTACCAATTATTTCATTAACCAATATTCATACCCTGCCAACATCATACCACATATACTCCACTCGAAACATGCTAAAAACAGAGAAATATCCCAATATGTGAATAATTACGAGCCACTGAATTTTTCAAAGAATCAATCCTTTTTCTTCTTTGCATTAGAACATCTGACACCTACATCAATTGTAATTATTCATTTAAGAACTATGGGGAATCCCTCATTGGCTGCATACATATACATTGCTCAAATTTTGAAAAACATTATGATAGCCCTTGTGGTGGTTGTTTAATCATCATTACATATTGGGTCCATGCTGACGCGTTTCCATGAAACCACCAAATAACAGGTCAAATTCCTCAGGGCAAAGATGATCAACTTAAAATCCAAATGTTGGCAGGGGAAACAACCTAGCGCCCAACAATCAGAGTTTTATAAACTGGAACAATATTTCTAGACGTACAATCCTGAATACTTTAAATGCAAGAGCTCACATCACCTGGATAACCTCAAGATCTAAATAGGCACTGAAAGTTGCCTTGGGCCAAATAAAGTATCCATGTTTGAACAATCTGTGTAAAGCTCAAAAACTGTGCCTGAGACGGATAAAATGCCTTGTGAGGCTTATCAAGAGTCACTGTATGAAGAATTCCAATACCATCAGTGTCTTTCAGAGCCTGTCCGACCCAGCCGGCGTGAGAAAAGATATTGCAGGTGGAAGAGGTGAACAGGTAACACTGAAACAGTGTGGGGGAAAAAGTGCTTTGACGAGGCCCAGTCATAGCCCTTTTTAGGTCAAGCCTAGTGCAGCGTTCATGCGCTGCTCTTTGGGAGGCTTCATGTAATCACTCTAAACTTTTGTGTTTGGGCATGACTCCCCCCACGCATTTGGTTGGCTGTGTCAATTTAAAATGGGAGGCTGTAAATGGCTAAAGGCGGGCGCATGTTCCACCTCTTTTGCAAATGTTCACTCCCACAGCATTTTGCTTGCGGGAGCAAGCAGCGGCGCTCATGGTGGCAGCTGCATTCCTTACATTCCTTGCAGCTTGCACCACTCGCGGGCTTGTTTTTCCAATTGCCACCACGTGAGAGATGGCTTTACCTCTAGACTCTCTACAGAAGTTCCCAACTTCCCATCATACACTGACTGTCACGCGCCAACGACGTTCTTACACTCACACGAGGAAAGTATAATTTTACCCCTAGACTTGGCTCGCTCCTGGGGTCCTGTTTTACAGGCTAAGGCTCATGCGCTACACAGCGACGCCGTCTTCACACTTTCCCCAATTTGCTCAGCCCCCGCCATGGAACTTTCGATTCTAAACCGTGATCCTGCAGGAACTTGATGATTACCTTCTTGGGCAGGTCGTCATTTTTCAGCTGCTCCTCGCTCCACTGCCGCTGTGGTTCGGTGGCTGCCATCTTTCTTCGTTATCAAAGAGAGGACGAGCAACAACAGTGAAATAAATAAAATCTCTCCCTAGATTCTTTGTGCGTAAGAAGGCGGACTCTTGCTTCGGTGATATAGATATATATTTTTATTCTACTTGTACTTAACCTACTCACAAGAATTGAATACTGCTACATTATTTTACACATACTCCATTATTTAAGTGATTGCATGCTATTATAGAGCATTCATCTACTAAATATCAACTTTTTTTTACTAAATAGTATATTATCAGCTTGTGTGGAATAGTAAATTTCAATCCATAGCATATTACACAATTTAAAAAATGTTTGCAACCGGGTATCCGAGGGATTGCGCATTATTTCTAATAAATTGTACATTAAATATCCCACTTCAAAATGGCTAATCTTTGAGGGGAAATCGGCAGTTATCTTAACTCTGAGCTCAGCGACATTTTACGGCAGCTTCGACTTTCTAACTTTTGACACACTCTATTACTTTTCAAGTGTTGCAGTTTCTAATGAACGGTCGTGAAAGACTGTTTGAGTTGTTTGCTGTGATCACAGCAGGATTGTTCAAAAATGTTGTGTGCGGGCATGCTAATAGGGGATAATCTGCTGCATGGCTAAACTTATAAGGTCCCAAAGGCGAGACCTATTGGCTATGCCAATGCTTGTTTGTTAAAGCAGGCAGGTGGGGGGCAAGCAACAATAAGGGGAGGTGGGGAAGGTGTTGACAAACAACACAGGGCATGGAGGGAGTGCGCTTGGAGGCAAGAAAGAAAATAGGGGAGGGGTGACAAGTGGGGGCAAGCAACAACACAGCATAGAGAGGGAGAGTGGAGACATGCAACAACACAGGAGAGGGAGGGCAGGTGGGAGTAAGCAATACCCAACACTAACTACAGATGGGGAAGAAGTACATGAGGGAGCCACCTGATGAAGACGCCCCCAGCAGAGTGCTTAAACGGAAAGAAAAAGCAGTGGAAGGACACAAGTAATGCATTCAGTCTCCAAGCGAGGGACAAACACATGAAGAGGAAGGAAGCCTATAGTAGCAAACCAATATAAGGTAAGCAAATACGGGTAACAATCAAGCCAACTAATGCCAAGTAATAGTTAGTCTGCAAGTTTGCTGATGAACTACAAAAGGTATCGAAGACAGACCATGCTTTCTAGGCAAGACCTAATGAGCCCCTGTATTTTATTTTATTTATCTTTTTTTAAACAAATTAAGCACTGGGCTGATCGGTTTCTACTTCTGTCAACACACAGTATTTTTTATTGAGAGAAACCCTGGTACTTCTCCCTAAAGATCCAACTAAATGGGAGTTTTAGATGGAATGGCTTAGAGTTCTGTGAAGCGAGAAGGGCCCATCCTGGAACCCGCTGCATAGTTGTGTAACTTTTGAATGAAAAGTGCAATTAACAGTCCTGATGACTCAGCAGGCCCCGGAAATTGACATCACAATAGCGACACGTCCTACTGCTGCACATTCCAAAGCGTTTCAATCGGCCATTAGGTCGGCTCCAAAAATCTGCTAAAATGTGCAAAAAGCAATCTGAAGACACAAATAAAATTGACGGGACACATACGTGCTAACTGACAACCATGATGAAATCTGTTCGCGATGCTGGTCTTTTTAATGAGCCAAGCTCTAGCGTTTGATTTACACGCGGCACCTTCTCAAATGAAGCAATATTGCAAACCGTTAATCACAGTAATAGAGGCGGGGACGCAAGGCAAAACACTGTCTTTTTCAGAGCGCAGAGATAGTCAACCTTTGCCCCCGTCAGTCAAGTCTTTCCGACTTGCATTCAGTATGAGCAGCCTTCAAGGAGGCTCCTTGGTAGACACAAACGAAATTAGAAAGCGCTATACGCGGATTGGCTGCTCTCGATCATCGGCCACCGCCATTAGGGGAGCGAAGCAGGGGGTGCATCGGCCCCAAATGTGATCAAGTCTGAAGAGCAGAGTTGTGAGGGCGTACCCTCTTTCTGGGCACACCCTCGTCTTGCCTTGGAATGTTTCCAACCGAGCACCACGCGGTCTCCCACCACGTGTTGTCAATAACATCTCACAACATCCACACCTCGCATTTCTCCTGGTACAGGGAAGGAAAGACCTCTCTGTCCTGCCACCTGTTCCAGAACTCTCTCGCCTACACACTCAAAAATCTCGTCAGATGCGGACAAACAGATACAAATGTGCGCGTCCAGATGTTGCTCAGTAGTTTCTGCTGTGATGACTGTTTTCGGGCAGTCATCACAACAGCAGCAGCAGCCCTGCCCCCAACTAATCCAGAACAACCATTGACCAATTAATGATACATTATCTACTTCAGCGATTCATTTCCATTGCCCTGGTTTCCAAAGCTATTTCAGTAACTGTCCTATACATTATTTATTGTGTTTAGAGCGTTTTCTCTTTTGCCTGTCACCGCTTTTCCCCTAAAACCACCCATCCAAATTGTAGTTCGGCCCTTGAAATAGCTTTCATTATCTCACCAGTCTTATGTAACCCCAAAAAATATTATATATATATATATATATATATATATATATATATATATATATATATATATATATATATATAAAGACCAACGCTTGTTCCCCATGAACAACAAGCACGGCACACTCCGGAATCTTGCGAGGGCTTTTAATAAGATCAACAAATCACATTGCTGGTAGTCCATGAGAAACAGGCATATTGACATGCTGGAAGTTCGTGAAGCCATGGCATACGCGTTTCGGCGATGAGTCGCCTCGTCAGTGCCGGTGTCAGCAGATCCATCGAGTGTCAGCACACAGTCCAGTCGCTGTTGCTTCTGAGTCTGTTTAAAAATTTAACATGCCTATATATATATATATATATATATATATATATATATATATATATATATATATATATATTCCTTCCACTTTTATTTGTATGGGGGGGCATATATAAAGCGCGAACTCAACCCCAAGGTGTCAGAGCGCTTTACAAAAACACCAGTTGCATTACAGACCGACACATTCATTTTTGTTCGGCGGGGGGAGATTGAGTGATTTACCCAGAATGACAGGATCTTGATCCCTACGGAGACTCGAACCCGGTTCCCCGGCTTCAAGATCGACCGCTCTAGCACTTATGCCACATCCACTGATCCTCATGCCTCGTTATACCTTGGCAAGGGCAGAGCACAACGTTGGGTGTGAGGGGCCCGGTGCCCAATCCAGAATCAAAAAATGTGCTATCCAACTGCAATACAGATGCACTTACTCCTTGTTGGCAGTGGTACTCCATTACAGCTTACCAATGTAAAATAAGCCCTCTTAGGCATTCAAATAGAAGCATTTCCTGAAAGGCGGAATAATACACCAAACAGCCAATACCACAAGGTTAGAGAGTAATAATCCTCTGGGTTGAGACAAAGCTCTTTATATTTCAGAGGATTAATATTAATATGTCAAACAGCTCTGCTGTCAAACCAGCCCTAAAAAGCTTCAAGCTGTCTGACTGTTCCATCCATCTGAGTTAGGCTCAATAATGCACTTGCGGAATTGCACAAAATGAGAGGTTATTTTTAATACTGAAACCGACTAAGTCAAGTTTTAACGTGGCAATATGCTCCAATCTTCGTATTCAAAAATACTACAAGAGCATTTCAGCAGAAAACAAAGATAATGGCTTGAACGAGCAAATCTATTTCATAAAACTTAATACCACCCAAAAATTGCAAAATTGACCTGTGACCAATAGTAACATTACGCGAAAAGCATAGCTTTTCATTCAAGCTAGGAAACTGGCAGCAAAGTTCACAGGAAGATACCAGAAACACAAAGTCTGAGAAGTTACAGCACGATGATAAACTCATGAGACGATATTACAGAAATTAACGCCCAATTACCTCGCATAATTTATGCACAGGGGAACAAACAGCACAGCACCATTTGCACAAGGAAATGGACTACAAATGCATACATACAATACCCACATACCAACACAGGAATACAGTGCTCTTTAAAGGCAATAGTGAAAATGATCTGCATGCCACATTGGCATTCCCATACACTCATTGTTTGTGCCTGAGCAATATACAAAAAACAGTCAAGTAACAAAATGTGAAGGTCTGCTGTGTGATACATATGCCCTAGCGCTGAAGGCCAGGATTAGAATGCTGGCGCACAACAAATATTGCGTGTGGGGGGGGGGGGGGGGGTGCACATACAAGTTGAAAGCATCAAAACAGTCCTAGGAAAATATGAAGAGAGTGTTTCAGGCTCAACCCTAAAAGCACACAAAGCCACCAAGAACATAACCGATGGTTCGTTTAATAAAATGAAACCAGTACATATGCAAAAATAGATCTCCACACAAGAAAGGAAGGCACTATAGATTCAATACACAAGACATACACACAGGTGGACATCCTTCAAGGCCTGTGTATCTATAGTCTAGGCGGGTTTGTCTATAGTCCAGGCCGCGGTGTATGGTGAAGACATTGTGTATTTGATCATTCAAAAACCTGTAATACTAGCCAGGAAAGATATGCCATAGTGGGCGAACATAAGGACTGTCGGGTCTCCCGACGCTTCATATTCCATATTCCCACAATGTGACTAGCTGGAATCCTTCCAGTCGATCAGACTTCGTGATCTTCATATACAGAGGCAATGTTTGTGAATATTAATATATCGATAATCCATGAATGTTCAAAGGTAATTTACAATTTGGCTCATACCTCTGTACCGGCAGAGACAAAACTTATAATCGCACTAAGTGTCAAAGAAATGTAGAACGATTCTCTGCAGGTTGGTTTATATTTTTTCCTGCACAATTTGATTTGCAAATTAATATATTAAATCTAATAAACACCTTGACTAAGATCTTCACTTGGAACTTTGCCCCTCAAACCTTTGCCAATTCATCTGGCAGATATCTGATATTGGTACGGTGTTGTGTTCTTTTCCAAAGTTTTGCTGCAGATTAGTCATACAGGGACAAAGCTATTGATGGGGCAGAAATGTGTGTTCCTGTGCCGTGGAATGCCACCCTTAAGAATACAGGTGCGAATGTTGCTTCTGTATAAGCAGTTATTCAGATTAAATCTTGCTTTGTAACTGTCAGATGCCAGCCTGAAGCTCCCTCATTCATATCAAAAGTAAAAAACCATTCATCTGCATTGTATTGCAACCTGCTCATAAACAGCCTCCACCAGTCAAATAGTTACTCAGAAAAAAGCAGACTCCCAAATTAGCCAGGACATGGTTTTGCCAATAAATCCTGCTGGAAATCCCTCGAGATGCTCACTTGTTGTAGATTTTGTGCCAACGGTATGAGGAAACCTTGGCTCATCTAATCTGCATCTGCCCATATTTCATGTATACACGTTGCACTTTTTTGAAAGCACGGTATCTAAAATATGGCACTCGGACTTGCTCAGAAGCAACTGAACTTTTTTTTTATTTGGAGATCCCGATAAAACTGGCAAGGCTTGCAAAATTTGCACGACAACTTCAAGGACTCGTAAGCAAAAGCTCAGCTCTGGTCTAAAGGCACACCGAAAGTTAAATATTGTGGTCATATATCAAATCTTAACTGTTTTTATAGTCCAATTGTATTATTTCAAAATCAACGAAATTAAATGACATGTTGATGTTTTAACTAAGAACTAATAAGGTTCCCAAAAAGATATACTGTGTAGTTTTTTGTAACAATTTTAATTAATTGAAACAAATTAAAAATTCAATCTGCCAGGACATTCTCAGTTTTGATGCCTGGCTTGACAGCGCTTCAGTCTTCAAAATGTACTGTTACCAATATTTTACAAAATATAAATAGAGGGCTCTTTAACTCAATCTACAGGAGTACACCAGTCTCACCTCATGCTATTGGCTGTTTAGTCCATCACTCCACCCATTAGGAAATTCATCCATTGGAATGCATGAGGACTACTTTAGATCTGAAAAGTACACACAATGATCACACTGTCCGCTGCATTTACAAGTCCTGGGTGCATTCTATCAGTCAATTTTTTGTAACTTTTCCCCAGGAACTAGTAAAACCAATAGGCCTGGTTTTAACATGCTAAGCAGCATTTGACAATGCAATGCCTGTATTTTCATATATTAGCAAATTAAAGCAAGACTCACTGGCTTTGCCAATGCTTGTTAGAAAGTGTCACAACAGTTTTCTCTGATGCAAATTCATGGCTGTTTTAGGCGAGAAAGTAACGCGAGCATAGCGCAATGTACTGGCAGCTCTTGCGAGGCAGCAGCTGCCATCTGTGCTGCACTTTTTCAAGGCATGCCCCATTTCAGCGCTCCCCCCAATTCACACCAAGCCCAAGGCAGAGGATGGGCCCAGCAGAAAGAGGGGCACCTGTCCATTAGTTTTCTTTTCTTTGTGCCTCTTCAGGCTTTTTGGTATCTTTAGCATGTTGGTTTCTTTATCGAAGGACTGCTAATATTAGCAATCAGATGCCCATATCTGCATAAGAACGGCTGTCCTGTCCCTGCCTTCTCACTCACCGGGTTGTTTAACCCTTGATTGAAATAAGCATTTGGAAAGCAATAGGTCTCACGTTTGCGAAAGTTTGAGGTATTGGCATTGTAAATTACAAATCTTTTTATTTATGTGTTTTGAAAACCTGCAAGCAGTGCGTAAACACACAACACACACTTTGTACTTATAGTCCTTGCTTACGAGAAGCAAGTCTGACAGCAAAACAGGCGCAGTTACTGCCAGCCTTGCTTCTTGTAAGCAACTACTAGAAGTACAAAGAGCGTGTTTTCGCACCGCTTGCAGGTTTTCAAAACACATAAAAGACATTGTCATTTACAATGGCAATAGCTCAAACTCTCGCAAATGAGAGACCTGCTGCATTGCAAAAGCTTGTTGAGCTCTGAGAGGGAGGCAGCAGCAACCTTATGAAGGCAGGGACCCCGTCACCAGGACGTGCTGTTCTAAAGCAGGGGAGGAGGAGGAGGCAACTGCAGCCAAAACAGACCTTGGTCTTTGATGTGGCAAGGTAAAAACAAGATTTACAACAGAGCTTTGTAAACCACTAGCACTGGTCTCAAGTGCTCCAGATTAAAGAAAGAAATTGTGCTCACAAGCTCCGAGTAACACATGTAACGGGGGTAGTCCTTGAAAATGGGCAGAGCTTTTAAAGCACATATCCTGAATACAGCATGTCTCAGAGACAGCGCAAGCACTGCCTAGGTGATACCTAAAATGCAGAAATTGAATTTGATAGCACTTACTACCCACAGTAGAACGTCAGGAACTACATTTTATTTTGCATTTTAGAAGTTTGCTAATTGGCAGAGCAACATATAACTAGCGACACTGGAATTATGCATTTCCGCTGCAGCAGGATTCAATATAATGGATTTTCCTCGTTTGCCCCAGAATGCACTTAATGCAGCATAATTTGAAATTTTCTCCCAAAAAGAACATTTGTTTCTAAAGCAAAAATGATTAAACAAAAAGTGCTGTACATTATTCCATTAACTGGTCACCTTTCTTTTCAATTGCTGTACTAATGTGGTGCAAATTTGGCCACACACTTAATATGTGATAAATTTACATAATAAAGGTTAATACTGCTACAAATTGTGTCGCATTAAGCTGCATATATTCCCTTTCATAGATTCACAATTTTGGTGACCACTGTGGCATATTTGCCGTGGGCATGCATATTATACTATACACTGTTTCTGGCTTTTCTTTCAACAGCATGTTGTTTTGTGGGGTTGCGAGAACCCTTTTTAGGGGTCAACAGGAGCTACTGGGCCCAAGAGTGGAGGTTGAGGCCTTTTACTCCTGATGTCCTGGGGCCTGACCTGCTACGGATCCTGAATAACGGGCATAAGTACCACCTCTTACAGCACTTGACGGTCAGTGGCAGCACGGGTCAAGCAGTCCATGGCTCTCCAGAGGGAGACAGGTGTAAAGCATACACTGGCTCAAAACTCAAAGTACACATAGCACAAGCAATAAGCCGGTTGCCTAGTCAAATATCGCTTCATGAAAAAAAGGAGTATTTCATGCTAGCTTACAAACAAGGCATGTAATAGACACACCAAACTCACACAGACTCTCACGCCTTCACCTCTGGCTGAAATGCTCCTCCCACAAACACACGTGTTCCATACCCCCTTTCAAATACTCGGTTCGCAGCTCATTACACTCGTTTGCCTTTCACACCCGCTTAACCTCCCTTACACCACCTTCTCTTGCTCATATCATATCATTCTCTTTTTCACTCCGGTTTCTATTTGCTGTACCATATATCTGTATTGCCAAGAATGAAGTTGCGGAAAATAACAGTACAGACCGCAGCATGCAAGTCTAACATGGACCCGCAGTAGAATATCTAATGCGAATTACAGTAAAAGCACCACCAGCAAACAGTACTAATATATGAGAAAAGGGAGGGAGGCGAAAAGAAGGAAAAGTGGGGCGAGGCACAACGAAGAAGTGGGGGGGGGGAGGTGAGAAGAGAAGGTGGGCGGGCAGGCTGAGCCCTAGTACGGTAAAACAGAGCAGGTGATGAGTTGGGGGCAGACACAACGGCAGACTGGTGGGCGGCTACGAGATGGAATGGAGGTATTAGGGCTACACGGGGGGGGTCCCCCCTGCAGAAAGGGGGAACCTCACTCCAGTTTCTCACATGCTCTTTCAGTTTTTTTCTCTCTCCCCACGGAGATGCAGACAGTCAAGGACTGTGGTCTTATTGTTTTTATATGCCTTGTTCACCAGTTAGAATGTTGGATAATTGTTTAGAATTACGCAGATGGAAGCAAGCCTTGGTTAACAATTTGGCAACATAAACTGAGAAGCCCTGCTGATGAGATCTAAACAGAGAATACTATGCAGGATTGTAGACTTCAATCAACACAGGGAGAATTTCAAGATGAAACATGGATATTGTGTTGGCAAATTAGATCATAATTAAAGTTTGAAGCCATTTACAAACTCCTGGATTTGTATTGATAGTTTTGTGTTTCACGTATTGAATCTTAGGCGTCCCTACTAGGTAATTTTTATTTAGAGCAGCCAGCCACAGTTTAAGTGGTAATGTTCTAGACAGATGCTGTGCGATCCTAGCCTCAGAGCTGCACCTGGTCAAAACGTTGAGGGACGCCAGGTGTAATGTAATTAAATAATCCTCATGTGCACACATACATAAGACCAACTCTTTCGCGCTTGGTTACTATGCAATTACTAGAAGAGAGTGAAATTCACATTTTCAATATCCGAAAAGCAGAAGCAAAATCCTCTACCAAAACAAGGACTGTCTTCTCTCGGTACACAGGCATCGCCACTCGTGCGTGAGCGAGGTTCACCAATCTAACCCTTTATTCACCCAGCCAATCAATTCCATGCGTTGACGCCAAAATAAGCAACTTTATAATAGACCACAAAAAGAGCATTTCATTTTCCGTATGCGATTAGCACTATCTGCCAGGTTTTTTTCTTCCCAGTTTTGTAAAGAGCAAATAAGACCCGAAGGTATTTGAAAGCGTTATATGAGCAACCGTTACATTACACAAGGTCACATTTTTATTTTTTAAGCTACGGAAAGATTAAGTGATTAGCCAAGAATCACAGAATATTGAGCCGAGACTCAACCCCGATTTACCAGCTGCGTTAGATTTAAAGTCGCGCGCACCCAAATAAATGACAGTCGTCCTTTGTCATGGATATTTGCCGTTGTAGTTCTGTGCTTATAGCAGCTGCCAAAATAAAGTCCTACTTCTGTGTTTGTGCCGTATCCTCAATGAGGGCCTTGGAAAGCTGGTGTAATTTAGATATAGAAAAACCGCTGCTATCGTAACAGAGCACGTGCACACTTAACGCAATGACCGATGCAGCCCGTCATGTCTATAGAGGTAACTCGGTACCAAAACACAGAAATTTACACATACTAAAACCACGCGTTACAAAAACATATATATATATATATGCTTCTGCCCCAAAGAACTCCCTGGCCTTGCTTCTCCAATAAGAAAGGGCGCTGCGTTCTTGGCTCACAAGCCCAGACCTCACTCGGAAAGAAAGTGGCTTTATCAGTTCCAGCATCTCAGAGGCTGTTTCATGACCAACCGCAGAGAGGCCTAAGGGGCTAGCCCTGCAGCCCACGGGGACGTGTTGTTTATTTTAGCAGAACATGATGTATAACAAGATCTACTTTTAGTCACTGTATAGACAGAGTACAGCAACGAGACGGATAATGGCAGCCGCCTCGGCATTTATAACCACTGTTCCCGACTTCACAAGGTGAATCCACTTTGGCCGCCTTCAATCGGGCAAGACGGCGCGCCTAGAAGACGCTCCACACAGATATAGATATAAGGGTAAGAGGTCACTTTTAATAGAAAAGTTCTGGCAAATGAATCATTGTATCAAAAAACCCTCGGCGAAATGCCTTACAAAACTAGTAACCTCACTAAGACACTAGTAACTTCCTAAACCCACCCACCCATACCACAGATCCCCCAGGAAATTGCGGCACAACTTTGCACATTTAGCAGCACAAATATGTACATTTGGTTTCATTTTAGCAACGCTTTATTGTTCTATTTTGATAAAAAAATAAATACCCCCAGGGCCCGTGGCGAGCCCTTGGGCGGTTGCCCTAATCAGACAAAATGATTGTCCTCAGTGCCTGCCGCGTGTCCAGTGGCGAACGTGACCAAATTTTGATAAAAATAAAGCCCCTTGGGCCCGCAGTCCGGGGGTAATTCGTTTTTATCTGGTTTGGAACCCACCACCCACGGGGCATGTGGCGGGACCTGGGGCCATTCATTTTTTAAAATGATTAGAGCCTGCTGCCCATGGGCCTGTGGCGGGCTCATGGGGTATTTGTTTTTTTATCAAGTTTCAGGCCCACTGCTGAGCTCAAAACTTGTTAAAGACAAATGCCCCCTGGGCCTACCGCATGCCCCGTTTTATTTATTTATTTATAGAGCGCAACATTCATCCCAAGGGATATCAAGGCGTTAACAGCACGGATTAGGGTATTAGACTACTGCAACAGGCATGAAGGTGCTAGTTTGTTGGGAACAGATGAGTTTTAAATTTTTTCCGGAACTCAAGAAAGTTGGGTGCGAGTCGGAGGTCTGTGGGAAGGTCATTCCATTTTCTTGCTACCAGATATGAGAAGGAGCGCCCTCCGGACCTTACTTTCTTTATACGTTTGGTTCTGGCCAGTGCCAGATATGAGGACCGCAAGTTTGTCGGGCCATAGAACTCGAGTCTTCCCTGTAGTATTTTGGGGCCATTTTTGAATAGTGCTCTATGGGCATTGCTCAATTCAAAGCTACTGATTTTATCGACCTGGCAAGGATGAAAGGCTGAACAGACCAGTCTGAATTCGGACCTTTGACCAGGAGGTCAAAAAGCAGATTACTGTAATGGATGCATTAGTCCAAAGAGCCTACCGGACCGGTCACAAATTAGCTCCACTAGCCAATCAGACTGCAACCAACAGTGCTTCACGTTGCTACTTCCGCCTCTTAAGGAATATCTCTACGATACCCCCATCCACTCCCCGCCTTCCAACCATGACACCCATCAAATGACATTGGCAAATGCGCAATTTTGGCAAGAGAAGAATGAAAAGGTTTGTGTGTTTAACAAAAGCTTGTTTTCTACCCCTCCGCCCCAGAGTCTCTTGGTAGGCTTGTTCTAAAACCATTCATGAATGATAATTGAAACATCTCTTACTGCCTATATAGGCAACACTCCCTACCCAATGGCAATAGCATGCACGATGGAATAAATACACAACACAATTTTTTGGTTGGGAGAAATATTTCTCCAGGTTTATTCCACACAAAAGTATGCAACATGGTGGGTTATCTTACGGGAGATCCAAGGGCAGGCAGCGGAGCCTAACCTACGCTGTCCTGCCGCCTGATCAGTCCAATTGCACTGTGGCCAACCCAATCAGTGCTACCAGTTATGGTGTGATCCTGTCCGGCAGCAAAGAGGGCGCCAGGAAGGCAGGGAGAGGTACAAGTACCTTCCCCAACCCTCTGTGCAACGAAAATTATGCGGCCCGCGCGCCGTGCTGAGGGACTCCTCCCCCGGGTCCCCAGACTACAGAGGTGACGGTGTGCCTAAGTGGCACTAAGGGGGGCCGCTCTTTTTAGGTGGCCCACTGCGTGAGCCGCGGGCAGCCACATTCATCACGTTAAGGCCTCACCTTCATCCTAGGACACATAACGGCCGCACTGCGCCCATTCCAGGAACCGTACCATATTCGTGCATCTGCATTACTAGAAAAACAGCCAACAATCGTCGTATGTGGTGGTAATTGTTGGCCGCAGTTTTATTACATAATCGCACTTGTACAACTCCCCCTGCCACCCCTTGGAGGCCGGGGTCATAAATCGTTGTCACACATTATTACCAATGTGATGTCACGCATTGTCAGCTGGACATCATAAATCATGGGCCATAAATCATTATGCATCATAAATCATTCTGCCACAATTGGCCCTTACTTTGTTGCCATAAATCACTCTGCCTGATCCCCATAAATCAGCAGCCCGACATCATGGGTCGTAAATCATTGGTCATAAATCATTCTATCACAAGCCATCATAATTTCGTTATCATTTTGCCAACATATCATAAATCATGGGGTCATAAATCATCGGTAGGCCATAAATCATTCTGTCACAATCTGTCATCATTCGGCTGTCATAAATCACTCCGCATGAGCATCATAAATCATCAGCCATAAATCATCGGCTGGCCATAAATCACTGGTTTGTCTTTTTGCTCATTTGCAACTCCTAGGGTCGTAAATCACCCTGACAGCTCATAGATTGTTCTTTGTTGTTTACCACGCCCCTTTGCGTGTGGGGGGGTAGCTTTTTCCCCGGAGTTAGGCCCCCAACTCGCTACCTTGTTAGTCTCTTTTGTGCCCCACCTTCTGGCGGGGGCTGGGCTGCGAGCGCCGTCTCCGTTTGCTACCCCGATTTCGTCAGGCGCACTCACCCTGCCGTGCGGCATCCCAAAGTGAGTGGCCCTCCTTCTACACACCGCCCTGTTGGTGTGCTCCCATACAATACCAATACACTTGTTGTTTCCGCCATTTTAGATTTGCAATCTGTGTGTGCTCTTGTTGCGCGGGGGCAGTTCCTTACCCGGAGTCAGGCCTCAACTCGCTACCTTGTTAAGACTGTTTTGTGCCCTGCCGTCTGGCAGGGGCTGGGCTGCGAGCGCCGTCTCCGTTACCTGCCCCAGTTGCCGGCCAACTCACCCTGCCGAGCGGCATCCCAAAGTGAGTGGCCCTATTCACACACACCGTATGCCAGTGTGTCTTCGTCTCCAAACCTTTGTACCCGTAGTTCCTTTGGTTTTCGTCAGCACTGCGACGCTGCTGCTCCCAAGGTGTGGGTGGGTGGGATTCGAAAGTCTTTGGCGCCGCTCCCCCAGCTCCCAGGATATGCAAGTGGGCTGCCACAGGGGGGAGCGTCGTCTTATATCTCCCCTTCCTATTGTTCTTGGAAGGGAGAGGGCGGGGGCCTCAGGGCATTCTGCCCTGCGGCGCTTCCCACTGGTGAAAACCAGTTCCTGTTCCTTCCCGGGCTCTGGCGGCCATTATGGCGCCGGCCCTCGAGCCCCCTGCGGGGGCGGCCTCTGCAATAACGGCCGCACTGCGCCCATTCCAGGAACCGTACCATATTCGTGCATCTGCATTACTAGAAAAACAGCCAACAATCGTCGTATGTGGTGGTAATTGTTGGCCGCAGTTTTATTACATAATCGCACTTGTACAACTCCCCCTGCCACCCCTTGGAGGCCGGGGTCATAAATCGTTGTCACACATTATTACCAATGTGATGTCACGCATTGTCAGCTGGACATCATAAATCATGGGCCATAAATCATTATGCATCATAAATCATTCTGCCACAATTGGCCCTTACTTTGTTGCCATAAATCACTCTGCCTGATCCCCATAAATCAGCAGCCCGACATCATGGGTCGTAAATCATTGGTCATAAATCATTCTATCACAAGCCATCATAATTTCGTTATCATTTTGCCAACATATCATAAATCATGGGGTCATAAATCATCGGTAGGCCATAAATCATTCTGTCACAATCTGTCATCATTCGGCTGTCATAAATCACTCCGCATGAGCATCATAAATCATCAGCCATAAATCATCGGCTGGCCATAAATCACTGGTTTGTCTTTTTGCTCATTTGCAACTCCTAGGGTCGTAAATCACCCTGACAGCTCATAGATTGTTCTTTGTTGTTTACCACGCCCCTTTGCGTGTGGGGGGGTAGCTTTTTCCCCGGAGTTAGGCCCCCAACTCGCTACCTTGTTAGTCTCTTTTGTGCCCCACCTTCTGGCGGGGGCTGGGCTGCGAGCGCCGTCTCCGTTTGCTACCCCGATTTCGTCAGGCGCACTCACCCTGCCGTGCGGCATCCCAAAGTGAGTGGCCCTCCTTCTACACACCGCCCTGTTGGTGTGCTCCCATACAATACCAATACACTTGTTGTTTCCGCCACGCCGCCAGGGAGGCTTACGTCTTCCTGCGGCTCCCCCCAACTCTGGTCAGCTCCGACGGCAATCCTCCCACAAACGCAATGATGCGCTCTGCTCCATCTTTGCCGTTAGTGCCCTGGCACACCTGCATCTTACTCCGATGTCTGACAGTGCTGTCCCCACCCGCAATGGGTCATACCTCTCGTGGCTGACGTCGGGTTGGCTCTGATGGCAATCTTCCATCCACACGCCATGGTGCTCTGCTCCTTCCTCGCCATTTTGAGGCGGGACGCTTGCGTCCTGCTCGGAGTCTTACGGCGCTGTCTCCTCTCACCATGGGCCAATCATGAAAACAAAAATTGGGAGACAGTCAGCTACAGTCTGTGGTAGCATGATACAATATACATTGCTCACATCCCATCCTCTACCTCAACCTGCTCCTGGGAGGTTTTTCCGGTAAGCCCCTCTACACCATGGCCTCTACCTCTTCCAAGCCTCATCCACTTCGGTTTACGGTAACTACTGGATGGGTCAGCTGACTGCACCCTACAGGTAGGCAGTACGTTTGCAGCGTACTTGTTCTGGACCAGCCCAAACTCCGAATCTAAAGTGTCACGCAATGGCTCGAGGTGCTCTTCGCACCCGAACAACTTCACCGCCAATTGACCCCTTTTGCGACATTCCCAGAATGATAGGCTGGCAGTACTACATATGCTCCGATCTTATGCTTTGACATCTGACATTGCTCTTCCCTCGCGATCTGCATGTTGTATGGACGGTCTTTGCAGCAGGTATGCTAACCCAAGCACTGTGTAACTTCAGCACAGCCCTCCCTGTCTGGTGCTTGACCCATGCCTACCGGGAAAGCGCTCTTTTACAGGCGCCTAGAGGCTGGGACGCACGGCGCTGGTAGGCACCCACACATGCTAACTTCTACTCCTGGGACCTCGCTCTGTCACGGGCACCAGGAGGCTGGGAAGCCCAGCGATTATGAGCAACACACGCATGCCCTGCGTGTTCTCACCGGATCTACATAGGGGGGGGATGCCACCCCTGTCTGCGAAACGTTTGTACTTAGTTTGTTTATTTTCTGGCACTTATTATTTTTTTTTTTTTTTTTTTATTTTTATTTTTACAGTGCGGGCTCGACCCAAAGGTATTGGGGCGCTTTCACAGCACGCATGAACTCTTACAAAAGGACACATTTATTTATTTGTCTTTTTTTTTTTTTTTTTTTGTAACCTTGCCAGCATTCAGCGTTCTTGTTACCTTGCCCGCATTCAGCGTACTATGCACCCTGGTCCCAGAACCAGAATTCAGTGTGTTTAAGTTATATATATATATATATATATATATATATTTTAGTAATGACGTCAGCCTCTCTGCTTTAGACTATACTGGTCGTGATAGCTCGCTTAGGGGGCGTTTAGCAATCCCCATAGTCCTCTGCAGTGGGATGGAAACCTTACACGTACTGGTCATGCAAAAGGCTCTGTCTGGAAATGGCACTCTGGGTTTTCATGGAATGAATATCCCTGGGAGAGATTCCTTGGGAACACACCATTTTACGCCTGTCAGCTTTAAATACATAGCTGCTAAACTCTGTGTCGACAGCCCTAATGGTGTTTCCCTTTTTTTTTTTTTTTTTTTTTAAATTAATAGTGTTTATTACATACATAGATAGAGGCCCACATGACACACTTGTTGCTCTTTGGTGTATTTACCTGGTGAGCAACGTGGCTCACTTCCGGTGCCGACCACCGCTAGTTGACAGAACCAGTCTGGCGTTAACAGAGCTGGTCGTCACATTTATATGGCGCGAATTCAACCCGAAGGTATCGGAGCGCTTTACGTAGCCCCGCATTTACATTACACATTCAGGCACAGGGAGATTAAAAGTTGCAATTTCCGCCGCTAAGAAGCCCCGACCTGTAGGGATTCGAACCTTCAAACTTCTAGTCCGAAGTCAGACGCCTTACCCATTAGCCCATGAAAGCACCGTGAAAGGTGTTGCAGCTAAGAAGCCCCGATCTGTAGGGGCATACCTCCATCCGCGCTGAATGCCAGCGCCGCATATTCACTCCCTTGACTATCAAAATTGGCACACTCTGCTGTTATTTTTGATTAGAGAAACTGGTCTAGCAGCAAGCGCACAGATAGGGGGGGTCGTGCTCCGGTTGATGCATGTACCAAGCGTCCATCTGCAAGACGTTTGACGGGAGGAGAGATTTCCCGAAACCGCTTCTGAAGGCTACATTGCAATTTCTTTAAGGTTATGACTTTTTTAATTCGCTCGTGAAGGCCACACATCTTTGCCTACTAAGACAATGTAAAGCCGCATACACCACGGCTCCGGTGGGCGAAGGTGCGCAGCTGGGGGCCAAGGCAAATCCCCCCCCCAGGGGCCCGAAAGTCGAGGCCCAGCCCAGAGACTCTCCGCATCCCTTCCCAGGCTCCAGCGCCCTCCGCCCCAATGGCGCCCCACACAGCACTCCGCTCGCTCGGGGGGAGACTACTCACACTCGGTGCATATATATAGCGCATACTCGACAGAAGGCACCGGAGCTCTTTACATGCGCGCCGGCCACGAGCGTGATGCATTAACGATAATTCAGAGAAAGAAGTGGACCCTCCGTAATAAACGCAGCGAAAATAAATAAAACTAGATGTTATTTATTACGAGCCTAACTGTTGGGACCCTCTACCAATGACATAGTTTATTAATTGCCGTTTGTATGTTCTGAGGCCCAGAGCCCGGCTGCTCGCGCGCCTCGGCAGGAATAGGTGCGTGTGTCCTGGTACTCGGTGCGCCCAGCAGCCTTTGTCTTCGTGCCGTGAGTTTGTATTTACAAACATGTGAGTTCTGCACTCGTGGGCGTTTGAAGGGGTGTCACGGAGATCTCTCAATATGGCCACGCAGGAGGCTCAAACAACACACACATTTAAAAAGCAGATAATTCGGGATCCTGCTTCAAACTGTGGCACAGTTGCCTGGTGTAAAACTGTTTGTAGCGTCCTTCAAAGTATGTGCGTCACATGCGCGCTGCATCTACTCTCTGAGCCCGGGGCGCCCCTGTAGTGGCGCAGCTCTGGCTTTCCTTAGAGCCGTCTGCACCAAAACCATTGAAAAATGCCTGCTCAACAGTTCACGTCTACTGGCACATATGGCACCCATTGGGAATACCGCTTTTTAGGCAGTAGCAGCAGCATGTTTTACACGCAAACACACATGTGATGTTACACAACTGCTCCCTTCTTTCACAGCATCCGAGGCCGATGTACCCCACCGCAGACGTCCCCCAAAGGTCAGCAGGGCCCACTTCGTATATTCTTTTATACTCACAGACACATAACGCGAACTCGACCGGAAAGGCCTTGGAGTGCTTCACATAGCACCACATCCCCGTTACACATTCAGGCACGGGGACACTAAGTGATTTGCCGAGAATCACAGGGCGAGGACTCGACCTCGAGGCTCCGATCCTGCTTCCCTAGCGGCGGCAGCACCGCCGGCGGGCCACGACCTCTCCTCGCTTTAACCCCACTCCAGCCCCACTCCCGCTATGCAGTGGGAGTGCGCCTAGCCGCGCGTCCTCTGCACTGATCCCTGCCAGTGGTGGGTAGGGGGGGGGGTGGCAAAGCAGCAATGTATCGTACGCATCGCCAAAGCGCGGAAGGGGCACCTGTTGCGGTGGCGGCGTTGTGGAGCGCAGTAACAGCCCTCGGCCCGCTGCGCCTCCAGCCCATATTAACGATTGGCGCTACACTTGCTTACATGGCTAGTACATCGCCCTTGCGCTAAGAAAGGCACGGCAGGCAATTATTATAACATGGCAATGGTGACAGGCAGAGACGCCGCCACTCTTCGAGCCCTTACCCTGCCATTGCTTCCGGCGCTGCGAGCATCAGAACTCCTGGGGAGCTGGGGGTCATGCCTGGTGTCTCGCCCCGTCCATTCCATCCCGATCTTCCGTGCCCCGGCGGGGGTGGGGACGCTTCGGGCATGTAGTCCCCCAACATCTGGCACCTCATGTGGTAGCAGGGTTCCTTGCTCTCTACTGCGGGCTTGGATCCTTCATCGCCCGGGTCATGACGGTGTAGGCCGCAGCTGCTCCTAAGAGCCCACGGCCGATTCGAAAGTCTTTGGCGCCGCTCCCCCAGCTCCCAGGATATGCAAGTGGGCTGCCACAGGGGGGAGCGTCGTCTTATATCTCCCCTTCCTATTGTTCTTGGAAGGGAGAGGGCGGGGGCCTCAGGGCATTCTGCCCTGCGGCGCTTCCCACTGGTGAAAACCAGTTCCTGTTCCTTCCCGGGCTCTGGCGGCCATTATGGCGCCGGCCCTCGAGCCCCCTGCGGGGGCGGCCTCTGCAAATCTTGGTGCCGGGCTAATATCTAATGCCCGTAAGAAAATCCATGAATGCTCCAGTGCGAAAGAGCAGCATGCTGTTACGACGACTTGACTCGACAGACCATTGGCTCATTCGTGTATGTCATTTGTGCAACAGAGACGTCATGCAGGAAGTGCCTCCCGCACTTTACGACACAAATACATTTTTACGTCCCTTTTTCCAACCTCATTTGTATGCTTAAAAAATACCCAAGCAAGGCTGTGAATTGCCCAGCGCTCCCATGCTGGGCACAACACCCTGCCTCCTAACACAAGTAACATCTTTCTCCTGATTCGCGTTAAGTGCAGGATATGGGACAGGCTCGGATTTTAGGAGCAAAATAAAAACCGCAAAAGGCTGGTATTATTTCGAGCCAACGAACCCTTCCACACATGGTTTATACGGAATAGTGCACATGACGCTGCAGGCTAACGTTCCATGCGTTTCAGTCTTGGGGGAGCTGACGTCAGGTCCGATGCGCCCGAGCCTACTGGGTAATCTGTAAAATCCCTGCACCACCAAGGCACCTAAAAGTACAACGTTGCTGGCGGAGAAGCAGCTACATGACAGGATATCGATGAGGTTTATGCTGAGCGTGTGGAGGCGGCAGAGCACTGCCCTCGCGAGCACCTCACTGAGCAGAGTCCCTGAACCAAGGATGGGTCTGCCCATTCACAAGCAACAAAACGTGGCCTGTAAATAGTAATGCCTTCCGACTCTCACAGATATAGCTTTAGGCTTGGGAGAGCCAGATAGGCGGCGCCGTTCCCTTGTGTGGCTGGCTCACAGTCAGCGCTTCAGCCTGGGACGGATTCGCAGCGCTACAGTACTGGTCTGCCTCTGGCTAGCCACTGCACTATAGTCTACAGTGCAGATCTAAATCTGGGTGGTCACTGCCCTATGGTACAGATCTAAATCTGGTTGTCCACTGCCCTATAGCACGTACTTGCATCTGGCTAGTCACAGCCCCATGGCACAGATCTGGCTGGTCACTTCCCTGCAATACATATCTGCATCTAGGTAGCCAGTGCCCTATGGTACAGATCGGAGTCTGGTTGGCCACTGCCCTATAGTACATACTTGCATCTGGGTGGTCACGGGCCCCATGGTACAAATCAGCATCTGGGTGGCCACTGTCCGATAGTACATTTCTGCATCTGGCTGGTCACTGCCCCATGGTACATATCGGCTTCTGACTAGCCACTTCCCCATGGAACAGATGTGCATCTGGCTGGGCAGTGCCCCATGGTACAGATGTTCCTTTAGCTTTTGATTGTCCATGAAAGAGGTCTGCATCTGGCTACCCATTGCCCCACATTACATGTTTGCGTCTGGCTGGCCACTGCCCTGTAGTACATATCTACATCTGACCTCAATTCTTACCCTTCACAGTCACATCGACTCCTTGATGTAAAATCAAAAACAGGGATACTGGAATATGCCAAAACAGCCACAAAAATGTTTTGGGGGAAAAAAAAAAAACAAAAAAAAAAAACTGACAAACTACTTTCATATTTCCTTCACAATAGAACCTGTAGAAAAGATGCAATCCTCATAAGAATCCACAGACCACTCTACCCTTTCAGGCAGTTGTATGACGGAACCACGCATGCAATTACAAAGCATACCTTTACTATGCTGTCAATATAACGCATGCATCATTACCACGCAGGCATTTACTTAAATTTGTTTACAACGTATATCCCAGTACCACGACATTTTCGTTGTAAAGCCATGGTTGATAAAGGCATGTACGTGCTCCAAATTCGGTATGCGTGGTATTGGCCGGGTTGGGCTTCAGAGAGAATTTGGGATTATTTTTCTTCGCTTTGCAGGTCATCTTAAGAAGTCGGGGCGGGGGGGATATTATCAATGAGCAGTAATGAGTGCCGCCAGCAGGGCCCCGCGGGCCAAGTGTACAGTGGTACCTTGTTAGCTGCAGGATGGTGCATGTACAGGGGCTTCCATGAACCGCCTCAGTGCTCCGCGTTGCAAGTCGGGTCCAGTGAGCAGATGATTCCGGTGGGGGGAAAGCAACACAGTCGGGATCGCGAAAAGCAGCAGTCGGGCCATGAAAAGCAGCACATTCGGGACCGTGGAGGCCGGTTGTAGGTCCTCCCAGTCTCGCCCAAACAACAAGTCCGGTACCAGAAAATGCCATACCAGGCTGGGATTAAATGCTGGGCAGTAGCTCTGCCCGTCCCAGGAGCCCTGTCGGCCAGTCATCACATGAACCAAAAGGTCGGTCGCAGGGCCCGGGACACGCCCTCCTTGCACTGCTGCTGGTGGGCACCTTCTCTGTAGCACCCAATACCCAGAGCCCTAAAAAAAGTCCTGCCCCTGTCTCTGAGCTCTAATACCCATCCGTGACAACCCCCCCCCCCCCGCCCACCCCCCTGAGTCTGCAGCCATAATAAACATTCCGTCTGAGCTCTAAGCCAGACTCTAGGGCCACCCAAACCATAAAATTGACCCCCGGGACAACCCAGAGACTTAAAAACCTGAGAGCAGCATGACCAAAGCCCGGGCCATGACCGGAGAGCAGCTTTGGACTTAGACTGTAAGTGAACAGCCCTTAAATGGGGGGGGGGGGGTTGCATTTATTTTGTAGTGCTTGAATATTACCGTTACCTGCATTACGTTACTACGCATATGCCTTTATCATTCTTGCTTTTAGAACAAAATTCATTGTGAAGTCATATTCGTGGTAAAGGCATATGCGTGGTAAAGGCATATGCGTGGTAAAGGCATATGCGTGGTAAAGGCATATGCGTGTTAGCGTCTTAGTAACAGCATCGCGTGGTTATAACCGCGTTGTGTAATGGCGGTTTCCCCTTTCAGACATATCTACAGACTTGAGTTGTGAGCAGAAGCTGTGGCCAGGTACCCTTCCACTGAGAAATGCACACTTTGTAGCTTCATAGATTGCAAACAAAACCTCAGGCTATGGTCAGAATCCAAAGCCCTGTCACTTTGAATGTGTATCAGCCAAAGACGAGTTACCCTCAAAAGTGTTCACTAATCACCGGTGTATTACAGCCAGGCTGGGTCTCGTCCATCAGATGCACTGAAAAATCTCAGAGTCAACTAAATCTCTCTTCTGACACCCATCTGTGAATACTGCTATATGGTTTTCATTCTGTCGTCATGTGCACTATGTATCACTTCATGCATGTAAGTATCGCAGTTGCATGCAATTGTATATCCTTTTTCTCAAAATACAATAAAATATTTGAACACAAAAAAATATCCCACCTGAATCAGTCTCAAAAATTCAGAATCAAACTTTTTCAATTCCAATTTTACACAACAATATAATTACTGTTACTCATTATTCGGACATAGTAACAAGCGCTGGCATACCAAATAGGTCTGCCGAGTTTCAGGCATTTGTCCGCTATTATGTGGTATTGTAATTGCATTTATATAGCGCTCACTATCCCTGATGATGCGTCAAAGCGCTTTTTCGTCAAGTAGCACGCTACACCAGAACCCATAAAGGATTAGTGGTGAATTAGTATAGTGAAATATGAAAGTAATTTGAGTGGTGGAGATGTTAGTCAGTTATTTCGATTGAGAAGGATAGTGGAGTGATAGAAGAGGGGAAAAAGGTTTGCATTTATATAGCGGCTGCTACAAATGATCGGGTGTTGAAGTGCTTTTTCGGTGAGTAGCACCCTACTCCGGACCCATAAAGGATTAGTGGTGAATTAGTATAGTGAAATATGAAAGTAATTTGAGTGGTGGAGATGTTAGTCAGTTATTTCGATTGAGAAGGATAGTGGAGTGATAGAAGAGGGGAAAAAGGTTTGCATTTATATAGCGGCTGCTACAAATGATCGGGTGTTGAAGTGCTTTTTCGGTGAGTAGCACCCTACTCCGGACCAATAAAGGATTAGTGGTGAATTAGTATAGTGAAATAAGAAATTAATTTGAGTGGTGGACATGTTAGTCTGTTATTTGAATTGAAAAGGATAGTGTAGGGCTAGAAGAGGGAAGGATTTAGAAATATATGTTTTTTTGTTTGTTTTGGAGCTCATAGCAGTAGGAGGAGGCTTGGGATGAGTAAAAGGGGGGTGAAGGGGGAAAACATCAGAGGGAACGGCTTTAAAAGGCTTGGTTTGGGGGATCGGCATACTAAAAGAGGTATGAGATGATGCAAGGAGGGGTAGAGTAGGGAAGATTCTAGAAAGGGTAATTTTGGTGATCATAGTAGCGGTATGGGGGTGAATGTGAGAGTGGAGGTAGAGGATATACTGATAGAGGTATAGGGTGAAAAATAGGGTAGTGCATTGGATAGGCTGAATAAGTATATATATATATATATATATATATATATATATATATATATATATATATATATTAGTCAGAGCTGCCCTGCAGGGTTGGGGGTCCCTGACGACAGCATTGTTTTGGAAAAGTATTGATGGGGGACATGACCCGGCCATCCTGCTGCAAGCTTTGAGGATTTCCGGGCGATTTTTGCAGTACATGATGGGAAAGGGAGCCGAGGGAGATGATTCTCCGCTTGGCAGGCTCCGGACACAGCGCTTATGGACATTTGTGTGGCAGCAACACAGACTTTTTGTGCACCAGTTTTCTACTCTGCCATACTTACCTGCAACAACATGTCTGGGTCGTTTGTGGGGAAACATCACTTGGATTGTACAGATATTCCATAGCGGCCCAAGATGAATTATGGGACATGTAGTATGGTGGTTGTCTGTCACATGATTTTACGAACTTCAGTCACACCTGGGACACTGCACTTCACGATGCTCAAACCTTTGAAAAAAAGCTATTTGCTGAAACGCGTCAGGTGCATCGTACCTGCGGCTGCCTGCGCTGATTTAAATAAAGCTGGTAATTCCGGATCCGGGCTCTGGCGCATTTCTTTGTTGGTACATTGAGGAAGGGAGTGTATGTAGATTAAATTTGCATAAAATAAACAACGGCTTTCAAGTGTTGCTGTACTTTAAATTAATATGTTTGAATGCAGTAACAGAAAAGGTCATAGAACACTCAAATACTTATCATAAGGCATACTGCGGGAAGCACTGGATTTTAGTTTGCATGTCATAAACCACGCCCCTAATTACATAGGCAACGCCTCTTTCAAAGTATTCATTGGTACACTTCTTTGACCAGGTAGTTATCAGTGACCCTCCTTTAACACACATTTTTCACTTACATCCCCTGGGGTTGGGTGATGAGTTGCATGCTTGGGTCTGTCGTCAGTCGAAAGCATATAAAAGACTGACGGCTACAAACAGGGTGATGATTGAGCACACATTTCAGATGTAAAATAGTCCCTTGTGCAGTCGAAGGAAAGCACTTCCTGGAATACGGAATGATGCACCGAACAGCCAATCGGTTGAGGTAAGTGAGTTATCCTTCTGTGGGTGAAGTCAAAACCCACTGTTTGTGCATTTTCAAGAATCAGTAATATGTAAACCGAGAGTGGAGCTGTCCAGCCCGTTCTAAAGAAAAAATTACTTTTGCATTGAAAAGATGCAAAAACCCTAAAGTGAGATGACAGTGTATGCTTTTCAGAGTAAAACAAAAACAAAGGGGCATTACAGAAACTCTTCACACTACCACTTTGAATATGGACGAAGCTTCACTCGCAAAAGGGGCATACCATATCTCCTATGGTGCACCCTCCTCTCAAACCTTCAGATTAGACATGTATTTATAGTTGGGGGGGTGATCATGTTGTGTAAAGCGGCAGCATTTGGGTGGGTGAGGAGGACTGTAACAGTAATTAGAGGAAAACACATTGGCGCCCCCATTACTGGAATTCGGGGACCCCTACTGAGTCGTTATTCGAAGCCGCGGACCCCGGGTGTAAGCAGTTTCAATAATTTGAACCTCAAAACAGTATACAAAAATACAAAAAACAAGTTTACACCAAACAAATGCTCAAATATTGCAATATTTTGTGTAATTTGCAATAGAAAAAGGTTTTACATTTTACTTCTTTATTTGTATATACTTTATTAATTTAAATTTATTCATTTGAATATAATTTTATTTTGTAGAATAGTTGCAGAACCCATGAGTAGGCGTCTTTGGAGCACAGCTTAAGAACCACTGCTCTAGTCCAAGCTTTTTCAACGTGCAGTAAGTGCATTACTGTTAGCTCTCCAGCTACCTAAGTTAGAACCTTTTGCTTGGTTCAATTAATATATGTAAAAAATTAAAAAGTGTGCATCGGAGATGAAAATGTGTATTTTTAGAACTCATATGCTGATATGTTTGGTGGAATTTCCCAAATATATATAAAGGTGATATTTGAGTGATAGATGAAGTTTCATTAGGGAGACCTATTACTAATTGTATTTACCTTGGTGCCAGTGGCATCGCAGCCATGGCTTTAATGTATTACCCAGGTAGAGACAGCCCATATTGATGCAGCCTTTTTACATTACTGCTGTCAACCATGCCCGATGCACTGAGGTGACCACTGGTGGCAGTCCTACACGGTGCTTCCAGCAATGTAATCCGTAATAAGTAACTCTTATTAAAGGAAAGGTTGGAGACCCCTGCTCTAGTTAAAAACAATTATAGTAGAATATCACCAACGTCTACTTTAGAACACCCAAGCACCTATGAAAGGCCCACGATTACACAGAGCACCACCCATAGCCCGTTACTGCGGTTTGGGAATGTCTTCACTAGGCCCCGCCTACCGACAAACTGCTTAGGGGTACACAGTGAAGGCAGTGCAAAAACTGGATTCAAACAGAAAAGCAGCATGTAAGCTCACCTTAATTTATTTGTTTGAGAAGTGGATAAATAGGCAACTGCTGCACCGTCACCTGCATCACCATTTGAAAGTTAGCACGTTGCTGGAGGTCACCAATTTTAACAATACATTGTGTAGCTTTATCAGACTGAACCGTAACCTAGTTAATATTAATTTAAAGCTTGTATGTGTAACAAAAATTGTGACAAACACGATCATAAAGCAGCAAAACACAACCAAAACATGAAAAGCGCCTAACAAAATATTTAAAATTGTTAAACCACTACACATACTCCAGTCAGAAGGTCCCATGTATGAGAAAATGGAGCAGGACTAATCACAAAGACATAGTCAATGTAACCTAAAATCCTCAATTAAACAATAACTTGCTTTAAGTGGAATATCTTTACCTATCTGGTGGGTGCTACAAAGCCAAAGAGAAAGAAACTCCATCCACTCTAAAAGTAAGTATGGAAATCAATTGTACCCACATTTACAGATAATGTTGATTCTAGCTAGCCAAATGGCCAAGACAAGACAGCTTTAGACAAGTCTACCCCGGGTCATGTGAATCCCACTTCTTCCATCAACCTCTTTGCTCACATTTTTAAAAGTAGGCCCATTCCACCCCCAAACACCCATTTTCCTCTTCTCTGTATGGTCTTTTTCTGGTCATCCCTCACCCGGTCTCCGATCTGTCCCTCCATCCACTATCCTTCCATTTCACGGTTGGCCTACAGTGTATCCTAGACTTCTTGTCACTTCTGTATTCTCCTACTCTATCCCAGAGACCTCTCAAACTTTTCCCCCTTTTTTTTTACTATTATTACCTGCTTTTCAACTTTTCCACATTATTCTGATCTATGCATTTTGTTCTACTCATCTGATCCCTGGCTCCATCTTCGTACACTGGCACAAGGAGCAATGCCTTATTAACAATGTAATTATTTATTTACTCTCTCAAAATAAAGTTATTCAATTTACATATCCAAGCCAAGATGGTGTAACCAGCAAATATTTAACAAGAATAAGGTAACTGAAACTAAGAACAAGCATTGGCAATGCTAATAGCTTTTGCTTTAAAGGACTGTTGTATGATAATGTGAAGCCTTTCAAGAAAATAGTATGGGAAAGAATATGTATTTTGTGGAAGCAAAGAACTATAGAATAATTTTAATGTAGGTTAAACGATCAGGTGCACTGTCAAGCTAGACGTAAAAATCCATGTAGTTCAATGACTGTCTTACTCTGTGCTACTACTAGAGAAGGACAAGCACCATAAAGTATCTAGTTATTTAAGACATTGTGATCAGCAGTTGTATTTAAGACATTGTGATCAGCAGTTGTAAAAACACCTAATCCACCCCAGTAGCGGCTGCTACCGGATCAGGGTGGTGTGGCGGGGAGGGGGACTCTGAGAAGGAAGGGGGGGTTTGAAAAAAAGAGGGAAAAAAAAACACTTACTAGAAAATGGCTGGCCACCGCCTCTCCTCTGTCCTCTTCTTATTATCTACGGCAGCTGTAAGCAGCAGAAAGCACTCGGGCTCCCAGGCTCCCCTGATCCAATCACAACGCAGCAATGTGGGGGGTGGGGGCGGGCTTGGTTTAATACATTAAAAAAAAAAAGTTAACTTACCTTCGCTGGCCCTGTCCCGCATCACCTCTGCTTCCCTGCTCCTCTCCTGAACAGGAAGCAGGCAGCCTCCAGCCCCTCCCCTAAGTCAATCACAATGCTGCAATGGCAGCGTTGTGATTGGTTGGGACGCCGACCAGCCAGGCATCTATGGAGAGGCCATTTTCTCCATGTCAGCTGCATGCAGCCTACATGGAAAAAAAGGTAAGGTGCGCATGACTGGTTTGATCGGCCCGAAGGGCTGACCAGTCCGCGCCCTCAGCAGTGGGCAAGCCACTCCTCCACTGCCCTAGAGCAGACCTGCCCACCCCCAACCAAACCCTTCTTGCTTTCTCGCACTGCAAGAAGCAGAAACCTAAAATGGTATTTATAATACCATTTTAGGTTTCTGCTTCTCGCACTGCGAGAAAGCAGTGGGGCGACGCTCCTCCGCCCACATGGAGGAACCGCCCCTGCTAAAATTACAGTAAAAAATGTAAAAGATCAAAATAAAATATACTGATTTCATTGTGAAATAGTCCAGGGCAAGCCACACCATCTTTCGAGATAGATGATGCTCAAACCAAGCATTTGTTGCCATCCTCGCACCGAATGATGTGGAACCTGTTCAAAAAGGATGCTGTGATTATGATGTGCATCCAGTTAGTAAAAAAATAGAGGCGATCAAAATTACATATTATAGGTACAACCCAAACCACAAATACCACAGGAAATGAAGCGGATGTGAATGTTACTTATCAGTAACCAGGCATCTCTCCAATAGCAACCCAAACCACCTTCAAAAGTGAAAACCCACCAATGCAGCGTAGGCACCCTTTACAACAGACATGGGAGCCCTACACGGAAGCTCCTGTAGGAAGGGCCAGGGGCAGTAAGAATTCCTAAAGTAGACTGTGCATATAGTCAAAAGTTCACGAGTCACTTAAGTGCGAGAGGCCTGGTCTGTCCCGAGACCGAGCAGCAATTAATAGAGGGCTTTGAAACCGGATTACGTCAGTCCTTATATTTACTGCCATGAATACAGATTGATTTCGCAACAAGGGCTGTAAAAGCCTTTTACCTAATCCCGGTCAGCGATGCAGTCTCTTTACATTTCACTTTTTACTTCGCCTTGCATTCCCGAAGATGCGTTTCTCTGGTATTCTTTCCATGCGACATGTGAATTTAAATGGTGCATGCTGTGAACTGATTCCTCTGTAGGTGTCGTGAGCTCAGGTTGAAGGTGGGTGCTCTTAAGAGGGTACGACTGAGAATATCTTGGGTTGAGGCTGAAGGCAGTGCGGATATCACACAGTGGCGGTCAGTGGGTTATAAAGGTATCCAGATCCAATATGCCCATCCAATCCTGGGCCTCTCTGCAAAGCAATTGGGTCACATGTGTGGCGACTGTTATTACCACATGATGTTAAATTGTGATGAAAATATATACACTATGGTTGAAACGTTGACAGCTCCAAAGAAAAAAAAAAATACGAATTCATTTAAAGAGAGAGAGACAACACATAAACTGCATGTGCAAGTGAGAGAGCGTGTGAGAGGGAATAGAGAAGAGGTGTGTAGTGGGGAGAAAGTGTAGGACAGAGTGAAACACAGTGATAAAGGGATGGAGGTGAAGAATTTAGATGGGGATTCAGAAAGATGTCAGGAAAATGGTGGTTTACTCACTTATCGGATACAGTAAACAAGCACTGGCAAAGTTAATAGGTCTGGTTTCTTTTAGCCAAATATTTATAGTTGAGTAACATGTCTGGATACAATAAGAGAAAACTCACAGAAGCACCCCAGTACCGGTTAGGTGTGTGAAGCAAAACATTACCTTTTACATCTTATAAACCACACCTCTAGAAAATTATTTCTGATTACATTCATTGGCCAAGCCTTTTGCAGCACCGCCAACCCACACCCCCCAACCTATTTCATCCCACTTAATATAATGACTACAATTACTAGTTAGGCCACAACGGTCTACAGATGTTAACTGTCTCTGCAACTTTAGTCACATCGAATAGATTTTTTAGTAAGGACTGTAAAGATAGGAGTATCTTTCAAGGATTTACCTGAAAGAATGGGTACATTTATCATCTCACTTCAAACCCTTCAACCTCAAACACTAACTCCTCATTGTCTGCGGCTGAGTAGTATACGGTAGATGACAAAAAGTTATGAGTCATTTTAACATTCAAATCTCAGTTTTATGGTCGAAAAGTGAGAAATCTCAGATTTAGAAAGGCGCAGCGGACCACTTTAAAAACGAATCCTCCATTTTAGATATCCCCATAACAGGCTCCCTCAATGGCTATGTACAAAGAAATGTTTCCAAGTACTTTGCTTCCTCAGCGACGCGTGCCATGGTCTGGTCTCTGCTTCTTTTTAAAGCCTCTGAGGAATACTTCATTCTCTCCTGCGGATTACTAAACTGGCCTGCATGAATTTGGGGTCCCAGCCCTCCCTGAAAGAAGATGTACCGAGGAACATGTTCTAACTCGGTGCGATCAGTCTGTCTAAATGCTCTTTTTTGTAGGACCTTCATTAGGACGGACTTTCTTAAAATCTGGGAAATTTTTTAATTCACCGATAAATCCTGATTTTTTTCCAACTTTCTCATGTCCACTTCAGTGTCTTAGAGTTGGAAAGGTAGCACTTTCAGGTCACATGTTTAGCCAACTCATGTGGCCTGTGCTGGAGTGGACCATTATCGCATTATCGATTTGAATTGCAGTGAACTGTGTTTTCTCTTCCTTCTGTGCTATGAAGAAAAACCCTACATCGTACCTAGTTTTTTCACCCTTTTCCGCATCTGTGAAAAACAAGAAAATTTCACCAGTTTGTGTTTTTTTTTGTCATGTCTTGGGGGTTCGGGCACAAAATTATGCAAACATGAAGGAATTCAACTCAATAGAACAAATTTACCAAAAAGTGGAGGGTTCATGCTCCATGATTTTTTTTTTATTGTTGGTGGATTTTGTTTCGATAGGACATTTTGCCGGCTCTGATGAAGATGGTGTCAGAAAGCTGTTTGGGAGCAACGTTTTCCGTACAAAGATTGATTTATGATATGGTGACTTCTAGAGGTCTGAGAGGAAATTAAACAGTATACTAAAACATGAAAAGAGCTAGATTAAAGGCAGCCCCCCCCCTCCACCCCCTTAGAATTGCATTTCTCTGATAAATTACTCATGGAAAAGGTGCACAACACTAACGATTCAGTGTAAAACTCGAGGCACTTTCGCCATTATATAGTGTGGTCAGTACAACATGTAGCCATTTAAATATTACTAAGAATTACGTTAAAAAAAAATCTTTTAGATCGGATATAGTGTTGCATATGATACGACTGCAGTCCTTTTTACAGCATGTGGGCCTATGAGATGTAAAGCCACAGGTTAGGGGTAAAGATGCGTTAGGGGAGTGTGGCAGACGTAGGCTGATATGCAGTCTCAAAGAGCCACAAAAGTGTCCAATCAACAGATCGGTCATTGTAACAACAGTAGCAACACACAAAGGAGCAATGTGAACAAGACAGCAAGAAAGCGCAGCAAAACTAAGACAGCAACACCCACGCATAGCGGTGTCCGGTGGAGCAAGAGGAACAACAAAAATAAGACCACACAGAAATGCCTTAGCTGGAATCTTGCAAAACTGGAAAAACAAAGCAGCGCAGGTCAACTAATGAGAATTATTTTTTGTTGGGTTCATGCTGCCAGGCAAAATAACCTGCTGCCCGTCTCACCAACTAATCAAGAGCACCTCGGTGACTATTCCAAGCATGTCCCAGCTTCTCAGAAGAACTAAAGTAATGGTGATCCTTGGAGAGCCAAGGTCAGAAATTTGAAGTAGCAGAAGAGAGGGGCCGATGCACAATTCCCTGATCCCCTTTTAATGTAGGGCTGGACTACGCCAAAATGCCATGTGGATCCTCTACCGGAAATCCAGAGCAAACCCGCAAGATATTCAATGTTCGTCGGTGTTCTTCCCACTGGTAGGGTCAGTGGAATGAATTTCAGCAAAATGGCAGCAACGGAAAGACAGAGAAGAAGAAAGTACCACCAAGAACCACACAGTGAGAAGGATCAGACTGATCATGGTTGAATAAGATAAGTTGGCCTTCTTCTTTCACAGCCTTTAAGCCGTTTAGTCGGTCACCTATGGATGTCGGATGCTCGGCAGGAAGGGGTATGAAAATCACTCCAGCACCAAGAAAAACTGATCCATGGAACTATTTGCAAAAGAACCATTCTAATAAGGTCCCGCAGTGACTTGCGATTGACTTTTCCCGTGACCTACCAGCAGCCTGGTCGGGATCCTCAAGATGTCAGGGTAACTCTTACATAGTGCAGCTCATATATGAACGCTAAGAATGCTTCAACTGGGAAAAAAGGGGTGCCACACCACGGGGTTGACTGCACTACCACGAGAATTTGTCGATGCAACTCATTTTCTCAGTAACACCCCCCACTTGCAGCTTGTTTTGTCTCATAGGCAGACCGCATAGATGAGCAAATGTACTGTTTGTACTAGGTGGAATAACAAATGTCTAGAAGAGAACATACCAAATATTTCAAAATAACTAACTGCAGAGAACTGAGGAAGAAAAAATATCACCACCAGAATATTTCACCTTGAGCTGTTAAATAACATTGAGCCACTGATAACACTGTAAAAAAACTGTTTTTAAGGATCTATACAGTGCACATGGGCAGGAACTCAAATTTAGCAACAGGCTCGGAAATTGGCATGCCTCAGTGGTCGCACCTTGCAGAACTCCCCACGAGCAGGTGCTGCAGAAACGATACGCGTTTCTACTTCAGTCTAGTAGAGCACTGACAAAAACTGATAACAAGTTCATGTTTTGCTTCGAAACAGCAGTGACAGGAAGTGACTGGTGCAGTTATGCCCAGCATCTGTGCACTGCAGATTCCTCTACCAACACCACGGCCACAAATGCTGCCACAGCAGAAGGCAGGCAAACAGCACTATGTGAAATATTTTTCGCTTGCACACCCCGACTCGGCCCCATTTCGGAATTTACTGAAAAAATGAACCCGAGGTGGCAGAGTTAGAGAATATTTGACTTAAAAAAAAAAAAAACACGTGCACTGCATTTTTTGCCTAAGGTACACCGCCTTTGCCCTGCTGGATCACTCAGTCCTATATATAAACTATGACTATGTGCTGTCAGAAAGAAAGTACACCTTTATTAATTGGGATGCGCGATTTTTGTCGAAATTTTTGGCTTATTATTTTGTTTACCCCCTTTAAATTTCACCCTTATTGTTCAGTTAAAAGAGTTTTGAAGCAGTATCCGTCACAAGCAACGGTCGTGTGCCAATGCGTTAATTTATACCCTGCGCAGAGATGTAGAAAAGTAACCGTTTCAAAGTTGTTACACAAAAGAGTTAGATTTCTACATTTAGTTAAACAGTGGGAACGCACAGGCCGGTAAATTAATCGAATGCACTTGGGTTTAGGGCGGAGTAAGGTGGGTGGGAGGGTCGCTGCCTTTGCTTGTGCTGCTTTGAAAATAACCTCCATAACTGCCCTTTCTCTGTAAAGCGCCCCAACCCCCATCAGTCCGGGCACGCTATACAAGTGTTAAAAATAAGAAAGCCTATAAAATATTTTCAAGGTCTTTTTGTTGTTCCGTTCCTCAACGCAATCTGCCAAGAAAATATATAGGTGGGTGCACATGTGTGAACATTTCAATTGTCAAATGTTTAAAATGTAGCACTTTTGTAATTTAAAGCGGCATTTACATTAAACAAAATCAAAATCGGATACCTTCTTGGACCGAGGAGCAACAGACGAAATTTAAAAAAAAAAAACACAGGACTGCAGATTCCGTTACTGTAATTGTATTTATTGAAAAATACCCACACTCCTATTTTAAGCTTATAAACCTAACATTTCTTTAATTAAATGTAATATTATTTACTACAGGTTAAGTGCTTCCTCGTGGAACTTCCAACACCCGAGACCCACTTTATAGCTGGAAGAACGTTACACAAAGGGCTTTTCTTGAACCGGGCATTTCCCTGGTGGGCTGGAGCCCTTATTTTGAAAGTGCAGGGCCATTCTTCGTGCCTATAGGACTCTTCCCAGGAGAGAGAGCGAGAGAGAAAGAGAGAGAGAGAAGGGAAGGTAGAGAGAAAGAGAAAAAAGTGATCAAAGAGGGAGAATAAAGAGGAGAGTAAGAGTGTGAAGGAACAGATGGATGAAAAGAAAAAGACTGCGCGAGAAGACGAAGGAAGCAGGGCTGGTTTGAGCTTTTTTGTCAGGGCTGCTTTTTGTTCCCCAGACCGGCCTATGTAAGGTAAGAGCACACTTCCTGAACCCCTGCACACACCACACACTGAGGAAATGTTGTTGGCCATACTTGGCACATAGACGGAAATCAGTTTCAACAGAAAAGTTGCTTTCTACTGGTGCGTAAACGACTGCAAGGCAGTAGAGCAAATGCCCACAGCCTTCAAAAAGGAACTCAAATCGACATAGGTAGAACAGAAAATGGAATGGTTTAATGGATGCCAAAAAGTTCACTATGTAAACGCTAATCACACGTGGCATGCCTGCTAAACATTGTGTGCAAGAAGCATTTATGACTCACAGCAAACACATCTGCCTTGTTTCACTCTTTGGAAAATATATTCACCATTCACAGATCTCCCAGGGGCGGTATAATTTTGCCAGGATTGGTGATGGTCAAATGTACACAATATCCTTTTATGTAAAAAAAACGAATGGGCAGAAATACTAAATTAGAGGAAACTGAAGAGAGGGAGAGACCATAACTTTCTCTTATAATGAACCATGTTCAGGCTTTTGGTAAAAACAGAAGGTTCTTTTTATTCATAATTTGAATGAACATAGAAAATCAATTGAACGTGAACAGCCAACACGTGTTTCGCCCCCTGGGCTCAGTTGAGGCCGGGGCTTTCTCAAGGCTGTACGGGGGCAAGGGAAAAAAAGGACAAAAAGAAATTTAATCGTAAAAGAAGGAATTCAGTGAGCTATGAGAGGTTAGAGTGACCACTCCCAGTGAGTAGAAATTGTGTTTCGAAAAAATAAAGTAGGGCGTGATTTCAAACAAAGGAACTCGTGTTTCTAGATAAATCTAGATATGTCAAATCGTTACAAAATTATAGTGAACAAGTTATTTTAATTTATTGTGAATTAATTATTTCGGTATTAGGACTTCGTAGCGTTCAGCATGTGTCAAAGATACTTTAGTTCTTAACCGGGGTCACTTATAGACACATTAAGCAACCTATGCTAGGAGAGAAATACTGTGCTAGAAAAGGTTCATTGAAGTTGGTAAAGTAAAGAGTCCAATCACCAAGGGCTATAGTATGAGGCAGGAAATTGCAAGCAGGTTTTACCTGAAGATGTGCTTTCAGAATTCTTTCGGTACTAAACAACTCAAACAGGTCATAAATATCTTCATTATTTCATCGTTCGTTTCATAGGTTACTTGTGAAATACAGGTATACCAGCCTCTGTGTGAAACAATATGTATTGATACAATCACAAGAATTGCAGGCGGCTAGTCATTTTAAAATGAGGTCTGGACAAGAATCAGTTGGTACAGTAAGCATTAAATCATATCGAGGACCCCTATTCTGTTTCCTATGAAGATGTGAAGATTCTGGGGGCCCAATAGTTGATTAACATGATGGAAAGGGGTTGGTAAGTTAATTGAGACAATTCTAGGAAATAAAGTAACCCAATGAAAAAACAGCGTTTCGGCGCGTGATGGGGGGAACAGTTATTTGTTATTTAAGAGATTCAAACGCTAGTCTAGTCATGTTGACAGGACATTACATAGGGGTAATCTACTTACTTTCAGGCATAAGATCAGAGTCCCTACGGGGGTGCCGTTTCTGGTCGTCTTCCGTGCGCCGTATTCGCGTTCTGGTCCGCGGCCATTTTAAAGGGGTTAATGCGGCCAGTCCCGTGTTAATCACGTAGGAAGGGGATCTTTTTTAGCGCCATCTTTGAGTGTTGTTGTATACCCATTAGCGAAAACGATTGATGTCTAAAAGCTACATATTTATTATTTGTTAATAAAGAGTGGAATTAGATCCTTTTCCAGTATATTTGAATTTGCTCTAATAATTTTTAGGGAGGTATTTAATTTTGTTTTAAATTATATATATTTTGCTCGCCCGTGTATGCGGGATTACTATGATAATACGCGCCGCTTTGTGGTACACTTATAAACATTTATGATCTCTATTAGCGGTGGTTTATTTCAGTGCGCTCGTGGTTTTAGTAAGACCATCGACGCCATCTTGGAATGGGCTTTAGCCATTCTACAGTTGAGTTAATCCACTCTATTTGGACTATATTTGTTATAGACAGTATACACAGATACGTTGGGGTTACTTTATTCCTATATTTTGATTAGCTTTTATTATCGGTTTTATTTTGATTGGATTATTTATTTGGGATGAGTACCGCGTTGTTTGGGTGAGAAAGATGACTAAAGAAAGGAATTATTATGCAATATATTATTCATTTATAGCTTTGAATCGCTCTATTTATTATATGGTTTATAATGGGGCCAGTCAGGGGAAACCTGTTAGGAAAATCTAACTTGCTGATCAGGGAACAGTTTGGTGGAGAGGAGACAGGAAAACAACAGTGCATTATATAAGCTGGGTATGCATATATACACACAGGTGTCATCAACAGTGTCTTTGAGAATATTTCGATGTACATTTCAGTCTTTTTAGTGGCTGTTTGATGTTGTCAATTTCTTTTTTACTTTTTACAGCCAATGATGCCACTCATGATCTTTATTGAGGCCAAATTCTACAGTTCCACAACGGATTATGTAGGAGCTTTCCTTCTGTCTCAGACGTTGTTCCAAATTTCCTCCTCTATCGGATTGTCGGATCTTTTCTAGGCCACAGAAGACAAAATTCCGGTTATGTTCATGGCATTGATTATAATGTTCAACTAAGGGTTGTCTCTCATCTGTTTTATTGATGTTGCGATAATGTTCCTGTATCCGCTTTTTGAGTGGGCGGGTTGTGCTCCCAATGTAGTGTTGGCCACAAGGGCATGTGATGAGATAAATCACATTAGTGCTCTCACAGTTGATGAAGTCATGGATAGTAATTGTATGTCCATTTATTGTTGTTTGTTGTAGTTTTGATTGGCCTAGTTTACATATTGAACAGTTGGAGCATGTATAGAATCCATGTGGTTTCTGTAGAAAGGTTGTTGGTTTTGGTTTGGCTTCAAAGAATGAAGGACATAGTGAGTCTCTCAGATTTTTGCTTCTCTTAAAACTGAATTGCGGTTGGTCTTTTATTGCAGATTTGATGGTTGGGTTCAGTGTCAATAGGTTCCAATGTTTTTTGAGCACTTTCCGTATGTGGTGATGACCGTTGTGAAAAGGGGTAAGGAAGCGTATGGTGGGTTCCGTCTCCTTCTTTTTCCTGTTTTGTAGGAGATTATTTCTGTCCAGAGAAGAGACTTGTTGTTGAGTGTTTCTAAGAGAACTGGTGTTATATCCTCGTTGGGCGAGTCGTGATGTAATTTCCCTTGAGTGTATTTCAAATCCTTGGTCTGAGCTGCAATTGATTCTGGCCCTGCGGAATTCACCTGCTGGTATATTTTTGATGGTATGCTGTGGATGACTACTGGTCGCATGTAAGATGGAGTTAGCGGCTGTGGTTTTGCGATGAAACTGTGTTATTAAGGCGTTGTCTACAACAGATATTTTTACATCCAGGAACTCTATTTCGTTTTTGGATATGGTGTAGGTGATATTGATATCCCATTGGTTTGGTGTCAGGGTTCTGAGGAAGTTTCGTAGAAGTTCTTCAGATCCTTGCCATATTAGCAGCACGTCGTCTATGTATCTTCCCCACATTACTATGTTCTCGGAGTAGTTTGGTTCATGATCCTTCCAAATCCAGTGACGCTCTACTTCCCCCATAAAGATACAGGCGTATGGAGGAGCAAATTTTGCCCCCATCGCCCCATTATAAACCATATAATAAATAGAGCGATTCAAAGCTATAAATGAATAATATATTGCATAATAATTCCTTTCTTTAGTCATCCTTCTCACCCAAACAACGCGGTACTCATCCCAAATAAATAATCCAATCAAAATAAAACCGATAATAAAAGCTAATCAAAATATAGGAATAAAGTAACCCCAACGTATCTGTGTATACTGTCTATAACAAATATAGTCCAAATAGAGTGGATTAACTCAACTGTAGAATGGCTAAAGCCCATTCCAAGATGGCGTCGATGGTCTTACTAAAACCACGAGCGCACTGAAATAAACCACCGCTAATAGAGATCATAAATGTTTATAAGTGTACCACAAAGCGGCGCGTATTATCATAGTAATCCCGCATACACGGGCGAGCAAAATATATATAATTTAAAACAAAATTAAATACCTCCCTAAAAATTATTAGAGCAAATTCAAATATACTGGAAAAGGATCTAATTCCACTCTTTATTAACAAATAATAAATATGTAGCTTTTAGACATCAATCGTTTTCGCTAATGGGTATACAACAACACTCAAAGATGGCGCTAAAAAAGATCCCCTTCCTACGTGATTAACACGGGACTGGCCGCATTAACCCCTTTAAAATGGCCGCGGACCAGAACGCGAATACGGCGCACGGAAGACGACCAGAAACGGCACCCCCGTAGGGACTCTGATCTTATGCCTGAAAGTAAGTAGATTACCCCTATGTAATGTCCTGTCAACATGACTAGACTAGCGTTTGAATCTCTTAAATAACAAATAACTGTTCCCCCCATCACGCGCCGAAACGCTGTTTTTTCATTGGGTTACTTTATTTCCTAGAATTGTCTCAATTAACTTACCAACCCCTTTCCATCATGTTAATCAACTATTGGGCCCCCAGAATCTTCACATCTTCATAGGAAACAGAATAGGGGTCCTCGATATGATTTAATGCTTACTGTACCAACTGATTCTTGTCCAGACCTCATTTTAAAATGACTAGCCGCCTGCAATTCTTGTGATTGTATCAATACATATTGTTTCACACAGAGGCTGGTATACCTGTATTTCACAAGTAACCTATGAAACGAACGATGAAATAATGAAGATATTTATGACCTGTTTGAGTTGTTTAGTACCGAAAGAATTCTGAAAGCACATCTTCAGGTAAAACCTGCTTGCAATTTCCTGCCTCATACTATAGCCCTTGGTGATTGGACTCTTTACTTTACCAACTTCAATGAACCTTTTCTAGCACAGTATTTCTCTCCTAGCATAGGTTGCTTAATGTGTCTATAAGTGACCCCGGTTAAGAACTAAAGTATCTTTGACACATGCTGAACGCTACGAAGTCCTAATACCGAAATAATTAATTCACAATAAATTAAAATAACTTGTTCACTATAATTTTGTAACGATTTGACATATCTAGATTTATCTAGAAACACGAGTTCCTTTGTTTGAAATCACGCCCTACTTTATTTTTTCGAAACACAATTTCTACTCACTGGGAGTGGTCACTCTAACCTCTCATAGCTCACTGAATTCCTTCTTTTACGATTAAATTTCTTTTTGTCCTTTTTTTCCCTTGCCCCCGTACAGCCTTGAGAAAGCCCCGGCCTCAACTGAGCCCAGGGGGCGAAACACGTGTTGGCTGTTCACGTTCAATTGATTTTCTATGTTCATTCAAATTATGAATAAAAAGAACCTTCTGTTTTTACCAAAAGCCTGAACATGGTTCATTATAAGAGAGAGGGGATTTGACTCACTACTATAAAGACTATTGAATTTTTAAGGCCATAGAGGTCCAGTGCCTTGAGTCTATTCCCTCGAGAATCTATTTTTTTGAATTAAGCAATACTCTCCGGGACTTGGGATCCTAGGACCTCAGAACCTTACTCCAGAGACCATAACTTTGCCGCCACACAGATCTGTTGGTTCAATGCTTGTATTTCTTTTCTTTTTTTAAATAAAATATAATTGTTGGTAGGTACACAGTCAGTGAATGAACAAATAGGCACACTGTTTAACAACCTTCAACACATCTGAAGGTATTTCTTTAATTCTGATTGTATCCTATATCAACAATCTAGTTCTTTGTGTGTAGTCACGCTGAATTTTATGCCTTTTGTTGGACACTATATTTTCACCGGATTTAGAACTTTGTGCACCTTACCCATGCTATCCAGTATTAAAGCAACTGTGCTCCCCCTTTAACCGTTACATTGATACATCCTGATTGGCGCATCTAACTTACCAGAAAGACCCTAGCATATGGTGCAACTAGCACCCAGGTCCTGAATGTTAAATGTTACTTGTGGACAGCAGCACCTATTGTGCTATTCACTACAGTAGCACAGACAAACTACAGGGCTACATTGTGTAGCCTGACTGCTGAAGAGTAAAACCTGCAGCGCAACCGGTTAAAATATCCCTTTCTGACAAGTAAAAACCTTCTTCCAAAAATCAGTAAGTCACCCCTATGTAAGCCTTGTTGTCCACAAGGTGAGTGAATGGTACTTAAAGATGGGACATATTAAGAATTTATATTAACATGGCCCTACAGAGGCAAGGCCATAGAGGCTATTTTCACTGTAGCAGGCCTAGCTGCCCTTTGTAGAAAACAGAGCAGAGATTAAAATACTCCTAGTTTATTTTAGGAATTAAACTAGCTCGAAAAATAATTAAACCACTATTTTTAATAGCTATTAAAAACTCAGTGATGGTCAGATTTTAATAAATATTAAGGAAAACTAATTTTGGGAAAATTACCCTTTACCTGCCTCAACTGTCAGAAGGATAATTTGCATAAGCCCTTGCCAGCTCTCACACTATGCTCAGCCTTAAATTATTTTCTCCCACATGCAAACAATAGGCTGACCTGATTGGTCTTACTCCACAGTATATGCAGGGAGGGGGGCTGTGGGCCACATCTAACACGTGGGGCAACTTGCAAGGGAGAGAACAGGATGCCAAGACAATACTTGTAAATCCCCTGGCTAATTTCTGAAGGACCCTGTCTGCCTTTGTTCTACCGGACTTCTGCCTCTGGGTTGGTTGTTGGTGCAGTGCCTGCCTCAAACAGGATTTCAGTATTAGATGTGGAAGGACACTTTCATTACCATAGTGCATTTGACACACACAAAACCAGCCCTCAGAGCCCAAGTTCAGAGTGGCTGAAGACTCGCCATCTTGGAAATGACTTGATACATTGCATTCTGGGACTGTTTGCAATAATGCAAACAGGAACTGCAGAAAACATGGGTAGATCAAGTTCTAGGAACTTCTTCCCCATTAGTCAGTGAGGGGCCAAAAGTCACCCTGTTCCACTAGCTAATGAGAGGCGTAAATGTGGCACCTCCATGCCCAGCTTGGAAATTACCTGATACATGGTACTCTGGGACTACTGGCTAACCTCTGCACCTGGTAGGAATCCTTGGTTAGTACTTTAGAAGACGAGGACTGGAGGGAGGCACTATTGGTCCCAAGAGAACTGGCCACCTCCTGTCTGCTTTGATTGATTCAGGTGAATGTTCTGCACACTACCCATCTGACGCCGCTACAGTTATGGATGGCAGGTAAGCTCTCAACCTCATCTCATAGATGCGCAGTGGACGGGCGGATTTTTATCATGTAGTCTGGTCGTGCTCCATCATACCACAGATACTGGTCCTGACTCCTGGGTGTTTTTGTCAGCAGTGTTGGGAAGGCCAGTTGATTGCGCACACTGGATTGGCCTCCTGGGACTTCTTGATCACCAAGGTGGGATGCGTTCTGAGAGATATCTCGTGGGCCTGTGGGCCTGGGTTCATTACTTGGCAAAAGGGAAATAGCCCACAACTGGACTTTAGCTGCTGTCCGGGTCTTGGAAGCCTGAGAGTGGGCTACGGACTGGTGATCCAAAATGGAGGAGCCAGTGTACACAGCATGGGGCTGCCCACATAAATGGTTGTATAACGGAATAACGAATGCCTGAAACACGCAAGTGTAACCACGACGATGCCTAAACCACAGACGTGTTTAACACGCTCTTCTGAACAACGCAAATAAATGCTAGTACATTAACGTACCTAAACCACGCATTCCAGTATCATGCAGTATTTTTGCACACAAATCGATGCAACACATACTTTTGCATAAACAACATGTAATATTTCAAACGAAAACAAGTATTTTTCCTAAGTAAAAAATGTAAAATACATGAAGCTGCATTTTGGGGGAATAACAGTATATATGTACACATACGATTAGTAATGAAGAATCCTATTTACACTTTTTAAATTTTCAAACGTGTTTCTAAATATCCTATTTCCACAGTAGTCCTTTTTAGGTCTCGGCTAGCGAAGGCTGCGCTTGCGCAGTCTCGCTCGCGAGATTTAATGACTTGGAGAAGAGGGGCTTGAACCCGCCCCTCTTCTCCCCTGTTCTCCATTGGCTGGCCTCTTGAATGCTGGCCAGCCATTGGAGAAGAGGTCAGTCATTCCGATCAGGCCCCGTCCTTTTCGGATCGGGGGGCGTGTTTTTTACAAGAAGTCTAATTATCTCCTCCAGCCAATGGCTGGAGGAGAGAAAAGAAACACGCCCCCGAATCCGAAAATGCCGCTGCCTTTCTCCGAGGCATTTCTCCTTCGCCTCGGAGAAAGGCAGTGGTGTGCTCCTCCTCTCCCCCTGCTCTCGGGCAATACATGTGCTGCCACACGTAAATCCAGTATAGGACACGAAAAAAAACACCGAGCTATCTGGAAAACCGAGGTCAGCAAGCACGGAGCCGGTGTTTAGGTGGGGTGCTACTGCTGTGTTCACAATCTGACGTGTGTTCACAATCTGACGTGCATGATGAGACCTCGGCAGTTCTGGCCTCGGTGTCGAAGCTGTTGCGCGCGTCAGATTCCGCAGTCCGTTCCCAGGACAGTCTTCGCGGTTCGCCGAATGTCGAGCGCTGTATCCCTGTTCATGTGCTGCGATGCGGGCAGGCAGGGTGCCTGCCGTGGGGTGCCACTGCTCTGTTCATCAGCTCTGTTGCTCGGGGCAGCCTGAGCAGGACTGCTGCTTCGTTCATCAGCTGCCACACATCCTGCCCCGGGCGCTTTCGGAAGGACCCCGTCATTTGGTGCTACAGAGCTGTTCACAAGTTTCTTTTCGTATGGGGGGGGGTGTCTCCCCTCAGATAATGCTCTCCCATCATGGTGGAAGCTGTACCTGGTCGGGGGTTGCAGCAAAATCAGCAACCCTGTCCAAATTATCTGTCGACCCCTTTCTGTCTAGCCTCCCCAGGCATCGCCCCTCCCCCAGTGGAAAGCATCTTTAGTGTGAGGGCTTTCCCCGGTGGGTTTCAATCCCCGGGTAAAGGCCAGGTTCCGCCCCCTCACCAGGTGTGGCCCCCGCCCCTCGACAGGTATGGTGCTCCTCAGTGATTCCCGGTCCCGAGCTCCTTTTGCAGGACCCCCTCCTTGCCAGAGATGCTCCCAGCCTCCACGCACTCGCCGCTGGTCTGTGCACCCAGCTCGGTGTCAGCAGCAGCAGTGGGGCAGAAGGCGGAGGCAGCCCTAGCAGGCTAGGATTTGTTTAAAGCGGCAGCATGGGCTGTGCAGAGCGAGCCCGCAGAGCGCAGCAATCAGGGGAGCCCTCAGTAGCACTCCCAGGGCCTTCCCTGAGCAACAGGGGCGTGTGCTGCACACCGGGTGTCCCGAGCTTCCCATCACACAGCCCGAGCCATACTTCTCCCTCACTGTTAATCCATCCGCCTGTGTGTGTGAATTCTGTCGCCGTTCCGAAGGTCTCGTCTGTTGATGCCATCTGAGGTGTATGTGAGCCCCGCGTGTGCATCCTTTCAGCCCGAGTGTGCATATTTTAAGCCCCGGTGTGCCTTGTTGCAGTCCCTGTCTATGTGTTTCATTTCAGCACCTGTCTTGGTGCGTATAATTTCAGCCCCTTTGTGTGTATATTGTCAGCACCTTTGTGTATATCCTTTCAGCCTCTCTGCGTGCATCATTTCAGACCGTTTGCTTTATCCTTTTAGTCCTAGAGTGTTTAACCTTTCAGCCCCCGTGTCTGTTTATACCTCCAGTCACCGAGTGTGCAGCCTTTCAGCCCTTGTGTGTATCCTTTCTTCTGGGAGCCCCCGTGTGTATCCTTTCAGCTCCTGTCCGTGTATCCTTTTAGACCCTGTGAGTGTATTCTCCCAGCCCTTGTGTGTGTATTCTTTCTACCATTATTCCCGAGTGTGTATCTTTTCGGACCCGTGTGTTCTTTCAGCTCCAGTCTCTATCCTGGCAGCCCATCACCGTGTATCCTGACGCCCCCTGTGAGAGTATATTTTTAGCCCTTGTGTGTTTATCCTTCCAACCCCTGTGTGTTTCTAATTTCAGCCCCTGCGTGTATTCCTTTAAGTCGCCATGTGTGTCTCCTCACAGTGCTTCTATGTGTCTTTTTAGGTCTCGGCTAGCTTGCGCAGTCTCGCTCGCGAGATTTAACAAGCATTTACAATGCAATGGTCTCGGCATTGGTAAAGTTAGAGCTATTGGCATTGCTCATGACATTATTTTTGTTTAGGTTTTTGTTTTTAAAACATTTAAAGAAACGGCATTGTCATGAGCAATGCCAATAGCTCTAACTTTAACAATGCCGAGACCGTTGCATTGTAAATGCTTGTCTTCTACTAACTTCGACCATTTTGTGTTCAGTGACACACAGACTTCCCTTGTGATCACACACAACGTTTTGTGCGGAACACTGACCGGACAACAGATTAACAAATACTGCCATCTAGCTTTCAGTGTAAGTATATAATGAACCAAAACCTCTCTTTATTAACCTTAACTATAAATCCAACACACATTTATTTTCATTTTTCAAATTAATATTAGTGTAATATATATTGTCAAATATACACAACACATCATGTACTTCCTGTACTTAATATGTTGTTCAGTCACGCATACTTCAGACGTGCGTGTTTCATCAATTTCCGTGCTTAGACCATGCGTGGTTAAGATTTTCACGTGGTTCAGATTGCGTGCTTAAGATACGGCATGCTTCTGACTTCATTTGTCTGGCTGTTTCCCCACATAAACATCACATGACATGGGGTCCTTGGTGGGACTACTTTGGCTACAGGGACTGTAATGTTTATCCTTGTACAGACATACGGCCGGAGGGTCATGGGTGATTGTATTGCTTTGCCTGCCTTGTTCCGTATGTTTGATTCCTGTTATGAAAATACAATAAAAATATCTTATATAAAAAAAGTTGAGCAGTTTACTGAAGAGCTTCATATAAAGTTTTGAAGTAGAAATAGATCACTCCAACATCCAGAGTAAAACAAGCACTTCTCAGTTCTAATGAGTACATTTTAGTGGGAAATACATTTTAAAGCAAGGATAACTGTAATCCAAGGGGCACGTTTTAAAAAAAATCTTTATTGATATACATGAAATATATGTAACTTATTCCAAAGCCCCACCTTGGCTTAGGCAGCAACAACAAAACCCATTCTTGGGACAAGCCACTGCTCATGTGACTGGTCTGGGCATATGAATAAGGCAGTGTAGGCTAGAGATTGGGCAGTGTCCAGTACACTGGTTACTCCTAATTTGTAGGTTTCGCTTGGCAGGTAGCGGTCTGCATTGGCTATTGTTACCAATACTTGAAAATATACATAGAGTGGGCTTTTGCTCCTCTCAGAGGAGTACTTCCCTCGCTCACGTCATTCTATTGGCTGTTTGAGGTATCATTCGCCTCCTATTGAGTGCTAGCATTGCAGTGCACGAGGGGCTCCTTTACATCTCAAAAGTACATTGAATCATCATACATTATTTTCTTTATCTTAGATGTGTGTTCTATACTTTTAGTCTGGACTCAAAATGAAAGCCAGACCTACTGGCTTTGGCAATGCTTGCTTCCGATGTGGAGGTCGGCTTCACTGAATGTGTTGAAAATTCTGGTAAGATGCTTATCTTTTAGACCGAAGTACATTTCAGGCAAATCTCCAGACAGTTGCTCCCAATTATCTTCACATCAGGGGTCACCAACCTTTTGTGCAATGAGATCGACCCATGTTAAATGAAAATCAACCCCAGCTACTAACATTATTAGTGTTGGAACAGTGACACCATCAGACAAGATTACATTAGTGGCTAAGTTTAACAGCAGTGATCTCAGTGCACCAGGCAGGGTTGCTGCAAGTAATGTAAAAAGGCTTGGTCTATTTGGAATGCCTCTACACGGGTAATACTTAACACCAATAACTGCATTGCCAGTCACCAAAGTAATAATATTAGGTATACGTCTCCACACTGCCAAAGGACTGAAAACTCAAATATCACCTTTAAATATATTTTGGAAATGTAGCCATATTTCTTCAAACCTCAGCCTGAGCTCTAAAAAAAGACACATTTTCATCTCAAATACACTATCAATTTTGGTATACATATTTCAACTCAGTAAAAGCTTCTAATTTAGTAGGGTGGGCTGCACACAGGAGAACCACTTACAGGTAGCTGGGGAGATACCACTAGCTCATGAGCTACTCGTTGGAGAAGCCTGCTTCACCTTCTTCGGCCCATTCGCAATCGTCTCTCTATTCAATCCCGTGCCCAGGTGAGAGATGCTAGACCGTGGAGCTGTGGGCTCTTCTATTCCATGGCACCACTAGTTGCCTGGAAAAACCAGGTGGCACAAAATGTCAGGGTTTAACCTCGTCCAGCCCCAGTAGGTCTACACGAGCGCAATCAGAGACCAGAGCATCATATCAACAGACCTTAATGGCAGGATTTACCTCCAGTGGGAATTCATTTGAAGCGGTGGGATAGAACGGTTTCGGTTTCAAACAGTGCTTGAAATGGAAAAATAGAAGTGCAGGTACTCTGTACCAGAGTACCTGCTTGTTTCTGAGAAGTGGCGGTACTCTCCCATTAAAAGTAATACATCTCTCTTGACAAGTGCTGGTACTCTCCCTCTCAAAAAATAAAAAAGTGCTGGTACTCTGTACCGGAAAGTACCGGCCCATTTAAAGCACTGGTTTCAAAGATATCTGGTTCTGTTCAAACCCGCTCCAGCCGTAGACCGTATTCAAGGGCTTTTGGGAACACGACTTAGTGGCCTTCTACACACCCACCACCCCTTGTCGATGATAGAAATACCTGAAAACACATGTCACCATCTTTGCATTTGCAGGCTTTGCCATCCTGGAACACATTTACTTCTCAGAACGGGAATTCACAGAAACCCCTCTACTGAGAGGCGTCATCAATAAACAGTCCTCTGTCCTTCAATGAGTCATACACTAGCAATATGCCTCTGCTTGACAGACCCACGGGTTTCAAAAACACGTAAAGGTAGAGTGTACAGCGAAATAAATAAGTTGGAAACAGTAGGACTATGACTCCAAGCACCGAAATAGAATTTATAAGTGCAGAGAGGGGACATGCTTTGATGGGAATAAAAAAAAAAAAAACTTAAATATTGCATATTCACGCAGAGCAAGAGAGTAGGGTTCAGCTAATTTGAAACAGAAAAGTGGCTCACAATAGCTGCTTCCCCCACCCCTCTTCGCCTCGTTGTACAGATGAGCGGCTGCATTCTTTTAAACCTACATCGGCTCCCTGTCTGTGTACACATTTATGACGTGAGGTCGGCTTTGAAGCCATCTTCCCACATGTCGGTGGGAACTCTCACGGCATTCTCAGACTTAACTTTGACCTTCATTCGGCCTAAGGATGAAGAGGCCTCCAGCATTGTTTAGTTTAACTCCAGTGAGGTATTTCTGTTAATACTGAAGTTCCACCTGCCCAAATGAGGCCTATATGATTATTTTTAGTCCAATAATCTTTATTACTTTTTTTATACAAAAACATAGCAAATAAAATAAAAAGCAAACACGACTGTCGATCTGTTAGTAGATGTTGTTTCTGCCTAGTAAAAATATCAGGCCTTTTATTTGACAAAATATATTTTAACAGTATCCATCTCTCAGAGGCCCAAAAAGGCCAAACCTTCTCGGCGCAGGCAGGCAGGCTGACAGCCGAGAAATTGCAGCTGATCCGCCCGAAACAGCGTGCTCCGGACATCTGCCGCTGCGTGAATAAATACGTTTCTGATCCGTGAGAACTGCCACGACCTCTCAGTTCTCTGTCAAAACACAGGGATAGCAGAGACTTAATCAGGATTACACTTGAGAAAACTAGACGTTTAAACCAAATCTTCGAGCTGACCTCTCACCCGGAACTACTTGGCTACTTCATGGATGAACAGGAAGCCATTTTATTTCTCTCACAGGCACTTAGGGGCTCCCCAGTGTTTTTACACAAGTCAATGTTGCCCACCAGAAGTAATCTTTAAGGAATATGATGTGTGGACATGCCGATTAGGGCACATAAAATAATGTTTCTTCTAAAACAAAGATGCCCAGCAGAGGATCATAAGGTCTTAATCTTTACCAGAATGTCATGTTGCAGGATATCCACTTAAAGAAATATGCACACAACAAAACTAAACGATAATCATGTAAACAGTTGGTGGTTTTTCTGAAAAGTGACATGGATCTAGCTCACCTGCACTGAAGCTGGACACCACCCCAAAAATGACGCATGCATTTTATCTTTCAGCCATCATTATGGTCAGTAGTCATAAGGAGATACTAGTGTATTTCTTCACTTGCAGATTGTTGGAAAATTTCTCCTTTTCTGCAGGGTAACCCTTTTGCTGAACTCGATTTCTATTAGCGGAAGAACACTGTGCACTTTACCTCTGCTAACCAGTGGTACAGTGTTTGTTCTCCGCCTTTCAACATAGCAAAATTGGTATACACCGGATTGGTTGATTTCATTTGCCTATATGTCCCTAGTATATGCCACCAAGAGTATCAATGGCCTGTAAATTAAATGCAGCTGTGGACTGCAGCAATCATTGTGCCAACAACAGCTGAGGCATTGTAAAGCATGTCTCCGGACCTATCACTGTGGCCTGGCTGTGCAGTTTCAACTAAAAATTCGGACTATCAAAATAATCCCTTTTGACAGGCCTAAACCTTCTTTTAAATATTTATAGGTCACTCCTATGTAGACCACATTCCCCACAAGACGGGGTGCATTCTATTTGAAAGTAGGACATGTAAAAGTTTCATGTTAAACATGGTCTTACAGTGACCAGAGCCTCAAAGCTATTTTCATTGTAGCAAGGCTGGCTATTCAATATGAGAATACTGGGATGCAACTTTAAATACTAATACTGCACTTCAGGAACAGAATTAGCTAGAAAATAATTAAACAACTACTTTACTATTTTTAATATTTTTTAAAAATTCTATTCAATGATTAAGGTGATTTTTTTTCTAAATATTAATGAAAAGTAACTTCTAGAATGCTACCTTTCCCTGCCTGAAGTCCCTGGAAGTTACATCTCAATTTTGTTGCCCCACTTCTTCCACTCAGCAATCAGAATTTGAATAGATGTGAATGAGGTGTGAACTTGCTTCCAGGAGTAATCAATAGGATGATCTGAATAGGCGGATATGACCCATCTGAACCGGACACAGATTATGCAGGCATGGCTGGGAGATTTTTTTTTTTAAATCAGTGTCAAATACTGCTCAACAGGTCTGCCTTTTTTTTCTCCATATGACACTTGGGGCGCACTTCAAAGAGGCATCCTCGGTCATGTCACAGACATATGTTAGCTGACACTTTGGCAGTGCCCTTCTATTGCTTCCTCCCCAGCCAGACAGGCCTCAATCAAAGTGGGCCTCTTTTTGACAGTGTCAAAGCCTGTTTGACAGGTCTGTTGAGTTTACACATAACATTTGTGGCACACTTCAAATGAGGAAGACAGGATGCCAAAACAATGTGTGTATTCACTGTCTGGTTTCTGAAAACTCAGCTCTGTTCTACAAGACTACTGTCTCAGAGGTTGTTGTGGGACTGTCTCAAACTGTATTTTAGTGTTAGATATGAGAGGACACTAGGATTAGCACAGGAACCCCCCCCCCACACACACTCCCAGCCCTCAGAGCTCAAGTTTAGTATGGCTGAAGACTTCGGCCATTGTGGAAATGCCCAAGGTGGGTAGGGTTAGCCCCTGGGAACCTTTACTCCATTGTCTAGGGCATCCCCAAGAGTCATTCCCACCCACTAGCTCGTGCCAGGAATAAATATGGCATCTCCGGCACCTACTTTGAAACACTCCTGGGCCTGAAGAGGATCAGAAGAGAACTGAGTCTGCTGTCTGCAACCTTTGAAGAGCACTGGAAGCTTGGACCTGCTGTCTCTTGTATCCAGGGCAAAGAAGAGGACTCCAAGAGTCATAAGGTTGACCTTCCGTTTAGACTACAGGGATACAACAAGCTCCAAAACGGGTTTCCTGTAACAGCTGATAAGTGGCTACTGGACCACGACTTGACTCTAGCGGACACCCTGCAAGTGTCATAGTGCTTCTCCTGAAATCCAGTGGGGCTTTAGATGTATGAACCTGTGGTGGATTAGGACTTAAAGGACTTAAGTCAGGAAGTAAAATCTGACCAGGATGAACCTGGTTTGTGTATCCAACCTATTCTCCATTGCCATCAGCATCAAAAAGTAGGTCTTGCTTTACCATGACTATTGACTATCATTGGAGCGTTGTGCTTCTTAGCCCTTTTTTTCCTTAAAAAATTTAAAATTCATATCTCCGGTTCCACTTAAACTTTTGTCAATTTGATATACTTTTATAAAATGTAATTTTACTCTATTTTTGTAATTTTTTTTGGGGGGGTGGTTTTTTTTGTTTTGCATTTAAACTTTACTACTGTTTTTGGTACTACAGAAATACTACACATTGTCCCCAAGTTAACCTCTTCCATGCGTCGGACGGCCCCCGGGCGTCGGACGTCACAGTGGGCGTGTGCATTGGACAGCCAGGGGCCGTCCGATTTGCGCAGGCGTAGAATTCGCCCGCACAGTGGGGAAATGTACGCCGCATTGAAGCGGTTACGCCTGTCTGTTCTGTGGCATAGCTACCAAGGGGTTGAGCTCGGGTTAATTTAGTGACTGTAATGGTTTACCCGGAGTAGGATTGTAATTGTTACTTGTGGTAGGTAGGCAACCCCCTCAAATAATAATCCAATTCCTTACCCAGAATGACTAGTGTTTATATATTTTCAAGGATGTACAGATGTATGAAACTTACAAAATGCTCTGGTATAGACTTTGTGTACTTGCATGCTAAGCAAACATGGTAACTATGACACCATATATTGTGCAATACAGGTAAATATTTATTTAAATATTTCAGGAGACTTCAACAAAATCAGAAGACAAAGGCAGCGTACACACATACCAAAAAACAAATACATGCAATCACACACCGTCAGGCTGATGCCCGAGAAGTGAACCTGTGATAGCTAATGACTGGTCTCCTACTGTGTCAGGTAAGAAAATAATTTATAACGGAATTCCGTTATGTTAGTCTTCTCATAAAGGAATAAGTATGCTGAGATGTAAACAAACCACTCTATGAAGGATTATGATGAGCAGATTGCCCACTTGGTAGGTATGGCTCTATTATTACATTATACAAATATCAGCGGTTTATTTCCAAGACTTATTTGAATTGGTATATTGTGTAGTAGTTGACGCAATATATTGCTGAGCATGGACCAAACATAAGGAATTTTTCCAACATGGATCCCTGAAGACTTGTATGTACTACTGAGTATAATGAAACATGGCACGTAATTTCATGAAGTTGAAAGACTGCTCACTTGGGTAAGACAGAGGAGGATCAATAAGCAATGGAGTAGAGTCTGTTTTCTATCGCTGTGTGTACATATCTGCATGGAGTACATAGAGAAGGCTGAAAGAAAAAAATTCCAGGACTGTTTAGGTTTGAGAAAGATTGAGCAGGACCGAAACGAGTCACTGCCAAATCAAACAGATTCAACACGAAGATCCGGTGTGTGCCAGAGTTCTCTTTTCCTACATAGCACAATAGGAGAGCAAAGTTATAAGGCGTCACAGAAAACCTTCCCGTTGCAGTTAGCATCTGCCCTACAAGGTATGAATGTCTTTTTGCGATTTGTATGCACAAACTGACATGCCACCCACTGCTCTTTTCAGCGACATAGTGCAGACTCAAAGAAGCAAAGTGTACTGGACCATTGAACGCGTTCCATGGAAGGCTGAGTGCTGGCGGGCACAGAGATGGAGGACCCATACCGATAAACTCCATCCAGGTAAGCAAGGTCACTGTCTAGGAGAATTCTTTAATCACTGAATGATCCACATGAAATGAGTGGCAGGAACTAGCGGCAAGGGGACACGGACAACTACATCAACCATAAAAAACAGAATGAGAAATGGAAAACATGACAACGATATTATAAGCAGTGTCTGCATGTGCCAGTATTTTTATGTGGCAGTGGAGGACAAAGTAAAAAAAAAAAACACTCCCCCCCCCCCCCCCATATCTGGCCTCCTCCCCCCCGGTTTGGAGTAAAAGAAAAAAAAACGACAGGTCCCAACAGGCTCGGGCTCACTTTCAACAGATTTATTTTGGGTTAAGGTTAACGTGTTTCGACCGCCACCGCGGTCTTTTTCACATAATATACATACATACACACAGATATTATTTATGCCACATCAGTGTAAATAAATGTGGTCCAGTAAAACATGCTATCTGGAGTTCGTGTTCTAGTAAAAAGATTCAATCATTTGTTACTGCAGTGCAAAGGTAAAATCCCATGTTTCTGCTAAAGCAAAGCTCCACCTTCTAGATCTAATTGACCAGACTAATCCTATAGATCTTGACTACTTCACACTATGGGCCTGTCCACTGAGTCTGTGTCCGATTCTTCTTAAAAAACTATGGCCCATATGTACGAAAGGATTTTGCATTTCTTAATGGTCCAAATCACTATTTTAGGTGGTTAACAAATGCAAAATAACCTTCAGGTATGTATGAAAAGCATATGCGGCGTCACAAAATGCGATTTCTACCCAGTACAAATCGCATTTTGTGACTAATAAAATAGGAGATCGCAAACAGCGATTTCCTATTTGTGAATCAGTAACCGCATGTACATAGCATTTCCTAATTGTGACTAGTTGCAAAATGGGCATTTAGGAAATGCAATTAGCATTGAATCGGATCAGGTAGTAACCAAGTGGAAACTATAAAATGGCACCCAAAGTACATCAGGCTCTTTCAGTATGGCGGCCCTGTATGTTTTGGCAAGGAGGATGAGAATTTTGGCGGTGAGGCAGAGTAGTATGAGGAGACAGGAGAGGCTTTTTAGGATGAGGTTCACCCTGTCTGAACAGACAAAGGTGGAGATTATTGATAGGTACAGATTGAGTAGCCAGGTAATACATGAATTGATAGCTAAGTTATGAGCTCAGTTACAGGCCACAACACCCAGAAGCAATGCAATACTACCACCACTTGTGCAGGTATTGTGTTGCCTACACCCCTTAGCGTCGGGCAGTTACCAGGGGCTCATAGCGGTGGATGTCACTAAGTGCCTTTTGCAGGTTCTTTCACAGGTTCCTTGACATCATGGTGAGCAAGATCAACCAATATATCTAATTCCACAAAACCTCCAATCATTGCAGCAAAGCAAACTCATGTTCTACAGGGTAGCACAGTTCCCCAATGCCATTGGCAGTTTAGATGGCACACATATTGCCGTATGCCCCCCTTCAGCAACTAAATACATCAACAGGAAAAGCTCACACTTACTCAATGTACTGGTAGTGTTTGACACCTCCAGTTTCATATTAGACCTTGTGGCCAGATTCCCAGGCAGCACCCACTACTCATTCATGTTTCGCCACAGTGGAATCCAAAACTGACTGGTACAGGGTGAATTTCACGATGGTTTCCTACTTAGAGATTCGCACACATACACAGTGGCCAGCACGTTGTGTGTAATGAGACCTATTGGTTTTACTTTTCATTCTCTGAAGGCGAGAGTGCATGTGACTTACAGCCCTGGCTACTCGCACCATACCTGACTCCGAAGACAAGAAGTGAGGGGCAATACAACCGGGTACACAGGGCTATGTGCTCCATTACTGAGCAGACCTTTGGGGATCCTGAAGTCCTGCTACCACTGCCTCCAGAAAGCCAGTTGGGCACTGCTGGACAGACCAGATAAATGCTACAAGATCATCTTGCCATACTGTACAATATTGCAACGAGGAACGGTCTGCACAACATCACCATAGAGCCAGAAACCGACTGATGAGTTACCACCGCTACAGGTGCAGCAGGAGGGCTCACGTGCAGCACAGGGACATGCACGACGCACAGAGATCACAAATAATTATTTCTGAGGTAAGAGAAATTAGATTATCAAATGAGACAACACACGATATTAATGCTTGGTGCATAACCGAGGTACCAACTTTTATTCACATAGCAACAACATTGTAACTCGCAAGGATTGACTGTATCCTTGTGAATGTAACATTGTTAGTATAGTAACAACAAAAGTAACTGATGTGAAACAAAACAAAGGTGACTCATTCCTCCGAGTGTACAGTGCTTCACTTCTTTCTGCCTCTGGAGTTGGGTGATTTGTCAGAAACATTTGCTGTGGGGATGGTGATCTGTCAGTCCCAGAGGTGTGTATGCATGAACGCCTAGTACTTCATGCCTCTTGAAGGATGTGGCATGGAGGCTAGAGCCCTTTTCACTCTCAGGTGGGAGCAGGATGTTAAAGACACAGAGGCTGTGGGTCTGGATGTTCTCTAGGGCTGTGGTCACTTGCAAAAGCCCACGTGCAACGTCCTAACAGCAGTGCCCCATGTCAGTCTGAATGTTCACAGTTCATCTTGACAGCTTTGTTGTGGCCCCTGCCAGGCGGTTGAGCAACCGGGTGAAGGAATCAAACCTTGCCAGGTACTGCCTGTGCCTCGGTTTCTGCACAAGGTGCACCTTCTCCCTTGCCACTAGCCAACAGGCCTGCCCTTTCTTCAAGTCCTGCAGCGACTTAGACATACGTTGCAGCGGCTTAATAACCGTATCAGTTTTGTCTGCAAGCGCTGTACGGAGATTATGGACATCTCCGACCCACCATACACAGGAGCACTATCCAACATGTTGTAAGCCACGTTCTCATTATGAACTGCTGATCTTTGGCCTCTGCACTGTCTGTGTGACCTGGCCTCCGATGTTGTGGGGCTTCTGTGATTGACCCTCACCATTGTCCACAAATTCTGGCAGTTGCAAGATGTTTGATCTCCTGTCAGTAGAAGTTATGGTGATGGTTAGAGGGGTTGGATGTGTTGTGTCCTGCATGACTAGATCAGTGTCAGTAAGCCCTTCGGCTGCAATGGGTCCTGGTATGTCCAGGTTGTGATCTGTGTAAATGCATGTAAATAGTTAGTGTAAATAAATTGCAACAGGTTGGCCACAATGATGTAGTAACTCGGTTTCATGTGTCTGAGACTTGTTAATGTTGTAGTGATATGTTTGGGGTAGCAATCAGCACAATGTTCAGCAAGTAGATGATGTGTACTACAACTCCCTTAATGCATTGACAGGGTGCGGCAAAACATCTCGATGGAGCTAATCATGCTGGGAGTATGCTATATGGATTTATTAACATTCTGTTAGGTTACCCTGGATGGTGCCTGCTGGACTGGAGGTGTTTATGTCTCCTATTCCCACCACACTCTCTGGTTCCAGGGTCCCATCTATCGGTGTCTTCATGGGAGTTGGAGGGGGATGTTTTATGGGGTCCTGCACCGGTTCCACACCCCCTGCCAACCTGCTGGCCACCTTCTCCTTCGTACGTGATCTCAGGTCATACCGTCATCTGCAGATCTCAGGGATGGTCCTCTGGGTGACACCTAGGGAGTTCACCTTCTCCAGGATGCCGGTCCAGATCCGGGTCTTTTGGCTTTCTGGCACAGAGAAATAGGCCTTGACAAATGGTTGGTCCATATGGGCCACACATTCCTATGTCAGGGCTCCAGCTCCTTGTCAGTGAACTTAACTTTGTGCTTTCTGGACCCTGAGTCCATGCTCTCAGCCTCTGTGGCCATGGTCTTCTCCTGGGATGCTGTAATTCAGTGCCAGTGGTGATGGAGGGGTACTCCTTACTTCTAGCATAGGCCTCTGGGTTGTGGACACACCCTATATTCATAAACGTCCTGCTCTGCCATCATTTTGCATCCAGAGAGCTCTGTTTCCTATTTTGTGATTTCCGAATGGCAAATGCGACTCGGTAAGAATCGCTATTAGGAAATCACAGTTTAAACTCATTCCGTTTTGCGATTCCCAAATAGCGATTTCTACGGATTTGCTATTTGGGAATCACAAAATCAGAATTTCGTACATATGGGCCTATGTATAGAACTGACACATAAGAAAGCACAGCATGACAAACAATACATGCAACCAAGTAGACAGCAAATTGTTATTTATTGCCATTGATAAGGGAGGTTGTAGGGGCAACATGAACCACTCAAGGTTTTGTAATAACTTAATACGGAAACCTAAAAATGTGACCGACACAGTGATGTAGCATAGCAAGAAGTGAATAAATGCTTCATTAACAAATGGTGCAGAGAATCAGTTCCTTGCTGAACCATTTTCAAACCATTAGCAATGTGCACCATCGTGCAGTTTTAAATTACAGTAATGTTTACAGGCGAGGGAGGCAAATGGACATTAATGCCCCAATTCCTCCCAAAGCAATGATAATGAATGGAAGATTATGTGACAATGACGCGTGCATTTCATATTAGTTGGTTGGGATTGCATGTCTTTTTGCGTTTCACGGTCTCAGTTTGATGTTGATGTCAGTCTGTGCCATTCGTTTCCAGATCTTAGTCATTTTGCCTCTTGCTATTTTTTCTTTTTTCCTCATCATTCTCACATCCTCTCCTCTTTTCTTCCTCTGTTGTCTAGTCTACTTTTTCTTGTTGCACTTCCGTCTTTGTTTCCGCTACACTATCAATCAACACACTTTCATTCTCTTTCTCACTACTGTTTTTCGGCTTCCATTTTCACTCCCCCTTTTATTTCACTAATGAAACGCCATGTAGAACATCCCTTTGTGTTTCTTCTGCTTCTGGTGCAGCCCTCAAGCTTGTGGTACCAATGCATCCTGCTGAGCTCTACCTAGCATGCCCAATCTAAGCCCTGTGCCCACCCAGACATCACAGATCTAAAGGTACAGTGATAAACTACTCCTCCATCGTGGTGAAGAAATGTTGCATATTGCCCTTGTCACTCAATGTACAAGGTGCACTGCTTAATAAATGTTAACAGAGCTCCAGCATTTGGGCATTTCTATCGAAAGTGCTGCTGGGGTACAACCAATTTTCGCCTCAGTTTCCAGCACCCCAGGGCACTATGGCATTATAGAAGGGTCCACAGACACCTGTGCAGTCCAGTCCCTTTATTTTATGGGTTGCATGGTGCACATTTTGGGATTTTAAGAACGTAATACGCCTTGCCCTCATGGATAAGCGGGAACATCTTTGCATCAGCACATCTGGGGTGAGGCAGTTTATCCATGTCGCATCCTTAAAGTGCGGCAGGTACCCTATACACTAACAGACAGATTAGCGGTTTGAGCCAAAAAAAAGCAATCCCACTCATTAGGGAGAGTTGCCTAATCCAGATGTGGCAGACTGCGAAACTGTGAAATGCACTACGTATTAAAACTCAACGGAGGGAGAGCAGGCTACCATAGGACCCCATTATAACATGCATGTGCAATCGACTAAGAGATCACACATTTTTGATTTGCTACTGGCATGTTGAACAGCAGCTAATATGTTATTCTTTAAAAGTTTATAGATGTGAAAAAAAAAATGTGAAGACTCCAGTGGGGATCCATATAATGTCCTTTCGCTTCACTAACGCAAACTAGATTAATAAGGTGCCTTCTGGCCTTTTAATACTTTTCCTGTTAGATTAATTTGCATTCTAATGATGACTCAGTCAGGCGTCCTCAGTGAAACAGCTAAATATAACACAGTTTGCTGCTGCATTACAGAATGATTAAAGGTACAGTTGAACTAATTTTAGAATGTAAGAGGATGAATCCAGGAATCGGAGTTTTATGTGAAGTTATGGTAATGTTATCTATTTTATCGTTGTGTAGAACCCAAATCAAAGCAATTTGGGCACCGTACTGCATAAGATGACGCACAACTCTGCCAGGTCACATTTACACCTATGTAGTCCCCAGTATATGAACTGGGGGATAGTGAAGCATCAAAAGCTGGACCTGCCATTTGTTCTGAAGACTTTAAAAATCCCCACCATTTAAGTGGGAATATCCAAATTAAGCCTGGGCGGAGTTCTGCGGTGACCAAAAAACTCTGCCACGCTACATGGAGTTCCACAAGTGGCAGAGAATGCATGGTCATGCCTGTTACCATTGATTTTCAACCCCGGGTGTTTGTCCTGTGCTGGAAATTCAACGCGAATAGCACCTTGCGCAGCACAAGAGGGCGCGGCTTCTTTTCTGCCGCTCAAGTAGAAGGGTTCTCAACGAGAGTGGTGGAGACCACCCGCATTCAGAAATCCAACCGCCCGTGTTGAGAAATCCCTCCGGTATGTGGATTTTTCTCACTCGCCAACTTGACAGTGGGGAGCTTGTGCAAGGAAAAATCTCGCCGGTAGGTGGATTTTCCTTCCTTGCGAACTTAACATTTTTCGGAAATCCGTGTCTCCGCAGAGAGTGGAGAACTCCGCAAACGGAGCAAAGTTCACCACCCAGGCTAATCCAAATATGATGGTCAGTAGTCTGCCAGGGGAACAGAGGACATGACATCCAATGACCACGTATGGCAGCAGCTTTCCCCAAATTCCCCCATCCCCAACGGTTCTAAATTAACCTGCGAGTTGCGGTGTACCTTCCCATTAGTGTGGTCATCAAAGTGTTAGGCACCAACTGTGACCACTGGACATCCAACTGCTCTCTGCCAGGTTAAGGCTGGGACAAGAGAAGTTGATGAAGGCCACTGAAAGGAGACATTTGTGCCATGAAGATGGAAAAGTAAATCAGAGCCCTTCCATATAGCCTGCAGCTGCTGCTCCACATTCAAAGCTAACAGAAAGTGAAGTCACCGGTGTACGTATTCCTACATCCTCAAATTAAACTGGACACAGTCAGTACTATTGACAGGGAACAACTTGATTCCCGATCCAACTCAGTAACAGCAGCATCCAGAATCTGTATCCAGAATTCAGCAGGACTCCCCTATATTCCAGTATCACATGCTGGGCTCTGGTGATGGGGAAGAGGCCTTTTCAAGTAGTGGAGCAGAAGTGGTTAGGGTGATACTGGACTCCCAACCTAGGTGGAGTTTTGCCAATTCCTAGAACTAAACAAAAGCATTGAATTTTAATCCTCTTTTTAGCAAAGGCATAGCTTCAGTGGTTTATGCACCTAGAGTAATGTGCAAAAGAGCAAGGGAGATATTTACCATTGAGGGATCTTTCAGCAAGAAATAGCTGGGAGAGGTCAACCGTGAAATTTTGATTGTGTGTACACAAAGGCCAGAGGATAAGGGGATGTTTTTGCGAAGCAGAAAGAAGTGCTTTGTTAACCCCTTCGATGCGGCGCCGATTCCCGCTCAGCGCTGACCGTTTCTTGCGCGGGCGTGGTCATGACGGAACGGTTCCGTCATGAGCACAGCTCAACCGACGCTCATGACGGAACCGTTCCGTCATGAGCGCCGAAGGGGTTAATGGGCAGGATCTTATAAACAAAGGTATTTCTCTTGTGACTATTTATGGCCAAGCTGGCAAGAATTACCTGAACATATGTAGTTTAAGGGGCTACAAGCAAACCCACTAAAATTGCACTATTTCAAAAACACGGCACTTTCCAAACAATTGTGAATTTGCTGTACTTCACATGCAGCCCTCATCAGGAACATGATTTCTATATTTAATCTATAAACTTGGGTGCAGGCCAAATGGATCAAGAGTTACTAAAAATACAGTACACTGCGTGCATCTCATCTCAACACTTTGTCAAAGCTGGAGGTCACATTTCACTCATTGTTTATTCAGGTCTGAAGCCTGACCATGCCATCCAGTAACAGATGTGGGTAAGGACTTTTGTCATTTAATTCAAGAATGGCGGGAAGAATTATTCAATCATCTCATAATGTTTATATCATGTTAACATCATGCTGTACTGTCATGGTTTTTGCAAAACTTTATAGCGGGAGGAAGTAAGCTGGGGGTCCTTTGTCAGATTAAAAAAAAAAGAAATAAGCACTGGTGAAGTAAATAGGTCTCGTTTATATGAGAGCTACTGGCTTTGTCAATATGCTTTAGCAATATTATACAGCAACTGTGCAGCATGGCTAAAAGTTAAGATTAGAAAAAAGCGCTAGGAAGTTGCCAGCACTAGCCACATCATAGCAATAATTTTCCAGGCAGGAAGGGGAAAGCAACGACGGGGGAGGGGGGGGGGGGGGTTGGATATAGATGGCAGGTGGGGAACGGAGCAAGTGTCTGCACGGAGCAGGTGGTGGAGAGGGCCTACGAATATGCACTCTTACAGAGTGCTGCAAGTAAAAACGAGAAAAGTAGCTCATGGTCCAAGTGCTCCAAGTGAAGCCAGCACATAAGGACCAAAGAGAAACAGGGAAATTAGAATGACTATGAAGTCAGCCAATGGTAACCAATGGGCAGGCTTTAAGCTCCCTGGTAGTAAACAAAATGTCTGCCAAGTGACAGTGCATGTGCTGTTTCAAACGAGACCTTAAAATGGCTAACAGCAAAATAAATGTTATTGGTCTCAAAAAGCACACGTCCATACTAAGCCGTGGCAATTAAGTGAATTACTGTTTGTGTGGACGTGCTCCTTGTGAACAAGCAAACGGTCTTCACAGACACCAAAGTAAGCAAATTGCTGGAGGATTTGCATACTGCCCCATGCAGCATCAGCATGCTGCAGTGGGCGGAAGAACAATGTGAATGACAACAACAGACCATTGGATGAAGAGAGCTGGCCAGAAGCCCCTAAAAGTATATTATACTCACAATTTTTGTAAAATCAAAAAGTCTTGGCGAATGCCAGACCTAAACCAAAAGAAAGTGAGTCTTACATTACAAAAGAAGAAATTAAACTTTTATATCTGCAGAATGCAACACTAATGTAACTGATGGTGTTGATTAAATGGCAGCTCTGTGCTTCCGCACAAGGCCTAATCAATAATTGTTGGTAAATAACATTTAAAATAAAATATGCTCGCTGTGATAGTTTTAGTTACACTTTTCTAATAAGAACACATAGTGTTCAACATAATCTGCCTTTGATTGGGAAATATAATGCTGCCTAATATTCCTTTCAGCTTTCCCTAGTCACATTAATCACTTAACCTGAGGGTAATTTAGGCCTCAATTGTTAAATAATACCTGAACATGGGCCATTGGATGGGTTATAAATCAATAAAATCTAAAATGCCGTCAAAGGATAGGAGTAAAGGGTGCTTGAGGTGGACACTGATGTTTGAAGGTACATGTAGGGTGGCCTAGAAGTTTGACTTTGGTTTTACAAGGCGGACTGGGTCTAGTAGCATGGACACTTTTTGAAAATGTTTTGAGGATTTGGAGATGAGAGGAGGAGTCTAGAAAAGCTATTTGGGGAGGGTGGGAGTGGGGTTTTAGGGGCATTCTGGGCTACCCAAGTAAACACACACATCTGGCACACTTGCTCACTGTAGCCATTATCGTTGCTTGTTTAAACATTTTCCAGTGACTGATGTCCTACGTTAGAACACTGGAATCTAGGTAGAGGACACTGGAATGGCTCAGGGCCAATAATGGCTGGTAGAGAACTTCTGTTCCAACATGCCAATGCTTGTCTGCGTTACTCCTTTTTCAATTTAGAATATTTGGCTCCAGTGGGCGGCAGTTGTAACTGCATGATAGCCCTTCTACCCCGGGCTATATGTGTTCTTGAATGCCTTCAGCCTCGTTATATACCCTCTCCTGCAGCTTAAGCCTATATTATCACATATTATTATATGTGCATTTGTAAAGTGCGCGTTCACTCAAGTGTTCGAGTCTCTTAGTGCCGGAAAAAAAAGAGGTTTACTTTTACCTCCTCATTTTCCGGACTTTGGAAGGATGAAAGGCTAAGTGGACCTGCCGGGACTCAAACCTCTGAGGTCAAATCCAGATCCCTGGAGTGGATGCATTAGTCCACCAACCTGCTCTGGTGTGGGACTTATAGCCCAGCAGCTGGCTAAAACAGTATATTGTTAACATCGCTGTTGTGCGACACTTGAGCTTCATGCATTTTACTTTGCATTGTACCCATTATACATACACAAGTATGTTCATTTCTCAGCTGAACATTACAGCTTGGTTTGTGTTAGAACAAAAAATGCTCCCAATCTTTTCGTTGACTAGTGGAGTCCTGCTCTTCACTTTCGCCATTTTACTTTGATTGTGGGTGTTAATGTGTAATCTATACGATTAAAACATATAATTAAAAACCTCCCAACCACAGGAAGCTTTAAAAGAATATGAAGCACACATTAGTAATCTATTCTGAGACCTTGCCAATTCTTGCTTGCAGCATGCATTCTAAGATCTGAAATGGCATGTATGTACATTGAAACCCCAAGTAATACAGACACAAAATGTAAGCACCTCTTTGCATCATTAATAACTATTCCATTATGACTAGCTACAATATTCATTTACCTCTTGTACGTTGAACAATATCAACTTGACAATACTATGCTTAAAGTAGTTCAGCTGCCTTTCCTTTATAAATGCGTGACAAGATGTATAATAATCGCGTGCAGCAGAGGAGGAGGTACTGCGGGATGAGGCGGTGAGGGGAATGCGGAAACACCCAATCTCCCTAGAGTGGGCACAACTGATACACCGATTTACTCATGAAACTACACAACCTTCCTCACAGACGTACTCCCAATCGTAGACTCCACCCGTATCCCCCCAGAGACAAGTGGAAGATAACGTACGACCAGACGTCACCATCTAAGTCACTACAATGAAACGGCCCCAGATCCCCATAAAACACATAGAACCACATCCTCACGATTCCCCCCATATATTTGATATTGCACCATAGACTGTAACCACAAACAATCATATCGCACCAATAACTCCGCAACAGTTTTTCCCAGTTCACCCCCAAGGTTAAAGGTTATTCCCCCCACATTGGAGGTTCCGTCACCGATGATACCTCACTGGGAACACACAAGTCCCCCGAACACACAAGTCCCCCAACAAGTGAGAATACACCACAGAGGAATGCGAAAGAAGCACACAAGGATCCCTGACTAAAATTGACACACCAGACCGAGGGCTCATACATATCCTAGCACCAAAGCAGAAATTGGACACGGGAGAACCCTCGGGATGACTACTATGCCATGTTTATACTGCTGTAACATGTAATTCGCAATAACGTCGTTTTTCTTTTTTCCCCCCCCTTAAAGTGATTTCTCGAATGATAGATGCACACTAATGTAATTTCCGAATGTAATGATTTTATTGTTGATATGATCAGTGTCATGAAATACAAAATCCCAATTGCAGTTGAACGCAGCCTCTAGTCCGAAGGCCCCTAACTCAGTTGCCCCTTTCTAACTGCTCAAAGTCCTGCATGTTTGTTTTTTAACATATGGGAAAAAAAACAAATATAAAAATAATGGTGTGGCTCAGCACACCAGACATGGCACTGAAGTGTACCGGTTTTCAGGCGTCTGTTCACAGGTGATGAGGCTAACTGTTCTTACTCACAGTGAAGACAGACAATGGATTTAGAGGAGTGACCCACTGCCCATGCTGTACGTTGTGACTGGCGGAAACAAAAACGAAATTACACTACAACAAACCGACAAAAGTTATATTGACTTTTGTTTTAGGAAAACGGGGGGCTGACCAGACATGTAAAACTGTCTCAAAGCCGGACTTAAAAATTCAGCTGCCTGTATTCCTTCCCATAGACAGGGCCATTGGAATTATGCTATTTTGAAGACAAAGTGTTTACTGCACACTTATGGACTTGCCACATAATCCTTTATCTGTCCTAATTTCAAGATTTCAATAAAAAATAGTTTATATCTCAAACAGATCAAAATCTACAAAAAAAAAAAAACAGCTGAAGCAAAGCCAATAAGTTAGGTGTTGGCTTCCAACTTTTAGGTATAGTCAATGCTTGTTTTGTTGCCATGATCTTGCAAAACCTCACCGATTGGGAAGCTGTTGGGCCCTTGTCAACCTAAATAAAAAGAAAACAAAAGAATTGGCTAAAAGCAAAAATAGTTTTAGGGCTGCAAAAGTACACATTGTCACAGTAGTCCCAGGTATTGAAGGAAACTGTGTGTGGATGTGCTTCTCGCGAAAGAGCAGAATGCCCTCACCGCCAATGGCTGAAGGCGGCTGACCTTTGACCCATGGTGTACAATATAGCAGGAGTAAATGATATGAATGACAACAGACTAATGGCCAAAGACTGGCTGAAAGTCCCTATAATTATATTTTTCATATAAGTTTAGTAAAATCAAATGGTCATGGCCAATGCAAGACTGAAAAAGTGCAAAATGGGGAGGTGCTAGGTAGCAAATGACTCTTTGCAGGAGTTAACTGGTCAGTTGATGATTGTGCAATTCGGCTGTTAAACTGTTATTGAGGTAATAGTTTGGCCCTAACAGTATCGATGCGAGTTAAAATGACAAAATAGTGAAATAATACCTTCACTAACTGTGTCACATTATGCTGGATAATTCCCTGCCACAGGCTAAACCACAACGTCGCGTGCCCACCTCCCCTTCCTTAAAATAACAGCGCACTCCATGTAATCAATCCATCCCACACCTTCCAGCAAATTCATCACAGTTCATGACATGATCCCATGAAAGAACAATCCACCCACCATAACCATGCAACTTCTGAAAACACCTGATCCAAACTCTAGAGCATGAACATACACTAGCGCGAACGGCCACCAGCAAGCCTTTCGTTTTGGTCAAGGCCCTTGTAACAGTCCCTCATTCATTCAACACCACAAATGCAGGAGAGAATGGGACAGTTGTCTACCAAAGAAACAACTGAAGTCATTGGCACACTAATAACATACCTTATAGAAAATGAACAGAAGACACCACAGCCAGAAGGCAGCCAGCGTGTATGTATAAGTAAATCAATTTCCTCCATAAGAATACCAAAAACTCTACATTGCCAGGGAAAGGTGGGCTACTAAAGGAAAGGTTCATATGTATGAAACATGTCCGTGCGGAGAGACTAAAAAATGAATATGACAATGCATACTCCTACAAAAGGTTTTCAAAGAATGACAACAACTTGCTGCTGCGCTTAACCCAGAAGCAAAGGAGGTGTGTAAGAGATACAGTCGCATTGTCGCGTGTGCTTCCCACCTCTGAGTAAGACTCTGTTACCAGGTTTTGTTCATTCCAATCTACACAATTTGGGACAATAATCGCATCAAGGCCTGAAATTAAACCTTGTAATGCACTTGTTCATCCTTTTTAAAAATCTATTCTGCGAAAAATACATTAATCATCAAAATGGAACGGTTTATTGTTTTTATGTATAAAGATTTCCCCTTTTCTCGAAACTTGATGGCCCAGAAGGCATGTGTTCTGGTTCAAGAGAGAAACAATTTCCCTGATATGGTCTCACTCACTCACTGCTACACTTAAACAAGTACCCAACAACTGGAAATTCTGTAAACTAGGTTAAATATCTGTTTTAACATGTGGTAGTGTAAATTTAGCACAGTGACTTTAGGGGCTTTAAAACAATAAAGCACAGTAAATTTCGCAATTTTGGATCTAGGAGGACCAAAGTTTTTGTGATGGGAATCTCAGTCATGTAAAATGGCTACCGCTGCGGTTTAAATCCAAAAGATCAGGCTGCACAGCCTGGAGGGTTTGCTGGTTCAATGCCCTCCCAGTGCAGTATGGGAGGAACCATCTATAAAGACTGAGATGACAGTGTGTAGCCGGCGATCTCAAGGTCACAGTTATGTATTTGGGCCATACACTTAAAATACTTCATGGAACAACAGCGTTCCGGTCCACTGCTGCACCAGAAGAGGCCCTGCAGCCTTAGGAGAGAAGGATGTGAAATGCTGCCCTGCATGTGGACTAGACGAGGATACCTGCAGATTCTAGTTCATTTATGATGATCTAGGTTTATTCCTTCCCGCTTTCATTGAAGCACAGAGGAGTTAATACCCAGAACGTATGGGTCAGCAGAGCCTTCTAAATTTGGAATGGGAAGAGATGTGGTTTTGTAGTAAAAATCACACCTTAGTATTCAACGTAGGCCTGGGCGGGATAATACAAACCAGATGATCAGGCTAGCCACGGTTTTTTTTTTGTACTAATTTCTCTTATTGATTTTGTAATACATGATACGCAAGACAATGGTAAGTGATACTCTCAAAGAGTCAGACCAATTGAAATAAAGAGTTTAGAATGGAAAGAAATGAAACCTGGAAATCAGGACGTCCTGCCCCCTCCCACGTCTTAACAGTAGGTGCTGGCGGCCTGGGGCGTAGGGCTTGGTTTACACAACAACTTTAGAAAAATCCGCAAGTATAGATTTTGCTATAAGAGTGTTTAATTTCAGAAGCAGTCAAGGGAAGACCATCTTGAATTGGATTTACACTGTTCGGGCTAAGTTGTGCTGATATTTCCATGCTAAGCATTAGCCACTGTTTATTGACCCACAGCACTATTTTCAGAGGTGCTTTCTTTTTTTCCAGAACAGTGCGATAAGCTGCTTGGCCACCCCAAGCACGTGAGTGAGGAGAACCCAATCTTGAGATTCCAGTAGGTCAGACTGGAGTCACAGAAGGATGAATGCCGGGATTGCAGGGATGATGAACCCCAGAGCACCTTTAACATGAGAAAAAATATCCTCCCAGACTATGAGGAGGACTGGATAGGACCTCCAAGTGTGGGGTATGAACTTCCAGTACTCCAGACATCTCCAGCAGGTGCCGAACACAGAAGCAAAATTGTTGTGCAAGCGCACTGGCATAATGTACCACTGACATCACTTAGTACGCAGACTCCATATGCAGAATGCTCCTAAATGCCATTGGGATATCAGACCGTGTCATCTATTCCTCCTCCGCAATTTCCTTCCCCAGATCCCTCTTCCATCCCTGTGGGTTTTGCCATTTCTTTATTGGTTTGCCCTGGTGTAATGCCCCAAAATGAATGCCTAGTGGCTGCTAGTGCACGAGTGGAGTGCCCAGAGCAGAAATGGCGGTAGGGAGGCCTATCTGATTCGGTCATGAACTGAGCGATGGATTTGATACAGCCTTGATGAAATAGATACTCTATTGTTATGCACTCCCCTATAACCAATGTTAAAAGCTGTATTTCTTTAAAGTTCAGTTGAATTTGGACTTGTGATGGAACGGAGGAATGGGGATACGTGAAGATCAGTTACCACTTTCAATTATCTGCTCTAATATTTCTCGCACATTTTTCTCCTACGGTTGACAGGTACTCAAACCAAGAAAAGTACAGAGGCCTCCACCAATTCAGATCTTCATTGGTCTGTTTCCCGACGATGGGCAAATTGGCTTCTCTTCAGATCTTCAGCCAGCTGGTCAGGATCAGTCCAGTCACAGAGGAAAAGGGAGGTGGACTGCAATCTATCCGCCACATCTAGAGGTAATGTCGGGTTCAAGGCTAGCCCTTTTTCTTAACGACTTTAAAGTAAGAAACTCTTCCACACTAATCAAGTTCTTCTACTGGCGTAAGAAGGTAATGCTCTGGGTCTGTCATGGCCAGTAGGACATCACCAGCCAAAAGGCTGAATTTGCTCCCCTCCTGCAAATGGGATATCCTTGACTTCAGGTTCACAACTGGTCTTTAGGGCGAGTGGCTCGATCACCAGAACAAACAGGAGAGGGGAGATTGGGAAACGTAATGTCTTTCTGGCAGAGGAAACACAATGACCTTAGGCCATTTACACACATAATCATTGTCAGCTTTTATATCCAGACAGAATACACCTCACAATCTTTTCCCGAGCCATACATTATACAGTACAGCGTCCAGGAGCTCACATCTCACCCAATCAAACAGTTTTTCAAGGTCCAGTGAAAGCAGACAGGTTATTCGACTACTGTTGTCACTTTCCATTAATGCTTAAACTCTTAACTGCTGATCAAACCACTGTCAATGGGAGCCTTTGCGAGGAGACTTCAACTGACCTCTGTTTGATCCATTCCTGTCAAGGGCACGAGGCCCGACCAGATAAGTGTTGCAGTGTTTGTATCGGCACAGGTGGAGCTACGCTGGGTGGTAAGACATTTTTTAATTCCTGCGGATTCCGGAGGTTTTCATCACAGAAATGTTAGGAAAAATGCATGATTTCAGACAAAGTTTGAGGCTTGCTGGGCATTGTGGGTAAGAAAACCTCATAGGATCCCTGCAAGCCACACCACCCTGGTATCCCCTGGTTGTCTAGCTTTCAAAAAGGTCTGTAGTTGGTAGGTTTCCGTAGGTGGCAGCCAAGCATGGCTCCAAATCCCACAGCTACCTCTATTGCGGAGCTCTCCACGTAGTACTTTAGGGCCTTTGTGTCAAGGTCTCTTGGGCCACCCACACTAGTGAGGTACCATTTTTATCAGGAGACTTGTGGGAATGATGTGTGGTAGGAAATTTGGGACTACCCGCAGATTCCAGAAGTTTACCTCACAGAAATGTGTGGAAAATGTGTGTTTTTAGTCAAAGTTTGAGGTTTGCAGGACATTGTAGATTAGAAAATTGTGTGGGATCCAGGCAAAGACTACCCCGGATGTATAGTCTTTAGAATGGTCTGACAAGTCTGGTAGGTTGAATACCCTATCCACCCCCCAGGAGGGACAGCAAGTCTTTTGGGCCCTGAAGTGGGGGGGGGGGGCATCCCCTGGGGATAACTGTCCCTTTCCACCCCCAAGGGGACAGAAAGGCTGTCTGCTTTGTTTTTGGGGTGGGGGCATGCCATGCACATGAAAGTAGGGGGGGAGCCGCCACCCCGTTGTTTATTTAAAGAAAATAAATCCCTGGCATCCCACCTCTGTTTAAAAAAAAATGCTCTGCCTGGAGTTTAGCGTGATTTCTGCCTCCCGCGAAGCACATTTGGAGTAATCCCCCCCCCCACTCCACCTGAACCGGGGGATGGTCCGAAAGCCTAATGCCTCAACTAAATGTGGCGCCCCCACTCTTAAATTATGAAAAAGTCCCTTTCCTTAAGTCTAGTGGACTTTCTGCTCCCCCCCCCGGACAGATTCGGGGCAATTACTCCCATCCACCCGCGAAGGGCAGAAAGACTGACGCCCTATTCAAATGGGGTGGGGACGTGGACAGCCCCCATCCCTATATTTGAAAAAATGAATTCTTTCTCTGGCGTCTAATGGGCTTTCTGCCCTCCCCCTTTCAGGGCTCAGGTCAGGGGTACATACCCCCATCCACTACCCCAAGCGGGTCAGCAATGCTGAACATTTCAAATATGCTGGGGAGCACATGCACTAGCATAAGGGGCCACTCCACCCCCCCCCCCCCCCATCATTGGTGCCTAGTGGATGGACCACTGCTTGGAGAACGCACTCCTGTGACGCTCCCCAAGCAGAGATCCCTAAGGAAGATGTACCATTGGAATGGAGTTTTTCTCCCCTTTCCAACAGTACCTCTACCACCCCAATCAGTGTTCGGGGTGCCATGGTATCATTTTACTTTCACTTTACTGTAATGATGTCAGCGCACCCGCACGCTGATTGTCATTACAGTAAGGGCTAAAAATCAGACTCCGGCTGCTCAGGAAGATCTTCCCGAGCAGACTGAGCTTAAAATTAAATAAAGGTATCCCTTTAATTTACTTTCCAGCGTCAGCTAGTCTGCACGCACTGGGGGAGGGGGGCAGCGAGAGTGTTGGCCATTGGTCGAAACACGCACTAAAGGGGTTAATGAAAACAACCAGGTCTACATCAATAAAGATCCGCACCAAGCTTTCTAACTTGTTTGTTAGAGTTTGTGAAAAGGTTTGTGTGAACCAAGAGGAGATGCACTCCTCTAGAGATCATTCCCCAGCCTGGGTATCCCTCACTTCAGTAATAACTATGGGTTTCTCCAGAGAACTCCATACTGTCCCAGAGATGGTTGGAAAGCACACCCTTTGCGGTACACTACTGCCTCGCCCTTAGTGTAAAGGTACTGAAAGATGTCATGAAAGGTCTCTTGTTTGTCGGAGGGATTTCAAGAATCCCTCAATCTCTCACCACTGTGGCACCCTGTACCAGATCTCAGAATACACTCGCCTATAATTTTCAATTACTTTTCTTTAGGGCCACCCTAATCCAGGTCATCTCTAGTGAAGCATGGTCGGAGATCAAAATGTCAGCGATGTCTACCTCTAGCTAAAGCAAACAAGAGATTGTGACATGCAAATGTAGTCGATGGCATAAATATATGGTGTGAACATGAGAATAAAGTGTTATCACTGTAGTGGTGATGGAGATTTCTCCACACATCCATAATACCCCAGGTTGTGAGTTCCATCTTCAGATTCCCTGGCATGGCACCCTCACTTCTGTGAGAAGCTCTTGAACTGCTCTACGAATAAGAGTCTTGTCCTGTGTCTAGGGCGTAAATGTTGATTAAACGCATACACCCTATGATGAAGCAGCAACCGGACTCTAATATAGTGCCTATTTTTATCCTACCACTAAATTAAGTCTCGCCACTCATATGAGCTGCATACATATGAAAGCAACTCGGTTCAGTCAGCAGACGCCCAAAATTGAACGGTACAGCATTCATAGGGCGTTTAAAAGTGGCCACGTTGTAATAAGAGAAGTCTCTTAAAGGAAGAAAATATCAGGGTTGTGAGTCCTAATCTAACTCCACAGCTGCTGCCTCTTACTGGGGTAATGTACTCCTATTGTACTAATGGATAATAATTGGAATGATTTGGCAGAGATGTTTATGTGTCTCCTTTTGTGGTAGACTAATAAGCCACCTAAAACCTGGGCTGCTTAAATCTGATCTTCAGCTACAGCACTGGGGATGGATGAGCGGGCAAGAGCCACCATCAAGGCGGAGACATTGAACTACCTGAAAATAGAGAAGAAAAATTCTTAGGCAGCGTAGCATGAGAAAAAGAAAGAATTAAAAACATATCCAGCCCGCTCTCACCCAGAGCGAGTCATAACATTTCGTCAAAGTTATAAAAGACAAAAACAACCATCTCCCAGTAAGCAAACATGACAATGAATGCATAGCAGGAAGAACGAGAGAGAGAGCGGTCATAATCCCAGGGCGAGAGGAATGGTTCTCCGGCACCTCCCCTCAGTGATCCCAAAGGTTCTGGATCTTCCAGGGTGGCCACCTTGCCTCTTCAAGGACTTAGCCCTCTGTCCCCCGAGTGGCATTGTCCCCCCAAAAACTTCAATGTCTTGCCAGCCATTATTTCCTGTGGTTGTAAAGAAGGTCTCCTCTTCGTCCAGCTGTACTAGATTTTGTCCCTCCTCTATATTGTAGATTTTAGTAGGTAAAGCAAAGTCTTTGGGATTCATACACAACAAACTTTAGCAAAAAATGATTGATGGCCACTGTACAGCACTCGTAACTTGGAATGCTGGCTCTATGAACAGGATCACCAGAGGACAGCCCAGTTGTTAGTTTTCTCCAAACTGGACCATGGAACGCCCTTATTCACTGGCATTCCAAAATCAAGACTACCACCTCTAAAAACGGCATTAAATTTTGCAGCATGGTTAATCACTAACACAAAGAAAAGTAAACACATCTTGCCCGTCCTGAGTTCACTGAATTGACTCCCCATCAAAAAACGATACTTAAGGCAGTATTTATACCGCATGAGGTCCAACACTACAACACCCAAAGTTACTCAGCACATTAACAATTTATCATAGGAGAAACATACTCCAGAAAAAATAAGTACGAGTATTTAAAATTCAAAAAACACTGCAACAGTGATTATCCAGGGTGGGCCCTAGCTCTGGGTTAAACAATCCCCCAACCTGAGGAAGTCCCCTTCATACACTGCATTCAAGGAAGGATTGAATAGGAATGTCCAGTGCTTCAGGCCTTTTGGGAATCAGTGGTGGCCTGAATGAATGGTGTCTGTGGTGGTGACTAGACTTCTTCAGCTAAGTGGAGTCTCTTAAATGTGTGGGAGGCTGGGCTGCGTGGAACAGGTTTGGGTGACGATTGCAAAACGAAACATAGCCCGTTCATGGGGGTAACGTCTGCACCACTTCTCCGAGACCCGAAATAAGACATGGACTGGTGTATGGTGGCGGAGAAGGTGATGTACATAAGTAGGGGTTGCCCCAGCAAATGGGGGACGATGCAGGGCAAATGCAATGTTTATTGGGGCAGTCCATGTGCTGCTCCCATACTGATGTCTTCGAAGTCAGACACCGTCAACAGTGTTACAATTAAATATACAGCAAAATGAAAAGATATTGTGATGGCGAGAATTTTCGTGTCAGGGTTGGACCATATTGTACATGTCAGATATATTTGCCAGATTATTCTGCAGCTGCTGTGGTATATTGGTTTGTTTCTTTTACTTCATAACCCATAAAAAGATGTCATAAAAAACAAAGGAATTAATAATTCCTAGCCCAAAACTAATAACAGTTCCATACACATACAAATATATACACCCACACACAAAGAAGAAGGGAACCTTGAGTAGTTCCCAAATTTTTGGTGGTGAGCAGCTCATTTATATGGCGCAATAAAAACACCACTGACACCCCAACTAAAACTACACAATTCAAATGTCTGCTTTTCTGGCAGTCTTTTTAAGTATAGGATTAACATAATTCCATGCACAAACTAGAAAAGTGACACAGTCTTTTGCCATTGTTGCAGTCTTCGAGCATAGGATTCGCCCAGGCTTCTACAACCAATAGTTCTTGAGCTACTGGTAGCGCGGCACGTACCTGTGAGTAACTCTCCTGTGTGCAACCCAACCTTTTACATTAGACGCTTGTACTTGATGCAATGAATATAGCTAAACCAATATTAAGAGTGTTTATTTTAGTTGAAAATGCCAGTATTTTCAGAACTCATTAGCTGATGTTTCATGAAAATGTAATCAATTTTCAAAACATACGTAAAGCTGATATTTTGGTGCTAAACAATATGGTGTTTGGCAGACTTCTTACTAATATCATAACGCCGTTACCAATGTTGAGGCATTCCAAATTGATGCATCTTTTTTTACATTACTGCTGGCAACCCTGTCTAATGTACTGAGGTGATCACAGCTGGTAATCTCGCACACAGTGGCCACTAAAGTAATCTAATCTGGTGTGCTCACTACCACAACACTAATAATATAAGTAGCTCGCAATGATTTTCATTTAACATAAGTAGTCCTTGTTTACCCAGGTTGGCTTGGATGGTATTTCACCACTACAAAGCTGTAATACCGTGCCTGGGGTGGTAAAAGGCTTTTGTCATTTTTCTGCCCTGCGGCAGTAACCTGCTACTTCCTTTCACAGCCCCTCAGTCGTTAATTTCGGACTCGTAGTGGGTACCTTAGCACTGGAAGAGGGTCAGATCTGGGGTTAGGCTTATGGTTAGCACATATAATGTAAGACTTGCCTGCGAGGTCTCGATAGTTATGGGACGTGTTTTCACCTGTCTTCCGGTGGGTGGTCCTCAATAAACGACCCTAATCCTCTGTAACATGCCATGGGGCGCGCTCATCACATCCAAATTGTTTAGTAACTTTGCCCCACCAGCCGCTTTGCGTGCAAAACTCGCAGTGCCTGCCTTGCTAATGGCGGGGAAGTCAGTACAGTTCTCGGTGACTTGACACCGCAGAAGGCAAGCGGAATACAAACAAACAAACAACCCAGCAACAACAGAGTCTGCTAAGCATGTTTGAGTATATTGAGAGCCAGCCGTGGGACTTTGGAATTAAACAGGCAGTCGCTGTAGGTCTATGAAACACACAATACATCCAACAACTGGACTTTATGAAATAAAGTTACTGCCTTTTATACAGCGCATACTCTGGCATACCGGTGTAGTCTGCTGACTGGGCGCAATCAATACCATTGCAGCGTTTGGTCTCCAGACCTCAGTCTGTATTTTGCGAGACGTAGCCTGAGGTCTGTGCGTAAGAAATAGCCATTTTTGCAGCAAAGGTCCCGGAAACTCATTTGACAGTAGCTTATGTGAGAATTGAAAACGAGGGTACGTTCCCCATTCAAACTCATCCATGCCTAATTCTAAACCTACCCATGATTATTTGGTCACGTGGTGTAATACGGGCCCAGTACCTGTTTTTTTTATGAAATGCCAAAAACATGGCATCGAGCCATCAATGCAAGTGTTTTGCGCTTTCCTCGCATTCACAGCTGCACATCGTTACATACACGTCGTAGCATTAAAATGAATCATACCTAAACGTGTAATATGCATTTTTTCATAAATTGGCCCCTGCCATCACCCACGTAATGCAAGGTATCGCAAATCTGAAGCGTGCATTTAAAACCCGTGTTAGTTGTGGCACCAAGAGGGCGAACATGAGAAGCAGCTGCGTGCGGTTTCCACGAGCAGACGGCTGCCAGGGGTCACGCACTGAGAGCCCCCAGCCAAATGACATGCAGGAACCCACAGCATAGTACCCCCAGGGGCACCCCGCTTACCCCCCTCCCCCAAATTAGGTTACTCAAAGAAGACACAAGAAACAGTTGTAGATGGGTAACAAATGCTGCAGGATTTATTACATAATTTCCAGGATATGTAATAGGTGGGTTATCTTACGGGCGATCCAAGGGCAGGCGGCCATCTACTTCACCTGCCCCGCCTGATGAGCCGGGCAGCACGGGAACGACCCGCAGGTGCTGCCCCCCAAGTGATTCTTTTTCGATCACGTGCCGTTGAGATTCTACTCACACCCCCCCTCTCGGGGCGGAGCGTCGCATAGCAAACCCCCGGTTGTTCAGGCCCACAACCGCCCACAGGCCTAGCGGGGCGCCGACCGGCTTCCGGGACCTCTCGGAGGCTCCTCGTTTTGGCTCAGGCACCACGTGGTGCCGCGCAGAGGTACCCTTTGTACCGGCCTGCTTCCAGATCGCCCTGTAACTCCGCCTGCAACGAAAAGAAAACATTAAAACGTTCAGCCAAAAACCCCACCCCACCACACCACGCCGGGTAAGCGGTAGGGAGGGTAAAAGGGCGAGGTGGGCGACAAAGAGGTCGCCAGTGAGGGTGGGGGAAGGCTAAATAGCCTTCCCCTCACACCTGGGCCCGGAAGTGACGCGCCTTTCGCGTCACTTCCGGCCCCCTACACGGAGGGGGGCACGATCAGGAACCCTGCCCCCGCCCCCCCCGAAGTATGGAGTGGGGAGGGGTGACCGGGGCCCCGGGGCCACTAAGGCGCCGACCGCCGAGTGGCCCCCTGCGGGGGCCGCGGTCAGCGGCATAGTACCCCCAGGGGCACCCCGCTTACCCCCCTCCCCCAAATTAGGTTACCCAAAGAAGACACAAGAAACAGTTGTAGATGGGTAACAAATGCTGCAGGATTTATTACATAATTTCCAGGATATGTAATAGGTGGGTTATCTTACGGGCGATCCAAGGGCAGGCGGCCATCTACTTCACCTGCCCCGCCTGATGAGCCGGGCAGCACGGGAACGACCCGCAGGTGCTGCCCCCCAAGTGATTCTTTTTCGATCACGTGCCGTTGAGATTCTACTCACACCCCCCCTCTCGGGGCGGAGCGTCGCATAGCAAACCCCCGGTTGTTCAGGCCCACAACCGCCCACAGGCCTAGCGGGGCGCCGACCGGCTTCCGGGACCTCTCGGAGGCTCCTCGTTTTGGCTCAGGCACCACGTGGTGCCGCGCAGAGGTACCCTTTGTACCGGCCTGCTTCCAGATCGCCCTGTAACTCCGCCACAGCCCTGGAGGCGGCTAACCGTCGCAGCCAGGGCCCCCCACCAACCCGCTATAGTCTTACCTGCCACCTCTCCTATCTAGGGCTTCCTGCGACTAGCTGGAAGGGAACCGTCCTAGCAGAAGGGAGAGTTTGAAATTCTGCCACTTCATGACAGTGTGACAGCGCTAGCGGGGCTCAAACCTTGTGAGATCCCTTATATCCACAGGCCAAAAAGATGATTCTGAAGTTTTGCCACCTTATGACACTTTGACAGCGTTTCCTGGACTCGAAACCTTTGTCCTGTGAGACCATTACAACCGTAGGCACAAGACCTACCATTGAGCTATGGCTCCAGGTTGTTGAAGAGTTTGAAATTTGCCAACTTCTGACACTTTGACAGCGTTTACGGGACTCGAACCCAAGACTTACCAGTGAGCTATAGCTCCTGGTGTTGTAGATGGCCCCATCAAGGCCCCCAATGCCCGAGACGCTATCCTAATCGGAATAGGGTCTGCTGAAATAAAGGACCCATTGGGCCTGGGGAGATGTGCCAAGAACTATTCGCCCCCCATGCGGGCAGGTTACCCTCTTCACAATTATGGGCCTGCCCTCTTAGGCTATGAAGGCGAGAAGGGGTTTACTTAACCTTTGGCCAGCCCCTCTGATTGCTAAACCCGGGGCACAGGAGAGCTCCTCGCTGCCAGCGCCTGACCATGGGCACCATCCCCTATTCCTTATGGGAATTATGCCCCTACAGATCCCTCAGTGATGTAACCCCCTAGGCGTACCAGCTTCGGGAATCTATCCAGCTTAAACATTGCGCGCTGACAGTAAAGTTCACGCGTTGAGGATTGACTAAGTCCTGCTACGCCCTTCCCATCATGCTCCTCAGAAGGAGGGTGGCGGGGGGTGCCCCCCACCACAACCCAGAGCATCCCCAGCGGTGCCAAATTCCTGCTCCGTTGAAGTAGAGATTCAGTGCACCCTGGGCGTGACCAATGTTCTATTGCCATAATGTCCCCTTGTGTTTGCCCCGCTGACACCCCAGTTAGTGGGACAGCAGCCCCCATATGCTGGCTGGCGGCGCCCCCTGAGAACGGTAAAAGTGTCCGTAACCAGGATCCCAGTCTCCGCAGCTGCAGTACGCGACCAGTGATTCCGGTGGAGAATGCCACCAGCCGCAATGGTCCTCTAGGCATTATGAAAAGCACTATTTTACCTGGGCCTATCTCCAAATGATGGTGATTTCACCCAGCTGACGGCCGGAGGCCCGCCTCTGGAGCCTATTCACCTGTTTTGCTACTCGGGCCCCCTTCTGGGTGGGCCTCCGAGTTAGGGCAACGCGCGTGCTCCCCGGGCACGGTGCTGCTGACCCAGTGCGCACGCTGGTACCTTATCTGTTGCTAAATGCCCTACCGCTGGAAGCTTCCCAGGAAAAGTAGACTTCGAGGTCCCGCCTAAATTGATCCCATCGCCTGGGGGGAACCCAGTGGTGGCAGGACCTGTATGGTAACTCCATCCCGGTGTAGCTATCGCTTATTTGTGCCGCCGAAGCAGGCAATGCCCCCTTAGTCTCAAGTTCTACCCCTAGAGAATAACCTTGGGGGCAGACAAGTCTGTGGGAACCAACCGGAAACTTTGGTGCAAATACCGGCCCTTATTCTGAACGTTGCGAATGCTGCACGGTCAATAAAGCCCTGACGCCCTGGGGCTCTACGTGGTCTTTACCAAACTTTGAACGACCGCACACTTGCTATATAACAACTATACCACCCACAAACCGGGTGGAAGGTCTTCATCGAAGCAACCCGAAATCTGTCTTTGGTTGCATGGGAATGCCCCCCAAAGTACATCTGGACCTATTCCTATATGGTTCCTTCAGCTACTCCTCCTGCATGCCTAACTCTTGGTTATGGTGCCCCGCTCAGTGTTCTGCAGGCTAATCGGCTTAACCATGAACTATCGGTCGAGTTGAGACAGAGGTAAACCCCGGGTTGCCATCCGCTCGCGAGCGGCGCACCCGCAACCACTTGGACAATCACGCTGGTAACCTTGTGCCGTGATTTAAGCCCTAGTGATGCGCTATGTGGTGACCACTTATTCTTTGCCGCTAAGTCAGTGCGTCCCCGTATTCAATGCGATTGGGGCACTGAGCTGCACCCATATCTAACCCATCTAGTGGCTCAAACCAGACTTCCTTTAGCATTAGATAATAACTACCATTCTATCTTGGTTGCGTAGCCCTGCCCGACTAGGCACCCACCCGGGTGTCTAGGTTACAGTTAGATATGTGTGAGTTCCCCATATCAGTGACCGTTGAAGGCTGCCCACATAAGCATGTTGGCGGGGCCGAGTTGCAGGCTTAAGCATACCTTCTTTTAGACTGTCGGCAGCGACCCGTGTGTAACTGCCACTAACATGGCAATGACCGTTCTACGTTAGGACTATCTCCCCATGGTCCGCCCTGCCCAAGGACTGATGCACCTGGGAGGGCGAGGCCGTAAGGAATGGGGGGTGGGTGTCGAGGCCAAACAACAATGACAAACGACCCAAGCCCCCTTTCAGCAAAAGGTTGGAGACGAGCGACACGTGGTCACGTGTGGTCGGGATCGGACTGCGCGACCCTTGCTGTAAGTAGCACTTTTATGACGCGCGAACTCGACCCGAAGTTATGGCAACGCTGTGCATGAGCAACATATTTACATACATATTCGGGCACGGGAGTGAGATCATGAGCCGCCAGGTCCACCACCCTCGGGAACCCAGGCATACCAGGTCCAGCAGCTCGCATACATATTCGGGCACGGCGATATTCATTGATTTACCTAGCATCGCAGCCCAGCGTGAACTCTATCCGAAGGTAATCGCGCGCCGTTCATGAGCACTGTATATACATGCATCATCGGGCACGTGGATATTAAATTATCTTCCCAGAGTCCCAGCGTGACCCGCCCGAAGGTGTTGGAGTGCAGTACATGAGCTTTAGGTATTAACATACGTACTCGGGCACGGTCGATTAGTGATTAGCTCAAACCGTAATGTGCGCGAAATTAATCGAGCACCGGGCACAAGCACCGACTGAATAACCTATTCGGGTGCAGGGGGTGTCGTAATGCCCGTATTCATTTACTGCGCGCGAATGTGGGCACAAGCAATTCTTGTGAATAATACGTGCACTTGTATCATGTGTCTGCATTATAGGAAACCAGCAATACATGCTGCATATTTATCTAGCGTGAAATCGACCCGAAGGTATTGGAGCAAAACTTGCGAACTATGCCTGCACTTGTATCAAGTATCTGCCTTATAGCAAGCCAGCACATACACGTTGCATATTGTATTTGCGCGAACCAGACGCCAAAGGTATTGCACCGCTTCACATGAGTAATGTCTTTACGTTACAAATACAGGTACGGGGGGCGTGAGAGATACGTACCATAGAACACGATCCCCATACCAGGTCACGCGAGCACCGCACCAGATTAAGCCTTGAGGTGCGTGGGGGGATTAGTAATACCCGTAATCGCCTGATGTGAACAGTGCATGTACTGGTATCATGTAGCTGCCTCATCGGAAGCCTGGAATTAGATGATGCATATTATATAGTGCGAACTCGACAATAAGGCATTTGGAGCACTTTACATGAGCACCGTATTTACATTACATCCTCACGCAGGGGGTGCTTAAGAAATTCGTATTATATTACCCGATCCCCAAAACCGGATCACGCGAGCACCGCACCCGATTTTCCATTGAGGTGCGGGGGTTTTATTAATGCCCATAATCGCGTATGTGAACAGTGCACGCACTTGTGTCATTTATCTGCCATATAGGAAGTCAGCAATACATGTTGCAGAATTATATAGCGCGAACTGACCTGAAGGTGTTGGAGCGCTTTACCTGAGCACCTTATTTACATTACACATTCAAGCACGGGGCTTACAAGATTCGTGTCATACTAAACGATCCCCGTGCCAGGTCCATTGCGCCTGCCGCACGCAGCCCACTGCATGCCCCCCCCCACCCTCAACGGCAGCGTAGCCGACGGGAGGGGGGGCGATAACCTTAACCTTAACCAGGGAGAGCCACCGGGGTTGCACTTTCCGCGGTCAGCGGGGACCCAGGCAGCTCCCAGCCTTGCAGTGCTGGTGCATTGGGGCTGTGAACCCACGCTAGACTCCTACCGGCTCCCACGGCACAGGGTATGCGGCTTCAAGCCGTCCGCACCCCCTTTAATTTACTTCGCTCGCGAGGGCGACCGCCATTGCAAAGTATGCCCCGCGGGCGAAAGGCCGACGGACCCGCGATCACTAAAATGTGCGCCCTGCCGGACGGTAATTGATCCTTTACACCGCGCTATAGCTCCCGCCTTAAATAGCACCGTCTGTACATTTCCGATTCAGGCACGGGAGGATAAGTGATTTGCCCAAAATCACAGGAATGGACGCGACTACGAGGCTCGAAACCTGCCAATGAGTCCTCGCGCCTACTGCGTGGATCAAACCCACGACGGTGAATTGAAACCCACGACGTTGCAATTAAGTGTTTCCCGCTCTACCAAACTGAGCTATCTGCAGAACTATTCCCGCACCAATGGCGGTAGCGCAGCCGACGGACCACACCACCGTCAAGGAGATTCCGTGATGTTCAATTTTTGGAGCGCCTTAACTTGGCACCACACAACACTTTGCACCTTTAGTTTTCAAACTAAAACTGCTCAATCAGCGAGGAATTGGCAAGCCTAATAGACGTAATGCCGAGCCATCCTAACCAGGGAGGGAGCCATGCCCTATGCAGTGGCAGCAGAGCACGCAGCCTCTCCTTAAAGAGAGGGCTCTATAATGGCACCATCTATCCAGCGCGACCGTTTTGGAGCGCTTCCCCTAGCACCACGTATGCAGATGGAGCTGGAGCTCCCTATCGTGTCACACAATTGTCTGCATTGTCACCGTCTGTACATTAATCATTCAGGGACGGGGTAACAGGTGCTAGACGCGCCACTATGCTCAACTAGTAATTATTTGCTTTGGTAATCATCACGCGAGGTCGCCCGGGTGTATGGGACACCTTACCCGGGGAAAATAAGTGATATATTCCTTATCTAGCTTGAACTCGACCCGAAGGTATTGGGGCCCGCAGCACCGTATTTACATACACATTTAAGCACGGGGAGATTAAGTGATTTGTCCCGAATCACAGCATGTGGACGCGGCCTCGCGGCTCGCCCCCTGTATTCCTGCACCAGAGGTGGCAGCGCAGCCGACGGACCACATCCCTTCCCAAAAGGGGAGACGCGAGCACAAAGTCACAGGGAGATTGTGATTACCCAGAAACACAGGAGGATCAGCGTTGAAACCGAACTCGAACCCCGGTCCCCAGACCCAAGCCTGCTAACGTGGCTCGACACAATGGCCTCACTAAAAGGCACACTTTACTTCAACTATCCAGGGAAACAGAGAACGCACCTCGCACCCTGTGCCCACTGAATGCAGTGGAACATAATTTATGACTACAACCTCCCGCGGCGTAGCGATCTCGTTCAGGCTGTTACGGTCCCCCACTGCGCATCGGAAACATTGCTGCTTCCGGACTCCCTGCCCTGCCCCTGGCCAGAGACTGCAGAAAGCACTGGTTAGCCCCAGAGGGAGGCCACGAGGGACTCGCTGCCCCCCCCGTCCTCCCCAAAAGCAATGACCCTCAGGAGCAGTCGTGTGGTGCTGTACACGAGCACCGAAGACAGTGCCAGGAGATGGAGCGCTGTGCGTACGCCCCGTGAAAATTGGACCGGGGCACGTGAAGATGAATAATTCGCCCAAGACCACACTGACTGTGAAGTGGTGCAGACGGCTAGACCCAGGCACATAGAGAAAGACGGAGACTAATAGAAATAGATAAGAACAAATAAAAGATCTAGAGATAACTAAAGAATGGACACAACCACATTTGATGAGCTGTGTAGTGTCAAAGAGAGAGAGAGCAGCACAGCACCATTTTGACTAAGATATTGTGTGTTTCTCCCTGTCTGTGCTGGAGCACTTTTGTCTGCCTTGTGCTACGCACTATTGTGCAAAGCCATCTCTGTAATGTACCGCCTGGGTTTTGGACTGGAAGTGTACCCTGCCACTATAAAATTTTGTGCTTACACATAATTTAAAATTGCTATTCATTAGAGCACCCCATCCAGGGCCATCCCCCCCTTGTGCCGAAGGGCGGGACGAAGTGCTCGCCCAGGCCATACCTAGCAACCCGGAACCCCGCACCCGATGCAGTGCCACTAGCAAGGCACGTCTCCGTAGAGACAGAAACGTTTCCCCTGCGCCCTGGTTCTACCATAAATAGCAGCAATGATATTCAAAACCCACGTCTCCGTAGAGACAGAAACGTTTCCCCAGCGCCTTTGACCTCTCGACGGCTTTACCATATGCGCATTTGCCCCCTGAGCTGTCCTGCCTGCTCAGCCCTCTCGCGCCTCGCTGCGCCGTAATTGCAGGCTGATACCCCCCAACTAAGCGCCGACATGCCCCGCCGAGTGGGGGGGGGGGGGGGGGGGGGGGTCACCGGAGACCGACCAAATATTCGCAACCGGCCGACAATCCCCGCACAAAAGGACGGGCGTAAATTCCCCCCCCCGGCCAAGACCCAGGAGAGGCTAGCCACCCAACGCACATCCGACACAAAGGCCCTGAGCCATCGTGGCCCAACTTGCGCCCTCCCCGCCCGCGGCTATCCGGGCCGCAGGGCCCCGTCGACCTGGTACTGCCCAGGGACGGGGCCGGGGCGAGAAGGGTTAAGCAAGACTCACCTAGACAGCAAATGGTGACGGTGGGACCCGCGAGGCGATGTCGACGGCCACAAAACCCCGAGACAGCGACGACCGACCGAGGTGGGTAAAAGGGCGAGGTGGGCGACAAAGAGGTCGCCAGTGAGGGTGGGGGAAGGCTAAATAGCCTTCCCCTCACACCTGGGCCCGGAAGTGACGCGCCTTTCGCGTCACTTCCGGCCCCCTACACGGAGGGGGGCACGATCAGGAACCCTGCCCCCGCCCCCCCCGAAGTATGGAGTGGGGAGGGGTGACCGGGGCCCCGGGGCCACTAAGGCGCCGACCGCCGAGTGGCCCCCTGCGGGGGCCGCGGTCAGCGGCATTTCCGCGGCCGTCGCGCGAGCCAGCATTGTTACAGAGCGTGCTGTGTGGGAAGGGAGGAGGGAGTGCTCCCTCTGACATCTACCCCCTCCGGGCTGGAAGAATGCACCCCCGAGCCTGTATTACTGGAGAACGGAGAACCCCCCCCCCCCCCCTCCTTACATACACTGCTGCCCTCCCGGACAGGGGGCACCACAGGAACAAAACGCCAGCTGCCTCTGTCCTCAGAGAGCACAGCACATGTGTCTATGTCGAGAGCTAACGAAGGTTACTGCTATGTTCGGTCTCCACCAAAACACCACTCACTGGTGATCACGGTGTCCCTTCCAGTGGCATGTTTCTGGCTGTTGTTTTACTTTATAGCTGTTTGCTGTTGGTGCTTCTGTTTTCCCAATTATAGAAAGCAGCAGATGGGATATGCCTTTGGTGCCAGGATATCCTCTTCCAGAAATACATTCCTTTCTAAATCCCGCCCCCTTTACTTCCTCCCCCCTCCAAGAGGAGACAGAGGAGCACGTGCAACTATGCACAAACAACCAGTGACAGTGTCAATAGGACGGGGTATAATGCGACAAAGTATGCAAACAGAGGCACACAGAAATATTTCCACGCAATACCATCTTAAAGCCAGAAATACTGCTGGGAGTGGTAGAACTGTAGTGGTGGGAGTACTGGTAATGGTGAGTTTAACTCATCTATAAGTCCCTAGTACATGGTAAAAAGCGTACCCAGGGCCAGTAAGTTAGGGGCTGATTATGATGGCGGTGAACCCGCCACCGACAGACTGTCAGCGGCGGGTTCACCGCCATCGTGAGGCCATTTTCCACCCACCATATTATTGGAAACTCCGACCGCCACTCAGACTGGCTCCTTGAGCCCGCCGGTACTGCTGAGGCCCTCCTATTCCCAGAAATGGCAGCGGTGCTGTTGGGATTACTATGGTCCACCCCCGCCTGCCTTTCCATAGCGGTTCACCGCCATGGAAAGGCTGGTGGGATGGACTTTGGTGGCCTGTGGCAGGCAGCGTTGAATTGGTAACACGGGCACTCGGGCAATGCCCGAGGGGCCGGTGTCCAAGTTCCAGGTGTGGGTTGCTTTTTTGAGCCGTCTGGGGGGCCAATTTGGGCGGTGTCTCTGCTGTTCAGATACAGTCAGCAGCCCAATGGGTGTCTGAGTGGCCTTCCTGGAGGCAGAGGGCGCTCATTACCTCCCGTTTAGCAACAGGCAGAGATGTCACTCCCTTTCTCTCGCTGGGCCGGCCAATTAATGCATGTATACTGAGCGGGTCAGGGGGCATGAGCAGAAGTAGCCTAACTTGTTTTCAGGTGCGTTTCACCAGTGTAAATTAATCCGTGCATTTTTTTTTTTCATACTCCCCCCGCCCCCCCCCCCCCCTTTTTTTTTTTAAATAAAATTTCCCTGAAGCAGTGTTTTGAGGTAAGGCAATATGCAAATGTGGGCCACTTTCTTTTTAGCCTGCCCAGGCCGGTTTTTAATCCCAATCCAACCCTGTTGGCGGGCCCTCCTTTCCCCTGGGCTCTTTGGTTAGGGGTTGTGGGGCACATTTCCCTGCACCATGTAGCAGGCATCGCATGGTGCCTGCCACATAGAGCAGGGAAAAGTTAAAAGTGCATTTATGACATTGCGGCGGATGCTGGAGCCAGCATCACCCGCCGCATGTTATGTATGGCACTTGCGGCCACCATGGTGGCGGCCGCATCATAAAACCACCTGTGTGACTGCTGCATTGTAGGCGGGCGGGCCACACTCCGAGACGATGGCGGACAGAATCGTAATCAGCCTCTTAAATATCACTGGTGGGCTGCAGCACCCACTGTACCACGCACTACAGTGGTAGTGCAAACTTAACTGCTCACCTACAATTTGTAGGCAGCTGTTGCAGTTTTAAACTTCAAATGCAACCTGATAAAATAACTCTTTTGGACGGGTCAAAACCTTCCTTTTAAATACTTTCATGTCATCCCTAAGTAAGCCTTACTACCCATAAGCAGGTTGCATGGTTTTTAAAAGTAGGGCATGTAAAAGTTTAATGTTAAATACGTTCTTACAGTGAAATTGCCTCAAATGATCTTATTACTGTAGCAGGATTAGCTTTTCCATAGTAAAGCAGCGGGATGCAATATTACTTTTAATAATGTTATCTTCGGCTAGGAAAAAAATAACAAAATTCCTTCTTGGATTTTCTGAAATATTTATTACAAGTCCAATTCATTGGTGAAGTCGATTTTGTAATAAATAGTTTGGAAAAGGTAGTTTTACCCTTTCTCTGCCCAATGCCTCTGGCTGCCCATTTGCTTTTGTGCACCCACTTATGCCAGCCAGTACTTTGCATTTGAACAGGTGTGAAATGCCTCACAGGAGCAAGCAATAAACTGACCTAAATGGGCAGAGATGACCCTCTGATCCTGAAAGGCTACGCAGGGTGGGGCTATGAGCAGCCTTTTTTGTCAATTCATGCTTGAGTGTCTAATCCTGCTCGACAGGTCTGCTGTGGTTTTATGTATGCATTCATATAGCAATTGTGCTTTGAGACTTATTTAAAAGTAGGACCTTCTTATGTGTCTTAGAAGGAACCCAGAGTTACTCAGATGTATTCACTTGAACAAAATTATTCAGAAAGAAGAAACAACACATAACTTATATAGTTTGCATCTTGTAATGTTTTGACATCCAAATGGGGAAATTTTGCCGCAATATTGGTACTGGTTCGATCTCTATGGGACCAGTGTTGCCGTGTTTGGTATGAAGAGGATTGGTACTGGTTCTTAAAGAATGTGCCCCAGCACTGAAAAGTATGACTGGGATATGTTGAATGCCTGGTAGTTCTTTCTGTTACACAAGTTAACTCACTATTAGATGGTCTCGTCATCATTTGACTATGTCCTGAAGAGATCTCTAAACTTTGGTAAAGGAGGTTGGAGGGCCTTCCAAACCTGGAAGGGTAAGGAGATCCTTTTGTATATCAAAGGATGCAGGGATACGTTCTCCCTAGGATTAACACAATAAATAAAAAGGTATCCCTCTGCTTGAAGAGAAAACTACAGGAGGGTTGAAGTACGTGTCACAACTATACACCATCTCAGTAGGAAGTGGGAAAATGGAAAAATATCTTTTTATATGTAACCCTCACACACACGCTAATAGCGTCATGCTTCATCATCAGGTTCCCCCTGATCTCTAAACGTCAGAGTGGGCTCAACCATGTTCCAGGGAACTCTTTGTATATTAATGTATCGGGGATGTAATGTGTAAATAAAAATTTCTCATCCACTTCCCAGGTATCCGCTAATAAAGGGATACCATGGGAGTGGATGAAGAATTTTTATTTACATGTTACGTCCCCATATACATTAATATACAATGAGCTCCCTGGAACACGGTTGAGCCCCCCCCCCTGACTTTTTCAGGGGTCAGGGTGAACCCAGTAATGAAACAATGCTGCTAGTGGGTGAGGGATACATAGAATAAGGATTTTTTCTTTTTCCACCCCCTACTGAGGTGGTGTATAGTAGTGGCACGTATGTAAAACCCTCCTGTAGGTTTCACTTCAAGCAAAGGGATACCTTTATGTTTGCTGTGGATGTCCTGAACTGACCCTAACAGTCATGCAGTGTTGAAACATCAATTAACCCTCCCTCTTGTTTGTTACATGTAATTGAACTTCAAGAAATTCCTCACGAAAATATGCAAACCCGTTATGAATTTTAGCAATCAATGCATACAACAATTGGGAATTGTACAGTGTCCTTTACCTATGTTCTTTGTGTATTTAATCATCATTGGAGCACTTTGTCATCTGCACTATGATCGCTTATTTTGTTGATTGTTTCACCTGACTGAAGTCAAAATTACAAGATGAAAACTACATCAGTTTTGTGTATTGCTTTCTTTATAATTAATTTTGGTCCGATTAATAAGTCAGAGTTCCTTCTAAGACACATAAGAAGGTACCACTTTTGAATGAGTCCCATGGGACAATTGTTATATTAATACATACCTACCCTGGTCCACATGGGAAGATAGGGTAGTCTTTGTTATTTAACAGAGGGGCTTTATGTAGATCACTTGGGTGCACTTCAAAGGGAAAAGATAGGATGGCAAAACTATTCTTGTGTATTCACATATCCGATTGCTGAAAATCCTACTTTTTATTCTAGCGGACTTCTGTCTATGGGTTAATTATAGGTACCATGGCTGCTTCAAACTTGATTTTGGTGTTCGATGTGGGAGGACACTGGGACTACCACAGTACACTTTTCACACACACACCCAGCTCTCAGAGTCCAAGGTTATTGTGACTAAAGACTTTCAGCATCTTGCAAATGCTCAAAGTGGGTAAGGTTGGACCTGGTAACTTTTACCCCATTGGTTAGGACGAGCCCAGGAGTCATTCCTACAATCTAGCTCGAGCCACGAATAAAGGTGGCACCTCCGGGCATCCCCTTCAGGACACTTCTGAACATATGGAGGATCAGAAGAGGACTGAGCGTGCGGAGACCTCAGAAGAACCTAGAAGAACTGACATGCTCTCTCTCTTGTACTCCGAATAAAGCAGTGGACTCCTGGGGCCATAAGGCTGACCTCTGTAAAAGCTTAGGGTCCCAGCGAGCTACGATAGGCTTTTTCCCGCAACTGCCTAGCTAATCAGTGGAAACCAGACATGCACTGGACCCTGCTGCTGTTAGGCCGCTCCCTGAAACCCTGTGCGTCACTAAATGCCTCCCTTGAGGTCTCCGGTGCTTCAGAAGTGTAGTCCTGTGGCAGACCGGGACTTAAAGGATTAATGTCAGAAGGTACACTCGTTGATCAGGACTCACCCGATTTATGCATCACACCCACGCTCCAGCACAGTCAGCATCAAATTGTGCCTACTACCGCGACCATTGACTATCATTGCCACTTGTTGCTTCTTGGTGCAATTTTTACATACAACGTTTAAAATTAATATCTCCAGTTCCCCATATTGTATTTTTGTAACTCCTCTTCATTTTGTGTATAAAATGTTACTGTAGTTTACTATTTCTGTTTGGGTTTTATTGGTTTGCATGTTGACTTTAAAATTGTTTAAATAATGTATAAATAATTTACAAATTACCTCTAAGTTAAGCCTGTCTTATCTGTGCCTTAGCTACCAGGGTGTCGAACTCAAGTTAAGTTAGTGAGTTTCAGGCTTCACCCTGACAAGAACTGTGATTATTACTTGAGGTGGATACCTACACCCTCAAATAATAATCGATTTTTTTCCAGATGTCTACCCATTTTAAGTAGCGGGGCAGGTTACAATATTTGTGTTGGCCAGTGGGCCATGCAAGTGAGCAAACCGAAACCACCCAATAATGATTCATGGGGGTCACGGCAAGAAAAACAGTAAAATAATGGGGCAAAATTGTACATTTGCAGCCCTTTATATCAGCAACCGATCAAAATGTAGTTTCTGAATGAATACTCAAACTCTCAATAGAGTTGCTTTTTGCAAGCTCACTCCTCCCAGTTAGTGAAAACAGTAAGTTATGGAAATCTCCTGGTCCTCACAACAAAACATTACTCACGCTCAGACTGCCCTCAGATACCAGCACACCTAGCCTCTATACTCCTGCATTTGCTCTTCAGAGATTTAAGTGCACTTGTACCTTTTTTAGGTCGAGCCTGGGCAGCGAATGCGCTGCTGCAAAGCATGGGGTACTCGAGTATGGACTTAAAGCTCCGCCCACTCTCCGCCCATATTTGTCATTGGCATGCGTAATTGCCCTTCATAAATACTGGCTTCTGATTTGTTAATACGCTCGTAAGTCCCTCCTTAGTACAGCCTTGTCTTCATTTGTAACCTCCCATGAGGAATGGCCCTTTTACTCCGGTTGTTACACAGTAGGTGTTATTTACAGCATGTGAGCACTATTTTTCTTAATGAGTTTCTCCTTTTGCAGGCACGACATGCTTTCCAGCAACAGTGCCCGCTTTGCTTGCACCACTCTGCTCCCCTGGCTTTCGATTTCAAGCGCATTAAAAACAGGCCTGTAAAGAGCACGATTGACAACAGGCCTCTAAACCTCCGCTCTGTATCTCTGAGCGCCGTATTATCTATTTATATTTTTGTCCCACTTTTATCATTAATTGCGCATGGTGAAGGGCAGGGGCAACAAGTTACGTCAGCGTCTTTAAAAACACACAAAAAGCATTTGCACTGCAACAGACAGATCTTGCAGTTGCGCGAGTTTAAACTATTTGCATTGTAAATGACTGTCTTTTATTGATGTTTTAAAAACCAACATACATAAAAGGCATTGTCATTTAACAATGCAATAACTCAAAGTCTCGCAAATGTGAGACCTATTGCATTGCAAATGCTTGCTACAGTTTGCTGTCATATGGGACAGCTTTCATTTTGGCACATGACTAGGACACACCAGTTGTTCAGAATTCACAAGACAGGATTCCCGCTCCACAAATAAGCTTACCATGAAGGTGGAGTTATATTACAGCAATGCACCAACGAGTGTCTTGAAGATTAACAAAAGAAATGGAGGCAAGAGTGTAATCAACCTAGCCACCACAGACACATAAGGGATCCACCAGAGGTCAGCTGCAACACTGCTGAAGTCAGGCAGGAACGAACATAGCAGTTAAAACGACTCCCGTCAGGCACACTGCCACATGTAGAAAACCCTGTTCCCTATAACCAGCAGCAAAAATAAAAGCTACCAGGTCTCTGATCTGATGAACACAACCTTCAAATCATTCCAAGTAGGACTTCTGGCATTCAGAAACAGGCACTGACAAAACCAATAGTCTGGTTTTATTGCGGCAAAATAAAGGGAGACTGCACAAGCAGACTGCAACCACTACAAAAAGTCCATCATGCAGTTCATCGCAAGCACTAGAGTGGAGGCAGAAGGATACACTTGAAGAGCCAGTTCCATTAGGGGAGAGACGAATACCTCAGTGGGCTGAGCCAAGACATGACTGACAAAGTTTCACGCCAATGGCTAAAAGAGACTGGTCATAAAAAGCCAAAGTCTGGAAGGAGCAGTACCAAAGGCAACTTTATGTATTTTGTTAACAATAGGTCGGTTTGATATCTGCGCTTTAAAAAACACAAGACCTATAAAAAAAAAAAAATCTAAGTTCACATTTTCTAATTCTACAAGACTTTCTACAAGGCTTTCCATTTCCATTCTAAGACCTTCTAATGAAAATTTGATCCTCCTATTAGTGGAACAGTAACCAACAAAACTAGATACAATCAACAGAAGAACATCAACCCGTGACACCCGCTTCATCAATACATTTCTACTAATAAATGAAAGAAGTGAAACAGTTTTACAATCTGCTCTTCAAAGGCTATGACAAAATACTAGAAAACTCATGCCCTAAGCACAAAGAGAGAACATGTTGGTTCAACAAAAAGATAAAGGAGCTAATAACAAAATGTGGCTCTCTCCAGAACCAATGGAGAAAAAAAGGACAACAAAATTCTTGAAAAGATGCCTCCAACAGCTTAGCAGGATATTCACAGGTATGTATACATATTAAGAATATCATGATATACACACACATCAAGAATTGAAACTCTTCATCAGTCCATATGGAACTCCAAGGCAGAGTGCCTCGCAAAGGAACTTCATAAGAGCCTCTCAGAAGTCTGAATCCAAAATTGGACACAACCAAAACCCACACTCACGTCTTCGGCATGGTCACTGCAAATAAGCTTGCCTCCAAAACAACGAAGGCGGAAGACCAATGCACGAGCAAGACGACAAATATCCAGCCGTTGAAGAATAAGATGATCAGGAAAATGACATAAATAGGCAACAATCTCATACATCTTTTAACCAGTTCTGGAGAAGGCAAGAAAGCCATGTGGACGTCCATCACGCTATTCGCTAGCATGGAAGTTTAGAAACATCTTACCCCATTCATTGCCTGGGTTATAAGAAATATCTTCAACAGCCTTGCTGCTGGAACTTTCCCCACTGCAGTCAAGGCCATCTTCATCAGACTGCTCATCAAAAAAGCAAATCCTTTAGCCAACAAACTAGCAACCAATCTGCAACAGCTCAGTCTTAAGAAAACGAATTGCAAATGAAAAGCACTGCTATGAAACACTTGACTTTGTAGAACACAACAAACTACTGTGACTACCTTGCAGGCTTTATCTCAGTTACAGGCCTGGAATCCACTCGAAAAATGATATAGGATGGTCTGAAAACCACTGAGGATGGAAGCAGAGTGGCAGCACTTCTACTGCTGCCACTCCGTCATTTACTGCTTTTGACGCTGCCATCACAATATTTTACGGTTACGAAGAGACGGCCTTGGTATACAGAGAAATATCGAACTGCATCCAAGACAGACAGAGCATTTATTGTCCACTATCTGTTAACGTCAAGGCCTTTGACTGACTGCACATAAGAGCATCCCAAAGCTGCATCGTCCACCCACTCCTGTTCAACTTTAGGTGTGTGTCCCTACTAGACCAGATCCTTCAAACTAACCTGCTAAAACTATACTGACGACAAACAGACCATTGTAAACCTCTACAAACCAAAGAGCCCAAAATCATTAGGACTTGACCATGGTCTGCATGCCAAAGATGAATGGGCATAAGTCAGAAAAGTGGCAGGGTAAAAGACCGCACAATACAGTGTATTAAAGTATACCAGGTACAATATTTGTAAACGGTGCTCTAAGGACAAAAGGGGGCCACAAAACCCTTCCCACATAAGAGGAAACTTCCCCAAATTTCAGTTCAAAGTCATGACTGAGTACTCAATATTAAATCCTATTTCCATACATGTTCGTCATTGTAAATATCCTTTATTTTATTTGTTGCGGTCTTCAAATTTTCATGTAGCAAATATCACAGACTTGAAATTTCCTTACCAATTCATATATATCTCCAAAAAAAGGGTTCAAACATGTAGCCAACACGTGTTTCGTCTATTGGTAGTTTCACCAGCGACTTCATCAGGGCCTAATATCAAATTCCAGACAGTCTTCCAAATCGAAAAACGTATATATTAATACGCCAAAACAGAAATATATATTATGATTGATTACCATACAAGTATTCCATCATGCTCAGCCAGTATAATCCAAATATATGAAAGTGGTCAATAAAGTTCCAGAAACCCTCTATATCAATTGAGTAGACTGCAAAGTAGATCCATGCGTGTGGTCTTGATGGTCAATAATTATATATATATATTTCTGTTTTGGAGTATTAAGATATGCGTTTTTTGATTTGGAAGACTGTCTGGAATATGATATTAGGCCCTGATGAAGTCGCTGGTATAAGTACCAATAGCTACAACTTTGAACCCCCATTTTTTTTTTTAGATATATATTCATTGGAACGAAAACTTCAAATCTGTGATATTTGCTACATGAAAATTTGAAGACAGCAACAAATACAAGAAAGAATGTTTACAAGGATGAACACTTGTGGAAATATGATTTAATATGCAGTGCTCAGGACTGATTTTGCACAGATGAATGGATGCAGTTTAACCATCTTAAACAGTTCCTCTAAAACGAGATTTTGACCTGTGGGCAATGGGGAAACTTCCAACCTACAACATAAGAAATTAGAAACCCCCACCATCAGCATCAGGTGAGGAAAACAATTTCTGAATGGCCATGGATGCCAACCTTTCACTGATGCCTCAAGGAAATGTAGTCACCAGAAGCACCTGCACAATGTGTGCAATGCAACGCATCACCCCACACCTGGGTTATCTGCAGAAACCACAGGCCACTTTCACCCTTGTTATGTTGTGAGAAGACAATGCAAATTGTCTATACCAAGGAACTCCACTCTAACTACTTTAAAAACTGCAAATGATTCAAAATGCTGCAGCAAGAGGGCCTTCTACATCACTGCCCATGGGTACAAATTAAGCCACTGCTACAAGCACTTCCCTGGGCCCCCACAGACAAACGCTTCTTCTATGCACACCAAAGACCGGCTGATCATCTGTTGCGGCTGGGTATATTCTATAGAGACTAATTCAATTCAGGAATAACGATGAATAATATATACACTGCATGTATATTATACCTCACACCTCTTCCCACTATTACACACTGACGCACAGCAACCCAAGAGCACTGCTTGGATCAGTCACACAGAACACCAAAATGCTGTGCACATAGGTCACACTGCAATTCTACAATCTGTCAATCACTGTCACCCTACCTAAACTCCCCAGGTCAGTCAGTGTGATGACAAACGTAAAGGGCAGCTACGAAAAACTTGCCAGAAGAGTCAGTCACGGGAAAAATACAAAGGTTTTGGAGTAGATGTCTCACCCACTTAATAGTGGTATGCTTCACCATAGGCACCTATGCACACCATGGTATGATGGCACAACCAGGGCTGACTCAACCAAAAAAAACAGTGGGAGGTCTTTTTTATAAATCATAGCTGGATTTGTGGCAGGGATCCAGAAGGTAAGAGTTAAACATGTCATGGGGCATAAAGTCAGTGTGCTACCCATAGGATAATGAGCATCCCCACCTAGACAGGGGTATGAACACTTATAAAAACATAAGAACAATACTACATGCATGTAGGACACTGACTGAAGTGCACACAACACTTACTTCAATGATGGAAACGTGGATACATCTCAGGCTTTAGGGAGAAAGACTTCTACAGCATGCAAAGTTTAATGTATTTGAGCAATGAATTGGCATGGAGTTTTACAATCATGTTAAAGTTCACTGGGCATGGAATTTCACACAGGGTGATCCAGTGCTGCACAGGAAGGCTCCTTAACATACGATTGCAGTGCTACAAAATATGACTCATACACAACTTGCAGTGCAGCACTGTGATTTCTGAAGTGTTGGGCACAGCAGCCCAGGGATTTTATTTCTGCAAAGATGGTTGCTCAGATACGTATTGAGTTTATGGTCATGCCGGATTTAACATGCCAAGCTGCTCTAGTCACTGGACATACATATGTGCCGTGATTTATGTAGTCAGTCGAGCAATGATACAAGTTTGCGGTGTTGGTCATTGTGAGTAATACGAAGCTGCACTAAATGTTGTTGGGATGAGATATAAATATACAGTGCCGGTGTTCGAGGCTCACACAATACTTGCAGCGCTATAATACAGTATTAAATCAGTAGAATAACAAACTTAATATTTCTGAAGCACCGGTCTTTAGTTATAAATGTGTAGGATTATTTCACTGGGGAACAAATGATGGTCACTAATAAATACTCAACTGCCTGCTATCTCTGCAGTGTTGGCCACTGTAGCTCCGGAGCACAACAGGTCCGCACTTATATCTGTCGAATGTCTGCAGTGCTGGTCCCTGGCCCCCTGTACTCTCAAGGCATTCATTCATTCATTCTACAGCATTGGTGACTGACACAGAGTATCGTGGGAAATGTTGGTCACTTTAGAGAGCACACAGAATGTAACCACATTAGTCAATTTTGCCTGCCTGCTTTAGAAGTGATGGACACTCGGGTCATATATCCCGTTTTCGGTCACTGAATGCGGTTGCGGATGAAAGACCACGCCTCTAACCAAATGCTGCTAACCACGGGCCATGCAAGGGTGGCATTGGGGCAATTACTGCACACGGGCCGTATGCGCACAATTAAATAGGATTACTGAATTGTTTTCACGCTTAACGCACACTGATGATGGGAGGCTGCATACCTAAACTTACATTTCCCTGTGCTCCTGGGTTCATTCGGTTAGATCTGTGGCGCCCCGGGTAGAAGTTCGCAGTGTACACTACGTGTGGTCTGTACAAGTTTTGGCAGAAGCAGGGGCTTGCGCTCCACCACCTTTCTGCAGTGATGGGCAATGCAGCAGACCTGGCCTTCATCAGGGTATACGCTGCGATGCGTCACTTTTGCTGCACTTTCCAAAGAACAAAAATACTACGCGCTTTAAGTGCTCCTCTATAAAGGGGTCTTTATCTACACCGTGTACAAAATGTTTGCGGAGCGGAAGTTGCACACACATTCACGGGTTAATATATTTTACAAACACGCCCGGACTCGTATGAAAGCATAAAGCACCCTGGGCTCGAATACAAATAACAACGGCGGCAGTTACCAGTCATTTTTTCCAATCTCCTCTTACGACCGTATTTTTGAGCCGATGATGAACGTCGAGCCCCGTGAGTGTAACTGCAGAGTACGGTAACGCGCTGTGTCCAACAAGTCGTGCACGAGGGCACCGTTAAACGGAAGAGGCATATGCGACTGACTGCAGTTATGAACACGGGTGTCTATGAACGCACGGTGTCCTTACACGAGAGGCTCAAGAACATATTTCGGTCCATTACACATCGATGATCAGGAACACACAAGGAAGGGTTCGTGCACAAGCAACAGCTGCCGTCTGGACACAGATGAGGATTTCAATTCCCAGACACGAAGGCTCGTTCATATACAATGCACATGTTGCACACAAACTCATGCACGGGATGATTGCAGGACTAGACCATAAAATGCGAGCACCAGAACCGAGGACCAAGAAGATGTAATCGTATTGCATGCAGCATATGTACTGTCATATACTTGCGATTTGTTTGCTGCGCACCCATGCGAGCACACACAACACCACAACACTCCCGTGCATACATTGCCACTGCTGCACAAAGAGGGCTGTCTGCGTGGCTGCAGTCCCTTTCAGGGTCACATGCGCTATTGTACTGCTGTCTGCTGGGTGGCCGTTGGCGTGCACACAATCCAACTGCTGCAGAGAGGCTCGCGAGCATGATCCCATTACTGCAGACTGACAACTCAACCACGGAACCGTGCAAGAAAATGAAATTACTGCACGGGGGGGGGGGGGGGCACAGCCTGCGCGATGGTGCTCACTCACACATGGCCACTGCTGCAACACTGAAGAGTACAATTCGAGCCTGGTGCTGCAGGGAAGGCTGCGCATACAGGGTTAGAGTGTGCACAGGGATGCCGAGATGACCAGGGCTGTACACTGGGGAGGGGGTCATGCATACGATGCAGTGCAACGTGGGTTTTCCGAATACTGCACTCCTGCTCGTTGCAGCCCTTGAACACACGACTCCTTTACTGCACAGAGGTAAACGCACAGGGGCAGAAAAGTGCACGTCAAGGCATATGCACAATATCTCACTGCTCCACATTAGAGGTAATTAGCATAGGATCAAATTGTTGCAAACCGAGGAGTGTGTACAGCATTCATTATTATACTGAACGGGATTAAAGGATAGTTGAACTGAAATTAATAATGCACATAAGGCGACTGATTAATGCACATTGACACTGCCATACATACATGTTTCTGCCCTGCCTCACCTTGCACTCGGCTCCTTTGTCCCTCTTGCTGTCAGCGCTCTGTCCTTGGACACAATGATTTGCTCTGCAATGGCCGCCGCAGGTGGAGTTCGCGAACGAAACAAGGTGTTTCGGAATCACAGGGTTACTGGTCCTAACCCCGCTGTTTAGGCTCCTACGCCCCTGGGTCCCGGCACCGCCGCCCTAGCATTCCGCCCTACCCCAGGCAGCAGCGATACTTCTCTGCGGCTGTTCACCGTGCAGATAGTCTTTTATATGCAGGAAGTGACGTTCACCAGGAAGGTGGCCAATCACAGAGAGAGTTCGCGTGACGGGGTAGCAACAACAACAGCTGCTGAAGAAGAGAGGCATGCAAGCAGCAAAGAGTGCGATGGTGGAGGGACGACCGCAATTAGGGGGCATGAGGGGAAGCAAATGATTGAAATAGAACGAAAAATCATCGATTGAGAGGGAGGGAGCTAGACAGAGATGGGGAGGCAGAGGTTTCGCACAGGAGTAGGAAAAAAGAGTAGGACTTTTGTGGGAATCGGGCGCTGGAAGTAGGGGGGGCGGAGTGATGTAGCAACCCCAAAATAATCATACAGTAGTTCAAAAGGCGAATAACAATTAAAATACATTTTGTTTTTTCATCTGTCAAATTTGTGTTAAAAGATTGAGGTCAAATGGCAGGTTATGTCTTCTAACAAATTGCTGTTAATTCTTTTATCGTGGAGAATGGAATTTACTTTTCTTTCTCTGGCTGGGAAGTAACATGTTTTTATAAGGTGAACTATGTGACCATCTTGCTGGGATGCAGGGAGTGTGAAAGGAAAGGCTGTAGTATACATTTTATTTCTAACCCACAAAACATTATTAATACATGTAATTTAACTACAAATATTATGAAATATTAAAAAATGTATCAGTTGTTACGAAAGCACAAATGAAGCACATTTGTACTTCTGAATCATGAGTGCTAAACAGTTTGAGAGTAGAACCGGAAACAGGAAACAGAAGGCAGTATCCACAGAGGCTAGAGGCTGCTGGCTCCGGCTCTGAGCACCCGACTCCCGGCGTGCAACCCCTGGCGCTCAGCCCCGCCCAACTCCGACCGCGAGGCTGTGAGTCTGTTAGTCCCGGGCAGAACGAGGAGCCGCGGGCAGGACAGCGAGGAGCCAGCAAGGGAGCCTTCAGGGAGCTGCGCGGAGGTGCGCTAGAGCCAGCAGGGTGCATAGAAAACCGCATCTGTCCGACAGCAAGGTACAAGGTACCAGGAGCGCCGAGGGGCCCGGTGCGTGGAGTGTGCCGCTGACCGCGGCCCCCGCAGGGGGCCACTCGGCGGTCGGCGCCTTAGTGGCCCCCGGGCCCCGGTCTCCCCTCCCCACTCCCTCCTTCGGGGGGGGGGCAGGGACACAGACTGGTGCCCCCCTCCGTGTCAGGGCCGGAAGTGACGCGCAATGCGCGTCACTTCCGGGCCCAGGTGTGAGGGGGAGGCTATTTAGCCTTCCCCCACCCTCACTGGCGACCTCTTTTGTCGCCCACCTCGCCTTTTTCGGTCGCTGTCGCCTCGTAGCTGCGATCCCGACCCCCACGCCGGTTTGGTGTTCTTCGTCAGCAACGGTGAGTCTTGCTGCTCCCACTCCGCCCCGGCCCCGTCCCTGGGCAGTACCAGGTCGACGGGGCCCTGTGGCTCGGATGGCCGTGGGCGGAGGGGGCGCAAGATGGGGGTTGGGGTAGCGTAGTAAGCGGTTGCTACGGTTTAGTGGCGCCGGCAAATGAGCGGTAGTCATCCCACGCGTCGCTGTAACAGCACGGTAGCTGGGACTCAGCCCGCGAGCTCGGGCTAATCACTCTGCAGAGGGTGGCGGGCGGTCATCGTTCATTCGTGGGGGCTCCCCCCCGCTTACACTCGTGTTTTGGGAGAGAACAATATCCCCCAGTCACAGCCCCCCCCCAGAGGCCGCAGCTGCCCATGTCACGCTGCATACGTGGGTCAGTCGGAGCTTTTTAAATTCTATTCCGTGGCACACCGCGTGGCCAGTCGCCCCCCGTTCTGTTTCTCAGGGGCCGCGGGATTACCACAGAAGCGCCCAGGGTTTCACAGCTTTGTGCAGGGCGCCATGGGTCCTGGTGCAAACAAGGGTTTGGTTTTTGCCGCGGCATGCGGGTACCCAGTCCATTGCGGCAGATATTCAACGTCCTGCGCTAACTCACTGGGTCTAGAACAGGCGCACGGTTTCCGTGGCATGTGTTCAACTTAGGGATCTACTCACAGCTTTACAAAGCTCTTTTCGATTCGGGTGGGCGGGGCCACGAGCTTTTCACTGTCGATTGATAACCCCCGCTCCCCCGCGAGCTCCGAAGTATGCGGGGGGCTTTGTTGGTATTGACCCGGCGGCTGCGTCACCATCAAGTGTGAGGGCCGGCAGGGTCGAAGCACAGTGCGAATGGGGTCCGTCGCGTTCTGCAACTAGCTCATTTGGTAGAGTATGAGACACTAAAACTTAAACAACGAGGGTTCGATCCACACAGTGACGATTTCTTTGCCACGCGGGACAGCCAATTAGGGGGGGGGGTTCGATCCTCGCGGCCTCAAGTTGGGGGTCGGACCTTGGCGCCACACTTATCGAATGGCAGTTTTGTGCGCAGCGGGTGCTCAGGTGCAACGCTACGATACCTGTGCGGCGAGTTCGCGCTCGCTCATTTAAATATGTGTATATATAAATTGTATTCCGAATGACGCGCCTAGTGCCTGCATGGGGTAGGAAAACAGGGCACTCAGGTAAAGCGATCCAATACCTGTGGGCCGATGGCGCGCTACATACATATGGCAACAGGTAATCGTGGCTGCCCATATATGCGTGTCACGATGCCAGTGCAGGCATTGCTCGCGGGTTGTTGCTCCAAGAAACTCGAGCTCACAGGATTGCCTTGGGAGCGAAGCGCCCAGTGCCTACACGGGAGAGAAAATGCGGCACTCATGTGAAGGGCATCAATACCTTAACCTCAATTTCCGATAACTGCGGCCTTTTTTCCCCGCTGCATAACGGATACAGGCATGCCCAGGTTCGCGATCTCAATCGGCTTGGTGCGTTTGAATCCTGGGCCCGCGTCCGCATTCTGGGTGATTCACTTAATCTCCCCGCGCCGGAATGTAACCGGTGTTCATTTAAAGCGCCGTCTTTCCGTCGCGCTGCACAAACCTGCATTGAATGAATAAGGTAACCGATGCTCCTGTAAAGCACCGTCATACCTTCGCGCAGTACAAACCTGCATTAAATAAATATTTTGATTTCCTGCCGATTTTGGTGCTGGTAACCAGGGTTCAATCATTCTCGGGTCGCGTCAACATCCTGTGATTCCGGCCAAATCATTTAAGTTCCCCATGCCTGAATGCGTAATGTAAATACGGTGCTCGTGTAAAGCGCTCCAATACATTTGGGTCGAGTTCGCGCTATAAATAGGCAACAATCTTTACAACCTTTCAAAGAGGTGCAGCTCCCATCTTTTCGATCGGTCGTCGTCGGGTCTCCAGATTGCGGTGAGTCTTGCTGCACCCACTCCGCCCTGGCCCTGTCCCTGGGCAGTACCAGATCGACAGGGCCCTGTGGCGCGGTGGGCCACGGGCGGAGGGGGCGCAAGATTATGGCGAGGGTGGCGACTTTAAAGGGCAGTGACGCGGTCCGCCGGCCGAATTTATCGGTGTACCGAGGGACGTAGCCCCGATTGGTAGGGCTCCTGATGGGGCGCTGCCGACATTGGTAATAGGAAACGAGGTTCGAAGCCTCGGCGTCGGCAAAACATCCCGTGATTCTGGGCAATTCACTTAATCTCCCCGTGCCCAACAAGAAACAAGCATTTACGCACGTTTAAACTATTCACTGCCCAGATGTGTAAATTTAGACGGTGATTATGACATTCGAGCACCTGTGTGGCCCGGTGATCAAAGGCATATCATTTGGTTTGAATTACGCGCCTAGTGCCTGGTTGTGTAATGTAATTAGGGCACTCAGGTAAAGCGCTCAAATACCTTCGGGGCGATGGCGCGCTGCATAAATATGCAACAGGTTGCTCCTGACACTCGCTCACGCAAGATGGTACTTGTGAGCGAAGCGCCCAGTGCTTAGATTTAGTTTAAATACGGCACTCATGTGAAGCGCAGCACCACCTTCGGTCGAGCTCGCGCAATTATGTTGATCCATCGAGATTGGTGACGGGGCGGCCGGGGTCCAACAGGAATTGGGGGCTGCCTAGAGTGCATAATCACGGAGTTTTGGACTTGTCATGTAAGCGCTCCAATACACTTTGTGCTATGCAGCCGGCGCTCTTGCAAGCGCTTCAATGCGTTCGTGTGGAGCTCGCGTGATCTGGGGCATTCAAGCATGTTAATATTGTACGGCGAGACTTAAGTAAGGCGCCACAATACCTCGTTCGAACGCGATTGAGGTACTGAGTCACCAGTGCCCTGGGTAGGGTCAATAGGATGCTCATGCGCGTGCAAAGTAAAAGAATGGGGGTTCGACGGCAAGAAGCCGCACACCCTGCGCCGGGGGAGCCGTTACGAGATTAGCGTCGGTTCACGGCCCTAATACACCAGCACTGCAAAGCTGGGAGCTGCCGGGGTCCCCGCTGATCGCGGGCGGTGCAACACATGTGGCGCTCCCTGGTTAAGGTTATCTCCCCCCCCCCTCCCGCTGCAGTTGGGGGTGGGGGGGGCATGCAGTGGGCTGCGGCAGGCGCAATGGACCTGGCGCGGGGGGATCGTTTAGTATGGTACGAATCCTGTAAGCTCCCCGTGCTTGAATGTGTAATGTAATAAGGTTCTCAGGTAAAGCGCTCCAACACCTTCAGGTCGCGTTCGCGCCATATAATTATGCAACATGTATTGCTGGCTTCCTATAAGGCAGATAAATGACACAAGTGCATGCATTGTTCACATACGCGATTACGGCCATTAATAAACCCCCCGCACGTCAATGGATAATCTGGTGCGGTACTCGCATGATCTGGTTCGGGGAGCTGGTAATATGGTATGAATGTCTTAAGCACCCCCTGCGTGTAGATATAATGTAAATACGGTGCTCATGTAAAGTGCTCCAATGCCTCCCGGTCGTGTTCGCGCTATATAAATATTCATCATGTAATTGCAGGCTTCCTATAAGGCAGATACATGATACCAGTACATGCACTGTCCACATCACGCGATTACGGGTATTACGAATCCCCCCCCCCCCCCGCACCTCAAGGGTTAATCTGGTGCGGTGCTCGCGTGACCTGCCACGGGGATCGTGTTATGGGTACTAATCTCCTACGCTCCCCGTGCCGGTTTGTGTAATGTAGATACGGTGTTCATATAAAGCGCGCCAACACCTTTGGCGTCGAGTTCGCGCTATACAAAAATGCAACATGTATGTGCTGGCTTCCTATAAGGCAGATACTTGATACAAGTGCAGGCATTGTTCACAAGATTTTGCTCCAATACCTTCCGGTCGAGTTCACGCTAGATAAATATGCAACATGTAGTGGCTGGCTTCCTATAATGCAGACACATGATTCAAGTGCATGTATTACTCACAAGAATTTGCTTGTGCCCACATTCGCGCGCATTAGGTGATTCCGGGCATTACGACGACTCCTGCACATGAATGGTATTTGGTCGGTGCTTGTGTCCAGCGCTCTAATAATTTTGCGCGCATTACGGCTTGAGCTAATCACTAATCGACCGTGCCCTAATAGGTATGTAAATACGGGGCTCATGTACTGCACTCCCAACACCTTCGGGTGGGTCACGCTGTGACTCTGGCCAGATAATTATTATCCACGCGCCTGATGATGTATGTATATCGGTGCTCATGAACGGCGCGCCATTACCTTCGGGTCGAGTTCGCGCGACATATAAGTGCTAATTACAGTAAGGGTCGCGCAGTCCGATCCTGACCACACGTGACCACGTGTCGCTCGTCTCCAACCTTTTGCTGAAAGGGGGCTTGGGTCGCTTGTCATTGTTGTTGTCTCGTTACCCACCCCCATTGCTCACGGCCTCGCCCTCCCAGGTGCATCAGTCCTTGGGCAGGGCGGATCAGTGTGGGGATAGTCCTAACGTAGAACTGTCATTGCCATGTTAGTAACAGTTAAACACGGGTCGCTGCCGACAGTCTAAAAGAGGTATGCTTAAGCCCGCAACTTGGCCCCGCCAACATGCTTATGTGGGCCGCCTTCAACGGTCACTGATATGGGGAACTCACACATATCTAACTGTAACCTAGACACCCGGGTGGGTGCCTAGTCGGGCAGGGCAACTCAACCGAGATAGAATGGTAGTTATTATCTAATGCTAAAGGAAGTCTGGATTGAGCCACTAGATGGTTTAGATATGGGTGCAGCTCAGCCCCCCAATCGCATTGTATTCGGGGACGCACTGACATAGCGGCAAAAGAATAAGTGGTCACCACATAGCGCATCACTAGGGCCTAAATCACGGCACAAGGTTACCGGCGTGATTGTCCAAGTGGTTGCGGGTGCGCCGCTCGCGAGCGGATTGCAACCCGTGGTTTACCTCTGTCTCAAATCGACCGATAGTTCATGGTTAAGCCGATTGGCCTGCAGAACACTGAGCTGGGCACCATAACCAAGAGTTAGGCCTGCAGGAGGAGTAGCTGAAGGAACCATATAGGAATAGGTCCAGATGTACTTTGGGGGGCATTCCCCTGCAACCAAAGACAGATTTCGGGTTGCTTCAATGAAGACCTTCCACCCGGCTGGTGGGTGGTATGGTTGTTATATAGCAAGTGTGCGGTCGTTCAAAGTTTGGTAAAGACCACGTAGAGCCCCAGGGCATCAGGGCATTATTGACCGTGCAGCATTCGCTACGTTCAGAATAGGGCCGGTATTTGCACCAAAGTTTCCGGTTGGTTCCCACAGACTTGTCTGCTCCCAAGGTTATCCTCTAGGGGTAGAACTTGAGACTAAGGGGGCGTTGCCTGCTTCGGCGGCACAAATAAGCGATAGCTACGCCGGGATGGAGTTACCATGCAGGTCCTGCCACCACTGGGTTCCCCCCAGGTGATGGGATCAAGTTAGGTGGGACCGCGAAGTCTACGGTTCTTGGGAAACTTCCTGCAGTAGGGCATTTAGCAACAGATAAGGTACCAGCGTGTGAGTATCAGATATCTGCTTTCCAGCAGCACCGTGCCCTGGGAGCACACGCGTTGCCCTAACTCTGTGGCCCTCCCACAAGGGAGCCGGGTAGCAAAACAAGTGAATAGGCTCCTTAGGCGGGCCTCTGGCCTTCAGCTGGGTGTAATCACCATCAATTGGAGAGAGGCCCAGGTAAAAATGGGCTTTCCGTAATGCTTGGAGGACCATTGCGGTTGGTGGCACTCCCCACCGGAATCACTGGTCGCGTACGGCAGCTGCAGGAGACTGGGATCCTGGTTTACGGACACTTTTACCACGCTATGGGTGCTGCTGTCCCAATATCTGGGGTGTCAGCGGGGCAAACACAAGGGGACATTATGACAGCACGCAACGCTTAAGCCAAACAGATTCCCGAAGCTGGTATGCCTAAGGGATCATCACTGAGGGATCCGTAGGGGCATAATTGCTATAAGGTATAAGGGATGGTGGGCAGGGGCAAGAGTCGCCCCTTGCCCATGGTCACGCGCTGGCAGTTAGGTGCACTCCCGTGCCCCAGGTTAACTATCTGAGGGGACTGTACAAATGTTAAGTAACCCTTCTCGTCATAATAGTCAAAGCGGGCAGGCCCAGGATTGTGAATAGGTGTAACCTTCCCGCTGGGGGGCGAATAGTTATCGCACATCTTCACAGGCCCCTCTATTTCAACAGACCCTATCCGATTAGGATAGCGTCTAGGGATTGGGGACATAGATGGGGCCATCTACAACTCCAGGAGCTATAGCTCACTGGTAAGTCTTGGGCCTGTGGTTATAAGGGATCTCACAGGGTTTGAGTCCCGCGAGCACTGTCAAACTGTCATGAGGTGGCAGAATGTCAAACTCTTCTGTCTGCAGGGATGGTTCCCTTCCAGCTAGTTGCAGGAAGCCCTAGATAGGAGAGGTGCAGGTAAGACTATAGCGGGTTGGTGGGGGGCCCTGGCTGCGACGGTTAGCCGCCTCCAGGGCTGTGGCGGAGTTACAGGGCGATCTGGAAGCAGGCCGGTACAAAGGGTACCTCTGCGCGGCACCATGTGGTGCCTGAGCCAAAACGAGGAGCCTCCAGAGAGGTCCCGGAAGCCGGTCGGCGCCCCGCTAGGCCTGCGGGCGGTTGTGGGCCTGAACAACCGGGGGCTTGCTATGCGACGCTCCGCCCCGAGAGGGGGGATGTGAGTAGAATTTCAACGGCACGTGATCGTAAAAAAGAATCACTTGAGGGGCAGCACTTGCGGGTCGTTCCCGTGCTGCCCGGCTCATCAGGCGGGCAGGTGAAGTAGATGGCCACCTGCCCTTGGATCGCCCGTAAGATAACCCACCTATTACATATACTGGAATTATGTAATAAACCTGCAGCATTTGTTACCCACTTACAACTGTTTCTTGTGTTTTCATTGGGTAACCTAATTTGGGGGAGGGGGGAAAGCGGGGTGCCCCTGGGGGTACTATGCCGCTGACCGCGGCCCCCGCAGGGGGCCACTCGGCGGTCGGCGCCTTAGTGGCCCCGGGGCCCCGGTCACCCCTCCCCTCTCCCTCCTTCGGGGGGGGGCAGGGACACAGACTGGTGCCCCCCTCCGTGTCAGGGCCGGAAGTGACGCGCAATGCGCGTCACTTCCGGGCCCAGGTGTGAGGGGGAGGCTATTTAGCCTTCCCCCACCCTCACTGGCGACCTCTTTTGTCGCCCACCTCGCCTTTTCCCTCCCTACCGCTTACCCGGCGTAGGCGTGGTTGGGGGGGGGTTTTCTGAGCGTTGTAATGTTTTCCTTTTCGTTGCAGGCGGAGTTACAGGGCGATCTGGAAGCAGGCCGGTACAAAGGGTACCTCTGCGCGGCACCACGTGGTGCCTGAGCCAAAACGAGGAGCCTCCAGAGAGGTCCCGGAAGCCGGTCGGCGCTCCGCTAGGCCTGCGGGCGGTTGTGGGCCTGAACAACCGGGGGCTTGCTATGCGACGCTCCGCCCCGAGAGGGGGTGTGTGAGTAGAATTTCAACGGCACGTGATCGTAAAAAAGAATCACTTGGGGGGCAGCACTTGCGGGTCGTTCCCGTGCTGCCCGGCTCATCAGGCGGGCAGGTGAAGTAGATGGCCAGCTGCCCTTGGATCGCCCGTAAGATAACCCACCTATTACATATACTGGAATTATGTAATAAACCTGCAGCATTTGTTACCCACTTACAACTGTTTCTTGTGTTTTCATTGGGTAACCTAATTTGGGGGAGGGGGGAAAGCGGGGTGCCCCTGGGGGTACTATGGCGCACGGTGTGTGGCCTGTTTTGCTCACACTGTTGCTTGGGCGTTTTATAGGAGCTTGCACAGGAGTGGAGGAGAGGCAAGGCAGGGGTCAAAAAGAGCGTGAGAGCGTGGCCACCATTAGCGGTGGCCACTGAGTGTAGTGCCCAGGAGCCCCGCAGAGGCGGCCCAACTAGGTTGGGTGGGGCTTGCGGCACCCAGCATACCCTGATCTCACGCTCCTCCCTGCCATTCCATCGCCCCCCACCCCCCATGCTACATCTGAGTCCGCTGCGCCCAGTCCATTTTCAGTGGCACCTACTATCCAGCCCATCTGCCCACCCGCCCGCCTACCCGCCACAATAACATTAACATTATACCACCCTCTCCCTGCCACTCCGATCCAAGTTAGCCAAGTCAGCCGAGCCAGCAGTAAGCAGGCACCCACCTCCTCTGGGCGCCCCACACCGAAGCCGTTGGTAAGAGCTGTGCAGAACAGTACAGAGCTTTCAGCTGAAGATCTGTCACAGGCCTGGTCGCAGTCCTGGTTAAGAAGGGTCAAGAAGGGCCACACAGGCTCACAAGTGGTCACATAAGTGAGCTCCCGCCACGTTCAGCCGCTGCCTGCCTGTCTGTCCGCCCGTCGGTCCATCCGTTAATCTTCCGTTCAACTTAATAACACCAACCAACACGCTGGGTAGCAGGGAAGTCAGCAGGGAAGTCTGTGAGAGTGGCTTTGGAAAAGGAAGCACATCCGGACAAACAGTGCGCGACCCCCAAATATAGACTTGGAAATTGATTTACAAATTAAAGTACAAATTATCTTACAAATTAGAGGACAGGGCGGCGAAAGGCAAACACAAATCCAACCACAAATATTCTTGCTCACAGCAATGAGAAAGAACAAGCCAAATATTAACAAGCCAAATATTAATATGAGCAAACTTACCAGTGCAGGCAGTAGAACAAAGCCGGCAACAAGGAAGCAAGCGCGGCTGGCGTCCACCCCTCTGTCGCACTCACCAAACTCAAACCCCAAAATTGACACCAAGTCAATCTGCAAATATTTTATCCCAATAACACTTGTATAGAACATACTGGGAAAGAACAAGTCGTACAGCAATGCATTAATACATACAACGCTACAAGCCAAAAGGGGCTTGATTTAGAGCCAGGAAACGAGAAGCTAGGGCAGCGGGAAACCGACTGACGTTACACTGCCCCCCACTGGGAACATCAATGCAGACTTGAATCCACATTGGGATAAGGTGAAAGAAGGGCTAGGGCACGGAGATTCGGAAGTGTTTTAAATCACAACATCGCGCAAGCACCCAGCACCCCAGGAGGAGAGGCAAGCCGCATCAGGCCAGATTCAGTGCCAGGAAAAAAGCCAAGACGCAAAAGGGCAAGGAGACCCAGAAGTCCCTGAAATCTCATCAGCATCAGAGTATTTGGAAACACAGGGAAAAAGACATGACACATCAGGCCTGAGAACTTTGGAAGTCTTAGAAATATCTTCCACTTAGGAGTCAACAAAAAAAGGTAAAGAGAACCATTACACGCACGGGGAGTTCACGACGGACTTACAGGCAGAGTGCAGAAACAACCTGCACGTTCTGTCCCCGTCCCAGTCACAGAGCCTATCAGCAATTAATAATTTTCACCTTTAACCAAAGCCCACATTTGATGGGAGAGGAACGGTGAGAAAATAGCCTCTCGGGCGAACAGAACCTCCTCCATTCCACCGCCGAAACTAAGTGCACACCCCAGATCGGATGTCATAATCAAAATTCTTTATTGTCTTCAATTAACTCCACCTTATCAATGGCTATCAACGCGCTCACCTGGCAAACACAAACATTGGAAATACAATGGACTCCATGCAGGCAATTGCGATAGCCATGATCAACATCGAAGCAAAAATCGACACTCTAACAGGAAAACTGGATCTGCTGAGGTCATTACCACCCGCCAGGTGCTCGTGCTTACCAATAGCGGAGAAGCTTAGTTCACTACCAGAAGTTTTAACATCAATTATCACAGAACTTAAGCAAAGACATCAGGCAATCAAAGCCCAGTCCCACCAAAGAACCCCCGAAAGAACATTAAATGATGCAAATGGAATTAACAACCCAGCGAGTGTTGCAAGCCCCCCCAATGTGCCACCGCAAACAGCAACGAGGGATGAGAATCACGGTGTGGGCAACACACGCCCAGTAGAAAAGATCACAGCGCAGAATAAAACTCAAATCAGCGTACCGATTTTGTGCACGGATACACCCCCGTCGTCTTCACAACTGGCAGCAGTGATGCACCAAACCACATCTAAATAGGAGGAAACCGTCACAGGCGAAACCTTGCACAGTCACGTCGGTGGAACAACCAATCTGGAGCTCACCACAGAACCCTCCAAAACACTATCACGAAGAGCCAACAAACAACGGAGTCCGGTAAAGGAAATACAGTTAGGTCTGAGAGAACCAGTTGGCCTTCAGAGCCAAAAAATACAAGCAAAAAAGGATCTCATAATAAAGAACGCGGAGCCACAGAAATTCTATCAGATTTTTCAAAAGGAAAGTCCTAGTGCCAGGCCGGGAAATGGCCAGCCAAACAATATAACAACACCTAAAACAACTACAAATCCGCACACTAATGAGGGACTGTCAGACTAGCTGGAAGAGCTGATTCATCACGCGCCGGAAGTGCCATCACAAACAGTCAGCATAGGTAGCTTTCCCACAAAGCAGTATCAAGAAAGTAATAAGCTGGAAGCCCGGCCCTACGCTACGGACAGAAAAATGTCAGCCCCCGCTACTGAACCAAAATGACCTCCGGGGGATCAAAGTCACCCACAAAGGTATCAGAGCGACCATAACAAATGCACAAGGTCTGGCCATATACTCCACCGACGAATGCCAAAGGGCACAAGGGCAAATGGAGTGAAGAAATATGATTTCCTTCTCAGGGGTCTCACTGATACTTAGTCCATTCAAACCACTAATAAAGAATTTGGTACAGAAGCTGAAATATAAAAGAACATTTTTATTAAACTCAAATGAGTGTGACTACGTCACACAGAAGCCGTAGCAACTGAATGAGGTAGTCCATATAATGGTCTTACTTCACGTCTTATATACTCTTTATCCTGCCCCAGGCATGTAAGGGAGTTGTACCAATTACATTCCTAAACAAATGGAAAATCTGGAGGGTCAGCAGATGAGTAGCCTTTGGGGTTTTAGCAGTATATGGGCAAAACATTATAATTACATAGTTCACAAAGGTTAATCTGATTTAGATGGCACTGCAGGGCATGGCATGATTACATGTACAGTATCTTGATTGGCAATCTCAGACAAAGATCGATCAGGGAAATTGGCTTTGCGAGGTCAGTTTCAGGTGAAGAGGTCAGTTTCTTACAGTTCATTCCAGAGTCAGAAAGAAACCTAGTTAATGTATACATAGACTAAGAAGGCCAGGCCACTTTGTTCGCCAGGCTACCTTCACAGGCCTACGTGAGGGCAACACAAAATGGAGTCAGACTCGAGAATTACAGAACCTCAGGAGCTGGAGAATAACATCACAATCTTCACTCCCAAATACACTTCACAGGGAAGTGCCGACATTTTAAACAGGTCCAATATTTTACAAATATTTCAACATATTCCAGAGCTCTCCTTGATTGTGACTGAAGATCTCATCCAAGTTCAATTCAAGCTATTGGGCAACAATGAAACAAGAGAGTTGTCAATACTAAAATGGAAAAATGACTCCACACCACCAAAAATCATGACAGAAAAAGATCGCTTTGCGAATTTGGGGATCAAAGTACACATTCCTAAAGAGGAGAAATATCTGTTTATGTTAAAAGTTGGCACTAACATCAAAAATACAGAGAGCTCACAAAAGTCTTTCTTAAGAGGGCCAAACTAAGTTGCTTGTATTACAGCATTCCCCAAATTAAGAATACATCTTTCACCTAATTCCACACAAAAAAGGCGCACATACACAGAAAGTGTAAAAATGGATCTTTAAAGAAACCACAATGAGGTAACATCAATAACCCTACCACCGTCAAGAATAAATTGCTCCTAGCAAACAAAGAAAGGATTCACACAGCTTTGGATTGAGTGACACTGTGAATGTAATTTCATTGAATGTGTATGGGTTAAAAACCACATTCCAAAACATGGAATCAGTTGATTTTTTTACAGTCTGGTTATCTGCTATGTCTTCAAGAAACTTGGCTGCTAGCCTCAGCGGCCATTCCAGGCTTCATGGAATTTCAGCAGCCAGCAAAAAAGCAGAACATATTTGGAAGACCATCGGGGGGCCTATCAACATAGATACGAATCTGCAGTAACATAAAAGCTACATCCCTTCTAAACACGGGCATGGCCCAAGCTACTCTTCTGCAAGGCGTGGAATTGAAAGGCTGCCCAATAAAGATTGTGCTTGTGAACATCTACTTCAACAGTAATGAATCACCAAGATTCAGTGTCATGAGGGCTCTAGTGGACACACTGGAAGAGCTACTAAGCAGTCAGCCAAACTGTGGGATTATAATCCCCGGGGATTTTAACACTCGAAACCTAGGGACTGCACTAGATGACGCTCTGCTGTCGGACACGGCCAGAATGCTAATGAATACATTTCTAAATACATACAGACTAAAATCAATACAAATCCTCAATCCCCTCAAGGCTGTCTTGAATACAGAACTACAGGGGAAAATCAAAACCACGATTGACTATATCTTTATGTGTGATCGTTTGCATGGACAAGCGTCGGAATCTCAGATACCTATGTTCCAGACAAGTGACCATCTCCCACTGGCCATAGTCTTTGCATTACAAATGGCCAGGCGACCGCTCATTGACATTGTGGGTCATACCAAGGGGGAGGAAATTCACACCCTACAGAGGAGAATACAATGGAAAACAACAGATACATCAGCCCTATGTAAGTGGAAAAGCAACTGGCCCAGACTCGCCCATGAACTCACTGCAGGCAATGTTTGTGAAAATTGGATTAAACTAGCAACAGAGGTGTATGATCTTTTGATATGTAGACAAACAAACCATCGTCGAACCTCAGGAGAAAGGATCTGTTGCCAAGTGGGCCTTGAGATCAGCCATCCGCATCCACAAGCGAGAGGGAAAAGATAAAACATTCCAAGATCAACTCCTAGTACGTAGGAAAAATGTATGGGACAGTAAAAGACAACAGCAAGACTCCCAATGGTTGCACATTCAAAGCCTGCTGACCCCAAACAAACAGGCAGAATTTTGGTCATACATTAATAGGCTCTCAGGGCACGGCCATGATAGGCGGAATGTGGTTACCAGCCACTCATGGATTGCCCATGTGGCTACATTGTATTGTTGCGCGCTATGTCAGGCTCAACTGCATCAGCAATATCTCCCTATTACCAACGATTTGCGAAATACCCTCCCCACACCCATCGAAGATACAGCTGTACCGCAAGTAAAACAGGGAAGCTCCCGTCTAGCAAAGAAACATCAGAGCACCAGGTTGTAGCGAAATGTGTGACCCTCATCCTAAAAAACATCAGAAAGGACGGGGCACCGGGTCCTAACGACTTACCAGGACACCTCTTCAAAGAAGATTGCGATTTCTGGGGTACCATACTTATGCCACTTTATCAGTACTGCCTGGCCAACTCAATAGTCCCAGAGACTTGGAAAGGTTCCTTGCTGCAATTAATTCATAAAAAGGGTGACACCGGGGACCCATTGAATTATAGGCTGATTGCTCTCCTGTACATCGAGGCAAAAGGATATGCGAGCCTCCTTCTGCAAGATCTGCAGGAATGGGCTAACGACAATGAAATCCTACCGGCCTACCAATCCGGTTTTTGGCCTGGAGCATCAGCAATGGATAATACCTTAGCCCTCGCTTACTTAGTAGAACAGTCCACTCAGAAAAAAACAGCTTCCACTCTTTGCATGTTTTGTGGACTACTCCGCAGCATTTGATGGCGTTAATCGGAGTCTGCTGTGGTGGAAACTGCAAAACTGGGGGATACCATCGATGCTGCTAAAAGCAATAATCAGTCTCTACACTGGAACCTGGGTACGGGTGAAACTCACGAAGAATGCAGCCACTAAAAAGATCCCAACAGACTGAGGGCTGAAACAAGGCTGCGTACTGGTGCCCCTCCTTTTTAACCTATACACGGCGGACCCCGGCAAAACATTATCCAAGGCTAACCTTCTATCTCCTAAAATTGGCTGTACTAGATTATTTTTAATGCAGTACGCGGATGATATGGTGCTATTGGACCACACCAAAACAGGCATGCAAAGATTACTGAATGCACTAAACAGATACAACATTAATGACTTAAGGGCAAACGCGAGAAAGACAAAGGTAGTAATATTTGGGAAGTATGCCAATAAACTCAGACAACATTGGAGACTGTGCATCTTGAAAATAGCAGCAACGACCAAATATAACTAGCTGGGGGTTTGGCTCAAGAGCAATGGGAAGCCCACGTCATACATTGCTTCCATTGAAACAAAAGCAAAGGCAGTGACGTATGCCCTATGTAAACTGAACTCTAAATCAAGCGGCCCATCTACTAAATCCATTAGAAAGGTCATATGCGCCAAGCTGCTACCCTCACTCACATGCGGCCAACTAGCATTCCCGGTGGCTTTTAGTAACACCTTGGAACAAGCCAATTGTCGAGCGTTTAAGCACATTTTCCAGATACCAACTAATGCCCGGAATGTACTGGTACAATTGGAAGCTAAACAAACAGAGTCACGAGCATTGGGCCTCGATCGTGCGTTTTTTTCGAGGGGTATGTGCGGCCCCACCGCACACAATGAAAGCGATTTAAAAAAAAAAAAAATTGTGAAAGGAAACAACTCGTGGTCCAAAGGCTTGCACACTGCCTGCTCTGAATTGCACCTTGACATGACCAACTGGCAGGATTTTATTCATCAGCCCGGTATCCTAAAATCGATAAAAAAAAAAAAACAAGTTAGACTACTCCCTAAGGAAGAGGACATGAAGGAACTGAAGCTCTCCAGCAGTAACATCAGGTTACTTGCTAGCTCCTACGAAGACCGCCTAGGGCAGCCATACCTTGATGCCGCTTTGAACAAATCAATTTTAAAGCGAATCTTAGCAGTGAGACTCATGGTGCTGCCGATAAAAGACATTACCATGTGCTGGAAATCTTTAGAGGCGGTCAGTACTTGCAGACTCTGCCAACAGTACAAGGAATCCATGGCTCACCTGGTTTGCATATGCCATTGCTTGGCACAGGCATGTCGCACTTTACTAAAACCATTGTTTTTAAAACACGGGACACGCACATGCCAAGACGCATTGAAACTTCTTTTCAACTTGGACATTCCAATGGAACTAGCAAGATTTGCGAAATTTACACACAATGCGAAAGAACTTTTAGGCATCGCCTCGCACATCGCACTTCACTGAAATCTCCGTGGCTAAAGTATCGAACACGTACCTGTACAATCCTGCACTTTAGTGAAAAACTCTAAGTCAACTACCTTAATCAGGGATTAGAACTAATTGAAGGCTATGACAGTTGACCTTTTGCACTGCTTTTATTCGTTTTTATCGTCAAACACAGTATTTTAGATCTATGTTATTCATGTATTAGAACGGCATACTTTAACGGTTAAATACGTACCTACTATAACTGAAGTAATTAAGTACTGGAATATCTTTGCTTGATCTCCATTGTAACAATTTTAATTAATTGAGACAATAAAATGTATTCAGTTATTCAGTACTTCTGAACCCTGATGGAAACATATATTTTAATACAATGAAAACAAATCAAGGCACTATGTGATGCATAAATTACAAATATTTGCTGAAACCCGTTGTCTGCATTCACATTGTTTGTGTGCTATATAGTGTTATCAATAAAAATGTATGTCCCTGCAAATTTAGTGGCCATTTTAATGGAAATTGTGCTGTTTGTAAATTACAGTGTACCACCACATAATTTTTTCTTCTTTTTTTCTGTTATCCAACATAGGGATTCTACCATGCATTATGTGAATATATATGCACCCATGTGTGTGCTGCTATTTTTATTTTTATTTGAAGTGTTTAGTCATACGTGAAAAATGGTGCAAAAGGATCAGAGCTCCCTCTCTCAATTTGTGAGAAGGGCAATGTTTAAAAAAATTGTAAAATGCCCCTCACACACTGAAACCTTATTCAGTGTCATGCTTCATCATTGGGGTTTTTTCGCCCCTCTACGGGATGGGGCGTGCTACGACTTACATAGACGCAGGAGCACTTTATTCAGTGTGGTTTATCTGATCACTTGCCCGTGTCTTTTGGAATACGTAGGAATGACCACACGCCCTGTCAAGGTAAGGATAGGGGAACACAAAATTAACAATAAATGCAAAAAGAGTACCACCAAAATGGCAGCCCATTTTTGGGGAAAAGGCCATAAGTGGGAAGATCTCTTGTGGACAGTAATCGAACAAATCCAAAACGAAAGGTATTTGTTCGAAAAAGAACAACGGTGGGTGTTCCGTTTGAGGACTCATGAGAAAGGCCTGAATGATGAGATTCCTTGGAACCAGCTCTGATGTATACAAAATCTAACACAGGAATCCCCTGGCAACTAATGATCAACCAAAAAGTTGCCAGACTCATAAGGAATATACAGTACTACAATCACCCCATAACTAATACTGAACAAATAGGAGGTTTATGCCCTTGGAAACTGTGTTTCTTCCTTTTTCTTTCTTTTTTAGAGAAACTATAATTTTTGAAACCTGAGTGTACACACACTCTATTTTTAAATATACATGGATTTTGCTTTCCAATTCTTATCCTCTGACAGGAAAAATGTTCCAGTTAATATTTTTCCAGCCTCTAGCGTTCTACTGCTGGGATTTATTCTTTACCTTTTTTTTCATTAGGTTTTCCATTTTTTTATAAATTTGTCCCCCCGTGTTTTTTCAACAAACCCACATACATGAATGCACGTCTGCGATGACTCCATCCGTGCATCTCTAGCGCAACAATTTGTTATTCTTTTTTGCTTAATAATTCCTTTGAATTAAACCTCCATTTGGCTGCCTTTTGAAACTCCTCCAAAATAAACCTCAAACAAATATATGCTTGCTTTTTCAACCGATTCAGTGTTAATCATTCCAACAGGAAGTGGATCAAAATGAACCCTGTTTTGGGTCCATTTACCGGCGGCCATCTTTAAAAATTCCAAGGTCTAGTGTTTTTTCAACCAATTCAGTGTTAATCGTTCCAACAGGAAGTGGATCAAAATGAACCCTGTTTTGGGTCCATTCACCGGCAGACATCTTTAAAATTTCAAGGTCTAGTGTTTCCAGCCACACCTGTTTCCTATCAAGCATGCCTCCTTGCACTTTAAAAGACCGGGCTCTGGAAAACCTCAGTTAGGTTCCGACGAGCCACGAGAAGGTACTTCCTTTGGTGATCGTGCTCCTTCCAGCATGTAAGTAGGACAATGGCATGTCCTTAAAAAAGCCAAAGAGACCACGCTTGTTTGTTTAAAAACTACCTTGGCGTTAAAACCTTGTTTTTCCTTCTGTTCTTTTAAAATACCCACAGTGTCTATTTGAAGGCACCCTACACCGCTCGTGTGAGCTCATGGAGCGATAACGATTACATTCTAAAGTATGTATTATTATGGCACGTCCTTTTGAGAGCATGAATACCATTTTTTTAAAAAAAGACACACCATGAGATCACAGTTTAAAGGACGAGTGCACAGACTTTTGCCACACATCTCCCATTTTTTCCATGGGAGTATGAATGCGAGTGCTCGTTTGCTGTGAACATTAATCTGTAACCTTTTGGGGCACAACAGGAGTGTACAAATACTTCCTTTATGTATGAATGTATTGTAACATAAGATGTATCTTGCTAGGAGATACATATGTATGAAAGAATGTTGAATAAATGTGATACTGGGCGGTAGAAATCACAAGGAGTGTTCTTTCAGATGATTTATGAGTAAAGGATATTTACCAAATGGTACTGATGCAGCGCGGAAACCTGAGTATCGGGAATCAAGACAAAACCCCGTATCCTCCGTTTGTCACAGACCAAATATCTCATTAACACATTCACTCTTACAATCATTGGTGGGGCCCATAACACCAACATTCACACTTCACTTCTCACTGGTCTGCACTTACAGGAGAGATGAATGTTCCAAGTGCTGACATGAAAGGAATACCTTATAACCTATAGGGAGAAAATTATTTACACATCTGTACATTAAAACTTATATCTACACATTGTAAACCTGAAACATTAAGATACTCCGCCCACGTAATCGATGAATCATTTAGTTGGATTGGTAAGGTAATTTAGTTCTGCTAAACACACTCAAGATCCTGATCTATCCTCTCTCAATAAATGACCAAAACACATTTGCTTGTTAATCAATATTTTGTTTATCTAATTAATGCAAGAATTTAATTCCATCTAGTGAATTTATTAGTCATTACGCAAAATCACAGAACACTATATTTACCTAATCTGGCTATTGGTCGTCTTTTGAGTCATCAGATTTTGTCGTCAATCAGTCAGAATTCGAAAGTTCTTCATGCAGCACGCTACAGTTCCATGAATAGACAAGGACCAGAGGCCCGTAAGCATCTATCAGTGCCCATAGATTTAGGAAATCTTTAGTTCATCAAAGAAAATGGGCAGCATTTCAGTCTGTCAAAGATTCAGGAATACAGCGTCACCGTCGTCTCCGTCAGCAAAAGAAATTATAAGGAAGAAGTTTTTTCCTCTCTATTCTACCATCATTTTATAATGAAAGTAAGGTCTTGAAGATACATTTTACAAAATTTGGGCTTCATCCATTGGTTGGTTAGGATCGTCCGGTGAGGTTTCACCCAGTTCAAGAGGTTAGGTCATCTTTCTTGATGGTTCCGGTTTTTGAAAACGTCCTTTGTCAAGATACTTGGCAGGCCTCCCATCGCGACCTTGCTTGAGTACAACGAGAGCGGGGTCATGTCGAGGCCACTGGTACATGTTGTAAGACATGCGCACTTCGTTCGAAACCTCGTGGAATGGTGGCCATCGCGTCGAGTTAGTTTGGCGGGCATCTTGGTTTTAGGCCCAAAGGACAACTTAAGTGAAACAAACACAAAAGAGTAATTAATACATAAAAATAATGAATAAACTGTTAAACCCTCACTAATTCCCCTATGTGCTTGTAATTATCTAGCATATAGCGACATTTAAAGCGTTCATATTCACCCATTGATGTCATCTGGTGCGACATTACGAAAACATCACAAAAGCAACATATACCATGCAATATTCTATTTTCTACTGTTAGTATGCGTACATATGTTGATAATAATAATTATTCAGCCATGCAAAATGCAAATCCCACGTATATTTCGTATATTAATAAGGTTGATTAAACTTCATGCAAACACATTAATAGTATTATAATTAATAGATTATTCTAATTAGTATAAGCATGCAGATTGGGGGGTATTCAAAATTTTGTACTACCCGCTCCATCAGTACCATTACCTACAACAGAGTTGCACAAGAGAAATATATCATAAAAAAGCTTAAAACTTTCCACGTGATGGTGAAGTGAATAAATGAAGATAAATGATGACAGCCATGATTTATCCAAAATATTTTTCTTTTCAGGTTCTTAAGATATACAAATGGTATATTTTTCTACTCCCATAACAGGGAACAAAGGGCATTGTTTGTGACTATCAGGCATATGTACATTTATTCTATCACCCATTGAGGTGTAACAGGGATCGGTTTTTTGGTCCTGAGGAAGAAAGCCAAGGGGATGGCTTCTGAAACATGTCGACCTTGTAGGAGGTGACTCATTATAGTACACCATCTACACCTACCCACTTTTACTATTCTCAGCCAGGGAAGACAATAAAGTATTTTCGTTCCACTAGCCAGAGAATTTTTCACCATCTCACATTTTTCTTTTCACGATCCCACGCACTACACATACTCAGCAATCACTGAATAAAGTGCTCCTGCGTCTACGTAAGTCGTAGCAAGCCCCGTCCCATAGAGGGGCGGGAAGACCCCAATGATGAAGCATGACACTGAATCAGGTTTCATTGTGTGAGGGGTATTTTACAATTTTTTGAATCATTGCCCTTCCCACAAATTGAGAGAAGGAGCTCTCATCCTTTTGCACCATTTTTCACGTATGACTAAACACTTCAAATAAAAATAAAAAAAGCAGCACACACATGGGTGCATATATATTCACATAATACATGGTAGAATCCCTATGTTGGATAACAGTATCAAGAGGAGGACAATTCTACCTTTTTTCCTCTTCACTCTTTCGTTTGATTTTTTGATTACCACCACATCATGCCTTAGTAATATATTTGCTACAGTGTGCTCCAAAATTAACCACAAGCTACATACTGCACCCGTACCACTCTCCTGCTGAATGGGCATGGCTCATTTGCTACACTTTTTTTTGTGTGTGACACTTTTGTTTTTCACAGTCCATATTAGTTCAGTGATGTAGCATTGATGACACACTCTGAAAACTGTTTTAGTACCACTGCTGGGAGGGAGACATGGAGCATGTAATAATGTGAGGTAAAAAAAGACAGCTGTATTTTGAGGGGAATGCAGGGCCATACTAGGAACCAAAACCGGCCCTGGCAAGGTGCTCAGCAAACCCCGGGGGCTGGGGTTGCAGCCGGTCTGTTTGCCAGGGCTGGTTTCTGCAAATTTTGTTACAGAGGGCGATATTGCAGCTATGCTGCAAAAATTGTCTTGTTACAAAAAAAGGCCCCCTAGGGGCTAAACCCCCTCCCCCCCACCCTGGTGACCAACAAGGGAAACGCCCGGTGCCCGCTACGGCCAGTCCGGGCCAGTCCGGCCCTGGGGGAGTGGGGAGAAGGAAAATTATAACAAGGAAGCTCCGTGAACAGGAGGGTAGGAGAACATTCCTGTCAACAAGTCTAGAGAGTCATTTGGGGTTAGTCCCTTGGTGGAAATTTTAAGTTATCTGTACATTCTGAAGATCAGTCAACTATAAACGTTCATCAAAACTATGTACTTTGTAAAAACACTTTAGAAGGAAGTCTTCCCCAGTGATCCTTTTGCAAATACAATGATGACATTTATTTACTGGAGATACACAAAAAAGCAATAACATCTGTGTTAAAAGCAAGACCATTCGTCTACTGATGTCACACTGCATTGTCTGTAACTTCACTTCAGGAGAATTATGTCTGATGATGATATCACTTTAAGAGTATGATGCCGAACTATGGCTAGCCTCAAGAAAAATGGCCCATGTTAGGCTGCAATATCACTCCTGGAATCTGACTTCAAGAACCCGCGTCACACAATGAGTCTGATATCAAGTCTGCAACATCACACCAGACCACATATTGTGACACCTTTCCATCAAACTGGCAACAAACTATGATATCACACCAAAAACCTGATGTCAGGCTGTAGCATGACATCATGAACCATACCATGCACCATATATCAATTATACCAGCAACCTTACATTATACTCTTACTTTACTACAAGAACCAATATCAGACTTTGCTCTCATGTCAGGAATCTGGCAGACTTTGACATCACGTTAAGAGTCTAATGTCAGGTTGTGACATCATTTCAAAAAGCTGATGTCAAACTATAGCATCACATAATGAACCAAATGCCAGATTGTCATTACTATAGAAACCTTATTTCAGGCTCTGACAATGCACCAGTAGCTTGACATCATACTGAGACATCACAAGAAGAAACTGGCATTCAACTTTCACCTCATAACAGATACTGACATCTCTTTTGGATACTCGTGTCAGCCTGTGGTCAGGGAGTTAATATCCACGTTCGTATGACCCCAGAAACAAAAAAACAGACTATGACACCACTCCACATACCAGTCATCATACTGAAATACCACTCCCAAAACCAAGCCTCAGACTCTGACATCACTTTAGGAATCATTCTGAAAACGCAACATCAGGTTGTGACATCAACTGAAAAACCTTTCTTCACTTTGCAACAGCACTCACAAACGTGGGAGCTTGTGTAATTATGCTGTGATTTTGAGGTGAGACAATGACAAAAGTCCAAGAAGTTGAAACATTGTGATATCACCATAGGAAACTTACATCACATTGTGACATCAGAAATGTGCATACGTATATCAAAATGATAAGAAGATTGTGACATACCTTCGGCAATTAATATCAGTGTGACATCACAGTTACAATACGACATCAGAAATGTACATAAATTACAGGAAACTTGATCTTCCAAACTGTGGCAATCCTTCAGTACATCAAACTGTTGTTACCTCACCCCAGGAAGCTGATATTAGTCCAGTGGCAATACATTCCGAGCATTCATTGTTGTATGACCCAGTGTGAATAGTATTGTGCCAAGTTTACTGTCTTCAGGGACTGAGTAATAATCTGATTAAAAGCAGGACTGGGGTCCCTCTAGTGTCATTAGTGGAAAAGCCCAGGGGATAGTGCTAATACCTCACTAATGCCATAACTATATGCTGTAAATAATAGGACTTATTTTTTACCATTTTTATTGGTACACAATTTACTGTTCTTAAAAGGATGGTAGGCTGAACTGGGATTCAAACTCATGCCCTGCAGATTACATCATATGTCATCAGCGAGCATTTCCCTTACTGAGCCACCTTGCACCCAAACATTTTGCTTTAATTTTTGTGAAAGATAGCGAGTGAGGTCGTTTTGTTAGTTTCAATGCATGGAGCCTCTGTGACTTCAGTGAAGGACTAAGACTATGCTTGTCTGATCTTGAATTTCAGTGTGTTTAGATGGCTGGAGCTTCTGAACTTTGAAGAGCCTCTAGAGATGTGGAAATGGTGGACTAGTGATAGGTTTCACCAGATACTGATGTTTGAATTAGAAGCTAAAATATTAAATGGGCACAATTAAGTCTCTGCAAGACTTACAAATCAAAGTGCTGGAACCTGGCAGCACCGGAGAACTAAGGAAGCGTCGAATGACTTGTAGACTACGCACTCTGAGCGTTTTAGGAGCTGTACTGAGCACATCATCATTGTGCCCTGTCAGTGTGTAATATTCATAAAATGTCACTGTTCTTCTTGGGAGTGTACCTGACTGCTAGCACAGTGGTGCCTGCATCAATCAATCAGGGGAATTGTAAGCACGCTACTCACCCGTGAGGGTCTCAAGGCACTAGGGGGGCAGGGTCCAGCAGATCTGTTTAGCCGAAGATCCAGGTCTTGAGGGCCTTCCTGAAGGTGTTCAGGGAGGGGGTGCATCTGATGTCTGCCGGTAGTTCGTTCCAGGTCTTGGCTGCAATGTGAGAGAAGGATCTTCTGCCTGCTCTGACTCTGTGGATGCACAGGGTTTCGGCCAGTGCGAGGTTGGAAGATCGGAGTTTTTTTTGGGTACGTGGAAGTTGATTCTGTCGTTGAGGTATTTGGGTCTGCTATTGTGTAGGCATTTGTAGGTGTGAGTGAGGATTTTGAAGGTGACTCTTTTCTCCACGGGGAGCCAGTGGAGTCTTCGTAGGTGTTGGCTGATATGTTCGTTCTGGGGAATGCCGAGGACGAGTCTGGTGGCGGCGTTCTGTATTGTCCGGAGTTTGCATGTCTAAAGCCACACTCACCAATTAAGAAAGCTTACTATACTGAGATCATTTTCTCTGTAGAAGCTGTGGGTCATATCCACAAGCTTGCTAGCTCACCAGGGGGCACTTACACAATTCTACTGTGAACATTATTCTATTTTTCATATGACATTCTGTAACACTTTTACTTATGTGAAGTGAATATTGATCCTTCACCAGCATTTGTTCCATAATCTGGAAGACTTTAATAACCGCACAAAGGAGTTGCCATGGATACTCCGAAAGCTGTAGTCTAACACCCTATCTGAAATAAAGGCAACTCATAGCATGCAGGCTGGTACAAGAAAGGAATTCAGATAGTTAGCCATCAACAAATACACAAAGAACACTCCTTGTTCAGCTCAGCTTCTGGTCACTGCAGATGAGCAGGAGTCCAGAGTAAAACAAATTTCACGATGCAGTGAAGGCACTTCTTTAACCAGTGCAGGATAAAAAACAGACACACATGGCCCTATTCAAAAAGGTAAATACAGTTGTAAATTTACATTTATGACCAATTTGTATTTAATTTATTTTTTATCTCTCAGGTTTTCACGAAGGGATTCCTGGCTAGCATAAGCTTTCGCAAATCACATTCAAGAAGTGGGTTTCCTTGGAAGTTGAGGAACGCCAAAACACAAAGCTGTTCATAAGCATTCATAAACCCTTCTCCTTTCCAATTCGACCATCAAAATGGTCATAAAGGGCCTCCCTCATACTTGGTGGTGTACACTCCTCTCCAGGGCAAGGAGTGAAACATCACCCCCAGATGTGCTACAAGTGTTTGGGAATGGCTTTCTTCTCATGGCAAAATATTTCCCCACAGAAGACATGGGAAAAAAGTGTGCAATCTTGAAAGCGCAAAGATAGGATGGTGCTTGCACTTTGCAAATTTGATGTAAAGTCTAAACTCTGTTATACCTACTTGGATGGACCTTTTTTGTTGAACTGAAGATCAAAACATGTCGTGTCAGAACATATCAATGACAGTGAAGCATATTTTGCTCCACAGTAACGACAGAGAGGTGTAAAATTTCAAACCATAAAGATGTATTAGCACATTAGTAAAATTATGATCGCAATCAAATCAATGAGTCATAAATCGATAAACACCTGAATACAGCATATGTGAATATAACCCAAGTGAGTCAAAAGGCAAATGCAAAGTCAAGTTATTTAAATGTAAAAGAGACTAAGCATATAGTTTCTTTTAGATTAAACTCCTAATGTGTGGCAAGAGTTGCTGACAAAGTTGGGTAAATCATCATCATCTTTATTCTGACCATCAAATGGCCATAAAAGCACACAAAGGAAAAAACATAATACAGTAATGATGAGGTTAAAAATCACCATTCACAAATAAAACACATAATTCATGTCATTAAAGTATAACATTTCTAAAATTAGTTAAAAACTCATTTGAAACAGCAGGGAATTACGTAGTTTGTCAACTGATTTTAACAATAGACCCAGTCTAAAGCATATTTCCTAAAAACACAATGACTGTGGGTAAAAAAACGCTGCTCTACAGTTTTTAATCTTTGTTTTCTGAACCACTGGGATAAGCAAGCCATAGACAAATCTCTATAATACCTACATAAAAACAGATCATGCAACAAGGTTTGGTCAGATGATTCATCCCAAGGGCAACGACAGATGGTGGAAACATCATACTGACCAAAGGGAAAACACAGTTTCCATTTAATGGGACCCAAGCGAAATCTGTTGAGGCGTGTTCTCTCCCAAGCGTTGTTAACCCACTCTAAATATGGTTTGATTCCAGTGCCGGTTAGGACCCTAACATAATATCTAAAAGAATCCGAAGTGAATAAAGCCAACTCCTTGTTCATGGACCATTTCAACAGAAATGTTTCCATCACCCACCTCTTATACTCCTTCTTGATGGAGGTTGGGTCAGTAAAGAGGCTGATAGCCAGAAAAGTGTGCAGTGTCCAGTGAAAAAACACATAACACAAGACGGTGTAGTGTAAAAACAGAGAGACACACAAACTGTGCGAACAAAGACAGTGAAAAATGGGGAGGGGTTATAGACTCTCAAATAATTGTTTTATTCTGGTTAGGAGTCTATCCCACTGCTTAAAAACACAGCATGTTGCATACCTTAGTAATGACGGCCATCATTACTAAGGTATGCAACATGCTGTGTTTTTAAGCAGTGGGATAGACTCCTAACCAGAATAAAACACTTTTTTCTTGAGAGAGAGTTACCAATGATGAGATAAACGTGGGCAAGCTGGTGAGAACCAACCAGTAGCTCCTCTGGTGGTGCGCACGTGAGGTACTCTCTCTCTCTCTACACATTTTTTCACCTCTTCATCATCGAGGGTTTGTGTAGAGTTTATCTTTCTGTGGACTGACTTCACATTTCTTTCATTCTGACTTTTCTGACTTACACAATTTTTAATTTTGTAGCATTCTGGATGGGGTGTCTCCATATAATATAAATGAGCGTTGGTGGTTTCTGATAAAGCACACTCCCTCCACCTATTCCAGAACAAAAATAAATTTTTGCTACAGTGTGCCAGTACTTTTTGTGTTGAAACGACAGTTTTAAGCTGCCAATTAGATTTGGCATAATAACCGCCCTGCCAAGCCTTAAACTTCCTTTTGTTAAGGTAGGCCCTAGATAGGCCATAGGACAGGATGTATTAATATTAAAATTTGGACTTGTACCTTTAAGTTTTACATGTCCTGGTAGTGAAAAACTCACAAATGTGTTTTTCACTACTGTAAGGTCTGACTTTCCCATAGGAGAACATTGAGATACCTTATTACATTTAATAAGTAATAACTTGATTGGTAGCAGGTAGGAAAGTCATGTTTGCTGTCTGAGGAATTGTAATTTTAAATCAACTTTATTGGTAAAGTCAGATTTTAAGTCACAATTCTGAAAATGCTACTTTTAGAAAGTTGTCATTTACCTGTTCCTAGTCACATTACTGGGTGTAGTTGGCAGTTGAATTTTGTATATTCCTCCCTGACAGCTACACAATAGGTGTGCCTGGATGGGTCATCCCAGGAAGGATGGGGGGGCTAATCTGTGCACAGCCCCACTTGCACTTCAAAAGCCTGTGCTCTGCCCTCACACAAAGGGCTTCATGCCAGCCTATTGTGCCTGCACACAGACTGGGACCAGGGAAGGAATGCTGGCAATTCTAGACCCTTCTGATAGGGGAAACCTCTAGAAACATCTCCCACTTCAAAGTGGGCACCAGGTTTAAAAGAGGACCGTCAGACCCACTCTTCAGTTTATTTTTCGGGTCTGCGGAAGGACTTGTTAAAGACTGCCTACTGCTGTGGCCTGCTGTGTAATTCAAAAGACTGCTTTGGTGCACCAAAAAGGACTGTTGTGCTGCCTGTAGCCTACTTTGAGCACCAAGAGGTCTGCCATGCTGCCTGAGACCTGCATTTTATCTTGAACCCAGGACTTCTAGAGTGATTCCAAGGGCAAGTTGGCTGGCCTACTGATCAGAGCCCCAGGGACAGAAAAAGCTCCAACCATCTTGAACCAGCACCTGGACCCTGCCTGAGTGACAGCCCTGCCAAGTACCACACATCGGGGTTAGACTAACGCATTTTAGTGGGGTGGTCCGCACTAAAATCCAAAGTCACGCATTTACAGCACCTCCTGAGCTGACACGCAAGAGTCGGAGTGCTGCTATAATTGGCACTCAATCGAACAAAGCAGCTTGGCCCGCACTGCTCTGGCAGCTGCAGAGAGTGTGTGACAAACTCTTACTGCATACTCAGTGCACTGCTGCACTGTTGAGATTAATTTGCTGAGAAAAGTACGTTCACAAATCATTATAATTTCATAATCTGCCAGGCGGATCCAGTCACGCCGGCCAGGCCTGGGGGCTGGCTCAGCTACGCTTGCTGGCTCCAGCATTCACCACAGCATTCATGTGACATGGCATCACAGAGAGGGCAACCATGTGTCGATGATTTGGCTAGGTGGCCCGCTCCACGGGGCAAGTTGTAGTGTCGCGGTCTAGTGGACGCGCGCACTACGGAGTGACGCAGGGGCGCGTAGCGGACGTCGGACGCTACAGCGCATGCGCGAGCGATAGCGGCGCGAACGAGGGACGCGATCGGAGCGTGTTGCCCGGCGCTCTCTCCCTAGGTATCATATAAATATAATAAAAGTTCTAATTACAAGTAGAACGTCTCCAGAGAGTCTGTGGGGGAAAGTACATACAGCCCAGCACCTTACAACATTACAGTGGCGACGAGACTGGGACAAGAAGAACCCCAGGTGCAACAGGCGGAAGGTGCCCCCCCCTAACCTGCATCATAGAGAAGCCTGCCAGGAGAGACACCACCATACACGGTGAGAGACTGGAGAGACGAAACAGCAGACGCCTACACACCGAGAGAGCGCGGCAGAGGCAGATAGAAGCCGGAGAGTGGCACGTGGGCAACGAGGAGCCAGCCACGTGGTAGGGGATATCGCGGACGGACGGCGGAGCCGCAGAAGAGATCCTGGCGGAGTCAGGGGATGACGGAGCAGCCGGCTCGAACGCAGTCCCAGGTACCCGAAGCAGGGGAGCGGGGACGGACGCACCAGGTAGCCCAAGGAAGAAAGTGGACGCCAAAATGAGTGCACAGTCAGCGACCCTGACGACGCCGATACCTTTCCTGCCACGCCCGGGAGAACCCATAATGAAGTGGGAAGACTGGAGGGAGTACTTCAGAAACTACCTGGAAGCGCTAGAAGATGAGAACGAGGAGGCGTTCTCTAGCGCCAGGAGGAAGAGGATACTTCTACACAACCTAGGACCAGAAGGAATACGGGTGTTCCAAAATCTCACACCGATCACCAGACCAGTAGGAGACACAGACGTGTTCACCCACGCCATAGAAGATTTAGACAACCACTACCGACCGGCAGTGTGCACCTCCATCGACCGCTATAACTTCCAGCAGAGGAAGCAAGAAGCGGGAGAATCCGTGGATGACTACGTGGCGGCACTGCGGAAGCTGGCGATGACGTGCAGGTATGGCGGACTGCAGGACGAATTCATCAAGGACCAGATCGTCATGCACACGACAAGCAAGTCAGTACAGGACAAACTATGGGCGAATGGAGATGCAACGCTGAATGAAGTGATCGCCATAGTGAAGAGAGCGGAGCTAACAAAACGCTGTGCAGAAGCAGCCAAAAGAGAACAGGCCCCCAGACTCACAGTCAACAAAGTAGACGACGCGGACCACCAGGCGCGGGGGAAACAAACGACGGGGGAGTACAGAGGAGCGGCCACAGGGAAACCAAGACCCGGACCGACATGGAAACAGGGCAAAGGCGAGGCCATGAAATGCTACAGGTGCGGCAGCTCGAATCATGCAGCGCACGACAAACGGTGTCCCGCATTCAGAGCCAAGTGCGCGTTCTGCGGCCTAGTCGGCCATTACGAAAAGGTTTGCCGCAGGAAAGGAAGACAGCAGGCGGTAAAGTTCGTGGCACAGGACGAGGGGGAAGAAGCAGAAGGCCGTGAAGAAGACGAGGAAGTCCTGTGTATTGAAGACCAGGTACTGGGCATAGAGGAGAGAAGATCGCGCAAGCCCCAATGCGACATGATAGTAGGAGGCATACCCATCACCATCGTGGCGGACTCTGGATCGCCTTACACGATCATCCAACGTTCAGTATGGAGCGAGAAGTTCAGACCCACGTGGGGCGCACACCTAGAACCCCCCGACATTCGACCTGTCACCTACACAGGGGACCCAATCCCGATGGTAGGGTTCAAGACAATGAAGTTCCAGTTCAAGGAGAGGAGTGCGATCTGCAAGCTGTACGTCGCGGAGAAAGGACCGTCAGTCCTGGGCTGGATGGACCAAGGAGTGTTGGGAATACAGCTGAACGCAGGAGGGGACACCCAAGTGCTGGCGACACTGGACGGAGAGGAGTCGACGGCAGGAAAATGGCGGAGCGGGCACCCGAAGGTCTTCGGCGGGAAGATAGGGAGGCTGGAGAAGTTCTCCCACAAAATCGTCCTCAAAGACAACGCCCAGCCAGTCGCGCACAAGGTACGGAACATCCCGATCGCCGTCAGGGAAGCGGTGCAACAGGAGCTCCTCCGCTTGGAAGAAGGAGGAATCATTGAGCCCATTGACAGCGCGGAGTGGTTGGCTCCCTTGGTGGTGGCCATGAAACCGTCAGGCAAAGTGCGCCTCTGTGTGGACCTCAGGGAGTTGAACAAGTGTATAGTGGTGGAGAGGTTCCCCTTGCCACGCATTGAGGAAATGTTGGCCCGCACGAAAGGAGTGAAATGGTTCTCCACCATAGACTTGCAATCGGCGTACCATCAAGTAGCACTACATCCGACGAGCAAAAAGTTGACATCGTTCATCACGCCGTTCGGCTGCTACCAATTCTGCCGCATGCCCTTCGGTCTCGCCTCGGCAGCGGCGGTGTTCCAGAAGCTGATGGCCCGCCTATTCAAGGACATCGAGGGAGTGCAATACTTTCAGGACGACATCTTAGTGATGGGGACGGAGCAGGAGGACCACGACAGGAAACTGTCGGCAGTACTGAAGATCCTGGAGGAGAAGGGCCTCACAGCAGAGTGGGAGAAGTGCCATTTTGGGATGACATCCGTCACCTACCTGGGACACGAGATAGGGGCACAAGGAATAACGCCGAAGAGAGGGAACGTGAAGGCCATCTGCGAAGCACCGCCACCCACATCCAAGGAGGAAGTACGGTCGTTCCTAGTGATGGCAGAGTACTACAGCAAATTCGTCCACCACTTTGCCACGAAAACCCACCACATGAGGCAGCTCACGAGGGACAAGACGGCGTTCAGATGGACGGAGGAGACGCAAGAAGAGTTCGACACCGTGAAACGGGAGATTGGCGGAGCAGTCCCGCTGCAAGGATTCGACCCCCAGGGGCGGTCGATATTGATGACGGACGCGAGGGAAAAGGGGCTGGGCGCCGTGCTCATGCAGGAAAGACCAGAAGGCGGAACGGAGACGATCAGCTTCGCGTCCCGGACGCTGACAGCATCGGAACAAAAGTTCAGCGTGATAGAGAAAGAGATGCTAGCGGTAGTGTGGGCCATGGCGAAGTACCGTCAGTTCCTGTGGGGGACCCGATTCCAGGTGAAGACAGATCACAAGCCTCTCGTGAAAGTACTGACATCAGATGGCCATGCCAGCGCCACGCCCCGGATAGCGAAAATGACACTGAAACTCCTGGAGTACAGGTACGACGTGGAGTACATCCCGGGCTCCAGGAACAAAATAGCGGACTACCTCAGCAGGGCATCTGCGATGGACAGCGCGTCCAACGACAGGGAAGACGACGACGAGATGGTGGCTCTGACGGACGATCCGGAAAAGGCCATCAGCAGGCAGGACTGGAAGGACGCATATGAGGTGGATGCCGACATGGAGGAAATCAAGGCGTGCATTGTGCGGGGGTGGCCGGACAGGAGGAGACAAGGTCCAAAAATCAGGCAGTTTTACGAAGTCAGAGAAGAGCTGTCGGTGGGCAACGATGGAGTATTCGTCTACAGGGGTGACAGGGTGGTGCCGCCGGAGAACATCGTACCTACCCTGCTAGCCATACTTCACGAAGGCCACCTGGGAATAGTGAAGACAAAGGCCAGAACAAAACAAACTTACTGGTGGCCAGGAATGGACACGCATGTTGAGAGGCACGTGAAGGACTGCGCGCAATGCCAAGGGGCAGACAAGACTCTCAAACCGATGAGACCACCCCTAGGGAAATTTACTAACCCCAGCAACCCGTGGGAAGAGGTAGCAGTGGACATCCTGGGACCAATACTGGACGACCAAGGTATCCCCAAATATCTATGTGTACTAGTGGATAAATACTCGAAATGGCCAGAAGTGCACATCAACGAGGTCATGGACACGGACGAGATCCTACGCTTCCTCAAGGCGATGTTTCTTCGGGAAGGCATACCCAGGAGCATTATCAGTGACAATGGCCCCCAGTTCATCTCCGACAAGTGGGTCACGTTTGCGAACAGGAATGGCATAATACTCAAACACACCTCGATATACCACCCATCCAGCAATGGACAAGTAGAGAGGTTTAACAGGGTGCTGATGGGCTCCATACAGGCGGCCATCACAAGAGGTAAAGACTGGGAAAAGGAGGTGCTCAGCACGATATGGGCATACCGCATCACCCCCACCGGAACGGGGTACAGTCCCTTCCAGATCTTACGGGGAAGGCAACCCTTTACCAAAGACAATGTGGCATGGCAGGAGAAGACCATCACCAGCAAATGGTCTCCAGCAGTGGTGCAGCACAACCTGCAGAAGGCACAACACATCTACACGGAGCACTACAACCGCCACAAGAAGACAAAAGATACGGCGTTGGAAAAAGGGGAGTGGGTCAGAGTGAAGCTGGCTGTCCTTAAGCGGAAAGGAGAAAGCAAATACTCCCCACCCCTCAGAGTAGAAGAGGTGTATGACAGGGCGGCACTGCTCAGTGACGGTAACGTGTGGTCACACGAGCGCATGGCCAAATGCAATAAGATCTTACAGTGGCCCCGAGAGTGCACGGAAGGGGAAACCCCGGCAGAGGGGGTGATCAAGGACACAGACTCATCCGAAGGAGGCCCCGGAGAGGACATGGGCGGTGAGCAAGAGAGAGAGAGAGACAACTCAGGGAGAAGACCTGTGGGGGAGACCACGAGAGAAGATGGCGAGGTAAAAGAGAAAGAGAGTCCGGGCACTCCGAAAGGTACAGACGGAGGCCTGGTCACAGAGGGAAGCCGAGAAGGACATTCCACTCCGGTAAGACACACCCGGGGGGGAAGAGCAGTGGTGAGACCATCCAGGTTCAGAGACTTTGAAATGGACTGACCTCCGGGTCGGGGACTTTGTGTGAGGGGTGTGAAAAGGGGGAGATATGTAGTGTCGCGGTCTAGTGGACGCGCGCACTACGGAGTGACGCAGGGGCGCGTAGCGGACGTCGGACGCTACAGCGCATGCGCGAGCGATAGGGGCGCGAACGAGGGACGCGATCGGAGCGTGTTGCCCGGCGCTCTCTCCCTAGGTATCATATAAATATAATAAAAGTTCTAATTACAAGTAGAACGTCTCCAGAGAGTCTGTGGGGGAAAGTACATACAGCCCAGCACCTTACAACATTACACAAGTGAGTGTCAGTTATGTTATGTTCATCTTAAATTTGGCAGCCCGGGCCTGCTTCCTCCGCTGCCTCTGCCGTCAGTATTGGTGCCCCTCATCCTGATCATGCCACGCGGGCCAACGGACTGGCTTGCAGCTGCCGGAGACTCGGCGCCGCTGGCACGCATGGGACTACAGTCAGTCTCACTCTCAGGTCTGTAATTTATCAATGAAATTATATTTACAGCCGGTGTAAGGACACTGCCGGCTGAGCCTGTAATTTACAGCTCTGCTCACTGCTCCCCTTAGGCTGTGTTGAACGGTGCCGCCACGGCTGCACAACACTCTGATCATCTGTATTGCTTCTTGTGTTAGAAACTGACCTCATAAAAGTTAGTTATGAAAGCTTTAAAAAGGTGTCTGTTGTCAAAGAAAAATCATTGTAGTTGTTAGCGAACATTTCAACAGGATAGGGCTTTTGTGTCATTTTACGAATGTATGCAGATCTAATTTAGTGATATAATTACATTGGAATATTACCGTACGAGTCGCATCCTACAATTTGTTTGCTAATTTTGGTCAGGTAACAGTACAGTGCATTCTTAAACTCATAGTTTTGATTAATATTTAAGGTATAAGTTTGGGCTAAATAATCCCAGCAATGCTTAGGGAATCTTTGGTATTGAAGTGCAAGTGTGTCTGCATATGTGCACAGAACTTTAATAAAGTAATGCCTTTGAAAAGACTTGCTTAATGCTTAATATCATGGTTACACATTTGTTTTATAGTATATCAGGTTGCAAGGGCATTACGTTAGCGCGTTTCATTTTCTGATGTGTTGCAAAAGTTTCACGATCTTGTTAGAGTTTCTCGTAGCTCACATGGGCGCAACTTCTGTAAATGTATATGTTTCCCATGTATTTATTGCTTGATTTTGCTTGTGAAAAAGTGTCACTTAGGTCACACATTGTCATTGAATGCCACTCATAAGGACACTGAAAATATGAAAATGTCACACATTAGCAATTTGAAACCTTGGCAGCCATGAAGTGAGTCCTGACCCAACAAGTTGTGCTCACCCCAATCCATGACCCTTGGAAATGGTAGTAAGGGTGCCGAGATACCCCAAATCCAAAACCTGAGACATAAAAGATTTTCAACAAAAAGTGCCCTGAGAACTGAGAGGAGACTGAGACCTACCCGCTCGTCAATCCGCCCAAGGTGTATCGACGGTTGGCCTGACGTCACGGCAGCTCCCTCTACATTATTCTCTGCAGCAGCAAATCCCCTTCAGTGACTCCTCTTAGAAGGGGTATCCGGGCTTGCGGAGCCCTTATTGGCTACAGCTTGCAGCTTCATCCCACTGCAGATTTTTGACTTCCAAAAAAGATAGCGAACAAAGGAATCTTCACAGGGACTTCGTTCCAGCATCTCCCCGGTGACAATGCCTCCTCCTCGGACACCGCCAGCTGCCTTGCCCTGCTGAACTTCATATTCTCAGACATTTAAAAAAAAGCTTTCTTCTAAGTTTGAAAGTAAGCGGAGACCGGGCCCAACCCACTTAGTGTATCCGACCCATTTTCCATTGTGATTGGCCATAACTTTCGACTTTGTCTGTGGTTGGCGCTTTTATCTTCTAGCTGCTATTTTTCACTTTAAACTTTAAAAATTCATAACTCTGGTTCTACTGATTGAATTTGGTATCTAATAATTTATTAAAATGTACTCTATTTATCTAAATTGGTGCAGGATTTTCCCTGTGTTGTGCTGTCACTTTATTATTGTTTGTGTGCTGCATAAACACTTTACACATTGCCTTTAATTTAAGCCTGACTGCTTTTATGCCAAGCTACCAGAGGGTTAAGCACAGGTTAATTTAGTGACTGTTTGTGGTTCTCCCTGATAAGGATTGTGACTGTTGCTTGAGAAGGGCTCACACCCCCTCAACAAACAACCCAATTTCTCACAATCCATTTCTTATTGGAGAACCAGGCAATGTCATAAAGCCCCTCTGGGACCACAACTGCCCGAAGGTGTGGACCATGTCAAACAGGCTATCAGTGTAGATTGTGACTCTAAAATTGTCAGCGACACAACAGGTCCTAGTAAGAGCAATCAGTTCAGCCACCTTTGTAGAGATTACTTTGCGCAAACTGGAGGCTTCCACTATACTTTCTAAAGTGCAAACGGCGTAAACTGCTTTCAAAATCCTCTTTCCTCTTTTAAGCAAGTGCCATCCACAAACAACATATGATCAGGCGTTTTTTCCGAGGAACATCTCGAATATCGTGTCTTGGCTTGGTACACAGTCCAGTCACATTAGGGCAATCATGATCAACTCCATCATCATTTTCATGAGCAACAGGCACTGGCAACAATGTGGCCGGATTGAGACATAGTGATGTTCTCTGCAGCAAGGATTACCTGCTCATATTTGGTCAATTGGCTGTTGACCATATGTTGTGTTCGCATGTGGATGAGAAGAATTTCAATGGAGTGACAGACCATAACTGTAAGAGAGTACCCCATCACAATGTCCTCTCACTGCTGGATGCTGACACCAATTTCAGCCACCGACCTTTAAGCAACCTGGCAAATCTGTGGCTACTGGGTCCAAAATGGATGAAAACTAAGAGGTCTATTAGGAAGGCAGATGGATGGCCGCCATCGGGCCGGCGGTGGCAACCGCTGGACAGGCGGAGAACATCCGCCCACGACCGCAACCCTGAAAACCGCCTGTCCCATTAGCATGGCGGTGATGACCGCGGCGATGAGAATCTCCGCCGGCCGCTTTTCCGCCGGTACCAGTCTGCACGCATGTCTAGTGGGCAGAACTGGACCGCTACAATTATGCCGGTGCAGGGCCAGGGCCGTCGGTAGCCAGCCTTTCCGTGGCGGTGGAACCGCCATGGAAAGGCATGCAGAGAATGTCTACGGGGGCCCATTGCGGGCCCCCAATGTGTTGGGTGTGTGTGTGGGTGCACTGGGGGGTACCCACCTACATGTCCCTGTGCAGTGCAGTGACATGCATAACATGCTCCTTTTCACACCGCAGCGATGCTGCTGGCAGCAGCAACCGCTGCAATGTTAATCGCCAGAAACAGACCGCCGCGGTCGGATTTCGACTGCGGGGCATCCTAATTGGACCGGCGGTTATGCCGCGGTCCTTGTGGGTGGTCTTTTCCCGCTACCATGGCGGTCGGGGAGAATTTCCGACTGCCATCCTAATAGGCCCCTAAGTTTGGAATCTCCATGCGTTTGAGTTGGCACTGACAGGGGGCACCCTTCCCTCTCAAAGCAATTATGAACAGCTTTTCATAATCGGGCATTCTTAGAGATAGGTTGTGGCAGAGGCTTTCTCTCAGCATGAGGAAGGCATCTTCACACTATTTGTCCCATGGTAGCTTTTCAGACACCTATTTGTGTGTACGCTTCTGTAGAGGCTGTGCCACTATGGAAAAGTTGAGAATCCACTAATGACAGTTGGTCCACCATTCCAGAAACATGATGACTTCTCTCTGTATATTTGGAGGTTCATTTGTGATATGTTAAAGATTTATTTTTGTTTTACACTTTTCTTGCTCCTTTCTAAGTGTGATGTCCTAAATACAGGACTTCTTTCTGACAGTACTGCAGTTTAGTTGGGGACACTTTATGTCCATTTTGGCCAAATGATTCAGCAAAGCAATGGTATTTTGTTTGCATGCTTCTTGGGTTGTTGACACCACCAACAGATCTTAGGTTTACTGTACCAGGACTGAGGTTCATAGCAACTGTAGGGTGTCCAGATTCTTTTTCAGTATATTGTTTAAGATCGAGGGGCTTTCTGTATACCCCATAGGAACTTGGTGCCATGCTAAAACTGTGTGTTGGAATTGGAAACCAAAAAGGAATTGACTGTCTTCATGCAATAGAATGAAAACGAATGCTTGGCACAAGCCGATGACCATGAACCATTTAGCCTCACGGAGTAGCTGAAATAATATTACTGCAGGATTCGGTACCACAGGACAACATGGAACAATTTGCCCGGTTTAGATCTAGGTGGTAATGGTCCCACCATCACTTTTCCATCAGATTCTCCGTCTGCCTACTAGGCGGTACACCCCCTCAATTTAGATGCTAGTAGGTTGATGAACAAAAGACTGTCGGAGTGCCGCAGACTCCGCCAGATATGTTCACCCACGTCGACGGTACCATAGGCAGGAGAGGCCGTCGGAGGGCGGACAGCCAGTTTGTCTGCCAGTCCAGTCACGATGTGCCTTCCTACTAACGTGACTGTGTCGGCAAAACCTCTACACCTGAGTTGGCGGATTTGAAGGGGTATAAAGCCGAAACTCACCTTTTCTCACTTTCACCCTTCCTTTTCCGCCATGGACCTGATCTTCCAAGTCCTGCCTCTGCTGCTGCTGCTTGATTATGAAGGTTGTGGCTGCAAGTGAAGGCAAGCTCCACTTTTACAGGATACCTTTTGACTTATCTGTTTACACTAGCTATGGACTTGTGCATTTTAAAATCTCTCTCAAAGCCAATAGCATACCAATATGTAATGCATATGTGTCTAATGTTGACGTTTAAGAAATTTAAAGAAACTCACCTGCATGATTACATTGTATTTCTAAATTTAGTGCAAACATGGACACTTACACAAAAAAAAGGACATCAATCCAAAAATGTAAAAGTGACCAGACAGGTGTGTTGAAATAAACTGCATAAATTGTCAGATTAAAAAACATATGCATTACACATCATTGTGATAAGTGAAATGTAACATAATGTAGAAATTGCGCTAGACAAGGCATACCGTTTACATATTTAAATACCTGTAAAATCGATGTCAGTCCCAAACTTGAATCAGTTAACATATTAATCCATGTAACATTTCCCCCTGTCTAGTGCAATTCCTGTATTTTATCAAATTTCAATTGTCACATTCTTTTTTAAGGTGTAATGCATATGTGTTTATTCTTACCACTTATCAAGTTGAAATAAACACACACGTATTAACACTTTAAAAAATATTTAAAACATCTATTTGTTGGTGCAAGTGTACATTATCATGATGAATTCTTGCACCTAAATTCCAATGAACATCACATACAATTTTAACCAGAGTATGCACTTAACAAAGTAGAAATTTAAAACATCTGTTGCATTTTCTGCCATAATGGTAAATAAAAATATGTACTTCATATTATAGTCATAAACGTTTCTAGGAATCTAACAATTGCAAATGAAAACTAATGTCAGAACAAACTTGTTGAAAGTAAAATAGTGATTTTATTATCCACATGAGATACTTCTCTCAGCAATAAACTTTATTAAAATAAATAGAAAGAGAACCAATATGCAATACGAATACTGTTCCAATGGTGGAAACCTGCCTCCTATTTACTGTCAAGGGGGCACCTCCTCAGGAAAGGGCATCTAGTGGGCACAGAGCAGGAACCTCAATGATCTATCTTGGGAGCTGTGGATTTGGGAGGGGTGGGTTTGGGTTTGGGAGGGGTGGGTTTTGGAGGTGTGTGTTAGGGAGGGTTGGGGTCGGAACTGGTGGGAGGGCTGGGTTTGGGAGGGGTGTGTTTGCATTCGGGAGGGGTGGTTTTGCATTTTGAAGGGTTGATGGTTAGAGCGGAAATTAAAGCAGAACAATGATGAAGGGAAGGAGGGGTGGGAGAGGGCTGGGTTTTGGAGGTAGAGGCAGCTGGATTGTATGATGTGCATGTGTCTGACTGTTGTGCTGTTGCATGTGGGTCTGGTGTATGTTTTGTACTTTTCAACATGTGTTTCTTGGCAGGTGTATGTTGGTCGGGGGAGTTTGTTTGTTTGTGTATGGAGGTGTTGTTTTGCATGTAGGTGTGTGTTTGGATAAGTGTGCTGTTGAGGTGGTTGGTGTCATTGTGGTGATTTTGGATGTGGTGGTTCTTGAATGTGTGGTGGTTCTTGCAAAGTGTGGTGGTGAGTGTGGTGTTTGTGGGTGTACTTGTGGATGTGGTGGTGGTGTAGGTGTGATGGTGGTGTGGTGCTTGTGGGTGTGGTGGTGCTTGTTGCTGTGGTGGTTGTGGGTTTGGTGGTGGGTGTTGTGGTAGGCGTGGTGATTGGAAGTGTGGTCGGTGTGGTGGTTGGTGTGGTGGTGGGTGTGGTGGTTGTGGGTATGGTGGTGGGTGTGGGTGTGAAAGTGGGTGTGGTGGTGGATGTGGATGTGGTGGTGGTTGTGGTGGGTTTGGTGGCTGTATGTTTGGGTGTGTGCTTCTGTTTCATAGTGTGTTTATGTTTATATGTGTGTGTGCTGCTTGTGTCTGTTGTAGTGGGTGCATGCAAAGGAGTGAGTATGCTTGGGACAGAGCTGGGAACTGGGATGCGGAAGGGGCCCAAGTTGGGGCACAAGGTTGGGCCTGTTGGGAGCCTGTGTTCAATGAGGAAGCTATTCCTTAAAATGCTCTCTGCAGGCCAGACATAGCACTATGAATGCCTTCTAGGTATGCTACCATTTGTTGCATGTCACAACTAAGCCCCTGAATGGCATTTAGGAGTGCAGTTTTGTCTACAGAGATGTTTTGTAGGAGGTCAATAGCCTCCTCACTGCAGCAAAGGAGACTCCACCCCTTTTAGGGAGGTGGGTGTGGCCAACTGGAGAGAGCAAGATGGAGGGTAGATATGGGTATATGGGTGGCAGACAAGAATGCATATGCAACAAATCCAGTAGGGTTCGCCACCATTATGGACTGGTCACTTGTGGAGACCTCTGAGGATTATGTTGAGCGGTTGGTCTCCATGCCAGTCCCCTCAACCTCCGTGCCACTGTTTCCATCGGTTTTGGTGGTCTCATCACCTGATACACAGTGGCTAGCTGCTTTCCCGCCTACTTGGCCAATGTCTCCTTCCCCTGCTCCAGAAGATACTGAAATGACATATACAATAGCTTTCTTGCATCGGTGTAAATAGAACTGATCATTAACTTTGATCACAAAACACTTTCCAAGTTTTCATATTTCACCTGCTTCAAGGCTCTCAAACTTTGGTTCTACATTGTCAAGGCTCTCAAGCTTTGGTTCTACATTATCCTAAGCTCATGTATGTAGGCAACATTTTCAGAAACCATTTGGTCACAGTTTTGTTATTCCCCATGATAGCTCCTATATCATGTATGATCTTGTCTCTTATACATTTTTCTCTCCAGAAACTGTTTAACACTTATGAAAGATTGGTCTTTGTTGTTTAGAATAGTGAATATGCCACCAAAAGGGATGTAAAAAAAAATACCTTTGTACAGTGTGTTTACAACGCTAAAAAATCTGCATTATTTTCATTCACAAAAAGTAAAATATGAATTAATGTGTGTCAACAAATACTGCAATGCTGTAGTAATATTTTTATAAACTGAAAGGCAGTTTCCCTTGTTTGGACATTTCACAATATTAACACTTCAAGTAACACTTCAAGTAACTAAATTATATTTCAAATGTTAAAAATATTATATGGATTCGGTGCTAAAGTAGCTTAGCAGTGTTTCCCGCTCTATGTAGATACCTATGGTGTTGACAAATTAAGATTTATTTTTTGGGCTGTGTGACAAATGACTTCTACATCATAAGTACAGAGCAAACACATTTTTGCATTTTACTCCAAAATATCTCTAGTCATTTGAAGACTGTTTTACCATTGTGAAATTGTTTTACAAAATATGCTGGGTTTCATTATAGGTAAAAATTGGTCAACATCACAGTAAATATTACATACACTGATTCATATATGTTTTACATCGTATATTTGTATATAAAATGTAGCCATTTAATCTGATGTTACTAGACATTTTGGATCACTTGCTCACTCTTGTTTGTGTATAAAACCAACTTACCAATGTGATGTTTGGAACATCCATTTTATCATAAGTGCATTTTATGCCATGTCACCTGTCATAGGGCTAACCTTACATCATTCACAATAGTGAAGGAGCATCACACATAACACAATGAAGGCTTGTGGCCTGTTTGGTGCAACTGTCCTTTATAACATCAAACAACGTGATGTAAATTTGTTGTTTTGGCAGGTATGTGTCTGCTGAAACCAGTCCGTTGGTATTGAACAGAAATCAGGTAGTATCCTTTTCCACAAATTCATAATCAAAGCACATCATCATACACCTTGTGCAAATCTTTCACCTTCAAGTACTCTTCTTCGGCGTTGGACATGTGTCAACCTTAATGTTGATGGCAACATTAGTTATTTAATTTAACATATTGAACTCACACTAGAACTTACCTGCTTGATGCTGCAGGTGGGCTCTCATCTGCCCATCAAGCATGGGGTAGGCCACTGCAAGTATGCGGACCATTAGGGGGGTCAGGGTGCAGTGCATGTGCTTCCCACATTGGAAGGACTTGCTGAGCTGGATATTTGATGACTTCTTGGTCCAGCATCGTAGGTCCTCCCACCTCTTTCGACAGTGAATGTGCTGGAGCGGAGTTTTCAGTTTGAAAATTCAGTGGCTTTTGAAGCTCTGGCATGTCTATTCGTTGTACTAATTTATTAATAATTAATAATTAATTATTTGTCTTGTGCAAGTGTGTTTATATTAATCAATCCGTTTGTCTTAACAAGAGAGAGTTACACGTGGGTGCGCATAAATGTGCTGTTTAAAAATAACGTGTGTGTTTTCATGTTTAAACGTTGCTATGTGCTGTTTATTTTTGAGCACAAAATGCTTTCCGAATTAATGCTTTTCTATGTTGCAAGAGCTAGATAAATACATACACATAAGGGTATTAGTGGGGTTAACACTGTTTAATCACTATGCTGTGGTAACGATGTTTTTTGTTTCTTTTAATTAAGATGGTCTATTGAGGCCTATGATGGCCTAGAAAAATGGCCGATTTGTAAGCCTGGCTGTGATTTATAATATGCAAACTGTGACGAGGGAGACCCCTGCTGGAAATGGTCCTGAAGCTAACTGACCATGGTCCTTGCTTGTTTGTTTGAAAACTTTCCATGAGGACAGCAGCAGTTTTGGGAGATCTCCAAATGAAATGAAGCGTCCTTGGCAGCTTTGGGAAACAAAGGAGCTTTAAAGAAAGACTCTGAACTGTGATCTCATTGCCGAGGAGACGTGGAAGTTATAAGATACAAATGTATTTTTTGGTTCCTTTTCCGTTATGTTTATTTTGTGATTTTTCCTGAGCGGAGATTTTTTAAATGTAGCGATGCTACATCCTTTCCTTCTCGCTTTGCTCAGAGGTTTGACGGAAGAAGTTAATTACAAATTATGTTTTTCTTTGTTCGACTTGCTATAAGAATTGTTAGCCTAGAGAGGGCTTGCCACTTGCCACTTGCCATTTTGCCTTTGCCGCGTACCGAATCTGCGTTGCTGAGGATTGATGCTGAAGGGACTTCGTCTTGAGAGACATTTACCGAGAGACTTGTCCTGACCCGTTCTGACATTTAGCTAGAATAGGTAACTATGAGAAATGATTTACTCTGATTAATTTCCTTTGACTAATTTTAGATAAAGCAATATAATTTTGAACATGGTGTTGGATATTCTTTCTTGTCAATTATTGGGTTTACATTTTGATCATTGCTGTATATGTTGTATAGATTATGATTAAGGACAGTCACAAAAACCATGTCTTATCGACCTCGATATAGATGCAGGGTGATTAGGAGTTTTCTTTCCACAGGTTTATTGTTGGTAGAGTATTTGAGCGTATGTAGTGTAGTGAAATGGGCCCTAGCGTATGATGTATGCATGTGCGTGTAACTGTGAGATTACTCTATCCGTGGTAGTGGGAATATTATACACACCCTGATCTCTATCAATTTCCTGGTAGCAGAGTTGGATGGTTATTGATGATTGTCTTGATCTGATAAGATTGCTTGTACATTAGTTTATTGATTATTGATTATTGGTTCATGTTGGTATATGTACTAATACTATATGTTGGAGTCGTAATGTTGAGTTATATGTAGTGCTTCTGGAACTTGGAAGCTGGTAGCAGTTCCGTAGTAGGGCAGAGGGAAGTATATGCTGCTCTCGGGAAAGACGGAATTGTAAGGAATAACGTGTGACAATTGAAGTTGCGCGTCACATTGTCTGGGTTCGGAATCAGTGACATCGTCGTATGTTACTATTAGATATTTCTAGTATATAAGGAGTGTGTATGATAGTGAAGGTTATCTATGAAACTCTGGTCTTAAGTCCCAGGGATCCGTAAGGATTTCCGTTAAAGCTTATCGCGGGAGGAGTAATAGGTATTCTCTGAGCTTGTTTGAGAAACTGAGTAGAGGTAAGCTGCTTGGTTAATGTGTGTCATAATTCTGTAGTGGAGCAGATTGTCTGTTCTCGGGAAAAGCAGGATTCTGTGTGTATGTACTATATTTTCTTGTATGAATGTGCGTGAATGTTTGTACATTTAGTTGATTGTAAGACTCTTTGGACAAGTCCTAGAGGAAACAGTTAATGAATGTATGTTAGTAGGGCAGAGTAGAGGAAGTGCTACTGTGTCAATGAGAGGTTTCTTATGAAATAGATTCTTTACTATTCTGTGGTTAGCGAAGCAGACAATGGAGATGTTTTTATGTTGTAACTAATAGATTTTGTAGAAATTTTGACACGAAGTCTACTGAGAGATTTTGTAAAGGAGGGGTAGACGAGTGACAGAAGACAGGAGACAAGCGACTGCAGCGACTGTTGACGTCAGAAAGACCGCGCTCTGATTGGATGGTAGATCAGAATAGTGCTCGCGCTAGGATTGGTGCGTTAGTGTGAGCCGCGCAAGGATTGGAAGGGCTATTTAGTGACGTAGACGCTCCAGGATTGGTGCGTTAGTGTGAGTCGCGCTGCAATTGGTTGAAAAATTCGTATTGTATATTTATAATACGGAAAGAGTAGAGAGTTCTTTGTAAACGCTAAAATGTATTACCAAGAAGAGAAAAAGAAGAAAACATTCTTTGGTAAAATTAAAAAGTGGTTTAGCAAGGATAAAGATGTTAAAACAAGAGAGGGTGAGTTGTTACCTCCACCGAAAACACCTGCATCCTTCATGGCTGCAAGACATGGGTTTCATACCTGTATATGGTTGGAGAATTGGGTTAGGTATACTAAAGAAGATGGTGTTCTAGCATTTCCAGAACATGGTTCATTTAATCTAGCCGTGTTGAGAAATTTACGGGAAAAGATGTTATGTCTAGACCCGAAACCGAGACCTACACAGTTCGAGGCTTTAGTGGAATGGGAAGAGGAAGTACATGAGAGAGAAAAACAGAGATCTGGAGGGTACTATAGGTACATGTTTGGGAGGAGACATGATCGTGAGACTCATCATGATCGAATGAAAAGGTGGCGAGATGTTAGTATGTCAGAGGGATTATATCCGATGAGAACAGTTGAAGGAGGAGCAGAAAGAGTTCCTGAGTCAGAAATGAGAAAATATGGAGTTAATGAATATGAGGATGAGGTCTTGAATGACATGATTTACAAGAGACCACCTCCATATAGACCAGAACCGGATAAAAGTACACCAGTTGTTTCTCCGATAAGAGATACAGTTTGTGTTAGTGAGACAGAAAATGAGACATCTGAGGTAAGAAGTGATCATTACTTTGATGAGAATGCCAGACAATTAGCCAGAACTACAACAGAGTTGACAGAGAAGATTAGGGAGTTAACGAAGAATCTAGAAGCTGTTACTGTGCCTGTAACAATAGGTCCGGTTATGCCTGTGTTTGACAAGCAGAGGACAGGTGAGAATGGACTGGTGATTCCATATGTTGGGAATAATCTGACAAATTCAGTTGGTCCTTCAGGAGATTCAGGCAAAAGAGCAGAAAGAAGTGACCTGAGACAATCAAGACATGACACATGTAGTGAAATATTGGATGCTAGTGAAGCTAGTTGTTCAGGGATGCCAATTTTAGAACCGCAAAAGAGAGTGGTTCCAGTGAGAAAAACTGCTGAAATAACAGTGGAAGATTTGAATGATTGGATGAAGGTTCTACAGAAAAAGGATAAAGATTCACAAGTAATTGATGTAGCTAGGTTACGTGTAGAACTAGAAGAGCTTGTTACAGGAACAGTTCCAACAGAGATTCTGAAGAGTCATCATGATGGTGAGCTGATGTTCATGTGTAAAAATATTACCTGGAGAGCGAGGAATACACATGACAGGTTGAGAGCAATAGCGAATGAACAGGGAGTTGACATTGATAAAGTGAAAGCTTTACAAAAAACTTACAGGATGGATTTTTCAACAGGTGCAGAACGAAGGAAATAATCAACAGCAGCAACAACAGAAAGTTGTGAGACAGCAGAGTCAAGAGCCAAAACCGCCCTTGCCGCAGAATAGAGGGTTACAAAAGTATAATCAGGATTCAGGATTCTACAATGATGAGCAGGTAAACAAACCAAGACGTTCTAACAAAGTACAACAGTACTTGTTAAAGAGTGAAGGGAGTGAATCTGAGGGTGATTATTGACGGTGCCGAGGAGAGGAGGAAGAGTGCATACTTGGTGCAACTCTAGAGATAGACCAGGCAGGACCATTTGTGGATGGGAAAATAAATGAGGAGAGTGTTACTTTTTTGATAGACACAGGTGCGACAAGATCAACTGTCAGGTCAACAGATGTTAGAAATCTTCCTCTCTCGGATGAAGCAATCCAAGTAGTTGGTGTAGCCAATACGCAAATTAGAACACGTCTTACTGAACCAGTGAGAGTACAGATAGGGAAATTTTCAGACATGCACAGATTCATTGTCTGTGACACGAGTCCAGTGAACCTGTTAGGTAGGGACTTATTGTGCAAAATGAACTGTACAATTTTTTGTACACCGGATGGAATAGCTTTTGAGACACCAGATGAAGATGTTTTGTACCGAGTGACTCTAGAGAATAGAGAAAGTGAGTTAATTGGTGCATTTGCTGTGTTTAATCCGGAGGATTTGCCTCGAGAGCTGAGAGACACAGTGAAAAGGACAGTTTGGGATTTTACTGGAGAGGATGTGGGATTGATGAATAATGTAGATCCAGTGAAAATTGCAGTAAAAGAGGGAATTACATATCCTAACATTCCTCAATACAAAATGACACCAGAAATAATTGAAGGGATAACTCCTATAATTGAGAAAATGATTCAGCAAGGAGTCCTGAGAGAACTACTGAGTAGTCCGTGTAATTCACCGATAATGGGACGAAAAAAGCCCAATGGGAAATTTAGGATCGTACAGGATTTGAGAAAAGTTAATCAAATTGTGGTGGCATGTTGTCCTATTGTGCCAAATCCATCAGTGATCCTGTATCAAATTCCACATGATGCTGAGTGGTATACAGTGATTGATTTGTGTCATGCGTTCTTTTCAATTCCATTGCATCATGATAGCCAGCCGATTTTTGCATTTAGGTTTGGCCAGCGTATCTTAGCATGGTGTCGTATCCCACAGGGGTATACAGAGAGTCCTTCGATATTCAATCAGTTATTGAAGAAATCGTTGGAAAGTTTGATCATGCCCGAGAGTTCAGTGCTAGTGCAGTATATTGATGACCTACTGGTGGCATCAAAGACACGTGAAGCTTGTGAAATAGATACCATAACTTTACTGAATCATCTGGCAGATGGAGGGTTAAAGGTATCTCCAGCCAAATTGCAATTTTGCAAGAAAGAGGTGCATTATCTTGGACACAATATTGAAAAGGGTCTGAGAAAAGTGACTGATGACAGGATCAGAATAATCAGAGAAATGAAAGCTCCAAAAACCCAGAGAGAAGTGAGAATGTTCCTGGGTATGGTGGGTTATTGTCGTCAGTGGATAATTAATTTTTCCTTGATAGCAAAGCCACTGATAAAACTGACAAAAAGTGAAATGACAGATCCATTGGATCTAGATGCAGAACAAATAGCAGCATTTGAGGAGCTCAAAAGTAAAATGTGTGAGGCTCCAGCTTTGGGTATGCCTGACTACGAAAAGGAATTTGAGCTGTACTGCAGTGAAAGAAATGGATGTGCACTTTCAGTGTTAATTCAGAAACATGGATTACTGAGAAGGCCTATTGCGTACTTCTCATCGACACTTGACCCTGTAGCTGTGGGTTTACCGGGTTGTCTGAAATCTGTGGCAGCAACATGCAGAAGCCTGGAACAGAGTGAGGGAATCATAATGGGATATCCTGTAAGGGTATTCGTACCTCACAATGTGGCAATTCTTTTGACAAGAAGCAGAACTCAGTACATGTCACATAGTCGGTTGACTAAATATGAAAAAGTGATTCTGGGAGCATCAAATGTGACTCTTGAGAGATGTGTAAATGTGAATCCAGCGACACTTTTGCCAGATATTGAAAATGTGGGTGTGAAAATGGAAGATGATCATGATTGTTTGGATGTGCTGGATTACTGTACAAAACCGAGACCAGACATAAGGGATCTACCCTTGCATGAGAGTGATCATGTGTTGTTTGTGGATGGATCATGTCTGAGAAATGATAATGGTGTGTTATGCGCAGCATATGCGGTATGTAAAGTTTCAGAGGTCATGGAAGCATCACCATTGAAAGGAGTGAAATCTGCGCAAGTTGCTGAATTGGTGGCATTGACAAAAGCTTGCGAAATTGGGAAAGATTTGAGGACAACTGTAATGACTGATAGTCAGTATGGATTTGGAGTGGTGCCTGATTTTGGCCAGCTTTGGCTACAAAGAGGTTTCTTGACATCGGGTGGAACTCCGATAAAGAATGCTGAAATGATTGGTAAATTGCTTGAGGCGATACAGCTGCCTAAGGAGTTAGCAGTTGTAAAATGTGCTGCCCATGGACAAGGGGAGGATTTTGTAACGGTTGGAAACCGTTACGCAAATGACATTGCTCAATACTGTGCGAAGTATGATCAGTCTATTAATCGGGGAAGAGAGGGGGAAATGTCTTTACTCTCTGTGATGTTTACTAATGTCTTAGAGACATGGGATGAAGTGAAACAGTTGCAAGATGAGGCAGGAGAGGAAGAGAAAAAAGATTGGATTAAGGCAGGATGTGCTCCAAGAGAAACAGACCATGTTTGGGTCTACAGAGATGGCAGACCAGTAATGCCCAACTCCATCTTGTCGTCAATGGCAAGGATGTATCATGGCCAGGGACATTTGGGGAGGGATGCGATGGTTAGGTCGTTCAAGCAGACCTGGTACAATGCAAAGTTCAGGACGATTGCAGAAAGCATCTGTCAAAGGTGTTTAGTTTGTCAGCAATTAAACACTGGAAAAAAGACAGTGGTGAGTTTGGGGACAATAGGCAGAGAAGGAGGTCCTTTTACAAGAATGCAGATTGATTTCATTGAAATGCCCCAAGTAAACAGACTAAGGTATGTTTTAGTGGTAGTCTGTTTGTTTTCAAGGTGGGTGGAAGCTTACCCGACTAGAAGAAATGATAGATTAACAGTGGCAAAGTTACTGTTAAGGGACTTGATTCCTAGGTACGGGTTTCCAGTAACAGTTGAGTCTGATAGAGGTGGACACTTTCAAAATGAGCTTATGAGTTTGATTTGTGAAGCATTGAAAATACAGCAGAAGCTACATTGTGCATACCGACCAGAGGCTTCTGGTGTGGTTGAGCAGATTAATGGCACAATCAAGAATAGGATTGGAAAAATGTGCTTAGCCACTGGCATGAAATGGCCAGACGTTTTACCTCTAGTTCTGATGACTATGAGATCTACTCCAGATAGAACTACTGGTTTAAGTCCGCCCGAAATAATCATGGGACGTGCAATGCGCCATGCATTCGTGCCTGTCAATAAGTTAGTGACAATAACTGATGGCATGATTTTGGATTACTGTAAAGGCCTGGCTGACGCAGTTCATTCTGTGTTTCACCAGGTTGGAGAAGAAGCTACCACACTTGAGAAGAAGCAAGCCCATGATCTGAGTCCAGGAGACTGGGTGAGGATAAAGGTTCACAGAAGAAGAAATTGCTTGATTCCAAGGTGGGGAAGGCCAAGACAAGTTATTCTGACTACGACGACTGCAGTAAAGTGTGCTGGAGTGAAGCACTGGGTACATGCAAGTCATACTCTGAGAGTTCCAAACCCAAAAGAAGGGACTGGTAAAGAGTATTTTGAAGAGTCAGATTCCAGTGATGATGAAGATACAGAATCAGTGGGGAAAGAAGTAGGAAAAGCTTCGAATGAACCACTGCGAGTATCAGAGAAAAGATCAAGTTCTGTAAGAGAGCCTGAAGTTTCAAACAGCAGTGAAGGAAAAAGAAAAGAAAAGAGAAATCATACAGAGACTACTCCTGAATCAGAAGAGGAGGAGATTGAAGAACCACTTGAGATTATACTTGAAGAAGTAGGGTCAGAAGAGGATAGAGAGGGACAGATTGCGGAAGACCCCCGAGGAGGTGTAGGGAACATTCTTGATGAGCCAGGTGAAGGGACAAGTAGACAGCAAGAAGATTGCGTGTCGGAGACCCGAGGAGGGACAGGAGTAGGGAAGTCTCAAACAGTGGTGAAAAAATCTGTGGAAAAGAAGAAAGCTGCTGGAAAACGGAAACAAGAGGCACTTGAAACAGATAATGAGAATGAACAAACAGAGGGTCGAGTTCTGAGAAAAAGAACTTGGATTGGAGAAAGAAGTAATAAAGAAATAAAGCCGAAAAAGGTGTTAAGAGGTCGTTGGCCTAACAACAGAGTTAAGAGGCTGAGATACAAAATAATAAGAGCAAGTACATCGAAAGCTGAACAAGTGAATGAAGTATCGAGTCAAAGTTCAAAAGCTGAAGGAGAAGAATCAAAGGAGTCAAAAGAACCAGTGGAAATAAAAAGAGTAAGAAGACCCAACCAAAAGTACAGATCACCGGAATGGTCTTATGTGGCACTGTCTGAAGGAGGAAAAGAAGAAACAGTGACTCGAGATAATCCGGAAGAGATCTTGAGAGAAGTGGTTGAGGAAGATACTGGTGAAATTCTGAAAGTACTCTTGACTGACATTGGAGAAGAGTCGAGTACTGAGGATTTTGATGTCGGAGATCTAATACAATTTGATGTTGAAGAAATTGAAGTGAAGAATGACGAGTATCCAAACTGAATAAAGGAGGATTCACTTGGATTAAGTGAACGAAAAGATCATTTGGAAAAACTGAAAGCTGAAGAATTGTTGAGGAATTGAAGAAGTTCCAACAGTAGTGGAGTAGTAGAGGCTAAACTAAAGTAGTAAAATGGCTAACATAGAGGATAATAGAAATAGATGTGCCTTCTTTAAAAGGTGGTGTAGAATGTGCTGCTGCTGTACTGGATTATTAATGCTTCTATGGGGTGTTTTAGTTTTATTAGTTACTTTTAAAGTAGAGTTTGAGATGCATACAGAGAATGTGACAAATGTAGAGAAGAATTCGCAAAAAGTAGTTCCAATTAGAATTAGTAATACTTACATACACAAAGATAGGTCAATTAATAACTTTTCTAGTAATGTTTTTTCAAAATTGTTATATGAATATGTGAAAACAATGGAAGTGAGGGATTGCTACGTCTGTATGCAATTACCTGCATCCGTTTCAGAGGGTGTTACTTATCATCATTTACCAGCTACATATGGTATTTCCTGTAGTATTTTAAGTAGTGTTTTTTATTTGTTAGGGAAAGTAGATTATAAGATGTCTAACAGAGATAGTATTTTTGGGCACTTGCCAATGAACAAAGAGCTGAATCCAGCTAAAGAAGCTAACACTTTTGGTGAGATTTTTATTGAAGAAAAAGGATTAATATTAGATTACATTTTTAAGAATAATTTAACTTGCAGTCTGAAAGAAGAGGAGAAAGCTTTCCTGGATATGGTAGAAGAAAGGAGATTGAACATGCAGGAAAAAGCAGGGAAATATAAAGTGAGTGAGACAATTTGGGACATTGAGATGGGAAAAGAGTTGAAGAATGGGGCTAGTCCAACTTTAGCTCTAGATGCATCGCAAAAGGGTAAACTTTGTATTACAAGAAGGAAATCCCAATATGATACATATTTTGTTGGGACTAGTGAGTGCCATGATACATACTTCATTGCAACAGGTTGGGGTTTCAGAGGTGGAGAAGATACAATTTTTCCAGGAGTGTACTATGTTTGTGGGAACAAGGCTTATTACAAGTTGCCTGACCATTGGTATGGCACGTGTTATGTGGGCCTAGTTTTCCAAAGATTTTTCATATAGATAAAATAACAGATGTAGAACATATTAATTTATTAATGCGTTTTAAGAGAGAAACTTGGTCTGAAATAGTGGGTGACATTTTTGGGGTTTTGATTCGAGCAGTGGGAATTTCTTTGAATGCTTATGGAATTCGGAAACTGTCCACAGTGGTTGATCGCTTATCGACAAATACCGCTGGAGGGTTTCTTTTGGTGCATACGGAATTAAGTGCCGTACGTGCCATGTCAATGCAAAATCGACTTGCCCTTGATATTCTATTGGCCAAGGAGGGTGGAGTCTGTGGAATGCTGAAAGTTCAACATTGTTGCACTTACATTCCAGACGAAAGCAAAGACCTGAAGGTCTATATCAAAAATATTACTGATTTGCATGAAGAATTAGTACCACTTGAAGCTGAAAGTTTATGGACTAAAATAGCTAATAAAATGATAGCTGTTAAGGATTTTATTGCAAAAATAGGTAGTACTATTATAGGTAGAATATTGTTTCCTTTGACTTGTATAATTGTTGCTTTATTGATAATAAGATTGGTGTGTGTGTGTTGTAAAAACAGGGGAGGGAAGAAATTGAATAAAGAAAAGAAAAATAAGAGGTTGAAAAGAGAACCTCAAGAAATTGAATTAGAAGAATTGAGGGAGAGTGTTTACTTAGAGACAAAAAGGGATGATGAAAGAGTGACTGGTGTGTAATGTTGTGTAAGGGGAAAAAGACATTTCCGATTTCTCCTAAAATGGGACTAAATTTTCACTATTTTTTTTTTTGGGTTTATTTGGTGATAAAATCACCAAAGGGGGGATTGCTGGAGCGGAGTTTTCAGTTTGAAAATTCAGTGGCTTTTGAAGCTCTGGCATGTCTATTCGTTGTACTAATTTATTAATAATTAATAATTAATTATTTGTCTTGTGCAAGTGTGTTTATATTAATCAATCCGTTTGTCTTAACAAGAGAGAGTTACACGTGGGTGCGCATAAATGTGCTGTTTAAAAATAACGTGTGTGTTTTCATGTTTAAACGTTGCTATGTGCTGTTTATTTTTGAGCACAAAATGCTTTCCGAATTAATGCTTTTCTATGTTGCAAGAGCTAGATAAATACATACACATAAGGGTATTAGTGGGGTTAACACTGTTTAATCACTATGCTGTGGTAACGATGTTTTTTGTTTCTTTTAATTAAGATGGTCTATTGAGGCCTATGATGGCCTAGAAAAATGGCCGATTTGTAAGCCTGGCTGTGATTTATAATATGCAAACTGTGACGAGGGAGACCCCTGCTGGAAATGGTCCTGAAGCTAACTGACCATGGTCCTTGCTTGTTTGTTTGAAAACTTTCCATGAGGACAGCAGCAGTTTTGGGAGATCTCCAAATGAAATGAAGCGTCCTTGGCAGCTTTGGGAAACAAAGGAGCTTTAAAGAAAGACTCTGAACTGTGATCTCATTGCCGAGGAGACGTGGAAGTTATAAGATACAAATGTATTTTTTGGTTCCTGTTCCGTTATGTTTATTTTGTGATTTTTCCTGAGCGGAGATTTTTTAAATGTAGCGATGCTACATCCTTTCCTTCTCGCTTTGCTCAGAGGTTTGACGGAAGAAGTTAATTACAAATTATGTTTTTCTTTGTTCGACTTGCTATAAGAATTGTTAGCCTAGAGAGGGCTTGCCACTTGCCACTTGCCATTTTGCCTTTGCCGCGTACCGAATCTGCGTTGCTGAGGATTGATGCTGAAGGGACTTCGTCTTGAGAGACATTTACCGAGAGACTTGTCCTGACCCGTTCTGACATTTAGCTAGAATAGGTAACTATGAGAAATGATTTACTCTGATTAATTTCCTTTGACTAATTTTAGATAAAGCAATATAATTTTGAACATGGTGTTGGATATTCTTTCTTGTCAATTATTGGGTTTACATTTTGATCATTGCTGTATATGTTGTATAGATTATGATTAAGGACAGTCACAAAAACCAGGTCTTATCGACCTCGATATAGATGCAGGGTGATTAGGAGTTTTCTTTCCACAGGTTTATTGTTGGTAGAGTATTTGAGCGTATGTAGTGTAGTGAAATGGGCCCTAGCGTATGATGTATGCATGTGCGTGTAACTGTGAGATTACTCTATCCGTGGTAGTGGGAATATTATACACACCCTGATCTCTATCAAATGCTGCGCCACTTGTAGACTCCCAGAGTCCACACCTTTTTGGCAATGGTCTTCCAAATGCTTTTTTTCTGATGGGTGTTCACCTGCATGGATATAAATATTTTGTGACTTGTTGTTTGTCTGTATTGATGTAACACAATTTTACCACATCAATCACAAGCTACTTCTCATCAGTGAAGATCACTATGAAATACTGAAGGCTAAACAGCTTGCGCAGTGTAACCAGTTCCTCTCACACCCAGCTACATTGACTTGAAGCCTAATGTCCATGGAGCCAGATAATATGCTTTGAACTAAATACCATGACTAAGAACAGAATGAAAGGGCTGCTATGTGTGTTAGTGAGATCGTGCTTTATGGAGATATATAAACATGCGTGAGTATGAAGGGTATATATTTGACCAAGGGACTGAGAGCCTGTGAAATTTAAACTGTTTTGTATAATCATTAACTCTACATTTTATTTTTGAAATGCTGAAGGCTAAACAGCTTGCGCATTGTAACCAGTTCCTCTCACACCCAGCTACATTGACTTGAAGCCTAATGTCCATGGAGCCAGATAATATGCTTTGAACTTAATACCATGACTAAGAACAGAATGAAAGGGCTGCTATGTGTGTTAGTGAGATCGTGCTTTATGGAGATATATAAACATGCGTGAGTATGAAGGGTATATATTTGACCAAGGGACTGAGAGCCTGTGAAATTTAAACTGTTTTGTATAATCATTAACTCTACATTTTATTTTTCTTCCATTTAAAATAATTCAAAAGCATACTTTTGTTCACAACTCCAATTTTAAGTTGACAAGGATTTTTTTGTAAGAGCCCAATACCTAAGTGCTTCAGTTGTTCACCTCTGTGACTCAGCCCCAGCCTGGCCCACAAATCCGACTGAGCACTGCTCATTATCAGGCCCTGCTATCTGCAGAATGATGATCATCATGTCACATGAACACAGCCTTCCCTTAACTTTGAAATGAAAATACGACCTTGTGCTCATTTGAAAAAGAACTCAAGGCCGCCAGCTATGTTGAAGGAGCCTGGGAGCTACTGGTAACTCCCGAACGACTGGTTGGAACCACCTGATCTCGGCTGAGTGATTTGTGGGATAACACACACAGAAAACATCATTTTAATTTGGTATGTAAAAAAAAAAATTATGTACAGTTTTACATAAGATCTATTGTGTTTTTGGTTTTTACATGATGTGAAACTTCTAAATTTCACATGAAAATCACACATATTCATAGACATATCTCAAAATACACACTAAATAAAATGTAGGGCTCAAAACACACAACACATACTAAAGTTGTAGTTTTCTCTAATCATTAAGTGCTTAAAAATTCACACCCTCATTGATTCATGCAATGTAAAAAATAAATGACACTTCATTTCAATACCTACTCTTCACTCAGAAACTCAAAGGGACATTCTAGCCTGTGTATTAAAAAAAAACAGTTAGACAGATTTACAAATACATTTTAAACTGTACCTGTTCCTCTGGTGAGCCATACAACTGACTGTACAGGGACAGAACCACAAATGCCAGCAACTCCAGCTCCTCTGGCGAGAAGGCTGGGGCCCTGTCACCAGCTCTTCTTGCTATCATGGATCCTAGAGGTCGGAAACATCAGTAAAAGTTGAGCAGGTTGTTATTCGCTGCAGTGTTAGGAGGCCATTGAGCTTTTTTTGAAAGGCCTCGCACATGTACACAACATACGCAATCATCAACGGACACCTCCATTGCCTGTCCTACGTTGCTTTCACACACGTTAGCCCATGGCTGGGTTTGTCAGGGAGTTTCACAGCCACTAGATGGTCAACTTCTGCCACGATTGACTCATTCGAAATGTCCTGAGAGCGCGGTCAGGCGGCCGCCATTTTAGATAGTGGAATAGTGTGTTTGTTACTTTTAAGTGCATCACCGCCTCTCAAAATGGTTGCTACTTTGTTCACATTTCAAAAACTATAATGATGTTTATTTGTTTTTACAAAAAAGTGTAATGTGGTGCCTTAATGTGGTTCGAAGCAATATTTGTGCGGTGGTGTTTATACCACCATTAGCGGTATTTTTGCAGGAACAAAAATAAAAAATAAAATTGTGCATATAATACATTAACAATGCATTATTTACACTTTTTTTTTATAAGCAGTTTTATTGATTTTCAATGAACACATATGCGGCAATGAAAACACAGCCAGTTTATCGCACAGTGAGCAATACATACCAGTGACAGACAAAACGGGGGGGGAGTAAGTCCCCCACATACATGAGTCCTACTAGGAATAGCAAGCGACAATGTCCACATCCATGTCCATAGGGAAGCCTCCGGAAGCTCCGTCTTGTACCACCCCAACCCATTTACCCCACACCCTTCGAAACTTTTTAGGGCAGCCGTGGGCAGCATACATGGGGCGCTCCTGCGCTGCACACCAATCCACCCCCCTGCGCCACCGTGTCATGGAAGGGTCCAGTGGGTCCATCCAAAGGGCTGCAATATCTCGTTTAGCTACCATCAGAGCCGTAGTGAGACAAAGCTTCCACACATTTAAAAAATAATAATTTACACATGTAATAAATGTGAAATACTTTTTTTATACTAAACATAATAAGGTTCTGTATAATTATGTATTAAAGATGTATATGTATTGAAAACCCAATATAAATTGGAATTTCATTTAAAAATATGTTTGCAAAATTTACAACAATTTATTATTTTCCAATGCATACATATGAATCCAGGGAGAGTGAGGAGAGGACAGTCTCAAGTGTTCCGACTATTTCCAGACCTTGCCACCATGGAAGAATGACACATTATCAAAAAACTCAGATTTAATTAGTTTATTCGTTTGCTTTTATTAAACAAACCCAAATAAACTAAAACAGGATGAAAACCAAAAAGCAAACAAAAAATAAAAAAGTCAGTCATGGTGAATGAAACCATTATTGAAGAGCCAAAATCGTAACCATTGCTTACACAAATTACGCATGATTCACACACAACTTATTATTTCACTTATCATTTAACACACTTTTTTACATGTTGATTTATATTTAAGTTTAATAAACTGAATGAACCACATGCTTTTGATTAACATTAGTTAGAATATGTGCATTTTATCATTATCATGAGTAGTCTTAGGTGCCTTACTCCCATTTGAAATAAATGTTGTATGTCCGCTTGTTCTGTGTACCACTTTCTCTGTTTCAGGCACCAGAGTGATCGTTTTCTCAGAAATTTTACTCTTTTTTAGCTTACAGATGAAGGTGTTAGAGTAACAGTTTGGAGAGTGACTTTCAGCACCTGCACGGGTTGAAAGACTGGGGAGGTGAATACTCATTTGTGGGATATTGTGAAGGCCGCAATGCGGAAAGAAGCTAGCATTATATTATCTGTGAGCAGAATGCTGGGACCAAGCACAACACTGATGTCTACACCTGTAGAATGTATATCTTTCAATTAATTTCATGTTTTAATCATGTGCAATGAGTTAGCCTGCCCCAGTCCATCTTGACAGATGGATGATCTTATCCTCTTTTGAGACCAATGCCCTTTATATTTTTGCTTATAGACTTATTTTCTATAGACATTACAGTTCTCATTTTCTTGATTGGAACCTTCCTTTGATCTTGTTTCATTGTTATATTTGCTGACACCTACTGCTACAGAAATGTCTCATTTACCCACAATCTTAGCTTAGCATTATGGAGCTTCCCTTTATCTGTTTATGTAAACGAGGCTTTGCTTTATTTTACATATGATATGTTTTAATAACGTGTAATTACAGTAGCTGTTTTGTGATACCTCAACTGCTTTCATACACGCAGTACTCAGGTGATTATTGACTTATGCTTGATTACTTTGATTTAATATTGTAACTTTACTATTTTGCTAATAAACCTTTATGGTGTACAAACATACTCTTTTCTGTCATTACTGTTGGTGTGTGAGACTAAATTTGCTTCCTTGTCCTTGCAATGTTACCGAATTTGTGATTTCAGCCTCTGTTAGAAAAAGGTCCATCGTATTGTACATAGCGTAGGTCTGACTTTGCACCAAGATTGTGTGGTGCACATACAATCCTTATCTATCCTGCTGTCAGATCTGATAGCAGATAATGGTTCTCACTGATGCGTAGGTAGTTAGAATATGATTTGCCTCAAAATGCATCTAAATCTTTCTCAGCACAATCCACATACCCGAGGTGTCTATGGTCCTGTTTTGAGAATTAGTGGCGTTCCAACATTCTTACATGGTTCAGCGTGTCAGAACAATGAGTATAGTAGGGTTGTGCATCTTTGAGTGTGTTGATAAGCTTTGTAGTGTTTGTGGGCTTTAATGATTTGGTGTGTTGCACAATTTGGTGTCCATTTTCATTCCAGAGGGTCTCTATCTTGTTGTGAGGTTTGTAATGCAGGGTTATGTATATCACATGTGCTTATGAACTGAAACAAGTTAGCTGCAAGAGTTGACGTTTTCTTTATTGGACTTGTCAAAACCTAAGATCCTAGGAAAGATAGTGAGTATATAACTTGTCTGGTTAGGTTTGTGGTGCCCGACTGTGAAATACTAATGACTGCACATTGAGACAGGGACCTATTACATTTCTGTTGAGAGGGTGTACTAATTGAGATTGGTGTTTTGTTAGTCCTTATGTGCACAGGATTAGATCACGCTAGTCAGAGTGATTTATCACTGGTCGAGACTTCACTTTGTTTGTGTGATTACACTTTTCCAGTGTTAAGTCCCTGATCCCCTTGAGAGAATATGTACTTTAAACTTTATTTTAGTGGAACAGATGATTTATTGTTTTGTTTTTGTTTTTCAATAATTTTCTATTTGCGAAGCTGAAGTGCTGTTGAGTAAGAGTTAGCATTGGTCGGTCGGTATGTGCACATGCCGGAATTGGTCTTTACGGCAGGGTGTGCCACGCTGCAAGAGGACAATTTTGTGGTGTTGTACTGAGGTGTTGGGAGGTAGTGCTGTTGCATGTGGATCTGAGTTTTGCTGAGAATTGCCAGTATTTCAATTGACATTTATGGCCCTATTCTGATGCGGTTAGGAAATCTTCCAGATCAAATCAGTTTGTAAATGTTTTCCGACCGATTTGGATCGGGAGAGTCCAACCGACCAAGTATGATGCAGCCGGATGCTTACAGATACGATTTGGTTGGACTCCCATTGACTTCTATGGGAGTCTATGTTCCTAACCGCTTCATAATCTGGCCCTCGGTCGGGAAGACACATTCCTGATCTGATACGGAAGGAGCAAATGCAGTTAGGAGGCCTTGCTAACTGCATCGTAATCGGCCCTAGATGGGAATGCTTTCCTAACCGCATCAGAATCGGGCCCTTAGTTGTATTTGGCTTGTTTCAGTATAGAGAAAAGTTAACATTTTTCCTGAAATGAAGGGCTTTCTTTAGAGATGATGTGAGAATACCTGTTTGTGAGGCCCCTCCCGAGAGTATGCCTGACCACCAATATCTGTTTACATGCATGTTTTGGGTTTAATCAATTAAATAAGGTCTCCAAAAATAAAGGGTCCTTGCAGTTTCTTCTTCTTTGTACTTTCAATCTGAAAATAATTGAAAATTTAAGACTGGTGTTGTATGACATGAAGCCACCACCTAGTCTTGTTCAATATGAAGTCATGAATGCATGGGAGTGTGCAGCCCAAGTGAAATAGAAGGAAAATAGCAGAATAAGGCCAAGTGGACAGTTGAGACTTGGATAGAAGTGAAGTGGAATGCAGGACAGCAGGCAGGTAGAATAGGGATGATTGAGGTTTGGTTGGGATGTACCCGTTCTTAATTAGTGGAAAAACGTCCTTTTGGAGTCTGACTGGACTGGCGTTTTTGCGATTCACTACATGCAGGCCTTATTATGCCTGTGAGAACTCCAACCGTGTCCAGCGCAGTACCCTGGAGAAAATTGTCAATGGGCAATTGCACTTTTTGATATTACTTGATGACTCTATAAGCCCTGATGAAGTTCCCCTTGAGGGAATGAACCGGGTTGGCTGAACGCTGCTTACTATTTCCCTATGAAATAACAATTTGAAATAAAGGATTTTTTTGATACGACATATAGTCTACTGGACTTCATTGCCCATGCACCCCTACTTGTAGTAATCGGTTTGGATCTGGAACACAGAGGCGTCACGCAACGGCTGGCGCTCGGGAGTATTGTGCACGACCAGGGTTTGTTGGAACTAGCGTGCGGTGCAGAGCTAGGAGTCCGCCATTGAGATTGTGGATATATTTACCCCTTTAAGAACACTTGATGTAGTAGGAGTTACCAGAAATCATTAGGGAGCTCCTTATTTAGGATCCAAAGATGTGCACAATGAAGAGAAACATTTGTATCTGTGTAAAGAAGACTCTAGACCTGCTGTCTGACTCATGAGCCTCTTGAAGCAATAGTTACAGAATTTGGGATTAACGTTTCAAAAATGTTAATTTAAGGAGACAGTTTTAGAATTGTCAGGATTCAAGATGCACCAAGAACATGTACACCACTGGGTTAAAACTGCAGCTAATGGAAATAATCAGTAACATTCAGCTGTAGACCAACACACAGAAGTTTAGAGATAGATGAGCTCAGAAAAAGAAAGATGCCAAAAGGGAGACAGAAGGGGCTGGGAGTAGGAGTGATTCTGAGGTCAAGCATGTTCACTCAGGGATGTAATAGAGGAGCTTACCTGCAAGTGCCTTGGAGTCGTGGTGATCTTTTCATATTTTCAAATCAATTTCCAAAGTTGAGAGACAGCCCTAATCAGTGGTATACTCAAGTTGATATTTTGTAACTTTCATGTGTGCTTCATGCAGCACACATAAAAGTTACAAAATGGCATGTAAAAAAAAGGTTTATGTATGTACAGGAAGGGACACCTTCCTGTACATAAACAAACAATGGCATTTTGCTTTTTCCATGTGTGTTGCACAAGGCAGCACACATGGAAAAAGCAAAAACGAGGAGAAATAATGCATTTCTTCTAGTGTTGCCAACTTAAGACCAGGGTTTTCCTCGTCTTAATTTTGGCGCTGCCACCTGTGTACGCCACCCTTGTACATAGGGGGCAGCATCAAATGCAGTGGGTGTTGAGGTGAAGCGCCCACCACAACATCCACTGCACGCCCCTTTCAGGCTAAACATAGTGTGAAAGGGTGCCTTATGTACAAGGCAGCTTTAAGCCATGTTAAGTGGCTTAGTGCTGCCTTGTACATAAGGCAAGGCCCCTATCACCACAGGAACGTCACAAAAAGTGACGTTCCCGTGGCGATAGGGGCTTGTACATATGCCTCCAAGTTTTAATGTGAATGCAAGTGCCCGATATCCACAGAACCCTTTCCGGGGTTCAGATACTTGCCAACAGTTCCCGGTCTTCAACATTTTTGGATCCAGGGTCTGATCAATTACAATGACGGGACCTGAAAAGAGAGGAAGATTGCTTGCTTGGCGAAGTCTTGGAGGTAGGACACAGTGATCCATATGTAGGAGAGGTGAATGGGAACCCTGTGTAAATTTATATTGACACCAGTGCTACTCGTTCTAGTGTAAGGACAGTGAAAGTCCTAAATCTACTGTTCTCATGAAAACAAATCCAATTTGTCAACATTGCTAACCAACAGGGGGTGAATCCTGTATCTGTTAAAGTCCCTGTGAAAATTGGTTTATTAAAGGAAGACCATCAATTTGTAGTCTGGGATTCCAGCCCTGCTTCATAAGCACAACTGCGTGATCTATTGTACACCAAACAACGTTAAGCTTCAAACACATGATGAATATGCACATTTTAAATTGCTCATTCAGAAACCTGTGGCTGAGTTATTCCCCGTTCTGATAAAGGATGATCTGCCACTTGACCTGAAGGACTCTGTAAAGTAGGAAGTCTGTCATTACTCTGGCAAAGATATTGGTCTGACTAAATGTGTTGAACCTGTAAAACTAACCCTCAGACAGGATGCTGAATTCCTTTGAATGTTCCAGTACAACCTCACACCAGAGGCCATGGCTTGAATTACCCCCGTAATTAAATCCATGTTAGAACAAGGTATTTTAAAAGAGCTTCTGGGAATTCCCTGTAATTCCTCAATGATGGGGATACAGGCTTCAAACAAAAGGTGGGCGTCGTACAGGATCTGTCATTGTGCTGTGGTACCGAATCCAGCTGTCATACTGCTCCATATTCCCAATGAGCTGAGTGATTCACAGTCATCAACCTGTGCCAAGAGTTCTTTCTATTCCATTGCATGAACATAGCCAGCCCATTTTGGTGTTCCGGTTCCAAAATAAATTATGGTATGGTGCCGAGTTCCCCAAGGGTATACAGAGAGTTCTCAATCTTCAGCCATGTCTTAAAATAGAATCTGGAGGCCCTAAAACTGCCTTGTAACTCAGTCCTGATTCAATAAATCGACGACCTTCTAGTGGCGTTGACAACCCAACAGGCATGCAGATACCATAGCACTGTTGAATCACCTAGCTGAAAATGGACATAAGATGTCCCCAGCTAAACTACTATACTGTCAGAAAGAAATCCTGTAACTAGAAAGGAACAAGGACAGTGTCTTGAGAGAGAATATCTGCCCTATTGCAGATCAGATGAACCCACACAAAACTCAGGGTGTTTGGACAAATAACAAATATCATAATACAAAAATATTGTGACGGAATATCGAAGGTATGGAAGCGTCGAAAAACAAAGAGATGCGTCAGTTCCTGAGACCTTGGGGAGGTGATGCGACAGTTCTGCTGCATGCAGGAGAAGTGATGCGTCAAATCCGGTCTGTAGGGGGAAGTGATGCATTGATTCCAAAACTATTCTGGTCCACCGGTGATGCATCGGGAAAACTTGCCGCACAGGTACGATGCATATAAATCCAGGATGCTTTGGCGATCGATGCAGCAGCAATCGACGTGGTGCCGGCGAGCGGCCCTGAGTTAGTTTTTTCAGCTGCGATCCCTCAATGCATCAGTTCTTGCAGCGGCGACAGGCACTGCATCGGTTTGGCAGCGGTGCGGCGATGCATGGAGATTCTTCTCTCACAGCGGTGCTGCATCGGAAAACAGCCGCCAGAAGCGCGATGCGCCGCCTTTTTCAGTCTTTAGGTTTCTTCCAGCTCCCAACAGCAGGAGCAACCTCCAGAGGCCCGCAACTGGAATAGACACCTCCTGGCAGGTCTGAACTCTCAGCAGCAGAGTTCAGGGGAGCTGGGGTGAAGTATTTGTGTCCCTGAGAATTCAGAACAGGAAGCCAGCACACACTGGCCCTTGGGCATCTTCTTCAAGCAAGTTCAAAGCAAAGTTCCAGTCTTTGTCTTCTCATTGGCAGAAACAGCAACTGCAGGCCAACCCCATACAGTACACAGCAAAGGGGCAGTACTCCTCCTTGCAGCTCTTCAGCTCTTCTCCTTGGCAAAGGTTCCTCTTGAGCCCAGAAGTGATCTAAAGTTCTGGGGTTTTAGGTTTAATACTTATACCCCAAAATGTCTTTGGGGCTCATTACAATGACGGAGGGATTGCCACCCCGGGCCCGGCATTGACGGTCCCTCTGCCATTTGCATGCCTATTTTCCCCCGTCAGATCAGGATGGCGGGGGGAATCGGACCGCAAGCGTGGCGGGTGCAAAGCCCGCCCACCACGCTTCCGCCAACGATTGCCTGGCGGAGCGGATAAGGCCATGGAAATGGGGGCGGTGCCTCGAAGGCACCGCCAGCCCGATCACAATGCTGGAGTCAGCCAGCCTTTCCATGGCAGTGCAATTGCCATGGAAAGGCTGGCGGAGGCTGGCTTCGGAGGGCCCTTTACGGGCCCCCTCTGTGGGGGGGTCAGTTGTGCACTGGGGGGTACCCACGGTACCCCCTCTATTTCCATGCACAAGGTGGCAGGCCCCACGCGGTGCCTGCCACGTTGTGCAGGTAAATGCACAACATGGCCATTTGACATTGTGGCGGGTGCTGCAGCCAGCAGCACCCGCCGCAATGTTAAATTGCCAGATGCGACCGCCGCGGTGGCGGTCGCATCATTATCAGGGGTGCAGGACCACCGCATGACAGGCCGGCAGTCCCGTTACCGCTAGGATGGCGGGCGGACTCAATTCCGCCCGCCATCCTAATTAACCCCTTTGTTCTCTTTGTGCAAGGGTCTCTGAACCCAATCCAACCCAGTTGTGTCCTCACTGGTGCAGTATGACCACAGCGGCTGGAGAAAGATTTGTGCAAGGGAGATAGGCCCTATCCAGGTGCAAGGAAAACTCGTCCCACCACTCTTAATTCAGCCAAGGTCTATTCAGCTCAGCTCTGAGTCATTCAGGAAGGGCAAGGCACACCTCAACCCCTTCCCCCGTGGCTGTTTACAGTGAATGCACATTCCCAGCCCCTGTCAATCCAAAACCAGACAGTCAATACACAAACAGACAGAGGCACACAGAATGGTTAAACAATAAAATGCCTACTTTCTTGTGCACAAGCAGGCCAGGACTTGATCCTAGGTTCTTTAGTTTTCACTTTCTAAAAGTGGCATTTTCAAACACGCAGTTTAAAAACCATCTTTCCTAAAAGATGTGGTATTAAATTCTGAGTTCAGAGAGCCTAAACTTTTTTTCTCTATCTTGTCCTAATGAGAAGTTATACTTGTAAGATGTTACAAAGTATTTCCCATTCTATTCTATGGGGCAGATAGCCTTTCAATAGTGAAAAATGAAATTGCCAGTATTTCACTATGAGGACACGTCACACACACCAGTACATGTCCTACCTTTCACATACATAGCAACTTGCCCATGGGGGTATGTTGGGCCTACCATAGGGGTGTCTTACGTGTAAGAAAAGGGAAGGTTAGGGCCTGGCAAGTGGGTGCACTTGCAAAGTTGACATGGCAGTTAACAAACTGCGCACAGACAATGCAGTGCATGCCTGAGATACCTTTTCAAGGCTACTCATGTGTGTGACACAATCAGTGCTGCAGGCCGACTAGTAGCATTTGATTTACAGGCCCTGGCACACTCAGTGCACTTTACTAGGGACTTACCAGTAAATCAAATTTGCCAATCAGGGTGAACCAATTGTAATAACAATTTATACAGGGAACACTTGAACTTTGACACTGAGCAGCAGTGGTGAAGTCCCCAAAGCATCTAAGCCAGAAAAAACGAAATCCAGCACAGTCTAACACTGTTCATGGCGGGGTGTTGTCTGCCGCGGGGCTTTGGGAGAAGGGCCTGGTAATGCCACGTAAGGCTGAAGGCTGTGCTCAGGACGGTAACCACCCACATAGTTTTGGACACAGGGTCTTGCCCCAGGCCAGGCCCTGCAGCTAACCCCATGCTGAGCATGGCCAAAGGCTGTGTGCAATGGGTGGTAGCAGGCGGGCAACTAGAGACAAATTTCGGGGGGCGCTGAAAAAGATTTCGGGGGGCTGAAAAAGATTTCGGGGGGGGGGCTAAGTCTTCCAGCCATAGGCAGAGAGGCTGTAAGAAGGGGTGAAAACACAACAAAAGCCTCATTAACGAATAAATGGTCTTTTAAAGACCTGTGAAGTACTCGGGTGCGGCTGCAATTAAACGGACGCCAGCCCGCGAGGCTGTCTCAGCCGGGCTGACACACATGACGGGGGGGGGCTGAAGCCCGGTGAGCCCAATGGGTGTTGCGCGCCTGGGTGGTAGCTGCTTTGGCCATGTGTGGTGGATGGTTTGTGTAGTTGTGGATGGTAATAAAATATTGCTTTTCCTTAAAAAAACAACCTATAAATTCACAGAAAAAACAAAGGGGAGAAAGTGACGTTATAGTTAGGTACGGTGATCATTTTTACTTTGCTTTAACAAAACTTAATAATTGAATGAAAAAACACAAATAGTAAAGTGACATTACAGTTAGGTGAAAATATCAATTTAAACAAAACATTTTAAAATAAAAATTCAGGCAGCGTGGATCGGATTTACCAACCATGCTCATTACGGTCAATAATTTTACCTTCTGACTTAGGTCCTGATTTATATTTGGGTAAGAGCCCGTTGTTCCACCAGGGTGAAAGAGTAAATTACTGCATTGCCCTAGCTGAGGGACCACCCACCAGATTTATAAGTGACCGCCAAGCTGGCAGTTGTTTATAAAGCATTGTCAGGAACAGCAGTCCAACACGGCAGTTCCAGTCATTGCATTTTTCTGGTTGGTGCAAGGCTCCGTCAGTGGGACGGAGCCCTGTACCAAATAGTTTTCTGTTTTTATATTCAAAAAGAAAACGGAACCGGATTTTCTATTTTTTAAATAAAAAATAAAATGCTCCCCTCACCAAGGGAGTCCTCTCTCATGGCGAGGGGAGCATTTAGCAGTGCCCTTTACCGCAGGGTTTTCTTGGTGGTGACAGGCAGTAAAAACTGACCTTTCATTCTGTCCATCTAAATTAGGTTGGCAGAACGACAGGTCAGCATCTGACGGCTCTTACTCTGTAGGCCATCAGAGAAGTTTGGCCATGGTGGAGACAGAGTAGTTTCCACCATGGCCAAACTGAAGGTCTGCCCGCATAGAAATCTGGTGGGCAGTCTGTTTTTTGTATTTTTATTTTGAAGAGACTTCTTATTTGACTTGGATCCACCTACATCTACTGTGAGTATGAGATGGTATATAGCCCACACTTCTAGAACCTTGGGGCTACAGTTTGCCTTCTCACTGTTATAGAAAAAGTAGGCAGAGATAGACTTCTTAACCTTTGTCATTTCTTCTTTTCTCTTTTTTTATTTTTATGTTATGCAGTATTGGGATAAAGCTCCAGGATCTCACTTCTCCCATCACCTGACCCAGTTGGAGGTGTTCCCTGGTGGTCCGTCTGTATTAGTCATTTTCATTGTCGTATCAGTAGCTTGAGGTGACTATACCTTAGAGTAGAGTGGGGGCCCCTCTTCGCTCCCGCGGATATTGGTTCTTCTGCTCTTCGGAAGTAAGTCCTGACATGAGGTCATTCAACTGACCTTTAGAGACCACTTCTTTGTCATGGGTAGAAGAAGGAGCAGGTCCAGTCCTTCAGGGATCCTCTAGGTCAAAGACAGCAGGTCTAGTCCTCTTCAGATTTTCCACAGGTCCAGAAAGTGTATGAGGGTGCCTGGGAATGCTACATTTATGCGTGGGACTAGGTAGTGGGTGGAGGTGGCTCCTGATCCCTCCATAACAAATGGTGGAAACGTTTCTAAGCATGAGACACTTACCTTTGAAGTAGTTCCTGTTTGCCGTACTGCAAACAGGCACAAAACTCCATGTGTTAACGCATTTTCAGGATGGTGAAAACCTTCAGCCACACTAAATTTAGGCTCTGAGACCTGTGTGTGTATGTTTGTGCATGTGTGTATGTGTGTGTGTGTGTGTGTGTGTATGTGTGTAGTGTACTACGTTAAAACTAATGTCCATACCCTTATAACACTAAAATCAAGTTTGAGGCCCGCACTGTACATGCAGCAGACCCAGAGATAGGCGTTTGGTAGGACAAAAGCAGAATCCTTAAGCAACTTGCATGGGATCCGTAAGAATTGTTTTGACGTCCTGTTCTCTCCCTTTCAAATGGGCCCTCAAGTGTTGCCTGTGGCTCAACTGACCTGTCAATTAAGATCTGACAGTCTGATGCCAAAAGGAGGCCCTAGACCCCACCCTGCAATCTGAGGCCTGCGGATGATCCAGAGCATGGACTTGATTAGTGGGCTGAGCCGCCACTCCGTAGAAACCGGAGTTGACCCGCATGGGCTACAGTCGGGTGTTGGCTCTGCCGCTTGAATCGCTCAAGGCGCCCACGCTGAATTCCTGAGGGAAGGGAGCCGAGACTGGCAGAGCACAACCCAAGAGGAGCTTGTGTGCAGGCGCCGTACACCGGGGGTGGAGACGGAGAGCCGCCATCTGGACCTCAGCAGCATATGAGCAAGACAAGCCGCAGAACGGGGGAGAGCAGGCCTGAATCGGCACCTACCGTGAAGGTGTATCCGTGCGAGGGAGCTGATACAATAGGCCATACAACCAGAATTTTAGAGCGCCTCAGGAGCTGAAGAGTGACCGGCACACACTTACTACTGGAGACCCGTGGTGGGGGAGCGGATAGACCTGGCTGAGGTCTGGAGTCATTCCCTCACCTCCAGGTCCCCCCACTTCCAGAAATAACAAGTAGATCGCAAAGCGAGGCCTGGCATCCAAAGGCGGCGTGATTGGAGAGGGAGTTAACCGTGAGCTCAGAGGTTTGGAGTGATTTGAGACATAATGGAAGCTCTGGAGATGTCGCATTGAAACTTTATTGCCTGGAAAGCAGCAGACCGGTACTTGGCCTGGCACTGGGGAAGTGGGAGGATTCAGAGGTGATTGGGCGAGGGGAACCTGTGTACGTACTTAAAAGCCAACACCTGCCCCTTAAGAGATTTCCGACAGGCTGAGTGGGGAGAGTGGATTTCACATCCTGTGGACAGGCAGCAGGCAGGACCAGGGGGACCTGGGTCTGGGTAGCAGGGGTATCCCCACCAACCCCCTGCTGCTTCTAAACTAGTAAAGATGTCCGGGGTCAAGGGTAAAAAAGACAACCACCAAACTAAGCTGGACAAGCATACAATGTACAAAACTACTGACGCAGGGGTGGTGACCAAAGTGGAGATAACAGCTGCAACAAATTCAGGAGGGGGGATCCCACCCTGAAAGACATCATGGAAGCGATCAATGGAGTGTGAACGGAGCTCGAACACAGAATGGACTCGATCACAACAGAGGTAACGCTCATCAGAGCTGACCTTCAGAAGATGAGTGACAAAGTCAAAGCCATGGAAGTTGTCACCTCTGACCTTCATCAAGATACCAAGATACAAAAAAAAAGTAACAGCAAATCAAGGACACCAGCAGAATGATGGAGAGTAAACTGGATGACTATGAGGGCAGATTACTTCGCTACAATGTTAGAATCCTAGGAGTCCCTGAATGAGCGGAGGGGCCCTCAGCTGACCACTTCGTTGAAGGGCTAATCACTAACTATCTACAACCGATGGGTCTCTCCAATTTCTTCTCAGTTGAAAGAGCCCACAGGATACCTGGCGGCAGGCCAAAACCAGGGCCCCCCAGACCATTGTTGGCTAGACTGTTTAATTTTAGAGATCGAGACATTGTATAGTAAACTGTCCGTATTGCCCCATCAGTCACATACAAAAACAGTGCGATAACCTACTTTCCCGATTTCACAGTAAATGTTCAGAAGCAGAGATGCTCCTTTGTGGGTATCTAAAAAGTGATTAGAGACAAGGGAATGAAATACGTGATGCTGTTGCTAGCGAAATTGCGTATCGAGGCAGATGGAAAGACATGGTTCTTTTTTCCCTCAGAAGCGGCGCAAGAGTGGCTGGAAGGATGGAGACCGGTAAAGGAAAGCATTACCAGGCAGTGGCGGGAGAAACCTCCCAAAAGACAAACAACGAGGAGTGACGACAACCAGTCTGGAGAACCCAGAGGGATCGGGTAGCTGAGGTGACTTTGAACTCAACAGACGTGCGGAGTCCACAACAAGGACATTCAGCGGCAAACCAACTCCGTCTGAACACCAAATTCAGAGGCTGGAAAGCGGATAAGTCACATTATCCTTTGATGTTTAAAGTAATTGTGCTGAAAGCAATGTAGTAAACTGTGCGGGTGGTGGCAGACGAAGAAACAGATGACCAGCTCCATCACATCTCGTAGATTAGTGTGGGGATAGGGCAACAGGCACTCTGCATAGTTGGGGATATGGGTAGTTTTAAGCCCGGATTGCGGGGACGCACAGAGGCGGGAAATTTGTTTGTTCTCAGGTTTAGATTATGGTTTAGATGACAGGGAAGTGAAAGTTAGGTTAGTTGCACCGTGATTTATGCGAAAAGCCCTTAAGGCCTTATCCGTTCCCTTGAAACACCAGAACACAGGCTAGGATAGCTGGGCACTGAAGGTGGATTAAAAACACTGGAGGAAACCTGTTTAAGCAACGATGGGTCCACTAGTATAAAAAGGACCTAGATTATTATCCTGGAACGTCAGTGGCCTGGGAGACAAGCTCAAGAGGGGAATTGTACTCCAATTTATAAAAAGGACCTAGATTATTATCCTGGAACGTCAGTGGCCTGGGAGACAAGCTCAAGAGGGGAATTGTACTCCAATTTATAAAACGACACTCCTCCGATGTGGTTTTATTACAAGAGACACATTTAATTGGCAATATATGTAAAGCACTGAATCAGTGGGGATACAAACTAGTTGTACACTCCGGATTTTCTACCGGATGTAGAGGAGTAGGGATCCTGATGAGAAATGCCTTCCCCGTATTGATTGATTGCACCTGGGTAGACACACAGGGTAGATATGCCGTGGCGTCAGGGAGCTGGGAGGGCCGGGCACTCACCATAGTGACAACGCATGTCCCCCCGTGCCTCCACACACTAGCTTTTAAGGATCTAGGAGACCTACTACTGACTCACCCCGAGGGACGACTTCTGATAGGAGGGGATTTTAATGCAGCTGTATCGGGACGGCTCGACCGCCATCCCCCTCGGGACACACAACCCACAGGGACGCGCTTTTACAAATTCCTGGGGGCAATGGCACTGGTGGATGCGTGGCACACCCACCACCCTGTCGAGATACAATTCACATTCCACTCAGGCGCTCACAATAGCCTTTCTAGGATAGACTATGTATTCACCACAGCCGACCAGGTGGGACAAATTAGGGAGGTGCATCATCTGACAAGGGGCATTTCGGACCACTCCCCGATATGGGCCCGCGTCGTAGTGGGAGAACAGCGGGCGGGGGGAATAGCGCCAATAAATCCACGGAGCCTCAGATTTCCATCAGTAAAAAAAAGAGTCGCACATGAAATAGAGCTTTACTTCTGGGAGAATGAAGGCTCAGTGGAGTCTGCCCAGACACTCTGGGAAGCCTTTAAGACAGTAGTGAGGGGTCATACCATTTACTCGATAGCGGGGCCCCGGAAAGAAAAATATGCGGGGCTTGTCAAGCTGGAGGGAGACATCTTACACCTAGAGGGTGAGCTGAGTGGGGACACTTTGGGATTGGTCAAGCACAAGTTAGACATGAAAAAGAAAGAATATAAAGACCTGGTCACAGATGCAGCAAAAGCACTAAACAGAGCCACACTTAACAAGATATACGAGGTTGGGTACAAGGCAGGGAAACTACTGGCATGGCTTGATAAGCGCAACCAATCAAATCGGCGAGTAACAGAGCTTACAGCAGAGGGAGGAGAAATACTACGCGATCCGCAATTGATAGAGGACGAGTTCGCAATACACCATACGTAAATTTACGCATCCAATAATACCATGCCCAAATGGGAATCGAGAGCCTTATTGGCAGATGTGCCCCTCCCATTCCTTGAAGCTGATGAGCTAACGCTCCTGGAAAGTGACCTAATGAATGAAGAAGTAGCACAGGCCATTAGGGGCCTACAATCTGGTAAGGCGATGGGACCCAATGGCCTACCAACAGAACTTTACAAATTGGCGCTCAATAAAATTGCCCCCTACCTGAGAGATATGTACCTAGAGATGGGCAGACTTCCAGCAGACTAGAGACTAGCCACAATAGTGGTTATTCACAAAGAAGGTAAACCCAGAAACAAATGCTCCTCCTAGCGTCTCATCTCATTGCTCAACGCAGAAGTCAAGATCTTAGCAAAATTGCTGGCCACACGCCTGATACAGGTTATCTCGAAACTGGTACACCCTGATCAATCCAGTTTCATGCCAGAAAGAAACACATCACTCAACCTTTGACGACTACATGGGGTGTTGGGAAGAGTAGATACTCTAAGAGAAAATGCAGTGGTGATGTCCCTAGATGCTACAATGGCATTCAACACAATCGAATGGCCCTATTTATTTGCAGTCCTTAGTAAAATGGGATTTGGTCCCAACTTTGTGGGCTGTATTAGACTTCTATACAATGTCCCAGTCTTCGCTCTCAGAAGAGGGACTAGACAGGGGTGCCCCCTGTCACCGTTGCTTTTTGACTTACTACATGAACCGTTAGCATCATGGACCGTTAGCATCATGGATATGCAAAGATCCATTGATAAGGGGTCTGAGATGGTCAGAGGGCTGGGAGGATTGTATCTCCCTCTATGTGGACGACATATTGCTGCATTTAGCGTTGCCCAAATCATCAATAAACAGAGTTCTAAACATATTCTTAAATGTTGGGAATTTTTCAGGCTATACAATTAACTGGACAAAATCAACAATCTTTGTATTGAGGGGGGAGTTCTCCCCACTACCCATGAGATATGAGGTGGCGAGGACGGGGGAGGGGTTTTGATACCTTGATATATACATCACTAATGATTTGGTGCGTTTTTACAACCAAAATATCTTGCCCCCGTTGCAGCGCTTACAGAGCAACGTACGACATTGGAAGGCACTTCCGCTGTCTAAAGGGAGTGATAATAGTTTCAATGACCGCCTAACTTTCCCAAATTGCCAAATAAACCCTGAAAAGATAGACTCCATTCGTTTTAGGGCTACTTCCTCCATTGCCAAAGGAATGGACCTAAACAGATATAACAATTTAGGCAATACATTCATCTTCAAATAATTGCCCCGCCCTATTACCGTAAGATGAAGCTTATTGACTCGGCGCAGATCTCCTGGTATTGATTCCAATGGAGGATCATAATTTAATTTATTAATGATGCCGATGTCCGAGGCAATTCTTACCCCCAGATACACTGCCGAATCAACTCGCCTGGGATCAGTACAAACAGTACTTTCAGAACAGACCACTACTGTCTTCCCCTTATTTAGTAAGTAGCCTGATAAGAGCCCATAGCCCTCTGCAATACGCTCAACCTCCTTGATTGCTTCTACCGGATTTGTTACGATTACAGCTACATCATCCGCGTACGCGAGAACTTTAGTCTCAAAGCTATTAATCCTGGCTGGGATGATTCTATCACTCCCCATAATCAGAGACAGCAGGGGGTCTATATAAAGGGCAAAAAGTATAGGGGAACAGGGACACCCCTGCCTAGTTCCCCTAGAGATAGATATGATCCCAGACTCCAACCCCATCATTTGAATCCGAGCCTTTGGTTTAAAATACATGGCTCTGATTGTCCTAATTATATTTGGGCCGAATCCCTTGAGCTGAAGAACACCCCATAGGAAAGCCCAAGACACCCTGTCAAATGCCTTCTCGGCATCCAGAAGGATCATAGCCACCGGACCCCCCGTGACAGCCATGATGTCAAATAGGCTTATTACCCTAAGGATATGATCCGTAGTATCCCGCCCTGTAATAAACCCATGCTGCCACGGGGAGACCAATGAAGCTACAACCCTCCTGAGCCTGTTGGCTATAATTTTAGAATAGATCTTATTATCCGAATTTATTAGTGATATAGGCCGATATGAGGACAGGGTGTCCACAGGCTTCCCTTTCTTAGCAAAAACTATTATGTCAGTGTCCTACCATGTAGCTGGAGGAATTCCACTATACTGTATTCCCCTGAACAGGTCAAGCATCATTGGTGTGGTGATTTTATCCAATAATTTATAAATCTCCATTGGTAACCTATCTGGCCCCGGGGCTTTCCCTACAGCAAGTTCTTTTAATGCTAGGTCAATCTCCTCCCACGTAATTTCTGTTTCTAACTTAATTCTTGCATCTGTGCACAAAGGTTCCCCAAAATACTCTTTAGATATTTTGGTCAGGAGGTACTCCAAATCAAGTATATTATCCCCAGCAGCTGGACCCTTATAAAGTTTTTGATAATACTTCTGGAATTCCTCCGTAATGCTAACCGGGTCCGTATATTGATGATCATCCTGTTTTATTACCCTAATTGTATTTTGGGTAGCCTTCTGTCGTGTACGCAGTGCAAGTATTCTGCCTACTGCCTCCCCATTCTCATATAGTTTATCGTTCCTGTTTTGAAATTTTTCGGCTGCCTCCTTAGCTAGCCAACTATTGGCTTCGGCTTTAACTGCAATTATTTGTAGCAGTGTGCTGGAAACATCCCCACCTTCTTTAATGAGCTGAACATGCTTCTCCTCGGCCTTAGCCAATCTCTCCATCAATTCCTTCTTACTAGTCTCTTGCATCTTCCGTTCCCTAGCCACAAAGCTCACTGTTTCCCCCCGTAGGGCCGCCTTGAATGAGTCCCAGACAATATTTCTGCCCGTGCTGTACCTATTGAAGTCAAAAAATCCTTGAGCCCAGGATTTCATATGCTCAATATAGTTGCCATTAACAAGGAGCCGTCTGTCGAATGACCACCTATTATAACTCCTACCGAGCCCCTCCACTTTCAAACTAATTACCAAGGGATTGTGATCCGATATTAGCTTAAGATATTTAACTTAGTTATCAACCCCTTAGCCCCAAAGCAGTAGTCTATACGCACATACTTCCTATGGGGGCATGAAAAATAGGTGTAGCCAGGATCCTGTGGGTATTTATATCTCCAAAACTCCACCAGCCCATGACTCTCTTGTAGTGATGATAATGCTCTGAATACCCTAGGCTTCCTTCCCTTATACCCAGTTCTCGATGTTCCAAGTACCCCCCCCCCAAAACTGGATCTATTGATATATTAAAATCCCCACATATAATTAAGGGAGTGGGCCAAAGTGCCAGCTCAATTTCCAGCTCCTCCGGGATCTGGGGATCATCCTGGTTAGAAGCGTAGATTGTGCATAGGGTTATTCCTAGCTCTAACTCCACTACTGCCCATCTTCCCTTTGTATCGGCTACCCTTCTTTTACTTTCCCCCACCGATTTCCTCGCTAAAATAGCGACCCCCCTAGTATTAGAGCTCTGGGATGAACAGGCCACCGTGGTATACCCTGCTATATTCAACAAGCCACGCTTCCCCCAAGAAATATGCGTCTCTTGTAGACATATTATATCAAACCCGCAAGACCTAATATAATTCACCAAGCGTCCTCTTTTAGCTCTGTCATTTAGCCCTGCCACATTGATAGAACAGATCTTTAACTTACCCATAAGCCTTACTTTTTTTCCACCCCACTTGTTTGATCCTCTTTCTATCCTCCTCTCTGCCCCCTGCTATATGACCAAAAAGATTAAAGATAACAGCAACATTTATCTTCATTACTTTTTCCCAAGCATTCAAAATTACATTCAATTTAATCTTTTTAGACCCCCATCTGGCAAAACATGGATGTGCTCTTTTCCCCTTCTTACCCCCATCCCACCCCCCTTTGACCCCCTACACCCCCTCCGCCCCCTCCCCATCCCCTCCTGAACATCCCCAAAAATAGGAGCACAGACTAAGTCTGTTGCTTGATAATCGCAGAGTGCATGTGTATGTAAGCCCCAACAATATCTACTAATGACTAATATATAAAAATACTCATTACCCAATCTCCCTTTTCTGAAATCTCTGTGAAACCTTAACCTCTTTACACTCCCTCTGGGTCTTTTTTTTTAAATATTTATGGAGTCTACCCTTCCCCCCCCACCTCAGCAGCATACGGCAGCTTACTAAAAAAAATAAGCTCAATAAACGCCAGCCCGCCCTGAAAATATTTCTACCTCATTACATTAACATTACTATTGCTGGCAATTCCTACAAGCTATCTAGATAATCCTTTGCTTTTATTTCCGAAGTGAAAAAATGAACCTGACCTCCAAAGACGACCTTAAGGCGCGCAAGGTTATTCAAATATGCTTGTGCCTGTTTATCTTGAAATGGCTTGATCAATTGGCGAAGGCGCCATCGCCTTTCAACGGTGGTGTGGCAGTAAGTGGGTCGGGCGAAATAGGAGACCTCCCCCCTCACTCTCTTAGCCTCTGGTCTTGCTTTCTCGTAAATAATCTAACGAAGTAGAAAATTCCCTATGAAAACTAATACTGCCCTGGGGAGTGCCCCCTCCCTAGCTGGCTGTTTCAGAGTAAATGGAACCCTATGCGCACGCTGCACCTCCAAGGGCCAATTCCAATTATTTAGTTCCGGGAAAGTGTCTTGAAGTAGAGTCACTATATACCCCCGATTGTCAGACCCCTCGACCCCCTCTGGGATACCCAGCAGCCGCAAGTTGTTCCACCTCTGATAGTTCTCCTGCTCTTCCAACTTCCACTGAATGTCAACCAAGCGAGATTCATGAGATTGTACAAGGGCCTTAGTAGCAGTACCTTCTGACTCAACCAGATCAATTCTAGCTTCTGCCTCGGCGATACGAACCCCAAAGGAACTACATGTTTTCGTCAATCTCCTTACCACTCCTTGTACTTTCCTCAGGCCAGTCTGGGCCCGTCGGCCATCTTGCCGTGTTTCATCCCTATGAATATTAATGGCCTGTAATATAGTCTCCAGAGATAGTGGTGCATCCGGCGTATTTGATCTAGGATTTGCTGATTCTAGCGTATAGGGGCCAGCGAGGTGTATTGGAGGGCTATGATCCCAGGCAAGTTCCTTTTCACCCGATCTCCCCTTTTTCTTCCTTATAGTTTTGAAAGGATTTTCCCCACCCTTTTCATCCTCATTGTAGCTATGGCTGCCACTCTCGTTACTACTCGAGGAGATGCCCGAGTGATCAGACCACTCGCCCTCATCAGACAATGAAAAAAAAATCTCACTAGTGACCTTCTCCTGCTCCTGATCCAGCCTAATGACCTCACTCAACATGGGATCGCTGCTGCTCCGCTCTGGGTGCTCCCTCATGGCTCAGCGCTCCAAATCTACTTGGGCCCCCTTGGTTGCCGATGACGATTTGGACCCCACACTGTCAGATACCTTAACAGAGTTTGAAATAGAGGAGTCCACTATATCCACCTCCGACTCAATACTCTCCACCCGGCAATCCACAGTTCCAGGTCCAATCCCTTTAGCAACCTTTCCCCCTAAATCAATGTTTGAGTGTGGCCCAGGCGGGCCCTGCTTATCCCCTACCTGCACCAGGGGGAGATTGCTCTGAATATCGCTGTTTGCCTCCTCATCATGAACCCCCATTGTGCCAGCCTTAAATCCGGCTTTCAACTTCTGTTTGTTGTTTCTTCCCCCTCCATTACCGGAGTCCAAAGTGCTCTGCTTCTGTGCTTGCACCTCCCCTCGGTCCTGTTGCTGTGTCAGGGGGGCCTCTGCCCTCCCCCCTCGGCCGCCAACCTCCTGCAGTAGTTCCACCACTGTCGGTCGTGTCTTGCACGGGACCCCTCCTACTGCTGCTGCTGCTGCTCCTTTCTCCACTGGATCGCACAGCTGCGGTGCTCGGCGGCCTCGTCTCGGTGTTCCCGCTGAATGGGGATTTTCTACGGTCTCCACAGACTGTAACCCCCGCGCTGCTCTCTCTCTCGTCGTCTTAGCTGCCGCAGCGTTCAGCTTGGGAGACATGCCTGAGGAAGCTCCCGGGCGGCTGCTATCACTGGTGCCGATATGATCCCTCCTTTGATCCCGAGGGAATCCACACGCCGCCAGCAGCAGGAAGCGTCCGCGCACGGCCAAGTAAACTGAAGCGTTAACCAAATGCCAATAAAGCCGGGTTAAATCCACAGGGGTTAAGCGCGGTTTGACAGGATTTTCAGCCGGCATTACTATAGTCATATCTATCACATTTCGTCACTCAGTGCAACTCTTAAAAATATATCTCTAGAAAACCTACATGTCTTTAATATTACTATTATTGCTAATGAAGTACCAGTCTTGGTGCGTGCCTCCTCCCCTGCTCGCAACAAACTCCCCTGTCGGCTGCCACCTCCGGGAAAAATAAGCTCCCCGTGTTGCACCTCTGAGTACTCCACGAGTTTGGTGCCTTAAATTGTGCCTGCCAGGTAGCTTTTCATGCTTCTTTGTTGCACAGGGAGGCTCCGGTCGTGCCTTCTGCTGGAGATCCTTTGTTTGTCCCCCCGGGGTCCCAGCTAACTCCAACCGGTGAAGCTAGCGAACCCGCAGTGCCGTCAGCGTGGTTGCCTTTCGGGCAGTTGTCTTGCCACTCCGAAGCCTACTTAGTAAGGGAGGGGGGTCCACAAAAGAGAGGCAGCCTCTCCATTCAATATTTGCAGTTCCACATCCCATTCTCCGAAGAAAAAACTGCTGTTGCACTGATTGTTGCACTGAAGCAATAAAAAAAACGGGCTCACATTGCCATAGCTCTCCGCTACGGTCTACTCGACCGCCATCTTGCTCCCTTTAGATAGAGGGGGGGCTTTTAGCCCCAAACATTAGGCTGTATTATTATGCTGCACTACTACAGCAGATGATCCCGCTGTTTGTACCATCTAGACCAGGAGATTTAAAAGAGAGGATTCCATCTTGTTACGAATTGACCCTGGGCAATGAGGCACTTGGACTTTGCCTTCGGCAAACTGAGAGGGGATATTATAATAAGGTGCGGTTTAAAACAATACAGGGAGTAGGGAAGGTGTGGAGGTATGTCATCAAAATGATGGCCATCACCAAGATAAATCGTTATACCCCCCTTTGGCGATCACTATTATTTCCGGCGCTAACACTCGATAGAGCCGGAGGTAGATGGGAGCAATGGGGAATAGGAACGCTCGGGGATATTGGCAATGAGGAGGGGGTTTTATCGTTTAGTGAACTACAAGCAGTCTACGGTATGTCAGGAGCGGACTATATGAAATATCTCCAGATTAAGAGCTATATAGTAGGCATACGACCTAGGTTTAATTGGAGCAAGATCCCCACGCTGGAGGTAATGGGTAGGGTCTCGACTAGAATAAGAGGGCTTTATGCTCTTTTACTGGAGAAAATCTCTGATGATCTGGAAAAGGTAGAGGCGTCGTGGGCGGGCAAACTTGTGGATCCTGAAGTAGACGTGTGTATGAGCCTCTCAATGCTCGATCAGGTTTTTATAAGCACTAATTTGAAAGCCCAGTCATATAAAACCCTATTTAGCTTGTATTATACACCATCGAAATTATATGGGTGGGGGATGCGGGTGGATGATCGATGTCCGAGGTGCGGTGAAGGGCCGGCTGATATGAAACACATGTTCCACGACTGTGATAAGCTTGAACCGCTGAGAACGGATATTTTTAGGTTTTTTCAACAATTATTTGGTCCCTGTATAGATTTCACCCCAACGGTCTTTATTTTGGGTTATGACTGCACTTTGGGTTTGACTAATAAACAGGCTTACTGTGTTTTTATGGGTATGGCGGTATATAGGATCCTGATAGCCTCATGTTGGAAGGATCTGGAATCTCCAACATTTCAGATGTGGTTGGAAAGATTGCTTGGCACTTACAATCAGGAAAAGGCTTTGTATGCCTGTAGAGGAGTAAGATCTAAAAAGAGAGGGAGGGAAATATGGTGGTATGTTGCAGAGTGGTACGAGGATAAAATTGGGGTAGGATGAAGCCACACGCATGTGGGATAATCTGCATTTCATTATTATATTTTGGATAAAACGGATACATGTTTATTGCTAACTTTAATGTTTGATTTGTGTATTATTTATCTCTCTGTGGTTATCAATGGTGTTCTGTAAAACATTTTCGGATGTGCTAATAAAAAAAAAAAGGCACTTGCGCTGTCATTATTGAGTTGCGCTGCGCTATTTCAAATGATGTCCCTCCCTACCTCCTAAAGCTATTGAAAGTGAACAGAGAGAACTCCTCTGGGTGGGGAAGCCACCCAAAAACTGGTGAGAGGGTGGTATGATGGAGGTATAGGAATCCCCGACATTAGGAAATACTATTGGGCAGCACAGCTAATGGCTATCAACCACTGTATATATAGGCCACATGACCACCCCTGATACAGAATAGATAAATAGGTTTAGCCAGAAGGGAGCTATTGCAGGGCACTTTACACCACACCAGCGCGGCTGCAGCTCACAGGCCCAAACAAACATACAGTCCAGGTATCAGGCGCAGTTAATAAGAGCCTAGGGTGGGCAAGGAAAATCACACAAGCCACCACACTTTGGGATACGGAACAACTGGGAATTTTGAGGAAAACCAAGGGATTCGACAGTTGGGACATGATCGGCATCTCTTGGGTGGGAGACTTGTGGATCCATGGAGGAGTACTTTCCTTTGCACAACTACAACAAGACTATGAACTAGCAGCCACAGAGATGTTCAGATATATGCAGATTAGACACGCCCTTCAGGCAGTCATCCCCAAGGGAGAAGTGCCCCCGAGGCCTCCCCATTGGAGGATAGAATTCTCGCTGAATATATGCACAAAAAAGCTATCTCCCTGACCTACCAAAAACAAGTCAATAATGCACCCGATCCCCTGTTACAGCTTCACAGGAGCTGGGAAAACGACATTGAAGAACTGGAGGAGGACGACTGGCAAGAGGCACTGGCCTACCCGAAAGAGGTCGCAATTTCTTCTGGGTTGAAGTTAATACAAGTTAAGATTCTACACAGAATGTACCTCTAAGGCCCCACTCTGGTTAAGATGGGGTGCAGGGCAGATCCCAAGTGCAGGAGGCCGTGTAACTAGGAGGATACGTTTATCCACATAATTTGGGATTGTGCACACATTCAGATATATCGGGTAGAAGTGCTCCACTGCATGGAAGAGGTGCTGGGGACAATGATGGAACTAGAGGTCAGAAGGTGCCTCCCAAATGTTTGGGAACCCACAGATTTGAATAGCAAAGAAAACCCCCCGGCAACGCTGGGAATGGTAGCAGCTAAACCCAATAAAGCAAAAGCATGGGGGGCCCCTGATGTACCAACAGTGGCTGCTTGGATGGAAGACATGGACTGGTGCATGTTAATAGAAAAGACAGTATATGAATCTCGGGGTTGTCCTAGAAAATGGGAACAAATATGGGACATGTGGAACGTATATAGAGGGAACATGTACATGACTCCCCGTCCCAGCTCCCGTCTTTAGTTAGAGAGTACCAGTTTAGGATAGGAGAGGAGAGGTATACACAACAGGACGCTATGTGAAGCAGCAAATGTATTGTCTGTTGAATATGTGGTCAATCACTGTGCTCCACCAATTGAATAACTCCTGTAATGTGATTTCTTTTGTCCTCAATAAAAATAATTAAAAAAAAAAAAAATAGTGGTTTGATTATTTTTAAAGCTGTTCCCTTTCACAAATTATTAGTATGCGTATTTTAGATTATGCTCTGGTTTTCTATGTAGGACAGCTAGGCCTGTCGCAGTGAAAATAGCTGTTTGGGGTTTGTCACTGTCAGGACATCAGGACATAGTAATAATAATTTTCTAAATGTCCCACTTTTAATTATCCTGCACCCTACCTTGTTGGCTACAAAGCCTATTTAGGGGTGACTTATTGATGTTTAAAAGGGAGGTTTTTACCTGTCAAAAAGCATTATTTTAACAGGTTGCACTGCAGCAGTTAGGCTACGCAGAGAAGGCATAAAGCTGTGTTTTCTTTGCCACTGTAGTGGATGGCGCAATAGGTGGTGCAGTTCACTAGTGGCTTTAACTTGAGGGCCCTAGGTACACATTGTACATGGTTACATGGTATGCTAGGAACTTGTAGGGAAGTTAAATATACCAATGAGGAATAGACGAATTCAACCATATAAAGGGGAAGGCCAAGCACTTTACCACTGGTTAGCAGTGGTAGAATGCACTGATTTTTAAATCCATCAAAATATAGCGACCAGCACAAGGTGAAAAATCATGGGTGAATACGCAGAAAAAGCGGATTTCCTACAATTATGTTGCTAAGTTCCGGCACACCATTGGTTATTATAAAAGCGTGTTCACAAGCACAGCATGAAGATTCAGGTTTATGTAGATTGGGTTATGAAGATTAACTGCATTTGCAAGCAAGTTTCATGGAGTTTTTCTCTGCTTGTTTTTGACTATGACTTTGACAAAAAAACACATTTGCAAAGCCAAAATGTCTGTCCCAGGCAGTCTGGTGCAATGGTTATGTTTTTTTATTTTGTTTGCAACTGTATGCCACAAAAATAATAATGATTAAAAAATCACAAAAATAAAAATAAATAAAATATTAAAATATGCCACTACCTAAATTTAGTAGCCAAACGCTTACAAAAAAACATTAGATTAAAAATAAATGTAACTATTGCATATACTTTAAACAGAACAGAATAGTATCTTCTTCAGAGGCAGGTGTAAGTGGTATAGAAAACCTTTTCAGTTTTAATACATATCATACTAAAATATGAATCTTATTGGTGTAAATAAATGATACTTTTGAATTTAAATTACTGTAAACTGAAAACATTATTTAAACTTACACAGATAACTCTGAAAAAGGATAAGGAATGGAAAGACAAATCAGTGGCAAAGGAAAGTATTGGCCCACTAGCTCTGGGTCTTAAGTGCACTTCTCTTTAGGTAGATTTAGGCAGATGTGCACATGAGATCAGGCAAAATATCTTCAGTCACAGTGCAAAAAGCCAATAACTAAAGGGGGCTGACCCATTGACGTATGCTATGGAGTGTGGAAACAAAAGGTGATTGACAGCTGAACCAACAAATTGATGAAGAGGGCTGACCCAAAGTCTATATATGTATATCTATATAGATTTTGTTTGTGGTTTTATTTTTAATATTGCTGACAGCGCAGCTCAAGCTTTCTTTAAGGCACACCTAAAATGATACAAACCTGATGTTCAGGTGTTGACAACATTAAGTGGGTAAAATGCTGAATCACAAAATGTAGTAAACTTTTTTTAACCCATTGTATAGTCAGATGCAGGTGCAAAAGAATGGGTGTTAGTAATCAAAGATATCCGCGCATAAAAGGAAGTAGATGTTATGGTCTGTGTAATGAAGGCAATCCTAATTGATGGTCTATTTGCATAGAACTAATGAGATTTGCGTATGCTAATGATGGACAGCCAGATTGATAGCATCGTTTAAACATGTCCCCTAGAAACCGCTGGTGGTAATTACAACCTTCTAAAAGCATGCTTAAAGGAGTCAAGACGTCATTTGCTCAGAGATCAAGGCCACATCACAGTGAATCAAAAGTAATAGATGTGGCCTTTCATGAATAACTTAAAAATGCAACGAAGTGGGGACGTGGCTGTTTGGACCCAGACTTACACTATTTAGTCATCCCGTTGGAGGAGAGGTAGGTCTGCATGGCAGGGTAGACCGTTATGCACAAGCAGTTGTTGCTAGAATCAGCTCTACAGCCATTGTTGCTAATTACATAAAATGTTTTCTTTTCCTCTTAAAGTGAGGCCTCCACTGTGTCCTGCCGGGTGTTGGGAGCGCTATTTAGGGGCTATTGAGGGGCAGGTTGGGACAGAAAATAGGCCCGGACCTGAAATAAAAAGTGATCCACATTTACTGTGTAGCAAAACAAGCATTGGCAAAGCCAATAGGTCTTGCCTTTCAGACTTATAGGTTTGCCAATGGTTTTTAGCCATGCTGCATAGCATCACGGATGCATGGCTGAAGACGCGACACGGGCACATGCCTGCACAATGACGTGGGTGTTTTTTTTGTTTAATTACCAATCAAAGTTAGATTGGTAACTAAAAATAAAAACCTATGAAAGCAAATTTTTTAAAAAGCAAGTGAAGAGAAAACAACAAGGGAGGGCAGAACCAACACAGAGGGTGCAGGTGGGGGAGGAAAAGCAACGGCCGACATAGCAACGTGGTGCAGGTATGGGAGAATCACGCTGTAGAGAAAGAAAGGTGAGTGCTCACCAATGAGGGCTAGCACAACATGCAAAAAGGGTGGGGAAAAGCACACCACTGACAGAGCAACACCATGTCCAGGGAGAGAGAAGTACGCGAGGGAGACAGTTGGAAAAAAGATGTGCTCTCATGGAGTGCTTAATTAAAAAGAAAAAAGTAGTGCTTGAAAACCAAGCAGTAGAAGCATAGAAGTCAGTCAATCAAAAGTCATAGCAAAGAGGCAGTGCTCAAGCTGGGACAGGAATAAGAAGCAGGCAAATTAAACAAATGGTATGCAATGGACAGGATTCAAGCCCCTGTATGTTCATGGTGAGCCCACAATAAGTCTTGCAACCGACAGCACATTCAATGTCTAGTAGGGGACCTCTATAAACTGACCCACATTTATAAATAAAAAAATTTGGACTTTTTAAGACATAATGTCAGGGTAGTCTCTGAGGAATGGGGAACCACTGGTATTTGTGTTTGCAGACAGAAACCATCTACCTCCAATGATATATCACTGGGTTGCAGATTTTTCTTAACCTGGTCACCACAGCATCATTAACTGATGGGTTTCTCTTTAAAGGTAACTTTCGCTCTAACAAGAATCCCTAATCAGAAGACTCATATGAACTCTTAAGACTTCTGCAGTGTTTCCTACTCTGATCTGATTGGGTGTTGAGAATCCCTCTCCAGGTAACTGGACTTTGTATCTCTTCCACTGGTATGTTGTTTGTAAACCCTTTACAGGGACATTCCTTGATGTAACAACACATAGTTTATCTGTAACTGTTTCTCTTTTCGTCCCAAGCAAAGTTTCATGGGTTCAAATCCTCATATCTTTTTTCAGTCCACTCCTTGGACCTCATTATGAGTGTAGAGGTAATTCCTACAAGAGCTGAAAATCCCTGAGTGGGGAACATGAGAGTTCCCAAGCATTGCCTATAAATTACCAGAGTAAACATTCAGACACAACCTCCACTAATCTAGTCTAGGAAGACGCTAGGGGAATAGAGGCCACCAACCTATAGGGCTATAATATTTGAAAGCCTCCCACTGCATCCCGCATAAGGCAGCCGTTCTGCATGAACACTAAGCCAGACAGTGAGCATCAAGAATGATTTTCATGATCCTAAAAAAACCAGTGGTGCATCACTTATCATTGCACACTCCTTGCAACACCATGGCATCCAAAACCTTGAAAGAGCAGACAGTCCCCGGGGCCCGTAGGCCTCACTGGGCCTGCGTCTGGGACCCGGAGTGGGATGCTGAGGTGCTGTGGAGTTGCTGGGCCGTGGCAGTAGACATTGAGGCATCTGCGATCACCCTTACCTGGTGGTGAAGGCTGCCAGGTCGCATGGAGACACATTGCTGACCTGTGTGAGAAGACCGCCTGGTGCCCCATGGAGCTGTGAACATTAGCGGCGCTCCTGCGCACCAATGTAGGGAGGTCTGCATTGCATATCACGCGCCACCACTACACCGGGGGCACGGAGGAGATTACCAATGGTGGGCCACACCTCTCTGCATCACAGACCGGAGGATGCTGCGCTGGCCGGATGCTGTGGAGGGTGAGGCCCCTGAGCTGCGCCGAACTTATGAGGCGGGATGCTGCAACTTCACGCCTAAGGGGGCCCTGCATCGGGAGGTTCCCAAATGGACTTGGTGGTGACTGCTGTGCCCAGGCTTACGAAATCCCGCCTGGCTGAGTCACAAATTTGGAGAGAGTGCAGCGGATTGAGCCACAGTGTGAATGTCCAAGTGAGGAGAAGGTGGGACACATAGCGGAGGAGGCCCGGGGGACGAATCGGAGCAAGGCCTAGCACCTGTGAGTTATGCACCCCCAGTGGCAGCTCATCTGCTATGACGGAAGTGCGTCGCCCCACTGCTTTCAAGTAGTGCAAGAAAGGGAAACATAACATGATGATACATTTCTGATGCACTCATGCTATGTTTCTTTTGCAGGCGGGAGGGTTGGTGGTGCTGCTCTACTCACGGAGCAGGGCAGGGGCGGAGCGGTATGCCCACTCAAGTATGCCGACCTGCTCAACTGAATCCACCTCAATGTGCGTTTCCTCCACAAACACGCAACAGAAATCTGGGACCTCCTCGACGCCACCTCTTCAGACATCACCACCTCTTCAGACATCCCCTTCTTCAAGGAAACCTGGACCAAACTCTGCTCCAGACTGGACATCGCCATCACCATCCACGACGGCTACAAATTAATCCGCACGGATCACCCTGAGCGGCCAGTAGGAGGTATTGCCATTGTCTTAAAAAGGCATAATCCGACTGACCACGCACTCTAATGACCCAATGGCTACCATGGAACACCTCTATTTCCTGATCCAGACCAATCCCAACACCACCCTCCATGGCATCCTCAACTACAGGCCCCCCGGGCCATGAACCACCATTCACCGATGCCATTGTAGACCAAGACCATGCCCACCGTACACAAACACCATCATTGCCCCCCCCGTAGAAGCTAGATCAAAGTGACAGAAGAACTTCCCGTCAACTCCCTCAGCACCACCACTCCACCAATGCTTACAGACGTCAACACCGCAGCGTGCAACCTCCACCGATGGATCTCTAACTGCGCCAATTCCCTGGCACCCTTCAAGAAAAGACCAGACAAACAACACTCAGAGAAGGCACTCCCGCCCTCCACTAGTCCAACCCCGCCTGCAGATGTCTTGAAAAGAGATGGAGCCACAACATCAATCAACTACTCAACACAATCACCCTACCACCATGGCGCAAGGGTGCCTGCGTTGGCACATGGCAGCCATTGTGCGCCAACATAGGGGAAAAAGACAGGGGGGCTTATTTATGAGCCTCTTCTGACAGATTCACCCTGCTGATGCGTCATTTTCTTGACATACTTGCAGCGTGATTCTTGCACCACGTTGCTTCATATTTGCAAAGTGACGCATCTAGGCATACACATGACCTTGTGAAGCCCTGTGCCACATTATACCTCCATCAAGTTGATATATGCAGGGTGGGCGTTACCACGCAACAAAGCCTCATAGGAGTGGCACAGTGAAATCCATCAGATTTCACTGCAACAATTGTAGGATGCACACTGTGTCACTACCTTACGCCTGCCTTATTGCAGGCGTAAGGGTGACGCAGTGCCACAGGGATAGGCTGGCCCCATGCATTGCTGGAGTTGTATCATGCTTGTGACACAACTGCAGCAATGCGTGATTTAGCGCTGACAGATACATCAGGATTCCAGATGTATCTGTCATTAATTGAGACATGGGGTGCCGTACAGTAAATACAGCGCATCCGTGGTGTTGCAAGAAGGGCGTAGTGAAAAGTGTTGCAACACTGTTTTGTTGCGGCACTGCAACACTTTTCATGAATGAGGCCCAGGAATGTGCCCTATCTTATTGATGATGCGTATTCCTGCCCTGCAGTTTTGTCACAGGGCAGCACAGCAACATTCCTTGCAGCGCTGTCCAGCACCAAAACCTTCTAAAATGAGACCCCAAGTGTTTGCACCATTTCTAAGACCAGCTATTTTCTGATCTTAAAAAACTGCCTCTAACTGGAGTTAGAGGCAGTTGTTGGGGTTTTGTACTATACAAGGAATTCCTTGTAAATATCTCAAAGTGGGGTTAGTGGCAGTTTTTGCATGGGAACGCCTACCTTGCATCTCATTTTCGATAAGTCCCTCTAACAGAAGTGTTGAGCTTAAAAATTCACGTTTTTGTCGGAAAAGTGCCGCTAACTGCAGTTAGCGGCAACTTGTAAATAAGGCGATAAAAAAAAGCCGCTGTAACGTCAACATATTGACGCTACGGCAGCGTTAAGTCCTTGAACATATGCCCCTCAGTTTCTTCAGTTTTTATTAAAAGAGTGTGAACTGCTTGTGTCTATAACTGTAGGAAACCTACCAGGTGTGTCAATGACCCTGACACTTCCACTCCTCATCTGACGTGGTGAAAGCGGCGACAGTCTCGCAACTTGCTTTACTTTTAGAGTGCTCTTGTGTCCTGTGTTGGATACTTATGGGGTCATAGGCTATATATTCCGATTGTGTTCCCCAATTCTCTAATTCCATAGTTATCCCAATTGCTCTTCCCAGTTGCTTTTCATGAGATAATTTGATCCACTATGCTGGGGTTTAAGAAGGCTTTAAGTGCTGATATCAAAATGTTCATCAGTCTTCAGCCCCTGAAAGTGCGCTCAAAAAGTCATATCCTTGACCACTAACTCTTATTGGATAAATATATAATCCCAGGTGTATGTATTCCACACTGTTGTGGTGGTATGTATCCCATCCTGTGTGTTGCTGTAAGTTTGAAATCTTTCTTGCATTCATCAAAGGATTTAAATGTCCTCACATTGAACATACCTGCTAGATAAAGAAAATAGCCCCTCCTCTATTTTAGAAAAAGCACAGCCTGCAGACCTGGTGAGAAATCTGCAAAATGTGTAGGATTCGGCAATGCTATGAATGTTGTCCATCTACATTAGGCTGATAGCTACCGCAGCTCTGGCTTCCATATTTGAGTATAACTTAGCTGCATGGCCTGTTTTACATTGACAGTCTAAATATGCCTCACAGCGCCATCTAAGCTACGGCTTTATCCATGTGTACCTTCTTCCTTCGGGGCTCCTTCCTTGTCCAGTCACTAAGGATGTATAACTGTCAAGTTTGATATCAGCGTGGATTTTCAGGGCATTCTTGTGTGGTATCAAAGTTTTGCTATACATCAGAATGAAGTTTATTATTTATTTTTGCAAGGGTAATAATTTATGTTTATGGATTGGGAGTGGCATGGCCTCAAAGAATAACTATAAGCTAGATAAGCACACTTAGATAGGTTCTCTAGTATCTTTGCTAGAAGTCTAGATTTATGTGCCCTTTGTGGTGGAAATTAAATTAGTCAGATTGACTGCTAGATATTAGATGGACTTTGCTGCACATAGAAATGCAGCAGATATTCTCTGGACTTCTGAGAATTTGTTTGTAAGGTTAAGTGCCTAAAATGTCCCCTGATACATCCTAAATCCTGAATTCTCATCAGATTGTTCCACTTCAATAAACAAAGCATGAAATGCCCTTTTTAGGTTCCACATTCAAATCAACATTTCAACAGGATCTGCGTTGTCTATTGACTCTGCTCAATGTCTCTGAATTCTCAAATTGTTATTGCCGTATTCCCAAAACAGATTGGCATTGGACGAAATAAGTCGCCCATACTAGTCCTCTTTGAAGGCTGAATTCCTCACATTTATGTTTGGTTTGATGTAGTCCTGCCGTGGGACATTTTATAAACATTGGGCCCATTATAATGTTCTGCAACATTTTCTAGAATTGAGTCGAATTTAGGTTTTTAAACGTTTTCTCTTTGTCTGAAAGATCACAGGTAGCTGGTGTTTGTTTCTTGTAGGTTTTGTTTAGCTACGTGAATGATTATTTTCCTGACATCCTGTGGTTTTTGGTACCTTACAAAGTTTTCTGGTCTTGATCTATTCGCTGTTGGAAAATTTACCATCCTTGTTTCCAAAAAGTCTAGTGTATAACGCAGGGTCAACATTTATCAATGCATTGGATCTGTAGGATCTGCAATCTGACCAGCTTTGGGGCTACAACGTGATTTGTACCTTTGATTTCTTTGAATTTGAAGAGTGTGACTTCTCTTCCCACTGCAAAGCAGTCCGGCAGGTTCTTGATGCTGAGTGGAACCAACTTTCAGTGAGCGTCCCATCATTGAATGACCCACCACTGTCAATCTTTTCACACCGAGTCTGGCACAAGTACAAGGATATCAAAATTATTATTTTTAAAACACGTATTTTATTGAGGCTTTTTGCAGAATACAAAAAACAACAAACAATAGAAGTGAATGTACATAAGTCATGCTTATATGCATAATGTATCATAGAGCAGGTGCATAGTCTAGATAGGAAATCGTGGGGGCGCTGCAGGCAGGAAGGTGGATTGCATGGGGGAGGAAGAAAGGAGGGAAAGAAAGGGGGCGGTGGAATTAGGAACGTCAATTCCCATAGGTATTTAAATAGTGTTGAAGGGCGTCCATTGAACCACTTGAACGCAGAGCTTTATATGCCCTTAAACTCGTAGCTAACAGTGAGCTGAAGGCTCCTTTACTTCTAATAGGGAGGAACAACACACCCTCAACTTACATCGCCCATCCATTTTGTATTGTGCTATAGTGAACTTGAAGCTTCTTAAATGTACCACTTGTGTCCATTGACCCAACCACTCATGTTTCCTGCTTCATGACATGCTAAAGGTACATGTATGTGTCACGTGCCCCACAGCTTCTCTGAAATGCTTTCCTGAAAAAGCCTTTCTCTCAGTGCTTAATTTGTAAAATAATAAGTGACGATGCTCATATCGTAGCTCAGACACCCTCGGCTGGTGCTATAATAAACTGTCAGTGCATCAAAAACCAAGGGTGCGTAGTCCTGAATCCAACTTAGGCATCTTTAATTCACTGCTGGGCACTCCCTGTATGTATGTATGTATTTATCATTTGTAGAGCGCACTATAACCCTACGGGCATCCTGGCGCTTAGACACAGCAAAAATAAGCACAACTGCGGCTGGGCGAAGAACAGCAGATTATGCTCTGGGAAAAAGACAGGTCTTGACTTGCTTACGAAACAGCAGCATATCCTGTATCTGTCTCAGCTCCAATGGGAGACTATTCCACAGGCGCGCCGCTGCAACGCTGAACGCTCGCCCCCCCATGGTAGTTCGTTTTGTCATCGGAATCCTGACCAATTTGGCTACAGCGTAGCGCAAGCTACGCGTGGGTACATACCAGCTGAACCTACGTTGCAGCGGTTTGGGTCCTAGCCCATGAAGAGCTTTAAAAACCATGCACAAGGACTTAAACAAAATTCTTTGTCTCGCCGGGAGCCAATGCAACTCCGCTAATGCCTTGGTAGTTGATGCATTACGAGTTCGCATTAAGACGAGCTTTGCTGCTGCTGCCTGAATACGCTGGAGTCGCAGAATCAAGTAGCCAGGAGACTCAAGCAGCAAGGCATTACAGTAGTCCAGGCGGGTAAGAATAACACACCTGACCACTGTACCTCTAACTGTAGAGGGTAAGAGAGGTAACACCTTGCGTAAGCCTCTAATAATCAAGAGGCAGTTTGTGACTACTTTATTCACATGTGACTCCAGGCTGAGCTTCCCATTAAAGCTGACCCCCAAATTCCGCACTGTCTTCACAGGGGCCAGAGATGTATCCAAGGAAAAGGCCAAAAATTAGATGGCAGGGCCTTCAGCACTTTACCCACTGCGCAGTGCAGAATCTCAGATTTTGCATTGTTGAATTGCAGATCATTATTTCGCAACCAGGACACCATTTCAGTCATACACTTATGAAACATTACTTGGGAGTCAGCATGGTCCCCCTCCAGGGATACAATCAATTGCGTGTCATCAGCATAATTTACCGCCCTGATGTTATTGGTTTTAATAATCTCCACCAGAGGCCGCATATACACATTAAACAAGATAGGGCTACTTGAGGATCCCTGAGGAACATCATACTCATTAGGAGAAAAAACTGATTGATACGGGGGCAGAAACACAGCCTGCCGTCTACCTGACAGGTAAGAGCGGAGCCATTTCAAAGCCAGATTTGTAACACCCACCTCCTCTAACCTAAGCAATAGAATATCACGGTTGACCGTGTCGAATGCGGCGGACAGATCTAGCAATATCAACATTGCAGATTGACCCTTGTCCGCTCGCATCCGAAGATCATCCAACACGGTAACCAGTGCGGTCTCCGTCCCATGCCCGGGTCAGAAGCCAAATTGATTTTCCTCCAGCTTATTATTACCCTCCAGAAAACCAGAGAGCGTCCGGCTCACCAAATGCTCCACTGTTTTTACTGGAAAAGGCAACAGGGAGATAGGTCTGTAATTCCCATAACAAGTGGGGTCCAAAGAAGGTTTCTTTAAAAGGGGTGAGACCATCGCTTCCTTCCAGCAAGACGGAACCACTCCACTGCTAAGTGATTGAATACATATCTTGTAAAGTTGCGGAAAGATCTCAGACCCCAGTTCTTTCCAAAAATTTTGAGGGATGGGGTCCAGCGGCGAGCCAGAGGACACAGCCTTTGCCGTCCTAATGAACTCCTCCTCTGTGGGGAGGGCCCAATGATCAAGAAGAGTCCCTGACATTGGCAGTTTTGTTCCAGTGGTCAAACAACAGGAAGGATAAGCTAACCCTGGCTCTTCCCCAGCACTAGTACCTGACAGGGAATCTGAATGCAAACCCTCAATAATTCCTTTGATCTTATCCTGGAAGAAAACTGCCAGACCGTCACATAGTTCCTGCGATGGAGTTACCTTATTACTGATACAGTACGGGTTGGTAATATCTCTCAAAATATTAAAAACACATCTCACACTGTTTGGTGCTCTTAATATAAGGTCCGCAAAGTAAGTGGCCTTAGTAGCCACTATGGCTTTTTTATACCTAGTTAGACAGTCCTTCCAAAATACTTTATCATTATCCGTGTACAGCCTTCTCCACTGTCTCTCCGCGCGTTTACACTGTATCTTAAAGCTCCTTAATTCCTCCGTGTACCAAGGGGCAGAGGGTTTCCCCATTTCCTGATCTTCTTCAGGGGAGCAAGCAAATTGATAGTATCCATCAAGTGCCTGCAGAGAGCCCCGTAGTTTTCATCAACTGACTTCCCCAGGTCAAAAAGGGAGTTAAGGCCGAGAAGCGGCGCCATTTGGGCTTTCCTCAGTAAGGCCTTCCAGTCCCTGCCCAGGACACAACTTTCCTCCCGTGAAGAAGGCCTACTTCTATGGACAAGCATCACTCGGAATTTGACCATATGGTGGTCGGACCAGTCCACTGGTAAAATTGCGTCAATGGCCACCACGTTTTCCCCGGAAAAGATCAGATCTAATACATGGCCTGCAGTGTGGGTTGCCTCCAGAACCAATTGCGGCAGATTTAAGTTGGCACACGATTGAATAATGTTGTTGTAAGCTGATGCCATCTTTTCATTAGGCCAAAGATTAAAGTCTCCCAATATTAACAGTCTATGATGAGTAGGAGCCAGATTACTGACCACATCAAGTAACTGCTGTTGTGACTGAGCATTCAATACACCTGGTCCCTGCCCTGTTATCTCACTCTTACAGGTTTCTGCTTACTCCCTTGGTGATGGATTTTCCGTCCTTCTCTTCCTCCGGTTTGTGTGTTTTTCCCTCTCTAACTCTCAGGAAATGTCTGATGAGGAGAATTAAGTGCTGGTCCCGAAAATAAGTACCGGTGACCTCCAACGGGAACCACCGGCTCAAATTAAGCATCACTGTCTCTTCATCAAGAGCCGTGGTCCCCATGGCTGGCAGGAGCAACACAAGTTTGATGAGGTAACCCTTTCAGAGGACTTCCCAGAGGGCCTCCCACTCTCGGCTACTGCATGTGGAATACTCCTATTCTGGTTTTGCCCTTTTTTGCATGCAGGGTGATGTAGAACATGGCAGCGGCGTCACTAGGGTTGGTGTCATCCAGTGCGGTAACTCATGGTGTCACCCATGCGGTTCGCACCCCCGCACCCCCCTAGTGACGCCACTGATAGGATCCACATTAATGAGCGTCACATATTCATAAGCAACGTAGCTGTGTGGCCAGGACTCTGCAGACGAGAGCCGCCCGATCTATACCTTGCGTCATGAACGCGTGTCTTGCTATGTCTCCTAGCTTCATAAGCAGCACAGCTCTGTTGAATGGGCTTCTGCAGACGAGAGCCACCGGGTCTGATTATTCTAGTGCGCAATTGATAGGGGTTCAGAGCCAGGCAGACCATACAAAAAGCATTGACAAAGGCAATACGTTGGGCCTTAGTTTTACCAATAACTGTAAATACGGGCGTTCAAACATTTTGTTTCCATGCATTGTGTGCTCATATGTCGTGATCACACAAGTATGTTTCTTACTCGCAGTGGGAGCGTGCGTCCTCATTTCAAAGTATTTCCAAAGGTAAAAACACAAATGCATTCCTGTAGTTTCTTCTACTAGTTAATTTGGTCTGGCACCCCTGCCGTTTCTTGATTTGCCTGTTTGACTTTGCGAAAACAGTTATAACGTTCCCATCTCTCGCAAGACTACAATTTACCTTGCGGAAATGTTAACAGATTGTATTCAGTGCACAAAAAACACCAAAGAATTAGCGAGATTTATGACATTTAAAAAGCCTAAACACTGGCACGCTCCTATCTAAATGGATTTACACTTCACATGCTCACGGTAATCAGCAGGGGCTCAACGTCTGGAAAACCCCTTATCAAATGCCGTTTTCAATCTCCCACTTGAAGGGCCTGCGGGATACCATTCTGAGACCTCTGAAGTCCAGCGAGCACTTGGAGGCTCCGGTTACCCGGCCTGCAAATCCTCTCAGCATTCGATGCCTCCAACCTGCCCTCGCGGGAATGCCGGGACGCAGGGAGGCAGCAGGGCCCACTGACAGACATCCGCACGCGAGCCTTGAACCGCTGCATGCCCGCGTGAGCCGCGCGAGACTGGAACCAATGCAGGCAGGGGGTGTCACCCCATGTGATGGTGTCACCCGGTGCGGTCCTCACCCCCGCACCCCCCTAGTGACGCCACTGGAACATGGCTTAGGTCAACCTTCATCCGAGTAGCATTTCTGCTGTTATAAACTTTCAATGGCTGCTTTTGAGGTCAAGTAAACAGTTGCCATAAGAGAAGAAGCCGCACAGTGGAAGGCTCCCCCTGCCTCTGAAGACAATTATACTACTGGAATATTGTGTTTTAAATATTGTGCTAAAAAATATTGCAGCCAGATTATCAACTATAAAAATATAATTAGGGTATTTATATATAGGCAAGTATAGATTAACCCCTTTTAACTACAAATATATGTACCTATATATCTACAAAGTAATAGATTTGGAGATAAGAGCAGAAAATGTACATTTACTTACATAAACTTACGTTCACTATACTTTCTAAGTTGATATTTTAGCTACAATAGTTAAATAGCATAATAGTGTTTGTGCTCCATATTCTGAGAACTTCAAATGCTCCCATAGACCAGAAAATGAAGACCTTCAACGAATGCAATATGCAATCCCTCTTTCCAGAAGCCCAAAGAGAGATGGACATCAGCAGCCGGCAAAGGTTGTTGAAATGAACCTCTCGGCAGTGGGTGGGGCCAAATGAGCAAAGAGACATAGGAGGCTCAACAGGACCTGAGGTAGTCCAGAGTCAAAGGTCCAGGCAAATCCAGCAAAGTCCCCTACACCCAGCCCCTATTCCATATAATAGGAAGATGGAAAGAAAGATGATACACCTAAAAAGGTGTGGGGCAGCCTACTGAGGCGCACTCAAGTTTCAGCAGACATAAAATACAGGAGGACTCTGTGGCCATGCTACACCACATGGATCTTTGCATCGGGGCCAACATCAGAGACATTGTTGCCACCAAAAAGCTGCTCCGGTCATGAACGTAAGCCATCAAAGATAGGGGAAAGATGTCCAGAGCTACAGAGCTGATCAGTATGCTTGACAGGCTGCCTCTGTTGCAACAGCACTGCACAATAGTGACATTCCATTTTTGTCTCAAAATATCCCACACCACACACCATCACAGGGAGGAGAGAAGTAACCAAACCAGGGCATTTACCAGAACAGAAATCTGGGGGGGTTGGTTGTATATGATTTAATAGAAAAACGTTTTCATGAAATAGCATTGCTGAAAAACCATTGAATCCAAACTGTTTAACGGAAATTGTCAGAATGAATGGCATTCACCTTTTTGTAGAAACCAATTAACCACTTCCCCGCTCATGACGGAACCACTCCGTCATGAGCCACGGTTGCGCTGTGCTCATGACGGAGTGGTTCCGTCATGCTACGGCCGTTGGCGGCCGCTCCGCCCACGCGGCGCTAATTCCCCGATTAGCGCAGTGGGCGGAGACGTGACGGAACCACTCCGTCATGAGCACAGCTCAACCGTGGCTCGTGACGGAGCGGTTCCGTCACGAGCACAGCGCCACCGCGCTGCCCCCAAACCCCCCCCAGCGCCGCGGCGGAATTCCTGCCGCGGCGAAGGGGTTAATGGAATGTCTTTTTGATCGAAATTGGCAATGAATGCTTACATTTTAAGTGTAAGTGCAATGGTTTTAGGTCTTACTTTCAAAAACAGTTTTATTGAAGATATTTTTTTCAGTGCTTTACTACAGAGAACATTATTTCTTATTTATATATTTTACATTGTCAAACAATTTCTCCGGAGGCTTTTAATTCACTGAACCATCACCACCCGTAAACACCATTCGTCGCTGACCCCTCACAACCCTTAAACACCATCAATTCATGCCCGCTAAAAATCCCTCACCATACCTAAACTACACTCCTCCATGAAAACTAAAAGTCCTTTTTACCCCAAAAATCCACCATCTCTGAACCATAAAATCACTCACTTCCCCTAACTCCACCCATTTGTGAACCCTAAAAACCCCTTTCCACATTTAAACTCCACCCATCCCTGAATCCTTAAAACTTCTCACCACCCTAAACTCCATCCCATTTTGAACCCTAAAAACACTTCACTACCCCAGTCACTACCCATAATTGAACCTTAAAAACTCTAACCAGCCCTAAATTCCACCCACCGTGAACCCTAAAAGCCCTCAACACCCTTACATTCCTCCCATCCCTGATACCTAAAAACACCTCACACTCCTAAATACCACTCACCCATGTACCCTAAAACCCCTCACCACCCCTACATTCCATCCATCTCTGAACCCTAAAAACCCCTTTCTATGCCTGAATTCCAATTATTCCTGACCCTCTAAAAAATCCCTCTTTACCCTAAACATTACCCGTCCCTGAACTTAAAAATTTCACAGTAGTCCTAAACTCCACCCAAATGTGATGTAATGTTGGAATTTTTCCTTAAAATGATCTTTCTTGTAAAATGTTTCCTTTAATTTTCGACTTGTTTGTCTTTCCTTAAAATTGATGTTCCATGATTTGGTTTCCTCCAATGTGGTTTCTCAGTTTTGGTTTTCCATTAATTTGCGCACATCAGAAGGGTTAGTTGGGATAATTCTAGTGTCTTCATCTAAATTGGTCACTGGAACAGATGTGGTCAGTTTGTCAAATTCCATTTCAGGCACTGTACACACAAACCATTTCCTATGCGATTCCTGAAGTGTCTAAAATTCTTTACCACTGCACTCTTCCCATTGTTGCATTCGGCATTGGATGAAAGACGCGTTTTCAGGTGCATATCCGAGAATCTATTACTAACAGTTTGTTTTTTTATCTTGCCATGCCTGTGTAATAATTATAAAAATTCCTGATGTTACCTTTCCATTTAGGTTCACGCGTTGATATTTTTGTTTGTGTTGCCGTTTTAAAAAAATGCTGTATTTGCTGGTGTTTTTTGGGTTAGTGTCCATCTCCTCTTTAGCGTGATGGCTGGCCGGGGAGAAATGTAAGTAAAAAGATAAATAGTAAACTATGAATCATAAACTACGATAGCCATATCATCAATTAAATAATGTTAGTGGCATCTACGCCTCGTCAGGGGTAGTAAGCGCTATAGAAATGCAATTACAATATATTATCAATTAAAATCTTCAATGGTCCAATAACAGCAATATGGCATTGAAGATGCAGACACGGTAGTAAACATCAAAGTGTATTTCTGTTTGCATCAAAGTTTTTAGGCACTTCACTCGAACAGTTTCTATAGAGTGTGCTAAATTTAACTGGTTGGAAAGAGTGCAACTGCTAAGAGCCTTTTCTCACAAACAAATAGAGCTGAGAAGTGATTCTGCCTTTTCCATAAAACCTCCATTACTTCATGTCAGTGAGGTTCTTTCTCTAGCACCAATTTAAATGGTGTTGACAGGTTGTCTGGATGCTGATGGGTGTCAAGGAAAGAGATACACTCCACAGAGTGGAGAGAGGGCTCCTCTGGGACAATGTGTCTGCTTTTGAAGGCAGCTTAGAGGCAATGGGAGTTCAGGATGCCTGTGATACCGTCAAGTGTCCTGATCTGAACACTCTGCCTATCAGTGCAATGAGAACAACAGATCATACTTTGGAAGGCGGCAAATGCACTTAATGTTCTTTTCTTTTTTAAGCCAGACATCTGTAAATAGGGTTCAACAATGGGACACGTCTCTTAACACTTTCAGCCACGCTATTAGGAATATTTCCTTTGCTTTGGCTCCGAGGTTTACAGGCCTGGCACGATTGTGCTAAACCCCTACAAGGAAGTGCAAATGCAATCAGCATGATGGAGTTTTTATGACTTAGAAGCTGAATTTGAGATTTCCCATCTAGTGTGGTAGATTCTAGACTAAAGAAAATCCGCGACATTTCTAGTTCTCAGAAATGGTAACTGAGGTTTTTCTACCAAAATGGCTGCCTGGAAGGAGGCACTTGTGGGAGGAGGGAATCTCTAGCCGAAATTCTGTCAATGCTCAGGAAAGATGGTGGAACTTCCGCCCGAATAGTTTGTTTCCTTGACTTGCTGGGCTGGGATTCCCACCATGTTAGTGATGCCATACTTCTATTTTCACAAAAACCCTCACCCTCTTCCTGGGGGTTGTCCTCAGTGCTGTCTCAGGTAAACACTGTGGATGGGATTTCAGGCCACCACTCCATCTTTGGCAGCTTTTTCACTGCACATGGTGGACCTGATGGAGGGGCAGAAGGAATCTCCACCAGTGGGGACAGTCGTCATGGAAGGACTCGTACACTCAGTAGGTAAGGCATTACAGGCATAAATGGAGGATCGCCTGTTCATTGGCAGATTCTCTGTTACTGCCCTCAATGTGGGGTGAGACGTAAACATGTTTGCACCAAAGAGATGCCGCATGTTAGTGTTTGGCCCAAAGACCCATGTGCATACGTAGCATCATGGGCCAATGGTTAAACCAAGTAGTTGCCACTGGTAGAGCCATCACAAGTGGGTAGGGAGAAATCTACCCCAGGCCTGGTCTTTTGCAGGGCTGTGTGCTCCTGTTGCAAAATCTATTTTTAGAGTCATGAAACAAGACTGACAATGTTTCTATTTATTGATATTTTGGCAGCCACTACATGGCACCAGATGCTGTAGATGCCATTGCTTTCTTTCCCTAAAGGACTTTTTGTATACTTAGAACCAGGTGATCATGCCACCTAGCTTAAATGAAAGAAGTAGGGCCCGTACGTAGTTTTTGAACCAGGCCCTTCAAAAACGTCTGACTGGCCTGTTAAATCATCAGGTGCAAATGTGGTAAACATGCAGCATTGACTCTTTTCACGCAGACACCTAAACCAGCAGGAGAGTCAGGGAAGAACTGGAAGTAGAGGCAGTTCCAAGCAACCATGAAGAAAAACAAGCATTGGCATAGCCAATAGGTCTCGCCTTTGGGGCCTTATAAGTGTTTAGCCATGCAACAGTTGCATAACTAAATACTTATAAGGTCCCAAAAGCGAGACCTATTGGCTATGCAAAGCGGCCGCGAAAGGGAAAGTGATCGCGATTCGCGATCACGATCAAACATCAAAGCGGCCTCTAAAGTGAAAGTATTCGCGGTAAAGTGGGCCTGGTAGCACTTTTTGGAGCCCTCTCAATAAGTCTCGCCAGACCAGCGCATGCACTGGGTCAGGCGAGACCGAAAAAAACAGTACAGAGGAACATTAAATCCTGGTGATGACTGCTAAGTACAATGTGTGATGCCTTTACTTATTGCTCTGTACAGTCTTCCCGTTCCAGGAGCCATCTTGCAATTCCACTTAAAAGTGCATTTTGGAGTGTAAGTCAAGAGGCTGCAGAAACTTGATGCTGACTTCAGGAACTTCTGGTATGGTACTAGAGAAAATAGTACAAAGAGTTCAAAACAGGCCACAGGTTGTCCCATAGCAGCCGAAACAAGTCTCCAATCACTGAAGGACAGTCCTATGTTTGTGCGGAGAATGTAAGGGAGAGACACTAGTCCCATGGATTTCCTATTCATGGAAATGCCAGTGCTTTGCGCATAAAACATCTTTGGGGCATGATTAAATTTAAGAAGTATTATCTGAGAGAATGCACAAAAAAACAAAACAATAGTTATTATTAAAGATATGAATGTTTATCCTACCACTACTTTTTCCTATTAAAGAAATTTACATATTTTTGCAACATGGAAACAATTGGAATGAGAGAGTTTGTGTACAGAGGCCTAACTTCATGGTTTACCTACTTTAATTAATTCGCACAAATACTCAGCTGCCAGTGTACCAAACCGGGCTGGCAGGGAGATCTCTCCAACAAATCAACTCCACTGAATATTGGAACTGCGCCCAAAACTAGGGCTCAGAAATTCAGCACTCTGCTGGGTATGCAGTACCCGAAAAGAAGGCAAAAGAAAGCCGAGATGTGAGGAGAAGCAAATCACAATCAATTAAGCACAGTACAAATGCTACTAAAGCCTGCCTCTTCTTCTAAGACAAGTATTTGCAATGCAGTCGGTCTGTAATTGAAGCCTACTGAGTAACAAAACACGTAACAGCGGGTGTCGCCATGGGAGGCTACAAAATGAGACAAGGCGGTACTAAGGAAGGACTACTAAGCCTACTGACCAATGAACAGCCACAGTGTGCAGTGGACAATGACACAAGCCAATGAAAAATATGGGCGAAGAGTGGGCGGAGTTTCAAGTCCCTACCTGAATACAGAATGCCTCGCAGAGCAGTGCATGCGCTGCCCAGGCTCGACCTAATAAAAAGTGCAAGTGGCCTCAAAGCCCACCCAGCCGCCCCTCATTTGACATAAATACATACATTCTATGCTACAGCATCCATCAGTCTGGGTAGTCATTTATTGTTGGCCTGCCGGACTGCCACTTAGAGCACGAGAAGCAATACAATACACACAGCATTTCAACATAAATAGAAAGTTCAAATACAAAACATAAATTCATACATATAGTACATAAAGCGGAAGAGACTCAATTAATTTTTTTTACAAAACCTACATTCTGAGTTTACGTTTAGTTTTCTGGCTCCAGTTTATGTCTCAATAGAAGTAGCAGAGAATCCTACTAAGACAGCTCCTTTGGTCAGTGCAACTGCTGTACAGCTCTATGTACTCAACATCAGCAGATCAGAACAGTCGACTCAGCGTTTCATCCCTCTGAAGCTGAAAAAATGAGTACCATGCAGGTCGGTACTAGTAAACCATGTTATGTGGATGACTATAAAGCCACTTGACTGTGGCAGCGTGCACTGTAAAGTAACAAGGCAATACTTGGAAAATATGTGGTTGGATTTGCTGTCTTAATATTTGTAGTGGAGTCCCACAAGAGTAACCTGTGTTGGCCAGTTAATATATATTATGCATTTTAAAAACACAAATTGTGCAACCCACATAGCACTGAAACTGCATATTACAGTAAATCACTGAGTACCCCATCACAAACCATTCAGGCATACAGCACCCACAATAGACCCGAAAGCACCCACACTGCACCTCAAAACTCCACACTTGATACCAGAGCACTCATTCTGCCCACTGCAACCCTCACACTTGACATACAGCGCACCCTCCAACAACCTCACTGCATTCATTCACTCTGACCCTGTTACCACCACGCCACATGGAATACTGCTGTAATGAACTGGCAGCTCTTCATTTCACCCCAGAATACTCACAATGCACCCTACCTCACTCACAGTGCAACCAAACGCACCATATCCAACAGCATTCACTATGCACTCACAACGTTGTAGAAATCGTGCTATATCCTCTGTTGCGTAGCAGGGATGTCATGGACCCTGCGCAAGCAAGTAAAATGGGGCTCTTAACTGCTGTTGGGGTAATAAAATACAGTAATTATCAGAGTGCAGTGGGTCCTGGTGCCACTGTACCTGCTGCACCAATGGTAGCTACGCCACTGTTTACCCCAACACCCTCATTAGGTCTTCATTCAAGAGGGTACAGGGATCCCTGTTCAGGCACAAATGGGAGTTTGCCCCAAAATCGGGATCCCAAAATGCGCAGGACTTTCCACACCAGACTCGTTGTTGCCCCCGAGATAAACAACTGTGGCAATTCATGCCGGGGAAAAAGTCATCATTTCGAGTCTTGTATTAAAGAACAGGTAAAAACAGGTGGTTATTACCATACCTTTCCCATTCTGAGGTGCAGGGCGCAGAATGATGCGGTAATACCGCATCCTCTACTATGGTACCCAGATCCAGGCCTGATGGTAATGAAGGCCTCAGCTGGCTGTCGCCGTGAGTCCTTCTTCAAGTTGCAAAGGCTGCTCTTTGTGACGCTGCATTAGTAACAGGTATAGAAATACAATGATTTAATCATGTGTGCGATGTCCCTGCCAGAAGCGTCACTAAGAAGAGCCTTTTACTGGTGTATGGGTTTACCAATAAATATGTTTACAGCTTTCAAGAACCTGAAAAACATGATATAATTCGAGAATACGCTGTACAAACATAACTATTCGGGAGAAACATGCAAGGCCTGAAATATGTACATATTTTTTAACGGAGTTTGTGTTCGAAAATCCATTTTAATATGGCCTGAGAATGCTTTCCCTACTTTTAGGGTGACACATTTTAAAAAGCCATCGAAGGGTGTTGGGTACATTAAATTCAACATCAGCTTAATTTTGATCTGACATGACAAGCTGAGTGTGTGATATCCTTATGAATGGATCTCAAAAAGCTATCATGCTTAAAATACAATCACAATAATGCGCAAAAGTGACTATTTTGTAAATGCAAATATTTCAATTCAATCTTTCCCACTGAACTTCCTTATGTAGCCATTTCCCCAAAACACAGAACACATTAAAAAAAAAATCGTAGCTGTTTATTCAACATTTTGGTGTTGTCACGTTGTGTTACAGTCTCATATAGCATAGTGTCCCCTGTTTCACATGGCCCCAGGGTGCTCCGTGTTATCATTAAATATAATGGGGTTACCCTGTGTCCCTCAGAACCTGGGTATGCAGTAATGAGCTACAAACGGTTCTGTCGGGTGAACAAAATCTCCTCAAGGGGAATAGTAAAATAATGTTTTTCATTAAACATTAAACACTAGGAGGGCCTTTAAAGGATCCCTCAAACATGTGTGAAACTTCTCATACTCAAAAAACACAAATCTTTAAAGAAACATGATATCTGAAAACCACTGACACAACACATCCATTTACTTGTTTTAAATGTATTATTTTTCATATATCAAAACATGTATATCTATCTTTTTTCATATTTCTCTTTTCAATGGCTGTCCATAGAACATAAAGAACAATACCTCACATTAACATATACATAGTGAAAATCACAAATCTCCAAGTGATCACATACATAAACATGAGACCTTGGAACCAAAATAATCTAAATGTCCCAAAAATGTTTTGTTCAGTGTATCCTTACATCTTCTATACATATTCCAAGGATAGTTGACATAGGACATAACGTAATGTCGGTGACGTTTCGACTCTGTGATCAAGTGTTATTCACTATACATCATGGCAGGTCATCCTCAGGACTAAACCAGACCAAAGTGCAGTCTTAAATGTATTCAAAGAAAGACACATATGGCGTGTCCAAAAGGATATCCATTAATTATGTAATATGACATCCTCAACCCCAGCTGGGGTTCACTTGATGTGGAATGGGGTTATTATCACCCTCCTTCAACTGTAGTCCTCTTGGCCCAATCGTGGCTTCATTTAAAATAGACAGCAGCAGCTCCTGTCTTGTCTGCTGTCCTCCTGCATGTGTGTGCAACTAATGGATACCGTTTGAGACTTCGTTGGGTACTAGGGTAACAATTACGGGTGGGAGAAGAATTCCGCTCTGCCGGCAGAGTTCACGGAGTTTTGCCCACTCCGCGCGGAGTTCAGCGAAACTCTGCAAAGTGATTCAGAGCGGAGTTTTTTCTCTCGCATGGCTCACCAACGTTAAGTTGGCGAGCGAGAAAAATCGTGCAATAGACGTCTTCACAGTGAGAACGCGGGCGGTCGCGGCCGGTCACAACAGCTCACATTGAGAAATCTGCTACTTGCGTTGAGGAAGCTGCCACTAGAGTAGAATATCTCCTTGAGCATCAGAAAGAAGCAGTGCCCTCTGGCGTGAAGCTTAATGTTGTTCACGCTGATTTCACAGCGTGGGGCAAACTCCTGCACCAAAAATCAGTGTGAGCAACGTGACTTACCACCCTCTGCCACTCACAAAACTCCACGGAAGGTCCCACAATTTGGTGGTGTGTTTCAATAGCGAGCACATATTGAGGAGGATGCATGCAAGCTGGTGGTGGGGCGATGGTATGGTGTGCTTTGAGGTCTGTGTGGGACTGGGTGGTGTGCTGAAGATCGTGCTGTGGCAGGTGAAGTTGCTGTGGATGTAGGTGAAGGGGCCTACTGTAGAATGTGGAGAAGTGTAGCTGCAGTGTTCACCAAGGAGTCCAGAGTCCCAGGTGCATAGGTTGGTGGCTGTGTAGCTGTGGGTGGTGGAAGAACCATGGGTTCATGGCTTTGGGAGTGGTCCAGGCGTGGGCAGGTGCAGACAGGCTTACCTTTTACACACCTTCAGCACGCCAGAATCGTGTCCACATTGCAACCGCCATTGAGTAAGTCCTGGGAGGTGTGGGAAGAGTGTGGGAATGATGAGTGGGACTGCAGAAGGCAGGAAGATGATCTGGAAGATGCGCATGAGAGCCAATAAGGTGCAGGAGGAAGGTCGGAGGAGTTAAAGGGGTGAACGACTGTGGGAGTAGCAAAAGGGGACGTGTGGCAGAAAAGTGGAAAAGGGGCGGAAGATGGCAAAAGCCAAATCGAATGGAAAAAGGCAAAAAGAAAGAAAACCAAATGCAGTGGAAAACAATGAAAAGAAAGAAACTCAGTAGAGGTGTACTAAGAATATGAGAGAAGGGAGATAGCAGAAGAGAGCGGGCAAAAAGAGCGGAATGAGTGAAAAACGACAGAACAAAAAGTGGCAAGAAATGGCAAAAAGGCCAAGTCTAGGGGTGCTAAGGTTGCGAGAGAGAGAAGAATGGGAGCGGGAGAGAGCGGGCAAAAAGAGTCACATGAGTGAAAACTGACAGAATGAAAGTGGCAAAAGCTGGGAGTGCTGAGGATGCAAGACAAAGAGATGTGAAAGAGGGAAAACAAGGGCAATGAAGAGAGGCAAACATCGAAGACAAAAGATGAAAAGGAAGAAAAGGGTGAGAGAGGTAGAAGCAGACGGAAAAAGTGTAGGGGTCGAGTGGAGGAAGGAGGAGTCCACGAGCAGGAGGCAGTGGTCCGGGACACAGAAGGGACCTAGGTTGGAAAGGACCTTGACTTGTCAGAGGACTGGTCCAGGTATGTCCTGGACACCTGGTTTCAATGCCCTTGGCTGCTCACTTCTCATTGTAAGCAGTCAACACAGAGTTATCCACTGTGGGGTTGGTTTTGTGACCAGTCATCCACCCATAGAGAGTGCAGAGATAGGGTTGTGTGCTGTACCGTTGATTATTTCGTTGTGGAGTGTGTGTTTGTGTCTTCAGGTCCCCAGGCATGTTACATACTGATGTTTTCTGAAAGTGTTTTGAATGCATGTGTTTTCCCTCCTTGTACAGCAGGTGCTCATTTCTGCCATGGTTGTGGTCAGGAGCTGCATAGTAAGTTTTTGTTAGCCAGGTGGATGTCTTTTCACTGCCACTTCCATATTGAGGTATCAACACCAAAAGAGGTACCTATGTTTGCAGAGGAGAATCATTTCCCAGTGTTCCCTTCTTGTCAATTCAACTCTAGGAAAAAACAACCCAAATTATGGAAAGGCATTTTAAACAAAGTCATGAGTCACGTTGCTAGGAAATATGATACATCTGTAGTATTAGAAACTTGTCTTTGAAAGACGACGTATTTATTACAGAATATAGCCAAGGGAATTAAAAAGCAAAAGCTGTATCTATTGCACTATTCCAGGTACACAATGTTTCCTTCCATTCCTAATAATGTGATGACTTTATTAGGTCTGGATAAAGGGAAATGTTGTGCCAGCAAAAGAAGCTCTATGCAAATGCATTGGAGAAATAATTATTATGGTGTTCTGATTGATGTTTATTTGGCAGTGTCAAAGAAAATATCTGAACCCACCACCAATCAAATTATGGAGAAGTTTATTGACAAAAGAGCAATTAATACTCAATGAAACATAGAGCAAACAGGCCTGACTGACCCCCAACACTGGTTAGTGGACATACATGTCGATTCACCAAAATGCCAGAAGTATCAGAGGTTACATCACACATTATTTGATCTCAAAGACATCACCGGGAGTGGCATCAGATGACCTTTGACCCTTAGTCAAAGAAAGTGATGCCACGTGATCCTAATGACAGTGCCGTAATTGATGTCACTGAAGCCTAGTGTATAATTAAAACAGAAAATGTATTGATAAGTTACAGATAGATTCACAACAAATTAGCCATTCCAATGGCTATTAATCTGTATGGACAACAAATTTACCAATATGTTTATTTTAGGTTTGATAAAACGGCATTAATGCGGATAAAACAAACAATCACAATGCTCATAAGTAATACAGGAAATGTTTCACCAGTGAGAACAGAATCATAAAGGCGCACTCTTTTTGGGTTTAAAACGAATATAGCGTGCTATTACCCCGCAGTAGGTTACAACACTGTTGTTACAACGACCACATTGTTACCACGCGTGGCTTTACATCGCAAGTCGTTTCTACAACTTGCGCTAGATGGCGCGCTGGACTTAGGAATAGTATAAATTACTATACCTACTCCAGTTAGCGCAACAGCAGGGAATGTAATGTAATGTAACTTGAACTTATATAGCGCAAAAACTGTCACCCTACAGGTATCCTGGCACTGAGACTTACCCTGTTGTCATTGTACATAAAAATAACCTGTTCACAGATATTGAGCAGCTCGTATTACTATTCCCTAGGGAAGAGCCATGTCTTTATGCTTTTCCTAAATGGAAGCAGATATTTGATTTGTCTAATATTCAAGGGAAGATCGTTCCAGAGTTGTGAGGCTGCTACACCGAAAGCTCTGCCACCTGGCCTAGTCTTCTAGAATCTTGTGGTGGTTACCAGATTTGCGCTTGATGAACGGAGATTCCTCCCAGGAGTGTACCAAGTAAATTTTTCCTGCATGGATATTGGACCTAAACCATGTACTGCTCTGAACACAATACAGAGGGATTTGAAATGAATTCTCTCATTAATTGGTAACCAGTGAAGGTCCTTTAAAGCTAAGGTCGTTGAGGATCTGAGCTGCCTTTTTAAAGCCAATTTGGCTGCTATAGACTGGATCCTCTGTAGCTTCAGTATCACTTAGTTTGGTGCTCCCAAATACAATGAGTTACAATAATTCAGCCTGCTCAATATTATACTCCTCACTACTTGAGAGCTCGTGGTAGCAGGCAGTAACGGAAGGATCTGACGTAGTGCTCTTATCAAGGAGAAACAAATACCAACTGTTTTATTAACTTGTGACTCCAATTGAAGGTTATCATCCATTAAAACCTCAAGTTATGCACTGTTCTAGTTGGAATCAGTGGTTTATCCATAGGGGTGAGTCTGAAATCGGAGGGAAAGGGCCGCGGAGGGAATGTGTTGGATTTAAAATCCAACACATTCCCTGGTGTTGCACGTCACCTAGCGCAAGTCGTAGAAACGACTTGCGATGTAAAGCCACGCATGGTAACAATGCGGTGGTTGTAACGACTGCATTGTTACCTACCTGCGTGGTAAAAGCAGCGTTGTAAACGCTGTTTCCCGTTTAGAACATAGTTAAGCGCTTAATTTGCGTTCAGTACATTACTAAGAATGAACATTCATCTCAAAAAGCGGCACCTCATTAAAATAATACAGGACACATAAATAAGACATGTTATAGGACCATGTGTGGCTAACTTCCACGAGGTACATTTGGCCAACTAACGTTTTACTACGTAGCCAAATTGTGCACCAGCGGGAGCCCATCAGTTCCTCTATTTAGAAAAAGGCTACATACTTTATGATCTTTGAGAAGCAGCAAAAATGGTAGCATCGTTTTTTGTTGCACTGTTTCATAAAGAAACACTTGGAGAACATTATGTTTGCAAAAGTCAACATCAAATGTGGAGCTCCCATTTACTGTTCACAATGTATAACATGAGAATTTAAATTTATAAAATATCACAGAATAACTCCAAGATATTTATAAGAGGGGACAAACTCCAAACTTACATGGCCTCGTAGGTGATAACTAATTTGGGTCTGCTTGGATTCTTCTTAAACACCAAGATCTTTGACTTTTCCTTGTTGGTCTTCAGATAATGGGAGTCAGTAAATGATTAAAGAGCAGGCAATCCCCATTGGAAACCAACAGTGGTTAAATCCAAGATCAAGAAGTTCATGTACATAAAGCAAAGCATTTAGGGTCTTTTATCCGAAAATTGGTTGAAATATATTTACATGATGTGATTTGTCTAGTAAGAGTTAAATGTATAAAGAAAACAAGTGGTGCTAACAGGAATCCTTCCTCTAAATCATTTAGCGAGAGGTATTTTTTTGTCATTGATCTATATGAACCCATGATGCCGCTAGCACTCCACACAACTGCCCTGGAGTTCAAAGGGCACCTAATTTCTGCCCTTGAATTTGAACTATATTATTCGCTTGATTTACTCCTTACCATTGTTAACTTGTTTTGTGTTATGATCACTTCTAAATAACTATCACAGTTACGAAGCAAAGAGGTCACTGTTTTGTTCGAGCACATCATTCAGCAGGGTTGGTTGGTATCTTTTGAAAGTGGTGGGGTGAGCGAATTGCCCCACAGATACACCCAAAAAACAAAATTAAACAACCCCTTCCACCAGCAGTCAATCATTCAATCAATCAATCAATCAATCAATCAATCAATCAATCAATCAATCAATCAATCAATCTGATGTTCACAGGGAGCTCGTTCCAGGCTTTCGCTGTGATGTAGGAGAAAGCTCTCCCGCCGGTTCTCTTTTTTTGGATGCGGGGAACCTCTGCCAGTCCAAAATACAAAATAAAAAAACCTCCAAAAGAAAACAACAAGTATGCAACATAAACACAAACTAAATCACTACACTGACATGAATTACACTAACATTTGTAATAAATGAAATAAAATTAAATGGTACTTACCCAGGAGCTGTGCGTCATCTTTAGTGTTCTTCTGTAGTCTGTGGCACGAAGAGCTCCCCAACCTATTCAGATGTTGCTTTCATGGTATTAACCAGCATGAGAGAAGCTCTGGGATTGGATGGAGAAGGTTGTCTGGATGCTCCTTCAGGCCCTGGAGGCCTGTACTTGCCACCCAGCTGTATGAGACAGCTTTGGCTGGAGAGCTTCAAAGTGCGTATGTCAGACTGGGCTGCCGTAAGACAGCTGGCCAAATTGGATGCGCACTTTAGAGTGTCTGACCAGCCACTGCTCTAGTCCTCCATTCTGCCAATCTGCAGCAGAGGATACGCCCCACATTTCTCCCAGCTTGGGGGCAGGCTGGCGGCTGTAGCACTCATCAGTGAAAAATAAAATGGCAGTTAAAAAATGTCTTTGCCATTTAATTTTTCACATTTACGCGCGGCTTGCAGAGGGCGGGTGGGTAACGCTCCTCCACCCTCATGAAGAAACTGCTGCTGTCATTAGCTGTAGCCTAGTAACAGCATTAGCTGTTTCAACACAGTCATATAAGGAAAAAATCATAAACAAAAAACTCATATATATACATCCTTAGAGGGGGCAGCTCTCTTCATTAATTGATCTGGTCAAAAGTAATTTACCTTTGCCCTCTTCACATCACAGCATGCATCAGTGGGTCTACCCGCTTCATCCATTGACTGCTTTGCACTGTCCATGCCAGCATTTTGCCAGAACTTATGTGCATCTGCCCGCATAAAAAATGCACTCCAGTCCCAGGGAATGTGGGCCAATACTTCACTTTTCCAATGTCTTTTCTTTCCATCCTTTAGCTTTTACATTTTCTTTTAGTAATCCTTGTATGTTTACACCACGTGTTTCAGGTCACATTAATTCAGAACCAATAGTATCTTTTCCTTGCACCAAAAGAATTCTATTTTCCGGTGATGTGCTTTAAAACTAAAAATGGTTACCATTCATGTTCTAACTGTCCTTTCCTCCTAGTAAGGATTCATATTGTTGTATTAAAACAGTATGCGATTGTTATTTTTTAATGTAAAATTGCTATTGCACATGATGTCACATTTGGGCTTCATTTTTCTTTTTAGTTTTAAGGCTACGCTTGTGATAGAGATCAGGGTGTGTATAATATTCCCACTACCACAGATAGAGTAATCTCACAGTTACACGCACATACATTCATCATACGCTAGGGCCCATTTCACTAACATACGCTCAAATACTCTACCAGCACTAAACCTGTGGAAAGAAAACTCCTAAACACCCTGCATCTATATCGAGGTCGATAAGACCTGGTTATTGTGACTGTCCATAAACATAATCTATACAACCTATATTGGCAATTAACAAAATATAGAACTCAATAATTGACAAAAATAATATCCAACACCATGTTCAAAATTATATTGCTTTATCTAAATTAGTCAAAAGGAAATCAATCAGAGTAAATCATTTTTCTCATAGTTACCTATTCTAGCTAAATGTCAGAACGGGTCAGGACAAGTCTCTCGGTAAAGTCTCTCAAGACGAAGTCCTTTCAGCATCGATCCTCACCAACGCAGATTCAGTACGCGGCAAAGGCAAATGGCAAGTGGCAAGTGGCAAAAACCCTCTCTAGGCTAACAATTTTTATAGTAAATCAAACAAAGGAAAGATACATAGAAAAGTTGTAATGTCCGCTGGACCGCTGAGCAGAGCGAGAAGGAAAGGATGTAACATCGCTACATTTGAAAATCTCCGCTCAGGAAAAAATCACAAAATAAAGACAACGGAACAGGAACCAAGAAACACAATTGTATCTTGTAGATTCCACGCTTCCTCGGTAATGAGACCATAGTTCAGAGTCTTTCTCTAAAGCTCCTTTGTTTCCCAAGGCTGCCAAGGACGTTTCATTTCACTTGGAGATCGCCCAAATTGCTGCTGTCCTCACGGAAATTTTCAACAAGGCAAGCAAGGACTGTGGTCAGCTGACTTCAGGACCATATTTCAGCAGGGCTCTCTCCCATCACGGTTTTCTATTTTCTAATCGAGGCCAGGCTTACAAATCGGCCATCTTTGTTTAGGCCACCATAGGCCACAATAGACCATCTTAATTAAAAGAAACAAAAACAACATTACCACAGCATAGTGATTAAACAGTGTTAACCCCACTAATACCCTTATGTGTATGTATTTATCTAGCTCTTGCAACATAGAAAAGCATTAATTCGAAAAGCATTTTGTGCTCAAAAATAAACAGCACATAGCAACGTTTAAACATGAAAACACGCACATTATTATTAAACAGCACATTTATGCGTACCCACGTGTAACTCTCTCTTATTAAAACAAACGGATTGATTAGTATAAACACACTTGCACAAGACAAATAATTAATAATTAGTTATTAATAAATTAGTATGACAAATAGACATGCCAGAGCTTCAAAAACCAACGAATTTTCAAACAGAAAACTCTGCTCCAGCACTTGCAGTAATAAAAAAGCTCACCAGCTTGCCATGGCCAGACCTATTGGCTTTGCAAATGCTTGTTTTTCATGTATCTACAATAATGAAGCATGACAACAAGTTTATTTTTAGAAAAGAAATATGTATTTTTTCATGTGTTTCACGTTTTATGGTGTACTGTAAAAAGCACTGCACAGCTGAATGCATTTAATTTTACAAACGTTTAATGGCCCATTGAGTGCTGCAGAAAGTAAATAGTGCTCATCCTAGTACTGTTTACATTCTGTTCGGGCCTATAATGTTGTCACCCCTGGGTTCAGGGGTCACAAAGGCAGTGTTAGGGGTGGTTGCAAGAGAGAAGCCAAGAGTGCAATCTGTGACCTCTAAATGACCTTCAAAACACAAGCAGGCATCTATCTTGAGCTCATGAGAAAGGATGAAATCACCTTTAAATGGTGCCAAAATAAGTAAACCTTTTTGGATGAGCAAAACTAATCTTTGTTTTCACACCTCGGGTACCAAGAGGTCGAAATGACTCAATATGAGAAACAGGCACTTCCTGTGGGTAATCTAAGCACAATCAAAACATGACTGAAGCAAGTTACAGTTACACTAATGGAAGTACATATGTTTTTTTTGCTTTTACAACTTCTTCCCCTTGTACTATTTATTGGTGCAAAGTAAGGCACTTTGTTATTCATTAGCCTATTTACTTCTGTTCCACATCATTGTCGTTACCTACCAAGACATTATAATCAAACTTCAATTTTTCTTAATCATCATCTTGTGGTGTCATTGGCTAGGAGGGGGAGGGTTGCTTGTCTGTTGTAAGACTTGAAACTGGGACAATACAAATCTAGGCGAAGCTGTAATTCAACAAGAGAGTGACAAAATGATCAAAGTAATCTCAGGAATGTTCATTACCCTATCTCCAAAAATACCTTCCAACCATGTCCAAATTCTTTAGCCATCTAAACCCTTGTTGTCATCTATGGTAAGTAAGTATTTGACACGTTAACATAGTTTATCTATTTGCTCATGTATCCCCACAGAGACACTTTGGGACATATTTATCAAAGAGTTGGTTCATCCTTGTGCTACGCAACAGGGGGCAAAAGCGACGCAACTACTAAGTTATATTTATCAAGCCCCGCAAGGCCACCTCGTCTGGCCATGCGTGGCTTGATAAAGGTAGAGAAACGCAACACAGCACAAATCACTGCATTGCGTTACTCGGCACCAGGGAGGCGTCCCATGGGTGGAGCGTGAGTGTTCCCATGCATTCACCCATGGATTTAGTATTAATTCCCAGATTTACCATTACTGGTAGACTGTGAATTGAGTCAAAATGTTACGCCTTCCCAGGAGAGGTGTAACATGGAGAAATAGCTTTATTTTGCCTAGTTTTTCCTCTTTCAATGTGTGCTGTATTCTGTAGCACACATAGAAAGAGGAAAAGGCCTCAGGGGATTTTTTTGTGCAGGAAGGTGTCCCTTCCTGCACAAAAACAATCATGCTTACAATGCAAGCACCCTTGCACATTGTGCACCAGTGCAAGCAAAAGACAGGAATGCACCGTATAATGTTAAATACGGTGCATTCCTGCCCTTCCATACAGCACAACAAGGTGGCTTGCTGCGATGCGCGAAAGTTTGATAAATATGTCCCTGGGGATAAAACCACATCACTCAACGTCAATAATTGTGCAAAAGCCTTTCTTAGCACCCAGGAAAAAATCAGGCAACATCCTATCCTGTAAAATCACAGCATGTTGAACTGTTAATTGGGTAGAAATTTAACCTAGTGAAATTGCAAGTGAGTTTGCTACGTTTCGCAATATCTTGGTGACATGAATATTTCTTAGATTGATAGTCCCATTCCATAAGAAGGGAACAGTATAGCAAAAATTGAACATTTTCAGTAGTGTCGATGGGTAGTCTCTTATGTAAGGTAGGGAGGTTGTGCTGAAAAACATGCGCAGGAAAGCAGTATCAAGACCAGTCCTAAGGTAACCAGACATAAGCCTAGTTTCATCATACATACTAAGTCCAAGGCTGATCAGTTGTGCTGCTTCAGGTTAATAGTACTCCGGTAGGAAGTTCAACTTCAGTGAATAAGGGAACAGATGCTGTGTACTTGGGAATGGACATCTTACACTCACTGTGTCCAATGGAGATGCTGCAGCTTCTGATTTCGCAAACCATTCCCTAAGTAGCAGATTCAAGATGTACAGCAATGGGCATGATCTGTTGATTGACCGTGGGCGTTGCCCGGTCTGCAAGTTGAACGTAAGTGATGATGCTGTCACATTTAGGAATAAAATGACCCTGTGTGTGCAGCTCATTGCAATGTTCCTACTAGTCTACCAGGATCTGAACCATGGGTATTCCTCTGTGGGAGTCCATGGGCAAGTGAGTGCATACCCAACATAAAGAAAGGTTAAAATTCAGGTTGTTCCAGGACTTGCTGAAAAGTGCTGCATTGCTAGAGGGAATGCATGTTTCGGAAGCGGGTAGCAGGCTCATTTTAGTTGGTTCCAACTCATCCTCCGCCCTTCTGCTCCCCTCCTGCCAAATGATAATCCAGCAAACCAACATGGCAGCAAAGAGAGCTAGGCAGACCCAACAAGTAAGCAGGCTGTCACTGGCCACTGTCATATGCAGGAGGAGAAGCTGCATACTTCTGATGTTTCTGTGATGCAACAGTAAAACCAAGAGCATTTTGTTTTGTGAATCTGGGGCCCCTTGTTTCAGTGTTCTGCATGCTGTGTGATGTGTGGTTGCAGGCAGCCAGCCTGGTGCACTTTACAGCAGTATTCACGAGGAACAGGATCTTGTATGGGCCTCGCCACCATGGAAGACTTTGGTTAGTGGACCTTTGCATGGACCCACTCGTCAGGCTGCAGATGGTGACAGGTTTCAGTGGGGCTGGTGGATAGTGAACCTAAGAGTGGAAACTGAGACAGAGAATCAGTTGCTTTGCAGTATTCTAAAGTCTAATCATCATTCAAAGGGAAATCTAGCAAATATGAAGACACCGAAGGGGCAGCAGGAAGAATCATGGGCCTTCCCATTGTAATGTTAAAAGGGTTCAGCCTAGTCTTCTGTTGGTTAGGACTGGCTTGATTTTACCAGAGTGCTGAGGGTACAGCATTGGGCCACTTGGGCCCAGTTTCATTGCAGAGTTTGTACACTTTATTTTTCAATCTCCCATTAAATCTGAGAATTTGCCCTGAAGGGTGATATACTAATTAGACATTTTTTGTTTACCCGCATATAGCCTTTCCATAGTTCTTAGACTTCTGTAGGCTCAAAAAGCATTCCTTTATCACTTACAGTCTGAAGTTTGATTCTGAATCATCTAGGGATAAAGCTTCTGAGAAGTCTCTTATATAAAGTGATCACATTAGCTCGGGAAGATGAGTAGATTTAAAACCAATTCCATCATAATAATCAACGAGAGAGTCAACCCACAAGTGTGTCCACTGATCAATACAGTTGGAAGTTTCTTGCTTCCAAATGTGATTACCTTCGAGGTTTTATTACTCGAGCATCTAATTAAACCTCAAAGGTATCACTTTTAGTTTTCAACCTTGCCACATGGACCCATATTAAAATACAAATCTAGGGCTCCATGTTGACAATTTTAATCTTTGAAGATCCCTCCCAATATACTTAGTATTCCGTCAAGCGTCGAGTTTGTAAGTACACCCCGATAAGTGGTGTTTTAGGGAGACCTCTATCATGAAGCATGCCACTGTACTGATCAGTGGGTGAGAGTTATTTTATTAAAATGAAAATTTTTCCCCTTTAGGTAAATTTTGGGAGTCTTCAGTGTGGCACACTCAGAGGTGTTTTAAGGCATGGGCAAAGTGAGCTCTAGACCAAGGACTCAGCATTTCAGGGGCCACCTGATAGAGCCATCTCTGTACTGTAGAGTCTTGCTCTGATGAACTTGAATAATTCTTAAAATTACTATCTTAAACACCATTTTCCTTTTAACATGGGTGATGTGTGAGAGTCTATTACAGACATTTTTCAGAGAATGTTGTGTTTATGGTTCATAAAAAATCTATAAAAATTGTTTCTTTTAGATCACAATAGGACCTCACTTAAGAGAAATGGGAGGGTGTCACAGAGATTCTTTGCTTTTATTTATTTATTTAGTTGTTTATTTATAAAGTTTTATAAAGTGCGAACCAGACCCCAGAGGGTATCAGAACGCTTTGCATGTAGGATCGCTGCGTTACAAGTTACATCAGTTACAAGACCATAGTAAGGTACAGTAAACAAAACAATGTTGCAAGAATTCGTAGGAGGGAGGGGAGGAAGGAGCCATAGCAGGGAGACGAAGAGGAACTGTGTCCAATGTCCGGCTGGGTAGGTGACGGTCAAGGGGGAGACCAGGGCCAACCTCCTCTATAGCTGTCTAGCAGCTCCACAGGGAATCAGCCATGTTGCTGAGGACTCAGCGTACAGGAAAACAGTTTTGATTCGATATGATTTGACAAGTTTTATATAGCGCTGGCTAGACCCGGAGGTATCAGAGCGCTTTACCAGGGGATTGTTGCGTTACAAGTTACATCAGTTACAAGAGCATAGTAAGGAATAGTAAACAAAACAATGTTGCGAGAATACATAGGAAGGAGCCATAGCAGGAAGACAAGGAAGAACTGTGCCCAATGTCCAGCTGAGTAGGTGACGGTCGAGGGGGAAACCAGGGCCAATCTCCTCAATAGCTGTCTAGCAGCTCCACCGGGCATCACCCATGTTGCTCAGGTCTCAGCGTTCAGGAAAAACCAGTTTAGAATAGATACATAGGCTACAGTCGAGTAGCGGAAGAACATGTCCCCACTAGAGGGCAGAGGTAAAAGAAAAGGAGGGATGAGTAAAAAACAATCGAGAGAAGGAGCTGGGGGCTGCCATTTAGGCTGCCGAGGAAACAAAGGCAGAGGCGGCTGCCATTTTAAGGTCAGGCACATCATGTCCCGGGGGGGACAGGGACTGATCACGTTTCAACTGCAGGTAGGTCCGCCATCTTAAGGTCAGGCATCTGAGACAGACAAACGGAGGTTTGTTTTGTGTGATGAGGAAGCTTGAGTGCTTAGGCAAGGATGAATGCAAGGGTAGGGCTTACTAGGTTCTCTTTGGAAGTAGAATAAATGCCAATTGATCAGGGTCGCCTGTCGGACTCCAAGGCAGCGTTCAACCCCGCGGTGGCATCCGCCATTTTAGTTCCCGGCATCAGGGTCAGGCAAGTCAGGCAGGTCAGAGGCCTGCAGCAAGATGAAACAACGCACAGCGAAAGAGAGAACTAAGGTATCTAATTGGTCTACCCTTTCCTGTGAGGCAGGTCAGATCCACCGTATGGGGCTGTTAGCAGACGATTACGTTTTAGACTCCGAGCATTGCAACCGGGTTCTGAACGGAGAAGAGAGAGTCCACGTCTCAAGATGGCGGCGCACAGGTCCTTCCGGAGCAGTCGCCAAAGAGCCAGGCCCGTCCACGCTCTCCTCTCTATGGGGCCGTTTGGTGCAGCGCAGAACACAACGATCTCCGTTGATCAGGACCGTCGGCTGGCCACCCAGGGGGATTCGCCATGATTAACTCCGGCAATTGATGAATGTTCTAACATACTACTGGACACCACTACTTAGTGTTTGGGAACTAGACGTGGCTCCTTGTCCTCCACAAGGGCTTTCCGACAGGAACGACTACTGTAGCGTGCTGTGGTCGACAGATTAGATCCGGATATATTTTCTCTCTTACTCAAGTCTTGAAAAAGTCCCGATGTGATAAAACACGTGTTAAAAAGTCTGACAACCATATGTAATAACCACATGTATTCGTAAATTAGACTTTTACATATGTGTTACATTATATAAGGAACTTTGTTTGTTAAAAAGTCCGTATTGTCTGGACATTATTGTTCCTGTTCAAATACGCCTGAGAGTGCTTTGGTTTTATGTATGACTCATGCTTTACAGACTGCTTTTCTTGTCAGTGTGTTTCTGCACCTTTGGTAGTAGGGTGCTCTAACCATTACAGCACCTCCTTAATACTTGGCTTTTCTCCTAACCAATAGCTTTCCTATTTTTTCTGTTGCTTTCATACGAAGTGCGATAACTGTTACCACTGCTACCCAACGTTCTATTGTATCACAGAATATATTTTGATAATGCTTTAATAAAGTGCATTGAAAAGACTCACTGCAGCGCCTGCCTAGAGTTATGCACAGAGGCCTAGCCCGAACAGCAAACAACCATTGGCAAATATACTTACAACCTTTGCCAATGCTTGTTTATCTTGTTGCTACGCTTATCAAAAGACAGCAGTGGAGAGCAGCTCAGAACATTGTGAGAAAGTGCCATCTTTCTTGCATGGTATGCCCCCACTTTTTGCTAAATTGCTGAATGTACTTCGATTGAGTGTACCCTGGGTTCCTGCCAATCAGGTGCCCAGGGCCTATGTTCCTTCCTTAAACCACACAAACTCCAAATTGGCAAACCCTAGCCACATGTCAGCCCCTAGTAAATGGTACCCTAGGTACCCAGGGCCTTGTGGCCAGGGAAGGCCTCTAAGGGCTGCAGCACTCATTGTGCCACCCTCAGAGGCCCTGTACCCTTACACACACACTGCCCTTGCAGGCTGAGTGTCTGGGTGCAGGACAAAACAAAGAGTCGACATGGCACACATCACTGTGTACCATGCCCATCACCTACACTGCCAAGGCATATGTCAGCCACCCCTCTAGCTGGGTGCATTACGCCTATGGTGTGGGCACAGGAGCAGGAGCCCTGTGCCCCTACAGTACCCGGGTCCATTCCTGGGCACTGTAAGTGCAGTGCTGTCATTTAAGAGTACATGGTGCTGAGAGCTTGTCAAACACGAGCTCCACAGCACCATATTGGCAACACTGAAGCCTGGGAAGTTTGGTATCAAACTTCTCAGCACATTGAACCCACACTGATGCCAGTGTAGGATTTAATGTACTAAGCACCCCAGAGGGCATCTTAGAGATGCCCCCTTACAGCTAACTTACAATCCACGTCTGCTCTGAGGCTGCCCAGGCTGCCACACAGCAGACACGTTGCTGGACCCCTGGGTGGGAGAGCCCCTGCTCTCCCGGGCCTGCAACAATGCACATCCTGGGTGAGGTGAGAAATCTCCTCCCCCAGGATGAGCAAAGGGAAGCTTCAAAGGCAGACCGCCATTTGGAGTTTCCCCAGGCCACTGCAACCCCCCACTCTGGCGGGAAGCTTGGCCGGAAACCCCATACAAGGACAGGGGATGTGCCAGCCTGCCCACCCCACCCCTCAGGTGGGGGAGGCGAGGTGAAGCACATCTCCGGGCTCTCGCCATCTTGAAGATGGGAGGCCCTACCCTATCAGGATTAGGCTACTGCCCCCCTCCCAAAGGAGAGAGGCAGGATAGGGGGTGTACCCACCCCAGGACAGGGACCCATTGGTCCCTGGCCTTCACCTACCTGTAACACCCCTAAATCTAGTATTTAGGGGCACCCTGAACCTTCCTTCCTCAGATTCCAGATAGAAAATTACAAGAAGAGCAAGAAGAACAAAGACCTGCCCTGCAGCTGCTAAAAAGAGAAGAAGACAACAACTGCTTAGGCCCCAGCCCTACCGGCCTGTCGACTCTCGAACCTGCACCAGCGCGGCATCTCTCGTGGCCAGCAACCTCACCAACCCCGGAGGACCTGGCTGCCTTTTGGCTCTAAGCCCCTGGGACTCCCATGAGTAGAGGCTCTACTCAAGAAACCTATTTTTAACCCCTGGCAGCAGCCCGGAACCGCGGACCCAACACACTCTGCACCAGCCAAGCCTGGCCAGTGCCGGAGTGGACAAAGACCCTGAGGACGACCCCACGGCGACTGTGACCCCGAGTCCGGCACCCGAGGACCCCCCTCGACATCCCGGAGGAAGCCTGCAGCCTCAGAACCAAGTGCCACCCCAACCGCGATCAACCAGAGGGTAAGATTCCCGACGTCAAAAGGCACCCCTGCACCCGGCGCCCTGCGGCCCCCTGTGCCCAATCCCGGGGTACCCACCTAACCTACAACTACCCAACTTACCTCTCGAAGTGGTGGTGGCACCTGAAACATCCTCGTCCCCGAGCCTGCAGCCTTTTTCCAAACCGGAACATTCCCATTGATTTCCATTGAGCGCCCGAAGGCTCAAAAGCACCCTGCACCCAGCCGCCCGAGTGGCCCTGGCAGTGCCCTCTCCACACTAACCTACTTCCCCACTTGCCCTGAGTAAGTGACCAGGAGCCCAGCTCCCACAGCCGCGTGGCTTGCCAGACAGCAGCCACCAACCAAGGCCCCCCTATCCCTCATAGGATAACATTGGGCCTAACTCTCTCTGCACCCGGCCGTCCTGAAACCGCTGAGGGTGAACCAACTGTACCTACCTGACACTGGGGGGCCCCTGAGTCCATGCCCGGAATTTCAACTCTGCCAGTCGAGTACTTACCCTTAAACCGCTAACTTCATTTTCCTCATAGGGTAACATTGACTGGCTTTTTCTTCAAAAATCTTCTAAGTGTGAACTTTTCAAAACTGCAAAAATTCACCAAAAATCAGCCAAGTGACAAAAACGAATTTACTCACCTGCTCCTAGGTGAGCTCCCAGTGCTGGATCTTGGTGCCCAGCCCTGACCCTGAAAAGTGTTCACAACTATACTTACCTCTAACTCATTTTTCTCCCATAGGAAACCATTGTCTGCTTTTCTGTGAAATTTCTTCTAAGTGTCTATTTTTGCAAATTTGAAATATTCTTTTAAAATCGTACCATTTCTGCAAACGAAATTACTTACCTGTTTTTGATAAGGACCCCAGTCCTGGGTCTAGGTACCCAGTCCTGGATCACTAAAGTAACGATAAAGTACTCTACCTGCAACTTGAATTTCTTGCCATAGAGATCCATTGAATGTTTTCTTTGAAATATTTTCTAAGTGCTAACTTTTGAAATAGCTAAATATTATTTAAAAATCATTACAGTTATTAAGTCGACTTTCAACACTTGATTCTGAATACTGACCCAAGGCTGGTTCTAGGAGCCAGACCTGGAATTCCAAAAGTAATCTGAAAAGTAATTTATTACAAATAACCTGAATTTACCATTGAGCTCAATGCATTGTTATGTTTAGGAAATAGGATTGTTTATTGCAACCAACTGTGACTGTTTACACAAATGTATTGCTTAAGACAAAAATATTTATATTCAACCTCTCATTCTGAGAAAGTATATTTTTACCCTCCTTGTGGTTCTAAAAATAAAACAAGCATATATTTTATATATATAAACCATTGGCCTAGAGTTCAGTTATTGAGTGTGTGAAACCATTTGCTGACTGAGTGTGTACAATAAATGCTTTACACTGTCCTCTGGTACTGCCTTACTGCTCGACCAAGCTACCACTTTTGAGAGTAAGGTCATACCTAACTTTGACCTCTATCAGCCTCTGGGGGACTGTGGACTCTGTACACCCTGTACCTATTAGGGAACAGTATATACAGAGCCACTTTCTCACATTGGTGGATCAGCGGTGGGATACAAACTTGCATTTGTTGGACTACTTGGTTACCATCTGATCACACGACAGAACTCTTAAAAATTGCCTTTAGAATTCTGATTGGTTTTTCCAAAATTACTAAAAGTCTTGCTAGGGCCTTGCTTAAGTCCCATTAGAATTTTAGAAAAATAAAAGTCACTATAGTCAGGGTAGAGGGTTAGAACTGTCAGGTTAGAATGTCTCAAACAAACCCAGCTATTAGTGATAATAATAACATGGACCTGGTGGAGGAGCTCGACCTCACACCTTACTTACACTTGTCTTTCAAGGAATTGAGGTCCTTATGTAAACTCAAAAATTTACAAATGGGTCAGCATCCAACCAAACAAGGGCTCCAGGAGCTCCTGGCTGAGTATGCTAAAGACCACCCATCTGAACATGGTGATGGCCAGTCAGATGAGGAAAGGGAAACAGGGGAGGTGGACAGCAACCTCCCCATACTATTCCCTAGGGAGGAGATGGCACCCATACCCTCCAACTCAAGACATAGCATCTGGGCACCTAGAGACCACACAGGTGGCTCTGGTCCCAGAGACAACACTGGGGGACCCCCCAGTGAAGAGGACAGCCTTGTGAGGCTGGCCAGAAGAATAGATCTAGAGTCCAGACTCCTGGCCCTAGAAAAGGAAAGGAGAGAGATGGGTTTAGCACCCATCAATGGTGGCAGCAATAATAAAAACAAGGATAGGGAGGAAACTTCTGACCCTAAAATCCCCAAAGGGATTGTCCCTAAATTTGAGGAAGGTGATGATATCACCAAATGGTTCACAGCCTTTGAGAGGGCTTGTGATATCAGGAAAGTAAAGAAACCTCTCTGGGGGGCACTCCTGTGGGAACTGTTCTCTGGTAACTGCAGGGACAGGCTTCTGACTCTCTCTGGGCCAGAAGCAGGATCCTATGACCTCATGAAGAAAGCTCTGATTGAGGGATTTGGATTCACCACTGAGGAGTATAGAATTAGTTTCAGGGGGGGGTCATAAAACCCAGACCCAGTCCTGGATTGATTTTGTAGATTTCTCAGTGAAGACACTGGATGGTTGGTTAGCTGGACATGGTGTGCAGGATTTTACTGGATTGTACAATTTATTCATGAAGGAACATATTTTGAGTAACTGCACAAATGAAAAGTTGCATCAGCATTTGGTAGACCTAGGTCTAATTTCTCCCCAAGAATTGGGAAAGAAGGCGGACCACTGGGTCAAGACTAGGGTGACCAAGACAACCACTGGGGGTGACCAAAAGAAGGTGGTCACAAAACCTCCCCAGGGGAAAGGTGGTGAGAATCCCCAAGATAAAAAGTCTGAGTCTTCCAAAGGGCCCCAAAAACCTGTTCAGGTGGGTGGGACCCAAACTACTCCCTATGTGCCCCAACCATATAGGGGGAAGAACTTTGATCCCTTAAAGGCCTGGTGTAATACCTGTAAGAAGCAGGGACACCTAACTGTAACTTGCCCCCAAAACAAAGCCCCTAAGGCACCCAGTACAGCCACTCCTGGGGCAGCAAGTATACAAATGGGATCAGAGGTGTACCCTGAGCAAATCTGGGAACACACTGAAGCAAGTTTAGTCTCCTTGGGAGAAGTGGAGTTTGCCACTGTGGCTGTGTGGCCCCCCAACTTAAAGAAATACTTACAGTACCCCTGGGTAAATGGAACTAGGGTAGAAGCTCTGAGGGATACAGGTGCCAGTGTCACTATGGTGAAAGACACACTGGTTTCCCCTGAGCAATACTTGATTGGGAAGTCTTACCCAGTCACCAACGCTGACAGTGTCACCACTAGTCATCCCATGGCCATGGTAACATTAGGCTGGGGGGGGGGGTTACTGGCCTGAAACAGGTAGTGGTCTCTCCAAAGTTGCCAGCTGCATGTCTGCTTGGAAATGATCTGGAAACCTCAGCCTGGGCTGAGGTTGAGTTAAAGGCCCATGCAGCCATGCTGGGCATCCCTGAATTGGTGTGTGTGCAAACCAGTGCACAGAGCAAGAGGAAGGGTGAAAAAGTAGGTTTGGAGCCTGGAATAATGGCCCAACCAACCAAGAGGAAGGGCAAGAAGACTGGAGGACCAGCTTCTGTACAGCCAAACACTCAGAACCCCTCTCCCCCTGGAGAGGATGTAGATACCCCTGAGGGAACTGAGTCCATGGAGCTTGACCCTTACCAGGTTGAACTCTTGGACCCAGGGGGACCCTCTAGGGAAGAGCTGTGCCAGGGTCAGCGAGACTGTCCCACTCTTGAAAGCCTGAGACAACAAGCTACTTCAGAAGCCAGGGGAGATGTCAGTGGTACCCACAGAGCTTATTGGGAAGAGGGATTACTGTATGCTGAGGCAAGAGACCCCACTCCTGGAGCCACCAGGAGGGTGGTAGTGCCACAGAAGTACAGGGAGTTCCTCCTAACTTTGGCTCATGACATCCCCCTAGCTGGACATCTGGGGCAATCCAAAACTTGGGAAAGGTTAGTGAGTCACTTTTACTGGCCCCAGATGCACCAAAAGGACAAGGAGTTTGTCAGCTCCTGTGTTACCTGTCAGGCCAGTGGCAAGACAGGTGGCCACCCAAAGGCCCTCCTCATTCCACTACCAGTGGTGGGGGTCCCCTTTGAAAGGGTAGGTGTGGACATTGTGGGTCCACTTGAACCTCCCACAGCCTCAGGGAACAAATTCATTCTAGTAGTAGTGGATCATGCTACTAGGTACCCTGAAGCAATTCCACTTAGGACTACTACAGCTCCTGCAGTAGCCAAGGCCCTCCTGGGTGTCTTCACCAGGGTGGGTTTTCCTAAGGAGGTGGTTTCGGACAGAGGTTCCAACTTCATGTCTGCTTACCTAACACACATGTGGAAAGAGTGTGGAGTGCAGTACAAGTTTACTACACCCTACCACCCACAAACCAATGGCCTTGTTGAGAGGTTCAACAAGACATTGAAAGGTATGATCATGGGACTCCCTGAGAAACTCAAAAGGAGGTGGGATGTCCTGTTACCATGCTTGCTTTTCGCTTACAGGGAAGTGCCACAGAAGGGAGTAGGTTTCTCACCCTTTGAACTTCTGTTTGGTCATCCTGTAAGGGGACCACTGTGTCTTGTAAAGGAGGGCTGGGAGAGGCCTCTTCAAGAACCCAAACAGGACATAGTGGACTATGTGCTTGGCCTAAGGTCCAGAATGGCTGAGTATATGGAAAAGGCATCCAAGAACCTTGAGGCCAGCCAGGAGCTCCAGAAGCACTGGTATGACCAAAAAGCTGCACTGGTTGAATTTCAACCAGGGCAACAGGTGTGGGTTTTGGAGCCAGTGGCACCAAGGGCTCTCCAAGACAAATGGAGTGGCCCTTACCCTATCCTAGAGAGAAAGAGTGAGGTCACCTATCTAGTTGACCTGGGCACTAGCAGGACACCCAAAAGGGTCATCCATGTGAACCGCCTTAAACTCTACAATGATAGGGCTGACATCACCATGCTGATGGTGACTGATGAAGAACAGGAAGCAGAGAGTGAGCCACTCCCTGACCTCCTATCCTACAGCCCAAAAGATGGGTCAGTAGATGGTGTGATTTTTTCAGACACCCTCTCTGCCCAACAGCAGACTGACTGCAAGCAAGTCTTGCAACAATATGCTAGCCTCTTTTCCCTGACCCCTGGTCTGACAAGCTGGTGTACCCATGATGTGGACACTGGTGACAGTGCACCTGTCAAGAACAAAATCTATCGACAGTCAGATCAAGTCAAGGAAAGCATCAAAGCTGAGGTCAGCAAGATGCTGGAGTTAGGGGTCATTGAGCCTTCAGAGAGCCCCTGGGCTAGCCCAGTGGTTCTGGTCCCCAAACCTCATCAACAGGGTGAAAAGAGAGAGATGAGGTTCTGTGTGGACTATAGAGGGCTCAACTCTGTCACCAAGACAGATGCTCACCCTATCCCAAGAGCAGATGAACTGATAGATAAATTGGGGGCTGCCAAATTTCTCAGTACCTTTGACTTAACTGCAGGGTACTGGCAGATTGGCATGGCCCCAGGAGCAAAAGAAAAGACAGCATTCTCCACCCCTGATGGGCATTACCAGTTTACTGTGATGCCCTTTGGGTTAAAGAATGCCCCTGCCACCTTCCAGAGGTTGGTGAACCATGTCCTGGCTGGGTTGGAGTCCTTTAGTGCAGCTTATCTTGATGATATTGCTGTCTTTAGATCCACCTGGCAGGATCACCTGATCCACCTTGGGAAGGTTTTAGAGGCTCTGCAGAGTGCAGGTCTCACTATCAAGGCATCCAAATGCCAGATAGGGCAGGGCACTGTGGTGTACTTGGGCCACCTTGTAGGTGGAGGCCAAGTACAGCCCTTACAACCCAAAATCCAGGCCATCATGGACTGGATAGCTCCAACAACCCAGACCCAAGTCAGGGCATTCCTTGGCTTGACTGGGTACTACAGGAGGTTTGTGAAGGGGTATGGGTCCATTGTGACCCCCCTCACAGAACTCACCACCAAGAAAATGCCCAAGAAAGTTAACTGGACAGTTAGTTGTCAAAAGGCTTTTGACACCCTAAAAGAAGCAATGTGCTCAGCACCAATTCTAAAAGCTCCAGATTATGCCAAGCAGTTCATAGTGCAGACTGATGCCTCTGAGCTAGGGATAGGAGCGGTCCTATCCCAGACCAATGATGAAGACCAAGACCAACCTGTTGCTTTTATAAGCAGAAGACTACTCCCTAGAGAGCAGCGTTGGAGTGCCATTGAGAGGGAGGCCTTTGCTGTGGTTTGGTCCCTGAAGAAGCTGAGGCCATACTTGTTTGGCACTCACTTCCTAGTTCAAACTGACCACAGACCTCTCAGATGGCTAATGCAGATGAAAGGGGAAAATCCAAAACTACTGAGGTGGTCCATCTCCCTACAGGGAATGGACTTTGAAGTGGAACACAGACCAGGGACTGCCCATGCCAATGCAGATGGACTTTCCAGGTTCTTCCACTTAGACAATGAAGACTCCATAGGACAAGGTTAGTCTCATCACCTTTCGTTTGGGGGGGGGGGGGGGGTTGTGTGAGAAAGTGCCATCTTTCTTGCATGGTATGCCCCCACTTTTTGCTAAATTGCTGAATGTACTTTGATTGAGTGTACCCTGGGTTCCTGCCAATCAGGTGCCCAGGGCCTATGTTCCTTCCTTAAACCACACAAACTCCAAATTGGCAAACCCTAGCCACATGTCAGCCCCTAGTAAATGGTACCCTAGGTACCCAGGGCCTTGTGGCCAGGGAAGGCCTCTAAGGGCTGCAGCACTCATTGTGCCACCCTCAGAGGCCCTGTACCCTTACACACACACTGCCCTTGCAGGCTGAGTGTCTGGGTGCAGGACAAAACAAAGAGTCGACATGGCACACATCACTGTGTACCATGCCCATCACCTACACTGCCAAGGCATATGTCAGCCACCCCTCTAGCTGGGTGCATTACGCCTATGGTGTGGGCACAGGAGCAGGAGCCCTGTGCCCCTACAGTACCCGGGTCCATTCCTGGGCACTGTAAGTGCAGTGCTGTCATTTAAGAGTACATGGTGCTGAGAGCTTGTCAAACACGAGCTCCACAGCACCATATTGGCAACACTGAAGCCTGGGAAGTTTGGTATCAAACTTCTCAGCACATTGAACCCACACTGATGCCAGTGTAGGATTTAATGTACTAAGCACCCCAGAGGGCATCTTAGAGATGCCCCCTTACAGCTAACTTACAATCCACGTCTGCTCTGAGGCTGCCCAGGCTGCCACACAGCAGACACGTTGCTGGACCCCTGGGTGGGAGAGCCCCTGCTCTCCCGGGCCTGCAACAATGCACATCCTGGGTGAGGTGAGAAATCTCCTCCCCCAGGATGAGCAAAGGGAAGCTTCAAAGGCAGACCGCCATTTGGAGTTTCCCCAGGCCACTGCAACCCCCCACTCTGGCGGGAAGCTTGGCCGGAAACCCCATACAAGGACAGGGGATGTGCCAGCCTGCCCACCCCACCCCTCAGGTGGGGGAGGCGAGGTGAAGCACATCTCCGGGCTCTCGCCATCTTGAAGATGGGAGGCCCTACCCTATCAGGATTAGGCTACTGCCCCCCTCCCACAGGAGAGAGGCAGGATAGGGGGTGTACCCACCCCAGGACAGGGACCCATTGGTCCCTGGCCTTCACCTACCTGTAACACCCCTACATCTAGTATTTAGGGGCACCCTGAACCTTCCTTCCTCAGATTCCAGATAGAAAATTACAAGAAGAGCAAGAAGAACAAAGACCTGCCCTGCAGCTGCTAAAAAGAGAAGAAGACAACAACTGCTTAGGCCCCAGCCCTACCGGCCTGTCGACTCTCGAACCTGCACCAGCGCGGCATCTCTCGTGGCCAGCAACCTCACCAACCCCGGAGGACCTGGCTACCTTTTGGCTCTAAGCCCCTGGGACTCCCATGAGTAGAGGCTCTACTCAAGAAACCTATTTTTAACCCCTGGCAGCAGCCCGGAACCGCGGACCGAACACACTCTGCACCAGCCAAGCCTGGCCAGTGCCGGAGTGGACAAAGACCCTGAGGACGACCCCACGGCGACTGTGACCCCGAGTCCGGCACCCGAGGACCCCCCTCGACATCCCGGAGGAAGCCTGCAGCCTCAGAACCAAGTGCCACCCCAACCGCGATCAACCAGAGGGTAAGATTCCCGACGTCAAAAGGCACCCCTGCACCCGGCGCCCTGCGGCCCCCTGTGCCCAATCCCGGGGTACCCACCTAACCTACAACTACCCAACTTACCTCTCGAAGTGGTGGTGGCACCTGAAACATCCTCGTCCCCGAGCCTGCAGCCTTTTTCCAAACCGGAACATTCCCATTGATTTCCATTGAGCGCCCGAAGGCTCAAAAGCACCCTGCACCCAGCCGCCCGAGTGGCCCTGGCAGTGCCCTCTCCACACTAACCTACTTCCCCACTTGCCCTGAGTAAGTGACCAGGAGCCCAGCTCCCACAGCCGCGTGGCTTGCCAGACAGCAGCCACCAACCAAGGCCCCCCTATCCCTCATAGGATAACATTGGGCCTAACTCTCTCTGCACCCGGCCGTCCTGAAACCGCTGAGGGTGAACCAACTGTACCTACCTGACACTGGGGGGCCCCTGAGTCCATGCCCGGAATTTCAACTCTGCCAGTCGAGTACTTACTCTTAAACCGCTAACTTCATTTTCCTCATAGGGTAACATTGACTGGCTTTTTCTTCAAAAATCTTCTAAGTGTGAACTTTTCAAAACTGCAAAAATTCACCAAAAATCAGCCAAGTGACAAAAACGAATTTACTCACCTGCTCCTAGGTGAGCTCCCAGTGCTGGATCTTGGTGCCCAGCCCTGACCCTGAAAAGTGTTCACAACTATACTTACCTCTAACTCATTTTTCTCCCATAGGAAACCATTGTCTGCTTTTCTGTGAAATTTCTTCTAAGTGTCTATTTTTGCAAATTTGAAATATTCTTTTAAAATCGTACCATTTCTGCAAACGAAATTACTTACCTGTTTTTGATAAGGACCCCAGTCCTGGGTCTAGGTACCCAGTCCTGGATTACTAAAGTAACGATAAAGTACTCTACCTGCAACTTGAATTTCTTGCCATAGAGATCCATTGAATGTTTTCTTTGAAATATTTTCTAAGTGCTAACTTTTGAAATAGCTAAATATTATTTAAAAATCATTACAGTTATTAAGTCGACTTTCAACACTTGATTCTGAATACTGACCCAAGGCTGGTTCTAGGAGCCAGACCTGGAATTCCAAAAGTAATCTGAAAAGTAATTTATTACAAATAACCTGAATTTACCATTGAGCTCAATGCATTGTTATGTTTAGGAAATAGGATTGTTTATTGCAACCAACTGTGACTGTTTACACAAATGTATTGCTTAAGACAAAAATATTTATATTCAACCTCTCATTCTGAGAAAGTATATTTTTACCCCCCTTGTGGTTCTAAAAATAAAACAAGCATATATTTTATATATATAAACCATTGGCCTAGAGTTCAGTTATTGAGTGTGTGAAACCATTTGCTGACTGAGTGTGTACAATAAATGCTTTATACTGTCCTCTCGTACTGCCTTACTGCTCGACCAAGCTACCACTTTTGAGAGTAAGGTCATACCTAACTTTGACCTCTATCAGCCTCTGGGGGACTGTGGACTCTGTACACCCTGTACCTATTAGGGAACAGTATATACAGAGCCACTTTCTCACATTTGTGGATCAGCGGTGGGATACAAACTTGCATTTGTTGGACTACTTGGTTACCATCTGATCACACGACAGAACTCTTAAAAATTGCCTTTAGAATTCTGATTGTTTTTTCCAAAATTACTAAAAGTCTTGCTAGGGCCTTGCTTAAGTCCCATTAGAATTTTAGAAAAATAAAAGTCACTATAGTCAGGGTAGAGGGTTAGAACTGTCAGGTTAGAATGTCTCAAACAAACCCAGCTATTAGTGATAATAATAACATGGACCTGGTGGAGGAGCTCGACCTCACACCTTACTTACACTTGTCTTTCAAGGAATTGAGGTCCTTATGTAAACTCAAAAATTTACAAATGGGTCAGCATCCAACCAAACAAGGGCTCCAGGAGCTCCTGGCTGAGTATGCTAAAGACCACCCATCTGAACATGGTGATGGCCAGTCAGATGAGGAAAGGGAAACAGGGGAGGTGGACAGCAACCTCCCCATACTATTCCCTAGGGAGGAGATGGCACCCATACCCTCCAACTCAAGACATAGCATCTGGGCACCTAGAGACCACACAGGTGGCTCTGGTCCCAGAGACAACACTGGGGGACCCCCCAGTGAAGAGGACAGCCTTGTGAGGCTGGCCAGAAGAATAGATCTAGAGTCCAGACTCCTGGCCCTAGAAAAGGAAAGGAGAGAGATGGGTTTAGCACCCATCAGTGGTGGCAGCAATAATAAAAACAAGGATAGGGAGGAAACTTCTGACCCTAAAATCCCCAAAGGGATTGTCCCTAAATTTGAGGAAGGTGATGATATCACCAAATGGTTCACAGCCTTTGAGAGGGCTTGTGATATCAGGAAAGTAAAGAAACCTCTCTGGAGGGCACTCCTGTGGGAACTGTTCTCTGGTAACTGCAGGGACAGGCTTCTGACTCTCTCTGGGCCAGAAGCAGGATCCTATGACCTCATGAAGAAAGCTCTGATTGAGGGATTTGGATTCACCACTGAGGAGTATAGAATTAGATTCAGGGGGGCTCACAAAACCCAGACCCAGTCCTGGATTGATTTTGTAGATTTCTCAGTGAAGACACTGGATGGTTGGTTAGCTGGACATGGTGTGCAGGATTTTACTGGATTGTACAATTTATTCATGAAGGAACATATTTTGAGTAACTGCACAAATGAAAAGTTGCATCAGCATTTGGTAGACCTAGGTCTAATTTCTCCCCAAGAATTGGGAAAGAAGGCGGACCACTGGGTCAAGACTAGGGTGACCAAGACAACCACTGGGGGTGACCAAAAGAAGGTGGTCACAAAACCTCCCCAGGGGAAAGGTGGTGAGAATCCCCAAGATAAAAAGTCTGAGTCTTCCAAAGGGCCCCAAAAACCTGTTCAGGTGGGTGGGACCCAAACTACTCCCTATGTGCCCCAACCATATAGGGGGAAGAACTTTGATCCCTTAAAGGCCTGGTGTAATACCTGTAAGAAGCAGGGACACCTAACTGTAACTTGCCCCCAAAACAAAGCCCCTAAGGCACCCAGTACAGCCACTCCCGGGGCAGCAAGTATACAAATGGGATCAGAGGTGTACCCTGAGCAAATCTGGGAACACACTGAAGCAAGTTTAGTCTCCTTGGGAGAAGTGGAGTTTGCCACTGTGGCTGTGTGGCCCCCCAACTTAAAGAAATACTTACAGTACCCCTGGGTAAATGGAACTAGGGTAGAAGCTCTGAGGGATACAGGTGCCAGTGTCACTATGGTGAAAGACACACTGGTTTCCCCTGAGCAATACTTGATTGGGAAGTCTTACCCAGTCACCAACGCTGACAGTGTCACCACTAGTCATCCCATGGCCATGGTAACATTAGGCTGGGGGGGGGGGGTTACTGGCCTGAAACAGGTAGTGGTCTCTCCAAAGTTGCCAGCTGCATGTCTGCTTGGAAATGATCTGGAAACCTCAGCCTGGGCTGAGGTTGAGTTAAAGGCCCATGCAGCCATGCTGGGCATCCCTGAATTGGTGTGTGTGAAAACCAGAGCACAGAGCAAGAGGAAGGGTGAAAAAGTAGGTTTGGAGCCTGGAATAATGGCCCAACCAACCAAGAGGAAGGGCAAGAAGACTGGGGGACCAGCTTCTGTACAGCCAAACACTCAGAACCCCTCTCCCCCTGGAGAGGATGTAGATACACCTGAGGGAACTGAGTCCATGGAGCTTGACCCTTACCAGGTTGAACTCTTGGACCCAGGGGGACCCTCTAGGGAAGAGCTGTGCCAGGGTCAGCGAGACTGTCCCACTCTTGAAAGCCTGAGACAACAAGCTACTTCAGAAGCCAGGGGAGATGTCAGTGGTACCCACAGAGCTTATTGGGAAGAGGGATTACTGTATGCTGAGGCAAGAGACCCCACTCCTGGAGCCACCAGGAGGGTGGTAGTGCCACAGAAGTACAGGGAGTTCCTCCTAACTTTGGCTCATGACATCCCCCTAGCTGGACATCTGGGGCAATCCAAAACTTGGGAAAGGTTAGTGAGTCACTTTTACTGGCCCCAGATGCACCAAAAGGACAAGGAGTTTGTCAGCTCCTGTGTTACCTGTCAGGCCAGTGGCAAGACAGGTGGCCACCCAAAGGCCCCCCTCATTCCACTACCAGTGGTGGGGGTCCCCTTTGAAAGGGTAGGTGTGGACATTGTGGGTCCACTTGAACCTCCCACAGCCTCAGGGAACAAATTCATTCTAGTAGTAGTGGATCATGCTACTAGGTACCCTGAAGCAATTCCACTTAGGACTACTACAGCTCCTGCAGTAGCCAAGGCCCTCCTGGGTGTCTTCACCAGGGTGGGTTTTCCTAAGGAGGTGGTTTCGGACAGAGGTTCCAACTTCATGTCTGCTTACCTAACACACATGTGGAAAGAGTGTGGAGTGCAGTACAAGTTTACTACACCCTACCACCCACAAACCAATGGCCTTGTTGAGAGGTTCAACAAGACATTGAAAGGTATGATCATGGGACTCCCTGAGAAACTCAAAAGGAGGTGGGATGTCCTGTTACCATGCTTGCTTTTCGCTTACAGGGAAGTGCCACAGAAGGGAGTAGGTTTCTCACCCTTTGAACTTCTGTTTGGTCATCCTGTAAGGGGACCACTGTGTCTTGTAAAGGAGGGCTGGGAGAGGCCTCTTCAAGAACCCAAACAGGACATAGTGGACTATGTGCTTGGCCTAAGGTCCAGAATGGCTGAGTATATGGAAAAGGCATCCAAGAACCTTGAGGCCAGCCAGGAGCTCCAGAAGCACTGGTATGACCAAAAAGCTGCACTGGTTGAATTTCAACCAGGGCAACAGGTGTGGGTTTTGGAGCCAGTGGCACCAAGGGCTCTCCAAGACAAATGGAGTGGCCCTTACCCTATCCTAGAGAGAAAGAGTGAGGTCACCTATCTAGTTGACCTGGGCACTAGCAGGACACCCAAAAGGGTCATCCATGTGAACCGCCTTAAACTCTACAATGATAGGGCTGACATCACCATGCTGATGGTGACTGATGAAGAAGAGGATGCAGAGAGTGAGCCACTCCCTGACCTCCTATCCTACAGCCCAAAAGATGGGTCAGTAGATGGTGTGATTTTTTCAGACACCCTCTCTGCCCAACAGCAGACTGACTGCAAGCAAGTCTTGCAACAATATGCTAGCCTCTTTTCCCTGACCCCTGGTCTTGAGGAAATATGAATTTTGTGATCAGTTATGTCCCCTATCGTAGACCCCAACGGCTCCATGTGCATGCTATAAGTACATGTATGTTCCCTCCAGTTCCAGTTTTGAAGACGCAAATACATGTGCGTCCACCGTCAACATGTCCTCTTTCAGATCCGCCATGAATGGGTCAGATATTCCATTCCTAAGTATGAAAGGCCACCGACTTTATGTGGTTCACTTTCCACATTTTACAGATTCAGGCGAGTAGGCCCAGAATTCTGTCATCAAGCCTTTTTCTGCCTTCTGCCTCTGAAAGCTCCAGTCTGAGCCTGCATCTGTATCCATGAACTTTGTCCTACTCCCTGCGCGACTAACGGTGCCTGATCCAGCCTGTTGCCTGCCAAAAACTGTATTTCACCTTCAAGATTATCTACTCCGCTCCTCATCCGATGCATTCCTGTCTAGTAGTTTAGGTAAACATTCCTCCAGCTACCGTGCAAAGGGCCAGGCCTCGCTGTCCTCATGCAAGTAATTCATAGCCCCGTTACTATGGAATATTCCTACCCCCTCGCATCTCATGTAGACACTTAGACGCTTGTACACGCACTAACAGTCAGTATAGAATAGATTCTATCCTAGAGACCTTTCCTTTTGGATAACACAGTTCTTTAAACATAGGATATTAGATATGATTTGGGATTAGGTTGACATGACCCCCAGACTTCTGTCTCCACATGTAGAGCTAAATGTCAAGTCCCCTTCACCCTCTAGTTGCACGTCAATCACACGTCATGCGGCTGCGCGCGCATCTCTGCCAAAATATTTCTGCTGACATTGCAGGATTCTCTTATGGATCCACCCACTTGTGACATCATGTATGATGACGTTTATTAGCCCATATATCCGCCTCTATTAGTTACGTATGCACCTTTTATCTGTACTATCAGCTGTTACGCCTCTTGCATCTGTTTCACTGTAATGCATCTCCTATAAAACCAATTATCTGTCAATAATGTATGCCCCTTCCTTCCTGAACTTTCGTGGTGATGGAATAGAAAGCCTGCAATTCGAATTGTATTCCTTTGTATAGGAATAAAGCCTTTTAAAACCTCTAATACCACGGATTCTGCCTCTTATATTTACTGAGTTATTCTTACTAGACTTTACCGCATAAAAAATAGTACCGGTAATGAAATATTTACCACATAAATTGGCGCCCGAATAGGGACACTTTCTCATCTCACGCGCCGGCGGTGCGTTGCAGGCCCGGTCTCCTGCCACAGCTGAACGGACAAAAACGCGTACCTGCAGGATTTCCTGTATCTCCCTCCGGCCAAGCGGGGACGACTGAGGCTGCGATCAACACCCAGACGAGGCGGTGAGAAGTGCGAAGTATCCCGACCAGAGCCTAGCTGAGAGAGCAAGATCCGAGGTATACAGAGGCCCACCAGGTTCCGAAGTTCCGAGTCCAGTCAAGTCCAGTCCAGTCCGGTCCAGTTTCAGTTCCGTTCCGAGGTCTTCCGTTCCGAGCTACCCGGTGAGTACCATTACCGGGGAGGCATTTAACGTGCACATAGTCTGTGCCGGTCAAGACGGGTTTGGGTACACAAATCCGGTATGCACTGTTTCAGCAGTGTATCTGTACTGTTTAGCAGTATATATAGTATGTTTTGCATATAAATAAGTATAAATAAGTATTATCTAGTGTCAGTATTATGTCAGTAACTAGTTTTCTATTAGTTATCATTGTTCGTAAAACTGTTAAGTGTTAAATGTTTTAAATACGTTCTATATATTGTGGTGTGAATGACTGTTCATTATTGTGTTTTTTGTATAAAGTGTGTTCTAGTAATAAGGTCTAAAAATGCCGCTCTTTTCGAAACTAAGACAGATCAAAACCAGAAAAGGTGTACTCGAAGAAGCTGTTCCCATCCCACCTAGGGACACTCCAGGGTACTTTATGTATCATAAGCATGGCCTAGATGCCGTATTATTTCTTGATTTATGGGTGGACTACACCAAAGAGTTACCAGAGAGTCAGAGATGGCCCGCAGCGGGGACCTGGGATGCAGATTGCATCATGAGAGTAGAAGAAGAATTATGGAAAAAGAAAGCCAGACAGTCACAGAAAGATGCCATTGAATTATGGCGTAAAGAATCATATAGACGAACAGAAAAAGCGCTCAGACAGGAAGAGAAAGGTAGAGAGAATTCAAATAAAACCCGAGAAAATCTATTAATTGAGGAAGGTACCCGAGTAAAATCAGAACAAGTAGATAGACAAAGAAACACTCTTATGAATGGTATGTATCCTCTTCTGGCCGAAGGGTTACCTAAGGCTACCCCGGAAATACCAAAAGACTTAACTCCTCCATTGCTCCCGATAAAAGCACATCCCAAAACACATCCCAAAACAGCAAAGGACGTTTTCCTTTCCTCCTATTTAGATGACGTAGCTCCCGAGTATGCTAATGCCATACCGCACATACCGCTTGCCGATGGTGTTCAACACCAAGAGCATCCGTCTGTATCCCCGCAACTACAAACTCCTACACAAGTCCCAAAAGGTCCGTCCGTTTCTACAGTTTTTCCCGCATCTACAATCTCTATCCTACGCCCAACGAATCCTTTCGTGCCTAGCACCTCAGATGGTGCTACAGGAGGTACGACAGACGTGTTTGCCACCCCGCCGCGAAATAAACAGACCCTTAGAGATTTAGCACTCCAACGTACACCCCAACTAGCGACATCCGACATGTTTAAAGAACAGCTTGTGGATTGTAGATACGATCCAGTACCAGGTAGACAGGACAAATTGCTCATATCATCACTACGTATACGACGAGCTACATTATATTTAATGACGATACCAGGAATGGGTGAACACCTAGACGAAATATATCGCTTTGTCCAAACAGGGCGAGGTCCAGAAAGTATTAACGAAGCTATGGAATACCAGAAAGTGGATGTCCAAAGACAACTACTACGTTTTTTCATAAATTGCGTAATTAGGAATCAGGACAGGCCTGGGGCAGATCACGATACCATGCAAAGACTTGCCAAATGGGGTCAGAACATATCAGAAGAGAAACATGATAGACAGGCGTGTATAATCGCCATGTGTCGAAAGATCCGCAAGGAAGTAGAACGAATACATAAAGAAATACGAGAAACAGACAGAGTAGAATCAGAAGAAGAGGAAGAGCAAGAATCAGAGCAATTAGAAACGATAGCTTATGTAGGTAGAGGAAGACCCCATAATAATACCAGAGGTTTCAATGATCCGATACGTCCGATACGTCCAGAACATAATAGACATTTTCAAACCCCTATGTTAAATACAAGATCCCCTGAACACTTATTCCAAGCCGCTGATAAATTACTCCGAGATCGAAGGGGGTACCATATGCTCGATTCCATGGACGAACAAGAATTGGCCAGGTCAGCAGTACAATGGGCTGACAGCCCCAGCGAATACAATGATGATGTACTTGCGCACACGTTTCTGAATCTTGACCCATACGAACAGCGTTTAGCTAGTATATACATGATTCAACACCTCCTTATATTATATAAAAGCCAACACTCCGATCCAGGACCCTTACCTGACATATTGACAGAACTACTCACGAATATATGGAGAGGGTCAGGTACTGATTTAATTAAAGAAATTCTAGAATTTCGAAACCAATATTTAACTTTCGTATGCCCAGAACACATTCCAGTTCCCATCATGGGAAGAAGAATGTATCACATAGATAGACAGAACCCGTTACGCGAAGTACACCCAATCAGAGGTGACGGTAATAACTTTACACGCGTGTTTGTGTACACGCCTATAACTAAATTGGAATTATTAGAAATGAAGAAAGTAGTACCCAGCCATGACAAGGACCCAGCAGGTTTCCAACGTGAGATAAAAGACATGTTACTCATGGGAGAGTATACCTACCCCGACATTATGAAAATATTAAAAGTCCTATTACCCGCCGGTGTTTATGAGAAACTCAAAGAAAAGGAATGGGAGGTGGGAGACCAAAAGATAGATTGGACAGCATTAGAAAACGAAGAAAGGGCCCGAGCCGCAGGAGCAGGGCTTGGGGAAAAGACTACAGCACTAGCAGGGCTACTAGTGCAGGTACTGCCACGTTTATTAACTACGAAAAAGGAAGACTGGGGTGCAATCTCAGCCTGTAAACAAAAGCCAGATGAAGACACTAGTGATTTCTATTCCCGATTTGAAAAATGTTTTGGTATAAATAGTGGCCTAAAAGCCAGTAGCGAGTCATATCCACATCTGTTTGTGACAAAATTAGTTGAAAATTCTCTGCTGCAAATCAAGAATAGAGTATTGAAATTCGAAAGTACCTGGCAAGGTAATACCCCATCACAGATGTTACAGATGTTACAATATCACCACAATAGAATTAGAGAAGAACAAGAACATGAACAAAGACGTATGAAAGATACAAAAATGAAAATGCTTGTTGCTCAGTCAGTTCCAGCTGATGGTCACCTAAAGGGTGATTCCGCAGGTCCTACGAAAGGGACATGCAACTATTGTAAACAACAAGGTCATTATATACACGATTGTCCAGTCCTGAAACATAATATTGCCACAGGTAGAACCCAGGAGAGACCACGTCTACCTAGACAGGATCAGAATCAACAACAAATCCCTCAGCATGCACAACCTAGGTTAGCTCCGCAACAACTAGCTCCGCAACAAGCAGCTCCACAACAGATCGTAGCACCACCACAAGCGCAGCCTATTGCTGCAACACAAGCAACGACCCAACAGATGTATCAGTACGCACAAGCAGATTATCCCGATTATCAGCGATACACATGAAATAGCCTAGAGAGGGAAGTTGGCTTACCCCTTATAGAGGTTCCTGTAGACCAAGAGGGACCTTATGTACATAGTGAACTATTAGGGGAAGACAGAAAGTTTTTACTTGATACAGGGGCAAGCAGAACAACTATAAGACGCAGTGAAGTTCCAGGGGCACCCCTCTCAGGCTCACAGAATATTTCCCTTGGATTCTCAGGAAAACCTATCATTAATGAAGTAACACAACCTCTTCCACTTACGGTCGGTCCATTGACACGTACTACAGATTTATTGCTTACTAAATCATGTCCAGAAAACTTGTTAGGTATAAAAACATTGAAAGCTCTAGGAGCCATAATATGTTGTTCTCCGGAAGGAGTACGACTATTTTTACGTGACTTTAAAGGTCAGTACGTGTCCAGAGACATGGATCACCGACTGCAGAATTTACCTACACATTTATGGGCACAAGGCCCCACTGATGTTGGTTGCATGAACATTACACCATATCGAGTTACACTGAAAACAGGAGTAGTACTACCACGAATGCGACAATACAAGTTACCACCAGATGCTGTTGTGGCTTTACTGCAAATCATTGACGAGCTCATTGCACAAGGAGTGGTTGTCGAAACCGACTCCAATGTATGTAATTCCCTGATAATTCCGATTCTTAAAAGAACGGATCCAAAAGCACCACCAGTATATCGATTAGTTATTGATCTGCGCGAATTAAATAAATGTATTGTACCACAATACCCTGTGGTCCCAGATATCTCTTCGTTACTAACAGCTATTGACTCAGAAGCAACGTTCTTCACTGTAATTGACCTCAAGAATGCTTTCTTTAGCGTCCCAATAGATCCGGAAAGTCAATATCTGTTCGGATTCAGTTTAAATGGACGAAGTTTTAAATTCACACGCGCACCTCAAGGATTTACAGAAAGCCCCAGCATCTATAGCCAAGCACTGAAACGAGAACTTGACAGTATCCACATGCCAGTTAACACTGCCTTGCTTCAATATGTCGATGATCTGCTGATCACCGCCCGAAGCGAACCTGAATGTGAAACAGCGTCACTGACGGTTTTGAAATTTCTGGCTGACAAGGGGCACAAGGTGTCCCCTTCTAAGCTGCAATTCTGTGTCCAGCGAGTTGTTTACCTTGGGCACTCGCTGTCCAAGGAGGGAAGGCAGCTTACACCTGATCGCATCCAGTTAATTGCTAAAATGCCACCACCCAAGACACAAAAGGAGGTGCGGGCTTTTATAGGCCTCACTTCATACTGTAGGCAGTGGATCCCTCAATATGCATTTCTAGCAAAACCACTCATCCAGTTGACAACACAGGAGGCAGCCACATCGACTGTCCTCCCTTGGACTCAAGAACATACACACGCTTTTGAAAGCTTAAAGAAAGCTTTATGCCAAGCACCTGTCTTAGCAACACCATGTTACAGTAAACAGTTTACACTCTTTGTTACAGAACGCGAAGGTACTGCCTTGTCAGTACTCACTCAGGAACAAGCAGGATCACACAAACCATGTGCTTATTTCTCTAGTACATTAGATCCAGTAGCTCAGGCTCTTCCTGCGTGCCTGAAATCAGTGGCAGCAACAGCTTTAGCAATCAGACAAAGCGATGCCATAGTGTTAGGACATCAATTGACAGTACAAGTACCACACGCAGTAGAGGTTCTTTTGAACCGCACACAAACACAACACTTGACTATAGCGAGACTCACCGGTTACGAATTAACATTGTTCCAGCCACACATAGAAATCAGACGTTGTAATACGTTAAATCCTGCCACACTGTTACCAGTAAGCGGAACAGATCCATTGGCACATGATTGTGTCGAAGTCATTACTATCACGACGAAACCCAGACAAGACTTGACAGATATTCCTTTGTCAGATCCAGACTTGACATTGTATGTAGATGGGTCATGTATGAGAACAAGTACAGGAGAGTTAGTGGCCGCTTACGCAGTCACAACAGACACTGAAGTCATTGAAACAAATTGTATTAACACGTTGTCAGCTCAAGCAGCAGAGCTCGTCGCTCTGACACAAGCCTGTATTCAAGCCAAAAATAAGAAAGTCAACATATACACAGATTCACGTTATGCATTCGGAGTCGTCCATGACTTCGGCGTACTGTGGCGAGAGAGAGGTTATTTAACTTCTCACGGTGCCCACATCCAACACGGACCCCTCATTCAAGCCCTATTAGACGCGATTCATCTACCTACTACAATATCGATTATGAAATGCAAAGCCCACACAAAAGTTACCGATATCATTTCTCAGGGTAATGACCTAGCTGACAGAACAGCTAAACAGACTGCTCAGAATCAGACTCACACAACTGACATGACAAAGACAATAGTTCCGACACCAACACATTGCATGACAGTTAAGGATCCCGCCCTTGATGTAATTGACATACAGACACATGCTACACCAGAAGAAATAAAGAAATGGACTGAATTAGGAGGGATCCAAACGGATCAAGGATGGATGACGAAGGAAAAATCTATATGGTTTCTTCCCGACTCCATGGTTCAAGTCATCATTAACACAATACATAGTCCAGCGCACCTAGGAGAAAAAGCTATGCTAGACAGCATTCAACACATTTGGTTCAACAAACACTTGCGAGCAGCAGCTAAACAAAAAGTTCGTACCTGTATGATATGTTGTCAGTTTAATCCAGGTAAAAGCATCCCCGTAGAGCAGGGTGGATTTCAAACTCCCGATCATGCTTTTGAAGTCCTCCAGATGGATTATATCCAGATGGAACGATGTAGAGGATTCAAATATGTTCTCGTAGTTGTCTGTGCTCTTTCCCGTTGGACAGAAGCATACCCGGTTTCAGATTACACTGCCCCGACTACTGCCAAACAGTTAGTTCGAGAATTCTTCCCACGGTACGGTTTACCACGTGTTGTCTACTCAGATAACGGCCAGCCGTTCTCATCCGAACTAATGAAACACGTTTCCCTTTTGTTAGGCTACCAATGGAAATTTCACTGTGTCCGACATCCCGAGGCAGCAGGTCTCGTGGAACGCCATAATCAAACTCTGAAAATTAGATTGTCCAAAATATGTAGAGAAAAAGGTGTCGATTGGATAGTAGCCTTACCAGTTGCGCTCTTTTACATGAGAATGGTAGCACATTCTCGAACAGGGCTATCCCCATACGAGGTGATCTTCGGTAGACCACCAAATATGTGGGGGACGCCTATACCTCGCAAAATCACTGATGTTGACTGTAATATGCTGACAGATTACCTGGCTTCCTTGATGTCTGCACTACAATCTTGTCGTTCACAGGTAGCCGCAGCTTTTCCCGACAATACTGAGGTGAAGCCCCATGATGTGGTTCCTGGCGACCTGGTTTTGGTCAGGAATTTTGACCGAAAGACCCAACTGGAGCCTAGATGGACATCGCCAAAATTGGTTCTACTAACTACAAGGACAGCCGTGAAGATTGAAGGACGTAAAGGGTGGTTGCACTCGAGTCATATCAAGAAATTTTATGGACTACCATCTAGTGCGAACGCTCAGCCCTGCATTCCCTCACAGACAGACTCAAAGCTCCCCTTGGCTGAATTAACAAACACGGAACTTTATAAACTAAAATTAAGGTCTAGTAAGTCAGACAATTTGATTGTTTAAGTCCTCTCCAAGGTGAATCGGTTGAATTTGTCTCTGACATGTATCCTCTAGACCGGAATAGAGAAAGAAATCAACAGATGCAGCTTAAAAAGCATGCGTATTGTAAATCACTTCGTAGTCACTGCACAGTAACATTATTAATTTTGTTTTTTCTAAGTCTTCTGATCATCATTGTCAGCATACTATTGCACATGTATTACCCTATTCTTAAGCGTGTTTACAATGTAACTGCAGAACATTCTTTTAGCGAATTACCTCCGCATGAGTTGTCCTATAGATTTGCGCTGCGCAACAACACATTCATTAGTATGTTACATCATTCCCATCAGACCAGCAATGCCACAAATTGTTGGATATGTGGCCGACTCCCTCCCTATCAGAACTATAAGGGAGTTTTGCCCCTCTTTCCATATCCGTTCACACACAATGGCTCCTGTGGAGCATGGTTTAGTTTGATTAATTCCCTAGATTCAAATTCCGCAGTTTATCAAGACAACTGGGTATGGGGAAACCTGAACCTAGTTTTGCTCAAAGTCTGCTACCCTAACAAGGAGGGACTTCCCAAAAGAACAGGAACTGATCTAGAAAATGAAGTATATGGATTAGGTAATTTTACACTTAACCTCATGATCCTGAACGTTGAATCTGAAGCTACACCAATCTTGCCCGCCATGTCAGTATTCCCAGTAAAAGGGGAATTATGTGTAAGAAAGAATGGTTCCATACACATGGGCCATAGTAAATGCACCACTGTAATAAACTTCAGTGATCAAGGCAAGTCTACATTTAGAGCTTCTCGTCATTCCTACTTCATATGTGGCCAGACTGCATATATACGTCTACCTCTAGATTGGGATGGTACCTGTTACATAGCATTCCTTCTGCCACCTGTTTTCCTAGCTCCTCCTGATTATCACGGAAATACCCATTTAGTACACAATAGACAGCAGAGAGATCTCCCAATTGTCGATTACACTGAAACAGCATGGGAAAAATACACAGATTTCAATAAAGGTTTCTTTCCCTATATAGGTACAGTCACTAATAGTAAGCTGATACGTAGATTAACCAGAACCCTTGAAGCAGTAGTGAACGAAACTATTTCCGCCTTAGGCAATTTAACAGAAGAGCAGTCTGCTATGCGGATTGTTGTGCTTCAAAATCGTCTTGTCCTTGACGTCATCCTGGCCGATAGGGGCGGAGCTTGTAGGGTCATCGGATCAAGTTGCTGCATTTTCATACCAGAAAATTCGCCGTCAGTATATAAAGCCATAACTCGCCTTCATAAGATTGTAAGCCAGATACACCAGAGTCCAGGCACCTGGACTTGGTCCGGTTGGTTCTGGGGCGTGTTGTCAGCCTGGGGATGGAGAATCCTATCCTTCCTAGGTATTGGCTTTCTCGTACTATTCAGTTGCTGTTTATGTCTACAATGTGGGCCAGCGATTTGTGGTCTGTGTGCCACATCGTGTATCCCACATCCAAGTTTTCGCTCAAGATCCCGGAAGAAGAAAGAAGAACAAATGATGCTATATGAACAGATCGATGGATTGATGAAGATCGATATCTCCTGAGGGTCCGTAGGGGACAAGGAGGGAATGAGGAAATATGAATTTTGTGATCAGTTATGTCCCCTATCGTAGACCCCAACGGCTCCATGTGCATGCTATAAGTACATGTATGTTCCCTCCAGTTCCAGTTTTGAAGACGCAAATACATGTGCGTCCACCGTCAACATGTCCTCTTTCAGATCCGCCATGAATGGGTCAGATATTCCATTCCTAAGTATGAAAGGCCACCGACTTTATGTGGTTCACTTTCCACATTTTACAGATTCAGGCGAGTAGGCCCAGAATTCTGTCATCAAGCCTTTTTCTGCCTTCTGCCTCTGAAAGCTCCAGTCTGAGCCTGCATCTGTATCCATGAACTTTGTCCTACTCCCTGCGCGGCTAACGGTGCCTGATCCAGCCTGTTGCCTGCCAAAAACTGTATTTCACCTTCAAGATTATCTACTCCGCTCCTCATCCGATGCATTCCTGTCTAGTAGTTTAGGTAAACATTCCTCCAGCTACCGTGCAAAGGGCCAGGCCTCGCTGTCCTCATGCAAGTAATTCATAGCCCCGTTACTATGGAATATTCCTACCCCCTCGCATCTCATGTAGACACTTAGACGCTTGTACACGCACTAACAGTCAGTATAGAATAGATTCTATCCTAGAGACCTTTCCTTTTGGATAACACAGTTCTTTAAACATAGGATATTAGATATGATTTGGGATTAGGTTGACATGACCCCCAGACTTCTGTCTCCACATGTAGAGCTAAATGTCAAGTCCCCTTCACCCTCTAGTTGCACGTCAATCACACGTCATGCGGCTGCGCGCGCATCTCTGCCAAAATATTTCTGCTGACATTGCAGGATTCTCTTATGGATCCACCCACTTGTGACATCATGTATGATGACGTTTATTAAATTACGCCCATATATCCGCCTCTATTAGTTACGTATGCACCTTTTATCTGTACTATCAGCTGTTACGCCTCTTGCATCTGTTTCACTGTAATGCATTTCCTATAAAACCAATTATCTGTCAATAATGTATGCCCCTTCCTTCCTGAACTTTCGTGGTGATGGAATAGAAAGCCTGCAATTCGAATTGTATTCCTTTGTATAGGAATAAAGCCTTTTAAAACCTCTAATACCACGGATTCTGCCTCTTATATTTACTGAGTTATTCTTACTAGACTTTACCGCATAAAAAATAGTACCGGTAATGAAATATTTACCACAGTCTGACAAGCTGGTGTACCCATGATGTGGACACTGGTGACAGTGCACCTGTCAAGAACAAAATCTATCGACAGTCAGATCAAGTCAAGGAAAGCATCAAAGCTGAGGTCAGCAAGATGCTGGAGTTAGGGGTCATTGAGCCTTCAGAGAGCCCCTGGGCTAGCCCAGTGGTTCTGGTCCCCAAACCTCATCAACAGGGTGAAAAGAGAGAGATGAGGTTCTGTGTGGACTATAGAGGGCTCAACTCTGTCACCAAGACAGATGCTCACCCTATCCCAAGAGCAGATGAACTGATAGATAAATTGGGGGCTGCCAAATTTCTCAGTACCTTTGACTTAACTGCAGGGTACTGGCAGATTGGCATGGCCCCAGGAGCAAAAGAAAAGACAGCATTCTCCACCCCTGATGGGCATTACCAGTTTACTGTGATGCCCTTTGGGTTAAAGAATGCCCCTGCCACCTTCCAGAGGTTGGTGAACCATGTCCTGGCTGGGTTGGAGTCCTTTAGTGCAGCTTATCTTGATGATATTGCTGTCTTTAGATCCACCTGGCAGGATCACCTGATCCACCTTGGGAAGGTTTTAGAGGCTCTGCAGAGTGCAGGTCTCACTATCAAGGCATCCAAATGCCAGATAGGGCAGGGCACTGTGGTGTACTTGGGCCACCTTGTAGGTGGAGGCCAAGTACAGCCCTTACAACCCAAAATCCAGGCCATCATGGACTGGATAGCTCCAACAACCCAGACCCAAGTCAGGGCATTCCTTGGCTTGACTGGGTACTACAGGAGGTTTGTGAAGGGGTATGGGTCCATTGTGACCCCCCTCACAGAACTCACCTCCAAGAAAATGCCCAAGAAAGTTAACTGGACAGTTAGTTGTCAAAAGGCTTTTGACACCCTAAAAGAAGCAATGTGCTCAGCACCAATTCTAAAAGCTCCAGATTATGCCAAGCAGTTCATAGTGCAGACTGATGCCTCTGAGCTAGGGATAGGAGCGGTCCTATCCCAGACCAATGATGAAGACCAAGACCAACCTGTTGCTTTTATAAGCAGAAGACTACTCCCTAGAGAGCAGCGTTGGAGTGCCATTGAGAGGGAGGCCTTTGCTGTGGTTTGGTCCCTGAAGAAGCTGAGGCCATACTTGTTTGGCACTAACTTCCTAGTTCAAACTGACCACAGACCTCTCAGATGGCTAATGCAGATGAAAGGGGAAAATCCAAAACTACTGAGGTGGTCCATCTCCCTACAGGGAATGGACTTTGAAGTGGAACACAGACCAGGGACTGCCCATGCCAATGCAGATGGACTTTCCAGGTTCTTCCACTTAGACAATGAAGACTCCATAGGACAAGGTTAGTCTCATCACCTTTCGTTTGGGGGGGAGGGTTGTGTGAGAAAGTGCCATCTTTCTTGCATGGTATGCCCCCACTTTTTGCTAAATTGCTGAATGTACTTTGATTGAGTGTACCCTGGGTTCCTGCCAATCAGGTGCCCAGGGCCTATGTTCCTTCCTTAAACCACACAAACTCCAAATTGGCAAACCCTAGCCACATGTCAGCCCCTAGTAAATGGTACCCTAGGTACCCAGGGCCTTGTGGCCAGGGAAGGCCTCTAAGGGCTGCAGCACTCATTGTGCCACCCTCAGAGGCCCTGTACCCTTACACACACACTGCCCTTGCAGGCTGAGTGTCTGGGTGCAGGACAAAACAAAGAGTCGACATGGCACACATCACTGTGTACCATGCCCATCACCTACACTGCCAAGGCATATGTCAGCCACCCCTCTAGCTGGGTGCATTACGCCTATGGTGTGGGCACAGGAGCAGGAGCCCTGTGCCCCTACAGTACCCGGGTCGATTCCTGGGCACTGTAAGTGCAGTGTTGTCATTTAAGAGTACATGGTGCTGAGAGCTTGTCAAACACGAGCTCCACAGCACCATATTGGCAACACTGAAGCCTGGGAAGTTTGGTATCAAACTTCTCAGCACATTGAACCCACACTGATGCCAGTGTAGGATTTAATGTACTAAGCACCCCAGAGGGCATCTTAGAGATGCCCCCTTACAGCTAACTTACAATCCACGTCTGCTCTGAGGCTGCCCAGGCTGCCACACAGCAGACACGTTCCTGGACCCCTGGGTGGGAGAGCCCCTGCTCTCCCGGGCCTGCAACAATGCACATCCTGGGTGAGGTGAGAAATCTCCTCCCCCAGGATGAGCAAAGGGAAGCTTCAAAGGCAGGCCGCCATTTGGAGTTTCCCCAGGCCACTGCAACCCCCCACTCTGGCGGGAAGCTTGGCCGGAAACCCCATACAAGGACAGGGGATGTGCCAGCCTGCCCACCCCACCCCTCAGGTGGGGGAGGCGAGGTGAAGCACATCTCCGGGCTCTCGCCATCTTGAAGATGGGAGGCCCTACCCTATCAGGATTAGGCTACTGCCCCCTCCCACAGGAGAGAGGCAGGATAGGGGGTGTACCCACCCCAGGACAGGGACCCATTGGTCCCTGGCCTTCACCTACCTGTAATGCCCCTAAATCTAGTATTTAGGGGCACCCTGAACCTTCCTTCCTTAGATTCCAGATACAAAATTACAAGAAGAGCAAGAAGAAAAAAGACCTGCCCTGCAGCTGCTAAAAAGAGAAGAAGACACCAACTGCTTAGGCCCCAGCCCTACCGGCCTGTCGACTCTCGAACCTGCACCAGCGCGGCATCTCTCGTGGCCAGCAACCTCACCAACCCCGGAGGACCTGGCTACCTTTTGGCTCTAAGCCCCTGGGACTCCCATGAGTAGAGGCTCTACTCAAGAAACCTATTTTTAACCCCTGGCAGCAGCCCGGAACCGCGTACCCAACACACTCTGCACCAGCCAAGCCTGGCCAGTGCCGGAGTGGACAAAGACCCTGAGGACGACCCCACGGCGACTGTGACCCCGAGTCCGGCACCCAAGGACCCCCCTCGACATCCCGGAGGAAGCCTGCAGCCTCAGAACCAAGTGCCACCCCAACCGCGATCAACCAGAGGGTAAGATTCCCGACGTCAAAAGGCACCCCTGCACCCGGCGCCCTGCGGCCCCCTGTGCCCAATCCCGGGGTACCCACCTAACCTACAACTACCCAACTTACCTCTCGAAGTGGTGGTGGCACCTGAAACATCCTCGTCCCCGAGCCTGCAGCCTTTTTCCAAACCGGAACATTCCCATTGATTTCCATTGAGCGCCCGAAGGCTCAAGAGCACCCTGCACCCAGCCGCCCGAGTGGCCCTGGCAGTGCCCTCTCTACACTAACCTACTTCCCCACTTGCCCTGAGTAAGTGACCAGGAGCCCAGCTCCCACAGCCGCGTGGCTTGCCAGACAGCAGCCACCAACCAAGGCCCCCCTATCCCTCATAGGATAACATTGGGCCTAACTCTCTCTGCACCCGGCCGTCCTGAAACCGCTGAGGGTGAACCAACTGTACCTACCTGACACTGGGGGGCCCCTGAGTCAATGCCCGGAATTTCAACTCTGCCAGTCGAGTACTTACCCTTAAACCGCTAACTTCATTTTCCTCATAGGGTAACATTGACTGGCTTTTTCTTCAAAAATCTTCTAAGTGTGAACTTTTCAAAACTGCAAAAATTCACCAAAAATCAGCCAAGTGACAAAAACGAATTTACTCACCTGCTCCTAGGTGAGCTCCCAGTGCTGGATCTTGGTGCCCAGCCCTGACCCTGAAAAGTGTTCACAACTATACTTACCTCTAACTCATTTTTCTCCCATAGGAAACCATTGTCTGCTTTTCTGTGAAATTTCTTCTAAGTGTCTATTTTTGCAAATTTGAAATATTCTTTTAAAATCGTACCATTTCTGCAAACGAAATTACTTACCTGTTTTTGATAAGGACCCCAGTCCTGGGTCTAGGTACCCAGTCCTGGATTACTAAAGTAACGATAAAGTACTCAACCTGCAACTTGAATTTCTTGCCATAGAGATCCATTGAATGTTTTCTTTGAAATATTTTCTAAGTGCTAACTTTTGAAATAGCTAAATATTATTTAAAAATCATTACAGTTATTAAGTCGACTTTCAACACTTGATTCTGAATACTGACCCAAGGCTGGTTCTAGGAGCCAGACCTGGAATTCCAAAAGTAATCTGAAAAGTAATTTATTACAAATAACCTGAATTTACCATTGAGCTCAATGCATTGTTATGTTTAGGAAATAGGATTGTTTATTGCAACCAACTGTGACTGTTTACACAAATTTATTGCTTAAGACAAAAGTATTTATATTCAACCTCTCATTCTGAGAAAGTATATTTTTACACCCCTTGTGGTTCTAAAAATAAAACAAGCATATATTTTATATATATAAACCATTGGCCTAGAGTTCAGTTATTGAGTGTGTGAAACCATTTGCTGACTGAGTGTGTACAATTAATGCTTTACACTGTCCTCTGGTACTGCCTTACTGCTCGACCAAGCTACCACTTTTGAGAGTAAGGTCATACCTAACTTTGACCTCTATCAGCCTCTGGGGGACTGTGGACTCTGTACACCCTGTACCTATTAGGGAACAGTATATACAGAGCCACTTTCTCACAAACATTCACTGGCGATCATTGTTACCTGCAATGTAGGAACACTGTAGGTTACATTCAAAGGCAGCCGGGAATGCTCCTTGGGGGAGAGAGCGCGAGATACTGCTTTCTGAATAGGCAATGCTAATTGATACATTTGCCTTCCTTGCACCAAAATGAACAATGAAAGTCGGTTGTTGCGGATTTGAGCATCTCTTATGGCTATATTTGAATGCATTTTGTTCAAACTTTATAAAATGTAATTCAAAGACATGTGCCATGGACCCAAACACCTACAGTGACCACCTTTGAATGTTATCTTGTAAGTACTAAAAAACATTTTAAAGCAGTGAGTGCTGAGATCACAGGGATGTTGTTCTTAAAAAGGAACTAATTTGGATGGAGCAAGGAGAAAGAATGGTGAGATAGAATAACATAATTCCTCAGAGGGAGTGCAGTGAAGAGTCTGACATCATCAGAAAAGGATCCATTACGCCCATCTATCAAAACACAGTGAAAGTGGAATACTCCTATGCCGGATAAACACAAAAGAGTGTGGAAAGCCATCAAATCAGGAGCAGGGAAGTAAAACTGACAAGAAAGCCACTTAATTATGAGCCAGGGGCTGACAAATCACCCACTCAAACAATATGTCATGTATTTGAAGCAATAGGTCTCAGTCTGCATTGGAGTGGAGCAGTGAGAAGAATCAAACCAACTATGGATCAACTGCTACGACAAATGCTTGCTTATGAGAGGCAATTCTTTAACTTCCTTAGCTGAAATTCATTTTATGTGTAATCTCTTGCACCGTTAAATAAGTTAAGCACTGATAAAAACATCTTTCATACTTTTGTATGTTGCCCAGATATGGGGCTCAGTTGCACGCAAAGTTCTGCCGCAAGGTTTCGGCCCACCAACCAGAAAATACCTTCTTAGGAGTTATTTCAATGTCTTATGTTTCGCTTGAAAAGCTTTAATGTTAGTGAGCTGCTGCTGGGTTACAATATTGAAAACATACGTCGCTACCTTAAAAATGAGATGGAAATACATTAAACACATTTAAAATTTGGACGAGTGAGCCTGTGCACTGTCAGTGACCTGGCCAAAGAGGGCATGAAAGAGCTGAAATTGAATCATAAATTCAAAGCTGTACCAAACAGGGGCCTCAAAAATAAGTTTGGCCAAAGGCCCCCAAAATCGTAAAAATGTCCCTGGACACACTAGTGAGTTGACTCTTTCTTTGATTATAATGATGTTATTGGGAAGCTAAATCAACCTATGTGAATTATCCGCTTCCCTACTCCCCCATTTTTGATTGAGGTAGATTTCAATACACCTAGAACATAAACATAAAAGCAACATCAGGACAACAGAACAAACCAAATTTGCACATGAACACAGGGGCTTCATGGAGGAGGGTGTGCAGCTGCATTACCTTTGACATCCTTACAAACACTGTAAGCTTGACAAATATCACATGTGGCAGTACTGCTGGCTGATGGAAGGGAAGGAGGTGGAGCAAACCAATGAGGACCCGTGGCATGAATGATGCCCTTTTTACTCACATGAGCAATGCCATTGTAAAGTCAGGCCACATTTGGGAGTAACACCTTAGGAGCCACCACGGTTCAGCAAGATTGTTTAGGGTCGGTATGATGAATTCAACATTCTAGGACATACATTGATAAATTCAGAGTTTGGGGACAAAGTAACAGCAAAAGCATTGCCTTTAGATACTTCATCCTTGGTGTTTTGTTGAGCAGCAGATTAAACCACAGTAACTCTTCTTTTGGGTCGGCATTTTTTTATTGGATACCAAAAAACAGTAGTGCAACGAATGCACAGTATGATATAAGATAGAAATTACAATGTAGTCGATACATCAATGGGGGGGGGGGCGGGGAGCCTGGAGAGGAGATGGGAGGGGTCGGGAAGAGGGGTGGAGAGGGAAAGGGGGGAGTGTAACAATGAAGAAAGACGTATCATCAACATGAACAGTGTGGCAGACCGAACAGCTTGAAGTGGGGCACTGTGCCCAGTACAATGGGTATCAGATTGGGTGCAGTGTTCATTCCCCCTGCCAACAGTGAAGGTGGTGGGCGTGAGTCGTGGACGCCCTAAGCAGGGCGGAAGGGGGGGGGGCAGGGTCCTGAGTCTGAGAGAAACCTTTGCATGGAGGAGGAAGTGAGAGGGAGAGAGAGGGGGTGTGGGTGATGTGGGGGGTCCACCTGTCGGGTCCGGGTGGGAGGAGCATCATTAGTCTCAAACATTGATGAAATGCATAGAGGAGGAAGGCAGGGTGCACTGTGGATAGAGGGGTGATTCTATGGGTCGGTATAGTGAGGAATGTCAGGTGCCGCTGAAGGACCAACATGGGCAGTGTCCTTGGGGAGGAGATTGGTGCACAAGATAGTGAATGTGTGGGGCGGTTGCTCGTGCTGGGTAGGAACAGCATACATGTATGCGTCTCCGGTGGTGAGGAGGGTGCTGGAAAGGGGGGCTGCGGGTTGGAAGGACGAGCATTGGTGGGGGTGTGAAGGGTGATGGAACGAGGGTGGGATGGGGAGGGTTGAAAGGAAGACAGGGGGAGATAAGAGTGTGTGGAGGTGGAGTAACAAGGAGGGAAGAAGGAGGGGAGGGGTGGGTGGAGGTGACCGTGAGTTTCTGCAGGGAGTGAAGAGGTGGGGAGGAGGGAGGCCTTGCTGGCAGGCGCTTGCTGCAGTCAGGGCAAGTGGGCCGATGACATCTGGGGAGGACGATAGTATGGGGCCTCCTGCAGGAAGGGAACCCATGTCTGTGCAAACACGTACACCTGGCCCTGCATGCCATAAATAATGCATTCTGGGGACACTGTTTGAATCATTGTCACCATCCAGTCCTCTTGCGAGGGAGGAGTGGTCAACCTCCATTGCCGAAGGATGATGAGCTTGGCTATGGATAGCGCCATGTGAAGGAGGTGGCTTTGTGGGCAAGTGATGTCGGGGAATCTCTGATGTCGTGCAGAAGGATGACAGGGGGGCTATAGGGAGGCTTAGAGGCATGGACCCTCCCAAGGAGTCTCAGATATGGGACGAGAAGGGCTTAATAGAGGGGCAGTCTCAAAGAATGTGGGGGAGGTCGCAGCATGCATCAGGGCATCTCCAAAACACTTTTAGTGAGGCAGGAGGCCTGCCTCACTAGAAGCTTTGCAGGGATCCAATACCACTCATGGAGTGTCTTAAAAACAGCAGAATTTCAACCAGGCTTCACGGGTTCCCCTATTCAGGGCTTGCATAACCTCCACCCAGTCCTCTTCTTTGACGGTGAACTGTAGAGGGCCTGCCAATTACTGCAGAGGCTATGCAGGAGGGGTTGTGAGAATAGGTGGTTCATGAGTGTGCCGTAGAGTCCTAACATCACTCCCTTGTGCCGGCCCCACACGGGCAGATAGTCCACTATCGGCGAAGATTTCTGGGCCCAAGGGCGATGACCAAGACATTGCCTCAGGCAGTGCTGCAGTTGCAAATACAGCTAGGCCTGCCATGGATGTAACCAAAATTCCTCCCTTAGCTGTACGAAAGACTTTTAGTCGCCGTCCAGTTATAGCTGGTCCAGGGTCCGCATGCCCGCTTCTTTCCATGGGAGCCAACGGAGTGTCTGGCTGTTTATACGGATGCTGTTGTTGCCCCATATTGGTGCCTTGGTGTGTAGATGGTGATCCACGTCTAAAAGGCGATGCGCACGGTGCTATGCTTTGTGTGTAGCTTGTATCCCAGGATGTGAAGGAGTAGTGGAGGTAGTTGAAGGGTGTGGTTCCCTAAGAGGGGCCAAGGCCATCTCTGCAGGCAAGGAGCGACCGTTCCGTTGCAACCTACTGCGGGGTGTCCGGCGTATCCATGAGCAGCTAAGCGAGTTGTGAGAGATGAAGGGCTAAAGAGTAGTGTTCTACAGACAGTAGGCCAAGACCACCACAGTCGCGAGTCATAAGTTTGGACGCGGCTAAGCGAGGGCGGCTGGACCCCAAACAAAAGCCTGTGTTTGTGTGTCAATGAGGTGTAGATTAGTTAGAGGCAGTATGACGGGTAGCATTCCCAATGTGTAGGTAAAGGGTGGAAACACAACTATTCTTGCCACCTGTAGTCTGCACCACATGGAAAATCCCAGAAGGGACAATTTGTAGAAGCTAGATTTCATCTGCGTGATAAGGGGCATCAGGTTATCCACGACCATTCCTTGCAGACCTCTGTTAACCAGGACCCCAGGTACTTGATCCGTGAAGATTTCCATCGGAAAGGGTGGCCATGGATGGCTGCCTTCGTGGTGCCTCAATAGAGTGGAAGGGCTTTGCCTTTGTCCCAGTTCACCTTGTAGCCGGATAGGGCCGCAAAGTCGGTGATGACATCTTGTAATGCCGGTAAGCAGAATATCGTCAGGAAATAGACATATTGTAGAAAGGCCTCGCGTGACGGGTATGCCCGCTATAAACAGGGAGTGGCAAATATCAGAGGCCAGCAGCTCCATGGCCAGTAGGAACAAAAGGTGGGAGGGTGGGTCAGCCCTGACGGGTGCCTCTCCGGATTTGAAAGATATCCTAGAGGAACCCTCTGCAATAGACCTGGGCCACCAGACAGTAGTAACATAAGCGCACCATGGAGATAAACTGCTCTCCCGGGTCAAAGCGCTTTATAGCAGCGATGAGACACTCCTTTGATGCGGTCAAACTCCTCTCCTGCATCTAGGGAGAAGGCTACTGCATCCTCCGGTAGGTCTTTAGAGGCCATAGAGTGTGAGCCAGGTTGGGGGGTTGGTTCCTGAAGGAGCGGCCCAGTACAAAGTCGACCTGTGTATGGTGAATGAGGGAGGGTCTGACCTTGCTCAGGCGTGCTGCCAAGATGCTTGCTAAGATTTTAATATCTCCATTTAGGAGGAAAATGGGGCACTGGCTGCCGCACAGTAGTGGGTCTCTCCCCAGTTTGGGCAATGACGTCATCACCGCTCTGTTAGAGAGAGGTCCCAAGGAGGCTGTAATTTCCGGGTCTTGCAAGGCGGAATGTAGGGTATTGATTGACTCCTCTCCGGACCATTTGTAGAATTCCGGGGGGAATCCATCCTTGAACTTAAACAGAAATTTGCAAGCAGAGGTTATCCCTTTAAGCTCATTAAAGATGCTTATAAAAGAGCAAAATATCACGATAGATCCATATTGCTGCAACCTAAAGAGCCTAAAACTGATGAGAAATTGGTTTGTGTGACTACCCACTCCAATATCGATCACAAAATCAGACAAATTATCAACAAAGAATGGCATATTCTTAATACGGATTACACCAAGAAGAGCTTCCCGAGACCTATTTTTGCATTTAGACGCAACAAAAATCTAAGAAACTCTTTGGTCAAAGCAAAAATACCCACCACTAATCCATTTGTACAAACATCTATTACTGGAACTCAACCAATTAGTGGTACCCACAAATGTGGGAGTTGCCACGCATGCCAGCATGCCATGGTGACTGATGAATTAATCTGGGACAAACAGACATACACATTTAAAAACATGACTAATTGTCGTACTCGACATGTTGTCTATCTTATCCTTTGTCCTTGTGGCAAAGGATATGTTGGAGAAACCAGTAGAGAATTTCGCGTACGTTTTAGTGAACATAAGTCATCAATACTAAACAAACGCGAGGGAGCGCCACTGGTGGCCCATTGGATTGAGAAACATCATAGTATCTCAGAACTCAGGGGGCTAATTTTGGAACATGTACATCCCCTCAACAGCCTCAATGTGGATGCAATCAGACGTAAAAGAGAGGTTTTTTGGATATATGTCCTTAAGACACAAGAAAAAGGTCTTAACGAACATCTTCCCTGGGAAAACGCGATTATATAATATCTATTTTTGGTTCCATCTACTGTAACAGAGGGGAAATTACCAATTCCTTCTACTCATTTGGTCCTATACCTATATTTTCTACTTAATTGTAGATAGAGGGGAAATCACCTGTTCCTCTTACTCATTTGGTCCCATACCCATTTCTCCTACCCATTTGGTCGTAGTAATTATACAAATACTGAACTGACAGATGCATATAAATCCTTTAAACCACCTCCAAGTAGAGGCATCCAGCCAAAAAAAAGGGAATACCTTTGGAGATATGTCCTATAGATCCACAATCAACTCGACAGTTGGGAAATGATGATAATATAACATCATATTTGGGACTTACTTATTGCAAACAGAGGGGAAAATACCTGTGTCACCCTACCAATGCCCCCGTCACACTTATTTACTACCGATTTAAGTGTATCCGAAAAGATATTAAAATAACTTTTAGGAACCACTATCAGAGGGACGTTTTTGTTTCCTTATTAGGTTATTACATTTCAGGTTTACATACCTGCTCCCTCTACAGCCGTATTTTAGTGGCCGCCCGAATACATTTTCGGCCCCTACTTTTAAGTGGTCCCTAGACTGAGTGGCCTCTACTCCTGTCCCCCATCTTGGATTGACCTCTTTTATGGACTTACTGGATAAGATAAAATCGCTGTGTGTTTTGTCAAGCATATGTAGAGAATTTTTTTGTCTCTACAAATATGTCTGCCGCCATCAATGACTATATGGCTCGCAACTAGAACAGGGAATATACCAGTGGAAGGCTCTTCCCGTCTCGTACTTAGTCCTATTTCAGCGTCTATTATTACATGAAGACTTCCGGACTCTCCTCGTCTCGCACTTAGTCCTATTTTAATGCCCATGACTAGGTGATCACTTCCGGACTCTCCGTATAAGGGAAACGCCAGGCTTCACACATTCACCGCGGAGAAGGCGAACCATGGAATACACTATAAATTAACTGGTAAGAGCTATACGCTATACCTTATGCTATTACGCGATCGTCTATATTTCTAGTATAGTATTGGATCTCTAAATTAAATACAATTTTATTGCAGACCATCTTTATGAGAGCAGACATAAAGAAAAGCATTAAAGCCCAACTTCTAAGAAACGCTCTCGTAAGCCCCTGGAAAACCGGATAAGATTACCGCCAGGCTCCATTAACTTTGATCTAATATGAATATCTTGGAATCGTTGACAAGCGACAGCTTAACTGTTCGGTAAGAAGCGCAACGCACTAGTTCCAGCCTCTATGGCGCTTAAAGAAACGCTAATGATGTAGCCATTCGAATACTACATGCAATCCCTTTGTAATCTCATTATAGATTGCCCTTTAGAGTGCGAAAGCGTACGCGGTAAACTGGATTCATACCCGAGAGTATCCCGTCTTCAATAGGACTGATAGATTGAGACGGACAGGTAATTCGTTTGCCTCCCTTTACATCTCTTGAACAACGGAACCCCTCCAGGTTCCGTTGACTTTATCATACAGACTAAAAACCAACTTATGCATAATTGTTTTGAATTTCAATTCAATCCATTAGACTGATATACTTTACAACTATACTATTGTTCCTTTAGGCGTATATAGGGTACCTATATCTAATTCCCGTTATGCCTATAATACACCATCTATGTTCTGTTCATTACCTCTAGTCTCTTGTATAGCGAGAGACATAGACGAGTATTCTGTCCTTATTGCTAGTTAGTTTAACCGGCCATCTATGGGAGCACCACTTAGACTAAGGCTGGTCACGTGATCTTTATGGCTCCTTGTCCTTTGTTTCTATGCATACTCGTCTTTATAACATTTAATTAGGCCACTACAGGAGCTCTAATGTTAAATGATGCAGCAGGATAACAATAGATATCTCCCAGCTTCCTGCCCAAACTTAACTGACCATTAGCTGTACTACTCACCTAACAATCTAAAATTACCTATCATAAGAGATGATATTGACATCCTCAGAACCAATAAACTCTACCACTTCTGTAAGAGGCACAGCAGATAAAGATCCTTTACCACACGGTGTATAGGTATTTGCCTAAATTGCAACATATAAGAAGAAGAATTTCCTCCGTAGTTGCCTCGTTACTCAGTGTAGACGTTTGAGTTTCCCATTATGTCGTTACAGTGATTGTTTCTTTCTCGTTGTAGTGTATTAAATTATCAACACCAAAGATATAGGAAAGTTTGTTTTGGTTTCCTCGTGTGTAAGAATCTGCCATTGGCAAGTATGTTGTCAATATAACCTTTTATTCTCTCCTAATCTTTCCAATTTTTCCTTTTTCTTTGAGATTTTTTACCTTTTTGTACTCAGGTGGTTTGGTAACTATAATGACATTTCTTCACATAAATTCTTGCATTTCGGTGTTTGTCTTTATCACGGATGCACATCAAGATCTTTACCCTTCTACTTATTCTACAGCTCCTGCTCGCCTCTCAGTTTTAAATAAGTCAAAGGAAGTTAAATAATATTCCTAATCACTTATTGTGATCTCTTTATACCCACAGACCTACGGCTGTCAAAACTTATTGTTTAACTCTAAACATAGGAGTGTTGTGCATCAAACTAGATCTTGAAGCCCCTTTTTTCTCCTCTAAAAAGACCACAGATACACGCCCTGAAGAAGGAGCCTTTAAAGACCACCTCTTGAGCTCCGAAACGCGCGTAGGCGTTGGTCCTATGTATAAACTTTACAACCAATGATTTTAACTGTCTACACATTGTCATTGTTCTGAGTTGCAGATTTATTGTTGTTAATTGTGTGTCATATATGTTGTACATATGATTTTCTATTTTTGACCTGGTTGTACAATTAATCATAGATTGTGCTTCAATAGTTTGATGTGAACCATATTATATGTATTATAATTTAGTATGAAAATTGTTTAAAAAAATGATAAATTTATATAAAAAAAATGACAAAAGCCATTAATAAATGAAATATTATAGTTTTATATACCGTTGACTGTAGGTATTATTTTATTATATGGACATATTGCCTTTAATTTAAATCATACAGTGTAGGAAGTTTTGTTTCTCATTGGTCTTTCTCCCTGAAGTCTTCCTCGCTTATCAATATACTCAGGGTCCCTCTTTTGTTACTGATTGGGAATCCATCCTTGCCCAAGGCCTTGTCGTAAGACAGCTTGGAGATGGCCTCTGCAATTTCTTCCTTACTAATATCCCCTGCTAAGAGCTCCCTACCCTTATCCGTCAAGCGTGGAAGGTCGACTCCTTTGAGGAACGTGCATACCCGTTCCGTGCTGGCCAGTGCCTCCGGGTTGGAAAGCTGTACATAAAATGATGCAAATTCGTTGACGATGTCCTGGGGTGGAGTAAGGATATCCCGTTCGCAGATCAGATAGCGGAAATGGTCATTGTAGCCTCCCATTGCCTCACTTGTGCCGCTAATAGTGGTACCGCTTTTTCCCCCTTTTCTTAATGCCTCCTTTTCAGACCTTGAAGAGTGTATTCAGCTTTGGAGGTGAAGAGGCCATTAAGGGCCATACGGGATTGTTTAGATGGCAGTGGTTGGGTACAGAGGGGTGGGTGGAGTAGAGGCGGGTGAGGGAGGCAATGTGACCCTCCAGCTCAATCCAGTGAAGGGACGCCTGTTTGTTGGCCACGGCTGCCTCTCTCATCAGCTGCCTACGAATGGTTGTCTTCATGGCCGCCCATATTATCCTGTGGGAGTCTACAGAGGTCTTGTTGTCTGCCAGGGAAGCGGATAGGTGGGCCCCTAACTGGGTCTTGCCCTGAGGTGAGCGGTATTGATGCACATTAAGGGGCCACGGTGTGCGACCCAGGGAGGTCAAACCCATGTCGAGGTACAGCAGGACCAGTGAGTGGTCGGAGAGAGCAGCCTCCAAGATACGGGAGTAACTGACAAGCGCCACCGCAGAGTGAAAAACTAGGAAGTAGTCCAGTCTGGATTGGGTACCGTGGACTGAGGACAGGAAAGTGTATTCCCTGTCTGTCGGGTGGGAAAGGCGACAATGATCCACAAGGCTGTGGTCCAAGGTGATATCTCCTAGCAGGGCCTCGTCCTGTCTAGCACTACATCTCGGGCCAGATTCCAGTAGCCTCCTATGATATATCGAGACGCTCCAATCTCGACGAGCAGGCAGTTCAGGTGAAGGAAGAAGGAGCATTTGGCCCCTGTTGGGACATACACTGAGCCCACGCATAGGGATCTGTCTACCACTCTCATTTTGGCAAATGTGTATCTGCCATCCTGGTCAGATCATGTTTTCATGACTGTGATGGGCAGTTATTTACGGAGAAGTATCACCACTCTGCATGCAGCAGAGGCTGCTGCAAGTAAGAGCGGTGGGGCGGTGGGGCTGGTTGGGGGGGATTTCGATTGACGGCCACGAGGGAATTTTTTTTATTTATTTAATTTTCCCTTGTGGTTGTCTCCCCCCAGCCGGCCCCACTGCTCTTACCTGCAGCGGCTGTGGCTGTGCTGTCAACATGTTCGCTGTTGACCACCCTCAGCAGCGGCTGGCACCGAGACGATGCTGTGGATCACTCTGCCCATTCAGTTGCAATGTAGCTTGTCAGATTCTAGGGCATCCAGATGCATTTCCTGTAGGAGGGCCACATCCACTTTCTTTGTTTAGAGATAGGAGAGACCTTCTTCTGTTTGATGTAATGTGTGAGGCCATTCACATTCCATGAGAGGACGCGTAGAGGATTGTGGGTGTGAAGGACAGGTGCGGTCGGGGGGGTCTGTGGGGGCATCTAGCTAATTGCATGGGGGAGTAGGGAGGGGGCACCAGGTTATGTGAAGGAGTGAAATAGGGGTGTGCCGGGTTGCAGAAACTGTATAGGGAGGAGGGTGATATGGGCAGGCGGGGGGCTGGGGTAGGGGCAAGCAAGGGAACAGGTAGGTTAAGGAGGGTAAGGATGGGTACGGGGACCAGACAAAGGTTTGGAAGGGGTCAAGCGGGGAGGGAGAAGGGGAGAAGGTAAGGGAGGGAGGGAAGGAATAGAGGGAAGGATATGAAATGAGGGGGTATAAGGGAGAAGGCGAGAGGGAAGGGGAGCGGGGTGTGAACGGGCAGTGGTGGCGGTCACGTAGGTAGAGAGACTACCGGTAGGCGCCAGGCAGTGCTGAGCATGGGTGGGCAAGGATCACCAAGGGATGCATCAGAAGGGGGTCCAAGGGAGAAGAGGGTATCAGTAAGAGAGAGGGTAGTAGACTGTGGGCAAGGGACGTGTGGCTAGGGACGCTGGACTGTATGCTGCAGGTCTAACCTTGCAGTCTGTGATGCACTGTGTGGGGCCTTCGGGGGGCAGGGCTGACCAGAAGGCACACAAGTGTGCCATTGAAATCGTGAATGAGACTGCTGTCACATTCGTGTGAGGGGAAGAAAGTAAGCTCTGGAGACCTGCAGAAGGAGTAGGGGTTGTGGGGCACCTTCGAGTGTGCTGCAAAGAGGGAGAAGAAGGGCAGGAAGGGGCTGGGTGGATGGATGACCTGGAATTTGAGGGCCCTTTCAAGTGGCTGGGGGCCCTGTGCTCTTACCTGGGGCCGGTCAGCACCCATGCTGGTGCAGTGATTTGGTGAGGGAGGGTCAAGGTGGAAGGGAGGGTGGATGGAGTCAGAGCCTCGTCAGAGGGCATGAGGGCAGGAGGCCTATGACTGTGCCCCTGGAGGCCCCTTAGTGTGGGCCTGGGCGAGGTTATGGGCACCTCAGTGGGAGAGGGTGGGCATAGGACTTTAGAAAGAAGAAGGGAAGAAGGGATGCGGCTACACCTTTGGTGGTCACGAATAGGACCAGGCATATAAAGAAGAGACACATCACCCAGTTCTACAATGTCTAGGGAGTGTGTCAGCAGCCTTGCACGAGGTCACAATCATTGCAGTCTCACGGGGGCACAGAGCTGCGAGAGACAATGATGCATGAAGGGATGGGTCAAAGAAAGCACAGCATATAACTAGCCGCGGGCCCCTGATGCTGTGCACCAATGCCCGGCGGTCACACGAAGTATCATCAGGGGGGGTCCCGGAGTATGTCAACCCACAGAGCGCAAAGCACATTGCAAATAAAATACCTACACACAGCAATCAAACAATGAGAAGATAAACATTGAAGTAGACAAAGAAACAGTCTATGAATGAAGTAAGCCGATACTCAGCCATCCGTCTTCTGCATTGGGTCTCAGTACTCCCACCGTAGTACTCCTGGCACGCCAAAGTGGGCTCAGCTTATCAGACTTGAAGGTGTGCTCTCTGTGGTAGAAGCAGGTTTCATGGAGGAGCATAACTTGTCTCTGTCATGCTCCTGTGTGAGTGTGACTGCCGCCTGAAGAGCCTGGATCCTGTCACCCAGGGAGCAGGCCACCCTGTCATGGTCCCTGCCTCTGTGTCAAGATCCTCCTGAGTTCTGCCGGAACCTGCTGGAGGGGGCCGGAAGGGAGGGTGATGGCAGGGTGTAGCTGTCTTGAGGGGCAGAGGAGACATCGTCCATCTCCTGGAATAGTGAGTTCTTCCAGGAAGTGTCGTAGATCCTGTCGGTTGAAAAATTCCTTTGAGATGCCATCCTTGGTGATCCGGAGGCATGTGGGTGTGAAGAGGCCATATTTAATGTCCAGTTACCAGAGGAGGGGCCTAAGGAAGAAGAAGGCCTTGCGGCATTTGTTGGTTTCCTTGGAAAAGTTTGCTGCTATTCGGATGTTATGCCCCTCAAATGTGCACTGGCCATGGGTGCGGGCTACTGTTATCAGTTGTCGAGCTTGTTTGTGGCATAGGAAGCAGGCTATAAGAGGTTGTGGGTGCGCGGACGCGGCCTGTCGGGGCAGATCTACACGATGGGCCCTCTGCATCTCAAAGGGGGGGGGGGTCAAAAAGCATACCTGTGAGTTTTCGGAAGCGTGGCCTCGAGAAAAGATTTGAAGTCAGGACCTTCCACACTCTCTGGAAATCCGAAGAAGTGGATGTTGTCTTGGCAGCTCCTGTCTTCCAAGTCTATGACTTTGCTTCAAAGAAACAAGAGTTCTTGGTCCTGTTCCGGTACGGTGTTGAGGTGGTCCTCCAACATGGAAACGCGCTAGGCCAGACCATCCATGCAGTTCTGGAAACCGGCTATATCTGCATGGATAGACTTGGTCTCAGTGGCCAGGGTAGAGATAGTTGCCTTCATGCCCTCCAGCCATCGGCCCACAGCTGAGATTCCCTGCAGGATTCGTTTCATGGTGGTGTCCGGTGTGGCAGCCATGGCAGGTAGAGAATAACCGGGCTCAGACAAGGTTGCGTTCTGGGGCTGTTTGTGGTGCGGCCCTGGTTAAGGGCTTCTGTGAAGAGGAGATGTTGTGCAGGCTTTCCCGTCATCTTGCCAGCAGACATCCCCAGGCCACACGTAGTGTCCGCAAGTCAGGGAGGAAAGCCTAAGCTGTCCCTGTTACAATCTCGGCACCGGTGTCCAGTGGTGGGATGAAGCGTGCCCTGAAATGCAACGAGGTCATGAGCCCACAGGATTCACATGGACCCTGGGTCCCAGGTTTGAGCGCCACTGCCCAAGCTGCAGATATGGATGGAGCCTATGACTGGTAGGCGCAGTTAGGGTCAGGAGCTCAGGTGTAGCAGATCTGCTGCATAGTAAGACAGGGTGTAATCAGGTCGTGTTCCAAGGGTCGGGGTAAGGGGCCAAGCACAGGGGCTGCTGGGGTCCGGTGCGCCACTCGGGAGCAGGTCCCAGTCAGGGATTTCAAATCAGCCCTGGCAATTATGTCTGACCGGCCCTGGTGGGGGTGGGAAGGGAGCTAGCAGGAGCACTGCTGCTGTGCTTTTGTTACAAAGGGCCGATTTTGCAGCACTGCTGCAAAACTGGCTCCCAGTAGCTAAAACAGCCCCCAATGGTCCAAAACCGGCCCCCACCCTTCAGGCCCACCAGGGAAATGCCCGGTGCCTGCTATGTCCAGTCCAGCCCTGGTCCCAGTAGTTCTGTGGGCCGTCGGCCTGTAGGATGCCTAGGTATATTTGACAGTGTCTGGGTCGGGGCCCTGTGGCTATTGGCAGGGGGGCAGTGATCCAGAGGAGGAGGGGAAAGACCGTTGGGTGTGTTGCCCTGTTGCAGGTGGACCATGGCCCCTCTGCACCGCACAGACCCACCAGGAATTGAGCCTCAGTGATTGTAGGGGCAGCAGGCCCTGATAGCGCCTGTTAGCATTGGTGCCTTAGTAGTTGAGGCAGCGGTATCGGTAGGCCCGATGATGGGGCCTCCCTGTGTTGGTGATGTGCGTGGTGGGGGGTGCAGGGAGGTGGGGGTTGAAGGCCACAGGCCCTCGGCAGTGGTGGATGGTGGGCGGGCACCGTGAGTGCACAACCCCGCTGCAGGTTAATTGATCCGGGCAGTGTGGCTCACCGAATGTGCAGTCACTTGTGCTGTGATGGGCCCTCCTAAGAGCGGGCCACAAAACCGTTGTGATTGCGTGTCCGATGGCATCACTTCCTCCTTCAATTCAAGAGAGGAGAGGGCGTGCTTGTAACTGGAGCCCCGTGTTGTGGGTGGGGGTCATGGTGGGGGGGAGCAAGCTCAGGCCCCGAACGGTCCACACGAGAGGTATTGGGAGAGAAGAGTCTGCCACTGCGGGACGCCCCACTGTTAGTGATTGGGGCAGGCGTCTCTCCCCACTTGGGGCCACGGCTGCATATCTCTCTGCAGGCACTTCCCGCGTACTTCCGTGCAAGGCCAGCAAGAAGACTCCTACCAGGCTCATTGCACTAGCGTCCTGGTCCGCGGCTTGTCTGCAGGGCAGGGAGGCATAATACAAAGCCACTGCGATGTCGTAGATGCCACTGCTGCTGTCCGGGGCCCGTCTCAGCATGGAGCTCAGGCGTTAAGGGGCCATCTCTGTCCGTGGCCAGACCACGCCCTACAACAGTAACACTTAAGACTGTTTGACGGCATCAAGCAAACCTTTAACTTAGGCCCCATTCTGAATCAGGGTATCTGCTGACATGAGGAACCTTCATTGCTATCCAGGGGATGTCAAAGTCATGGGCAACTCTGAATGTATACTTTGAATATGGGAAGATGGTTAAAGTTTCCTGAATTATGATGGGTGGGGCTATGAATTCAGCTGTATGTGCAGAGTGTACTTGAGTTAAAAATCTCCTTCTGGGAAACATCAATTATAGTACAAACAGTTCATACAGCAACCAGGATTCTTACATTGTTTCTGAGGTACAGGCTATTAACCTAAAATACAAGACAATAATTATGCAAAGGCATGTCAGATAGATCAGTTTGGTGTTTGGTTCGATGGTCAGTGGTCAGCAGAAGCTCGTGCAGTTCCACTTCAATGGCATTTGGGAACAGTGAAGCAGGGTTCAACATCGGATATCATATCAGTGTGACATGAGAAGCAGATAACAACAGTATTTCATTTCAAGAAAACCCGTAATAGAAATGTGCTGGGATTTCATAGAAAATAAAAGTGCAGTCACAGCATGATGTACAGCAATAGATTATGGTGAGCCAAGTACAATATTTTGAGACACTTCAGCCAGGTAGGTTAGAGTCACGACCATGCGCAAGCATGGAGGCGCCTGCTGCTACAGCATCAAGAACAGAAGAATAATATGCAATAAGTTTCTTTTGGTCACCATAATCTTGTATTAACCCTTCAAAGTTTAGTATAATTGGGCTAGCCTAAATCAGTTTGTTTTAAAGATAAAACAGATTGTTCTGCTTCCTTGGAACCACAAAAGGAGGTTAGGAGTATCTTCATAAATTATTGCAAAGATTTGACAATACTGGCTGGTAGCTTCTGTATGGCTTTGAGGAGATCAGTGTACATGTATATTTCTCCAGCTGAAATGTCATGACCAAAACATCAAACATTGGGTGAACAGAATTGCAATTATTCGTTAGATGCCTTGGGCCTTTGCCTAGCTGATTCAGTGAGCAGATAGAGTGAATCCACCTAGCATTGATCCAATTCAGAAGCAACCAACAAATTGTCCACATTTTGAACTAGCGTGGACTTTCCTAGGGAGATCTAGGTGTTGTGTGTGGTAGGGCTTGCCTGCTAATATGAACACATTAAATATAAAACAGACCTCATTGTACACCAACAAAAAGAACACTAGCTCTTTAGAGTGTGTATGAAGAAGACTTAGGGCCTAGTGAACTAATACTCTGAATGGTGATGCTAGCTAACAGAGTGTACAAGACTGTCATACTATTTTAGATGCAGACACCTGTCTGTTCTCCTTTTCTTTGATGGGGTGCAACATGCCTTATCCCCTTGGGGCTAAGAAGATCTCACCAGTTGTGACCCCTAAAGTAGGAAGGATCCCAATACCAGAGTCTATATTCCTCTTAAACACGTGTGAAAAGATGGAAGTCCACGCCCTATTTCTCGGTGGAAGCTTATACCATGTTTGTTGGGACCCTGTAAGTTTGAACAAATAAAAGGAAATGGCTATCGGGGTATATGGAATAAAGAAGAAGAAAGAGCATCAATTGACAACAATAAAGCAAGTGGCTTTTGCAAGAAAACATGACAAAATAATAATAACATGAAAAAAAGTAATATAACAGCGTTGATAGCATGTACGTCTTGATAAGTGTTTTTATCAGGCTTCTTGATAGGTAGAATTTTGGTGTTACAAACACTTATAGATGGTGCCAAAGTCTTTTATTTGATTAAAGCAGCAATAACTGGGTGGATTTGTGTTTCTGCCTTAGGAGCAGTGGGCACTATGGTATTTGAAGACACTTTGTCATTGGATTCAGTCTACTCATTAGGGGTTCAGGGTTTAAAACACACACCCCATTGTTAGCATATTGAGACCACAACGTCGATAGGACTTGTTCTAGCACATCAGACATAGGGGCATATTTACAAGCCCACAGCGCCACCAGAGAGACTCTTCTTTTGACACTCTGGTTGCGCAGCACCATTTTCCTTATTTACAAGGTGGAGCTTAGCCACTTTGCATGGCTCAACACCACCTTGTAAATATTTCCCTTTCTGCCACAGTTCTCTGTGGCAAAGGGGAGTGCAATAGGTGTCGCTGTGGGCGTTCCACCGCAACACCCATTGCTTTTTGACGCTGCCCCAGATTCACAAGGGCTTTTACTTAAGTGATCGAAACGTTGACTGTAGATACATATCCTATTTGCACAGTTTATTCATTTGTAAGAGGCTGTGCTGTTCTTGTTTTGGATACTAATTTTAACAGTAACCGATATTATCATGTGTGTATCATCTAAAAGCGAGCACCAAGCACGTTTTGTCACCTTCCCCCATTGCACCATTGTTAATAAGTTGGATTTTCCTTTTTCATTATTGATTATTTTGTTACAAATAAACAAACATTTGGTATTTAAGATTGCTGATACTGTGTGTCTAGGGACCAGTGTTTTATATACTGCGGCTACCCAAGGTCCCCGACGACTCTCAGGTTCCCTTATTTCTTATTACTACCTTACATAGCCAAAAATCACAACCAGACTTTACATTTCCTAAAATGCTAAAAGCGGCAGCACATTCTACCTGATAAGTGAGCTGAACTCTGTTCCTCTCTCCACCCAAGCTCCCCACAGAGAATTCTCTGCTGTACCTTTGGTGCCTGGGGCTTCTCAGGATTAGTCCAGTCCAGCTTCTCTCACTGCTTTCAGTAAGTGCAGGCGTTTTTGGCTGGCATTCCAGGCTTTGTCAAAAAAATCCCCAATTGAAGTCTGAAACGGTTTATTTACAACATAAAACCTAATGGTCTGTGGACCACGAGCAAACTGGGCATTTCCTCCCAGAACTGGTTATAGAGCAAGCTCTTTGTGCAATGGCATGATGTAAATTGTTACAGTTCACTAGTTTAATTCTTTCAAAAAACACAAGCAGGTGTCTAGCCTGAGTTCATGAGAACAAATGAAATGACCTTCAAATAGTAACAAAATATCCACAGATTAAGGCCTTGCAAGCTAGTCTGTGTTTTCACACCTCTGGAGCCAAGAGGTGTAAACAGCTCAGAGTGGAGATTCTGTGTGGTCAGTGGTAGCATGAGCAAGAAAACATGGCAGAAGCAAGTTACACTTTCAATAATGCAGGTAAATACGATTTTACGCTTCTACAGCGACATATATTCTGGCCCACATAGGTGGAGTTAATGTTGCATCAAAAGAATGTACCTCGAAGCCATTTTATTTGTATTGCAGCGAGTACTTTCAGTGTTTTATGTAACGGGGCTGGGTGATATGGTCTAGTGTTTTTTTTGTCATTTTATTGCATTTTGGAGACACTCAAACAACACCTTACACTACATTGCGGTAACAGTAACTTGCCCCGGTGCTCTGCTAAGGGCTCTACGCTGTAACACTACACTGCATCCTTGAGGCGATAACACAAAAACCTGTATCCGTATGCCACTCCCCGCACACAATCCTGCATCTTTGGATTTTAACTCACTGCATTGTAATACAGGAGAGCTGCCGCACCACACTCCAGTGCATCCTCAAGCCAATAACCACAACAGTGCGCTGCATCCTCGGGGCATGAAACCAACTCAGTGAATCATAGGTGTCCTAACTCTCCAAACATGTCCATTGGGGACAGTGGTGGCTGGCAGGGAACGGGGCTGGCGAGGTGGGTGGGAAGGTGGGACACAATATAAATACAAATCCCACTTACCTTCTTACCGCCGCTGTCTCTCCTCAGCTTTGCTTCCTGAGGAGTCTTCGAACTACACAGGCTCCCCTAAGCCAATCACAACGTTGCAATGCAGCGCCGTGATTGGTCTGAGCGCCATGGTTCCCGCTCAGACGGGGACTAGGAGCCTGTCCATGTCCCCAACAGGCTGGGCATTACAGCCTGGTGGGGAACAAGCAAAGTGAGAAAGACTGTTTGCCCATCCCAAGATGGCCGGCCAAACCCCCTGTGACCCCAGCCCTGCCGCATCCTAACCCAGTCCCGGAGCTCTGAAAAATAACATGATAATAACAAAATAATTATCATTTTATTTTTCCTTTTTTCTGCTCTGAGAGCAGTGGAGCGACACTCCTCCGCCTTATCAGAGGAGCTTCCCCTGATTGGGGTCACAAACCCACCATAATGCATTGCCTCCTACAGGCACTAAACCAATGCAATGCACCATATGGCACTGTACTAAAGGACAGTAACCCGTCACAAACCTCGGAGTCATGGATCCTAATAGTCTGCAATGCCCTATGTCTTAGAAACACTGAGATTTTCATGATGGGCTCTGCAGAATGACTGTTGGGTAAGACTGCACCTGAGAATCCCCATATCATGCAGTGTAACACTGGGTTGCTCAATTCCTGCAGTGTTACTAGTGTGACCCTTTGGAATAGAATATAAATGAAGAAATCAGTGTCTCTTCACTGGTTCCTTCGCGGTTTTTCTCAGTTGTGCGCTGTTATCTCTGCATACATTTCACCAGGTTTGTCCCTGGTGAGATATGCATGTGTGAAAGCAAAAAGATGTGATGTTCCACAAAGCTTGCAATTTAGATTCAGATGGTAACTGCAGTGCACACCCAAATCAGAATTACATAGATACAAAAAATGTGGCCACTGACCCACTATGCATGCGATGAACACTAACCCACCATGCTTCACTGCCCTCAACATACTATCTGTCCACTTTGCAGTGCATTTTAGAGAGACTAGCTCATGAGACTGTACGTTAGGCATACTATCTCACCGGACTATAGAATATCCTGGGGACACACACCACCACATGGTAATGCTGCCTAGGAGAAGCTTCCCATTGTAGTACATTGCACCTTGAGGGATCTGAAGCACTTGAATGCACTCCATTGCAGTAACACCAACCCATAATCCTGCAAATCAACACCACACACATTGTGCTGTACTCTAGAGACACCCAGGAACCAACTCCATGACGATCTGAGGGATACTGCCAAGATGCAGCCATCATTAAGTCCCAATGCATGATTGGTTCTTAAATTTTGACCATGAACTCTGCCTCCTTTATTAAGTAGAGATCATAGAAACATACAACCAAAAAGCATAGGAGACCTCTTGGACAGTAAATGATCACCTTTCTTTTCGAGTCCTGAGAGACAAGCGCAGTGGATAGGTTTCTAGCTTTGTCCCCCTTTTAGTTAGTAGTCTTGTTCAGTCTTTGTCTCGGTCCCTTTTATCACACTGCTCCATTTCCACACAACACCTTGTTGTTGTGAACTTTAAAATGTATTTTTCGCCTGCCACCATTATGTATGGTGCTGAAGCACTTGCGCGGAAGGCTTTCCATACTACGTCATGTATGGTGTGTGGTTGGGAGTTGTCCTTGCTTTCATACTTTGTGGCAAGTTTTTCTGTGTTGTGTGTGGTGACCATCAAGGCGCGTTGTCATGTTCTGGAACGCAGCACTCAGTGGCTTAGAGGTGTGAGAGATAGACGCACAATTTATAGTTCGTAATATGCTGCCAGCCTTAACCAAGTTTAGGACAACGTTTCTGATAAATTGGTGCTCTGAAAATAAGAAACTATTCATAGAATGATGTTAGAAAATTGAAACTTTGGTTTGGACCTGTATTAGGACCAGTTATACCACACAGCTCTAGCAGAGGTCAGTTTAGAATTAAATGCATCTATTTATAGAATCAGATATGGCAGTAAGCGTAATACAGCCCTCAGGTGCGGCAGAAAAACGACGTTAACTGTAAAACAGTATGTTGCCAGCATAATTTGTAGAAAAATAAAACAAGAAACGCAAGTTCCCAAAATGTTTCCTAGGAGTCTCCTGCCTGCACTGGGGATGTCAGCGTGGCACCTGCCCTCTGCCTAGTTTCATTCCACTTTGTGCTTCTTTCTACCACCACCTAGACTTCCAGTCTCTTTATCTCACTCTAACAGGTTCTTTTTTTTTTATCTCTGCTTTCGCCCTTTCACTGTTTTCCTTTATTTCTCTTTCTTTTTCTTTCTCCCGCTCCTGCTTTTCTCTCACTCTTGATCTTGGTCACAGTCTGATAATGAGAAAGAAGTTCCAGTCCTCCACACTGAGTACTAGTGCTCACCACCGGCACAAATTAAGCACTCCGTCTTACAGAATCATTCTCTTCAGGCGTCTGATGTTAGGTGTTCCCTCAGTTAACTGTTTCAAGAATCCCTTTCGAGCACCTCTCATCTTTGCCGCCCACATTTACACAGAAAACACAAGCTTATCAGATACTCCCTCAGAGAACAGAATGTTCAGAAATATAAACAAATTCTTTCTTTGCAAAACATTATTTTAGTATCCAAGGTGCAAACGTGTTGTTGCGTGCCGTTATGGAACGTCCAGGCTACCCTGGCACCCACGTTCAGCGTCTAAACCAGCGGTTTTAACAAAATGTAATGCTGTGCCCCCAGTAACAAACTTAAATTAATGGAGCCCCCCCTTCAGAATGTTTCACAATTATTCTATTAAATTGCCAATGTTTAAATATGTCTCGACTTCTTTAAAAACAAGACGTATTTCAACATTGCAGTTAAATTCTGTTACTGTTTTTAAAATGCAACCACATACATTATTGCCAAACATACTACTCTGGTACGGCAAGCCGTACTAAAGTGTTAAAGTGTCCACGGTGCGCTTATTAGTAATGAAGGTGTTTTTTTTTTAAGAATATTTGGAGTCCGTTCCCTTTTGACACCTTCACCTTCACAGCTAGGATATAAATGAGAAAAGATGTTAGTGATGGCCCATTACAGTGCGGCTTACTGACGCTTATTTTTTTCCCCTGCTTGAAGCAAAGCACTGCTATAATGCTTCTTTTGGTCAAAGCCTGCCCCCCTCCCTCCCCCGATCCCTTTAGGCCCCCTAGGGTGGACCCCCCTTTAGTTTGAAGACCCCTGGTCTAAAGTATTCAACGACTACTTCAAATCCCAATTCACTCATTTGCTGTAAAGTAAATGGATTAACAAAAACAGTGCAGAGTCCTTGGCTATACACCGCGGGGCCCAATACTAGGTTTCTGTTCATCTGGATGGGGCCGGTAACAACACTTACCAGGTCCCATTGGAATTGCAAGGTCAGCGCTGTGGATTCTGTTTGATGTAATCTCTGTGGCAAGAATGAGGATTTACTGGCATATTCGGACCCTGGATTATCAATTCCCCAGTAATTCCTCATTTCTTGTTGGATTGCCAGGGTTAACCAATACAGCTGGTAACTATGGTGAGGGAGGGGTTACTGTGTGTCTATCCAGAGCACTTGTAATAAGGTCTCAGGCATCATCTCATGAAAACAGTACTCATTTCTATGTGTTGTCTTGCCAGCCCATATCAGAATGAACTCTGTAACTCCTACTCCTAGGTGCAACAAAATGGTGTTTCTTGAAGATGGTCTTGAGTTCTGCAACTATCCAAAATAAAACTCCTTTGTGTCCTCTGTTTTTTACACAGTTTATAGGTATTTGTGCTCTTCCTGTCCTCCAGCAATTAGGGCAACACAGAAAGCAAACATCATTACTCTTGCTGCTGATGTACACTACTATCTGACCAGCTATGATACTATGCATACTGTTAAATGACAAGTAATTGTATGGAGGATGGATTACCAGCTGGTGCATAGTGTGAGAAGTAGGCCTCGTATATGCTGTTCACTAATTAAAGTGGGCACCTTACACCAGTCCAAATGACCCTTATGGTGATTAGGTCAAAGATAACCTTTATAGAAAGCTATCCTAGTGGTAGCTATGGAGAGCAACCTTCAGGCTAAGTCTAGAAGGATTGTAAAGCAGCTTGTTTTACCTGAACAGAACCTCCTGAGTGATCAAATGAAAGGAGAACCACACAAGTGTTATAAAAAAAATATCTATTTATTACTAAACACTCTCTACTAATCTCTATACGAGATTAGAACATAAAGCACACAATACAAATCGCAAATGTGGGGCAACAACAGAGGATTTAGGATGGACCCGTCTGCGGGGTCCATTGAGGACTTAATCCAACAGGATATTATGTGTGTGCATCCATTCATGGACATTGCCGAAAACTACAATCTCCATCATGCACAGGGTCATAAGAGCGGCCCATACGGGGGCGTGTAATATTCAAATGTGAATGGAATTGGCATATGCACACATCCGTTCTGTTAAAGCCTCTGAGGAGAAGTTAAGGAACTTCGAAACGCGCCAGGTAGTCCTATACAGAATGGCTGTTTCAAGTACTGCAGAAGGAATCCGTCCGTACCAATTAAAGGCTGTTGTCTTGTTCCTGAAGCCCGAGTGCTGCTCGACTGGTGGACAACCTTGGAGCTGAATCTTTAACGCTGCCGTCCTGCAGCGGAGTTAGCACCACCCCACGATTTGAGGGGGCCACGCGATTTGGTATTGACCGATTCGCAAATGTGGGGCAACAACAGCCGATTTAGGACGGACCCGTCTGCAGGGTCCATTGAGGGCTTAATCCAACAGGATATTATGTGTGTGCATCTATTCATGGACATTGCCGAAAACTACAATCCCCATCATGCACAGTCTCATAAGAGCGGCCCATGCGAAGGCGTGTAATATTCAAATGGGATTGGCATATGCACACATCCGTTCCGTTAAAGCCTCTGAGGAGAAGTTGAGGAACTTCGAAACGCGTCAGGCAGTCCTATACGGAACAGCTGTTTCAAGTACTGTAGGAGGAATCCGTCCGTACCAATTAAAGGCTGTTGTCTTGCTGCTGTTGCCAGAGTGCTGCTCGACTGGTGGACAACCTTGGAGCTGAATCTTTAACATGGCCGTCCTGCTGCGGAGTTAGCACCACCCCACGATTCGAGGGGGCCACGCGATTTGGTATTGACCGAATCGCAAATGTGGGGCAAGAACAGAGGATTTAGGACAGACCCATCTGCGGGATCCATTGAGGACTCAATCCAACAGGATATTATGTGTGTGCATCTATTCATGGACATTGCCGAAAACTACAATCCCCATCATGCACAGTCTCATAAGAGCGGCCCATGCGAGGGCGTGTAATATTCAAATGGGATTAGCATATACACACATTCGTTCTGTTAAAGCCCCTGAGTAGAAGTTGAGGAACTTCGAAACGCGTCAGGCAGTCCTATACGGAACGGCTGTTTCAAGTACTGCAGGAGGAATCCGTCCGTACCCATTAAAGGCTGTTGTCTTGCTGCTGTTGCCCGGATGCTGCTCGACTGGTGGACAGCCTTGGAGCTGGATACTAAAAAATTGGTATAGCAACAACAACTTCAATAGACACAGTGCTTAGAGCAAGTAGAATCACTGGGACCCCAAGGAACCACCCTAAGGAGTGACACAGGGAGCCCACGGAGGATGGGTGCAGTGTGGGAACACAGACGCGTGCTCCATACAACTCTATGGGAAAGTCGCGGTTAGAAAATTACAGTTTAAGGACACTTCGGCGAGGACTTCAAGCAAACCCTTTTGGAACATAGAAGGTTCTAAGGCCAGCACCCTTGTGAGTACGAAGGTACCCGTGTTACCTTTTCAGAGGAGTCAGGTGCATAGGGGTCAAGTGGTGTCGGAAACCCTCGTCGTTTTCAATGGCGTGAGGCAAAGAAGTGCTGCTGCCGAGAAGATGAAAAGTTGCTGGTGGAATCCAAGCCTGGATCCAAGATGAGAAGAACCTGAAAGCAGAGGGGACAGAGTCTGGGTCACTTCAGAGTGACCAGGGGCTCGATAGACGAATGCCCACCGATGTCGGGTGCTTCAGGTGTGAAGATAGGATGCAGCCACGGGGACCAGGAGACGTCGACGATGACCAAAGTCCAGAGGTGAGCTGTCCCACGAAGGATGTCGAATGCTGAAGGGGTCAGTGTCCGGATTGAACACCAACACGCCTTGGCCAAAACAACCCATGCGAGCAGAGGAATCAGGTTACTGTGTGAACCAGCAAGGTCCAGGAGGCTCTCCAAGCTATGGGGAGTCAGGGCACATCTGGAGCAACCAGGGAAGCCCAAGGAAAATCAAAGTGACCCTCGCCAGGACCCACAGGCCAATGGACCAGGGATCGCGTTGGGGCCTTGAGCGCAATCACAAAGCACCAGCCCACAGAGCACTCATGGAGTGGAGGCCGGAGATCTTTGGTGGAAATGCTGCTCGGGTCGGGACTTCACATAGTCCAAAGCACAGCCTCAAGGATCACCAAAAAGCATATGCTGCTGCACAGTACATAGGGTTTGGTTTGCACGGTCCCCACGAGGGATACTGGTCTCAGGATTGCTGAGAGAGCAGATCGACCTCAGGGACGCTCAGGAACCCACCTTCCGTGTTGCAGAAATCTTCGGAGTCCTCAGGAGCTCGGGAGATGCAAACCGGTCAGATGCGTTTAGGTGCCTGCTGCTGCAGGGTAGTAACTCCTTTACTCCAAGGGAGATTCTTCTGTCATCCAGCGAAGTGTAGACCGTCAAAGTACTTGGTTTCTGTTGCAGAGATTAGTCCAGGTAAAATCCAAAGTCCTGCAAACAGTTTCCCACTTTATACCCAGGGAAGGGGTTGGACTGACTCTGGGGACCCTCCCAGGGGAGGGGCAGGACAGAGGGGTGGCTACACCCATGTCCTTTGTCCAGTTTCGCACCAGAGCAGGAGCAAATGGCTCCTGGGACTGGTTTGAGCTGGACAATGCCTGGGGACACCAAATTTGTCCCCAGTGCAGACTTTCTGGCACTCTCAGAGTGCACCCACCCCACCGCATTACAATAAAGCCTGTCTGGGAGGTGGTCACGCCTCCCTGTGACAGGAAACCTATTGTCAGGCCTTCCTCTGCTCGAGCTTGGCTCAGCAGCAAGAGGGCAGACTCGTGCCTGTGGCTGGCAGCATCTATTTTGTGATGCTCAGGTCAAGAAAGCTGGTACTGGGTATACCGGCGTTTCGCATAAGTCCCTCTAGGAGGGTGGAATAATACCTCCCCCACCAGTAGCTGGCGACAAGGTATGATTCCAAGGTGTTTGACACCAAACACAACATAATTCAAAGCAGCCGTTTTAAAGTTAGCATTTACCATGAGGTTATAATGCACTTAAGTATATATGGTTGGCTGCATCACAGACAACCCCGGAAAATAGGTTCCAAAGGCTGCAGAGGGGCCCTACTCATGCAAGCGCACCTTCTCACACAGAAATCCAGCACCCTGCCTTCAGGATTGTTAAGTCCTGCCTTAGGGGTGACTGATAGGTTTATGTGTGTAGTGATTTCGAAGAGATATAGGGACCCTATATCTAAGTAAGGGGTGCATGCACCTCCTTAAACAGGCTGCAGTAGTTGACCTGTGGTGTCAGTTTGAATGGCCTCTCAGGGATGGCACAATACATGCTTCAGCCCCTAGGTGGCCTATGGGGTACCTATGCCCTGGGTACATGGTGTACCATATACTAGGGGCTGATAAGGGTACCCCAGAACCCAATCTGGAGTGTGCCTAAAGTACATGCAATCAATTTACAGGAGAAAGCAGATAGACTGGGGTCCTGAATAGCAGCATCCCAGTCAGTCTAAGTCAAAAACAGTGATACAACAGCAACATGTCGGGGATAACCATAAGAGGCAGATTCTACTCTCCTACACAACCCACCCCCAAACATAGGGACATTAAGCTAACCTTGACCAGTTGAGTCTTTATGTTCTAAGTGGAAATACCTTGAGAGTCCATCTGCATTGGCATGGTTACTTCCAGGTCTATGTTCCACTGTATAGTCCATCCCCTGTAGGAAAATGGACCACCTCAAAAGTTTGGGTGTTTACTCTTCATCTGTTTTAGCCATAAGAGGGGCTTGTGGTCTGTCTGAACAATTAAGTGAGTGCCAAACAAGTATGGCCTCAGCTTCTTCAAGGCCCAAACCACAGCAAAGGCCTCCCTCTCAATAGCTGACCAACATTTCTCTCTGGGGGTCAGCCTTCTGCTAATGAAAGCTGCTGGCTGATCCTGACCCTCTTCATTCAGTTGTGATAACACAACCCCTACCCCCAACTCAGATGCATCAGTTTGAACAATGAATTGTTTGGAATAGTCAGGACTTTGCAGAATGGGAGCAGTGCACATGGCCTGCTTCAGGTTATCAAATGCCCTTTGACAGCTAACTGTCCACTGAACTTTCTTAGGCATTCTTTTGTAAGTTAGATCATTCAGAGGGGTCACTATAGATCCATATCCTTTGACAAACCTCCTGTAATACCTTGTCAGGCCCAAGAAAGCTCTGACCTGAGTTTGGGTAGTTGGAGCAACCCAGTCCATAATGGTCTGGATGTTGTTCTGCAATGGTTGAACCTGACCTTCACCTACAAGGTGGCCTAGGTATACAACCTTTCTCTGCCCTATCTGGCAATTGGTGGCCTTGATAGTGAGGCCTGATTTTTGCAGAGCCCCTAAAACATTTCTCAGGTGGAGCAGGTGATCCTCCCAGGTAGAGCTAAAGACAGCAATATCATCTAGATAAGCTGCACTATAGGCTTCCATGCCTGTAAGGACTTTGTTCACCCACCTTTGAAAAGTGGCAGGTGCATTCTTGAAGCCAAAGGGCATCACAACAAATTGGTAGTGCCCACTAGGGGTTGAAAATGCTGTTTTTGGTTTTGCATCCTCAGCTAATCTGATTTGCCAGTAACCAGCTGTCAGGTCAAATGTACTCAGAAACTTGGCTAAGGCCAAAGTATCTATAAGTTCATCTGCCCTGGGTATTGGATGGGCATCAGTCCTAGTGACTGCATTGAGACCCCTGTAGTCAACAGAGAACCTCATCTCTCTCTTACCACCCTGAGTGTGAGGTTTTGGTACCAAGACTACTGGACTAGCCCAAAGGCTATCTGAGGGCTCAATTACTCCCAGCTCCAACATTTTCTGGACTTCAGTCCTGATACAGTCCCTGACATGGTCAGGTTGCCTGTAAATCCTATTTTTAACAGGCAGACTGTCACCTGTGTCCACTTCATGAGTGCACCAGGTAGTCTGACTTGGAGTCAGTGAAAACATATGTCTAAACGGATTCAGGACTTGCCTACAATCAGTTTGCTGCTGGTCAGTGAGGGTGCCTGCCAAGGCTACACCATCAACTGAACCATCATCAGGGTTCTGTGAGAGCAGGTCAGGGAGTGGATCACTCTCTTCCTCCTGTCTCTCATCAGTAGCCATGAGCAAGCCCATGTCTGCCCTGTCCACATATGGCTTGAGCCTTTTCACGTGGAGCCCCCTATGGGGGCTCCTGGGAGTTCCAAGGTCCACCAGGTAGGTAACCTCTCCCTTTTGCTCAATGATAGTATGAGGTCCACTCCACTTGACTTGGAGGGCTGTTGGGGCCACAGGCTCCAACACCCATACTTTCTGTCCTGGCTGATAAACAGTCACAACAGCCTTTTGGTCATGCCAGGCCTTTTTCAATTCCTGGCTAGCCTCAAGGTTTTTGGATGCCTTCTTCATGTACTCAGCCATCCTGGAGCAGAGACCAAGTACATAGTCCACAATATCCTGTTTAAGGGGTTTGAGAGGTAACTCCCATCCCTCCTTCACTAGACATAAAGGACCCCTCACTAGATGTCCAAATAGAAGTTCAAAAGGGGTGTAATCAACCGCCTTCTGAGGAACCTCTCTGTAGGCAAAGAGAAGGCAGGGCAAAAGGATGTCCAATCTACGCCTGAGCTTTTCAGGGAGACCTTTAATCATGCCCGTGAGGGTTTTGTTGAATCTATCAACTAGACCATTGCATTGTGGGTGATAAGGGTTGGTACATTTGTAATTTACTCCACACTCCTTCCACATAGCAGTCAAGTAACCAGACATGAAGTTTGCATCTCTATCTGATACTACCTCCTTAGGAAAACTGAAAACCCACTCTGGAAAAAATTCCCAGGAGGGATCTAGCCACAACAGGAGCTGTGGTAGTCCTAAGTGGAATAGCTTCTGGATTCCTAGTGGCATGGTCCACCACCACTAGTATGAATCTGTGCCCAGATGCTGTTTGAGGATCCATGGGACCAACAGTGTCAATCCCAACCCTCTCAAAAGGAACTCCCACCACAGATAGTGGTATCAGGAGGGCCTTTGTAGTACCACCTGCTTTACCACTGGCTTGGCAAGTGACACAGGAGCGACAAAACTCCTTTGTGTCCTCTGACATATGAGGCCAATGAAAGTAGTGAGTAACAAGTCTGTCCCAGGTCTTGTCTTGGCCTAAGTGTTCTGCTAATGGGATATCATGTGCCAGTGTCAATAGGAAGGCCCTAAACTTCAGAGGTATAACCATCCTCCTGGTGGCACCAGGTTTGGGGTCGCTACCCTCTGAGTATAAGAGTCCATCATCCCAGTAGATCCTGTGAGACCCACTGGCACTCCCAGCAGCCTCGGCAGCAGCTTGCTGTCTGAGGGGTTCAATAGAGGGGCAGCTCTGCTGCTCCTGGCTCAGATCTGCCCTGGAAGTGCCCCCTGTCCCCAAGAACTCAACCTGACCAGGATCAAGTTCCTCTGAGACAGTTCCCTCTTCAGGACTAAGATCATCTCCCCCAAGAGACTGATCTGTATTCTGAGGCAGGGGGAAGACACTGCCTTAACCCTACTGCTCCTTCTCTTGGAAGGCACCTGGTCCATTATTCCAGGATCCAGAGCCTGTTCAGTGGAGGACATTTTTTTCTGTGACCTAGTCATGGCAAACACATCTGCAGGGATGCCAGCATTTCTGCATGTGTCCTGAGCTCCACTTCAGCCCATGCTGAAGTCTCCAAATCATTGCCCAATAAGCATTCTACAGGGAGGTCTGCACTTACCACAACCTTCTTAAGGCCAGTTACCCCTCCCCATGTGAAATTCACAACTGCCAAGGAATGGTCTGTCCTGACATTGTTTGCAATGGTCACTTGGTACATCTCACCAAGTATGATCTGGTCAGGTCCCACAAGTTCTTTTGTGACCATGGTGGCACTTGCACCTATGTTGCTATATGCCATGGCCTCCTTACCCTTGATGAAAGGCTGTTGTCTGTATTGGACAAGATTACTGGGACTGACAAAAAAGAAGGCAATATCCATGTCTCCATCACAGACTAACATTGTCTGAGTTGGAATTCTGACTAGGCCAGAATCCATCTCAGATCCCAGGGTCAACCCTACTATACCCTTATTCTGTGAATGAATACAATTTTATTGTCAATTAACAAAAATTGTTACAAAGCAGGTCAAGTAAAATGTCTCCAACTCTTACTTTCTTCAATTGTAGTTGATACATGTTTGACAGATCTGATATACGTCACTAAAGCATAAAAAATTGATCTAAAAGCACAGCACTGCGAAACGAATAAAATCGGTATAAGAACAGATGTTAAACCCATAAATTAGTTCTAGTCTGTAACTAAGGCTTTGACTAAAATTTCTTTTGCCTTGTGTGCAAATTTCACTGATCTGTCCAGTTCCATTGTGATCTCCAGGTTAAAAAAGGAGACGTCGACGACGACCAAAATCCGGACACTGACCCCCCAGCATTTGACATCCTTTGTGGGACAGCTCACCTCCAGACTTTGGTCATAGTCAACGTCTCCTGATCCTTGTGGCTACAGAGTCAAGCATCCTATCTTCACACATGAAGCACCTGACATCGGTGGGCATTCGTCTATCGAGCCCCTGCTCACCCTGAAGTGACCCAGACTCTGTCCCCTCTGCTTTCAGGTTCTTCTCATCTCGGATCCAGGCTTGAATTCCACCGGACACTTTTCATCTTCCCGGCAGCAGCACTTCTTTGCATCACGCCTTTGAAAACTACGAGGATTTCCGACACCACTTAACCCCTATGCACCTGGCTTCTCTGGGATAGGTAATACAGGTACCTCAGTACTCACAAGAGTGCTGGCCTTAGAACCTTCTATGTTCCAAAGGGTTTGCTTGAAGCCCTCTCTGAAGTGTCCTTAAACTGTAATTTTCCAACAGCGACTTTCCCATAGAGTTGTACGGAGCACACGTCTGTGTTCCCACACTGCGCCCGTCCTCCGTGGGCTTCCTGTGTCACTCCTTTGGGTGGTTCCTTGGGGTCCCAGTGATTCTACGTGCTTTAGGCACTCTGTGTCTATTGAAGTCGTTGTTGTTATATCATCTTTTTGGTATATGGTTCGGTTCTCCCCTGGAGCCCGCTGTATATTGTGCTATTTACTGAAGTTCTATTGATTGAGTTTTGTTTGCTTTATGTTCTAATCTCGTATAGAGATTAGTAGAGAGTGTTTAGTAATAAATACATATTTTTTTTATATAACACTTGTGTGGTTCTCCTTTCATTTGATCACTCAGGAGGTTCTGTTCTGGTAAAACAAGCTGATTTACATTCCTTCAAGACTTAGCTTGAAGGCTGCTCTCCATAGCTAGCACTAGGTAGCTTTCTATAAAGGTTATCTTTGACCTAATCACCATAAGGGTCGGTTGGACTGGTGCAAGGTGCCCACTTTAATTAGTGGACAGCATATACCAGGCCAACTTCTCACACATAGTATCACGTCAGGTCTCTTGCTTAAAGAGAGAGTAGGCAGTGAAGTAGCATGATGGTAAATTGGCACTGATGCAGCCAAATGTATGAAAGGACTTTGGGTCTCATTTGTAGTTTGGAGGGCAGCCTGCCAGCCCACTCAGTTTGCTGAGGCCCTGGCCTCTGCTCCACTCGTGGAGGCCCACCAACCATATTTATCGATTTCTTCATGGTGGGATCTCTGCGCCTAAAGTTCTTCTGCTGGCGCGATGGATGCGTTGATGCGTAGATTCATGCAAAGCTGGTGCGTATTTTGTGTGCCCTGCTCAGCATTCACATTTTGCTTTTCTGAACATAATACTTAAGTGAGAGTTTGTTTCAGAAATCTAAAAAAACACAATGGTCCTGAAATGCAGGGTTTGTATTCCCACTGTGTGGAGGTCAATGCTTTATTTTCCTGCCCATGAATGCCAAGGTGGTTGCATCATCATCACAATACATGCCAATAGACCCCATTCGGGCGGCGTGACTTGATTTTTGAAGACAAAAATGTCCCACATTAAATTGCCTCGCTTCAATAGAAGCCAATTCCCCCTGATTGTTTCCAAAATCTCCCACTTTTCTGTTCTAAATTGTTGGCATGTATGCACCACTCATCCCTTCTCCATCTGACCTTGAGACAACTAATTCTCTAGACATCAGGGTGGAGCCCCTTTGCCCCATCCCCCCAGCCCCGCATTGTACTTATTAAAACCAAGGCCACTGAAATTAAGCAATTGTGCGGATGCTGCTTTTTTCGCATAATTATAGAACTGCCACATTTGCCACACAATCCTCTATCTGCTTCATAATCTGCAAACGGTTCAAAGGTTACGAAAAAGGAAGCACCTTGTGTTGCTGTGCAGTGGAGGGACTTTGCAAAGGTTGACTAATCACCTTTCTGTTGCTTATTGCTATATTTGGGTGCTATAATGGTACTAATGAGGTGCAACCAATGCTCAGACAGTGTTTACCAGTGTAAAAATGACAAAATAATGAAGCAATACTATCTCAAAATGTGCTGCATGACACAGCATAATTTGTCACCTCTTGCCACATAATTTACTCAGCCCTGCCGCATAATTTGGCCTTCCCTGCCGTATAAGTTCAGTGGCCCTGATTATAACCTACTTGAAAGGATATTTCCTTGACTCATTTCCTGAGGTTCTTCATTCGCCAACAAGCAGCCGCGGTTGGTCCCAGAGACACTGCACCTGCTGCACTTTAGTCTTTTTTCAGACTGTACTGTCTTCTCTGCTGGCCGCCAGATACTGGCCCTTTCAATGCCCTTCACATGCTGTTGGGAACCCACAAGGCAAACGCAGTGAATTGGAGAGCGGTTACTTATCCATCCAAATAATTATTTTGCAAAATGGAAGTCCCTAGAATGCGGCTGCCCGAGGACACCACAGGGGGCCACTCAAGAGGGCGGCCCTGTAGTGGCATCGGGCTTCCCACCCCCCACCTTTCTACCCCCCTTTTCCCCAGGGGGGGGTTTGGCTGGGGGAGGAGTCCCCATTAGGTCGCGGGTGTCCCGTGTCACGTCCGGTGCGTGGGGCAGGTTGCGGGGTACATAGGTCCATAACCCCCTTTTCTGGCTCTTTGTGCACCGGACACGCTGCAGACACCACGTCTCCCACACGCTCTCTCGCCCGCAGCTGGAGCTGACTCGACTTTGCACGGTGAGTGCAGGCCATACCCCCTCCCCCCCATGCCGGATCGCCCCACGCTGGTGATTCAGGGCGGGCGGTCCAGCCCAAGCTGGTGGCTGCCGGGGACGGGGAGAGCAGGGTGCAGCTCCGGGGGTAGGCGCATGGGTCCGCAGGGCACGCCACCGGCGCCCACCCTGCGGGCCCCCCTTGCTGCGGGGATGCTTGTGTGGGTATGCCACCTGGCAGGGCCTCGTTTGGGGTTGCGGGGGTCCCCGTCACTGGCCTTGGCACGCCGGGACCCTGGGTGTTCCGCTTTAGGCTAGCGCGTAGAAACCCCGGGCCAGGTGGTAGCCGCAGTGTTGCCCTGTGATCGTGTGCAGCATGGTCCGTACTTTGGGCGCCTCCCAGCAGCCAGCGATGCAGCCCCCCCCCTCCCCTGGCTTTTACCCCACGTCCACGAGCCCCCATAGCTCTGCGGGTAAGAGCAAGGACTGTAGTGGATTTCCCGTAACGTTCGGGGCATGTGGAGTTGGCGATCACTAGGCTGTTACGGGCTTGGCCAGCAGCCCGCGTGCCCCCCTCCCTCTCGCTCTCCCGACCGTGCAGCGCTACCACCTGTACCCCCAGAGAACTGTGGCCTAAGGGGTGGGCGGAGACTATTACCCCGAGGTCCGTGGTCAATTGCCGCTGCTGGGTGGTACATCGCATGGAGTAAGCAACCAACTTACTTGTAGAAGGTTGACGCGCTCTCCGGCCGTCTGCCGCTGGTGCGAGACGGCATCTTAATGGCGGCGGGCTGCTTCCGGGAGTGCAGTGGGGCACTCCATGTGAGCTCTCGACCCCTTACAACATAATCTCTTCCTATTGTAAAAAAGTTTTTGGAAGAGTTTTCTGCAATTGTTGTCAATGTGATGCCGTCATTTTAAAACTGCACTATCACTTTGCACGTCACGCTTTCACTTACTGTATGAGCACCTGAATACTACTATTGTGGAAATAAATGTTTCACATGAACTGTGTCTTGTCCAGATGTACAATGTTTTTGCTCCCTTAAAGAAAATTAATTTTCAACTCTCTAGTCATAGTGCTCTCCCTAGGATCACTTTATAATTGGACCTTTTCTTGGCCACACTAGAACCATTGTTCCTCTAAACCCATGTGTGCTCGGCTCGGCCCCCGTGCTCCTAGTCTCCCACCTTCCCCGGCGCTCCTGAAATGCAAATGGCCAGCGGGGGGCACTGGAACCCGCGATGGATGCGGTCCACTGCCGGACTGCTGACATGCGGGGCTGGCGTCCAGGGCACGGGCCCCGGGTTCGCGCCCACGTCCCGCGAGGCTGCGCTGGCTGGGCTTCCCCATGTAGGTCGTGCGTGTGGGAGGCGGGGCTCGCGTGGTGCGCCCCGGCACCACATGATGCAGTATGGGGGGAGGGGCGAACGCCTCATTCATAGAGACGTAGCGTTAGGCGAGGCTTTTCTCAGGGTCCAGCTAGGCCTGCCTAATTAAAAAAAATAATACCAACAACGTAGACGCTCGCAGCCCTGTGCAGCACTCCCGAGGTAGTGCTGCAGCGGCATGTGCCCCCCCACGGTCAGAGCAGCACCGGGAGGGAGTGTACCCTGGTGGTAAGCTAGGGACTCCCCGGGCATGAGCACTGTTTCGGGCGGGGCTCGTGCCATGTGCCCCCCCCTCAAAGAGTCGCCCTGGCCAATGGTTAAGGTCTTAGACTTCCACCCTGAAGATTAGCGTTCCTGCCCTGGTCTTTCAATGTCTCTGCTTGCCCAGCCCAAAGAGCAGGCAATGATAGTTCTTCAGTCAGGTTGGGAAATATTTACTTCGGGCAGACTTCGTGCCATACATTGAAATTAAAAAAAAAAAAAAAAAAAAAAAAAAAATATATATATATATATATATTCACTGAAAAAACCATAGGTTTCACACACGTTATAGTTAAGAATTAGCATTTAAAAAACCTTGCAAATTAACTGAAAAAACCATAGGTTTCACACATGTTATAGTTAGCTGGACATTTCACTCGTAAAAAACCAATGAAATTCCCCCGTTATAGTTATTGCAGGCAACTATAACTCACGCGACCGCAATCCTCTGCTGATGATGTCAAATATTACATCACTGTATTTAGACACTTATTTACCCATGTCTTCTTCCATTAATCTTTAGCTATACATATATTACAAATATTTATTTTTCATAAAGACACATATGTCATCAGTGATGTAATATTTGACATCATCAGCAGAGGATTGCGGTCGCGTGAGTTATAGTTGCCTGCACTAACTATAACGGGGGAATTTCATTGGTTTTTTACGAGTGAAATGTCCAGCTAACTATAACATGTGTGAAACCTATGGTTTTTTCAGTGAATTAGCAAGGTTTTTTAAATGCTAATTCCTAACTATAACGTGTGTGAAACCTATGGTTTTTTCAGTGAATTTGTACGGTTTTTTAAATGCAAATTTTTTTTTGAGATTTTTTGTAAAAAATATTTTCCAACCTATGTATCAAATAATATATGTACTATATCCTGCATTATGGAATGGTTAATTTTTAAAAAATTAATGTTTACATACAGTTGTACATCACAGTTATTATCTTCTACAACTCTTGAAATTTTTTTATGCATTTTTTGCCGTGCGCGTACGGTAAGCTGACGCTACACGCTCCGTACGTCATAAGTACGGTGCGCTTACGTGATACGATGCGCGCACGGAAAGCTGACGCTACGCGCTCCGTACGTCATAAGTACAGTGCGCTTACGTGATACGTACGTGACGTACGCGTACACGCATGCGCGTTGCGCGGAAGCAACGTTCCGGTTACGCAGGGGCGTGTAATGCGCATGCGCGAGTGCGTCTTACGTACGCACTCCGTAAGCGCTCCGTAAGCATCACGTTTGCGCATGCGTACTTGTTTACGAGCGCGTACCGTAAGCTTACGGAGCGCGCACGGTAGGTCATGTGATCCACAAAGAACACTTTTCATTGGTTGAAACTACTTTCAGTTCCAGAAACTTCCCACACCACACCCAATCCCCTCATTACTGCTTGAGATCCCCTAGGAGAAGGAGCTGAATTGACATTGAGATACAATTGCAGAGCAGCAGACCTCTTCTGAGAGTGAGCCTAGCAGCACCATCATCAGACAGAGAAGGAGGAAACAAAAGGATTCTTTTGTGTGGGAGTATTTTACTTTTCCAGAGGGGCAGAAAAAGGTCAATGCTCCATTGGTCACTTGCACACTTTGTGACCGTGTTTTATCTAGAGGAGATCCAAGGAAGAGGTATTCCTTTGGAAATCACTCTATGATGAGACACATTAGGGATAAACATCCCAGGACCTTTGCTCGACATACTGAAGAAAACTCTTCAGTAAGTCACCGGAGCCCAACCTCAGAAGCTCAGCCGAGTACATCATCGGCAGCTCAGCTGAGCCCTTCCTCTGAGGTGGGAGCATCATCTTCTTCTGCTCCTCTGGACATTAACCCTCGATTTCGGAGGGTTTCAATGAGGTGTACAACGTGTTGTGGTCTAATTGTTTTTGGGGAGACCAGTGTTTCCCTTATTAACAATAAGATAGACCAGCACGTTTGTAGACGCTCATAATATTCCCATTCTTTCTTTCCTCTATCCCTGTATTAACCCAACGGCTCTTTTAAGAGCCAACCTTACCTAACAATTTTTTTTTTTTTTTTTTTAAGCTTTCGTTTTTGAAATTTTTTTGTGCCGTGCGCGTACGGTAAGCGTAATCGCGGAATAGTTACGCGAAGTTCGCGGAATTTTTCTCGCGGAATTTCTCCGTTTACGCCGTGCGCGTACGCTACGCGCATTCGGCGAGTTTTCGAAAAAAAATTACAATTAATTTTTGCCCTTGGGGGTCCTTCTGGGACCCCCTGACAAAGGCTAGGGGGTCAGGAACAGTCCACCCTGCCCCTTTTTCACGTTCTCCACCTTTGTTTTTCACCCCCTCAGACTGCGAGAGACAAAATGGCGGCCGACACTTCCTGGTTTCGACCGATTCGAATGTTTACTGAGATCTAACAACCAATCAGAATAGCGCTCGTGCACGGCGGCGTGCGCGTACGGTAAGCTTACGGTACGCGCTCGGAGCGCGCCTATAGATATATATTGATTTAAATGCTATTTTCTCAGGAAATACTGAACAGATTTACACGAGACCTTCAAAAGGCACATCCCTGACCTGACGGCTACCTCTCTGCTAAATTTCAAGTAATTCTGTTCAGCCGTTCGGGCTGTAGCTCGGACTAAAGGTCCTATGGAAAAATGCATGGGGAAAACGCGTTTTGGGACCCCCCCTTTTTCTCAGACCCCGCTTGACTAATTCACCCGAGACTTTCAGGGTAGGAGCGGAGCGGAGCGCCCCACCTATTTTGAGAATTTCGCGAGGATTCGTCAATCGGCGCCAAAGTTATTTCAAATAGAATGTTGCGGATTTCCTATGGAAACACGGTCCTAACTATAACTATCTACTGGCGACCGCCAGTAGATAATATATATATATACATATATATATATATATATATATATATATATATATATGGAATGGCATGAGGGATGGAGCTTAGTGGCAGAGCGCATGCTCCGAGTGTTCGAGCCCTGGGGTTCCCTCCAGGCACCTCTAGGACTCTCCTTCCCTGCCTGGCCTTGCATCACCCCCCGGTGCCCCTCGAGAGCTTGCCTGAGGGGAACCACTGTGTACCGCGGACGGGTTGCCGTGCATGCCTTGTTTGCGACAGCTCCGGTCCTGTGCGAATGTATTAACGTGATTTGTTTGATAATGCAGGAAGGGACCGAACCACGCCCCCCCCTCACCCAAGGATTTGCTAGGACACGCACAAGCAGGTAAAGGGTAAGAACCGCCAGGGGAAGGGTGCACATAGGGTGTTTTGACGCCTCCCAGTGCGGCGCAGGCTGCGTGCGTCCACTCAACAGCTCAGGTTGCGCACGCCTCAAGGCCAGTTTTCACCCTACCGGCCTACCGGGATGACCGTAGTCAGGATGAGGAAAATGTTACCCCCTTTAACTTACGCCGCGCTGTTTTGTTTTTCAGCCACGACTCGCACTCCCGGACGCTCGCCGAGGTGCAGGGTGCATCACAAGCCCTCTTCTAGAGGTGTTTACAGAGATAACACATGCGGGGGGCACGGCTGAGGGGGAAAGGTGGGGTGGTTCGCAAGAGCCTTACCAGCGAAAGGGGGAAAGGAGACAGGATGGGCAGGCAGGGATTGGGAGGCGTGCCAGCGGCCGCCAGACAATGGGTGTCCAATGGTTAACAATTTGCTTCATCATCCGCACGCAGGGTCCATCAAGATCCTCCCCAGGCACCACGACAATACGAGCATCGTCTGGAAGGGTGTAGCAATTATCAGGAAGTAAGTAAGGGGTCAAGGGTTTGGGACCGAGCGTCGAAGGCCAGGACAGGAATGTCGATCTGGCACCAGTAGCTAGGTACATGGCTGACAGTTCAATTTCTCTTCCAGGTGGGCTGTTGCAGAACCGTCCAGATAATAGCCAGGGCTCCCCTCCGCTTTTCTAGCTGATGTCCCAGGTGGAGGATTTCCAGCCAGGAACCTCCCAAGATGCGCAGTTGTCGGCCGTTATGGAGATGGTCAGGGCTAAAGGAGTGGCTTGGGCCACTGAGCTGTTGATAGCGCACAGCCCGGACGACTCTGGTATCGCCATGCCTGCCCCATGCACGGATCAGGAACCCGCTGAGAACGGTCCCACCAGATCCAAGAGGGTTCGCAGGCCCACAGTTAAGGACTTCCCAGTAGATCCACTGCAAGCTAAGAGCCGTACCACAGGCATTGTGCGGACTGTGACCTTGCCGGTGGCCGATGCACCACTGCCCCCCACAGCCGGACCAGTGGCCCCCCTGGGCAACGTAACGCCGCCACTGAACTTTGCCACACGTGACGACCTGGGTAAGCTCACGGGCACGTTAATGAACTTCATGATGGAGGTCAGAGCTGGCCTCCTGGCGGTTAACAACCCCAGTGTGGTCAACATAGTGAACAGTGGCGTGGGGGTAGCTAGACCAGCACCACCCATGCAGGCACTAGGTGCCCCTTCAGTCACAAACGTTTGGGGTGGAGGTGGGGGGCAGTCACCGAGCAAAGTTGCCACAGGGCAGCCTGCAGCAAGTGGTCTCAGTGCCAGTGCCAGAGCCCGGGGCAATTGAGTACACACCTCACTCCTACGGGAGCCGGAGCGCCAGGGGGGACCTTGCCTGAGATAGGCATCCAGCAACGGGCAGAGCCAGCCCTCCGGCCCGCAGCCACATGCTCACACCCCATGGTTCCTGCCACCGCCGCAACACCTCTGCCCGCGTACCCAGCATCAGGCACCACCACCCCGCTGCGACGCCTCCCGTGCTCCCTGCTCCAGCGCCACTAGTCACATTGGCCCCCCTGCTGTCTGGCCGGTGCTCACTAGCGTGGGAGGTGCCACTTGCGGCCAAGGAAGGAATATGGAGGAGGGAATTCATAGACATCTTTACGCTTCTGATGCACGGGGCAGAAGGGGTGGATACCAGTAAAATGGGTGGCAAGGAGGAGGACAAGTAGGTTCGCTTCCAAGCACGGCCTGATAAAACAATTAAGAGATGGGGGCAGGCCTTCGCTATCCTGGCAGCGCTGGTCATTGAGCGATACGCAGAACAAGGGCCGGGGTTGTTCCAATACGCCAGCATCATTACCAATGAGGTGGAGACTAACGGCGGGATGGGCTGGTACATTTATGACTGCGAGTTCAGGAAAAAGATGGCCATGTGTCGAGAACTGGGGTGGGACCAGTTGGAGGTGCGTCTCTGGGTCCAGCACATGGGCAAGGGCAGGGTTGAGGCCGACGAGAAGTCTAGCACCAACGTGAAGAAGGGGGAGCCGAGCAAGGGCCAGAGGCAGGACAGGAAGGGTCAGTTTAAGCAGCGCTTTCGAGTAGGCCGTGGTGGGGGCCAGAAGCAGGGACCCAGGAGAGTTTTCAGTGGAACGCGCAGGCTGTTCAATGCAGGGGCATGCTCCTGGGGCAAGGCCTCTCGATTTTCCCACACCTGCAGCAAGTGCGGCTCTCCTCACTCGGCCACCTCTTGCGACAAGCGCGAGCACGCCTCCATACCGGCCAGACACGACAAGTAGGTCCCTGGGCCGGCCTTCCCTGGCCAGGTCCTTCCCCCCCTCTCCCCCCAGGTCAGCCCAACCTGCACCCCCCCGGGACCGCCAGGGCAAATGTCCGTCCCCCATTGTCACGCCAACCTGCTACCGCTATTAAGGGAGTACCCCAATGCTAAGGATAGATTGTCTCTAGCCCATGGGTTCTTGGAAGGCTTCAGAATTCCCTATCAGGGGCCACTGGCCAAGAGGGACTCTGAGAATCTCAGGTCTGCCAGGGACCATCCCGAAGTCGTAGGGGCAAAGATCAAGAAGGAAGCGGCCCTGGGGAGGGAGGCGGGCCCCTTCCTGCAACCCCCCCTTCCGTACTTTGTGGTCTCTCCCTTGGGGGTGGTCCCTAAGAAGGAGCCAGGGGCTTTCAGGTTGATCCAACACCTGTCTTACCCGGAGGGGGATTCAGTGAACCTGTCACACCTCGGACCTTCAGCGCGGCGCGAGTGAAGCAAGCGCAGGGCGAGGGACTACATCTCCCAGCATGCGGAGCGGTAGGCACGCCCACGGGACCTATATAGGCCCCGCCTTCCTTCGCTCCGGTGCTTGTCAATCAGAACTCGAATCCCAACGAGCCCAGAACGCTGCTAGCGTTCTTTCCTTCGTACCGAGAACTATTCAAAGCTACGCGACTACCTTCGGCAGATAACCACCACGGGGGACGAGGAGCCCCGACACGAAGTACTTTCCCAACCCGCCGAAGACACTTCTCCACCTTCCAGACAACCAGAGAGTCCTCTACGGAGTTACCGCGCCCAGCACACCGGCCGCCGCCGTGGGGCTTCACCTGCGCTGCAACACCGCAAGTCTCCCGACTTCTACCCGACACTTCACGCCCGTTTGACCTAGGAGCTACCACATCCCTATCCTCCCGGGCAAGAACGCAGGGACGCCTTATCCGGACGCCGCGTTCGCCCTCCAGGGGTTGTGGTACCGCTCCCTTTATTCTTTGTTGTTTCCTTCCGGTGTACCTTTCCCGTTTACCGGATTCTGCACGGTGCGTCAGGAACTACCTGCGTCTAATTGCAGAACACTCCCTCCTTCCGCTTGGAGCCGATTGAAAGGCTCGGAGAGCGACCAAGACTCCTTCTTCCCTATGCGCTTGAAGCCGCTTGAAAGGCTTGGAGAGCGGCATAGCCCACTGCATCATTCCGAGGTCATCACGCTGGACTTGTGAGTACGGGTCTCAATCTTGGGGCTCTCTGTAATCTCTCCTGTGCTGTGGTCTAGTCCTGATCTCAGTAGCTCACTCTGTTCTCTCTTTCCAGGGTTACCCGGGATCACGGTTCCCTTCGGAAGCTCACCTCACCCCCAGGAAGTCTTACCTGTCCCCTTTCCGGGGTTCCCTTCCGTTCCTTCTCCCCCTTTAGGTGGTGTGTCACGCCAGACGTGTCATTCAGGGTTAGGCGGGCAACACCACAGAGGGGGAGGGGAGTATCAGCATCGCTCCCGCTGTATCCGGCGTACAAGGTGAGTGGTTCTCAACCTTGTATCTCAGATCCTGACAGGTTGACAAGCCCACGAATACGTACAGCCTGAGCGATGGATGCGGATACTACCCTGACCGCTATATTGGACACCTTAACTGCCTTGCGAGGAGAGGTGGATGCCTCTCGGACGGAAACCTCCGCTCTTAAACAAGAGATGGGCACCATGCGAAGAGAAGTGGCAGGCCTCTCCCGCCAAAAGGGTACAGGGGCAGGAGGAAGCTCTTATATCAGAGGCTGGACGCTGCCACCCCCCTTTTCGCAAACGCCCGCTATGGATGGGGGAGCGACCGCGGCAGTGGGGGGACAGGGCACAGGGGTCTTCCCACATACCTCCTTTGCTTCAGTGCCGCAGACGGGTTCCACACCTATACACGTCATACAGCCCATGCATCTGCCCCTCGCCCCTCCTGAAAGGTTCTTTGGGGACCCAAAGAAGTTTGGAGTATTCATGGGGCAGTGTAGACTGCATTTCTTGTGCAAACCTGCTGTCTTTCCAACGGATCAAGCTAAAACTGCCTTTGTGCTGTCTTACCTCGGAGGCAAAGCAGCGAATTGGTCTTTTCCCTTGATAGAACGTGACGACCCGGTGTTATACCACTTCCCGAATTTCTGTGTAGAAATGCGACGGCTGTTTGATCGGAAGGGTCATCAACTGTCCCTGGATAAAGAACTCCTCACTCTCAAGCAAGGTACTCATGACTTGCTTACGTACATTACCACTTTCAATAGGTTGATTGTGGAAACTGAGTGGCCCGAAGAAAAGAGGACGTCGCTATTTTATCAAGGACTAAGAGGGGAGTTGAAGGACGTCCTGGCCCAAGTGGTTCAGCTACCTTCTACGTGTGATGATCTCATTGACCTAACCGTCCAGTTAGACCACCGTCTTCTGGAACGAAAGGGAGATAAGCTACGAGTAGAACCAAGATTCATCCCTTCGAGGCCCCGTGTTAGTCCCGAGGACCGAATCTCTCCAAGCGACGGCTCAGAGCATATGCAGATCGGGGGTATTCGAGGCCCCCTGAGTCCAGCAGAAAGAGAGAAGAGGAGAAGTCAGAAGTTGTGCTTATACTGCGGGAAACCCGGGCATTTCATCAAAGAATGCAAGAGCCGGATGAAAACGGCCAGCCCAGGAGGACCAGTGCACAAAACTCTGTCGGTGGTTAACACAGAGGCAGAATATCCGGAAAACTAACATCCTCAAACAGGTTGGAGACCCCCTGTTTGAGGCCTATGGACACGAAGGTCTCACCAGCAGTCGCTAACACCTTGCAATCATCCGTAGCCCACATGAACATTTGTGCGGTTCTGGACTTACCCTCGGAGATATCAGTGGTGGTCCATGCCTTACTGGACTCGGGGGCAACTGGAAATTTTATAGACCAACAGTACGCCAGAGAGCTGCACCTGCCTTGCGATCAAAAGGAGGCGCCTGAGATGGTGAAGGCGGTGGACGGATCTGCTCTGACGTCGGGTCCGGTGTGGTTTCACACACACCCACTCCGGATGCAGATTGGCGAAAACCATGTAGAACGTATACGTTTTGATCTGATCGATGCTCCCCAGTTTAAACTGATTTTAGGAATGCCGTGGTTGACGTTACATGACCCGCTGGTAAGATGGGCCGCGCGCACCGTGTCGCTGAACTCTCCTTTTTGTCGAGAGCACTGTACCAGGGAAGTAGAGAACAACGCCTTACCTAAGCCGAGTCCAGCAGCGATGCTCGCGAGTGCAGGCGTGGAACAGCAGGTGTGCTGTCTATCGACCCTACCGGCAATATATGATGAATTCAAGACAGTGTTTGACAAAAAGGAAGCCAGTCAGCTGCCCCCCCACAGGGAGTACGATTGTGTTATCGAATTGGAAGCCGGAGATAGCATTCCCTGCAGCAGGGTCTATGCCCTCACAGAAGCCGAAACAACTTACCTGCAGCAATATCTAGCAGACATGCTGGCTTCGGGATTCATACGCGCATCTTCCTCTTCCGCGTCCTCGCCGATCTTCTTTATACCGAAGAAGGAAGGGGGATTGAGAGCTTGTATTGACTTTCGTGCCATTAACAAGGTGACCATAAAAAATCGGTACCCGCTCCCCTTGATTCCCGTGCTGTTGGACCAGTTAAAAACGGCCAAGGTCTTTACTAAGCTCGATCTTAGGGGGGCTTATCATCTGGTCAGGGTAAGGCGGGGGGATGAGTGGAAGACGGCGTTCCGAACTAAGTTCGGGCTCTACGAGTACCGAGTAATGCCCTTCGGTCTCTGCAACGCCCCCGCCGCCTTCCAATTCTTTATGGACGAAGTGCTGAGAGGTCTTTTGGATGTCTCCTGCATCGTCTATATAGACGACATCCTTGTCTATTCTGCCACCATGGAAGAGCACGTGCATCATGTCTCAGCAGTACTAGAGCGACTAAAACAATACTCCCTTTACGCAAAACTGGAAAAGTGCCTATTCCACGTCCCTGAGGTAGACTTCCTGGGGTATGTCATCGGTCCGGGTGGAGTGTACATGGATGACAAGAAGACACAAGCCATTATCCAATGGAAAACTCCCGCCTCGGTGAAATCCTTGCAAAGTTTCATAGGCTTCGCAAATTTCTATCGAAGATTTATACAGGGCTTCTCTCATATCATCCAGCCACTTACCAAATTGCTGCGAAAGGGAGCTACTTTCGAGTGGTCGGAAGAAGCGGAACAAGCGTTTCAGGCCCTGAAACAATGCTTCACTACCGCACCGGTGTTGCGGCATCCAGATGCGGCGCAGCCCTTCGTATTGGAAACGGATGCATCGCATTTTGCAGTTGGAGGGATACTGTCGCAACGCCATCCAGATACGGGCCAACTCCATCCCATCGCCTTCTTTTCCAGGAAACTGTCAGCGTGTGAAATCAACTATAGTACCACGGACAAGGAGCTGCTGGCGATTAAGAAAGGATGTGAAGAGTGGAGACACTATCTACTGGGAGCTCGACACACGGTGGAGATATTCACGGACCACCGGAATCTCCTGTTTCTGAAGACAGCCAGGGCTCTCACTCCCAGACAACTCCGCTGGTCATTATTTTTTTCCGACTATGATTTTGTGATTCGGTATCGCCCAGGACCGCAAAACGGCAAAGCAGATGCCTTATCCCGAATTCAGCACCCTCATGAACCCAGTGACATACCCCTCGAGGAACCCCCCATCATCCTGCAGAAAGCCTCCTTTCCAGAGGACCTCCTTGCCGCAACCAGCATTGACGACTTTCTAGCGGATGTACGAGCTCAGACAGAGAAGATGGACTCGCCTGCCTGGGTAGCAGAAAACCCCTCCCGTCGTTCCGCCTCTCAGAGCCTCTTGTATCATGAGAAAAAACTATTTCTTCCTTCCGAGGAGTTACGGCAGCTGGCTCTGCACTGGGTACATGATACTCCGTAAGGGGGGCATTTGGGAGCCCGCAAAACTACGCAAGCCCTGCAAAGATACTTCTGGTGGACTACCTTGGGACCAGATACCATAAACTACGTCTCAGGGTGTGCTGTGTGCGCTCAAGGTAAAGCGCAGCATAGGAAGCCCTGTGGGATGCTGCGTTCGATCCCGATTCCTCCGTATCCCTGGCACACGGTGTCCATGGACTTCATCGTGGACATGCCCCCTAGTCTGGGCCTAACTACCATCTTGGTAGTAGTTGACCACCTTACCAAAATGGGTCACTTTCTAGCCCTCGACAAACTGCCTTCGTCCTCCGATCTGGCCCTCATTTTTCTGCAACAGATTGTGCGGTTACATGGAATACCGGCTGTTCTCATCACGGACCGAGGGACGCAATTCACGTCTCGCTTCTGGAAGGCCTTGTGTGCGGCGATGAGCATTGACGCACGCCTGTCCACAAGCTATCACCCACAGACAGACGGAAAAACGGAGAGGTTAAATCAAACCTTAGAACAATACCTCCGGTGCTTCACGATCTCGCATGAGGGGGAGTGGGGCAGACTGCTGTGGCTAGCGGAGTTTGCATATAACAACGCCGAGCATTCCTCGTTGGGGTGCTCGCTTTTCTATTGTCTATCAGGTCACCACCCTAACATGCTACCCTTCGAATGGCCCGTGCAAACACTACATCCCACCATACAAGAACATCATTCACACCTTCTCTCCGTTCTCCAGGCAGCCAAGGCAAGATTAGCAGCAGCACAGAAGCGCGACAAACAGTACGCGGACAAACGAAGGTCTCCTGAGCCAGCGTATGGGGTGGGGGACAGGGTATGGCTTAACACTAAGTACCTAAGATTCAAGGGCAACACCCGTCTGCAGCCACGATACGTAGGGCCGTATGCCATAGAGAGAGTGATAAATCCGGTAGCCATGAAGCTAGGCCTCCCCGCGTCGTGGAGTATCCACCCTGTATTCCACGTATCGCTGTTGAAACCTTGCCTCCCTCATACCAGGCTCCATCAAAAACCCCTGCCTCTGTTGGTAGATGAGGGAGAGGAATATGAGGTCAAGAGGATTCTAGACGTAAAACGTGTGAGGGGGAGACTCCTCTACCTTATTGACTGGAAGGGATACGGACCAGAGGAGAGATCGTGGGAACCCATAGCTAATTTACACTGCCCTGCTCTACTGAAGAGATTTCACGCAACCCATCCTTCCAAACCTGGAGGCCCGTCGAGACGCCGGGCGCGAAAGGGGGGTTCTGTCACACCTCGGACCTTCAGCGCGGCGCGAGTGAAGCAAGCGCGGGGCGAGGGACTACATCTCCCAGCATGCGGAGCGGTAGGCACGCCCACGGGACCTATATAGGCCCCGCCTTCCTTCGCTCCGGTGCTTGTCAATCAGAACTCGAATCCCAACGAGCCCAGAACGCTGCTAGCGTTCTTTCCTTCGTACCGAGAACTATTCAAAGCTACGCGACTACCTTCGGCAGATAACCACCACGGGGGACGAGGAGCCCCGACACGAAGTACTTTCCCAACCCGCCGAAGACACTTCTCCACCTTCCAGAAAACCAGAGAGTCCTCTACGGAGTTACCGCGCCCAGCACACCGGCCGCCGCCGTGGGGCTTCACCTGCGCTGCAACACCGCAAGTCTCCCGACTTCTACCCGACACTTCACGCCCGTTTGACCTAGGAGCTACCACATCCCTATCCTCCCGGGCAAGAATGCAGGGACGCCTTATCCGGACGCCGCGTTCGCCCTCCAGGGGTTGTGGTACCGCTCCCTTTATTCTTTGTTGTTTCCTTCCGGTGTACCTTTCCCGTTTACCGGATTCTGCACGGTGCGTCAGGAACTACCTGCGTCTAATTGCAGAACACTCCCTCCTTCCGCTTGGAGCCGATTGAAAGGCTCGGAGAGCGACCAAGACTCCTTCTTCCCTATGCGCTTGAAGCCGCTTGAAAGGCTTGGAGAGCGGCATAGCCCACTGCATCATTCCGAGGTCATCACGCTGGACTTGTGAGTACGGGTCTCAATCTTGGGGCTCTCTGTAATCTCTCCTGTGCTGTGGTCTAGTCCTGATCTCAGTAGCTCACTCTGTTCTCTCTTTCCAGGGTTACCCGGGATCACGGTTCCCTTCGGAAGCTCACCTCACCCCCAGGAAGTCTTACCTGTCCCCTTTCCGGGGTTCCCTTCCGTTCCTTCTCCCCCTTTAGGTGGTGTGTCACGCCAGACGTGTCATTCAGGGTTAGGCGGGCAACACCACAGAGGGGGAGGGGAGTATCAGCATCGCTCCCGCTGTATCCGGCGTACAAGGTGAGTGGTTCTCAACCTTGTATCTCAGATCCTGACAGGTTGACAAGCCCACGAATACGTACAGCCTGAGCGATGGATGCGGATACTACCCTGACCGCTATATTGGACACCTTAACTGCCTTGCGAGGAGAGGTGGATGCCTCTCGGGCGGAAACCTCCGCTCTTAAACAAGAGATGGGCACCATGCGAAGAGAAGTGGCAGGCCTCTCCCGCCAAAAGGGTACAGGGGCAGGAGGAAGCTCTTATATCAGAGGCTGGACGCTGCCACCCCCCTTTTCGCAAACGCCCGCTATGGATGGGGGAGCGACCGCGGCAGTGGGGGGACAGGGCACAGGGGTCTTCCCACATACCTCCTTTGCTTCAGTGCCGCAGACGGGTTCCACACCTATACACGTCATACAGCCCATGCATCTGCCCCTCGCCCCTCCTGAAAGGTTCTTTGGGGACCCAAAGAAGTTTGGAGTATTCATGGGGCAGTGTAGACTGCATTTCTTGTGCAAACCTGCTGTCTTTCCAAGGGATCAAGCTAAAACTGCCTTTGTGCTGTCTTACCTCGGAGGCAACGCAGCGAATTGGTCTTTTCCCTTGATAGAACGTGACGACCCGGTGTTATACCACTTCCCGAATTTCTGTGTAGAAATGCGACGGCTGTTTGATCGGAAGGGTCATCAACTGTCCCTGGATAAAGAACTCCTCACTCTCAAGCAAGGTACTCAGGACTTGCTTACGTACATTACCACTTTCAATAGGTTGATTGTGGAAACTGAGTGGCCCGAAGAAAAGAGGACGTCGCTATTTTATCAAGGACTAAGAGGGGAGTTGAAGGACGTCCTGGCCCAAGTGGTTCAGCTACCTTCTACGTGTGATGATCTCATTGACCTAACCGTCCAGTTAGACCACCGTCTTCTGGAACGAAAGGGAGATAAGCTACGAGTAGAACCAAGATTCATCCCTTCGAGGCCCCGTGTTAGTCCCGAGGACCGAATCTCTCCAAGCGACGGCTCAGAGCCTATGCAGATCGGGGGTATTCGAGGCCCCCTGAGTCCAGCAGAAAGAGAGAAGAGGAGAAGTCAGAAGTTGTGCTTATACTGCGGGAAACCCGGGCATTTCATCAAAGAATGCAAGAGCCGGATGAAAACGGCCAGCCCAGGAGGACCAGTGCACAAAACTCTGTCGGTGGTTAACACAGAGGCAGAATATCCGGAAAACTAACATCCTCAAACAGGTTGGAGACCCCCTGTTTGAGGCCTACGGACACGAAGGTCTCACCAGCAGTCGCTAACACCTTGCAATCATCCGTAGCCCACATGAACATTTGTGCGGTTCTGGACTTACCCTCGGAGATATCAGTGGTGGTCCATGCCTTACTGGACTCGGGGGCAACTGGAAATTTTATAGACCAACAGTACGCCAGAGAGCTGCACCTGCCTTGCGATCAAAAGGAGGCGCCTGAGATGGTGAAGGCGGTGGACGGATCTGCTCTGACGTCGGGTCCGGTGTGGTTTCACACACACCCACTCCGGATGCAGATTGGCGAAAACCATGTAGAACGTATACGTTTTGATCTGATCGATGCTCCCCAGTTTAAACTGATTTTAGGAATGCCGTGGTTGACGTTACATGACCCGCTGGTAAGATGGGCCGCGCGCACCGTGTCGCTGAACTCTCCTTTTTGTCGAGAGCACTGTACCAGGGAAGTAGAGAACAACGCCTCACCTAAGCCGAGTCCAGCAGCGATGCTCGCGAGTGCAGGCGTGGAACAGCAGGTGTGCTGTCTATCGACCCTACCGGCAATATATGATGAATTCAAGACAGTGTTTGACAAAAAGGAAGCCAGTCAGCTGCCCCCCCACAGGGAGTACGATTGTGTTATCGAATTGGAAGCCGGAGCTAGCATTCCCTGCAGCAGGGTCTATGCCCTCACAGAAGCCGAAACAACTTACCTGCAGCAATATCTAGCAGACATGCTGGCTTCGGGATTCATACGCGCATCTTCCTCTCCCGCGTCCTCGCCGATCTTCTTTATACCGAAGAAGGAAGGGGGATTGAGAGCTTGTATTGACTTTCGTGCCATTAACAAGGTGAGCATAAAAAATCGGTACCCGCTCCCCTTGATTCCCGTGCTGTTGGACCAGTTAAAAACGGCCAAGGTCTTTACTAAGCTCGATCTTAGGGGGGCTTATCATCTGGTCAGGGTAAGGCGGGGGGATGAGTGGAAGACGGCGTTCCGAACGAAGTTCGGGCTCTACGAGTACCGAGTAATGCCCTTCGGTCTCTGCAACGCCCCCGCCGCCTTCCAATTCTTTATGGACGAAGTGCTGAGAGGTCTTTTGGATATCTCCTGCATCGTCTATATAGACGACATCCTTGTCTATTCTGCCACCATGGAAGAGCACGTGCATCATGTCTCAGCAGTACTAGAGCGACTAAAACAATACTCCCTTTACGCAAAACTGGAAAAGTGCCTATTCCACGTCCCTGAGGTAGACTTCCTGGGGTATGTCATCGGTCCGGGTGGAGTGTACATGGATGACAAGAAGACACAAGCCATTATCCAATGGAAAACTCCCGCCTCGGTGAAATCCTTGCAAAGTTTCATAGGCTTCGCAAATTTCTATCGAAGATTTATACAGGGCTTCTCTCATATCATCCAGCCACTTACCAAATTGCTGCGAAAGGGAGCTACTTTCGAGTGGTCGGAAGAAGCGGAACAAGCGTTTCAGGCCCTGAAACAATGCTTCACTACCGCACCGGTGTTGCGGCATCCAGATGCGGCGCAGCCCTTCGTATTGGAAACGGATGCATCGCATTTTGCAGTTGGAGGGATACTGTCGCAACGCCATCCAGATACGGGCCAACTCCATCCCATCGCCTTCTTTTCCAGGAAACTGTCAGCGTGTGAAATCAACTATAGTACCACGGACAAGGAGCTGCTGGCGATTAAGAAAGGATGTGAAGAGTGGAGACACTATCTACTGGGAGCTCGACACACGGTGGAGATATTCACGGACCACCGGAATCTCCTGTTTCTGAAGACAGCCAGGGCTCTCACTCCCAGACAACTCCGCTGGTCATTATTTTTTTCCGACTATGATTTTGTGATTCGGTATCGCCCAGGACCGCAAAACGGCAAAGCAGATGCCTTATCCCGAATTCAGCACCCTCATGAACCCAGTGACATACCCCTCGAGGAACCCCCCATCATCCTGCAGAAAGCCTCCTTTCCAGAGGACCTCCTTGCCGCAACCAGCATTGACGACTTTCTAGCGGATGTACGAGCTCAGACAGAGAAGATGGACTCGCCTGCCTGGGTAGCAGAAAACCCCTCCCGTCGTTCCGCCTCTCAGAGCCTCTTGTATCATGAGAAAAAACTATTTCTTCCTTCCGAGGAGTTACGGCAGCTGGCTCTGCACTGGGTACATGATACTCCGTTAGGGGGGCATTTGGGAGCCCGCAAAACTACGCAAGCCCTGCAAAGATACTTCTGGTGGACTACCTTGGGACCAGATACCATAAACTACGTCTCGGGGTGTGCTGTGTGCGCTCAAGGTAAAGCGCAGCATAGGAAGCCCTGTGGGATGCTGCGTTCGATCCCGATTCCTCCGTATCCCTGGCACACGGTGTCCATGGACTTCATCGTGGACATGCCCCCTAGTCTGGGCCTAACTACCATCTTGGTAGTAGTTGACCACCTTACCAAAATGGGTCACTTTCTAGCCCTCGACAAACTGCCTTCGTCCTCCGATCTGGCCCTCATTTTTCTGCAACAGATTGTGCGGTTACATGGAATACCGGCTGTTCTCATCACGGACCGAGGAACGCAATTCACCTCTAGCTTCTGGAAGGCCTTGTGTGCGGCGATGAGCATTGACGCACGCCTGTCCACAAGCTATCACCCACAGACAGACGGAAAAACGGAGAGGTTAAATCAAACCTTAGAACAATACCTCCGGTGCTTCACGATCTTGCATGAGGGGGAGTGGGGCAGACTGCTGTGGCTAGCGGAGTTCGCATATAACAACGCCGAGCATTCCTCGTTGGGTGCTCGCCTTTCTATTGTCTATCAGGTCACCACCCTAACATGCTACCCTTCGAATGGCCCGTGCAAACACTACATCCCACCATACAAGAACATCATTCACACCTTCGCTCCGTTCTCCAGGCAGCCAAGGCAAGATTAGCAGCAGCACAGAAGCGCGACAAACAGTACGCGGACAAACGAAGGTCTCCTGAGCCAGCGTATGGGGTGGGGGACAGGGTATGACTTAACACTAAGTACCTAAGATTCAAGGGCAACACCCGTCTGCAGCCACGATACGTAGGGCCGTATGCCATAGAGAGAGTGATAAATCCGGTAGCCATGAAGCTAGGCCTCCCCGCGTCGTGGAGTATCCACCCTGTATTCCACGTATCGCTGTTGAAACCTTGCCTCCCTCATACCAGGCTCCATCAAAAACCCCTGCCTCTGTTGGTAGATGAGGGAGAGGAATATGAGGTCAAGAGGATTCTAGACGTAAAACGTGTGAGGGGGAGACTCCTCTACCTTATTGACTGGAAGGGATACGGACCAGAGGAGAGATCGTGGGAACCCATAGCTAATTTACACTGCCCTGCTCTACTGAAGAGATTTCACGCAACCCATCCTTCCAAACCTGGAGGCCCGTCGAGACGCCGGGCGCGAAAGGGGGGTTCTGTCACACCTCGGACCTTCAGCGCGGCGCGAGTGAAGCAAGCGCGGGGCGAGGGACTACATCTCCCAGCATGCGGAGCGGTAGGCATGCCCACGGGACCTATATAGGCCCCGCCTTCCTTCGCTCCGGTGCTTGTCAATCAGAACTCGAATCCCAACGAGCCCAGAACGCTGCTAGCGTTCTTTCCTTCGTACCGAGAACTATTCAAAGCTACGCGACTACCTTCGGCAGATAACCACCACGGGGGACGAGGAGCCCCGACACGAAGTACTTTCCCAACCCGCCGAAGACACTTCTCCACCTTCCAGAAAACCAGAGAGTCCTCTACGGAGTTACCGCGCCCAGCACACCAGCCGCCGCCGTGGGGCTTCACCTGCGCTGCAACACCGCAAGTCTCCCGACTTCTACCCGACACTTCACGCCCGTTTGACCTAGGAGCTACCACATCCCTATCCTCCCGGGCAAGAACGCAGGGACGCCTTATCCGGACGCCGCGTTCGCCCTCCAGGGGTTGTGGTACCGCTCCCTTTATTCTTTGTTGTTTCCTTCCGGTGTACCTTTCCCGTTTACCGGATTCTGCACGGTGCGTCAGGAACTACCTGCGTCTAATTGCAGAACACTCCCTCCTTCCGCTTGGAGCCGATTGAAAGGCTCGGAGAGCGACCAAGACTCCTTCTTCCCTATGCGCTTGAAGCCGCTTGAAAGGCTTGGAGAGCGGCATAGCCCACTGCATCATTCCGAGGTCATCACGCTGAACTTGTGAGTACGGGTCTCAATCTTGGGGCTCTCTGTAATCTCTCCTCTGCTGTGGTCTAGTCCTGATCTCAGTAGCTCACTCTGTTCTCTCTTTCCAGGGTTACCCGGGATCACGGTTCCCTTCAGAAGCTCACCTCACCCCCAGGAAGTCTTACCTGTCCCCTTTCCGGGGTTCCCTTCCGTTCCTTCTCCCCATTTAGGTGGTGTGTCACGCCAGACGTGTCATTCAGGGTTAGGCGGGCAACACCACAGAGGGGGAGGGGAGTATCAGCATCGCTCCCGCTGTATCCGGCGTACAAGGTGAGTGGTTCTCAACCTTGTATCTCAGATCCTGACAGAACCACTGGCTGGAGGAGGGCTCTTGCTCGGTCTCTTACTGTTCGCTCGACATGGCAGTGGACATGGTCAGGAGGGCGGGCAGGGGAGCGTGGTTAGCCAAGGCTGACATTGAGTCTGCTTCCCGCCTTCTCCCTGTCCACCCTGAGAACCAGCACCTCCTTGGATTCAAGTGGCAAGGTGAATTATTTTACGACAAATGCATGCCAATGGGGTGTGCGGTGTCGTGTGCCTACTTTGAGGCCTTCAGTTCATTCCTGCAGTGGGCTCTCTCAGGGAAATTTAATGAAGAAGGGGTGACCCACTACCTTACGATTTTTTGTTCATTGGGGGTGCGGGTACGCAGGAGTGCAGCAGGGGGCTACAATGCTTTCAGGAATTGGCAAGACACCTTGGGGTGCTGTTAGCACCTGGCAAGATGGAGGGTCCTGCGCAGGTTCTCACCTTTTGGGCATAGAGCTGGACATGGTGACGGGCGTGTCTAGGCTCCCTGCAGAGAAGGTCCAGGCTTTGCGACAGGACATCCAGTCGCTGCTGGGGAAAGACAAGGCTCCTTTGTGTGTCATCCAAAGGCTCTTGGGCAAGCTCAATTTTGCAGCCAGAGTCATCCCGGTGGGGCGAGTGTTCTCCAGGAGATTAGCCAGGGCCACAGCTAATGTGTCTAAAAAACACCACCTGGTTAAGTTGGGGGCAGGCTTGAAGATGGACTTGGTCATGTGGGGGGAGTTCCTGTCTCACTTCAATGGGACGGTCATCTGGAGGGCCCCCTGGGCGGACAGTCCCAAGCTCAGCCTTTTCACGGATGCATCTGGGAGGGAGGGGTTTGGGGCAATCCTGGGCAAGGAGTGGTGTGCACAGGAATGGCCCAACACCTGGTGCAAGCGCGGCATTACTGCCAAGATCACAGTTTTTGAACTTTTCCCCATTGTCATATCCCTCCACCAGTGGCCTGCGATCTTGTCGGACAGAAAGGTCCTTTTCTGGTCGGACAACATGGCGGTCGTACAGGCCATCAACGGGCAGACTGACAAGTGCCCGCTGGTGCTCTGCTTGCTCAGAGAGCTCGCCAGAGGGAGCCTGCGCTGCAACTTTGAGTGTAGGGCTAGACACATTGAGGGGGTCAAGAATGTGGCAGCTGACGCTCTCTCTCATTTTCAGTGGCTCTGTTTCCGGGAGGCCTGGCTGCAGACGAGAGCGGAGATGACCCCCTTCTCGGCAACCCTCTGGAGGATCTTGGAGTGGAACAACAGTTGAGAGCCATGGGGGAACGGGCCTTCGCCCCCGGTACTAGGAAACGGTACCTGGCACACATGACCTCCTTCAACAAAGTGGCTGATGCCTTGGGCCTGTCCGGGGAACCCATGGAGGGCAAGGTACAGGCGTTTGTGGTATGGGCCAAAAAACGAGGAAAGAGCCACTCATGGGTTTGTGGTCATTTAGCGGCGGTCAGCCATGATGTCAAGCTTAGGGGAGGACAGGACCCAGCCAAGTCCTTTGTCATCAGGGCGTCACTGAAGGGGTGGGCCAGGGACGAGCCCCGGGTTCCAGACAACAGGTCCCCCATCACCTTCCCCATCCTGCAGGCCATGCTGGACGTCCTGGGAGGAGTCACCCACTCGCCCTACGAGGCGTCCCTCTTTTCCGCCGCTTTCTGCTTAGCATTTTATGGAGCGTTCCGTATCAGTGAGTTAGTGGCCCGGTCCAAAACAGATAGGTCAGGAGACGCTTTGGGCATAGTGGATATTCGGTTGGAGGGTAAGTTGACCATCCACCTCAGGAAGTCGAAGACGGACCAGAAAGGGAAGGGGGTGGAGGTGGAGTTACTGCCTTTAGGAGACCCCAGATACTGTCCGGTTGCCAAGGTAAGGGAATACGTCTCATTTTGCCCAGTAGCACCTGGGTACTTATTGATACACACAGACTTAGTTCCCCTAACCATCTTCCAGGTGGAGCGCGTAATCGGTGTTTGCCTGTCCAGGGCCGGCCTCCTCCAGGCAGATACAAAATATTCAAGCCACTCTTTCAGGATTGGGGCAGCCACCACTGCATTCACAGCAGGCTTGGGACCTGCACGTGTTAAAAAAGTAGGGCAATGGGAGTCACAGTGTTATAAGCGATATATCCGCCCCTGAAGGGGCCTGCTTAGTGTAAATAGTACTGTAATGTGCAGTGTTGTGTTCCACAGGTTTTATGTGTTTGGTGGTTTTAAGTGCAATGACATATTGTTTATGGTAATAAACTTTTGAGTTCAAACGTGTCCTTTGTTTCATCAGGGTCACGTGTGTGGGTCATTGGGCACTCTGCCATCTCCTGGGTTGGCCCGTTGGACATCGATCAGGAACTGGATGCGTCGATTCTCGCAGACAAAGTTTGAGTGGTTGGGTTTTCCAGGGATGAGATGGAGCAGCCTCATGAAGAGACTGGAGCACTCGCTAGCAGCGCTGGGTGCCCCGTCTAATTTTTGGGTGATCCACCTGGGGGGCAATGACCTGACTGCCTCTGGGAGGACTTTGCTCCTGCATGCCATGAAGACTGACTTGGGGGAACTTAGCAAGCGCTTGGGTCAGTGCGAACTCTGGTGGTCAGAGATTGTGCCACTGAGGGTGTGGCAGGGGGCAAAGTCTGGCGAGGCGGTGGAGCAGTTCAATGCGCAAGTTCACTCAGCAGAGGGGCCTGGGATTCATCAGACACAAAATGATTCAGGAGAGGGTCAAAGGATACTTCGAGGCTGACTTGGCACATCTCACTCCAGTGGGGATGGACTTGTTCTTGTTAGACTTGCAGGAGGCGCTAGCGCAAAAGGGTTGCAGGTAATAGACTAGAGCGGTTGGTGGGGGGCCCTGGCAGCGACAGTAGGCCGGCTCCAGGGCTGTGGCGGAGTTACAGGGCGATCTGGAAGCATATGGGTACAGAACAGTACCTCTGCGCAGCACACAGTGGTGCCAGAGCCGAACCCCAGGAGCCTCATGGGAGGTTCACTGAATCTATGTCGGCGCCCTGTTAGTCCTTCGGGCGGTTGTGGGCCTGAGCAACCGGGGGCTTGCCTAGCTACGCTCCTCCCAGAATGGGGCATGAGTATAATGGACCTAGGGTGGTCAGGTGATCCGGGAAGGGGATCACCAGAAGGTGCAGTACAAAGTGGTTCGCCACGGTGCTGCTAGGCTCATCAGGCGGGCAGGTGGCGAGAAGGCTGCCTGTCCTTGGATCGCCCGTAAGCTAACCCACCAGATTACATAACGTTGTATGTAATAAACCTGCAGCAGTTTTTTCCTAAGTATAAACTTGTGTGGTATGTATTTATTTATGGGCTTTCATGCTTTGGGGGAGGACCTTTGCCATGATGGTGCTATGCGGCTGCCCGAGGCCACCGCAGGGGGCCACTCAAGAGGGCGGCCCTGTAGTGGCATCGGGCTTCCCACCCCCCCACCTTTCTCCCCCCCTTTTGGGGTTTGGCTGGGGGAGGAGTCCCCATTAGGTCGCGGGTGTCCCGCGTCACGTCCGGTGCACGGGGCAGGGTGAGGGGTACATAGGTCCCCGCCACCCCCTCAGAGGCGTAGCTAGAGCTTGTTGCGTCCGGGGCTATCCCTCAGATTGCCACCCCTGGGGAGGGGGGGTTGCTGGGGAAAAAGGACGGCGAGCCCTTGAAAGAGGTCCGAGAGACACGTAGTATCGCCGCTAATAGTTACCTCAATCATGCAAGTTACATGCACATACATGACACAGTCCAAGGCTACACAGTTGAATACACCGGTGACTGGCAGTGACTGGCAGTACAAAAGAGAACACACAGACTGCATGATCTATCTGGGGACTCAGAAAAACCACATGTGACATCCATCAGAGAGCTGCGTGAATAATTACCTGGTAATCCCCTCAGCACAATGCAAACATGCACTTACATGACACTGTTCAGGGATCCATCATCTACAGCTGACATTAAATGACTATTCATCATGGTCCCCCATTAAAGCAGTGCACTTTGTGATCTGCATGGTACATGTACTTTGCAGCAGGCACATTAACCCTCTGTGCTACCTTTCCAGGAGTCAACCCTTCCACTAGACAAAACGCCGATCTCTCTCTAGGAAGAACATTAATCACCGAAGTTATCATGACATTTTTATTGTTTCTGAAAATTGCTGGAGGCCAGGAAGGAGGCAGCAAGTTTTTTTTAAACCATAATATACTTACAAACACTACGCACCCACCCGAAATAGGTACCCAGTGCGGTCACACCGTTCGCATCACCCTAACCTGCTCAAGGTTCATGTGACCTCAGTGACAGAGTCACAGCGACTGGATCACTGTTGCTCTAGGGTGTGCTGCTTCGTAGGCCTGCCCGCAAGACTGGAGATGAACTTCAGTATGGATTGTGGTGGACAGGCCTTAAAGGTTAACCCACAATTGACACCACTAGGGTACACCTGCTTGTGCTAAGACAGCAAGCCTTCTAAGGTCTAGTGGGGCCTTCTAAGGTCTAGCATGGGAATGTGCTTCCTCAGTAGAGTGGTCTGGTGGACTGGTCATGAAGGCTGAACCCAGTTCCCCAGTTCCAAATTCGACAGCTCTGGCCATAGTGCCACATCCTCTCCCCCACTGAACACCATACTTCCCCACTGAGAGAAACTCACACTGCCTTCAGCTATAACCTAATTGTGCCCGCTATAAACACTTGGATGTGGCTCAATTCAAATTATTCACTTGATAAGAGTAATATGCTGCCTAAAAAAAAAAGTAAAAGCAACCACTCATAGGGAATGCATGATTAAGTAAAGCATGTGAAATGTAAGCAGAAACAACATGGTTACCTTAATGATCTCTCACTCACTATTCAGAAATCAGCGAGTGGTTTTACCTGAAAAGTTAAGGACATGACTAGAGGGCCCTGAAGGGAACCGTTTAATGTCCATTGCTTATATCCTTACAAAACGTAAGCAGTATGGTTTAAAAAGACCACATCCATACACACAGAGCCATTGTACACATTTTGTTTTCCAATCCACCAATCAACCAGGTATTGCAGTACCTCCAGGAATGGTACACTTTCCCACCTGGGAACAACAATGCTGTTCAAAGAAAGACGAGAAAACAAAAGTAGCGCTTCACTGGCAAACTCTGTAAAGTGATGCTGATGTATTTGGATGTAAATAAAACCAATCTTGTTAGGTTTACAGATCTCCTCAGGATCCGGGCGACGGAATGCAGGTCCACCTCCTGATATCCCCGGACTCCAACCAAAGGTTACGGAGCCCAAAGGAGATCAGGCGAGGGAAAGGATGAGGGGAAGGGACAGCTGGGACAAGAATCTGAAAAGACAAAAGAAGAAACATTCAAACACAGTTCACATTGTCCTGTCTACTCTCTTGTTGGTCTCACTAGAACATAGAATTACCATTTGTTCCTGTATTTTCCTGCAATACCAATCCCTGAGATTCCGCTCTCAGGATAAACAAATAACGACCAAAGTACACAGGCACTCCCTGCGTTTCCAAAAGAAACTAGCCCCTTTTTCTGTCAGTCCAAAACCTTTAAAGGAGGAGCTACAGTCTTCTCTCAGACCATGTCTCCATTCCGTAATACCACCGCCTCAAAAGTATCCAAAACAACTAAGGATGGCTTCCACGGTGAGTACACCGCTGCCGGAGACCTCCAACGACGTAGCGCTCCTTCACACGCGTGAGGATCAACACGCTAATTGTCCTAGAACAAGTGGTTCGCTTTAGGTAGTCTGTCTGTGCCTTTCCCAACACAGTTACCCGGGGCTCCTGCCTCCGTCTACCTTCAAGCCAGATGCTCTTCCGAGCCTTTCCCTCTTTGAGTACTTAGTCTAGCTAGGGAATCCCAATAGCCACCCGCGTCTGTGCCGGGTTGGAGTTACAGCTCCTCCTAGCCGTGCAAAGTCTTGTGCTCCTCCGAGCACTGTATCCAAGAAGCGGCACCTGTGCAGGTGTCGTGTGTGAGCAACAGCTCCTCCGAGCCGAGCAAAGTCTTGTGCTCCGGTCTGGTGCACCTCCGAGCACGGAGTCCAAGATGCGGCACCTGTGCGGGTGCCGGGTGTGAGCGACAGCTCCTCCGAGCCGTGCAAAGTCTCGTGCTCCTCCGAGCACTGAGTCCAGGAGGCGAGCCGGTGAGTGACCGGGTGTGGGTCGTGGCTCCTCTAAGCCGTGCGAAGGTTCGTGCTCCGCCGAGCACTGAAGGGAATCTCTCACCTTCGGTCTGTCTAGGGCTCCTCTTCCGGGGTTCCTCTCCGATGCTACAACGCAGCCTAGTCCGGCTGCTGTATCCTCCGATCTTCCGTTTGCTTCAGAATAACGCACGCCTCCTGCCGGGCGTGGCGTCGTTAAATAGACGCCTACTTCCTGTTTCCAGGGCTGATGGGATTTGTAGTTTCTTAGCGCTGGGTAGGCGCTTCGGACCCCGATTCCTTACAAATCTGGCCACTTTGCAACCACTCTGTCTTGCTTTATTTAGTTATGTATTTATTTTTCATATTTAAAACCTTCTATTTCTCTCCATCCCGCTGCACTTTGGAATAGAAAAATGTCAGAGAAAGGGCATTTCCCGCAAGAGTGTTTTTCTTTTTTGGATCCATTTCACAGGGAAGCAAGTAAATGAAAGAAGGAAAGAGAGGTTGTGAACCATTTCTTCAAGTCACGGTTTTCAGTAAGTGAGGAGCAAGACAGAAAGAGAGGGAATAATAGGAAGAGAGGGGGGGGACAGCTGTCAGCACAAAAAAGAAGAGGACATTGCCCGAGTCCTATTCCTTCTCTGCCCGTCCACGAAAGCAAGCTGAGCCTTATCTGAATGCCTTTGTCCTCCCCCAAAATAGTGCCGCCTGGGGCAGACCACCCCCACCGCCCCACCCTAGCTACGCCACTGCACCCCCTTTTCTGCCTCTTTGTGCACCGGACGTGCTGCGGACACCACGTCTCCCACACGCTCTCCCACCCTACCGCTTACCCGGCATGTTGGCAGTGGGAAGCATAGCTAGGACTTTGTAATGTTGTACTTTTTCGTTGCAGGCGGAGTTACAGGGCTATCTGGAAGCATATGGGTACAGAACGGCACCTCTGCGCGGCACACAGGGGTTCCAGAGCCGAACCCCAGGAGTCTCATGGGAGGTTCACGGAATCTATGTCGGCGCCCTGTTAGTCCTTCGGGCGGTTGTGGGCCTGAGCAACCGGGGGCTTGCCTAGCTACGCTCCGTCCAGAATGGGGCGTGAGTGTAATGGACCTAGGGTGGTCAGGTGATCCGGGAAGGGGATCACCAGAAGGTGCAGTACAAAGTGGTTAGCCACGGTGCTGCTAGGCTCATCAGGCGGGCAGGTGGCGAGAAGGCTGCCTGTCCTTGGAGCACCCGTAAGCTAACCCACCAGATTACATAACGTTGTATGTAATAAACCTTCAGCAGTTTTATCCCAAGTATAAAGTTGTGTGGTGTGTATTTATTTGCGGGCTTTCATGCTTAAGGGGGGGGACCTTTGCCATGATGGTGCTATGAGGACTGGACCCATTTTTGCAAATACATGGCTTATATTGAACTCACAAAGTAGTTTGTTCTTGTTTCATTTGTCACCTACACACCATCTCAGGGTGCAAGGGCCCACTGGGTGGCTCCAAACACAAAAAACAGGCTAGGGGGTGGGGTTGAGGCGCCTTTGCCCCCTTATTAAATCCGCGAATGGCAAGGCATGCCGTCATTCAGTTGCCTATTTTGATGGCTGTTTAAAATGTGCCACATCTACTTTCACTGTGGTCTTTACCCCTTTAAAGCTCATGGTTGCAAAGCGGGCTCATTAAGTAAGCACCAGTAGGGACAGGGGTACGCTGTCCATTGTAATTCTCCAACCCTGCTCATGCAAAGGGGTGTAAACACAAATCCCATTTAACTAATGCTCGCACATAAGTGAGCACTAGTGTGCATTAATGTGCATAGCTCTCTTACCTTAGAATGAAAATACTTATGTCTATGTATTTGTAATTTTATTTTGTTGTCCAGAGCCAGTATAGTTTACAGGGCATGTTACATAGGTGTACAACTGTTGCAACAGGACCACTGGAATTCTGCAATTCTGCGGCAATGGCATTTTCCGTATAATTGTGGATTTGCTGCATTTGCCTCATAATCCATCATTTGCTGCACAATCTGCAGTTTTTAACAAAAAAGCGGACATTTTGTGAGAAATAGCGTGCATCTCAAAATCTCCAATTGTGGAGTCGCAGAACGACCTCGCTAATAAATATTAATTAGGAAGGTCGATATTTGAAACCCCCCTTGATTGGCACATGGGTGATGGACTGCCAGTAAGAGCAGACCATCATCCTTGTGTTTGCATTCTGTGGGGCAGATTTACAAGCCCCTTGCGCCACTTTTGCGTCACTTTTCCCATATTAAAAGTGACGCAAAAGTGGCGCAAGGGGCTTGTAAATCTGCCCCTGTGTTTCTTAAATTAAGCGGTGCTGCTTCGTAAAAACAAGATTCTGTTTGGGAAGATATCAAGTGGGCCGGCAGCGGTCCAATCAGACACAGCCTTTTCACATTGAGATCACCCGGCACAGTTCCCAAGGGAGAAGCTATCCAATGGGGACAGCTTTGTAAATCTGTTACCACCTTCTTTGAGAGGTCGGTATCATTCAATGGTTTTTTACCGCTATTGTGGTCACAAAATGTTGGTGCATCGAATCTGAAACACAATAGCATTGGGTGCCCCTTTTACAATGCCTAGTATTTGCTATTCGGACTGTGTTGTTAAAACCATTTCCAATTGGTTTAATGCATGGAAAAATTAAAAATGCAAAATGATTTCGGACATCTGACCCTAACACCTGTAAGGTCCTCGCATTAACTCATGCACAATAACCTCTACATACGATCATTCAGTAAAAAAGGGATAACATTTATTATTAGAGCAACCAATTCCAGATGCTAGGTGTAGATACATTGTCCTGAATACTTATCGGTGATCTTCATCTATCCAAGGTCTAGCCTTCCTCATCACAGCCTCATCCCTGAACCCTATGAGCACTTTCCACATTCTGGGATAGCTCCACTTTTCAAACCACGGGTTTCTTTCCGTGTTTTAGACCGCACCCACCGATGTGTTTTTCACTTCATAATTACATTCCCATTTAGTTATTGCATGTTACTGCATTCATCCAATCTAAAAATCACGATGTATCTTGACCGATGACGCGCTTCTCCCTCGGTTCACACTAGTCACCGATTCATTACTTTTGGCGCCACGCACCTATTTACCCGCGTTTTCGCTAACAACCCGTATTAGATGTAACTAATGTCAATTTCCTTTCTTTCATCTCATACCTGACCCGGCTACCCTTGACGCTGCAATCCCATTCATACTGTAAATATATGCTCGCTTATTACAATTGTTTGCCAATTGACATCTTGCCTCTGACTTAACGTATACTCGTAACGCTGGGTTCAATTGTGACTATCTGTTTTCACTCATGTCTATATAATTTGTCTCCTGCGTTTCGTGATTGCGTCATCACTATATAACTTTTGGAACCCACAATGACTTGTCTTAAAATTGTTGACTCTCTCGACTACCCTGCTCTTATATGACATGCAATTCCTTTTCCCTCCCTAAATGACCGCTTGGCTTCTAATCTAAAAAATGTTTCGTTATAATGATGTTTTCATAAACATGCACCTTGTAAACCGGCAACTGTTTTGATTTTGTCTTGCATACGCACGCTGCCCCGAAATGGGGCTCCTTGACATTTTACACTATATTACTTTCTTCCATCTCTGATGCGATTATGTTTTAAATTGACTGTCCTTAAACTATCGTGTTAATGCTAAAATTGTATTGTATGACATGGATTCCTGTAAATGCCAACCTTCCCCGCTTAATATAACTATCTACATTCTTTTCACCTCCAATACGATTAAATACCCGAATCACATCACCTATTCTTTCCTTGCTACTTAACCACATTTTGCACAATTGTTCTAATATACTCCTTTCAACCTCCACCTTACCTCCCTCTATTCCCCCACCCATATACTCTTCCTTCTAATCACACCAAAACTTCCTGTAACAACCTTTGCTAATCCCTCGCACCTCAACTCTGCTCCTTTTCCTTTTTCTCTCCCCTCTCTCTTCCCTTACTTATTTTTGACTTACCCTTTCTTCTGTCCCTACCACCCACAACCTTGTATGTCTTGTACACATGACTTACCAACTCTGTGTAAATAACCCTTGCTGTAACACTGCCTATGTACATCCCTGAGGAAGCCCTAGGCCTGATGGCCAGTTAAGGGGCGAAACACGTGTTGGCTGTGCCATCCCTTTTCTTTTCTAGCAGACGAATAAAAGCACGAATATCTTACCATCACCATCGGATCTACTTGCATCAATTGGATATTTCATCCTAATTAACTTAAAACTTATACTCTTGCCTGGATACACCTACCAAATCCTACTTCAAATTAGGGGGATAGGGGCCTCTCCCCCTGTTTCTGGGCCAGAACCAGTACAAGAAGGATACATGCTTATTACATGACTAGTAAGGGATGAGGATCTTTTTTCCCTTACCTACATGCATCATCCCTGAACCCCTGTCTGTCTGGTGGCCATGTCTGTGTCACCTCCTCAAGGGCTCTTGGTTAGGGCTTGGCATTGACCAAAGGTGTCTGGGGCCAATTCCTGTGCTGGTTGGTGGAGAACATGCCTCTGAATAGAAAGGAAAGAAAGGCTCACAGAGAAATCCCCAGAGTGGAAAGGGAAAAAATCCTTCTACCCTGTTGTAGTAGGTGGGGTTATCTGCAGTGCTTGAAATGGAAAAATAGAAGTGCCCTGTAACAGAGCACCTGCCTGTTTCTGAGAAGTGCCGGTACTCCCCAATTAAAAGTATCCTCAGTACCAGACAGGACCGGCCCATTTAAAGCGCTGGTTTATCTGTCTCATGGTAAGGGCTCACCACATGCATGTAAGCAGTTGGACGAGTAAAGAGGGGTGAGGAGTTAGACATGTTTCCTCCTACATATGACACTGAATTGCAGCCCGGGAAGTATTTCAGTGGTGAGCTGTCGCTGTAAGTACCCTGCTCTCAATTGCAAAACTAATGGCTTCATAGTATCTGATCCGTGAATGAAGAATCTCCTATTATTTTAATAGTTCTTCGAAAATACAATTCTACTTAATTAAATTCAAATGCATTAATTCCATTATGTGATCACTGTCCATTTTCTCAGAACGAGAAACAAAATGGAAATTACAAGTGATTGCAGCTGCTGCCTCAATCAAAGAGATGGGTAAGAGGTTAGATGCTTAGATAAAGTCCACAATGGCATCTGATGAGTGCACTTCTGCAGATAGGATACATATATTTAGTGATCCAGCCTTATAGCAACTTATGTAGCAAGGAAATTAAATGTCACTTCAGTCCTCATTTGCGGCATCTCGTGCTCATTTACTGAGACAAGCGGATATCGCGGAATGGCATCTTCAGAAAAATGTTCAATCACGAACATACTATCACAATCAAGCTAAGTGACCAAAGAAATAGACATTCCAAACTTATGAAATGGAAACCAATTACCAAAATAAAATAGCGATACTTCAGTAGGATTGTCTTTTATGTGTCATGGCGCCGTTGAGAGTTCAGTCGGAGTCTTCAGGAATAGTTTTTTAGGTGTGGCTAGGATCTGCCTTATTTGTGAGCCGATGGTCAAGTGATAGGATGAAAGAAGAAAAAAATAGAATACAGCACAGAGGGGCTTCAAGTGTTGGTTGACTTGTTTACAGACTCAATAGTTAAGAGACCACCATTGGTATTAATTCCAATGGTGGCCACTTAACTATTGATATTAATACTAATGGTGGCCACTTAACTGTCGCTCTTAATACCAAAGGTGGCCACTTACCATTGATATTATTACCAATGGTGGCCACTTAACCATTGATCTTAATACCAATGGTGGCCACCTAACTATTCATATTAATAACAATGGTGGCCAATTAACTATTCATATTAATACCAATGGTGACCACATATCCATTGATATTAATACCAAATGTGGCCACTTAACTGTTGATGTTAATACCAAAGGTGGCCACTTAACTATTAATATTAATACCAATGGTGGCCACATAACTATTGATAATAATACCAATGGTGGCCGCTTAACTATTGATATTAATACCAATGGTGGCCACTTAACTATTGATATTAATACCAATGGTGGCCAATTAACTATTGATATTAATACCAATGGTGGCCACTTAACTATTGATATTAATACCAATGGTGGCCACTTAACTATTGATAGTCTGTAAACAAGTCAACCAACACTTGAAGCCCCTCTCTGTTGTATTCTATTTTTTCTTTTTTTTTCTATCACTTGACCATCGTCATGTAATGCATGATTTAAGAGCATGAACTACTTAGCCTGGTTTACGTACCGCTTTTTATTTGTTTATACAAAACAGGTCATGGAGTATTTGTGTGGGGCAAAATGGGGGCGACTGTGAGGGTATTCTCTGGAAGGCTACAGCACATCCTGGTACTTATCCACCAAATTGAACCATCCTGCCAAAGCCGGCTGAGAGTGAATCTCAAGCAGCAGCGGCCCATGCAGGTAAAAGTGGTGGGCCTTGTGGGGGGGATTTCGACAGATGATGACGAGTGACAATTAAGTATTTATTTAATTTTCCCTCGTGGTCGTCTGTCGTCTGTCGATTCCCCCCCAACCCAGCCTCACCACTCTTACCTGCATGGGCCGCTCCTGCTCTAAAGATGTCTATCACCCACAACAAACTGCATGTCTATCCCTCACACCTCATCAACCACCATACTGCTACGTGATTGTTTCTTGCATCCTGGTACCAGATGCTGCCCACTTGGAAATTGACAGCAGTCTCAAATGGGAATCCCTAGCTGTGAAAATAGTAACTTCAGTCATCTATTGCGACTCCTTTTTTCCTTGATGGCAGCTATTCCACAACTCCTTGCAGATCTGCTGTTCTGGGGCCAGTATACAAAGAAAAAAGTTACAAGCATCATCTATGCACTACCACTAGCAATCGATTCTCACCACTATGTCCTACTCAGCGATCTCAACTTCCACATCGACGACCCCAACGATGCCAACTCATACTCAATGGCATGCCACCAAGAACCCTGCAGATAGAGCTGCTAACAAAACAGCCCTCAACAACTACCACCAGCACATCAAAGAAGCCAAGAAAGCAGCCATCACCACCCGACTCTGCGGACAACCACACAAAGGAACCCTTAAAAATAGTCAAAGAATTCTCCAACTCAACCAACAGCCACAGAGAACACCATCCACCTCTGCAACACCCTCTCAAACTACTTCCACGGCAAGATCACCAACATCGACAACAATTTCAAGCTCCTGGCCGCCACCCTCAACCCCAGCGATCTCAACGGCCAGGGAACAAAGCCAAACCAGTACCACCTTTTCTCCTCTTACTGCCCTGACCACCTCAGCCATCATGTCTCCCTTCCACTTCGAGGCACCCACCAACCCCTGCCTCCACTACCGGTACAACCTCTGAATCAATCAATTAATCCATTGGCTTGCAAAGAGTGACTATGCACCCTTAAGGGTCTCATGGTGCTGGTGCCGTGGATGGCTGCAGATCTGTCGCAAGGCACTGTGGTTCAGTCGAAGAGCCAGGTCTTGAGGTCCTTCCTGAATTGGGGCAGTGACAGTGATTGCCTTAGGGAGAGAGGCAGGGTGTTCCAGGTCTTTGCTGTGAGATAGGAGAAGGATCTTCCCCGGCCATGATCTTGCAGATACGTGGTATGGCAGCTAGGGCCAGTTGAGCAGAGAGGAGGTCTCTGGTGGATGCGCGGAATGAGAGACGGTGGTTGAGGTATGCAGGTCCCCGCCATGTAGGGCTTTGTAGGCGTGTGTGAGGCACTTGAAGGTGATCCTTTTGTTGACTGGGAGCCAGTGGAGGTCTCTCAGGTGGGTGGTGATTTGGCTGCGGCCAAGGATGAGTCTTGCAGAGGCGTTCTGGGTGCTTTGCAGTTTCTTGAGGAGTTTCTGGGTTATGCCGGCGTAGAGTGCGTTGCCGTAGTCCAGTCTGCTGCTGATGAGTGCGTGGGTGACCGTCTTTCTGGACTCGCTGGGGATCCACTCGAAGATCATTCGGAGCAGGCGTAGCATGTGGAAGCAAGATGATGAGATGGCGCTGATCTGGCGGTTCATGGTGAGCGAGTCCAAGATGATGCTGAGATTTCTTGTGTGGTCTGTGAGTGTGGGCGGAGGATCAAGATTTGCAGGCCATCAGGAGTCATCCCAAGTGAAGGGGGTGGAGCCCAAGATGAGGACTTCAGTCTTCTCTGAGTTTAGCTTGAGGCAGCTGTCCTTCATCCAGGTGGAGACAGCCTTCAACCCATCATGGAAGTTTCTCTTGGCCACTGTGGTTTCCCTGGTGAGGGAAATGATCAGCTGCGTGTCGTCAGCGTAGGAGACATTGTTAGTCCTTGCTTCCTGATGATGGCTGTGAGCGGGGCCATGTAGATGCTTAAGAGGGTGGGGTTCAGGGAAGAGCCCTGAGGCACTCTGCAGCTGATTTCTGTGGGTTCTGAGAGGAACGGTGGTAGCCTGACTCTCTGTGTTATGTTATGTTATGTTATGTGAAGGCGATTTCTAAAGCGCACGATTACCCGAAGGTGTCCTGGCGCTAGTTACTTCCCTTTAGGCAAGGCCAGGGCAGGCAGAATTATTGATCAAAAAGCCAGGTCTTCAAGTCCTTTCTAAAACTTAACAGATTATTGGCATTTCTCAAATGAAATGGGAGCTCATTCCAGGCCTTTACGGCACAGAAGGTGAAGCTTCGGCCGCCCCAAAGGGCTTTTTTTGTTGACGGGACGGCGGTCAATTTCGCTTCTGACGATCGAAGAGTGCGCATTGGTTTATACCATTGAAATTGCCTTTTAAGGTGGTCAGGTCCCTCTCCATGCAGTGCTTTGAACACCATGCATAGTGATTTAAACTGTACCCGGTTTCTAACCGGGAGCCAGTGCAGTTTTTTTATCACATTGGAGATCGGGGCAAATTTGGGGGTACCCGTAAGGAGTCTGGCCGCGGCATTTTGGGGCATCTAAAGCTTGTGCAACAGTTTTTGTTGTATACAACAGTTTTTGTTGTGTTCAGCCGGTTGAGGAAGGAACGGATCCTTTCCACAGCATTTTCACGGATGCCGGCATCGTGGAGTCTTGTGCATAGGGTGCGGTGGGAGATGGTGTCAAAGGTGGCCGAGAGGTCCAGGCGAATGAGGGCTGCAGTTTCGCCTCAGTCAATGAAGGAGTGGACATCGTCTGTGGCGGTGATTAGGGCAGCCTCCGTTCTGTGATTGTTTTGGAAGCTGGATGGCGAGTTGTTCAGGATGTGGTTCCCCTCAATGAATTCGGAAAGTTGGGCATTGATTGCCTTCTCGATGACCTTGGCTGGAAAGGGGAGGAGAGAAATGGGTCTGAAGTTCTTGAGGTCCTTCGGGTCAGCAGGGGGTTTCTTCAGAAAGCAGTTGATCTCTGCGTGTTTCCAGTACTTTGTGGAAATATGGATTTTTATGATCAGTTATGTCCCCTATCTTGGACCCCAACGGTTTCATGTATAAATCACAAGTACATGTATGTTCCCTCCAGTTCCAGTTATGAAGACGCAAACACATGTGCGTCCACCGCCAACATGTCCTCTTTCAGATCCGCCATGAATGGGCCGGATATTCCATTCCTGAGTACGAAAGGCCACCGGCTTTATATGGTTCACTTATGCCATTTTACAGTCCAGGCAAGTAGGCCCTGATTCTGCCATCAAGCTTTTCCTGCCTTCTGCCTCTGAAAGCTCCAGTCCGAGCTCGCATCTGTATCCATGAACTTTGTCCTACTCCCTGCGCAGCTAACGGTGCCTGACATCAGCCTGTTGCCTGCCAAAAACTGTATTTCACCTTCGAAATTATCTGCTCCGCTCCCTACCCAATGCATTCCTGTCTAGTAGTTTAAGTAAACATTCTTCCAGCTACTGAGCAAAAGGCCCGGCTTCTCTGTCATTATGCAAGTAATTCATAGCCCTGTTACTATGGAAGATTCCTGCCCCCGCATCTAGTGTAGACACTTAGACGCTTGTACACACACTAACAGTCAGTATAGTCAGTATAGAATAAGATTCTACTCTAAGAAGGCCTCTCTTTTGGATAACATAGTTCTTTAAACATAGGATGTTAGATATGATTTGGGATTAGGTTGACTTGACCCTCCAGACTTCTGTCGCCACATGTGGAGCTAAATGTCAAGTCCCCTTCACCCCCTAGTTGCACGTCAATCACACGTCATGCTGCTGCGCGCGCATTTCTGCCAAGTATTTCTGCTGACATTGCGAAATTCTTTCATGGAACCACCCTATTATGACATCATACCTGATGACATTCCTTAGTTACACCCAGTTACACCCACTTTTGCTACGCATGTATGTTTTATCTTTACTATCAATTGTTACGCCTCCTGCATTTGCTTCACTGTAATGCCTATTGTATAAAAATGATTACTTATCAATAAAGTACGGTCTTCACTTCCTGAACCTTCGTGGTGATGGAATATGGAGCTCATCGATTTAAATTGATTATGGAATAAAGCCCGTTCCGAACCTCTAATACCACGGATTCTGCCTCTTATTTTACTGAGCTATTGTTATAGATTTTCCGCATCAAATTAAGTTCCGGTAATTAAATTATTTACCACATAAATGGCGCCCGAACAGGGACACTTTCTCATCTCACGCGCCGGCGGTGCGTTGCAGGCCCGGTCTCCTGTCACAGCTGGACGGACAACAACGCGTACCCACAGGATTTCCTGTATCTCCCTCCTGCCGAGCGGGGGTAACTGAGGCTGCGATCAACACCCAGACGAGGCGGTGAGAAGTGCGAAGTATCCCGACCAGAGCCTAGCTGAGAGAGCAAGATCCGAGGTATACAGAGGCCCACCAGTTTTCCGAAGTTTCCGAAGTTCCGAGTCGAGTCCAGTCCGGTTCAAGTTCAGTTCAGTTCCGAGGCCTTCCGTTCCGAGCTACCCGGTGAGTACCATTATCGGGGAGGCGTTCTGACGTGCACATAGGTTGTGCCGGTCAAGACGGGTTTGGGTACACAAATCCGGTCTGCACTGTTTCAGCAGTGTATCTGTACTGTTTAGCAGTATATCAAGTATGTCTAGTATATAATTCAGATTTACCTAGTTAGTATCGAGTATTATGCTTAGTGACTAGTTCCCTAAATGACCATCATTGTTTATTCATTAAATGTTAAATGTTAAAATGTTTTAAATACGTTCTGTATATTGTGGTGTGAATGACTGTTCATTATTGTGTTTTATGGTATTAAACGTGTTCAAAATTAGGTATCAGATCAGTTCTCAAATATGCCGCTCTTTTCGAAATTAAGACAGATCACAACTAGAAAAGGGGTACTCGAAGAAGCTGTTCCCATTCCTCCTAGGGACACTCCAGGGTACTTCATGTATCATAAACATGGCCTAGACGCCATATTATTTCTTGATCTATGGGTAGACTACACCAAGGAATTACCAGAAAGTCAGAGGTGGCCCGCAGCTGGGACCTGGGATGCAGATTGCATCGTGAAAGTAGAGGAAGAATTATGGAAAAAGAAAGCTAGACAATCACAGAAAGACGCCATTGAATTATGGCGTAAAGAATCGTATAGACGTACAGAAAAAGCACGTAGACAGGAAGAGAAGAGTAAGGAGAATTCAAATAAAGTTCGAGAAAGTGTATTAATTGAAGAAGGTACTAGAGTAAAGTCAGAACAAACAGACAGGCAAAGAAATGCCCTTGTGAATGGTATGTATCCTCTTCTGGCCGAAGGACTACCTAAGGCTACCCCGGAGATACCAAGAGACTTGCCACCCCCATTGTTTCCGATAAAAGTACATCCCAAAGGGCATCCCAGATCTGCAGAAGATGTTTTTCTTTCCTCTTATTTAGACGACGCAGCTCCCGAGTATGCTAATGCTGCGCCACATAGACCGTCTGCCGAGGGGGTTCAACGCCAAGACCCTCCTTCGTCTGTACCTCTGCAACAGCAAACTCCGACACAAGTTCCGGCAAGCACATCTGTTTCTACATCTGCATCCACACCTATGGTTGCTATATCCCGTTCAACGAATCCTTTCACATCCAGCACCCCAGGTGGTGCTACCGGAGGTACGTCAAGCATTTTTTCTACGCCACCCAGAACAAATAAACTTTCTTTTCAAGAATTGGCCCACCAACGTACGCCCAAACTAGTAACTCCCAACACGCTCAAGGAACTTCTAATAGACTGTAGATATGACCCTGTGCCCGGAAAAGGGGACGAAATGATGCTGGCATCATTACGTATCCGACGAGCTGCAATATACTTAGGGAAGCTACCAGGAATGACTGCACATTTAGAAAATATATATCACTTTGTTCAGTCAGGGCGAGACCCTGAGAGTATTAACAGAGCCATGGAGTACCAAAAGGTGGAAATACAGGGGGAACTGTTACGTTTCCTCATAAACTGTGTGATCAGAAATCAAGATCAACCGGGGGTAAATACGGAAGAAATGCAAATTCTTACCACATGGGGTAAGAATATATCAGAGGGGAGTCACGATAAACGATCATGTATAGTAGCTATGCGCCGAAAGATCCGCAAAGAAATAGAACGAATACACGAAGAAAGATTAGCAGTAGACGAACCAGAACAAATCGAGGACGAGGAAGAATTAGAACTGCCCACAGGACAGTTAGAAACCATGGCCTATGTAGGTAGAGGAAGATCTTGCAATAATACTAGATGCTTTACTGATCCGATATGTCCGATACGTCCAGATAATAACAGAAAATTCCAAACTCCTATAATAAATATAAGGTCCCCCGAACATTCATTCCAAGCCGCTGACAAATTACTCCGAGAACGAAGGGGTTATCATATACTCGATTCCATGGACGAACAAGAATTAGCCAGGTCAGCCGTTCACTGGGTTGATAGTCCTGGAAAATATGGTGATGACACACTAGCGCATACGTTTTTGAACCTCGCCCCAGATGAACAGCGTTTAGCTGGTATCTATATGATTCAACAACTCCTTATATTATATAAAAGCCAACACTCCGATCCTGGCCCCTTACCTGATATATTGACTGAATTACTCACGAATAAATGGAGAGGTTCCGGTACTAAGTTGATTAGAGAAATACTAGAATCTAGAAGACAGTATATTCTTTTTGTATGTCCCGAACATGTCTCACTGCCCATCAAGGAAAGAACGACGTATTACATGGATAGACAGAATCCCTTACGCGAAGTGCACCCGATAAAGGGTGATGACAATGAGTTTAAACGTGTGTTTGTATACATACCCATATCCAAAATAGAACTATTAGAAATGAAGAAAGTGGTACCCAGTCACGATAAAGACCCAGCGGGTTTCCACCGTGAGATTAAAGATATGTTACTCATGGGAGAATATACCTACCCCGACATTATGACAATATTGAAGGTATTAATGCCTGCGGGCATTTACGAAAAACTCAAGGAAAAGGATTGGGAGGTGGGAGACCAGAAGATAGATTGGACAGCATTAGAAAACGAAGAAAAAGCTCGAGGTCCAGGTTCAGGGCTCGGGGACAAGACCAAAGCACTACCAGGTCTACTAGTACAGGTACTGCCACGTTTATTAACTACGAAAAAGGAAGACTGGGGTGCAATATCAGCCTGTAAACAAAAATCAGATGAAGACACTAGTGATTTCTACTCCCGATTTGAGAAATGTTTTGGTATAAATAGTGGAATAAAAGCAAGTAGCGAGTCGTATCCACACCTGTTTGTGACAAAATTGGTTGAAAATGCCTTGCCCCAAGTTAAGAATAGAATATTGAAGTTCGAGAGTACCTGGCAAGGTAACACTCCATCACAAATGTTACAAATGCTACAGTACCATCACAATAGAATTAGAGAAGAACAAGAACATGAACATAGACGCATGAAAGACACGAAAATGAAAATGCTAGTTTCCCAGACAGTGCCAGTTGACGGTCATAAGAAGGGTATAACACAGTCCAGTGTTTCAACAGGTCCTGTGAAAGGGACGTGCAACTATTGTAAACAGCCAGGTCATTATGTACACGATTGTCCAGTTTTAAAACATAATATTGCCATAGGTAACGCAAAAGAAAGACCACGACCAATTAGACAGGATCAGAACCAACAAGGAGCCCCGCAGCATGCACAGTCCATGCCAGCTCCGCAACAGTCTATGCCAGCTCCACCACCGCAGCCTATTGCTGCCACACAAACAACGACCCGACAGATGTATCAGACCGCACAGTATGACTATCCTGATTATCAACGATACTCATGAAACAGCCTAGAGAGGGAAGTTGGCTTACCCCTTATTGAGGTCCCTGTAGATCAAGAAGGACCTTATGTACACAGTGAACTATTAGGTCAAGATAGAAAATTCTTACTTGATACAGGGGCAAGTCGAACAACAATAAAATGTAGTGAAGTACCAGGGGCACCCCTCTCAGGCACACAGAATATTTCCCTTGGCTTTTCAGGAAAACCTATCATTAACGAAGTAACACAGCCTCTTCCACTTACGATTGGTCCCTTGACACGAACTACAGATTTATTGCTTACTAAATCATGTCCAGAAAACTTGTTAGGTATAAAAACTTTGAAAGCTCTAGGAGCTATTATATGTTGTTCTCCGGAAGGAGTAAGATTGTTTTTACGTGATTTCAAAGGGCACTACGTGTCCCGAGACATGGATCACCGACTACAGACTTTACCGACACATTTATGGGCGCAAGGCCCTACAGATGTTGGTTGCATGAACATTACACCATATCGAGTCACACTAAAGGCAGGAGTGGTACTTCCACGAATGCGACAATACAAGTTACCGCCAGATGCTGTAGTGGCTTTACTACAAATCATTGACGAGCTTATTACCCAAGGAGTGGTTGTGGAAACTGACTCCAATGTATGTAATTCACCGATAATTCCGATTCTTAAACGAACCGATCCAACAGCCCCGCCAGTATATCGATTGGTTATTGATCTGCGCGAATTAAATAAATGCATAGTACCACAATACCCCGTAGTCCCAGACATTTCTTCATTACTGACAGCCATTGATTCCGAAGCAACATTCTTTACTGTAATTGATCTCAAGAATGCCTTCTTCAGCGTCCCAATAGATCCGGAAAGCCAATACTTGTTCGGATTTAGTTTAAATGGACGAAGCTTTAAATTCACACGCGCACCTCAAGGATTTACAGAAAGCCCCAGCATTTATAGCCAAGCACTGAAACGAGAACTCGACAGTATCCACATGCCAGTCAACACTGCCCTGCTTCAATATGTCGATGATCTGCTGATCACCGCTAGAAGCGAACCTGAATGTGAGAAAGCCTCACTGACGGTTTTACAATTTTTGGCCGAAAAGGGGCACAAGGTGTCCCCTTTTAAGCTGCAATTCTGTGTCCAGCGAGTTGTTTACCTTGGTCACTCGCTGTCCAAGGAGGGAAGGCAGCTTACATCAGATCGCATCCAGTTAATTGCAAATATGCCGATACCCAAGACACAAAAGGAGGTGCGGGCTTTCATAGGCCTCACTTCATATTGTAGGCAGTGGATCCCTCAGTATGCATTTCTAGCAAAACCACTCATTCAATTGACAACACAGGAGGCAGCCACATCGACTGTTCTCCCTTGGACTCAGGAACATACACAAGCTTTTGAAAGCCTAAAGAAAGCCTTATGCCAAGCACCTGTTTTAGCAACACCATGTTACAATAAACAGTTTACACTCTTCGTTACAGAACGCGAAGGTACTGCCTTGTCAGTACTCACACAGGAACAAGCAGGATCACACAAACCATGTGCTTATTTTTCTAGTACATTAGATCCCGTAGCTCAGGCTTTGCCTGCGTGCCTGAAATCAGTGGCAGCAACAGCTTTAGCAATCAGACAAAGCGATGCCATAGTATTAGGACACCCATTGACAGTACAAGTACCACATGCAGTAGAGGTTCTCTTGAACCGCACACAAACACAACACTTGACTATAGCACGACTTACTGGTTACGAATTAACATTGTTTCAGCCACATATAGAAATCAGACGTTGTAGTACATTGAATCCTGCCACACTGTTACCTATAAATGGAACAGACCCACTTGCACATGATTGTATTGAAGTTATCACTATCACGACGAAACCCAGACAAGATTTGACAGACGTCCCATTGTCAGACCCAGACCTGACGTTGTATGTAGATGGTTCATGTATGAGAACAGGTACAGGAGAGCTAGTGCCCGCTTACGCAGTAACAACAGACACTGAAATCGTTGAAACAAATTGCATAAATACCTTGTCAGCTCAAGCCGCAGAGCTCATCGCTCTGACACAAGCCTGTATTCAAGCCACAAATAAAAGAGTCAACATATACACTGATTCACGTTATGCATTCGGAGTTGTACATGATTTCGGCGTGCTGTGGCGAGAGAGAGGTTATTTAACTTCTCACGGTGCCCACATTCAGCACGGACCCCTTATTCATGCCTTATTAGATGCAATACATCTACCCACTGCAATATCAATTATGAAATGTAAAGCTCATACGAAAGTTACTGATATCATTTCTCAAGGTAATGATCTAGCTGACAGAACAGCTAAACAGACTGCTCAAACTCAAACATCCGACATGACAAAGACAATAGTCCCGACACCAACATATTGCATGACGGTTAAGGATCCCGCTCTTGACGTAATCGACATACAGACACATGCTACACCAGACGAAATAAAGAAATGGACTGAATTAGGAGGGATCCAAACGGTTCAAGGATGGATGACGAAGGAAAAATCTGTGTGGTTCCTTCCTGATTCAATGGTCCAAGTCGTTATTAACACTGTACATAGTCCAGCACATCTAGGAGAAAAAGCTATGCTAGACAGCATCCAACACATTTGGTTCAACAAACATTTACGAGCAGCAGCTAAACAAAAAGTCCGTACCTGTATGATCTGTTGTCAGTTTAACCCAGGTAAAAGCATTCCCGTAGAGCAGGGTGGATTTCAGCCTCCTGATCACCCTTTTGAAGTCCTCCAGATGGATTATATCCAGATGGAACGATGTCGAGGATTCAAATACGTTCTCGTAGTTGTCTGTGCTCTTTCCCGTTGGACAGAGGCATACCCGGTTTCAGATTACACTGCCCCGACTACTGCCAAACAGTTAGTTCGAGAATTCTTCCCACGGTACGGTTTACCACGTGCTGTCTACTCAGATAACGGCCAGCCGTTCTCATCCGAACTAATGAAACACGTTTCACTTTTGTTAGGCTATCAGTGGAAATTTCACTGTGTCCGACACCCCGAGGCAGCAGGTCTCGTGGAACGACATAACCAGACCCTGAAAATTAGATTGTCCAAAATTTGTAGAGAGAAAGGTGTTGACTGGGTAGTAGCCTTACCCGTTGCACTCTTTTACATGAGAATGGTAGCACACTCTCGAACAGGGCTATCCCCGTATGAGGTGATCTTTGGTAGACCACCAAATATGTGGGGGACGCCTATACCACGCAAAATAACTGATATTGACTGTAATATGCTGACAGATTACTTGGCTTCCTTGATGTCTGCACTACAATCTTGTCGTTCACAGGTAGCTGCAGCCTTTCCCGACAACACCGAGGTGAAACCCCATGACGTAATTCCAGGGGATTTAGTTCTAGTAAGGAACTTTGACCGGAAGTCTCAGCTGGATCCTAGGTGGAAGTCGCCTCAGCTCGTACTGCTAACGACGAGGACAGCCGTAAAGATCGAAGGACGAAAAGGCTGGATACATTCAAGTCATATCAAGAAATTTCATGGACTACCATCAGACGTAAACGACACACCTTGCGTGTCTTCCCCGAGTGACTCAAAACTTCCTTTGGTTGAACTGAATAGCCATGAGCTATATAAACTAAAACTTAGGTCTAACAAGTCAGGCAATTTGATTGTTTAAGTCCTCTCCAAGGTGAATCGGTCGAATTTGTCTCTGACATGTATCCCTTAGACCTGTATAGAGAAAGAAACAGAAGGATAAAATTGAAACGACATGCGTACTGTAAATCACTGCGTAGTCATTGCACAGTGACGTTATTAATTTTGTTTTTCTTAAGTCTTTTAGTAATTACTGCAAGTATATTGTTGCACACATATTATCCTATTTCTAGACATGTATATAATGTTACTGCTGAACATTCTTTTAGTGAATTACCTCCGCATGAATTGTCTTATAGATTTGCGCTGCGCAATAACACTTTTATTAGTATGTTACATCATTCCCATCAGGTTAGCAATGCTACAAATTGTTGGATATGTGGCCGACTCCCTCCCTATCAGAACTATAAAGGAATTCTACCTCTCTTTCCATACCCGTTCACACACAACGGCTCCTGTGGAGCATGGTTTAGTTTAATTAATTCCCTAGATTCGAATTCTGCAGTTTACCAGAATAACTGGGTATGGGGAAATCTGAACTTAGTTTTACTCAAAGTCTGCCACCCCAACAAGGAGGGACTTCCCAAAAGAACAGGAACTGATCTAGAAAATGAAGTATATGGATTAGGTAATTTTACGCTCAATCTCATGATCTTGAATGTCGAATCCGAAGCTACTCCAATTTTGCCCGCCATGTCAGTATTTCCAGTTAAAGGTGAATTATGTGTAAGAAAGAATGGTTCCATACATATGGGCCATAGTAGATGCACCACTGTAATAGAATTTAGTGATCAAGGCAAGTCTACATTTAGAGCTTCCCGCCATTCCTACTTCATATGTGGTCAGACGGCATACATACGTTTGCCACTAGATTGGGATGGTACCTGCTACATCGGATTCCTTTTGCCACCTGTTTTCCTAGCTCCTCCTGATTATCACAGAAATACTCATTTAGTACACAATAGAGAAAGGAGAGATCTCCCAATAGTCGATTACACTGAGACCGCATGGGAAAAATACACAGATTTCAATAAAGGTCTCTTTCCCTATATAGGTACAGTTACCAATAGTAAGCTGATACGTAGATTAACCAGAACCCTTGAAGCAGTAGTGAATGAAACTATTTCCGCCTTAGGCAATTTAACAGAAGAGCAGTCTGCTATGCGGATTGTTGTGCTTCAAAATCGTCTTGTCCTTGACGTCATCCTGGCCGATAGGGGCGGAGCTTGTAGGGTCATCGGATCAAGTTGTTGCATTTTCATACCAGAAAATTCGCCATCTGTATATAAAGCCATAACTCGCCTTCATAAGATTGTAAGCCAGATACACCAGAATCCAGGCACCTGGACTTGGTCCGGTTGGTTTTGGAGTGTATTATCTACCTTTGGATGGAAGGTCCTATCCTTCCTAGGTATTGGCTTCCTCATATTATTCAGTTGCTGTCTATGTCTACAATGTGGACCAGCGATCTGTGGTCTGTGTGCCACATCGTGTATTCCACCACCAAGATTTCATTCATTCCAGAAGAAAAAAGAAGAACAAATGATGCTATATGAACAGATCGATGGATTGATGAAGATTGATATCTCTTGACGGGCAAGTAGGGGACAAGGAGGGAATGTGGAAATATGGATTTTTATGATCAGTTATGTCCCCTATCTTGGACCCCAACGGTTTCATGTATAAATCACAAGTACATGTATGTTCCCTCCAGTTCCAGTTATGAAGACGCAAACACATGTGCGTCCACCGCCAACATGTCCTCTTTCAGATCCGCCATGAATGGGCCGGATATTCCATTCCTGAGTACGAAAGGCCACCGGCTTTATATGGTTCACTTATGCCATTTTACAGTCCAGGCAAGTAGGCCCTGATTCTGCCATCAAGCTTTTCCTGCCTTCTGCCTCTGAAAGCTCCAGTCCGAGCTCGCATCTGTATCCATGAACTTTGTCCTACTCCCTGCGCAGCTAACGGTGCCTGACATCAGCCTGTTGCCTGCCAAAAACTGTATTTCACCTTCGAAATTATCTGCTCCGCTCCCTACCCAATGCATTCCTGTCTAGTAGTTTAAGTAAACATTCTTCCAGCTACCGAGCAAAAGGCCCGGCTTCTCTGTCATTATGCAAGTAATTCATAGCCCTGTTACTATGGAAGATTCCTGCCCCCGCATCTAGTGTAGACACTTAGACGCTTGTACACACACTAACAGTCAGTATAGTCAGTATAGAATAAGATTCTACTCTAAGAAGGCCTCTCTTTTGGATAACATAGTTCTTTAAACATAGGATGTTAGATATGATTTGGGATTAGGTTGACTTGACCCTCCAGACTTCTGTCGCCACATGTGGAGCTAAATGTCAAGTCCCCTTCACCCCCTAGTTGCACGTCAATCACACGTCATGCTGCTGCGCGCGCATTTCTGCCAAGTATTTCTGCTGACATTGCGAAATTCTTTCATGGAACCACCCTATTATGACATCATACCTGATGACGTTCCTTAGTTACACCCAGTTACACCCACTTTTGCTACGCATGTATGTTTTATCTTTACTATCAATTGTTACGCCTCCTGCATTTGCTTCACTGTAATGCCTATTGTATAAAAATGATTACTTATCAATAAAGTACGGTCTTCACTTCCTGAACCTTCGTGGTGATGGAATATGGAGCTCATCGATTTAAATTGATTATGGAATAAAGCCCGTTCCGAACCTCTAATACCACGGATTCTGCCTCTTATTTTACTGAGCTATTGTTATAGATTTTCCGCATCAAATTAAGTTCCGGTAATTAAATTATTTACCACAACTTCGGGAATTTAGTGGAGTTGATGGAGCAGTTGATGATGCGGTGGAGTTCTGGCGCAATTGAGTTGCTCTGTTGAAGAGGTGGTGGGGGAAGGGGTCTGAGGCTGAGCCTGAGTGGATGCTCTTCATGATCTTCAGGGTGTCATCTGTGGTCAGGGGATTCCAACTGATAAGGGTCTGCTGGGGTCTGGTATCGTTGGGTGTGATGATTGCGAGTGGGGTGAGAGGGTCTTGGGTATTGAGGTTGTTAAATCTGTCATAGATCTCCCTAATCTTGCAGTGGAAGAAGGCGCTGAGGTTGTTGCAGAGGTCTTGGGAGGGTGGGATGTCTGCTGTCCCTGTGCTGGGTTTGGCGAAATCTTTGACCATGGTGAAAAGTTCCTTGCTGTTGTGTGCATTGGCATTGATCCTTTCTTTTAGGATCTCTTTCTTTGTTGTTCTGATTAGATGATGATGTGCAGTGACAGCGGTTTTGAAGGCTGAGCGGTCTTCCACGGTCTTACTGCTCCTCCATCTCTTTTTAAGCTGTCTACAGAAGTATCTGGATTCATGTAGGGCAGGGGAGAACCAACTGGCATTTTTGGCGTGTAGTTTGCCTGGCACTTTCTTGATAGGAGTCAGTGCGTCTGCACAGTTGGAGATCCATTGGTGGAGGTTGAAAGCTGAGGTATTTGAGTCTGCAGAAGTCGGAGGTGGGGTGTTGCTGAGGGACGTGGTGAGCTGAACCCTATCAGCACGCATCACACTAGCATCCTCAGCACCTCCATCTCCTCAGCTACGTTTCCGGAGAAATGGAAACATGCAGACGTTAGGCCCCACCTAAAGAAAGTCTCTGCCCCCCCAAAGTACTTGAGAAAGCCATCAACCAGCAGCTCAACAGATTCCTGGAACATAACCACCTACTGGAGGCCTCACAATCAGGAGTCAACAGCAGAACACTCCTCAATCATGGGGAAACTGTAGCTCTGATCCTTCTTGAACTCTCCGCTGCCTTCCACACTGTCTCCCACAACAGACTCTACAACATAGGCATACAGTAGGAGGCCCTCAAGTGGATCACCTCCTTCCTTACAGAACACACACAGAGCTTCTGACTGTCTTCCTTCACCTACGCACCCAAAGACATCTTATGCAGCGTACCACAAGGATCATCGCTCAGCCCCACTTTGTTCAGCATCTACATGACCCCCCTCGCAGATGTTATCAGATCCCACAGACTCAACATAATCTCCTACGCAGATGACACTCAATTCATTCTCTCGCTCACCGAGGAACCCTATAACACCAAAATCACCTTCTGCAACGCCATGACCAACGTAAGCGAATGAATGAGAGACACCTGCCTCCAGCTCACCTCCAACAAAACTGAGGTACTTATCTACGGGAAGAACACCTCTGCATGTGACTACAGCTGGTGGCCTGCAGAACTCGGACCCACACCCACACCAACCATGCACTGACTATGCACGCAACCATGGCATCATCATTGACAGCCAACTCCGGAACACCCACTGACCCCTGTCCCCACCACATGCTCAACCTCAGCAACAGGACCATCAGCAACAAGCTCACATATATCTTCAACACATCCATCACCTCTCCCACCTTCCCACAAGAGTGAAAACATGCTGAATGAAGCCCCTCCTCAGGAAACTGTCCTCCAATCCCAACCCCAAAGAGCTAAAAAAATACTGACCCATTTCCCTGCTCCCGTTTCCTGTCGAAGTCATCGAAAAGGCCATCAACCACCAACTCACAGTATACCTTGAGAACCACGACCTCCTGGATGAATCCCAATCGAGATTCCGTGCAAAAGACAGCACTGAAACCACCCTGATTGCAGCCACAGACAACTTCAGAACCTGCCAAGACTGGGAAAAAGTTACTGCCCTGATCCTCCTTGACCTCTCAGCTGTTTTCTACACTGTGTCCCACCACACCCTGATTTCATCGGATCGGAATCCAAGAGGATGCCCACAAAGGGCATCCTCTTGGATGGAAGAACTCAAAGAATCTGCCATCCACACTTCACTTCGGAGCCCAAGAACATCACCTGTGGGGTCCCACAAGGCTTATCCCTCAGCCTCACTCTGTCCAATGCCTACATGACCCCGCAGGCCAGCATTGCCAGAAACCTGACGACACCTAGCTCATCCTCTCTCTAGCTGAAGACCCACCCACCACAAAGGCTCACTTCCTCCTATGCATGACCAGCATCGCCAACTGAATGAAAAACAACTGCCTCAAGCTCAATACAGAAAACAAAGAAGTACTAATCTTTCGGACCAACTGCTCCCTGTGGAACGACTCCTGGTGGTCGCTGAACTGGGACTCTAACCCACCCCCACGTACCACGCCCAGACCCTCAGCATCATCTTGTAAAACAAACTCACCATGAAGAACCAGATCAACACAGTCTCCTCTGCTTGCTTCCTCACGTTGTCCATGCTCCAAAAGATGTTCAGTTGGCTCCCAGTCTCCACCAGATGCACTCAAGCCCTCATCTTTAGCCGCTTGGACTATGGCAATACATTCTATGCTGAAATTACCACACACCTCCTGAAGAGACTGCAGACCATTCAGAACTCAGCGGCCAGACTTATCCTCGGCCTCCCCAGATGGACCAAAATCACCCCGCACCTCAAGAAACATCACAGGCTCCCCATCCACTAAAGATGCCAATTCAAGGTGCTGACCCACACCTACAAAGCCCTGTACAACCAAGAACCAGCTTACATCAACCACCGCCTGAGCTTCGACCAACCCTCCAGACTTCTGTGCTCCGCCTCCTTCTCCCTCGTGCAAACCCCAAGCATCCCCGAAGCAACAGCGGAGAACGCTCCTTCTCCTACCTCACAGCTAAGTCCTGGATTGGCCTCTATCTCCAGAACTCAGCCTCACTTCAGGAATTCAGAAGGGAACTCAAAACCTGGCTAGTCAACTGACTCAGTGCCTGGACCCGCGTGTGTGATTGGCAGTGCTTTACAAATCCTGATTGATTGATTGATTTAGATGGGCTAAGTAACTTAGTATAGAGTTATTAGGTGTTAGTATATGTTGAGGTTCTTAGGAGGTGAAGAGTAACCAAGCTATGAGTAGTGGTAGAGGTAGTAGGGTAAAGGTAGGGTAGAGGTATTAGGTATCAGAATGTATAGAGGTACTTGGGAGAGGAATAGGGACAAGGTTATAACTAAGGATAGAGGTTTTATGGTATAGGTAGATCTTGCGGTGTAAAGGTCCAGGGAGGGTGTAGAAAAACAGTTTTAAAATTAGTGGTTGATGTACTAGGGCACGGGAAGAGGTACTAGGGTATAATCAGGGGCAGTCAGACTAGGGATTAGGTAGGAATAAAGGTAAAAGGATACCTACTTGTGCAAGCCAATAATACATCTCCAGTCCATCTTGCCTACCTTTCCCCGGAAATAATTTCCTTCTTAGTTAATTGTCGAAAGGAGAAGTTGTCCAAATGGTGCAGTTCCGGCTTCCATACCCTCCACACACCATGATAATAAGTAGTGAATTTTATTGCAACAGTGACTATTAAAGAAACAGTGGGCACAGAATTCAAAAATCAGTTTGGTACCCTTGCGAAAGGAGAATTCCACCTTAATTATAAACTTAATATGTGGCCCTAGTTTGCGTTGTGGATTTTTTAATGTAAGATTTTCTTGGCGCCCTTTCACAAAACGGAATCTTGAACATTGTAATCAGGAAATTCAATGGTGTAATGCAGAAACACGATAGGTAATTTTGCTGGGTTATTGTAATGGCTAGCTGTTATTATCATTTAATGCATATATTCGATTGCAAATTTTCAGGGAACGCACTTAGAAGATTATTGATTTCTCTTCAGAAGAATTGGTGATGCCACACAAAGAAAATATTAGCTCATATCAGCACTTCGATTATGCTGTATGAGATAGCACTTACAATTCTATTAAAGAATTGATTTTACAAAAAAACACAGATACCCACACCAGGACACAGTGATCTATTTAACTTTTAGTTTTATCGATTTTATGTCAGCACTCATCAGTTAAAAAGCTATAGGCGATGTTAAATTTAAGCTAAGTACAAAACAGAAAAATATGTAGGGGAGAATTGTGTGTGTATGAGAAGGAGAAAGAGAGAGAGCATGAGAAAGGGAAGGATGGAGTGGGAGAGAACAGTGTGAAGGTAAGAATATATATTACATTGTAGCATTCCTATTCTTGATTCCACAGCTACGTACCTTGAAGCTATATATCGTTAACGTCTGGAGTTGTGCATGTCAGGGACTCTGGCAAGGAAGGGTGGCAGGGTAGACAACATTAACTGAATATTGATTAGAGAGCTCTCCAAGGTCACAAGGGAGTCACAGAGAAAAAGAATCTAATTGGAAAGATCTGGGGAAGTTGAAAAGAAGTCAAAGCTCAGACAGAAAAGGCACAAAAGAGGCTAATAAGCAATCAGAATAACAAACACCCAGCACGTGAAAGATAGACATATTACAACATTGACAATAAAGGGGATATGGGGTACAGCACTCCACCCAGTAAGACTGTAGCTCAATACGTACCTCACCCATTATTGCTGTTACAGATACTACAAATACCCACATGTAGGATATACATGCATATGCCGGTTCGGTGGAGCACATACCTACGGTGATGTTAGAAAAGTAAATCAAAGACAATGCTCACAGTGGACAAGAAACACCATCTAGGTTGTCAGCTGCACCCAAGAATCCTGGCGATAAAATAGGAACCCGCAAGGCAGTAACAGCAAGGTGGAGAAATAAAATACACCACAGCGATAGATAAGGTTCTAGCAAGGAGTAGTGCTTAACAGTAAAGAAGGGAAAACAAAGAACACGCCTGGAAGAAAGGAAGCAAGAAACCACCCAAGAGAAATGGAAGCTAAGACAGCAGGAAAAGGAAGGTGGCAAACTAGAAACTGGAACTAAGGTAAAAGAAAAGAAAAACATCAACTAAAAGATAAATAACTACAGAAGGATGAAGGATGCACTAAAATAGCACTTGCCTGGGAATCAAGGTAGCATTGCAAGTAAATTATTAGAGTTTTCTTATTACATTTAATATGCTGTAACTTCCAAATGGGATCAAGTAACTGTAGAGTTGACAATAAATAGAATGCGAAGTAAATATCATGAAATAAAATTTATTTTGGTATCCAAAAAGGGCTAGTGGCGGAGAGCAGTACAGCACAACCTCCCTCAACCACTTCTGCTCCATTACACCGCCGCTTCAATATAACTCACATTCCACATTCCAATTTCAACATAAACATAGAATGTCATGACGTGTGTACACATAAATTAAGCCTATGTTCCCTACTACACAACATGCCCTTTAAAAAAAAAAACCAAGAAGACTGTAGATAAAATAACTGAAATACAACAAAATAAGTACACTTCGACAGTGAAGTTAAGTCATTAATTTGTCTTATGAAAAAAAAAAATATTAAATACCTATTCAAAACTTCAATTGCCTTTCAATTTAAAACATAGTCATTCAACTTCTCTGGCGACTTGATTATCTTTTTGAATGGCATTGTATCTTACTTTCACTCTGAACATCTGCGGAAACATTTTCATGCATCATTGTCAGCTTTGTACATTGTGATTGAACTAAAGATGTTTCCTGGTGCACAGTTCCATTACCAACATTATTATGTGATCTGAAACAATCAGGCAAGTTTCATTGTTGACAAGAAATATTCGAATCACAATAAGAACATTTTGACATCAGCAATTCACTGAAATGAAACTCATCATCATTTTTCTCACATTTTCTACACAATTGTGTTTTAAGAACAACAATAGACCTTTTAATCGACCACCCCTTGTTGGGTAGTAACAAAGCACTTCCTGAAACGTTAACAACTTCAACAGGTTTGGTGAATTTAGATGCTCCTTTGTGACCCACACTCAGTTTTGAAATATGCACCCAATCTCCTTTTTCTACCAATCTTAGGTTTAGTTCTATTCACTCTGCTATGATATTTTTTACCACTGACTTACTTGGCACTCAAATTATTCTTGGCCCTTTTTACAACCTCACCAAACTTATCTCTCAAGGTGGTAGAGTTGCAAACAACAGAGGTTATAAAAATACGATTTTCTCTCATCAGGTAATACAGGAAGACTCCCACAGCAGAGTGTGGAGTATTACTATAACTTCAAAGTTTTTCTTTTAGAAATTTTGGAACACTTAAGTTATTAGCTAAAGCAGCCTGTATACCATCTTTCAAAAATCTGTTAGTCTTCTCAACTTGCACACTGAGTAATAATATCTAGATGTCCATTGTGAAACAGATAAATTAATTTATGTATGTAGTAGAGCAGGATCTGCTTCATGGCTACCCCCGCTTTTTTCTTGGTGTCAGTATGTTTTGACTAGTCTGACTGGAATCCTGCTAATCAGGACCCCAGTTACTGTGCTTTCTCCATACATTGACGATGGCATGTACTTCTGTACATCCACAGTTGGCTACTGGTGTACCCTTGTAAGTCCCTGGTATATGGTACTAAGGTACCCAGGGCATAGGTACACCCGGGGTCTCCCATGGGCTGCAGCATGTATTGTGCTACTCATGAGAGACCACTCAAACTGTGGCTACAGGCCTGCTATTGCAGCCTGTGTGAGTTGGTGCTTGCACCCCTCACGAGAGATATAACGTTTCTTATATCTGCGGTCACTGCACTTAAAGCCTATAGTTCACGCCTATGGCAGGCCTTTCAGTCCTGAAGGCAGGGTGCTTGTTTATAGGCGTGAGGGTGCCCCTGCATGAGCAGGAGTTCCCTACAAAGCCCGGAGTCGATTTTCCAGGCTTTGTATGTGCAGTCAGCCATTTTAATACATATAGTGGACACCAGTCATTACGAGATGGTATCAAACATGTTGGAATCATACCCCATCACCGATTCCAGTGTTGGGAGTATGATCCCATGTACTGGGGGGCTCACTTTTGGTACCCCCCTGTACTACCGGTAACAGCCTTTCAGGGTCTGACAGCAAGCTAGTGCTGCTGCCGGCTGCAGACACAATTCTTTCCTCCTGCTGCTGAGCCAAGCTCAAGCTGGAGAAGGTAGAACAATAGGTTTCCTGTCACAGGGAGGTGTAACCACCTCCCAGACATGACTTAGTTTATTGGGCTGGGGTGAGGGCGCTTGCCAGCGCCACCAGACTGCTTTCTAAGGGCAAATTTGGTGCCCTCCTTGCATACTCCAGTTTGAACCAATTCAGGGAACCCTTATCTTCTGATCTGGCATAAAACTGGACAAAGGACATGGGAGTATCCTCCCCTCTGTCCAGCACCTCCTCTGGGAGGTACCACTGAGTCATCCTAACCCCCTTCTTAGGGTATTTAAGGGCTTACCTGGGGTGGATCCTCAGATTTGTTGTGGGACATGACTCAAGCCTGAAACCACGTCACTCTTAACCACCTGGACACTTGAACTTTGCTGGACTTCGCCTGGAACTGAGACTGCATCAAGGAAGAATGCTGCTGCTCCTGGTCTCGCTATTCTGCAAGTCTTCTTAATTGTCTGTGTCTGTGCTTCTTCCAGGATCTTCACTAGACATGTGGGCATCACGGACACCCAAAGTAATCTCCCTAGGAGTAAAGAAGTCTTTCCCCTGCATCTGCAGTCATAGTAACAAAGCTGACCAGTCTGCTGCTCCTGACATCCCACAGAGTTCGAAAGGCTCAGTAACACAAGTAGTGCTTTTGCAACTCCCTCGAGGCCTGGCCTGCCCTCTCTGCAATTTCGAGGCCAATTTCCCTTGTTGGCGCCGCTGGGACTGAACCCCTGTGCGCTGCATTGACTTGCAATTGCCCAGGCTTGTTGGCTCTTCACTCCAGAGATCTTTGGGCTACAAGAAGCTCCAGCCTCCACAATATCTTCTTGCCAAGTACAGCATCCTTACCTCATCCTCTGCACCATGGGTCTTCCTTCTTGGTAAGCTGCTTGAGGTCCTCTTGCAACTCCTGTGTTTTTGGCCTGTGGGTCCTCCTGAGGGTCCTCTCCTGCTTCAGCATGCTCCCCTGCTTGCTCAGGCCTGTTCTGACTCTCCAGCATATGGCGAGTCCTTGGACCTTGCTGGTCCCAATGTTGCTCCTTCTTCGCTCTCCACGCCAGTTGCAGCTGCAAACGCTTGTTGGTGCTCCCGCTGGACACCGTCCCCCTGGTTCTCAACTTCCAACGTGGGACAGCTCGTGCACAGCTCCTGGTCTTTCTAAGCATCGCCTGGTCCTCATAGCTGCAGCGACAATGTCACCATTATCACTTCAGAACTGTCCGATACAGTGGGCACTGTTCTTCCATGCCTCCTGGTCTCCTATGACTGGCATAGACTCTGTCCCCTCTGCTTACAGGTTCTTCACTTCAAGTGTCCACCCTTAAATTCCACCGGACTCTGGCACAGTCTTCTCCAGTGGCATCTTTCCTGAAGTCCTCCATTGTGGTATACAGTGGTTTCTGATGCCACTTCGCACCTATGCACTCGGCTTCCCTGGTGTAGGTATCCTGGTTCCTGGGGTATCCATGGGTGGGGTGACTCTCCAACCTTCTGTCTTCCATGGGGTTTCTTCAGGGTCCACTGTGAAGGGTCCTTCTTCTTAAAAACTACAACCGCGACTTACCCGTTGACCTTTATTGGACACGTGGCTGTGTTTCTACTCTGCACACAGTCTCTGTGGGGTTCCTGGAGACTTACCTAGGGTGGCTCCTTGTGTCCCCAACTCCTCTGAGTCTCTTGGTCCAAGTCCCGCCTTCGGTTGCAGTTTGCATTCCACTTTCATAGTACATGGTTTGGTCTCCCCTGGAGACCACTGTATTTTGTGCTACTTACCTTATTACAGTTGAAGTACTGTTGTGTATTTGTGTTGCTATCTCTGCATAGGAAATATAACAATGTGTTAGTGAGTGTTGCGTAATAAATAGACATATGTTTATATATACACTGTGTGGTTCTTTTTCATTTAACCTACACATTATCATCAAACTGGTAAAGCAAACTGCTTAGCACTCCTTCAAGATAAGCCTGAAGGCTGCTCTTCACAGCTACCACTTTGAGAGCTTTCAAAGGTTATCAAAGACCACTAAAACCACCATTAGAGTTGCCTGGTTTAGCGCAAGGTGCCTCACTGAAATAAGTGTGCACCATATACTAAGCCACCCTCCTACATTGGTGTGTAGCGGTTGTGATTTAAGGCTACACTGTTTTACCAGCTAATCTAGGTGTAGTTAGATGAAAAACCATCACAAGCTTAGGCACATATAAAATACTAGCACAACCCTTTTTCCGATCTTTAGTTTAGTTTCACTAGGATAGGTAGGTACAACACCACACTTCACCTAGTTACCATGTCTTTAGTTGGGGAGGTCAGTGGGTCTCAGCCCTCGAGATGGTCTGAGGTTCCAGGAACTTAAGACCTTGGCTGCATCTAGAAGCTAAACACAGGGAGTAACCCTAACAAAGAGCAACTCATAGAGAGGCTCCTGCAGTATAACCTTCAGAATCCTGATAGGTCAGTAAGGCAGGATGACGTTGGGTTGGGTGGTTCTCATGAAGAAGGGCCAGGGGTGGCTTACCCCAATGACCCCACTTCTGAGCATGACTAGGAGGAGTCTGATGGCTCCACACTGGTGAACTCTGATCCCCAGGGAATAGTACAGATGGTACAGAGGGAATCCCTAAAGGTAGGTTCCCCTTTATTCCTCCTGGGAGGGAGAAAAGAGTCTAGGGGAGGTCTAGGTCCTCCTCTGTCAATTCCAATGCCTCTAACAATTCCATATGGACCTCCATCTCTAGTCAGGGGGAGGACTTCTTAGAAAGGGATAACCACCTGCTCAAGCTTGAGTGATTTTCTGTTTTTTTGCAGCAGGGAAAAGGAAAAATAAAATTATAATAACACAAAGTTATTATCATTTTATTTGTTCCTGCTACGGCAGCTTTGTGGGCGGAGTGGGGCTGCTCTTATGACAGAGGAGCAGGGGGAAGAGTGGTGGCACACTGTAAGTGTGCATGAGTATTTGACTGACCGTCTGGTGCCGGCCAAAGAGTCATGCACACTTTGCATGTTCTCCTCCCAGGCTGCATTACAGCCTGGTTGGAGAACATGCCCAGGCTCCCACTACCTGTCTAAGCACCGAACCAAGGCACTCATACCAATCGCAATGCTGAATTGGGTGCTTCCTGTTCCAGCCGCACGCAGAGGAGAGACGGAGGAGAGATGCGGCGATAAGGTATGTTTTTTTGTTGCAACCCTTTCCCCCCCACCCCGATCCGTGCCGGCCGCCACTGCAGGCATACCTCTATCCTGACCCCTTATATCCTATGTACACTTTATTCCACCCCCCCCAAACCATGTCCTGATGAACAAAATGGCAGGCGCAACTTTTCTCTCAGGTCAATCACAACATTGCTGTTGGCGTGTGGATCAGCGGACCCTCCTCTGTGGATCCACGTGTCTAGATATACATAAATCTTTTTTCTTTAATAGCTCTAAAACTACTGAATAGATTTTCACCAAATTTCTGCCAAATTTGGAATAATTCCGTTCAGAGGTTCGGGCTGTAGTTGTGTCTACAATCCCTATGGGAAATTACATGGGCAAAACGAGTCTAGGGATTGCCCTTTTTCTTGGCCCCCACTTGATGAATCACCCAACACTTTCCAGACAGCAGCTGAAGTGAGTGGCAACTAGTTTTGCTAATTTGGTTAAGATTCGATAAACGACGCCAAAGTTATTAGCAAAACAAAAAACTCTTTTCCCATGGAAACTAGCTCCTTACTATAACTACCTACAGGCGAAACTTACCCAAATGCATTCACCATTTCAATATTTGGTCCTCGATATTCTGGCCACGATATTTTGGTGGCACAATGCTTTTGTAGTCAACATTTAGACATACAACCCTGCAACAGGTAGGATCGGTCTGTTTCCCTCGTGCTTGACAAATTCCTGCAAAACTCTAGAAGTCCTGTCTGGTCCTAGTGCTCCTGTCCTTACATCATCATGAGTGTGAGGTAGCATCAGCTTGGAGGTTCACTTGTGTGTGACACTGGCAATTCCACCAATCAGAGGGCTAGGGGAGAGGACCTCAGCAGCCAAAGCTATCCGATGATGAATTCATCGGGCCATGATCATTGACACTGGCTTGGCTGTGATCACCTCCTCGTTGCCTTCCCGTTGCAACAGGTCGCTGGGAGCAAAGTCGCGGAGAGATTGTCAGCTTTATGCTGAGCTAATTTGATTCACTATTTATTTGCAATGATGCATGGAATTTCCCTTAAATGTACTTGCTTAACACAGGTGGCTGACATGTGTAAGGACAGGCCAGCACAAATGGGATATATATAAACCACATTTCTGATTAATAATTTCTTGGGATTGTACAAAGGCATTAGAGAAACTCCATACATCAATAATGACAGCAGCAAGTAACCAATGTCTAATGAGTGAGGGCTGATCAGTATGTGAATGACACACCAACCAATGGCTAAGGCACAAAAGATTCCCCTTTCTCTGTGTACATCATATTAGGAAAAGCAATTGGTTTGTATTTAAGACTTCAATACACTTTTCCTGAATGTTGTCTTGTTTGTTTCTTTAATTAGACATCAGGTTTGCTTAGCATCATAAAAGGGTTGCCACTTGAGCATTGGTAAAAATCATAATGCATTGCATGCTCATGTGCATATGTTTCAGGTGGGTACCCCTGACTGCTCCTTTCATTCGCCGTTGGCAAACGTTTGGAAACATTGTGCCAAAAGACATACCCTACTTTTAACCCACCTTTTAGCGCAGGTAAACATATGTATATCTAATGCATAACATCCCTTAATGGTAGATTTTTTCATGATTTTGTTGTTGTTTTGGTAAACGTATTTTATGAAAATATATTTTTAGAAGTCTGTCTAACTGTACATGAACGCAGTGCAATGGCTAAAAGGATGAAAATTACTCATGGACATCAAATGAATACTGTGGAAAGCATTCTGTGGGATTCTGAGGAACTCTGCAGGTTACATGGGATTAACATGAAAATGTAGTCATTGGAGTTTTGCAATCACTGACAATATTACATCTTAAGTAAGTCAATTCACCATGTTTTGAAAGAACGTGGGCAGTTCTGACTGCATCTTCCTACTTCTGATTGTATGAGTGTAGGAGATTGTGAGAGGCTGGATAAGTATATGATGCTCACTTATGTAAGTGTAGCACCCTGCACTTATCCAGATGACCCTTATGGTGATTTTAGTAGTTTAGACAACCTTAGAAAGGCTCTCTAAGTGGTAGCTGTGGAGAGCAGCCTTCAGGCTTAGTCTAGGAGGAGTATAAAGCAGCTCGGTTTACCAGCATCCAATCCTTAGTATAGACTAAGTGAAAAAGAACTACACAGTGTACTTATAAAAATAGATATTAATTACAGTCATTTACAAACACTATACAACACCTCCTGCCCGGAGATATACTCTCAATGCACACAATACTTCACAATGGAACAATAAGAAGCACCAATACACAGTGGTACCCAGGGGGAGACCACACCATATATCAAAAAGTGGAATGCGAACCACACTAGTGGATGAGATTGGACCCAGAGAGAGTAGGTAGTTGGGGACCCAAGATACCACCCCATGTGACAGTCTAGGTACCCCACGATAGTCGTATGCCAAGAGGATAAACAACTGCATACTCAATACTACTCAGGGTACGTTGCGGTTGCAGTCTTGAAACAAACAGACCCTTCCCGGTGGACCCCAAAGATACCCTGTAGAAAACAGAAGGTTGAGGAGCCACCACTCCCATGGATACCCTCGGATTCAGGATACCTACAACCACTGTCAAGCACAATCGATACTTTCAGGACGAGTCCGCTGTTGAAGAAGGATGAAAGAATCTGTTGGAACCCGGGCGCGGGTTTATGTCAAAAAGTACCTGAAAGCGGAGGGGCCAGAGTCTATGCTACTCCGGGACATCCAGGAGGCTTGGAAAACGAAGGCCACTCATGTTCAACGAAGACACTTCAGTTGACAAAAGACACTTCAAGTACGGGTACACCGAATCGGTAGCTCTACCTGAGCCACCGTGACGATGAAGACAACAGAATCCCTCCGTCCAACCAACCGCGTCGGTACGCGTCAGTTACAGCCGGGACAGACTCATCAACAGAACCTTTCGCTGCGTCCAACTCTGTTGGCACAACCTGGTCCTGGTAACCTACGCATTTACTGTGTGAGGAAGCGATGCAGCGACGCGGTGCACAGGAGTTCGTTTGCAGGGCGCTCAAAGAGGGATGCTGGCCTCCACTCGATGAGAGGACAACTCAGGCCTCGAGGGAATGCAGAACCACCACCTGTGTCGCTGAGCCTTTTGGAAACCATTGGAGGCCAGATTCGGCAGGCCTGTCGAATGTGTTACGATGCCTGGGGATGCAGGGGAGTGACTCCTTCACTCCAAGGGAGATTCCATTGGATGTCTTTAGATGCTGACAGGCCCAGGATGGAACCTGTTTGGAGCACCGTCACTGATGGTGCAGTGGGTTTGCAGGATGACGAGGTCTGGAGCAGACGGAGTCTTCTCAGTTGCAGTTTTAGTCCCAAAGCAAAGAGCGATGCGATCAGTCTGGCATGGTCAGCACAACTCGGCCAGGATGCCCAGTCGGATAAAGATGAAATGGAGTTGGAGCTGAATCGAATTCAACGATGAATCTAGGGTCCCACCCACAGGTAAGCCCTTAAGTCCCCTCAGGGAAGGATTGGAATGATTCAGGGGTCCCTCCCAGAGGAGAGGTTGGACAGAGGGGAGGATGCTCCCATGTCCTTTGTCCAGTTTTGTGCCCGAACGTGAGCCAATGGCTACCTGAGCTGGTTCGAACTGGAGTGTGCAAGGAGGGCACCAAATGTGCCCTTCTAGCAGACTATGTGCCACTGGCAAGCACCCCCACCCCGGCCTAATACACTAAATCCTATCTGGGAGGCGGTCACACCTCCTTGTGATAGGAAACCTATTGTCCTACCTTCCCCTGCTCGGGCCTGGCCCAGCAGCAGGAGGACAGAATCGTGTCTGTGGTCGGCAGCAGCCCTAGGTTGCTGTCAGGCTCTGTAAGATCGGTCCCAGGAGCATGGAGAGCTTCCCGTAGGGGTCCTACCATGAATTGAATCATACTCTCCAACATCAGATAAGGTGTTGGGGTATGATTCTAACATGTTTGATACCAAATATGCCCACGCTCTTTCCAGCCAGTTTAGAGATGGTCATCGTGTAATAATGCATGGCCTCTCTATCGTAATGGCTGATTCACTTACAAAGCCTGGAGAATGGACTCCAGGTTTATAGGGGTAGTCCACTCATGCAGGGCCACCCTCACACTCAGAACAGCGCACCCTGCCTTCTGGACTAAAAGGCCTGCTAGAGGGGTGACTTATAGCTTTAAAGTACAGTGAGATAAGATATAAGTAAACTTATATCTTCCATGAGAGGTGCATGCACCAATTCCCACAGGCTGCAATGGCAGGCCCGTAGTCAAAAGTTGGATGGTCCCTCATGGGAGGTAAAATACATGCTGCAACCCTTAGGGGATCCCTGGGGTACCCATGCCCTAGGTACCTTAGTACCATATACTTGTGACTTATAAGGGTGCCCCAGTAGCCAAAACGGAGTGTACTAAGGTACTCAGCATAACCAATTTAGGAAGGAGCACAGTGACTGGGGTCCTGATTAACAGGATCTCAGTCAGACTAGTCAGAAAAACAGTAGATCACTAGCAAAAAGTGGGGGTAACCATGAATGCAGATCCTACTTTCCTACTGGGTTGCCCGTTAGAGGCCCAACCAAATATTTCCCATGCTGTCTTCTTAAGAGTAGTGTATGCTAATATACAATGAGCAAAGCGAAATATATAATATTCATCATTACAGAACATTGATTATTAGCAGAAGGTCCTTTTTGTTCTCAATTATTCTTAAGAGTAGCGGTCAGTGTCTCGGAAGAGTGGTGCCGGACGGGAGGGTGTCAGGGGAAGGGGGGGGGCGGGGGATAGGTGGACGACACAAATAAACAAAAACAAAATCAACTTACCTGTTGCATCGCTGGCTCACCGCATTGCACTCTTTTAAGCTCCTCTCCACTGCAGGTACAGGCTCCCAGACTCCTCTGCGACCAATCCGGACGCTGCTCTCATGCTGCTGGTGACAGCATGAAAGCAGCATCAGGATTGGCCTGAGCACCATGAATTTGCGCTCCCAGTTGGACTGGGAGCCTGTGCCTCCTGTCTCCAACCCGGCAACGCAGCTCAGGTTGGAGACAGCTTCAGTGCGCATGTGGGTTTGGCCATCCTGAGACAGTTGGCCAAACCCACATGCACACTGATACCAGTGTGAAACGCTTCCTCTTGTGCCTGCCCGCCACTCCCCTGTGAATACCCCGCTCCCAATACTCAGCTGCTAGAAAAAAATAAAACAATAATAAACTTGGTTTATTATAATTTTGTTTTTCATGTTTTAAGGCTGATGGCAAGGGGGGAGACGCTCCTCCGTCATAGCGGAGGAGCTGCCGCTGTTCCTAAGTCTTCTTCTGGTGAGGTCGTCAGATCTAACATGGCATGCAGAGAGAATAATCTAAGGCACTAGTCGCCAACAGAACTGGCTGCGTTCATGGACTAAATCAGACGGTCCGAGACACAGCACGGAAAAGCCCATATAGACAGAATAGTGCTTATATTGGTCAGCACTTTGTTTCTCTCTCCAGGTTTCCATTAGGACACCATGGGGCTTCTTTCTTCTCATAGGGTTCTTTGACACAATTTATATGCTGCAAGTTCTGCCTGGGTCTTGTGTTCCCCAGCTGCCTCACCAGCAGAGACAGTTAAAGGTATGGCTACGGTTAATTGTGGTGCTTATTAATGTTCTCATGAGCAGCTGTATGGTCCATGATTTAAAGCTGAGTTAAAGCTGATTTTGCAGCTTTTCGGAGCGAAAGTGCTTTTGGTTTTGCAAGGCCTGCATTACCACCATCGGAGCCCAGTTTCATTAACTCTGGGCTGAGTTCTTCATAAGTAATGGTCAACAGCTATTCCTTGAGCTGTGGCCTTGAGCTCTAACTGGCACATGCATCAAGGAAGGCTTTTGCGATTCCTTAATTGCGATTATTAAGGAATCGCAATTAAGGAATTGCAAAAGCCTATGCATGTAGGAATCGCTATAAAAATAGCGATTCCTAAACATTCCTTAATTGCGACTCGCAAATTCCGAGTCACAATTAAGGAATGCCTTCCTATTCATTCCTATGGGCCTAAAGGCCCATAGGAATGAATGGGAGATTGCATGCGCAATTTGCGAGTACCAGTAGGTACTCGCAAATTGCTCATGCAATTTCAAGGGTGCAAGGGTGTCAAAATGACACCCTATTGCACCCCTGAAATTGCGATGTGCACCCATGTTGCACACACACATGCCCCAAGGGCATATGTGTGTGTAACCTAAAACTTAAAAAAATGCATTTTTCAAGTTTTTGCAAATTACAGACAAGTTTGATTTGTCTGTAATTTGCGGTCTCAAATAGCGAAATCGCTATTTGAAAGTGCTTCTAGCATTCCATTTAAGGAATCGCAAATTGCGATTCCTTAAATGCAATCGCAATTTAGGAATTCACAAATAATTGCGAATTCTTAAATTGCGCATAGGAAACACTTTCATGCATCTCCAAAGGCTAATTTGCGGTCGCAAACGGACGATTTTTGCGAATCGCACCGTTTGCGATCGCAAAAACCTTTGATGCATGTGCCCCTAAGTACTTACTTTACAATATGAATAACAATGGGCAAAGGCAATAGGTTGGTTTTTTGCATAGCTGCAGGGCCTCAAGGCATTACTAGCTGCCCCACTTGAGTAAGAAGCACCTGCAGGAAATCTATCATAAGGCTCCAGGCCATCCAAACATAGCTAGATTTCTCTCTAGAGTAACTTGCAACTGCTTGAAATCTTCAGCAAGCGGCAGTACGTCAAGTTGTTGCTAGTTGTCTTCTTGAGTCACATGCAAGTGCTTCAAGTAAGCTGGACTACGTACCTAGGTTACTTACAGTGAGGCAGAGAGGCTCCAGCAGGACCAACAAATATGTGTGCTGTGACGACACAGGAAACTGCAACTCTTCGGTTCCGACATATTGTCTTCACACCACTCATGTTGTCAACATTTAAGTGGCCTGGAAAGATTGTGTGCTGAACAACACAGTATTTAACTGCAAGCGGGAAATTCATTTAGGGAATTAATGGGCACATTGCAATTAAATGAAGACATACATTGCTTAAGTCCACCAGTGGTGGCTCCTCCGCTAAGGCGGAGGAGTGTTGCCCCACTATTGTTTAGCCGTGAAATTAAGGGAAAATAAAATGAAATAACTCGCGTCATTATCATTTTATTTCTCCAACTTGCGCAGCTTTGCGTGAGGGGGCGCTGGAGGGGGCAGGGGAGGAGTGGTAGCACCCTCCTAAGTGCGCAATGACTGCTTGGCTGGGCCTCTTGGACCGACCAAACAATCTTGCCTGATTCGCATGTTCTCCATGCAGGCTGCATTACAGCCTGCGTGGAGAACATGCCCAGGCTCCCAGGCAGCGTCTGAGCACCGAAACACCGTGCTCAGACCAATCGCAATGCTGCTAAGGCAGCGTTTTCATTGGCTGACTGGGAGCCTGGGTGTTCTTCCTGGTCAGGCCAGCGAGGAAGAACTACGGAGGAGAAACGTGGCGAGAAGGTATGTTAATTTTAAAAAAAAAATAATACCCGTTTCCCCCGCGTCCTCGTCCAACCCCGCCCCGTCCCCCTACCTCTGATCGGTGCTAACCGCCACTGAAGGCCACATGTTTCTAATCTTACCTTTTGTGTCTACCCTAGCAATACATTTTCACACACTTTCCAGAAACAGGAACCCCATGTTTTATAAATAGCAGGCGGCAAGATGCGGCCAGCTGGACGCTCACGCAATAAGTCATTTGCAGCAGTGAATGTTACTTGCCGAAATGCAGAGGATATGAGGGTTGAATAGCATTTCCAGGTCCCACTGGGCTTTCAGCCAAATGGGCACTTGTGCGAGCAAGTTAGATGTTGATTTCAAAAATGGCATAGGACGGTTGATGGTAATGGCAAAGCAAGCCTGGGCAGTCTTATGTTGAGTAAAATGTTTTGCATCAATAATGACAATGTTACTAGAAAGTAAGCCAGGGACAAGGCAGGTGTTTGATTCTGGTGGAGGGCAATGAACTCCTGGGATACACCAATTGAACTAGGTCTAACTTCTAGATTAAGCAACCAGGGTCACAGCTGGTTGGCACGTAGTGTGGGACGACACCCATTTGAGGTTAACGTGCCATGCAAGTGAATATTTTCACACAGTCCAGCACAGGCCTCTGCTGTGGACAACATCAGTGATTTACTACATATTACCACGGATAGGGAGCACATTAGTTATCACAATAAGCGGATGTATTTCACGAAATGGAGCATTGCGCACACGATTTGCCTAGCATGCGGTGCTGCTGGGGCTTTCATTGCGGCATAGTCACTGCAGTTCAGATCTCACCACTGTGTCAACCAAGCACGTGCCCCCCTGTGTTACAATGCTAGTGGACTGTTAAGATGGGGTTTACGAAGCAACAGGCCTTGAATGGGGCATTGCAGTTAAGGTAACCCAGGGCTACTCCATGCAAACGTCCTGCAGCTAGTGCCCTAGAACCAGCCACTGTTGCATTACCATGTACACTCTAGAAACCAAAACAATTGACTTTATGCAAAAGAAGCTTCATGTAGTATGTGATCCATTGACATGTAAGTTTATTCAAAGGAGGACACGCCCAGTGTGGTATGGTACGGTCAAATGAAGCAAATGTTTGGGAACCCACCAAGTGGGTTAGAAGACCCCTCACACACCAACCTGGTTGGTGTCATGCTTCATCATCGGGGCCCCAACCGGGTGGCCGAGTGCCTCCCGGTTGTGCTGCGACGCCTGACTGCAGCGGAGCTGGTGTGGTGCAGAAGTGTGATGTGGTGAAAAATTAAAAAATACCACTGAGGATCCTTACCATAGAGAAATTTATTTTGGCGGCTCAGGGTATTAGTTAAAAAGCTATGTGGTGCAACTAAATAAAGAAGTAATTATCTATTAGTTGACTAAGTGATGGGTCTACATGTTTCAGCTCTCTAGTAAAAAATAGTGGGGAGCTTTCGTCAGGACCAGTGAGGAGTGAGTGGCAAAAAGGTGTAGTGCCACGTGGTGAGTAAAATTTAAAAATAGGGTTACCTACACACTCGCTAAGGTGTGTGGAACGCGGTGTCAACACTTTAGCGGACACTTAGCGCAAACCTGTGGAAGGAAAAACAAGACAACACACAATACATATTTAACATTTGATGCACTGAGTGGCAGGCGACATACTGGTAGGTTTTATTGTGCCGTGAGATATCAAACCTGTCTTCAATAAGCGTACCATAAGTGACACACATACCTATAAGGTGTATCATGTTGCTATGCAGAGGAGCGGAGGCAAGACCATTAGTAGTGCTAGATGATGCGTATAAACGGTCTGTGGACTAAAGGTGCCAAGTGGTAAATGCCGCGGCACTATGTGGGCCTCTCTGTGAAAACCATACAAACAGCCGCCAAGTGACGATTGCGGAACCTCAGAATGAGGAATGTACAGAATATGTGGCCCAGGGTGCGCTGAAAGTGAGTGGCTGCATGGAGCCTCTGAGCGCTGTAGAAGATGACTGGGCACAGACTAAAAACAGACGGACACTGCGCAAAAAGTAACAAAGGAGAAAGTTAATTACACTATGGCTGAGTGGCTGCGCTGTGCAGGATGCGGGAGGGGGGCGCTTCTTACAAACGAACTGTAGGTAAAAGGAACAGGTTAAGAGAGCGTAAATGGCAGGAATGGGCTCGTATCCTGCTGCAACAATTCTGAGACACCTTACTTGGTTACGAAGCTGCCATCGCCGTGCACCTACTATGGTCTCCCGTCGTCCCGGATGTTGCCGGATCCCGGGGAGGGAGGAGGTTAAGTAGGGAGGGGCGCCATTAACTACGTGCATTTGTGCTCGCTAGCTTGGGCGTAATGGGCTGTAATGCGCATGCGTGAGGGGGAAGCGGGATGCTTCCGCGCATACGCGGATGTTACTGCTAGTCAGTGCAACCAATTTTGTGACGCGCATGCGTGTAAGGATGGCCCGGAGCGCAGATGGGGGGTAGTGGCGCTCGGGGAATTGAAGTATATAAGTGAATCTATGGTCGAAGCAGGTATGCTTGATAGAGCTGGGTATTGCCAGGTGATCCCGCAGAGGGAGTGTATAGAGAGGAGGCACGACTATATGCACTGTGCAGTGCCTGGGGGCCGCCCGGGGGGGCAGTGCATGAGCGCTGGGCAGCGAGGAAAGAGGGGGGCCAGATATCAATGCTAATGAAGGGTGTCTGAGAAGATGAACCAGATAAGATGTAAGGTATGGCGAGGCCTATAGATAAAGGCTGGTGGCATCATCCCAAAGGGGTCAGGGCTTATTCAGGCTGTTCCGGGGGGCACGGGGCAGTGAATGAGCGCTGGGCAGCGGGGAAATCAGAGCCAGATAAATGTTATTGATGGGTGTCTGAGAGGATGAACCCAGTATGGCAGAGCCTATGGATAAAGGCTGGTGGCATCGTCCCTAGGGAGTCAGGGCTTTCTCAGGCTGTTCCAAGGAATATTATCGTTCAAGCCGGTGATGTGGCTCGAAAGACGATAAATCCATCTTTGTTCCTGTTCTAGGAGGCGGGACTGGATATTGGGGATGTTGTTGTCCAGAGCCTCAATAATCACCCATCTCATGTCGTTAGTCGTGTGGCCTTTTTCCAGGAAGTGGTTTGTCATTCTGGTGGTGTTCTTCTTGCAGCGAATGGTGCTGCGGTGTTCACAGATGCGGGTTTTGACTTTGCGTGTGGTCATTCCTATGTAAGTTAGATCACATGGACATTTGATTCGGTATACAACATTCTCCGTGTTGCAGTTGGTGTGTTTGCGTAACTCCCATGTTTTCCCAGGTTCCAAGTTGAGCTGCTTGGTTGTCTCTGTGATGTGGCATACACTGCAGTTGCCACAGGGGTAGTGCCCTTTGATATTGGGGAGGCCCCAAGCGTTAAGTACCGTGTGTGGAGGTCTGGTAGGTGCCAAAGGTCTAGTAGACACAATGGTGTCCCTGATGGATCTTGCCCTTTTGGTAGAGAGAAGGGGAGGGTCCCAATTCAGGTGGCCTGTACGGAGGATCTTCCAGTTCTTTTTAATGATCTGTGCCACTTTGTTGGACACTGTGTTATACGTGGTGACACATGTGAGTGGGGGAGGGGTGGGTTCCTTTGGGTACGTTGTGAGGAGACCCTCTCGATTTTGATTTCTGGCCCTTTTATTGGCGGTCTTTGTTATGTGCCTTGGGTAACCGCGTTCGTGCAGTTTAAGGCAGAGGTCTTGGGCTTGTGCTTTGTAGTCCTTGGGATCGCTACAGTTTCTGCGAAGTCGCAGAAATTGGCCATACGGGAGATTCTCCCGGAGGGCACGTGGGTGGAAGCTGGAAAAATGGAGGAGGGAGTTACGTGCGGTGGGTTTGAAGTGTGTTTTACTCATGAGACCCCCTGCCACTGCATATATGTCGAGATCCAGAAATGTGGTGTGGTATCTGTCAAAGCTGTGTGTGAAGCGCAAGTTTTGGTCACACGTGTTTAACCAATCACAGAAGGAAATGAGGGTTTCGCTCGAACCTTCCCAGATAAGGAGAATGTCATCAATGTAGCGTTTGTAGAACTTGATGTGTGGATTGCGTGGCTGGTTGTTGTTGAGCAGATGTTTGGTCTCAAAGCTGAAAACATACAGGCCCGCTATGCTGGGAGCGAAAACGCTCCCCATTGATGTACCGTACTTCTGTAGGTAGAGCTTGCCCTCATATTCAAAGTAATTATCCTTGAGTGCGAGGGTAGCGCATTTCAGGACAAAAGAGGGGGGCGTGTGGTATTGCCAATCTGCCTCATTGAGGGCCTGTTCAAGAACACGTAGGGTATCATCTTGGGGGAGGCTGGTGTACAGGCTCTCCACGTCCAGTGATACCAGGAAGGATTTTTCGGGGTCGTAGTGAATGTTGGCTAAGAGTCCCAGCAGATCTTTAGTGTCTTTAAGATACGTGCTTGTGGACTGGACCAAAGGTTGTAAAAAATGATCACAGAAGCGTGAGAGGGGTTCCAGAAGGGACCAAATGCCTGAAACAATCGGGCGACCTGGGGGGGGAAACTTGTTCTTGTGAATCTTGGGAACAGTATAGAAGTATGGTATTTTTCCTTTGGTGGTGGTCAGGAATTTTGCCTCACTTTTGGAGATGTGCCCGCTTTGTTCGGCTTCTCCTACAAGGGTCTCGATTTTCGCTTTTAGTGAAGAGCTGGGATCATGATCGAGCAGCTCGTAGTTCTTAATGTCGTTGAGTAGACGTAGGCACTCCTGCTGGTAATCCTTTTTATTGAGGATTACCGTGCCACCCCCTTTGTCAGCAGGTTTAATGATTATGTCAGGGTTACTCTTCAGTGTTTGTAAGGCCAGTCGTTCTTGTTTACTGGTGTTTTGAAATGTGTGGGGTTCTTCAAGGGCTTCTACTTCCTTGAACACCGCTTGCTCGTATACCAAGATTTCCGGGGGGATAGAGCTCGGCGGGGGCATAAAGGTAGACTTAACTCGGAGGGTGGTGTCCCCCTGGTCAATAGGGTCAGGAAGGGTCGGTGTATTCTCGAAGAACGCCTTGAGTTTTAATTTGCGAAAAAATTCCGCTAGTTCGCAATGAAGTTTGAATTTGTCCAGCTTGGACGTAGGTGCGTAGCCTAGACCTTTCTCAAGGATGTCTTCCTCTGCGGATGTTAGAGTATGTTGGGAGAGGTTGGTGATAAGGCTTAGCGTGTGCTCGGGCCTGGTTGCTGGTCTCGGGTTTGGCTCCTCGTCTGTGCTCCCTGTGGAGGGTCGTCCTGCCAGTGGACTGTGTTCCCTCTGCGTCTCCTTCCGCGACCTCTTCGGCCTCTTCCTAAAAAAGGCTGTTGTTGATGTTGGTTCATGTAAGGAGGTGGTGGACCGAATGGTGGGTTCCAACCATAGCCAAATTGTGGGTGTATTGGGGGGTACACGGGTGGGTATAGTACGTTGGGACCTCGGGGCCCCGTTGTCCACGGTTGTTGCCATCCCGTGGAACCCCCTCTGCCCTGTTGGCGTCGGCGATAACTGCTATTGCTAGAGTTGCTACTTCCGGATGAGTCTTCATCTGATGTTGTACCTGACATGTCCGCTCGACTGGGTGGTTGAAAGTCTTCAGCGGCATATGGGTAAGTTTTGGTGTAAGAGAATCTTTTGAGATCTTTTTGAAATTTGGTAATCTTGCTTTGGGTCAGCCCTTCTTTATATTCATTTATTTCTTTGTTCGTTTCTTCTAGTTTTTTCTTGAAGGAGGAAAGAGTGGCTTTGAAATGTGATTCTGTTGTTTGTATCTCTATGAGGAACGCATCAGAGAGGCGTTTAGATGTTTGGATGATAAGAATCATCCAGTCACGGGTGCATCTCCACGCTATTTGGGCCCAGTCCTTCCGAAAGGTGGGGTCCTCCAGAAAGATACGTGGGGCATTCGTGACTATCAGGCCTCTTGGCGCGGTGTTGTTTCTCAGATATTCAGTAAGGATTATCCCGTGTAGTATGGTTCTGATCCGGTTGCGCTTTTTCTCATTGAGATTGTCCCAATCGGCTGTTTGTGCGATCGAGGTAGCTAGGTTGAAATCAGCCAATAGTGGAGGATTGTCAAGGATGTTACTGACATCATCCAGAGTGAACCCTAGACCAGGGTTCTCAGCCATAGTGCAAAAAAGGGGGGTGGGGAAGGGGAAAAAAAGGGGGGGGAAGGTGTTTTGCGCAGGTCAAGAGAAGATCTGCTCTCACAGCTGTGCGCTGCGAATGACTATAAAAAACAAAGGGAGAGCTAGGGACAACAAGGAGGGGTTGTGTCCGTATCCCCTGGAGTTAGATAAGTTTATTCAAAGGAGGACACGCCCAGTGTGGTATGGTACGGTCAAATGAAGCAAATGTTTGGGAACCCACCAAGTGGGTTAGAAGACCCCTCACACACCAACCTGGTTGGTGTCATGCTTCATCATCGGGGCCCCAACCGGGTGGCCGAGTGCCTCCCGGTTGTGCTGCGACGCCTGACTGCAGCGGAGCTGGTGTGGTGCAGAAGTGTGATGTGGTGAAAAATTAAAAAATACCACTGAGGATCCTTACCATAGAGAAATTTATTTTGGCGGCTCAGGGTATTAGTTAAAAAGCTATGTGGTGCAACTAAATAAAGAAGTAATTATCTATTAGTTGACTAAGTGATGGGTCTACATGTTTCAGCTCTCTAGTAAAAAATAGTGGGGAGCTTTCGTCAGGACCAGTGAGGAGTGAGTGGCAAAAAGGTGTAGTGCCACGTGGTGAGTAAAATTTAAAAATAGGGTTACCTACACACTCGCTAAGGTGTGTGGAACGCGGTGTCAACACTTTAGCGGACACTTAGCGCAAACCTGTGGAATGAAAAACAAGACAACACACAATACATATTTAACATTTGATGCACTGAGTGGCAGGCGACATACTGGTAGGTTTTATTGTGCCGTGAGATATCAAACCTGTCTTCAATAAGCGTACCATAAGTGACACACATACCTATAAGGTGTATCATGTTGCTATGCAGAGGAGCGGAGGCATATCATTTCTTGTGTGCTAAATAGTTATTAGCCAGGTGTGCGGGGTAGGTTTGATGATATTGGCGCTACAGCGACTACAAATAATAGCTGCTTGCTTCTACCTGGCAAACTTATTTGATTTGAACCCCGAATTGCTTGAATTTTCATTAACTTTGGGGATTCAGCACCCTAACAAACCTGTCCAAATTTTAGCAGGCCGAGTTCACAAGGCACATAAAAAGCCAATTTTACTTTATTCAATATACTTATTTAAAACTTTATTCAAACAAATGAAATGCGCTACAGGACTGTGCAAAGGCTTACATTTCCCACACTCACCATCTCCAGTGCTACTCCAGCTGTTGGAATTGTGTATCATCCATCACACAAAACAGAAAGTCTATCTTCATAAACATATGAGATTGATTTTCTCTTTTGTCTATGGCGCTACAGAAATAATAAAAGAGCTCTCTTTTGCTTTGCCATAGACAGCCGTTCCATATGTCTGTTGTGTACATAAAGCAACTTTCTGACACAAAAGTGGCACCTCTTAAAGGTTATATCCGCGGCTGGGTGTCTCTGGTCATTCCTACAGAAACAGGCAATAAACAACGAGCAGATTCTGACCCAAAGGATTCTTTGTAGTATCGACCCGATGAAGAACTTTACAAAAAACTTCCAGTAAAATATGTTTTCTTGTGATCTTCTCATGGCACTAGCCACCTGACGAATCTTCCAGGCCATCCTAAATTCTAAACTAAATCAAATGTTTTACATTTAAATTGCTGTTTGGCCAGTTTGTGGGCTTTGTACACCAATAATAAAGTAAAATAAAATACGGGAAAGGGATAGAGACAACATAAAAACATGTATTTTCTATCTTGCTATATTTTATATGTTTTGGTTAAACCCTTCACTTCTATAAAAATTGTTATATTGATTCAATATAAATAATTAAAGAACAGGAACAAAAAGTTGTGAATTAAGAAACATGCAAATGGAAATTGATCCCCAGACTTAAACCTACATCTGCTTTATGGTTTGCTTCGCATCTGTGAAAATGGTTAGAATGATCCAATTTGTTATGCCTATATCACAGATAACTTCCTGGGAAAGGCATTGAAAAATGACCCAAATAAAGATTAGATTGATAATTGCTGTTTAAATTATGGAGTTTACTGATTATTTCAACTTTGTGACCCAGTGGCGTTCTCTTGGTATAATCTTTGGATATAATTACTTTTCCTCTTAAATAAAACACATTTGGAATATTCATGAAAGGGATACATTTTTAGAGGCTGCTGTGTTCCACAACATTCACATCATCCTGCTGCCACATCCTCAGAATGCTTTGCAAGATTTTCAAATGGCTCCCCACGCACACAAGATGCACGGTCACCCAGGCCCTCATAACCAACAGACTCGACTACGGCACCTCACTCTACGTCGGCATCTCCAACTAGCTCATGCGAAAATTCCAGACAATCCAAAATACCACCACCCGACTCACCCAAGACATCCCCAGAAGCACCCGCCTCACTTCCTACCTCACTGAACTGCACTGGCTACCTACCCAGAAATGTTGCAGATTCAAGCTGTTCATCTGTGCTTACAAAGCCTTCCACAACACAGAATCAGCATACCTCAACAAACTACTTCAACTCTACTAAGCTTTCAGACAGCTACGCTTCACATCTCTCTCCCTCGCATGAGTCCCCCGCACACGCAGAAGCAAGTTAGGAGGGTGCGCCTTCTCCTTCTTTGCAGCTAAAAACTGGAACACATTTCCTCAGCACATCAGGACTGCCACTCCACTTCTCAATTTCCGCAAGAAACTGAAGACCTGGCTGTTCAAATAGGAGCACTGCAGGACCTAGGTTTTTGCTCCAGTGCCTGAATACCTTCCCGGGTAATAAGCTGTGCCATACAAATCTACATAAAATTACATAGCATAACAACATCAGGAATATGGAGAACCGGATTAACAAACCACTTTACGCACTAAAATAAAATTTAGGTGCACAAAAAACACACCTTGTGAAGATAAATTATCAGAATTAGCATTAGTGGAATTTCAAACTTAAAAATTGCATTTAGGAATGCAGTAATTCTGCCAACACGGTGGAATTTCTGCATTTGAAAATGTAGGGTTGTGGGTGGAGTAGTCTGTGTTTCTTGTTGGGTACTTTGGCCACCAGGTTTGTATGGTTTTACATAATTTCTGTAGGTATTTTCCCACCCCGGCAAACACAATAATTTACTCTATCAAATGTTTGGGGGGGGGGGGGGATTCCAGAATGGTAACATATAACACCACCTTATTTAGTGGGGGTGCGAGTGGGGGCATTACTTCTGAACGTTGAAAGGGCATTTCGGCCAGTGTTGTCGAGTCGTAGATATGATTGTTATTCAATGATCCGCCACAACACTAATGTAGATTACTCTATTGCCGGCACAATTTTCCATCAAATTTATTGGATTACATAGTTTACATGGACTCCAGGTCAATAGTTAGAAAAATGTCATAATCCTCTATTAATCAAAGGATGGGTAACAAGGAGATGTGCAATTACATAGGCAACGGTAAAGTGTGTAGACTTTTGGACATTTTGTCACAAAATGTCATCGGTGCATGATAAGTAATCCAGACTAACATGTTTTTGTCACAAAATACCAATATTGCAGCACAATTTGAAGTGATATACATGACCTATTTTTCGTTTTTTTAACCAATTTAGAATTGGTGCAGACCTGCAACCAGTTACTAATATTGCATGCTTGTACAACGTTTTCTACTGAAAAACACAGTCTTGACTTCAGAATGTCATTGTAGAGCAGGATCTAACTTATCATACGGTGCTTAATACTGTGGTCTTTAACCACAGTCAATATTACTCATTTTTATTGACTTTGGAAAGATGAAAGGCTCAATCGCCTTTGTGATTCAAATTTAAGACCTGCAATTTTCTAAAAGGAACAGTAAAAAGCACTTTGACTGTTTACTAAAGCAAACAACAGGCAACGTTTTTTTTTGGAAAACCTTTTTATTGGATTTTTTAGTTATCATACATGTTATACAACAATCAGGTACATTTTTCAATGTATTACATCTGGTATCAACATTTCAACAGGGGATAGCTACGTGTCCGTTGATGAGGGGGGGTGCCGCTCTGCTTATGTATGGTATGCTGGAAACATGCCTGTAGGTGATATCGAGAGGGCTACTGTGTCACCCATTCCCTTCTGACAATTGCTAGACCTTTATTGTCTGTATGTGGGAGTGCAGAGGGGGTAATCCATGTTCATAACAGGCAACATTATAACGATTGTGGAAGTATGGATTCATGCTCCTGCACTTGTGTGCGTTTGAAGAAGTTACCGTAAAATAGCTACTAGATTACTTCTCTTTGTTTCTTTTTATGCATGTGAATTGTTTTTTTTGTTGTTTAATAAAATATGGTATATTTGTTTATTTACTCATTTCGGCAATTTGTATGACCATATTTTTTGCTGCTTCATTTTTTCATTTATTTTTTTAAAGGCAGCGTAAAAGAAATACAATAGAAGAACAAACAAAATACACATTCAGAAAAAGAAAAACTTAAGATGATGGGCCAATCCGACACCCTAAAATTATCCTTGTAAAAAAGAGCAAAAACTGTTCTTCTAAGACACGTCATGCTGCCATTGTATGCACCCTGCTCAATTTAGATATTCTGGTAGTGTAAGGTCACATAGAAGTCATAAAAGTGAGCAATAATCAGTGGTTAATTTGTGCCGGTGGTTGCTTATAGCACCAATAGCCCTTATATGAGGGGAACGGACCTGTTTGCTACCTCCTGCACTGTCTCGGGCGATCTGAGTAGCAGGTGCAAGCTGAATAGTCCTTCCTTTATTTCCAACAACATTGAAACAGAAGAATGGCAGTCAATATAGTGATCCTTGACCATTTCAGTATATTGGCAGCTCTTCTATTCTGTGAACCAGTATGGAAATGGACCTAGGAAGGATGTTCCCCTGTCTGGTATGTATGCTTCTCACCCACCAATCTGACTGTACAGCTGGTGAGCAGGCTGCTTGCAGAGATGTTCCGAGGCTCCGGAAGGCAATGGCCCTGCAACTAAGTTCTGTGTAGTATCCTACTCATGTTCTTGTTATGCCTTTTACAGCCCCTGCTCAGCCAGTGTGTTTGTGGGAGTACTCACGGAATGTTGGAGTGATGATGCGTTTGATTGGGTGCCTGAGAGGTTGGAAGTGACAGTTGAGAATGGGCTGAGCAGCATGCAGGCTGCTCCTGGTGGGGCTGCTTCACAGCGCTTTACTACCTGCTCTACAGAACCTATCTACCTACTGTTCTGGAATTATCAACATGTAACTATCTTCAATAAAGCTTCCCGAGTTTCATCCTTCCTGCTTGGACCTCGTTACTAAATTTATTTGGCGGCAAGTTGGTGACGAACCTACGTGATACAAGCGGATCTCAGGTACCTGGCGAACATAAGAGGACCTGAAGATGGAAACAACTACAGAGCCTATAGTTTCTGCCACCACAAACCACAGAATGAGGTATCCACAAGAAAGGAAGTACTCCAAACAAGGAACATGGAAGTTCTACTTTGAACAACAAAGATGTCTACATGAAAGAAAGAATGTCCTCACAGAAAAGAAAAGAAGACAACAAGATGCAGGTTAAGAAGTAGCACTATGCCTTTCATCCCCACCAGTGTCCTCACCAACGGACAGCCCCAGCCCAGGCGTTCAGTGCTCATATGAATTACTACCTTTTGACTCTGTATTTTACCACCTATGTCTTCTAATCACACAGTCTATCTTAACGTGCTGTGCTCGTCCGATCAACTTATTTGGATTTTGTTAGTTTACAAGCAGTGATTCTGTAATGCAAGGATATCCCATACAGTCTACTACCAGAAGAAAATGGGATGATGCTTATCACATTTTGTGTATCAATGAGTGCAAAAAGGTTTTTTTTGGAGGCTACATGCAGGAGGAAAATACGGGATGATTGGTATCACAACATCTTCTACACACGTGTCTCCTCCTCAGCCATCCAGGGCGTGTGCTATCGTTGGGAAATCTCACCACTATGTGCCATCTCCATTGTGTTAAAATTGTCTCTGACGTTGATGTCTATGCAAATTACTCCCATGTGGCACGTTAATTTATGCCACCTATATTGTGAGATCCTGAGCATTTTCTACTTTCATTTATGTGGAACTGTAACTTTAGTCAAGGCATTTGGCTGTGGAGGAACCAGACTACTCTCGTCTGGATTTCACATTTCTCCACATACTACGTGATCACTGAGGTACCTGGAGGGGATTGTGTTATCTGTGTTTCACTCATACTGTGGTGAGTTGCTCGTAATATTTGTTTCTCCTCATCTATCTTTGCGATCTGCTTGAACAGTGACCGTTAAACCGTTTTTTTTAACTGTTAAAAATAAATGTGTGCGCGTGCTCCTTACCTCATGCTTTAAGCCGTGCGGGTCTCCAGGAAAATCCTCCTATGATGACACCTCTCTTCATTCCCTGGCTCGTGAAGCCCTCTGAGCCACTTCAGTTGCTAGGCAGCTCCCCGCGCTGCTCTTTGATGCTTTTCCACAAGAATTCGCTGGTAGCCACCCGGTTCAGCGCATTGTGTGCGCCGCCATCTTTTGTTTTAATTGAAGCAATCTCTACGAGCTTCAGTAAATTTCCGTACATTCCAATGCACTCCTCACACTACAAAGAGCCTTCTCTGCTTCAAATCTCCACAAGACAAGATGGTGAGCAATTTTTTCACATTATCTTCTTTTTCAATAGGGGCGAACGAATCCCACATGGGAACATAGCTTCATGGGACTTTGCCGGTATCGCATTTTATCCTTACGTTAAGTTTCAAGGAAGTGCATTTCATATCGACTTCTTGTCTTTATTTTCCGTGACGGGAAATTTGAACATATCCCCTCGCTCAATGTACAATTACAGTTAATGTTCCTTACAAACTAATTTTACTTCGCATTGGCAGAAATGTATTGAATGTTTTATGTTTTTGCTACAGTGTATGTTGGTGTCACTACGCCTTTGGTATGACTCCGCATCCAGGGTCCATATGTCTGGAGTGTAATTTAGTACCAGTACTTGGGTGAGGGGGTCTTTTATCCCCATCTTTAAACACTTTGTTACTTCCTCACATGCCATACACGTTCATGGTTTCATTGTTTATTTCCTATTTGTTCATTTTACATGTGTAAGCTTTACACTTTATGCTTTCCTACTAGGGGATGGCAATGGGTATTAGCCCCATTTGCTCACATACACTTGCCTAGATGGGTTTCTTATGGTTTCCTCCCTCACACAGGGCATTTTTGTGCATGGGTCACAGTCCCATTTACACTCATTTCTCTACCCTTCTATCAGGGTACTTGCTCGTGGGTTTTAGTCCAATCCACATTAGCTGGCCTCCTTTACGTCTTGGGGTAGGTCATGGGTTTCTATCCCATCACATTGTACATTTTTACCCTCACACAGGGTGTTTCTGTTTGGGTTCCGTCCCATTCACGTCAGCTTACACGTTCCTGGGGGTTTAGTCCCATTTACGTTAGCTTATTTTACACTCTCACGCTCGTACAGGGTGTGTTTTATGGGTTACAGTCCCATTACAACATTTCACTACTTGTCACCTCTACATGGGGGTTGTCCTTACACGGGCTATTCTATTATGGGTGTCTGTCCCATTTGCTGTTATTTACTCAATATGTCATGATTATATCATTTTGCATTGTTGTACATTTAACGTTATTCTCTTTATCATTTTATTATCATTATGAAAGTGAGGGGAGTTGAATTATACTTATTTGTATTTTCATTCTTCTCCTCTGTTTTCAGACCCGTTCAGTTATCCTTGTGATGTTCTATTTCTTCTCATCCTTGGAACCTGGACTTTACACTTTCTTTGTTATTCTACCTCTGCCTTTAGTCTGTCTTCTTGTGTAGTGTTTTTCTCTTTCTTCCTTGTTCAAGAGGAGATAACTCTCTCTCTTCTTTGTGTGTCTGGGTGTCAGTCTTGTGTCCAGTTGGTGTCCTGCCTCGTCTTTCCTTCCTCGCTTGCCTGCCTGGTCAGTGGGTGTGTTTGGGTGTAGTCTCTGGTGCGACTATGTCATTCTTCTCCTTGTTGTTTCTTTCGCATGTTTATTGTTTTCTTCTCTTTTGTTACTCGTTGTTGGAGAGTATGGGTCATTTCTATTTGTGTATACTTACCCTTTACTTCCAATTAGTTTTCCTCCTACCATCTCGTCCCTCGTTCTTTTCTGTCGTCTTCTTGACCTTACTTTATTTGTTGCACTTGCATTCCTTTCTGCACTTGGTTATTTATTGTAACATCTCTTTTAGGTATAGGACCTTTGCTTCCATTTTGTAAGAAAGGGGGATATGTAGTATCCTACTCATGTTCTTGTTATGCTTTTACATCCCCTGCTCAGCCAGTGTGTTTGTGTGTGTGCTCACGGAATGTTGGAGTGATGATGCATTTGGAATGTTGGGTGACTGAGAGGTTGGAAGTGACAGTTGAGAATGGGCTGAGCAGCATGCAGGCTGCTCCTGGTGGGGCTGCTTCACAGAGCTTTACTACCTGCTCTACAGAACCTATCTACCTACTGTTCTGGAATTATCAATGTGTAACTATCTTCAATATAGCTTCCAGAGTTTCATCCTTCCTGTGGGGACCTCGTTACTACATACTGCCTCTCAATACTGGGGACTAGTGCTATACTTTTTAAATCCTTTTTTATTTTTTACAAATTAGACACTGGCAATAATGCTGGGGCCTGAGTATAGACAGAACTACAATATTGTTGCATTTTGAAAGAGGCAGAACCTGCTCATCTGTTTGAACAGGCACTTGTAACTATTTTGTAATTTTATTTAAACACCACATGTAGTTCGACGCAGTGGTAAACGTTTTGCAAAGGTTAACTTATCATCTTTCAAGGTCTGAATTCTGTATCCAGGTGTTAAACTGGTACTAACGAGGGGAAATTTTATGGCAAGACCGGAGGCTCTTGTTATGATCTCTAATCTTGCCTTTCATTAACAGCAACAGTCAAGTAACTTAACAAAACTACAACTCCCATAACGCTAGCCAATGGGAGATGAAAAAGAACGTTTCGAAGCAGTAGGAATACAACTACACCTCTATCTCCCCACTTGACTGCAAACAGCCCTCTTTTCTTGTTGCTCACAGTCAAGATAAGTACCTTAATTTTCATTTCTATTTACATGGCGCTTTATATAACAAATCTATCTCTTACTTTGCATTTTATAGATTGATAACTGTTTATCTTACTGTGTTTTGTCTTGCCGTGTTGCCATTACTTTAGCAGCTTCACGCACCGGCAACAGCGTTTCTCGCTGCACGCGGACCGCATTCATCATACTTGTTGCGCACTCCCTTTTCCCTGTGACACTTGTCATTTTCTCTTGGCAGTGCTTCCTTTTGGTGCCGGTTCACACTGATTTGGCCTCCGCTGTCAGAGTTTCTCGCCCCAGAGGCTGGACCTGTCTATGCTTTGGTTCTAAACCTTGGTATTGTTGCCGGATAGCCTCTCCATGAGGGTGCAGCCTTTTCCCAGCCTCCGGAAGCAGGCTAGGCCTTTTTTTTCCGTAATCACATGCCCACTGGGAGGGCCTTGCCCTTCATACACACCCTCTGAAGCAAATTAACCCTTTCCTTTCTACCTGCCTATATTGGTGGATTTGAGTATTTATTTTACAATTAAGTTGGATAGTTCTCCTTTGTCACGAGGGAATGAAAATGATGGAGAACAGTTTAAAAAAGATTTGATTTGAGTGAATGTATTCATTCTTCGGTGAAACAAGCTGTAGGAGCCTCCATGAATAAAATGTCAAGGAACATTGAGAATTCTGTGGTGAATATAATGTCAAAGACATGTATGGCCTATTCAGCAGGAGAAAGCAGAAAGCGAAAAGCAGCTTCTTTTTCTTCTCTACCTACTCTGTCAAAGAAGGTGCAATCAGCATACAATATCCCTAAAGTAGCACTTCTGACTAGTCAGGTTTCCTCACATATGGATGAGGACGTGGTTCCTCCCAGGCCTCCAAGCAAGGAGGGGAATACTAAGACACATTTGAATTACAAAGAAAAGTAAAAAATGCACAAGACAAGCCATCAAATATTGTTATTACCCATATACTTGATATGGATGACGACATGATTGATGATGATAAGGACAATGTTGCAACCTTTGATCCTTTTTCTTCTGTCCCTTCTAAAAAGCCTATATTTTTATTTTCTTCTAATAATCCTTTTGTGGCACAACCTGTCCTTGATGCTGAAGTGATATTTATGTTCTATCCTGCCCTTATACACCATCTTAATTCTGCCGAATGGTTTCCAGTCGAACACGTGAGAAATTATATTGCCTCAAGACTTCGCTTGCCCTTATACAAGCAAACCAGGACCAAATTGTAGTCATAGTGCCCTAGGCCAGTACTGTCTTCCAGTATTACCTCCACCCCAACTATTGATCCTACTTTACTCAATTTATTTTCTAAGTGCGGCAAGGATGCCCACAAAGGTGTGGACAAAGCCTGGGTCACATGCTAGGACAAGCTGCTAGATATTGTTGGTCCTTTAGCACACATATTCGATATGGTAGAAGCGGTTAGATCGGAAAGCACTCCAATTGATCTGGAAGAACTGTCCTTATGGATCCTAAGGGTTTTTTGCCTTTTACGCAATGCAAACTCCGCTATTATTTACAAGCGGAGGAAGGGTCTTCTTCTCAAGTTAGATCCTAAATTAGCAAATTGGGCTAATCTAAACCCAAGTATCACAGAAGAAGGGCTTTTGTTTGGCGACTCTATTATCAAAGAGCTCAGTATATATCTTACCGCCTTTCCATCTATTGACAAGGTACAACAATCACTTAATTTTTTCCCAACTGGTTTTTGCCCGGACCAGTAGAGGTAGGAGCCACTTTACCGGCCATAATTACAGCCAACAGGGACATTGAGGCTCCTACAACAACAGCAACTACTACACCACTCCCAAAGTCTACACCCCAGTTTTATCTCCAAAGAAACAGAGGATATTGAGGTTGGACAAAAAAGCTTCAGAGATAACACGTAGGAAGGTGAGTCTTTGTTCTGGTCAACCTCCATTAGGAGGTTGTCATGTATTTTCTAACAGAGTGGAAAACAATAACATTAGACCCTTTGGTTTTGGATACAGTTCCATGTTATGGTATAGAACACTAACCAAAGCCTTTTCAAACAGTCTTTCCTCCTCCTCCAAAGTTCTCCTCAGAAATTTCCAACATGATTTGGCAAGAAATTCAGTCTCTTTTACAAAAAAATGCAATACAACCATCTATCCTAGATCCCTCAGGGTTCTTGTTATGTTATGTTATGTTATGTTACTGATTTTTGTACCGCGCACAGCTGCCCCAGCCAAGGGGCGTCCTGGCGCCAAGAAAGGTGAACACAACAACACAGAATGCAGCAGGGTTAGTTAATTTTGTTAAAAAGAAACGTTTTGATGACACCTCTGAACCTGGTTAAATCTTCCACAGCACGGATGTCGGAAGGAAGAGCGTTCCAGAGCTTGGCGGCTACAACTCGAAAGGAGCGGCCACCCGTCCTGTTCAACAGAAAACGGGGAACAACCGCCAAGTTCTGGCCCAACGATCTCAAAGAGCGAGAAGGGATGTACGGAGTGAGAAGATTCGTTAGAATAGGTGGAGCCAAGCCTTTCAGGATTTTAAAGGCCAGGCAAAGCACCTTAAACTCAATACGCCGCGCAACAGGCAGCCAGTGGAGAGTATGCAGTACTCCGGACACTGAGCGACATTTGGGCAACCCAAATATTGCTCTAGCGGCGGCATTCTGCGCCCGTTGTAGCCGCAAGAGTTCAGCCTTGTTCGTGCCTGCAAGCAGAGCACTGGCATAGTCTATCCTAGATAATACCGAGGCCTGGACCACCAGCTGTCTAGTACTGGCATCAAAAAATTTGAGCACCGGCCTGATGCTCCTAATAATGCCGAAGCAGGAGGCGGCCACCTTCTTAGTATGGCAGGTGAAATTTAGTGAAGGGTCCAGCCAAACCCCGAGGTTCTTTAACTCCATTGCAGGAGAGGGGATCATTCCTAGCTCGGGGGGCCACCAGCTATCATTCCAACATCCAGGAAGCTTACCAAACACCATCACCTCTGTCTTCTTTGTGTTCAATTGGAGACAGTTCTGATTCATCCAATTGGCCACCGAGCGCAACCCCTCACAGAAGTTGAGGGCATCCATAGCTGAGTCCCCACTTAGTGTGACCGCCAGCTGCGTGTCATCCGCATAGGTTCCATCTTTTTAGTGCAAAAGAAAAACAAAGAGATGAGACCCGTCATCAATCTCAGACTTTTCAATCATTTTGTAGTATTCCATCATTTCAAGATGGGACTCATTCGCCACCTCAGTTATTCCCTACTTCAGCACGACTGGATCTCCAAGATGCCTACCTTACAATTCCCATTCACCACAGTTGCAGAAAATTCCTTCAGTTTTGATGGCAGGAACACACATATCCTTTTTCTTCCCTTCCTTTCTGTCTCTCTTCAGCACCATGGTGCTTCACAAAACTAATGAAACTAGTAGTTGCATACCTCAGATCTCGAGCGATCCATCTCATCATCTGTCTAGACGATGTCCTTTTGATGTGTCAAAATCTGCCCAATCTTCACTCTCACCTAAAACTCACCTGTTCCCTTCTGTCAGATTTGGGTTTTCTTATCAAAAAAGAAAAGTCTATGCTCACTCCGTCAAAGCAGATAGAATTCCTAGGTTTTCTAATAAACTATTTCACTGCTACTCTTCTGCTTCCTTTGTCAAAGATCAAAGCAAAAAAATCTGAAATTCTTCACACACTTCAAAGCTCACTTATTTCCCTCAGGTCTTTAGCGAGAATTGCGGGCCTTCTTCTGTCTTCCTCTTCCTTGTGTTGGTGGTTCCCTTCTGGCAATCACAAATACATTTGGTTCCCCATTTCAAGAACTAGTAATAGACTATGCAGTTCTCCTCCCATCTTTTCCCAACTTCCTCCTAAATCCATTGGACAGCCCCACAACCTGATATTAGACAACTCCCTCACTCTCTCAGCTTGGAAAATAGTGGGATCTCCTAGTCTTGCTCTAGTGACTATATTAAAGAGACTATTTAATTAACAAGGAGTAAGAACGTGTAGACAGGCCTTGATATTATGCTTATCCGCAGACAATATACTCATGAATTCTGCCTTAGTAAAATTTTTAATGCAAGTGTGGAAAAAATTAGATGAGCGTAAAATAGGAGATTAATAACCACTATATTTTGTAAATTTTAAATTGCAAGAAATTTTTATCATGTATATTTTATATGAAGAGTTGTATAGAATTTTTTTTCTTTCTTTTTAAGGTTATTTCTCTTATAACTGTAAATAATGGTTTATTAAATGAATTTGTATTATTGTAAGATTTTAAATAATCAAACAACAAAGGATACTACTCTACTAGTCTTGCTCTTTCATTTCACCAGAAGCTTCTGAATACATGCTATGTGTGTGTTATGTTATAGGTTTGTTGAGCGCGACAGCTGCCCCAGCAACGGGGCGTCCCGGCGCTAAGAAACATAGCATGGCCTGTGGGGAGGGGAGGAAGTTTATAGGGGTGGGAAGAGGTGGGTTTTAATTGCTTTGCGAAAAGCGGATAGGTTGTCGAGACTACGGATGTGGAGGGGGAGTGAGTTCCACAGTTTTGCTCCCAGCAGTCTAAAGGAGCGGCCCCCTTTGCGGCAGAACTTCGTGCGGGGGACCACCACTAGATTCTGCCCCATGGAGCGAAGATGGCGTTGGGGGGTGTACGGTGTTAAAAGCGGGCGGAGGAGTTCGGGGCCATCCATTTTCAGGATTTTAAAAGCCGTGGTCAAGGCTTTAAATTGGATACGGGCTTCCACCGGAAGCCAGTGGAGTCTGTGTATGGTGGCTCTAGCAGAACACTTTCTAGGGAGGCCTACTATTAGTCTGGCCGCAGCGTTCTGTATTCGCTGGAACCTGTTTATCTCGGCTTTATTGGCGCCCAAGAGTAGGACGCTTGCGTAGTTCAATCTAGCCAGGATGGTAGATTGGACAATAAGCTGCCGTGTTTTGTAGTCAAAGAAGCCTAAAATAGGGTTAAGGCTTCTCAACAACCCAATGCAGGTCGCCGCTACTTTTTTAGTGTGAGTCTGGTAGTTCAGTGCGGAGTCGAGCCACACACCCAAGTTTTTGGCCAACGATTTGGGGGTGGGAGTAGGACCCAACAGGGAGGGCCACCAGTGGTCGTTCCAGCAGCTGGGGTTCTTGCCTAGGAATAGCACCTCGGTTTTCCCCGCATTTAGTTGTAAACAGTTTGCAGTCATCCAGTTGGCGACTGCCGCCAGTCCATCCCTAAATCTTGTGGCGGAGATGGAGGGCATCTCTGTCAAGGTGATTACCAGCTGTGTGTCGTCGGCGTACGACACCAGCGTGAGACCCCATTCCCTGGCCACTGCTGCAAGGGGCTGCATGTACAGATTGAAAAGGGATGGACTGAGGGAGGACCCCTGCGGGACTCCTTGGCCTATAGTTTGAGGTTGGGAGGTAAATGGGGGGGCTGACACACAGAATGACCTGCCCGTCAGGAATGATCGGAACCACTCCAGTGCCAGTTCCTGGATACCAATGCTTTCCAAACGGTATAGGAGGATATCATGGGAGACCGTGTCAAAGGCTGCGCTGAGATCAAGTAGTATCAGCGCAGCACTCTGACCGGAGTCCATAATTTTCCGGAGATGTTCAGTGGTGGAGAGAAGGGCAGACTCCGTACTGTGCCCCGGCCTAAACCCGTGTTGGGAGGGGTCTAAGATGTTATTTTCTGCTAGGTGCTTCATGAGTACTGTGTTAGCATGGGTCTCTGCCAGTTTGGATACCCAGGGAAGCAGCGAAACGGGCCTATAGTTCTCCGGCTTAGTGGCGTCTAAGGTAGGTTCAACAAATCCTAGGCTCCTGGTACCACCACCAAGGCATACAAATCAGCCTGGTCTTTTTGGGCAAGCTGGTGTATAGCAAAATATATTGATCCCTTTTCAGCAGATGTTGTGTACATAGTAAAATCTTTGGCAGCTCAAACTAGTGCAGGTAAGTCTTATCACACCATTATTTTATACAGATCCGCAATTTTCATAAACCATCCTTTCATCAATGGAAAACTGGTGGGAGAACATCCGCTTGTTTTTCGACTTCTTAAGGGAGTGAAATTCCTATTCCGAAATACAGCAATATATGGGATTTTAATTTTGTTTTGAAACTGTTAATTTCTTGGCATGATAACTCTAATCTTTCATTAAAAATGTTGTCTGCAAAACTGACCAGGCATTTATGTCAAACGTCTATCTGCTGTCAAAGCACTAGATATTACTTCTCAACACTTTACTCCCACAGGCATTCTTTTTTCAGTTCACCTACATACAAAGACAAATTTAACATCTGTGTTTTATCCTTATTTTCCTGTCAACCAAAACTTTGTGTTGGTCAATGCCTTAAAGTCTATGAGCACAGAACAATTGATCTCATAGCGTCTTCTCAATCCCAACTTCTTATCTCCTTCAAAAAGCCCCACAAACCAGTTTCATCTCGAACTCAGACTCGTTAGGCCAGATGGGTTATGTCCCTTGGTGGCATTGAGACCTCCATTTTTGGAGCCCATTCTTCCAGAGGTGCTATGGCTTCAAAACATTTTGGGCTGTTTCCCGGTTTGAGGACATTCTGAGATCAGTTGATTGCTCCAATGTTGTGTTTTGTAGGTTGTATTGCAAACCTGTTCATACTGCATCTTCTGTGGTAGTTAACTTGATTTGAACTAGCATAATAAAAGCCTCTGGTCTTGCCATAAAATGTTGATTATAATAGTAATTTATGAAGGAAAGTCTTAATTTTATTAAAGACAAGGAGGTGAGTATTATCCCACCTTAACACGTGTTTAACTTACTGGGTTTTTTCCCGCCCTGACAGTTGCTCCAGCATTACCACCTTAATCTTAAGGACGTTCCAGTTGGTTCTGGTCATCAAATCTTCGCTCCTCCAATGGGGGACCTTCCTGGACTACACCTTCCTGGAGTTTAGGGCACCACTGTAGACCAGACTTCTGTGAAGAACTTTTTTTTTTATGTTTGAAATGCTTTATTGAAGAAAAAGTATAGTGAACAACAAAATACAGATCATATAAAGAACATTGTCATACAGAATCAAAAAGAGAAAAAATAGAGGATCATCATGAATTAAATATAAGAAACCTGAGGGAAAATTAAATTAAAAAGCATTTTGTAAAGGCAACCAGGGGGAAAAGGGGAGAAGAGGAGAAAATAGGAGGAGAAGGGAGGGAAGGGAAAGGAGAAAGAGAAAGGTAAATATGAGGCGTTAGGAGAAAAATAGATAAAGAGATCAGAGAGAAAGTAGGTAGAATAGAAAGAGCAAACAAGCCAAGGGTAGGGAATAATTGAAAGGCAGGAAAGAGAAATGCGAGTGTAAAATATATAAGAAGGGTAGAGACAGGGTAGAGACAGAAGAAGAAGAAGAAGAAGAAGAAGAAGAAGGACAGAGAAAGAGTCACTTATGGGGGTTTGAAATTCTCAGAGGATAAAGGAGAGATAGATTTCGATTTCAGAGCCATGCGGTCAAGATATGCTGTGAGAGGCAACCAAAATAAATCTCTGTTGAGGGTAGGAGTGGAGGCAGCAGCAAAACGAACATCAAGCCTGTGATAGTGACAGAGAGAATTCCACCAACATTGTATAGAGAGCTTAGAGAGATCCTTCCAATTAGAAGAAATATGTTGGAAAGCCAGAGCCAACATAAGATCTAATAGACCAGAGGAGCGAGAAGGAATATCAAGAGTATCAGAGATACTACCTAGAAAAAGAAGAGGGATAGAGTATGGAATAGAGATAGAAAATAGACGAGAGATATGAGACCACACCTGATCCCAAAGTGCGAGAACAGAAGGGCAGAGAAAAAGTAAATGAAAAAGATCAGCATTAGGGGCAGAGCAGGTCCAGCAGGTGGAGTCTTTATCAGGAGAAAAACGAGAAATAGAAACAGGAGAGAGATAAAGTCTATGATATAGAAAGAACATAGATTGAGTAAGTGAGGCGGAACGGGAAATTTTTAAGGACCTGACCCAGACTTTGTCCCAAACAGCTATAGACCAGTCACAGCCCAAATCAAGCTCCCAAGCAAGTTCCAATTTAGATTTCGGGCGGGTCGGATTGGGGGAGGAGAAGAATTTATAAATAAGAGAGGCTTTAGGAAGAGTAGACAGGATCTGAAGGAGTGGGGAATGGGATACGGAAGAGGATGATAAGGGGAGTGAATAATAAACATCAAGTATGATGGCCATGAGGACAGTGAATCTGCGGAAAAAAGACTGGGGACAGTGAAACAGAAGTCGGAATCGAGGGAAAGAACATGGGAGAAAACCATCGAAAAGTTGGTTAACCCACATCAGACCCTTTGATCTCCACACAGTCCAACAAATAGGACGATTATTGAGGAGAATAAGCGAATTGTACCAGATAGGAGAGGCCAAAAAGGATTCGCGAGATACCGGGTCAGGACGGACCAGAGCATGTAGGAGAGAAGCAGTGTGCTTGAACAGGGGTAGAGGAGTGGTTAAGTTCTTAGCGGAGAAATGCACAATTTCAGATAGGGAGAAAGGAGAGAGGAGTGAGCGTTCAATAGAGAGCCAAAGGGGAGCAAGAGGGGAGGGTGCAAGAACAAGCCAATTAGAAGCCTGACGGAGAGAAAAAGATTTATGATAGAGACGGAAATCCGGAAAGTTGACTCCGCCATTGGATTTCGGTTTACGAAGAGCAACTAGAGCAACTCTCGATTTTTTATGGTTCCAGAGAAATTTAGAGAGACAGGAGTCAATGCGTTTGAAATAGATATCAGGGATATGAATGGGGAGCATGGAAAGGATGTATATAAGAATGGGAGATATCATCATTTTGATCGAGTCCAGCCGACCCCACCATGAGAGAAAGAGAGGATTCCAAGAAGAGAACAACTTATCAATACGGGATAATACAGCAGACATGTTCAACCGAATAGATGAAGAAATGGAGTTAGAGAACCAAATTCCAAGGTACTTAATTTTAGAGGAGTTCCATGCAAAACCAGTGGTCGAAAACTGATGGGGGAGACAAAATTTAGTAAGGGGAAGAATCTCAGTTTTATCAGAGTTAATCTTGTAACCAGAAACTTGGGAAAAGGAATTAAACTCAAGTAGTAAGGCCGGAATGGATTGGTCAGGGTCAGAAATAAACAAAAGGATGTCGTCCGCATACGCAGAGAGTTTCAAATGAGTCTTGTCATAAGGGAAGCCAGAAATAGATATGTTATTTCTAATAGAGGTAAGGGATGGTTCTAAGGCTAGAACAAAAAGTAGAGGGGACAAGGGGCAACCCTGACGGACACCGGGCTGTAGGGGAAAATAGGGGGATAGATGACCATTAACTAAAACAGATGCTTTAGGGGAGGAATAAAGTAAAGAAACAAGAGAAATAAAATTAGGACCAAAACCGTGCCAACGCAGGGAGGCAAATAGAAAGGACCAATCTACCCTATCGAAAGCCTTCTCAGCATCAACCGATATGGCCGCTAAAGAAATGCTGAGAGAAGGTACCTTATTGAGAACATTGAGAAAAAGGCGGGAATTATCCGAGGTGAGCCTGCCCTTTACGAATCCGCATTGTTCCTTACCTATGAGATGTGGGAGAAAGGGGTCTAAGCGCCGGGCCAGAAGTTTAGCAAATAATTTATAGTCTACATTAACAAGGGATATTGGGCGATAATTCTTACAGAATTGGGGGTCGCGACCCTCCTTAGGTATTAGGCAGATCGTGGCCTCGTGAAAGGTACCGGCAGCTGTACCAGAAGTAAAGAAGGATTGGAAGAGGGAGAGAAGTTTAGGAAGCAGAAGATCTGAGAAATGTAGGTAGAATTCCACAGAGAAACCGTCCGGACCCGGAGATTTACCTTTGGTTAGAGATGTTAAGGCGCTATCCAGCTCGGTAATAGAAAGGTCAAGTTCAAGATCAGGGAAGTTTAGATGAGAGGTGGAGGGGGCAGGGATTTTATCCAAGTAGGATTGAATAAGAGCAGTCGAAGGGGGGGACTCAGGAGTATAAAGAGATTGGTAGAATTGTTGAAATTGGGCAAGAATATCTTGCTCCTTATGCAAGAGAAGATTATCGGTAGAATATATAGAATCAATCAGGTTACGCTCCTTGCGAGATTTAAGGTAATTGGCCAAGAGTTTACCTGATTTGTTGCGGCCTCCGTAATAGCGGGCGCTGCTGCGAAGTAATATTGAGGAAGCGTTATCGGTGGTGATTTTGTTAAAATCGATTTTGGCGCGTATAAGGTCTGGTAAAACCGTTTTAGTAGAAGAGGTGTAGAATTTATGCTCCAGGGATTTAATATGGGAGAGAAGGTCTTTCTGTTTCTTAAGGTAAGATTTCTTTTTCTTTGAGACAAAGTCAATCACAAAACCGCGAGCGGTAGCCTTAAAAGAGTCCCAAATAACGTGAGGGGGCAAGGAGGGATCAGAATTGAGTAGAAAAAATTCGGTAGCAAAGGAAAGAAAAGAAGAGGAAAAGAGGGGATCTAGAAGAAGAGAGTTATTGAAACGCCAGCGGGAGGATTTGGGATGAGGAGGAAGAAGATCAAGAACTGTGACAATGGGAGCATGGTCTGAAATAACTATCGGCTCAATAGATGAGGAAAGAAGATTTTGAGAAAGAGACTGAGAAAGGAAGATGTAGTCAATCCGAGAGAAAGAGGCATGAGGAGGTGAAAAGAAGGAATAGTCCAAAGAATCAGGATGGGACAGTCTCCACGAGTCAAGAAGGTGAGATTTAGAAATAGTGTCAAGGAATTGTGTATGTGATTTGTGTGGGGTAAAGCGGGCAGAGGATTTGCGATCAAGAAACGGGTCAACAATTTGATTACAATCCCCCCCCAAAATGAACAGGGAATCACTGTATTGAAAACACTTAGAAGTTATTAGAGGCCAAAAATTACAATCAGGATGAGTGGGGCCATATACATTAAAAACAGTCAAGGATACAGAATTGATTAACAGCTTAACTAAGACCCAACGACCCTCAGTATCATTATCTTGAGAGAGAACTTTACATTTGAGCTTCTTGTGACACAGAATGGCCACACCATTCTTTTTATTAGATGTAGGAGAAAATAAAACCGTTCCCACCCAGCCTCTCTTTAATTAATTTAAGAGACTCCGCCTCAGAGAGGTGAGTCTCTTGTAAAAGAACTAAATCAGGAGTATAAGAGGCTAGATGGGAAAGCACTCTCTGTCGTTTAATAGGGCTAACAAAACCTTTCACATTCCATGAGATAACTTTGAATTAAATAACAATAAAATGTGCAAGAAACAGAGAAAAGGCATAAAACCATGAGCGCCATAAAGGACAATACCAAGTGAGTGAGAGAAAAGGGCAAGACAAAAGAAAGTCAGGAGATGCAGTAAGAGAAGAACAAAGGAAAAGGAAAGAGAGGAAAAGGGAGGGAAAGAGAAGTAGAAGAAGAGACAGTACATATCCAATACGGATGACTGAGGAAAACATACCTGAAGGGGGAAGGGAGATGACAAGATGACGACAGTGGGGTATGGGAGGATTCGACAAGAACGGCCTCCTAAGCCGGAGAGCAACACACCGCACCAGGACGGAATATGAGGAAGACGAATCATATGATACGAGGAGGAATACAAGAGGATTTCTAGGGGAGGGAAAAAGAAACGTGTTATGCAGAAGTCATGGCGAGGTAAACAGTACAAAAACAGACATCATATACAAAACAAAACAAAAACCCAAACAACAACCATTACATAATCACATCAAGCAGACGAAGAATCAGACCAAGGAGGGAAAAAATTCCAGTAAGAACCTGTAGGGAGAAAAAAAAAAACAAGCAGATAAGTGATCAACCAGTAGGGGGATTGGATGTGTCCATGCCAGCATTGGTTTGAATGTGAATAAAATTCTTAAGTTCAGCCGGATCTTGGAAAGTCCAGGTGTTGTTTTGATGAGTCACCTTGAAGGTACAGGGGTGAAAGAGGCCATATCTAGCTCCAATAGAGCGCAGAGGAGCACGAAGAGATAGGAATTCTTTTCTTCTGGCAGCAGTGACATTAGAGACATCCTGAGAGAGAAAAACTCTCTGACCCATCCAGGACACTTGGCGCTTCGCTCGAGCTGTAGATAGTACCAGAAGGAGATCAGTAAATTTGAGGAAGAGGATGATGACCCCTCGCGGTTTGGTTGAAGAGGAGGAGCGAGGGCCAAGTCTATGGGCACGTTGGATACTGAGAGAGGTAGTAGCGGGAAGGTCTAGGAGTTTCAGGAGAAAAGAGGAGAAAAACGTGACAGGATCATCTCCTTCCAGGGATTCCGGTAGGCCGTAAATGCGTAGGTTGTTCCTCCTGTTCCTGTTCTCCAAGTCTTCAGTGTGTTGTTGAAGGGCGAGAAGAGATTTTTCCAGAGAGGAAATGCGTTGAGAGTTTGACTGAATTTCTGGAACCTGCTGCTCCACAGAAGAAACACGAGCCTCCATAGTTGACCATTTAGCCTCAAAAAGCTGCATCTTGGTATTAGTCTCCTCCACGAACGGGCGCAGAGCACGAATCTCCTCAAGTATCAACTCCATAGATATAGGGGGTGGAGATGACTCGGATGGAGGAGGAGAGGAGTCCTGCTTCAAGCGCTTAGGCAAGGAGGCAGGAGGAGAAGACTTGCTGGAGGTAAGTTGTGATGGAGAAGAACGGATGGAGGATGTTGTCGCCATTTGATCCGTAGAAGGAGGATGAGGGGAATGGCCTGTTGATGAGGAAGAGGCGGAGGAAGGCGGAGTCTTCGAGGGCACAAAGACAAACTTTGGGTTGCGTAGCTTGCCCATAGAAGCCTAAATGTGCCTGTGGCAGGAAGACAAAGAAGCAAGCCAGCAACCTGCACTCAGAAAGCAGAGAATGTCAATATGTCTGGTGTGAGGAGCCCAGCGATCAGCAGAAGTATTGAAGGAGACCAGAAAAAACCATGAAGGAATCCCGGATTCAGAGGTAATGGCAGCAGATGTCAAAGAGTGTTTCCAGTAATAACAAGGAGGTCACCAGTGGGCGCGAACGCCATGCGCACTAAGACTTGGTGAACATAATTGCAACAAAAAGGAAGCAGCACAAAGACGGAAAAATGATGGTATGAGTCTTACGCCTTGAAGCTGAAGTAAATTATCATTGAAGAGCACAGCGCATGTGGTAGGCTGCGAGGGGAGCGTGAAGGCAGAGGTCTCACAGGACGGAACGTCAACATGAGGAGTAAGCAGGAAGCATAGCTCATTAACAGGGCGCAAAACACAAAGAAGAGGTCCTTAGTTGCCTAGAGTAAAGTCCAGTGACTAAAGGGAGAGTAGGAAAAGCATGTCTGTAATCACCTCAGCGACGCGTGGACATCGCGCATATTACAAAATGGCGGTCGCGCTGAGGGACTTACATCGATAGACATGAATGGGCGAATAAGTGCAGGAAAACGAAGTCTGGCGATCACATCTTCAGCACGAAGTCATCCGCTTACAGGAGCCACAAGAAATCTGCCGAAATGATCGCGGATAACGGCAAAAAGATGAAAAGTCCGCCGCGGTACGGGAGAGCTCCGGTCTCAGGCGGCCATCTTGTCCGGCGTCCAAGCCACGCCCCCCTGTGAAGAACTTTTAAATTTTACAATAGCTTGTTTCATTGTTTTATCTATTTTTCCTTCACTTGTGGGTCATCATTAACTTCTCGCACAAGAAAAGAGGGCTATTTGCGGTCAAGTGGAGAGATATAGATGTAGCTGTATTCCTATAGGTTGGAAATGTTCTTTTTTTTGTCTCACATTTTCCAGCCGTCTCCAAGCCTTATGGAAGTTGCAGTTTTGTTAAGTTTCTTGATTGCTGCTGTTAATAAAATGTAAGATTAGAGAAGCATAATACTTGCCTCTGTCTTTAACAAAATTAAGACTTTCCTTCATCAATTACTAAGAGAATCTAAATTTTAGCCCAGATATTATTAATGTGTGTTACAACTTCAAAAGAGTGAAATAATACTGCCATAGAATATGTTGCCTGCTGAAAATTTTGTCTTCATGGCACATACTTTAGTTAACCTTGCCACTTAATTTGGGTCTTCCTTTCATATAATGCCAGTGTCCCCGTTTATCGATTGTTACAATTAAGAACTGTATTTTCTTCTAGAGGAGGGCTCGCATGTGAACCCAGATTAATTGAAACCGTTATGTAACTAATCAACCTGATTTAAAAAGAAGATTTAGAGTTTGTGAATCAAAGAATCATTTGCAGAGATGTAATATTGAAAATACACAATTTGGTGGATCTCGATAGATACAAATATTTGATTGAAAATATTCAGAATATTTTAGGGTCATTTTAAAACTATTTATGTTCAATTTAATTATATTTCTGCCATGCAACCAGGGCGTAGCAAATGAAGGGACTATTTGGCCTTGGCCCCACACTTTTTGGGGTCCCTGCAAGACTTTTAGATTATATATTTAAACAGTTAAAAATCAGCCCTGAATTGTTTGCACCACAAAATCATCTGGCAGGCGTGTGTGCTTGCCTTGTCTCGGGAGCACAGGTTACCCTGAAAATACACCGTAAATGCATAGTCACAGAAGCTCCACTCCGCTGTAATGTTGTGCCAATGGAGGTCAAGAATGGAAGTTATTAAAGTTTTGGATAAGGGTTGCAACTTTTCAAAAACTAAACTATTATATAAAAATCTAGGTACAAAGAGATTAGAGGTTAATTGGTAAAAAATGTAGCCTGTTTCATGAACCGAAAATAGGCTTAGGAAAAAAAATATAGTTCAATGCTGCAGGTTGAATGTCTAACAAATGACTCAAAATTCTCCTTTGAGCTAAAATACCATCACAAAGTGGAACAAGAGCTCACATGCTGCTTCTCAGAGACATTTTCGCTTTGTAAACATAAAAGCTTCCATTTACAGTCCAGTTGAGAAGGCATAGCATCATTTATTAACCTTAAATAAACAAAGGAACTTTCACAAAGCTTCACTTGTGCAGAAGAGGGCTCCGTTTCCAACAGTTCAAGTGTACTTTTTAACAAGATTGCAACTTTACAAACAAACACTGTTAAAGGGTGGGTAGGATTGTTCACTCACATCACAAAAAAGCAAAAATAATCCTTCTACGAAAACGCAGATGAAGAAATCCAGCTCACACCTTCTTAATTTGTTAAAAAAAACATAAGTGCCTGGGCCACTAAAGCTTGCACCATACACTGCCCCTAATAATCCTGAGAAATGCCAGTAACCACGCTAAATGTAAACCTTCACACTCCTGCAAATGTGATAAATTTGACAATTTGTACAATTCTAGTTCAGCCAAAAATTGTAAGAATACCTTAGGGGTACTGCTATTATTTTGTAAAAATGAATTTTTCAAAGCTCTCAGCCTTGAAATTAAGTTTGTGAAAGTCTGCCATCTTAAAGTGATCAATCCTAAATTTGTGATCAGCTTTTGAACTATGCCCAGTTTGTATTGATTATGCAGGTTCTCATCAAATTTAACGGGAATTGGTCCGGGGCTAAGGATGTGGTTAGGAGGCAGGCATTTAATTTGAGGTTTTCATGGAGTGCAACTGTGCACAATAGTACAGCAACAGCTCTGACGTCCGTAGAGTACTCTTTTTGTCAATGCATGTACAAAACTGTAACTTTAAAAGTAGCTTTCAAATTTCACACGTTTAGTTTGCCGCTACACACAACACATGAAAGATATTTGAATGTTCACATTATGCACAGTTATGGATATTGTGGACAATTTGTGAAAGAAATCTGCATAATGATAAAGTATGATCCCTTTCCAGTTAGGAGATTGGCAGATTTTACAAGCAACGGAGAAGTTGTCTCATTGCAAGTTAGTATAAGGCCAGATAGTTCAGAGACACTAAGAGGCCTTACAAATTGGGTGGCAGGTTGGAGAATGTTGTTGATGAGTTCACTCTTCAATGACATTCTGAATGAGGTCAAGCAATTCTGCCTGAGTGGGGCAGGCAAAGCAGGCCCTGTGAGACCCATGAGTTCTGAACTGTTTGAGATGTCCAATAGCTTTTACTTTGCCTGATTACAGATTTGACACTGGCCTCAAGCTGAAGCCCCATTCATTGGCACAGTTATGCACACAGTCATGAGCATGGAAACAGAGGCACATCCCCACATTAAGCATGTGTATGCTGAAGGGTCAGGGCAATGGTTCATTGAAAGGAACATAGTACAGGACCAGCTGCTTTGAAGACTGAAGCTGTGGCACAGTTCTTGACAAGAATAAAACGATCTGAAAAAATATGTTCTTCATTTGAAACATATGATAAAAATGCATCCATAGCCTGTATACTTGGTTATAGAGCAGCATTTAAATGGGAGCTGCATAGGGGGTACCTATATTAGAATAAAATGATTCAACCCCTACAAAATTCGCACAGGACTGAGATTCAAATACTAAACACTTACATTTTATGTTAGAGTAGCCACTCTAAGCAAAAAAGGAGCCTTCTCTAAAGTTTTCCTTTGTGATGCGTTGCTACATGGTTTCCGCACACATTTTCCTTTGCTTTCACCCTCTCACCACTCCCCCGCTTTCTCCCCTCCTGTCCGTACCCATTTAATCACATCTCTTGCATTTTATCTGTCTCACTTGTATAAACATTCGTATGCCAATTTCTCTTTATTATCCCTCACATCTTGCACCAGTTTTTCTCCCTCCATATATTTGTCCCCCTTTCTCTTCTTTGCATTGTCCGTCGTACTGTTCCCTGTCGTGTCTCGTCCTCACAATCTTGTGTCTGTTACATTTCAATACTTTTTGCAATGTCTCTTCTCCATCTTTTGTGTGGGATATCAAGTCATACATTTCCCAAAACTGTTTTGCAATTAAGCGGGTACTCATTGGCAGCACATGATAAGTTAACTGATTGGCTTGCTGCAGTGTGTGATGGGGCAGCAGAGCTTCCTCTCTGTTTGCTGATTGCAGCGGAAGCTCTGCTGCCCAATCACGTGCTGCAGGAAGCAGATCAGGTGACCTATGTTTTAAACAGAACCTGGGAGGAGCTAACACCTGCACTGCTGCTGGACCACTGTGAGTACTGAGGTGAGATTTGCTAGATGTTTACAACAAGAAAAGAAACTCGTTTATATTCAGACAGAATACGGGTAGGGGTTGGAAGGCCAGTATAGTATTGGAGACTCCCACTGATTTATAATGTATTCCCCGATCTGTTTGCTTCGTGTATTGAATTTGCCTTCATTACAATAATGGCACAACACAATAGATGACAATTGGTGCAACAATATTTAATAGGAAATATAGTTGATAATGAGGGAATATTTTAAGATAATCACAAGATACGCCCTTTAACAAGACAGCAATGCAGAATTAGGCGGTTTGATATACAAACCAGGAGAGAAACTAGACACGTACATACTAAATGGAAAGTTCCTCTCATTTGATATATACCACTATTTGGTTCGAAAGAGAAATGTTTTAGGCGTTTTTCTTTGTAGTAGAACAATATGGAAATCTGCAATAGTCTTAATACATGTTAGAATAGTAGGAGGATAAATATAAAAAAAAGAAAATAAGAGGTATTTTCTGGATAAATGATCACATATGTTTGCTTTTTTCAGGATTTGTCATAGGAGATAGACAAAATTGTGTCTTGAAAAAGATGGTACGATTAACTTGAAGCCATCGTAACGCGTCGACGCTGTTGAAGGCACAATCCAAGGACCAACATAGACAAATCAAATACTGATTGTATCAATGTATTAAGAAGCTATGTTTTGAAGTCTAATGTGATGTGCACCCGTAAAGAACAGTAATTTTTGTCTTACATATGTGTCTGTCTCTATTATGCTGGTCATAATTGTGATTTGTTGTTAATTCATTTTTTTGTTTAATATGAAATGTATATTATTTTAGTGCACAACTTGTTTTAACTGTATATTTTAAACCACTGTGAGACTGTGAGACTAAATTTGATCGCATGAGTTCGGAAACAAATAGAACACAACAAACTTTTTTTAATAAAACATTGTGATAATATAGTTTTTGGATTAAGTATTCAATTCTTCTACTGAGTGAATAGTACCACTGACATTGAAACTGTTGAATCAAGGGAATTTCTCTTTTTTCCAGTACTGGTACTCTCCCTGTCTAGGGAGAGACATCAGTACTCCAAGGAAGAAAATTGTAAAGTGCCAGTACTCAGTACCAGTGAGTACCGGCCTATTTAAAGCACTAACTGTGATCTGTAGATGTCTGTGAAAGACCCAAGGACTGCTACTTTAGCCAATCAAAATGATGGCCAGTGGTCCTTGGACCTATGTCCTGTACCCGTTCTCCTGACCCACAGTACCTACAGGGAATGGTCTGAGGCCATTGCCTGGACGTACAGAGTACAGATCTAAGTCTGTGGTGATGAATTGTGCGCAGTAGATTTCATTTAGTACTCACAGGGCATGGGTAATGGGCTAAATCCATGCCCATCTGCCACGGCCCATGCCCACGTGTCATGGCTTCTGGCTACGCCATAAGGATACTGGCAGCATTAATACTCCCTGCAGGACAAGGCCAAAGTTAGCTCTGTACTCAGAAGGCCTGATCATGGGCACTACCCTTCTACCCTTCACTGGATGCTAAGGGTGGTGGGGAAAGTACATTACCACACAATCCATGAAGGTCAATTGAAGGGACATTATGGTTATGATGATGTCATCAGTGAAACCAGTTGATGAAAAAGGCATGTCTTTTAGAGGCAATACCTCTTTATATATATTGCACAAAGTCTGACAAAAGGCCATGGACTCGAACGTATTCCTCTTTACAAACTGGGCAAATGCAGGCTTTTCAGAGGATGTTTCTGGGCTGTGGTCACCAACTTCTTGTGGGGCACTCTCTGGGTTGCTGGCAGCACAACCATCTTGTTCAGAATAGAAAAAAGTATGTCTGAAGACTACTCTTGAATATATTTCCACTTAGTGGTGACTACCTTTTCTGCCTCATTGTAAGCATAACACAAACTAATCGTGTGCTATATAAATATATTTAGCAGCAGTGATGGGCCCTGAAAAGTGCAGTGCCTGGGAAAAATAGCCATATCTGTTCCCCACTCTTTGAATTCCCCTGGGACATAGCAGGGCTGGAGATCATATCCTGTCTTTCACTCAGGGTTTGGGAGTAGGGCAGTTCCTTCACCAAAGCTTACTTGGTATGGATCAATTGTGATCTGTCCTCAGCACCCCTTTTAACTAATCAAAGAGCCTAGCTGAAGGCCATTTGCATGGAACCTCCTGAGCTGATGTTTGATCCCAGGGCACTCTAGCTATAGTAAGTGCCTTCAGTGATGGCATGAATGGTGCCATTCGTCAAGTGACATCAGACTTTAGGGCAGCCCTCTTGGAGACGGTCAGCGCGTTGGTGGTTAATGCCGCTAACTTTACCGTTACTGGGAATCTGAACCTTCATTTGGAAAATCATGATGACACTGACGTGGCTACCCTTGCTGCTGACCTTGCTGCCTGTCAGCTTGTGCAACTGATCTTGGGTTCGATACACATCGCCGGCCACCTGTTAGACCCAGTTTTTTCAAACATACCCTCACTACGGTGCACACGCCCATCCCCATGGGATGGTCAGACCACTATCTGATCCCTATGACACTTCAGGGTATAACCCCAGTACTGAGTGAGGAGCGTAGGATCTCCCTCAAACGCCCATGGCACAAATTGAAGTGAGAGCAATTCGATGCCTGCCTCTCGGTCACCCGCCCGAATCTGCTGGCCGATTCCAACGAGGCAAACAGGGTGTTTTCAGATTGGATCAGACAGCCGCTAGTTAACCTTATTCCTGCGAAATGGTCTATTAACCGCAAGTCTAAAACTAGACCATGGAACAAAGGTGAACTGTCCGACATGCGCAAGAGCTGTAAGAGGCTGGAGCGTATATGGAGAAGGGATTTCAATCCCGCCGCGAAGGATATCTATCGGGGGACGATTAAGAGGTACGATAAGGCCATTCAATTGGTTCGTGCGGCATTTTACGCCACCCAAATCCGCGTGAGTGATAACCCAGTGAAGAGCGTGTTCTCAATACTCTCTAGCCTTCAATCCCAGCAGTCCGCTGCTAGGCCGACCATCAAGTCAAATGAGCAGTGTGAGGACCTTGCCACTTTCTTTCTTAAGAAGGTGGATAACATCTATAGGTCCTTTCCAACTGCACATAGTAGCGAGCAGGTGGCACGGCACTGTCAAAAGGCTAATACCTTGGATGCCTTTCCACCTATCCCCGTAGACCAACTGCAAGTACTGTGCAGTAAAGTCAAGTCAGTATCCCCCGCTCAAACCAGTGCTCCTCACGATCAAATCTGCTATGCGCCAGGTGATAAACGGGTCACTTGCTATGGCTACCATGCCCAGAGCATGGAAACAGGCCACGGTGATACTCCTGCTCAAAAAACCTTCTCTCGATCCAGCCAAACCTGAGAACTACCGCCCTATTTCCTTGCTCCCCTGGGTGGCAAAGATCACGGAGGCCTATGTCAACTCCCTCCTGTCTGACTTTCTGACCGTGAACAACACGCTGGACCCCTCCCAGAATGGCTTCCAACCAGGTCACAGCACAGAGTCCGCTCTTCTGGCTGTGACAGAACATCTCTGGTCGGCACTGGATGCTGGTCGAACGTCGGCACTGATTCTCTTGGATCTCAGTGCCGCGTTTGACACAGTGTCCCATGCCATATTATTGCGTCGCCTGGAGGAGGCAGGAATCACTGGTCCGGCTCTGGAGTGGCTTGCCTCATTTCTTCATGAGAGGTCGTTAATGGTTACAATCCCCCCGTACGCCTCAGGCGAACACCCAGTCAAACAAGGGGTGCCACAGGGTTCCTCCCTCAGCCCCTGCTATTCAATCTCTACGTCCAACCCTTGGCTGCAGTAGCTAAAAGCAGAGGACTGACCATAGTCTCCTACGCCGACGATACACAGCTGATGGTGGTGCTCTCGAATGACGCCGATTGGGACGCCCTTATGTTTCAGGGCGACCTAGCGGCAGTCGCCGAGTGGATGACCACCAACTGTCTCAGACTAAATGACAGCAAGTCGGAGGTATTGTTGGTGGGGAAGGACCATGGTCAGTGGAGTGAACTCTGGTGGCCCGCAAGCCTTGGAAGTGCCCCTCCCCCCAAGCAGGTTGTGAAAAATCTGGGGGTGTGGCTTGACTGTCCCTTAACTTTCGAGTCGGAACCAAAAAAGTGGCAGGGACCTGCTTCGGACTACTTCGGGGACTTAGACCCTTAATGGGCTTCTTCGATGCACCCACTCGTCATCATTCAAGCGTCTGTAATGTCAAGACTGGACTATGCCTGCTCTCTATATCTGGGGTCCAATAAGGCTGAAATCCTGAGGCTGCAAAGGGTACAGAACGCGGCAGCAAGAACCCTACTTGGTCTACGCAGGTCTTGCCCGGTGTCTAACGCCATCCGCCGTCTTCACTGGTTGCCTGTGGCGAGGCAAATTGAATTCAAGGCTCTATGCATTGCTTTCAAAGCCTTGAAACTGACCACCCCTAACATCCTGGCCAACCTCCTCTCGCCATATGCTCCCACACAACATCTCCGCTCACAGGGTCAACACCTGCTAGTGGTCCCACAGACACAGAGAATCCGTGCTGGAGGCCGATCCTTTCGCAGTAGAGCGGCACTTCTCTGGAAACGCACTTCCGGCTCACATCCGGGGCCTCAACAACTACCTAGAATTCAGGAAGGCCATTAAAACTCACCTTTTCCCCGCTCTATAGTCCTTCCATCAGTTCCTCCCGCATGTGTCAGTTGCTCTGCTGTCAGCGCCGGGAAGCCCCTTTTGCCGGGGCAGCTGTTTGAGAAAATTCGATTTTCGATCGTGATCGAATCGACCCGACATTTTGTGCTCCGCCGCCATTTTGTGTTGCCCTCACTCAGGCAGCACGGCGAACAAAGTCTATTCTGCTTTTTCTGCAGCTTCGTGTCGAAATAAGCCTTCTGCCTCTATTTACAAAGCTGGCGTTAGGACTGGCCGAGTACACTAATCCCTGTCTGGTTTTTCTAATACCCGTCTCAACTATCTGTTGGTTTACACTATTCTCTTCTGACTTTATCTTATCTTCTGGCCTTCGCTGTCCTCCACTCGTATTCTCTCGTTTCACAACTGTCCTCCAAAAACACACAAACGTATCTCGCCACCTGCAAGTCAGTTGCGGACACATTAATACCTTAACCTGTGGGATGGATGGCAAACACAGTTGGAGGAGAGACTTCTTCGGGTTACTCGATGTTTTCCAATCTTTTCCACTGGCTCTGACTTTCCTTTAGACTATTCTTATTGGTTTTTCATGTATGTCTTGGGAGTGTTCTTGGTTAATGTATATGTCACCTATGTACTATAAAAGATTGTGCGCCATGGAGTGAAGTGGCAGTCTCCTGAGAACCTACCTTGTGTACTTCTGGGATAACTGTACTAGCTGCAGCTAATAAATCCAATCTTCTAACGCCTAACAGAGTGTCCCGTGTCTCTGTGTAGCTGAGCAGGAGAACCCCAGAGACTAAGGCGTACCCTGCACCGCCAGGCCCAAAAGGTTCTGGTTCTTCATGTTGCGCTATACAAGTTGTGGTAATATAACATAACATACCAGATGACAGCAGTGATGTAATTGATTATGCCATTTGTGGCATATGTAACATCACAAGTGGTATAAGAAGCACATTTGGGGAGTTTTGGGTGCATAATTCACCATGGTGAAGTGCAAAGGATTCTATATTTTGGATTGCAAACTTAACGTCCCTTCAACTGAAATTCGCTAGGGGAATTTCTGCATTGTTTTCACATATGTTTAAAAAAAATTGCACCGCTTTACCTTTTATATTTGGTAACCCCCAATCCCACCAGGGACACCCATAGCAGTGGTTGTCATTTGGGTCCAGGGGCTGTTTAAACTATGTTACAAGGATGTTACTTATCACTAAGTAGTTTATTTAGGAGGCAAGGGAACACTGAGGTGACCTTCAATCTCCTGTTAACAAATGTTAGGGGATAATTTCTGATTTATGTAATCATGTTTGCATCATCTTAATCCCCCTTTCATAATTGGTCTCCTGTTCCCTATAATGCAAGAAAGATTTCTACTGGCTTCACACGTGCAATGAATGAGGAATCCTAATTGTGGAAATAGATACACCAACTTGAAGCTGACAACTGTTCTAGCAACAATTTTGATTAGTTTTCTGTAAGTTACTTTCAAAGCACTTTTTTGTGAAAACATACCTAGATATATGCAGTAAGCTCCAGTAGTGAATTAAATACCCACATAACAAAAATGTCCTCTTGGTTGATAACAACCATCTAATCTAATTACTGGGAATCACCAGTGAAAGAATGTCTAGACCAGTGATACTCAAAGTACGGCCCGGGGGCGCATACGGCCCTCCTGACCTTTACATGCAGGCCCCTGGGCAGCAGCAGCACTGGGCTGCTGTTTCCTGGACTCTGCACTAACATGAAGAACATTTGTAAATATACAGCAAGAACTTATTTAAAGGTTAATTGCAGTTAGGGAAAAGCTGAAACTAGGCCCTTAACTTTAGGAACACCTTCATTTTTAAAGATAGCAAATGTGTAAAAATAGGATACTCTTTTCCAAATTTTAAAAGTATATTTGATTGAACTGTAGAACTATTTCACCTTAGTAAATCAAACTATAGTAGTGCATTCATAAGTAATTTTCTTAAAGTGATGCTTTTCAATCATGAATTTAGAAACGTTCATGCTTTCCCTCCTCTCTCTAACAACAATGCCATTAGTGATTACAGCCAAGCACAGCAGTTGGTTTTGAACAGCACACATCCTTACGTTATGTATTTCTAGTTCCTCTTATATGATAATGAAGGAGGGAATTTAAAATAAAACAATTGCCCAGGGTCACACAATTTGGTCCAGTGGAGAAGCCGGGATTCATCCCAGATTTTCTGGTTTCACGATGCGCAATTTCGTCCAGCCGCTAAATATACATGCTTTGCTTCCCTTACACCAACTTTACACCCAGTGCGCCCCTCGGCCACTCCAACAACCAAACTTTGTAGCCCCTGGGAAAATGTTTGTGAGTAGCCATGGTCTAGATGAAGGAATCTAAAAAGCTAAGTGGGGTGATTACCGGCTTGGTGCAGACTTTTTGATTTAAGCACTCAAATATAAAAAAGCCATTGAAGTAAGGTATTGACGTTGTTTTCTCATAAAGCAATTCTCAATTGAGAATTAGACTGAAATAAGGGTAAAGGGAAAGTAAACAATGGTTTCCAGATTAGTTCTGAAGTGTTTTCCCCTCACGGCATCCACTTTTAAATATCTCACCAGACTATCTACAAACATAGGTAAATATAGATTTACTTTACTTAACCCTACATGTATGTACCTTGATGACCTATATTTTCAAGGTATGTAGAAGTGGAGTTAAGAATAGTAAATCTAGACCAATCGATATAAACGTACTTTCACCATGTTGTGGTAGTAAAAAATTCTGGGCCAATTATTACGTCAGGTCGTATTTGCCACTCGATATTGAGACATACAACCGCTGTTTTAAAAGCTATTAGTTTCAACTGAGGTGGGTGGAGGTAGGAGTTGACATTGACAAAAAGTACAAATACCTGTTATTCAGTTGGACAATGATATCTCAGAGTGGGGAGAAAAAACATGTGGGTATTGACTCTTGTTGGAGGGAACGGGCTAGGGATGTGGATGGGCGAAGAACACCTACCTTTATTGCAAAAACGTACTTCTGTTTACCCATTGCCGACATTTATAGTAAAATCCACTTTGCTTCGTAGAACTGAGGCTGTGTCAAGCTTCATCCTCGAACACTGACTTACACACACTCTAGAAATCCCATTGGTTAGACTTTTGTAGCATCACAAAATGAACACATATTTGAGACGTAAATATACTGAAAAAGTCAGCAGCAGATATATCAGATACAACAAAAAACAACAATATTATGTCTAGAATCACAATAGCAAAATTGTGGTGTACTCAAATTATCACAGCTACAAGTTAAGAGCCCCTTTGCTTCACACTAGTATGCACCAAACAGGCTGCGGGAATGTATGCTCTACATAACAAATATACTACGCCACTAACAACATCTGTCAAAAAGTATCTAGACTACCATACATTATTTTTCCTTAATTTGACAGCTGTAGTATCATCCCTAGCTGCCTAGAATGCAAATGAAAATGCCACACACTGACCTCTGTAATAGACGTCTTTATTCCTCAGCATACGATCACACACTGCCCACTCATTATATCATAATCATTAGTAACCACACCGTAACACCTTAACACCTCCCAGCAAGTTAAGTAATTCCTCTTTTGAGTCCACCAAGAACTGCAAGGGTCCTAGCGCACCGAGTCTCATGAAACTGCTTCTGCCTGTTTGTTAAATAAAAAGTACAAACAACAGTCACATCCTATTTTTTCAAGAATTTGTCAAGGCGCCCACACTAGTCAGGCAGATCGAGTGGTATGAGATGGTTGAGGTGCACTCTGATTGTGCACCGATGGCACAAGTTCTAATGCTTGAGCTGAACCGTAAGGCCGGATTGCCTCATTCACGATTGCAGGAGCTGACGAATGTTGAAGTAGGTGCTTAAGGTTTGATGAGTACTTGTGATAGACTTTCCGGGATGATACATCATCACCATGTGTCCTTTGTACTGATAAAACCTATTTTAAAAAACCGACTCTTGATCCCTCTGAAGTCGCTAACTACCGTCCTATTACCTGTTTACAATTTCCATCAAAGGTTCTTGAAAAAGTACTAAATGAGGAACTGCAGTCCTTTATAGAATCCAATGACAAACTGGGTGCAGCACAGCATGGTTTTAGGCCATGGCATAGCACTGAATCTGCATTGATTGCAGCTACTGAAAGTCTACGTGCGCAACTAGACCAGGGTGGAAAGGCCATACTGGTAATGTTTGATTTATCCGCCGCGTTTGATACGGTGGACCATCATACTTCTTCAGCGGTTGGTGGATATAGGGATTATTGACAAAGCTGCAGATATTCTTCGTTCCTTTTTGACCAATAGACAACAAGCTGTGATGTTAGATGAGCACAAATCTTCCCTTTTTGTTATGTCATGTGGGGTGCCTCAGGGATCAGCACTTTCGCCTACCCTATTTAATATATATGTTACCCCACTGGCTAAACCTATTCGTTCCTTTGATTTTAAGGCCATTTGTTATGTGGATGACACGCAAATTGTTGTCTCATTAACCGCCAATCCAGAGATTTTGGCAGAACGTTTTAAACTCTGCATGAGCCAGATTATTTGCTGGATGCAGAACAATTGTTTAAAATTGAGCACCGGGAAGAGGGAAGTGGTCATGTTCGGAAGGGACATCTCACTTTGGAACTCTAATTGGTGGCCCGCGACAGCAGGGCCATGCCCCCAGCCCGTACAGAAGGTAAAAAATCTTGGAGTCCTGATTGATGATCATCTTTCCTTATCTGACCAGGTCAATAGCATTACCTCTTCTTGTTTTTACACACTTAAAATTCTTAGGAAAATTCTTCCTTTCATCCCAATGTCTCTGAGGAAAATGGTTGTTACGGCGCTAATCCTGTCAAAAATTGATTACTGTAACTCACTCTACCTTGGAGCAAAAAAAAGTGTGATTCATAAACTTCAGACTTTGCAGAATGCGGCTGCCCGGCTATTATTAGAACTACCCAAATTTAGTTATATTAGTTTAATTACTAGAGAACAACTACACTGGTTGCCCATATCGGCTAGGATTCAGTTTAAGTCAATGTGTATGTTACACAAGACTCTGCATGGGACGGGACCCGCGCAGATTGATCAATATTTTAAGTGATACACTCCACAGAGATGCCTCCGTTCAGCCTCAGAGTATTTGCTTGTGGTCCCAAGAGTAAAAACGTTGAAATGGGGTGGCAGAAGTTTTCGATATCTGGCCCCAAAGCTATGGAACTCTATGCCTCTGCATCTTAGAACTCAAAAAAACCTGTTACAGTTCAGGAAGGAACTTAAAACGTGGTTATTTGCGTGCACCCAATCGGGGGTTTGATTTTTCAGATACACTTGACGGTAGCAAGCGCTAAGACGCCACGGCAAACACGCGCTTTATAAAAAACCATTTTTCATTTCATTTCATTTTCACGTCACAACCCTCAGAGGATCGACAGCAAATGGAGTTTCTGTTTTCTGCTTTCGTTTCTGCTTGACCAGGACCCAGTAACCTTCATCGAAGACTGTTTCCTGAGCTCGTCAACACCCGTCAGAATATGTTTTCATCTGCCACTTTCAAGAAGTGTCTGTGACATGAACCTTATCAGCATTCAAGGATTGGTCTACTGTCTATTGTGGCAGTTTTGGTTCCAATTGCTCTTCAAAATAGCAAGGTGGCAGGACTATCCCCAGTTGTGAAGTGAGGATTTGAACAATAAACTTGGAGGGATTAGCACAGGGCTTGGTTTAACTCGAGTCCCTCCATTGATGCTCATTGAATTACCTGTTTAAGTGTACCCATGAATCGTTTCAATACACCATTGGTTTGGGGCCACAGGCTTGGGGCACTTTTGATGCTTGACATTTAATTTGACTAGTAACTCCTTCAGTTCTTTGCTACTGAACCACAAACCATTGTCATATTTGAGAACGGTGGGGATACCACACTCTGCAAGGATGTAATTCAGCCTTTCAATGACCTTGTCATGGGTTTTTGATGCTAACTCCTCTACTAAAGGAAATACTCATCAATGATTGCCATGCAATGCTATTTATTTTCTAAAGGCCCAAGGAAATCAACTGCAACCATTTCAAACGCATGTGCAGGAAGGTCAGACATTTTCAATGGATGCTGTGTCACTTTGGGGCAAAAGCAGTTGTAAATATGGCACTCTTTTAGTTCCCTCTCACCTCGCTCATGCAGTTGTGGGAACCACACTGGGTTTCTTAGGGATCTTTTAGTGGCAACACTGTCATGATGTCCTTCATGGGCTAGTTCAATGACTTGCTGTATTAGGCTCTTAGGTATGACGATTCTCGAGCCTCTCAATACAACACCCTCCCAGCTTACTGACAGTTCATCCTATACAGTTTTGAACTTTTGAAATTCAACATCATCAGCAAAGGTTGAGCATTCTTCTTCCATGATTGAGTTGAAATGATGTCTTTGAGGATAAACACGTTCTTATCTGCATTAGTAGGAGCAATAATCTGTTCAATGGCTAGGGCTGGTGGCATACTGAACCTCACAATTAAGTTAATATACTCATCAGCCATTTTGGATGTCGAACTGTGATGATGTAGCGGTACTCGTGAAAAGTAATCAGCAGGGTTCTGATCTGTACCTGGCTTGTGTACAATTGCATAGTCATATTTTTGCAGTCGCAACCCACACCTCTCAATCCAAGGGGGCATCTTTGCCTTGGGGTTTCCAAAAATAGTGAGCATCGCTTGGTAATCTGTATTGATAGTAAAACAGTTTCCGTATAGAAACATATAAAAATGTTTGCAGGCCCACACTACTCTCCTTCTCTGGCTGAGAATAGGCATGTTCTGTGTCAGACAGACTTAGACTGACATAGGCCACAACGTATCTCTGAGCAACCGGATGACCATTATGTTGAGCAAGGATTACCCCCAGCCCCACGGGGTCGCATCTACTGTGATCTTATTCTGTCATTTGGCGTCAAAATAGGGCAACTCGGTTCCATTCTCAATCACATGTTTTATTCTTTTGAAGCCTTGATCACATTCAGCATACCACTGGAAAGGGAAATTTTGGGGCATATTTACATTGCGCCACAGGGACGCCACTTTTAATGATGTTCCTATGGCGCAAATTCCTGCTCCATGTTTACAAGGTGACGTTAAGCCACTTAAAACGGCTTAACCCCACCTTGTAAGTATGCCCCTTACCGCAGGGGCAGGCAATGGGTGTGCATTCCACCGCAACACCCATTGCTTTTTGATGCTGCCCCCTATTTACAAGGGTGCTGTAAATATGCGGCAGTGCCGAAAATAAGACCAGGGAAATCCTGGTCTTAAATAGGTGCAATACGGAGAAATTATTAATTTCTCCTAATTTGGGCTGTTTCTATGTGTGCTGCATTCTGACTCACAACTTCAGATTGAGTGTGGAGGTTGTAATTGAGAGATATCAGTCCCAAGTCAGCACCAGTGGAAAAACTGAGTAGGCATACACTGGACTAAGTTCCTTAAAGAACATGAATTGGTGCTTGCACTGATTTTGCTTTTAGTTGCATTGTCGCTGTGAATGACCCTTGACTCTGCAATGTTTTCGAAGCAGCCGACGTGTATGCCTTCATGTTTGACAGGTTGAGGTGTGGCACAGGAGACAGGCTATTGAACTTTTTGACTGGTATGATGTTAATCAATGCATCACTGTCTAGGATAAATGTTATGGGGAAACCATTGACCTTTATTGTAATCATGGGGCAGTGTCCACATTAGTTTGGTTGTTTCATTTGATGGTTTGCCTTCGTCTTTTGTTCTTCCTTGCAGGCAGCCAAAGCTACATCTGCCTGCTGCTCCTCAGTTGATATCATCATTGCACGTCCATCTTTTTCACTGGCACTTGATAATGATGGTGAAGAGTCTCTACAGAATGAATTTGACGGCGATCGACTTTGTCTGGTTTCTACTTGTCATAACTAATGTTGCTTTTTGGCCTTGTTGCCGTGGCGAGAATGCTTCTGGAACTTTCTGGCATCCATTTTCTCATCTTGTTGTGGAATATTTGGTTCCTCTTTTGCTTCGCAAACCGTTATGAAGTGATTTTCTTTCCCGCAGTCTTTGCACATCTGTCCTATGGCTGGACATTTTCCTTCATAGGGAAATGAAAACCTGTATCCGAAACACAACTTTTTCTTCTTTGGAAATGATGACTTTCAAGCATCTACCTTGTGCTCACTTTTCATGACCAATGCTGATTCATGTTTTTGCTGTTCCAGCTTCCATATCAGTAGCTTGTTGATTGGCACTTGCAGCCATTAGTACTCACTCTAAATATGCATCTTCTGAAACAGCCTAAAAGTCAGCCATTATGACGCTGAGGCGTATGGCTTCTTCATCATTAAATTCACTAAACTTATAGTTTTTGATAGGCACATCAAGTCTCTCAACAAACTCATCCTTCGTTTCACCAGCTTGCTTTCTCACTTAATTGAAAATGTACCTTTCATAGTCGACATTCGGCATCAGGTTGAACTTGGTTCCCAATACTTCTTTGATCTGATGGTAAGATATTGCATCAATCCGCGAGATTTTGTTCAGCACTTATTTTACTTCATCACTGGCAAGGTTCTTTAAATACTTGAGGATTTTCTTATCATCTACTTCTTCTAGGGCATCCATGAAGTCATCAAAAGTCTTGATGCACGCAGTCCATCTGGCGCCAATATTCTGCTTCTTGGTGGTGTCGAACGGCGGTGGTAGTTTTAGGAACACAGCTACATCATTCTTTGAGCTGCATTCTGCAGCCATTGAAAAAGTTCACCTTTCTGATGCCTTTCATTGAGCTGAATGCCACCTACAGCTGTGCACGCATTGGCCTCTCACCCGCGCTTGGGTTGTCACACCTGATTTGAGGTCGCCCGGCACTTTCCTGGCAGGTAAGTACATTTGTACTTTTGTACCTGGTTATTACTGCCTGTAGCATTTGCTTTGTGTGGATGACGCCTCTGTGTTATGAAGTGGCGGAGTAGATCTTCTTTTGGTCTTACCAGTAGGTTTCTTGTGGGCTTTCAAATATGCTTCTTCTTAGGGCCTTCAATTTCTTTTGACGGCTGTGTCTGGGGTGGAGCGGGGCTCAGTCTCCACACACGCCAACTTCAAACTGCTTCTCATTGATTTGGTCGCATGTGGCTTGCACGAGCAGTTTGTTGTATAGTTGCAAACTCTCAGGAAGAAAAGTCTTGTTTTTGGGGAACGTCTCCCCTACTCATCGCCAGTTGTAGGGTCCTCCCCAGGCCAGGAGCATGCAAATGAACATGCCATACAGCTCTGTAATAGAGGTCTTTATTCCTCAGCATACGATCACACACTGCCCACTCATTACATCATAACCGTTATTAACCACTCCCAGCAAGTTACATAATTCTTCTTTGAGTCTGCCCAGAACCACAAGGGTGCTAGCTCACATATTCTCATGACAATACAGCAGCCATATGGAGTGTCTCACCTGGCACAAGTAAATTAATAGAATGCTTCCTGCTCCTTCACTAACTTGGCAGCCATATTGATAGTAGTGATTCTCAAGATACACTCAATCCAAAGAAATCCTCGGGAACAAAGCAAAGCAAAGTGATTACTCACTTTTAACAGGTGTCTAGCATCCATTGCCAGATATATATGAAGAACAGGATGCAAGCAGCCGTACCTCTTTTCTTAATCAACAAGATGCTTAAAAAATGCATTGACTGTCAGCATATCTCTTGTCCTTATGTAAATATTTGACCACCACTACCGAACTCACAGATATCTTGATAAAACCACGAAAAACTTTAACTCAAAAGGCACAGACAACCCAGTTTGAGACACTGGCCATTGTCACAGAGGTGTATATGAAGGCGTTTCTGATATACCATACCAAATGAAGTCATTAATTAGGAAATTAGACAAAACTGCAATGTTTAACTTCTCAGACAAAACAGAAATTACTCCCATGCTGAAATCCTTTAGTAAACAATTTAAAGAGGAACTATGGTCATATCTGCTTATAAATGTTTACAGTTCATATGTTATCCTTTCTAACACTTGAAGATTATCTTTTTCAGCATCTTTCAAAAACACATAGGGCCTCATGTAGGTAAATAAATTTTACCGGTTCTTAAATACCGAGCCGTACCGAATCGGTAAATTAGAATCGGTAAGTTATATGTAGGTAAAAATTCGGTAACAGTTACCGATTCGGTAACATTCGGTAAATACGAATCGGAATTCACCGATTCGGTAAATACCGAGGTGATAATTACCGAATCGGAAAATACCGAGGTGGTATCTACCGATTCGGAAAATACCGAGGTGGTATCTACCGAATCGGAAAATACCGAATCGGTATGTACGGATTCGGTAAATAACATCACATGACTTGACGAAACAGCTAATCCTGTGCAACGACAGCCCACCCAACCAGGAACTGCCCACACCCAGGCAGGTGTACACAATTAGCCGACGTGGCCACACCCAGGCAGGTGTACATAATTAGCCGACCCTGGAGAGGCTTGGAGTGCAGAGGAGAGGCAGGGAGCAGTTGCATGTGCGAGCGGGAAACGAACAGCATGTCCAGCCAGAGAACACAGAAAGACGGAGGGGAAAGGAGGAGGAAGCTCAAATTCAGCCCCAAGGAACTCCAGGTGCTGGTGGAGGAGGTGGTGAAGCAGCACCAGAAGCTGTTTGGGAGGCAATCCCTGCAAGTGCCTGAGGCCGAAAAGCGCAACATATGGCTGGCCATCCAGGCGCAGGTCAATGCTGTGGGAGTGACCCACAGGGACATTGAGGTCCTCAAAAAGCGCTGGTATGACCTGAGGATTGTGACCAAGAGGAAGATGGGCGACATCCAGAAGGAGGCCAGCCAGACCGGAGGTGGAACCAACAGGGCACCTGCCCTCACCGAACTGGAGGAGCTGGTGGCGGCCACAATCGAGCAAGAGAGCGTCGTGGGTCTTGGGGACGCCGACAGCTCTGCCAGAGCCGCAACACACCAAGGTAAGACGAAAGCACAGCAATGTAGCCTCCCCTACCCCTATCCCACATCCCCCATTGTGAAACGAGAATCACACTGCAGTCCACACGTGTCAGTGCAGACAGGCAATGCATTCCGGGAGATGTAGTCAGGGCAACACTAACCATGACGTAAATGTCACAGGGCAACAAGGCATGTCACGCACTCGAGGCACAAGGAGACAGAGGACAGATTGGAATGTGAAATGATTTATTGTGACGCTTGCAATGCAGCCCTTCGGGGACACTGAGCCAATGTTGTTTTTCTGTCCACAGATGTGACATCATGCAGTACAGGGCATGCTGCAGGGGAGACGGCACACCGGCCACAAAAATCACCTCTAGCCAGCACGAGTTCAGACCAGGGAGCAGGCCCACTGGCAGCCGAACCACCAACACAGCCAGCCTCGCCGCACACAGAGCCAGCATCACCTCACCGAGAGCCAGCATCACCACAACCACAGCCAGCATCGCCACTCATGTTCGAATCACCGGCCACATCTCCGCTTGCAGGTGTGAGAATGAGGAGGCGTCCAGCAGCCAGGCTACGAGCCTTCGACACCTCGTCAGACGACAGCATGGGCCCAGAAGACCGCACCGGGCACCAGGAAGGGAGCCATCCCACTGTGCCCCACACCTCACAGGCAGCACAGACGGGAGCAAGAGGGCGCCGCAGGTCGCGTGTCCAGAGTCCACCAGCACCCACTGACGGCCATGGTGTCTTCTTGGGGCTCGAGGGCCAAATGTTGAAGCAACAGCGCCTGCAATCAAAGGCAGTTATGTCAGTCCAGAGGCACATGCGGGTGATGAAGACAAGCTTAGTCAACATGGACACAAACATTGGCGGCATGGCTGCGGGCATTCGGGACATGTCCCAGTCAATCCAGCAGTTGTGCAGCAAATTAGATGCTGACATCGAAGCACGGCGCCGGGAACGCCAGAGAAGGGACACTACCAGCAGGGCACTCAACCGTCTGGCAACTGCGACTTCCCTACTTTTCCGGCGCTCTGTGACGATGCAGGAGGGCCTAACACAGTGCTGCAGCGACCTGTCTCGGGGGATGGTGCAGGTGACAAGTGCACTAGGGGTGCTATTGACTAGTCAGGCGTCGACAACTGCTGCAGGGGATGCTGCGGAGAGCATCGACACCAGCAGCAGCATCACACCCCCCGTCCCCGAAGCACGCAGGAGCAGCAGGCGGCTTGGGGTTGGCTCTAGTGAGGATGCACAGGCCGTGCAATCCACCACTGCAGCGCGTATGCGCAAACATTGATGTGGCCCTGCTTAGCCACTTCCCATTGGGTGACGTAACCCTGGACATACTCCTTGTATAGATGGTATATTGCCAGATTGGCCTGTTCATGTGTTCATGGCGTGGTGCCACATTAAACTACGTCATGACTTCTCACAACTCGCTGTGTCCCCTCACTTACTCAGAAATAGTTGCATGTGATCTCTGCCCGTCTCTCTCTCCCATCGATTGCAGTTGGCACTCTAGCTGCGCTGCCCTCTGGCTGGCCTGACTCATCCTCGTTGTCCTCAAAATATGTTAGTTCCACATCTGTACCTTTTTTCGTGGCAAGGTTGTGCAGCATTGCACAAGTGGCAATAATCTTGCAGCAGGTGATGGGTTTGTACTGGCGTGCGCCTCCGCTCTTGTGGAGGCAGCGGAACCTGCTCTTCAGTAGTCCAAACGTGCGCTCCACCACATTGCGTGTTGTTTTGTGGGCCACGTTGTATCGTCTCTCACTCTGGTTTGCTGGGTGTAGGTAGGGAGTGAGGATGAATGAACGGCATGCATATGCACTGTCGCCTGGATGAGTAAAAGGGAACCATCAGTTACATGCCTCTATACACTCTGATTTGCAGGTTTCAAGGGGCGTCACTGTTACTTACCCAGCAGGTATCCCTCTCCGAATTCGCCGGCACTCAGTCGTGTGTAGATCCCACTATTCTGGAAGATGTAAGAGTCGTGGGTGCTCCCAGGAAACTTTGCAACAATATCTGTGATGATGTTCCCTGCATCACAGATCACCTGCACATTGATGGAGTGGGTGGACTTCCTGTTCCTGTAGATGTGCTCTGTATCAGCTGGTGGACAGATTGGGATGTGTGTACCATCAATACAGCCGATGACATGGGGGAACTGTGCCATGTGATAAAAGTCTGTTTTTGTTTTCTGCAGTGCAGCCTGTGTGTTTGGGAAGCTTATGTAGTGGTGCATTCTCTGCATCATGGCATCCAGGAACTTCCTGAAGAAACGGGACAGGCAACTCTGGGATACACCACCCACCGCAGCTATCACCACCTGATAACTGCCGGATGCCAGTAGATGTAGGCTGCAGAGCACCTGCACATGTGGTGGTATGGCGTGCGCCCTTCTTGTTGGCTGGTCCAGGAGTGGGTGCAGGTCCCTTTTCAGGTCCATGATGGTTTCGGGGTGTAGCCTGTACCTCTCATGTATCTCTGCATCAGTCAGCTGTAATAGTGTGATGCGCTGTCTGTAGATTTGTTCCTCCCGTCGCCAAACCCTCAGTCCTGCTGCCTGTAGACGTAGGCGCCTTGCAATGACGTACATGGCGGCCATGTTGTCCACGCTGTTGCATTTTGGGATTGCTTATGTGCATTGTTGATGGTTACCACCTGCTTTCAATCCGTGTTAATTACCGACTCTTATTTACCGATTTTCCTGGATTTCTTAATTACCGACTGCTCCTACATGTCATTTTAAATTTTTACCACTTCATATTTACCACTTCATATTTACCGATTCGTTAATTATGTATTCGGTAAATATGAATCGGTATTTTAGAATTCGGTAACTATGAATCGGTATTTACCGCCTCATATTTACCGAAAAGTGGTTTTTGGACTCCTACATCTCACTTGTCTGAATACCGGTCGGTAACGGCATATTTACCGAAAATCGGCCGTTACCGACCGGTATTTCGCTACCTACATGAGGCCCATAGTGTCATCTTTATAACACACTTGACAGCCTAGCTGCAACATAAAAATAGGCAAGTGCCTATTTAAAGCCAATTATATACTCCTATTCCATTGACTACATAGAGGTCTCTGCCAATCACCATAAAAACCTTGCAATCACAAGGCTAGAGAACCCAATTTAAATTCTCACCAATTCTATGACATCACAAACAAGATGCTTATCAGCGTCCCCTCTGCCAAATATACACCTATACAAACTTGCTTAAACTCATAAAAGAATGCAACCTAGACCTCCACTTCGTCATAAGAGCAGAATTTCTCCCACCTTATCTACCTGCTATGAAATTCTAATTGTTGATGGCTTCTTCACAACCTAGCTTGTATGCCTGATTATCACTAACTAAAATAAGAAACACTCAAAAAGATAGTGTCCTAAATATCGTTTGCAAAAATATCATCATACCATTGGATTTAAATTTTCTAATTTTAAATCCAATGAGGCAATATTTTTGTAAATGATATTTAAGATACAATATTTCTGTCAGTCGAAATGTTGGTTGTAATATTCCGATACAATTCTGGTGACTTACTGTACCATATCAGGAGAGCAGGGAAGTCTCAAAGGGATCGCATGGCACTGCATTTTGACTGACTAACACCCCTACCTATGGAACCTGGCCGTTCAGGGATCACCAGGAGTGATACAGTGCCATCAGCGAGCCTCTTCCCTGCATGCACCCTTATGGTGACTGAAAAAAGCCTCGGCAAGGAAATAAAAATGCAAACACCGGCAGAAAAATCGAGCGCATAAATCATATAATAACTTCTAAATTGAAAAAAATTATACATAAACTGATTTTATCAAATTATTTATTCAACATATTTTTCTGTGTGGAAAGGTTTTTTTTGGTTTTTATAATAAGCGATACATATATGCAGAAATGATTCTGTTTAGATATGTTAAAAAGATTTTATCCGCTGTCGCAAGTTTACAGTGAATACTTAAATGATGCATCAATCTAGTCAAAGTAATATTTTGTTCTCTTTTTTTGACATTGGAGTCACATAATTTTTAATTTTTTTATTTTTTATTTTTAGAGTTTTCTGTAGCGCGGACCAGACCCAGGGTAGGGTATCAGAGTGCTTTACTATGAGAGCACAGTACGAATGAGACAGTTACCAAAGCATAGCATACAAAGAATCAACATAACATGTTTTGATAAAGTTCGGAGGGTCGTAGCATAATTCTAAACCCTAGAAACAGGTTGAGAGGTGAGGGTATCCTTATTGGGATACAGGAGGCAAGTTTGAAGATGTGGAACTGGAGTGTAGAACTGGAATGGTCCATGTGAGAGTTTATGGGAGGAATTTACACATCAGGGATGATTTTGCTTCCCTTTTCAATAGGGAAGTATAAGAGATTTTTCTGATGTATGCGGGATGTGATTTCCATATTCTTGGGGCTGCTCCGGAGAATGCTCTGTCATAGGTTTTTTTCTTGCTGAAACGCGAGGGTTTCAGGAGTAGATTATCGGTGGTCCTTGAGTGTCTAAGTACCCCAGATAGGGTACGTTTTTGGATAGGGACTGGGGGGAATTGTGGTGTAGCGCTTTGTGAGTGAAGCATGCCATTTTTAGGTGGATTCGAGCTTCATAAGGTAGCCAGTTGAGTGCTTTCAGGTGTAGCGATATGTGGTCATATTTTCTGGATCCAGTTAGAAGTCTTGCTGCGGTGTTGAGATAGGCTTTTAATGGGGCGGTTGAAATTTTGGGTAGCCCCGAGAGGTTGGTGCATCCGTACTCCAGCCTTGAGATGACGACGGACTGAACTGCATTTTTGAGGTCCGGGTTCTCGATGAAAGGTTTCATTTTTCTAAGATAGCTGAGGTGAAAGCGTGGGTTTTTAGCTAACAGGTTAATGTGTGTTTGCATGTTAAGTTTCTTATCTAGGGTAATTCCAAGTGATTTGGTGGAGTCCACCAAGGTTGGCTTGCAGTTTAGAGTAGTGATCAGCTTGGTCCATTTCTTTGTCTCATGGGAATTATTGGGGGGGGGGGGGGGGGGGGGGGAAGATTAGAAGAAATTCATTTTTTTGCGAATTTAGCTTGAACCATTTAAGGACTGTGCCCGATGAACCCATCCTGTTTTCCAGTCTGCTTAGTATTTTTGTTTTGATTGACCGTGTGAGGAGAGGTTGAGCAGGACTAGTAGGCGTGTTTTGTTGCGGTCAAGAGCTAGGAGGGCATCATCAACTGTATGCAGAATGGCTGTTTCTGTCCTATGGCAGGTCTGAAACCCGATTGGTGGATGTTCAGAAGATTGAAGTCCGTGATGTGTTGGTTCAGTTGTTGCTGAACACATTTTTCCAAGACATTAGCTAGCATGGGAATGTTGGTTATGGGTCAGAAGTTATTGGGGTCAGCGTTGTTTGCTGTTGGTTTCTTTAGTATAGAAGTGACTTGGCTATTTTTCAGGCAATCCGGGATATGACCTTGTGCTAGTGAGGCGTTGATGATTTTGGTCCAGAGAGGTGAGATCACTTGGTAGATGTGGGGAAGGCAATTTGAGGGGACTGGATCGTTGAAAGGCTTGTTGGGTTTGATAGTTGTTAAGGTTTTGGTGATGTCATTGTGATCATACAGTTTGAAAGAGGACCAGTGAGAGTCATTTTTGGGCAGAGGTAGTTCAAGTTGATCTAGGTTTACAACTTGAGTGGTCTTTGGGGTGGCTGAGTTAATTGCAGCCGTGCTGTGCTCGAGTTGGAGGGAGTTCATTTTTGCTGTGAAGAATGAGGAACTAAGCTGGGATTTCACGGTCAAGAGTGTGGATTTGGCCAGTTTTGGATCCGCTTCTGTACTCACTGCTGCTCTCGCTGGGGGTCTGATAGTGGGACCAGCAGGAACCAGCAGGAACGGGAGGAGTGAATCTGCCCCCTCCCCCTTGCAGGTACTGTTGAACTGCTGAATTGTTGTACTGTTATACTGCTGAACGTCTTTTGGAAGTTGGACTTTGAGCAGGGGAATAGGGGAGGGGATATTAAATTACCTGCATCACTCGAGGGAGTTCTTTTTATTACTCCTTACTGCTCCCTCAGCCCTCTTAAAACTCTCCTAGAACGCACATGGAGTAAAGCTGCATGAAGCTGTCTGAAGCTGTTGATTGGCTGTAGGCCTGCATATCCTTAACCATACACGAAGGCTTCTAAGTTCTAAGTTTTACCAAGGGGTATCCTCTTAGCAGTACCCTACGCTCTGTGCTCTTTGTTGTGGACTAAGGAAGATAAAAGAAGATGTCGGTAGTCTTAAAAGCAGCGGCAGAATTGCGGAGTAAACAATCTAAGACTGGGACAGGAAAGGACTTTTTAAAATCTGGTCAATCACCGCCAACACCATTCTTACCGCCCAAAGGTGCTAGGAGAGGAAGAAGGAATGCCCAGCAAAGAATGGATTTAAAAGCTAAAGCGCTGGCATTGGCTGAGAAAAATAAATTACCTGGACAGAATGATCTTGACAAAACTTTGGAGGAGGAGGATGAAGAAGAGGAGACTCTATCTGAACTCTCACCTGATTTAAGTATGTTGGCTGTGGGTGGGGCAGAAGGGGTGGAGTAGAGGATGTATTTAAAAGAGAGAACAACAGCTTGGCAAACTCTAAACAGTATCCTCTCTTCGGTAGGCCCCCCACGACACGGGAGAAACCTACTAGTACACTGCAGCCAAATCGGGAAGAGCAAAAGACGGAAGGTGAAATATGCCTACAGGATATGCAGGGACAGAAAATACTATTCATTCCTGCTCAGCACATGCCCCTCCAGCGCAAGTCATAAACCCACTTAGGGCCTGAACCTGTAGAAGTGAGTACAGCCACTCATGGGAAATCACCTTTGATCAGCCAGCCGTTGATTAAAATAGCTGAAAAATCTCAACCGACATCGCAAAAGATATCGCAAAAGGAAGTTGGTAAAGAGATACTCTCAGACGAGTTGGGTTCTATGTATGAATTAGAACTAGAATCAGAGACAGAAAAGAAAAAGAAAAGGAGACACTCCTCGCATCAAGAGTCAACGCAACCCTGGGTAAAAGTGTAGAGCAAGACACCTCAATACAAGAAATGCTTACAACTATTTTGCAGGAATTACGAGACTTGAAGGCTTCGCAAGCATTCGAAATATCACAGCTGCATAATAGGTTAACAAAGATGGAGGAACGTCTAGGTAATCTACCCAGAAGGGTTACTGAGGTGGAGGTTCGTGTCTTAGCCCTGGAAGATAACATCGTTATTATGCAAAAAGATCTCCAGGTGTTGAATAAGAGCAAGAGCCAGATGGAATCGAAGTTACAAGATTTAGAGAATTACAACAGGAGATCCAATCTGCGCCTTGTGGGGATAGCGGAGGGTTTTGAATGTGCGGAAATGGTGAAATGGACTGAATCTCTGTTGAAAAAGGTAATACCTGAATTACAAGGAGACCTGACAATTACAAGAGCCCATAAGGTACCTGCACATAAACCCGCGAATCCTAAATACCCTCGAACCATCCTAATAAACTTCTCTGATTATAGAATTAAAGAGCAAATCCTAAATGTGGCAATATCAAGGAGATCATTCAATACCAACGACATTAAACATTTTAAAATCTTTTCTGATATGTCAGCAGCTTCTGCCCATAGACGGAAGGATTTTGTCAAAATGATTGACTCTTTTAAAGCTAAAGGAGCACAGGCGATGATTGTGCAGCAATCCAAATTGAAAGTCATAGCCTAAGGAAAAATTGTTATCTTCACAGAGATACTTGAGGCTCAAAGCCTTTTGGATGCTCTCATAGCTACATAAGGAAAAATGACTATGTGGTTGTAGGCTATAAGACTGAGTTGTTGTAATTTTTTTTTCTTTGAGGGGTGGATGTGAGGTAAATCAGGGGATGCAACAGGATGCAACAAGATGGCATCCAATAGGAAGAGGGAGGAAGAGGAAAGGACAGTGGGACAGGTCAGGGTTTCTCTTCTTGAGGGGAGGGTGGGATGGGGGGGTGGTGATGGGGGTGAAGCAGCCATAAAAAGAGAGTTCATAGACGGAAATATTTTCCTTTTTTCGAATAAGTTGAGGAAAAGGATACATAATGTTGCAAGGGAATGATGCTGTCTTGTATAGTTGTCATACTGCACATATTGCATATATTGCACATTGGATATTGCACTTTAATGCACTTTAGTGTTTACCTTCCATAATTGATACAATTTGTACTCTAACAGGCACATGCATCATCGTAGGGTTTTGCAATTCCTTAATAGCGATTATTAAGGAATCGCAATTAAGGAATAGCAAAACCCTATGCATGTAGGAATCGCTAAAGAAATAGCGATTCCCACAAATTCCTTAATTGCGACTAGCAAATTGCGAGTCGCAATTAAGGAATGTCTTCCCATTCATTCCTATTGGGCCTCCAGGCCCATAGGAATGAATTAGAGATTGCGGGAGCAATTTGCGAGTACCAGTAGGTACTCGCAAATTGCTCCCGCAATTTCGATGGTGCAAGGGTGTCAAAATGACACCCTATTGCACCCATGTATGTTCACTCTGCACAAATGTTGCATACACACATGCTCTAAGGGCATGTGTGTGGGCAACATGAAACTTAGTAAAATGCAAATAAGTGCATTTTTCTAAGTTTTCGCAAATTACCATGAGGTCCAGCCTCATGGTAATTTGCTCACGCTAATAGCGAAATCGCTATTTTGTAAACTGTAATGCATTGCATTTAAGGAATCGCAATTAGGGATTCCTTAAATGCAATCGCTATTTAAGAAATCACAATAATTTGCGATTTCTTAAATTGCGAGTGGCAAGTTGTTTCATGCATCGCAAAAGCTATTTTTGCGATCGCAAACGGCCGATTTTTGCGATTCGCGCCATTTGCGATCGCAAATAGCTTTGATGCATGTGCCTGATAGAGATCTAACAATTCAAGCGGTTATTTATTTATGCATTTGGCACATTTCCACAAACTGCACTTAGAAATGCACTTAGAAATGTTTACTTTCCATAATTGATATAACCTGTACTGTAGTATATCGCTCTGAGTGGTCTAATAGTTACCTGATTTGCACTTTAAATAGCTTTTTGCACAATTGATACAAACTGTACTGTAGTATGCTGGTCTAGATGCGTGATTTGCACTCTATTGTATGATTTGCACAATTGTTATATTAGGTATGGTAGACCTGCGCAATTTTCACAATTCAATGGCCTGTATCTCAGCATATAACCTAGCTCGTTATGGTTCCATTGGGAGAAGAGATCTAACAACTTAAGTGGTTACTTATTTATGCACCTTGCACATTTGCATAAATTGCATTTAGAAATGCATTTTTGCACATATAGCACATATCGCACTTTAGATGAGAATCCCTGGGGCGTATGGATAAAACAGGTTATATTCTCTTTCTAATTACATTATGAATAGGAATAAACTCTCAATTTTATCTTTGAATGTCAATGGTTTAAATAATAGGCGTAAAACGGGTGCCATAGAAAGTTGGTTAAAAGGTCACCACCCAGATGTGATCTTTTTACAAGAGACACATTTCCGAGCTTTAGCAGATGCTAGTATGATGTTTAAAAATTGGGTGGGTTTTTATTGCTCGGCTGTGTCAGGGACAGCTCAGAGGGGTGTGAGCATTTATATAGGCAAGCATGTCCAATTTCATGTTGAAGCATCTCATTCAGATATGAGGAGCAGATGGACATTCTTACATGGGAAAATAATTCACACAAGCGTGATACTTGCTACAATCTATGCACCAGTTGTGGATGACCCGCTACCCATTTTGCAGTTAAAACAAGCACTGACAGGTAAACCTGGTCAGATTATTTGGGGAGGGGACTTTAATTACTTGCAAAACCCTGTGGTTGATTCTACAAAAAAAGATCGAAGGTGTCAAGTACCTTGGCCTGAACTTGGATGTTCCACAGGAGCAGACGACAGTTCCTCAATCCCCTACCCCACTACCATGAATATTATATTCACAAGAAGTAGAGAGGGGGAAAGGGGAGTTGGAAGAGAAAAGAGAGACTGCACTGCTTCACTTCTCTTGTACTGGTCTTGTGCTGTACCTTCTGGAAGACCTAAAACCAAAGGCAGAATATAACAACCACTTCTTACTCAACTTAACTATCCTTACAGTACCTTCTGTAAATACCTGTTTATCCACAGAGCCTTGCTGCTCTCTTATGTGTCTTGTAAGGAGATATGTTGCTCTAGCCTCGCTAAGTTGTGTGCAATTCAGTAATCTCCTCCAACATTAAATACTGGTGAGAAATTATATTTTACAGTAGAGTATTATCATATGCATCTTTCTTCTACCTGAATTCTCCGTTACCTGTATCACCAGTTTGCGAAGCCCTTCCTTTCTCTTTCTTTATTAAAGATTCCAATAAGTATTTATAAACTGTATTTAACACTCTCCTCATATGATTTTAGTCTTTCTTATCGTCTTTTCCTTCTTTACTGGTTACTTTTCTTCAATTCAGTTGGTAAGTACTATAATATCTATATATATATATATATATATATATATATATATATATATATATATATATATATATATATATATATATATATATATATATATATATATATATATATATATATATATATATATCCATACCTACATAAAGATAGTAATGATGCTTGTATTTCAGATTAAATTTAGAAGTACTGTTGCTACTTGTTCTCACTATTCCTTAATTGGTACTTGTCGCTGTGACTAGTTGTCCACCTTGAAACTTCAAGAAAACCCAAGGACTTGGACTCCCAGGGAATATGCTCTCGTAGTTATTTGAAGATACTTGTTACCAAACTAAATGCCCAATAAATATTTTAAGTTCCTTCTATTGGGGCGTTCTCAAAGTCTAAATTCTCGAATAAACTCAAAACTTACTTGGTGTTCAGGAACTCTCCTGATACCTCTCACCAAGTTACATGGACGACATATGAAGCTGGACTTGACTGGCGCACCTGAGAATTCTTCTCTGACATCACTCGAAAACTGCTCAGGTATTCCTTCTCTATTCTATGTTAGTAGCGAAAGATAAAAGAATGTCTGAAAATTGCCCAAACTACTCAAAGCTCAGGAAAATTGGCAGCGGGAACAAAAGCTGCCTGTTCTCCTCAGAAAAACAGTTGAAGTGTGCCGCGCTAATGCGGAGCGTGAGCTAGACAGCTGCAGAGAGTAAAGCTGCTAAAAAACTAGACCGCCAACCACTTACTCCTTAGTGGCGGCCATCTTGAATTTCCGCGATTTGAGCGCGGTATACAATCGAAGCCACAATGCCACTTGCTTGACTGGAATGGCTCTACGCATCCTGGCACACAGGTAACGAAGACTTCTACTGCCTACAGAACGGGCTCTAGCACTTAACTGACCCATCCTGACAGTACCTCCCACCAAGGCCCCCTCTCATCTTCCTGGGGCTTATGTGGGTAACTGTGGTGAAATTCTTTAATCAATCTGGAAGCATGTAAATTAGTCTTAGGTTCCCATGATCTTTCCTCGGGCCATAACCCTTCCAATCCACCAAATAGAATAATTTGCCTCCCTTGATTTTGGAATCTAGAATTCGTTTTACCTCAAACTCTTCTTCTGCCTAAATCTTCATGGGAACTGGCGGAACCTTGGATCTCAAATCTGGTGGACTCCTTTTGAGCAAAGAAAGGTGAAACACTGAATGCATCCTTAACCTGGGAGAGAGTATCACCCTGACACTCACGGTATTCAACTAAATTGTTGGTAGCTGCCAGATAAGCTTTATGCAACCCTTGAACCACTGATTCCACTGCTGGAGAATCACTCTCCTGCTTTCCTACCAATGTGTTTGGATGTCTACCGGAATTCAAGTAAAAGGGAGAAAAACCTGTAGAGGAATTTTCAGCGTTATTATAAGCAAATTCGGCTGCCCAAATTAAACTAGGCCATTCCCCCTCCTGATCCATCAAAAACAAGCGCAGGTATTGCTCCAGTTCTTGATTAACCCTCTCCGTTTGTCCATCTGTCTCAGGATGGAAACTGGTAGACAAACGGGAGTCTACGTTCAATCTCCTTAGAAAAGATCTCCAAAAATGGGATACAAATTGAGGGTCTCGGTCCGAGATCACCACCTTGGGAATGCCATGAGCCTTCACTACATGCTGGGTAAACAGGGCAGACAACTGTATAGCATTTGGAATTGATTTCAAGGGCACAAAGTGACTCATCTTAGAAAAATGATCAACAACTACCCAGATGGTGTTAAACCCTTGACTAGAAGGAAGATCCACTATAAAATCCATGGAAATGGTATGCCACGGATATGGAGCTGGGGGTAAAGGAAGCAATAACCCCTGCGGAGCCCTCCTAGAAGGTTTTCCCTTTATACACTGCTCACAGGAAGCCACATATTGTCCCACCTGAGCCTCCATTGCCTGCCACCAAAATTCTCTTTGAGTCAACTCCAAAGTCTTCTTGGTTCCTTTGTGACCTGCCATCAATCCATCATGAAAATGTTGAATCACCAGCTTTTGTAGCTCATCACTAGGGACAAACAATTTCTCCTTGAAATAAGGTTTTCCATCTTTAATTTCCTTTTCACTTCCTTCCTTGACCCAGTCATTCATCTCTTCCTTAGAGAGAGTATTCATCAATTTATTCTCAAACTCTGGGTACAGAATAGTTCCGATGATCTTGTTTGAAGGAATTATCAATCCCTTTTCTTCCACTCGATCTTCTTCTCTTACACCCAATCGAGATAAGGCATTCGCCTTACCATTGGCAGCTCCAGGTTTGTAAGTCAAGACAAAATTGTAGTCTGCAAAAAATAGCGACCATCTTAACTGTCTGGGGGTAAGTGTTCGAGCAGATTTCAAAAATTGTGAATTGCGATGATCGGTAAACACAGTTACTTCATGTTTTGCCCCAAATAAATAGTGTCGCCTCTCTTGGAAGGCATCCTTAACTGCCAACAGTTCCTTATCTGCAATTGAATAGTTTGCTCCTGCTTCTGTTAATTTGCGAGATCGGAATGCCACCGGATGTAGTTGACCCGTGTTTTCATGTCTTTGTGAAAGAACTCCCCCAATGGCCAAATTGGAGGCGTCTGCTTCCACAAAAAAAGGTGCTTCTGGATTCGGATGTTGCAGAACTGGAGCTGAGGTAAAAACCTTCATTAAACCTTGGAAGGCTTCTTCCGAGTCATCATTCCACTCAAACTTGACCTTTTTCTTCAGCAACCGAGTGAGGGGACTCACCCTTTCCGAAAAGTTCAAAATGAAGCGCCGATAAAAATTGGCAAAACCAATAAAGCTCTGCACCTCCTTTACACTCATTGGAGATGGCCATTCTTGAATTGCTCTCACCTTTGCTTCGTCCATAGAGACCCCTTCCGGGGTCAATACAAACCCCAAAAATTCCACTTGGGTAGAGTGAAAAACACATTTCTCCAGTTTAACAAACAGCTGGTTTTCTGACAATTTCCCTAGAATGGCTCGCACATGTTGAACATGCTCCTTCATGTTGGAAGAAAAGATGAGAATATCATCAATGTAGACCACTGCAAAACAATCTAAAAATTCTTTTAACACATCATTGACAAAATGTTGAAACGCTGCCGGAGCGTTGCATAGCCCGAATGGCCAGTCTCGTTCAAAACGCTGTTTTCCATTCTTCGCCTTCGGCTATGCGTACCAGATGATAAGTTCCTCTTAAATCCAATTTTGTATACACTCTCGCTCCCTTACCTTGATCTAGTAACTCTGAGATTAAGGGCAAAGGGTAACGATTCTTCCTTGTCACCAAGTTAAGTGCTCGATAATCTATAAACATTCTCAAATTGCCATCTTTCTTTGGAATAAAGAAAAGTGGAGAGGATACAGGCGACTGAGACGGACGAATAAAGCCATTAGCTAAATATTTCTCCACATAGTCCTTCAAATGTTGATTTTCAACCTCAGAGAGGGCATATATCCGACTACAGGGTAGAGAAGCCCCTGGTATCAATTCAATTCTGCAATCGTAGTCCCAATGAGGGGGCAATTTCTGGGCTTCCCGTTCATCGAATACTGCATCCAAATCCAAGTATTCCTTTGGAATTTCTTGTACCTCCACAGAACAGATGGAACTGATCTGACTAGCCAAAAGCGTAGATGGTGAGGTAAGAAACTCTCTTCCAATCCTACCTTGGCAGTGCTCCTTACAATAGTCTGAATCCATGACTATCGATCTCTTAGCCCAATCAATCTTCGGATTATGTTCTGTAAGCCACGGCAACCCCAAGATGAGCTGGAATTGCGGGGCGTCAATGAGACTGAACTTCAAAACACTCACATGATGACTTGGCCCCTTCAAGTAAATTTCTTCCGTTTCAAATACTATGGGACCCGAAGACAGATTGGTTCCATCAACTGCTCGAACAGATTCTGGCCTATCTTTCCTGAGGAATTCAATTCCTAATGACTTTGCAAATCCAATATCACAGAAGTTTCCGGTAGCTCCAGAATCGATCATCACAGAAATCTTGTCAACAACTGAATTCCCAAAACGAATAAAACCAGCAAGGATTAAATGAGGAGCCGAAGATTGCAAAGTATTTGCTAAACGTTGTGCATCGGAAGTTGTCTTTAGATTCGCTTCCACCAGGGCAACTTTCTCTACTGGTGGAGCCTGTCTTTTACCCATGTATTATTCTTGGGCTTCTTTGAACAATCCCTGACGAAGTGTCCTGAGGATTCACAATACATACAGAGCTTGCCCAATCTCCTCTTCTCTCTTTCTTCCTTTGATAAAGGACCTCGAATGGAACCAATTTGCATAGGCTCTTCCTCTGAAATCGCTTCCTTTGATTTTAAGTTTTCAGACCTAATTCTATCAAATCGAGGTGGAAAACTTCTAACTTCTTTCCTGCGTTCACCTCTTCTTTCTGACTGGCGTTGGTCTATCTGCAGAACTAAGTCGATTAACTCAGAGATTTCTGTAGGTCTCCTTGGAATTTCTGCCAGCCCATCCTTTAATTCATCTTTCAGCCCTCTATAGAAGATGGCGGCTCTCTTGGCTTCAGGCCAGCTGGTTTCAACGATCAACTTATTAAATTGAGCTAAGTAAGCTACCAATTCTCTATTGCCTTGCTTTAGATCTAAAAGTTCGTTATCAGTTGTTTGTGAGATGGATTGTCTGTCAAAGATTCGTAAAAACTCATTTTTAAACTTCTCAAAATCATATAGAATGAGATCATTATTGTTCACCAATGGCATTGACCAGGCAGCAGCATCTCCACTCAGGTAGGACAATACGAAAGCCACCTTATACTGATCCTCCTTAAATATTATGGGTCTACATAAAAAATGTAAGGAGCATTGTGTCAAGAAAATCTGGGCCTTATGGGGATCCCCACTAAACCTCTCTGGAGCAGCTAAAGGAATAGTTGGTGAAATGGCATGAACAACCTGTGTCGTTAACTCTGCTGCTGAGGGGGCGGGGGAAAAAGATGGGGACTTGTTTTCCTTGTCTCCAGAACTGGTACCCCCTGCAAACTCATCAAATCTTTGTCTAATAATCTGTGCCTCCTGTTGTGACTTCTTAATCTCTTCTCTAAGAGACTTATTCTCTTCCATGGAATCACTCAACTGTCTTTGTATACTGTCTAACACGGCTGCTAATGCCTTAACATCTATCCCCTCTGCCATTCTGCTCAGGTGGAAATCGTTTCGCGGGCACTTCAATCTGTCAAGTACCTTGGCCTGAACTTGGATGTTCCACAGGAGCAGATGACAGTTCCTCAATCCCCTACCCCACTACCATGAATATTATATTCATGAGAAGCAGAGAGGGGGAAAGGGGAGTTGGAAGAGAAAAGAGAGACTGCACTGATTCACTTATCTTTTACTGGTCTTAGGCTGTACCTTCTGGAAGAACTAAAACCAAAGGCAGAATATAACAACCACTTCTTACTCAACTTAACTATCCTTACAGTACCTTCTGTAAATACCTGTTTATCCACAGCGCCTTGCTGCTCTCTTATGTGTCTTGTAAGGAGATATGTTGCTCTAGCCTCGCTAAGTTGTGTGCAATTCAGTAATCTCCTGCAACATTAAATACTGGTGAGAAATTATATTTTACAGTAGAGTATTATCATATGCATCTTTCTTCTACCTGAATTCTCCGTTACCTGTATCACCAGTTTGCGAAGCCCTTCCTTTCTCTTTCTTTATTAAAGATTCCAATAAGTATTTATAAACTGTATTTAACACTCTCCTCATATGATTTTAGTCTTTCTTATCGTCTTTTCCTTCTTTACTGGTTACTTTTCTTCAATTCAGTTGGTAAGTACTATTATATCTATATATATATATATAACCATACCTACATAAAGATAGTAATGATGCTTGTATTTCAGATTAAATTTAGAAGTACTGTTGCTACTTGTTCTCACTATTCCCTAATTGGTACTTGTCGCTGTGACTAGTTGTCCACCTTGAAACTTCAAGAAAACCCAAGGACTTGGACTCCCTGGGAATATGCTCTCGTAGTTATTTGAATATACTTGTTACCAAACTAAATGCCCAATAAATATTTTAAGTTCCTTCTATTGGGGCGTTCTCAAAGTCAAAATTCTCGAATAAACTCAAAACTTACTTGGTGTTCAGGAACCCTCCTGATACCTCTCACCAAGTTACATGGACGACATCTGAAGCTGGACTTGACTGGCGCACCTGAGAATTCTTCTCTGACATCACTCGAAAACTGCTCAGGTATTCCTTCTCTATTCTATGTTAGTAGCGATAGATAAAAGAATGTCTGAAAATTGCCCAAACTACTCAAAGCTCAGGAAAATTGGCAGCGGGAACAAAAGCTGCCTGTTCTCCTCAGAAAAACGGTTGAAGTGCACCGCGCTAATGCGGAGCGCGAGCTAGACAGCTGCAGAGAGTAAATCTGCTAAAAAACTAGACCGCCAACCACTTACTCCTTAGCGGCGGCCATCTTGAATTTCCGCGATTTGAGCGCGGTATACAATCGAAGCCACAATGCCACTTGCTTGACTGGAATGGCTCTACGCATCCTGGCACACAGGTAACAAAGACTTCTACTGCCTACAGAACGGGCTCTAGCACTTAACTGACCCATCCTGACAGTACCTCCCACCAAGGCCCCCCTCTCATCTTCCTGGGGCTTATGTGGGTAACTGTGGTGAAATTCTTTAATCAATCTGGAAGCATGTAAATTAGTCTTAGGTTCCCATGATCTTTCCTCGGGGCCATAACCCTTCCAATCTACCAAATAGAATAATTTGCCTCCCTTGATTTTGGAATCTAGAATTCGTTTTACCTCAAACTCTTCTTCTGTCTGAATCTTCATGGGAACTGGCGGACCTTTGGATCTCAAATCTGGTGGACTCCTTTTGAGCAAAGAAAGGTGAAACACTGAATGAATCCTTAACCTGGGAGAGAGTATCACCCTGACACTCACGGGATGCACCATTTTCTCTACACGAAAAGGACCCATGAATCGAGGCTGAAATTTTCGATTTCCCTTTAAGCGAAAATTTTGAGTGGATATCCAAACCATGTCCCCCTGTTCATAGAGTGGATTTGGACCTCTCTTTTTGTCTGCCTGCTTCTTGTAGGAACTCTTAGCCTTAACTAAATTGTTGGTAGCTACCAGATAAGCTTTATGCAACCCTTGAACCACTGATTCCACTGCTGGTGAATCACTCTCCTGCTTTCCTACCAATGTGTTTGGATGTCTACCGGAATTCAAGTAAAAGGGAGAAAAACCTGTTGAGGAATGTTCAGCGTTATTATAAGCAAATTCGGCTGCCCAAATTAAACTAGCCCATTCCCCCTCCTGATCCATCAAAAACAAGCGCAGGTATTGCTCCAGTTCTTGATTAACCCTCTCCGTTTGTCCATCTGTCTCAGGATGGAAACTGGTAGACAAACGGGAGTCTACGTTCAATCTCCTTAGAAAAGATCTCCAAAAATGGGATACAAATTGAGGGTCTCGGTCTGAGATCACCACCTTGGGAATGCCATGAGCCTTCACTACATGCTGGGTAAACAGGGCAGACAACTGTGTAGCATTTGGAATTGATTTCAAGGGCACAAAGTGACTCATCTTAGAAAAATGATCAACAACTACCCAGATGGTGTTAAACCCTTGACTAGAAGGAAGATCCACTATAAAATCCATGGAAATGGTATGCCGCGGATATGGAGCTGGGGGTAAAGGAAGCAATAACCCCTGCGGAGCCCTCCTAGAAGGTTTTCCCTCTATACACTGCTCACAGGAAGCTACATATTGTCCCACCTGAGCTTCCATTGCCGGCCACCAAAATTCTCTTTGGATCAACTCCAAAGTCTTCTTGGTTCCTTTGTGACCTGCCATCAATCCATCATGAAAATGTTGAATCACCAGCTTTTGTAGCTCATCACTAGAGACAAACAATTTCTCCTTGAAATAAGGTTTTCCATCTTTAATTTCCCTTTCACTTCCTTCCTTGACCCAGTCATTCATCTCTTCCTTAGAGGGAGTATTCATCAATGTATTCTCAAACTCTGGGTACAGAATAGTTCCGATGATCTTGTTTGAAGGAATTATCAATCCCTTTTCTTCCACTCGATCTTCTTCTCTTACACCCAATCGAGATAAGGCATCCGCCTTACCATTGGCAGCTCCAGGTTTGTAAGTCAAGACAAAATTGTAGTCTGCAAAAAATAGCGACCATCTTAACTGTCTGGGGGTAAGTGTTCGAGCAGATTTCAAAAATTGTAAATTGCGATGATCGGTAAACACAGTTACTTCATGTTTTGCCCCAAATAAATAGTGTCGCCACTCTTGGAAGGCATCCTTAACTGCCAACAGTTCCTTATCTGCAATTGAATAGTTTGCTCCTGCTTCTGTTAATTTGCGAGATCGGAATGCCACCGGATGTAGTTGACCCGTGTTTTCATGTCTTTGTAAAAGAACTCCCCCAATGGCCAAATTGGAGGCGTCTGCTTCCACAAAAAAAGGTGCTTCTGGATTTGGATGTTGCAGAACTGGAGCTGAGGTAAAAACCTTCATTAAACCTTGGAAGGCTTCTTCTGAGTCATCATTCCACTCAAACTTGACCTTTTTCTTCAGCAACCGAGTGAGAGGACTCACCCTTTCCGAAAAGTTCAAAATGAAGCGCCGATAAAAATTGGCACAACCAATAAAGCTCTGTACCTCCTTTACACTCCTTGGAGATGGCCATTCTTGAATTGCTCTCACCTTTGCTTCGTCCATAGAGACCCCTTCCGGGGTCAATACAAACCCCAAAAATTCCACTTGGGTAGAATGAAAAAAACATTTCTCCAGTTTAACAAACAGCTGGTTTTCCAACAATTTCCCTAGAATGGCTCGCACATGTTGAACATGCTCCTTCATGTTGGAAGAAAAGATGAGAATATCGTCACTGTAGACCACTGCAAAACGGTCTAAAAATGCTTTTAACACATCATTGACAAAATGTTGAAACGCTGCCGGAGCGTTGCATAGCCCGAATGGCCAGTCTCGTTCGAAACGCTGTTTTCCATTCTTCGCCTTCGGCCATGCGTACCAGATGATAAGTTCCTCTTAAATCCAATTTTGTATACACTCTCGCTCCCTTAACTTGATCTAGTAACTCTGAGATTAAGGGCAAAGGGTAACGATTCTTCCTTGTCACCAAGTTAAGTGCTCGATAATCTATACACATTCTCAAATTGCCATCTTTCTTTGGAATAAAGAAAAGTGGAGAGGATACAGGCGACTGAGACGGACGAATAAAGCCATTAGCTAAATATCTCTCCACATAGTCCTTCAAATGTTGATTTTCAACCTCAGAGAGGGCATGTATCCGACTACAGGGTAGAGAAGCCCCTGGTATCAATTCAATTCTGCAATCGTAGTCCCGATTAGGGGGCAATTTCTGGGCTTCCCGTTCATCGAATACTGCAGCCAAATCAAAGTATTCCTTTGGAATTTCTTGTACCTCCACAGAACAGATGGAACTGATCTGACTAGCCAAAAGCGTAGATGGTGAGGTAAGAAACTCTCTTCCAATCCTACCTTGGCAGTGCTTCTTACAATAGTCTGAATCCATGACTATCGATCTCTTAGCCCAATCAATCTTCGGATTATGTTCTGTAAGCCACGGCAACCCCAAGATGAGCTGGAATTGCGGGGCGTCAATGAGACTGAACTTCAAAACACTTACATGATGACTTGGCCCCTTCAAGTAAATTTCTTCCGTTTCAAATACTATGGGACCCGAAGACAGATTGGTTCCATTAACTGCTCGAACAGATTCTGGCCTATCTTTCCTGAGGAATTCAATTCCTAATGACTTTGCAAATCCAATATCACAGAAGTTTCCGGTAGCTCCAGAATCGATCATCACAGAAATCTTGTCAACAACTAAATTCCCAAAACGAATAAAACCACCAAGGATTAAATGAGGAGCCGAAAATTGCAAAGTATTTGCTAAACGTTGTGCATCGGAAGTTGTCTTTAGATTCGCTTCCACCAGGGCAACTTTCTCTACTGGTGGAGCCTGTCTTTTACCCATGTATTATTCTTGGGCTTCTTTGAACAATCCTTGACGAAGTGACCTGAGGATACACAATACATACAGAGCTTGCCCAATCTCCTCTTCTCTCTTTCTTCCTTTGATAAAGGACTTCGAATGGAACCAATTTGCATAGGCTCTTCCTCTGAAATCGCTTCCTTTGATTTTAAGTTTTCAGACCTAATTCTATCAAATCGTGGTGGAAAACTTCTAACTTCTTTCCTGCGTTCACCTCTTCTTTCTGACTGGCGTTGGTCTATCTGCAGAACTAAGTCGATTAACTCAGAGATTTCTGTAGGTCTCCTTGGAATTTCTGCCAGCCCATCCTTTAATTCATCTTTCAGCCCTCTATAGAAGATGGCGGCTCTCTTGGCTTCAGGCCAGCTGGTTTCAACGATCAACTTATTAAATTGAGCTAAGTAAGCTACCAATTCTCTATTGCCTTGCTTTAGATCTAAAAATTCGTTATCAGTTGTTTGTGAGATGGATCGTCTGTCAAAGATTCGTAAAAACTCATTTTTAAACTTCTCGAAATCATATAGAATGAGATCATTATTGTTCACCAATGGCATTGACCAGGCAGCAGCATCTCCGCTCAGGTAGGACAATACGAAAGCCACCTTAGACTGATCCTCCTTAAATATTATGGGTATACATAAAAAATGTGAGGAGCATTGTGTCAAGAAAATCTGGGCCTTATGGGGATCCCCACTAAACCTCTCTGGAGCAGCTAAAGGAATAGTTGATGAAATGGCATGAACAACCTGTGTCGTTAACTCTGCTGCTGAGGGGGCGGGGGAAAAAGATGGGGACTTTTTTCCTTGTCTCCAGAACTGGTACCCCCTGCAAACTCATCAAATCTTTGTCTAATAATCTGGGCCTCCTGTTGTGACTTCTTAACCTCTTCTCTAAGAGACTTATTCTCTTCCATGGAATCACTCAACTGTCTTTGTATACTGTCTAACACGGCTGCTAATGCCTTGACATCTATCCCCTCTGCCATTCTGCTCAGGTGGAAATCGTTTCGCGGGCACTTCAATCTGTCAAGTACCTTGGCCTGAACTTGGATGTTCCACAGGAGCAGACGACAGTTCCTCAATCCCCTACCCCACTACCATGAATATTATATTCACGAGAAGTAGAGAGGGGGAAAGGGGAGTTGGAAGAGAAAAGAGAGACTGCACTGCTTCACTCCTCTTGTACTGGTCTTGTGCTGTATCTCTTGGAAGACCTAAAACCAAAGGCAGAATATAACAACCACTTCTTACTCAACTTAACTATCCTTACAGTACCTTCCGTAAATACCTGTTTATCCACAGCGCCTTGCTGCTCTCTTATGTGTCTTGTAAGGAGATATGTTGCTCTAGCCTCGCTAAATTGTGTGCAATTCAGTAATCTCCTGCAACATTAAATACTGGTGAGAAATTATATTTTACAGTAGAGTATTATCATTTGCATCTTTCTTCTACCTGAATTCTCCGTTACCTGTATCACCAGTTTGCGAAGCCCTTCCTTTCTCTTTCTTTATTAAAGATTCCAATAAGTATTTATAAACTGTATTTAACACTCTCCTCATATGATTTTAGTCTTTCTTATCGTCTTTTCCTTCTTTACTGGTTACTTTTCTTCAATTCAGTTGGTAAGTACTATTATATCTATATATATATATATATATATATAGTAGCGATAGATAAAAGAATGTCTGAAAATTGCCCAAACTACTCAAAGCTCAGGAAAATTGGCAGCGGGAACAAAAGCTGCCTGTGCTCCTCAGAAAAACGGTTGAAGTGCGCCGCGCTAACGAGGAGCGCGAGCTAGACAGCTGCAGAGAGTAAAGCTGCTAAAAAACTAGACCGCCAACCACTTACTCCTTAGCGGCGGCCATCTTGAATTTCCGCGACTTGAGCGCGGTATACAATCGAAGCCACAATGCCACTTGCTTGACTGGAATGGCTCTACGCATCCTGGCACACAGGTAACGAAGACTTCTACTGCCTACAGAACGGGCTCTAGCACTTAACTGACCCATCCTGACAGAAGGCAAAACAAACCACAAGTATGTACTGTATTGTTGAGTTGTAAGATAGATTTAGGTATTTTAGACTACTGGCGGCTCAACAACCCGACTAAACGTGAGTACTCTTGCTATTCAGCAAAGTATGACTCGTCATCAAGGCTAGATTTTTTTCTAACCTCCCATAATCTGGAAGTCAGTAAATATGAGCATATAGCAAATGCCTTCTCAGATCATGTTCTCATTAAGATGGAAACCTGTTAGACCTGGCATCTTTGGCGTGGTTACCCCTGACTTTTTGCCTCTATCTCCTGTATTTTTGATGCTATGCTGGATTTCGTTTTTGCTGGTTTAGATGCTTTGGGCACTTTGCCACTGCTGATCAGTGTCAAAGTGCAAGTGCTCCCTTGGTAAATTGTTATATTGATTGGTTATCCATGATTGGTATATTTGTTTCACCTGTTAGCCCCTAGTAATGTGCACTGAGTGTGCCAGGGCTGGTGATTCAAATGCTACTAGTGGGCTGCAGCACTGATTGTGCCACCCACAGGAGTAGCCCTAAAATGATGTCTTAGGCCTGCTTGCAGTGCCTATGTGCAGTCCAGGATTGCCATGTCGACCTGGCCAGTGCAACCACTGACCAGGCCTTATCCTTCCCTTTCTGTACATGTCAGGCATCCCTATGGTGGCCCTAGGTACCCCCCTGGGCTGGGTGCAGTGTATCTGAAAGGTAGGGCATGTACTGAGGTGTGTAACATGCCCTGGTAGTGAATTACAGCCATTTTCGTTTTTCACTGCTGAGAGGCTATCTTGCCCATAGGACAGAATGGGGGAGGCTGTTTACATGCCTATCTTCCCCTAAAGGCAAGATAGAAAATCCAAGTTTGGTATCTTTGTGTTCAGAATTTAATTATACATCTTTATAGCAAGATGGTTTTTAAATTCACTGTGTGAGAATAGCACTTTTTAGAAAGTAGCTATTCTCCTGTTTAACCTTTCTGTGTGCCTGTGTGCAGATTGGCTGACTGGTGTCATGTGATGGGCTAGGTGGCTCCAGGAGTCTGGATGAGTCAGCAGCAGGGTGAATAGGGAGATCTGCTTTAGATGGGTGGGAGGAGTAGCCCCTGGGTTTGAGTAGGGCTGCCTCTTCCAGCACAATGCTGGCTCCACCCCCTGCTGGCCAGGCTGAGGACTCTGCCTCTGCCAGCACAAAGAAGGCTCCACCTCCTGCTGAGCGTCTAACGACCCTGCCCCTCACTCTGAAAGGAACCAGGTGCTCCAGGGCAGAGCACACCCAGGAACCAGTTTCAGCAGGGGAATCCCCCCACTGAAACAAAAGAGATAGAAACATGGGCAGCCCAGAGGCAGCAAAGACTAAAGTGTCGTAGTTCATTACAGGTACCCTGGGTAAAGTTCTTCAAACAACTTAACCCCTGTGGTGACCTATATTGTATAAGTTACCTGTGTCACGTACCTGGCTCCGGCCCCCGCTATACACATCCCGCAGCCAAAGAAGGCAAGCTGGGGAACCTATATTGCCGTATTACGACAGTTACAATCAGGCTGGGAAAGAGAAACCGGTCAAAACCCTCAAGCGCCGCCAAAGAACTACCTTTCCCATCAGCCCGAGCGCCACGTTCCGCACCCACCGGAAGTGAAGGGAGAAACTCCCATCAGGCTATGAAAGCCGGCGGCGTCGGGTAAGACGCCGCAGATTATTCTGATTGAGTGGGCGATCCGGAGGCTCGGAGATCGACCAGGGATATTGTTGGAGTGCGGTAAGGGTGTCGGTGACACCCTCGTTCATTACAGTCTCTGCTTGAGGAGCTACCAAGTGTTTTGCATCTAGGAAAACTATAACGCGCATCTATGTACTGGTAGACAGTTCATTGGTAATAACTGAAGGCGCATTTGAAACAAGCCTGATTTTGCCGCAAACATACCAGGTGGTATTTAAGACATTTTACGAAGTATTATATGTGTGTGACGTAACACGCCGGAAATACTCACTTTGCTCACGAATACTGAATGTGTGTGACGTAACACGCTGGGAATACTCACCTTGTTCATGAATACTGAATGTGTGTGACGTAACACGCTGGGAGTACAAAAACCTTGTTTATGAATACAGATTGTGTGCAGTGTGAGTTAACCAAGTCGTCAATCACAGTGCTTGGCAGTATCCACTATTCATGTTAACCAGAGTGCCGTGTGTTTTGTTGCCCGTCTTGTAGCAGGGGGGAACAGTGAGAGGTGGAAATTACACCTTCCGCCCTTGTGAAGCCCGACTTAACCAAGAGCATGGTGGGTAAGAGGGGGTGCTGAAGTAAGAGGAAAACAACTGCATGGTTCATATTGTGTAAAAGTCTGACCGTTGTTTCTATTTCTAGTTAAGCATCTTGTGCCTTATAGAATCCACGACGTGCACACTCCCAGGGTAATGCTTGGGGACCATTGAAAAGCCTGCATCAGCCTTCATAGTTAGAGCCTAGACGGAAGTTATTTTTCTTTACAGGTATCTTGGACAGAAGGGTTTACCCTAAAGGTTGTTGGTTATGTAAAGGTGTGTGTACCAAGTAGTTTGAATATCTCTTTTGTATTTACAGGTCTCCCTCCCCGCTGTCCCCATCCTTTCCTTCCCCCGATTGACCACCTTAAGCTTCCGTGCTATGATAGCAACTCGGAATTAAGGGTGTCAATAGGTGGACCCATTTGAGCAAGGAGCCGATCCTGAGAGGCCTCCGAGGGACACATGACAACCTGAGGCCTTCCTTTGAATAGTTGGAACCAAAAAATAATTTGTTTTAATCCAACTCCCTTCATCATTAAACGAAAAAAACTTTGGATGACAGCAGAAACCCAGTTATCTAGTAATTTTGTTGACCCGTCACGTTTCACAATTGTGTTCTTCACTGAAGAACGGGAGTTATCCCTTTATCCATAGGTGTAACTAAAGTGATTAAACATGGGCGGGCGCATCCTGGCCCTTTAACATTGCGGGTGGATCTGCTGGCTGCAGACCCGCTCACAATGTTAAAGGACTTTGCACAGCATTGCCGTGCACTACATGGCAGGCACCACGTGGTGCCTGCCACGTAGTGCATGGCAATAAGGGGTGGTACCATGTGTACCCCCCATGTGTACCCCCCACCCCCCCAACACCCTGGGGGCCCGCAATGGGCCCCCAACAGAAGGAACCGCATGCCTTCCCATGGTGGCAACGCTGACATGGAAATGCAAATCACCACCTGCATCACAATATGGATGGCAGTGTCTTGCAGACAGCGCCACCATATTGTGCCCGTTTTCCGCCCGGTCGATGAGTCGACCGGCGGAAAAGTGGCGGACAGTCTTCCCGTCTGCCGCGGACCCCCCAGCCATCCTAATAGGGCGGGGGGTCAATCAGGCATGGATGGCGGGAGGATCGCCCCCGTTGAGCCGCCAGTGGCTACCGCCGGCCCGGTGGGTGCAATCCGCCCGCCATCCTAATGGGCCCCTAAATACTGAAATGGAAGTGTGACTAAAGAAAAATGGTGTGCTAAATGCAAAAATAAAATAACCTAGAGCACACTCTAATCTCCCCATATTTGTCCTTGAGAAAATACAGAGACACCAAAGTCCTGCAGAAAAAAAACACATTAATCACGATAATTGGGAATTGTGTGTAAAGGGTGATACAACAATGTTCTGCAGTCGTATCCTCAAAATGGGAGATATGATTGATCAGCATATCCAGCCCATTTGACTAATGTTTATAGGTTTGTCCAGTAATGTGATATCCTGAGGTGTAAAATAAAGGAGAGAACTTCAGGTTTGTAAATAATTGTATTTGAGCCCAGCAAACTACTGTGGCCAGTTCATTTTCAGTTGTTGAGTTAAAAGTCAAATGAACAGATGTCAAGTCGCAAAATCATTGGCTGGACCGTTGTTTGTTAGAACAGCACTGTGTTCTTATTGGTTTAGCGTTGATGTCTTTTTCCCATTAGAATATAAATCACCAAATGCCACACAAGTCAAAAAAATGTTTTAGCTAACACCAAAGTGGAGGCATTGCATTAATATGGCCCATAAAAAACAGTAAATCATTAGGTTAGAGTAAGTACATGTTAGCTAGTTAATACCATTCAGAGATTTTTTCAAAAGATTCAGCCTTATGCTCAGTTTAGTGTGAAGAGAGTGAGACCCTTTTTTAGGTCGAGCCTGGGCAGCGCATGCGATGCTCTGTGAGGCAGGCAGTATTTGAGTATGGACTTGAAGCCCTGCCCACTCTCCGCCCATATTTGTCATTGGTTCGTGTCATTGTACTTCGCAAATGCTGGCTTATGATTCGATAATATGCTTGTTAGTCCCTCCTTAGTACCGCCTTGTCTTCATGTGTAACCTCCCATGAGGACTGCCCCTTTTACTTCTGTTGTTACACTGTAGGTCATATTTAGCCAGTAAGCACTATTTTCTTTAATGAGTTTTTCCAAATGCAAGCACAACATGCTTTCCTGCAACATTCAGTGTGCCATGAGTGCTTTCACTTTCTAAGCAGCCCGGGACAATGGCGGAAACTTCTCTGAAATGAAATAGGTCTTGAATTTATATGAGCGTGAGCTATTGGCATTGTAAATAGCAATCAATCAATCAAGAAATTTATAGAGCGCGCTACTCACCCGTGAGGGTCTCAAGGCGCTGGGGGGAGGGGGGGCGGTGCTGCTACTGCTCGAACAGCCAGGTCTTGAGGTGTCTCCTGAAGGTGATGTGGTCCTGGGTCAGACATAGGTGGGCGGGGAGGGAGTTCCATGTCTTGGCAGCCAGGTAGGAGAACGATCTTCCTCCAGTGGTGGTTCTGCGGATCCATGGGATGGCGGCGAGGGCGAGGGTTGCGGAGCGGAGCTGGCGGGTTGGAGTGTAGAACGTGAGGTGTCTGTTGAGGTATACGGGTCCGGCGTTGTGGAGTGCTTTGTGTGCGTGGGTGAGGAGCCTGAACGTGATTCTTTTGTTGACGGGGAGCCAGTGCAGGTCACTCAGGTGGGCGGTTATGTGGCTGTGTCGGGGGATGTCCAGGATGAGGCGTGCGGATGCGTTCTGTATGCGCTGGAGTCTGTTCTGAAGTTTTGCTGTGGTTCCTTTTTATAGGGCGTTTCCGTAGTCCAACCGGCTGGTGACGAGGGCCTGGGTGACCGTCCTTCTCGTTTCGGTGGGGATCCACCTGAAGATCTTTCGAAGCATGCGCAGGGAGTTGAAGCATGCGGACCGATGGCGTTAACTTGTTTGGACATGGTGAGCGAGGAATCCAAGATGAATCCTAGGTTGCGTGCGTGGTCCATGGGTGTCGGTGGGGAGCCCAGCGCAGTGGGCCACCAGGAGTCGTTCCAGGCAGATTGTGATGTTCCCAGGATGAGGACCTCCGTTTTGTATGAGTTTAGCTTTAGGCGGCTGTATTTCATCCATTCCGCGATGTCTTTCATTCCTTCCTGGAGGTTGATTCTGGCAGTGGCTGGGTCTTTGGTGAGGGAGAGGATCAGCTGGGTGTCGTCGGCATAGGTGATGATGTTGAGGTTGTGTTTGCGTACGATGGCGGCGAGGGGGCTCATGTAGACATTGAAGAGGGTCGGCTGAGTGAGGAGCCTTGGGGTACGCCGCAGATGATTTTGGTTGCCGCGGACCGTAAGTAAGGGAGGCGGACTCTCTGGGTTCTGTCGGAGAGAAATGAGGTGATCCATTCCAGGGCCTTTCCTTGGATCCCTGCGTTGTGGAGGCGGGATCTTAGAGTTCGGTGGCAGACGATATCGAAGGCGGCAGAGAGGTCTAGAAGGATGAGGGCGGCGGTGTCCCCGTTGTTGAGCATGGTCCTGATGTCGTCGGTGGCTGCAATGAGGGCGGTTTCGGTGCTGTGGTTGGCTCGGAAGCCTGACTGGGAAGGGTCGAGGGAGCCATTTGCCTCGAGGAAGGTGGTCAGCTGTTTGTTGACGGTCTTCTCGATGACCTTCGCTGGGAAGGGGAGAAGGGAAATGGGCCGGAAGTTCTTGAGATCCTTTGGGTCCGCTGTGGGTTTCTTCAGTAGGGCGTTGATCTCGGCATGCTTTCAGCTCTCTGGGAAGGTGGCGGACAAGAAGGAGTTGTTCATGATGTTCTGGAGGTGGGGTGCGATGACGGCGTCTGCTTTGTTGAATATGTGGTGAGGTCAGGGGTCTGATGGTGAGCCGGAGTGGATGGTGTTCATGACATGGGTGGTGTCCTCGATGCTGACGGGGGTCCAGGTGCTGAGGGTGTCGGTGGGGGGCGTTGGCTCGGTGGCTGGTAGTGGGGTCTGGGCGTCGAAGCTGTCGTGTATGTCGGCGATCTTGCGGTGGAAGTAGGTGGCGAGGGAGTCGCAGAGGTCTTGCGAGGGTGGGATGTCATTGGAGTTGGCGCTGGGGTTGGAGAGTTCTTTCACGATGCTGAAGAGCTCCTTTCTGTTGTGCGCGTTGTTGTCTAGGCGTTGAAAGCGGTCCTTTTGGTGGTGCGGATCAGTTGGTGGTATTTGCGGGTGGCATTCTTGAGAGCTGTGAGGTTCTCTGTTGTTTGGTCGTGGTGCCAGGTCTTCTCGAGGGTTCGGCATGATTTCTTTGTGTTCTTGAGGTAGTCAGTGAACCAGGTGGCTTTCTTGTTGCTGGGCTTGCTGGAGGGGTTTTTTAGTGGTGCGAGGGCGTCGGCGCAGTCACTGATCCACTGTGTGAGGTTCCGTGTGGCGGAGTTGGCGTCAGTTGTGTCGTTTGGTGGATTCTGGCTCAGTGATGTGGTCAGCTGGTCTGTGGTGACTTTGCTCCAGCATCTGCGGGGGATCTGTTGTGGGCAGTGGTGGGATGTGGTCTTCTGGAAGGTGAAGTGGATGCAGCTGTGGTCTGTCCATTGTAGGCCGGTGGTGTGGCTGAAGGAGACGTTGTTGCTGGCGGAGAAAATGAGGTCCAGCGTGTGACCGGCGAGATGGGTGGGGGTGGTCACCAGTTGTTTTAGTCCGAGGTTCGGCGAGGTTTTCAAGTAGGGAGGTGGTGTTCTTGTCGTTGTTGGTCTCCAGGTGGAAGTTCAGGTCGCCCAGGAGAATGTAGTTTGTGGAGATGAGGGCATGCGCACTGATGAAATCGGCGATGGCTTCGCTGAATTGTGTGCGTGGTCCCGGGGGTGGTCTTGGGGTCAGTGTGGATCTGGAAGTGTAGATGTTCGGCGGAGGGGAGGGCGTCCTCGGTGTTGGTCATGACGCTGATCGAGTTACTGTGGATGATGGCGATTCCTCCTCCGGTTTGGTTGATGCGGTCCTTCCGGGTGATCTTGTAGCCGTCCGGGATGGCTATGGCAATGTCGGGGGCTGAGGAGGCGTTCATCCAGGTTTCCGTGAGGAAGGTGATGCCTTTTACTTATGTGTTAATTATCAAAACAGATCGATAAAAGGCATTGTCATTTACAATGCCAGTAACTTAAACTCTTGCAAATGTGAGACCTATTGCAATGCAAATGCATGTCGTTTTATATCTAGAGAATCAAACAGTTCTCTAAAATGAGATGCAAGGTTTCGTCTTGCCGCTCAGCATGAAAAAAAGAGCAAGCATAGCTTCTAGTAAGAGTGCTACCGGAAGGAGGAGCAGGTGAAATATAAAGAATTGGATAATATGGGTAGTCCGAACCGCCCACAACTTCCTCTACAAACTAACACACCTACCAAAATTCTCAGGAGGTATCTTGATAACATCCTGCTACACCCCTCCCCAATGTGCCTTACCACAATGTCTCCCTTCATCCCAGAAACCACAGAAGACCTCACTAACTACTGCAACTAAAAACAGATCAACCTAATCAATTGATCTCTGTCTTCTCTCTGAAGTTAACCAAGTTAAAAAACTGCTGTCTGGATTTCTAAAGAGCTGATCCCCAGAAAATGATGTGTCAGGAAACCATAGACACATGGAGAAAATGTCAAACCCAAACTTCTGATTAGAGCTGAAGAAACAGAACAAAATGGATTGCCATGTGTTAATCAGGCTTTAGTAAGTGATGCAGAATAGAGACAGACAATCTACACTTCCTGGATGATGCTTTTCAAATTATTGAGCATGGTGAGGGCTTTCTTCTGGTCCTTCTTGGACTCTCAGTCACTTTCAGTACCGTAAATCGATAGACGTTACTGAGAATTGCTTCCACATAGGTGGGATTCTGGGTAGAGTTGGCAGACCTGTTATGGTTTTCCTCTTTTCTGTCCTATAGATGAAATCTTTCTAATCTTTCATTCTTCTTTACAATTTGTAGGGTGCCTGAGACTCAATTTTTTCACTTTTCCTCTATGGCCTTTACAAGGACCCTCTGGGAGTGGTGAAACATTGAGGCAGCACAGACATCCATAAACACATGGACACCAAAAACATAGCTGTAGCCAAGAGTGTTGAATCCATTAGACGTTGCAACTCTGACATCTGCCCCAACAAACAGCTGAACATGATGCGATCCTTCTTTCTCAAACTAAATCATTCCAAAATAGATTGTCTTCTTTTTTCCAAAGGCTCCTTCTACCAGCTCCTTTAAAAACTCTCTTTTGTCAAGGGGCATCTCCCCAACCCTAGTCTCATATGCAAAGTCATGGGGATTCAGTGACCAACACCATACTCTTCAACCACAAATCGCAAAATTTACCATGAACTCTTCATCTTCTTAAGGAGGTTAACTGTCAGTTCATGTGCAGGACTTTCAAGCACTTATTGTATCCCACCTTTTGGTAGTAATGCCATCTTGGGCGGATTACCTTCACATGCATTCTATTTCCCCGTAAACGAAAGCTTCCCCTTCAACCAGTTACTTGCCTAGTTATTAGAGATCAGAAAACAGATCACATTACCTACATTCTAAAAGACCTTAACTGAATTGCTTTAGAGGCCAGATCAAATTTAAGACCTGTTGCATACCATTTAAGGATAGCCACTAAGCATAGCCTTCTAACTAAAAGATAAAGTGAACATTGGAGTAGGCTCCTGTGAAACACGAAGCAAAACACAACTTTTACTGGAAATGCCATTGCCGAAAGTATTTTGACTCATGAAAAAAAACTTCCCATGCTTTGCTCCATGAACCTATTGTGTGGCTTTTGCCCAAATGTATTACCTTCCAGAAGTCCCTCACCACCCGCCTATTGAACACCCTTCTCATCTTGATAGACTCCCGCTTTGCTTTTGAATCTGCTCCCTCATCTTCCCTTTTTTCTTCTTAAATAATTTTACTCTATTGTCAATAGTATATCTACTGTTAGCTGTGAAGAACTCTACTGCCCATTTGGGCAGGTCCCTGCCATGCCTACTTCATTCATAAATAATTAACTGTATGTACAACTCCTCCCTTGATTAATGTGATTATACCGATAATCACAAAGAGAAACTCTAAAGTATTGTGCCCAGTGTTATGGAAAAGAAACAGCATTGTACTTAAACAAGCTATAACCTTCAACCATTGAGTTAACAAAGTACACATAAAGAACACATAGAACATTTGAAGACCATTTAGTGCATCAAAAGCTGTCAGGTTTATCATATGTTTGGGACCTGCCAACCTCGAAAAAAAGTCACTGTGTGCGAAAGATGGGCATCGGGTGGGGGGGGGGGGGGTAGGGTGTGGTACAAGTGGTTTCTAAGTGGCCAAGAAGGTCCAAAGGAAAACGCAAGAAGTAGCGTTGGGGTGGTATTAAAACCGAATGCCTATAAATAAGTGGGCATATAGGGAATTAATGTGTGTTATATAACTCCCCTGTGTCCCTGTTGAGTAACTACTTAACTGTTCCTTCTGGCATTAATGCTCTATATGCCCACTTAATTATAGGCATTCGGTTTGAATACCACCCCAACGCTACTTCCTGTGTATTCCTTAGGACCCTCTTGGCCACTTAGAAACCACTGTTTTTCCTAAAATATATAGTTACCCCTGGTTCTAGTATTGGGGTTCCCTTATTTTTCTTTTTACGGGTCTGGTGCAAGGGCAGGGCCCGTCTCTGCCTATACAGCATTGTAGGGGAAGGGCAAGAGAGAGAGGGGATTGGGGTTTGTAGTTGGCAGTATATCAGCAACCGGGCAGGACAGGCTTTTTATTCCATCGGGCATTTCCCTGGTGAGCTGGAGCCATTGGAGCCCGGTTTTGAAAGCCCATGTGCCTCTTACACTTTCTCCAGGTCCCTGACTTATTGCAGCTGAAAGGGCTTCAAGAGAGAGAGAAGGGGAAGGTACAGAGAAAGCAATTAGAGAGAAATTACAAAGGAAGAGAAGAGGATGGTAGGAAAGAGAGCTTGAGTGCAAGGAGATGAAGAGAGCGGGCCTGGCTTAAGCATGTATGTCAGGGTTGCTTTTGGTCACCCGGTCTGGCCCTGACTCCTTTCCGCTACCCAACTCACAACCAAGGAAGGGTTGCTTCAGATATCTTTACGGATCATGTCTGTTCAGAGCTAACATGAGCAGGTAACCCCTCCACTCTGTGCTTGTTCACTCTATATTTTATGTTTAATTCGCTGTTTAAATTCAGTTTGTAAACCCACCTCATATTGAGGTGCTGTTATGCTTGAAGTTTGTAATTAAAAAGGCAAACATCCATACAGTTTGTGAAGTTGCTGCTAAGTGCTGCATTTTTATTCATTTAATTTCCAAGTCTCCTGCTCGACCAATCTGCACATGCTCATTTTCTTATCTTTCCTCTCCCCTCCAGGGTGCATAAGCTTTAAGTCACTACTGACGTCATATCTTTGATCACTCCTTTAGATGTCAGGAAGCTTGCGTTGTAGAAGACTAAGGCTAAGTGTGGGGATTCTCTAAGGGATTGGTACACTCTGCCTAACATGGTTTATGTAAAAAGATATGTATAAATGCATTATTATCATTCAGGAGTTGCTGGTGTATGAGAGAGCTCCTGCACAATGCAAGGAATCTGAGCATGTATGGTCAGCAACTGATGTCGCTGTCTATCAGTGGCAGTGTATGGAACCTGCTCCCTATGGCATGCTCACCTCACTACCGACCCTGACAAGTGGGTACATACAGTAGAGCACAAGCCGGGCAGCCACCAACCTTCAGTCACAGCCTCCTACAGCCATCAACAACCAGAGGCCAGAATGGGCACATACGCACACACCATATACGCACACACATACATACTCACACTCTCACCCATCTGCGTGCATGTTACTTCACAAGCACGCACACATACCCCCACCATACACCAGCGCGTGCACACACATATTCAGAGAACGCACACACTAATGCACATACATTCATACATACATGCATGCACCAAACATTAAAAAATAAAGAAAAACTGACCAGGCTGCAGCGGTGATCTTGGGTGGTGGGAGGGAAGTCTCTGAGGTGCCTGGAGGGTTGGGACTGCTGCCAAGTGAAGGTGGCAGTCCCTTACTCATCCCAGAGTGGGATGGGGTCAGTGAGAGTTGCTGACCCCTCATGACTCTGTGACGAGGTGTCACTGATTGACACTCGACCCTGGGCACTTCAGGGCTTAAAACCGAAGCGCCCAGTTCCAAGTCTACCTGTGATGTGCCCGCTCGTCATAAGGGGGAGGACCTCGAGGGACCTTGGCTGGGCTGAGGAGGTCTCACCAACAGTGCTGTGAAAACCTTAGCCTGGCAAAGTTCAGTTCGGGCAGCCAGGCGCCTGTTCATTTAGCACATATATAGTGCCTGTCTGCCTGACCTCAACATAAAGAATGATTGACCTGTGCTCAGCCTGGTAGACTCTCTTCATGTTTGCAAAAAGGTGGCGAGCTCCTCTGTCCTAAAAGACAGGTGGCACCTTATTCCATTGCCATTGGTAGTAGGCAAGACAGGTCTCACTAAGGAGAACTGCAGAGCAGCTATGCATTGCTTCGCTACTGTGCATTATGCAATGTACAGAGTCACATTTAGAAGAGTAAGGCAGGCCTGTCAGGAGGTGGGAGGCAGAGGATTAATTATTCTCCCTGCCTTGCACTTTTTAAAGGCCCTGCACTCATGCTGCAACGTATTTATTTATAGAATTTAATAACAAAGCAACTGTCTTTATTAATGATGAGGCAGCTAATAGGCCATTTCCACTAAATGGCGCCAGATGAGTGTCTGCTGTGTATTCTCTTTTTTCCTACAGAACATATTTCAAACCTTCAGTTTGTTGGCCTGGGACCACAAGAACTTTTGTCATGTCGGCGCATTCTTCCGAACATTCTCTGTGTGATACATGCTGCAGCTTACAGTTATTGCACCACTAGTTACATGAGCTAGATGTGAATTTGTAATCTATTTGCGCAACTGCAAAAAAACAGTTTTTCAAAAAATATTAGTTCTGTAAAATAAAATGATAGCTGAGTAGTACAGAAGCACGTGTCGATGATATATATAACTGAAACTCAAAAGAAAGGATTGCCTCTAGGCAGACGACTTGTTTGTTGACAAGTGAATGGGCATTCATTAGCCAGTGGTTGGTCCTTTCAGTGGGCTAAGTATCTTCACTCCTCCTCAGTTTCTGACATCTTTTTAGGTCTCGCATAGCGTTGCAGTGCAACGCACTTCTCGCTTTGCGAGGCATGCAGTATACAGTATAGTGGGGGGAAGCTCCGCCCACTTTCCACTCATCTTTTTCATTGGCTTACATTGTATTTGCTGCATTCTCACTTGTTTTTGGCTTGTTAGCCCCTCTTCCTGACAGCCATGTTGTAATTTTTCTCCTTCCATGGCTATTGGTCCCTTTGCTATAAAAACACTTTTGTTCCCCTGCCTCCCCCTGTTCCCTCCCGCAGTCTGTGACTTCTCAGCCCACCACCCCCCACTGCCCCACTCCTGTTCGTAGTTCTTGGACGCCTGCACCTTTGTTTACAATGCAATAGGTCTCCCGTAATTATGAGTCCTGTTGCATTTGTAAATGCTTGTTTTCTCCTGGGATTGGCTGGGTGAGTTTGCACTATATTTTGCCTGACCTGTCCTATCCTGTCCAGAACACATGCGCATAGAACGACGGAATTCAGAGACAGCACAAGTAGCGAAAGGAAACAGGACAAAGTCAAGCATGGCGGGTTCCGACCTCGCAACCGCGAGTTTTTTTTAAGTCAGTTTGCCTGCACATTTATGTAATCCTGCCACCGCTTTTGTCAGCTTGACAAACAGTTGGATTAACGGCCCCACATTGCTACGGCATTTATCGAACAAAAGGACGACATGCATGTCTGTGAGGAATATATTTAAAGTTACATTTCTGGTGAAGCGGCTGGTTTAGCACAGAACGCAAGAAGAGAAAGTTGCAGCATGGCACGCTTAGCACATTGCTTCTCGGACTTTGTTTATCTGTGCGCTTGAGCATTACCACTGCCGCTTCGGTTGGTTTCATAAGTAGTTTTAATTAACGGCACCACACTGCCTTTTCCTCGGGCATTACGCGAGCATGCCACCTGACCGGTGAGATTAGCGGTTTGAATCATGGCTTTACATTGTTATTGTCTGCATGCCATTGGAGTTTTGATGTCCGCTCCTTGGCCCCGTGCAAGGGTGCACTCTCGGTCACACCGGGTGGTGATGTGAAGCTGATAGGCTGCAGATTTTTCGCGCTCCTAGTAACAGTCCGTGCCTTGTTCAATAGCACATACATGTGCTCAGGTTCTGTGTTTGAATCCCATGGCACGTCCCGAGATGTCCATCCACATATATAAGACCTGAACTCGAACCGGCTGTAGGCAATGCCAGTGACACAGACTGCGGCAGCGGAGCGAAAATACAATTTTTATATACTCCAGTCCCGGCATATTTTGGTGCAAATCCAGTCTAATTTCAGAAAAGTTTAATGGTCCTTAATTTAGGCCCCCAAATGGACATCTCCTGCTAATGAAGCGCCTGGATGCTCAGCTGATGTGAGCGCTATAAAACACAGGTTTTGCGCACATTATAACCGGATCACTTTACATACAATGTGCACATTGAAACACAAACTGTCCTAATTTCACCACTTGATGACAAAACGCGGGTGCGCCCCTTCTTTCACGTGAGATCAGATTACAGGCTGGGTCTAACTGCAGAGAAACGTCAGATCTATATTCACCCGGGTGAAAACGCTATTGGCCAGTTACAGTTAATTTCGCTTTGATCCTAGCGCTGCTGCAGGAGGTGTTGGGCATATACTGATCTGCTGTGGAGAAACTTCCAGTTGATTCCAGTGGTCTCTTGAAGCTGGCTGTTGGGGCCTAATATTAAGGTCATATTTCACCTCTGCCACTTTCTTCCACTGACATACTCTCCCTGCCCCTTTATGTCATTGACTCGTTTTCATCCCTTTTTTTTTTGAAGTTTTATATTGCCCAATCTGGACCCAACGTTATAGGAGCGCTTTAAACAAGCACCCTTTACATTACACAAGGACACATTGATTTTGTTCTGTTGTTTTCAGGCACAGGCCACAGGGACGTTAAGTGATTTACCCACAATCACAGGATGTTGAGTGAACGCCAAGACTAGAACCTGGTGTCCCAGTTCCAAAGTCAGCAGTAGCGCCACATCAACTCCCCTCTTTTTGTTAGTGTTTTTCTCGTTCTTTCTCTCTAATAAGTGCTAGTCCCAAAATATGAGTGTGACGGGGCCGCACACGGAAGCACCGCCTCAAATTAACCACTTCCATATCAGTATCCCATCAGCAGAAATTCCCTTGCAATCTCTCCAGCTGACACCTATACAGCGACGTATCTAACTGATCCATTTATCGATGTGATGAAATCCACATGCCACAGCTGGATCCCTGAGAACCCCTGTGTAACTGATCATCTGATTTTCCACCATCAGTGGTACCTTCTTTCTTCTAAGGGGACATCCAGTTCCTCATGCTGGCTTTCGCTGTGCAAGGGAATCTTGGGCCAATCACAGCCCGCAGTCCATTTCAGCTCGGACTAGGCTTGGGCAAAGCATGCAAGGAAATGGAGGCCTTTGCCCCCTGGGTAAATAGAAAAATGCGGCCATGTTTGGGGTTCATTGGGCCCCAAATGCTCTGGTGACACTGCGCCTGTTGCACTGTTGATAGCAACGCTCTGCATAGAAACACCACCAGGCACATAAAAAAAAACGCCACTACATTGCATAAACGCCACCAGCAGGCAGTGGAAGAGGTTCTCCCCGTGGGTATACATCCGGTCTGAGCACAGGATCACACCGCTCAGCTCCCTCCTGTCCTGCATGGTGTAACATTGGTCTTGCTCTACCTCGGACACTTCAGCACTCTCTACCGCGTCGGATTGCAGCCCCTCCCTCGTCGGCATTTGTTCTGGGAGCACAAGTTGATTAAACCGTTCTAGAATGGATGCTGAGGGTGGCTTCTAGTTGCTGCCAGGGCCGGACTGGCCGTAGCGGGCACCGGGCAATCACCCGGTGCGCCGCACGGGTGGGTGCCGGTTTTGGGCCCCTGGGGGCCGTTTTTGTTACAGGGCCGTTTTTGCAAAATCGGCCCTGTAACAAAATCGGCCCGGGCAAAGAGCTCGGCGGCACCCCCAACCCCCCCCCCACCCCCCCCACGAGGGAGGGGAGGGGGCGGCCGAGGACTTTGCCAGGGCCGGTTTTCGTACCCAGTCCGGCCCTGGTTGCTGCTTTATTATCACCAAGGTTGAAACATGTAAGCGAGCTGCGTCGAACCAACATAGCGATACTTGTTTTCTTTGCAGAGCTTCTGGTCCCCCTGATATCCGGAGGTGTTAGCCCCTGCATCCTAATTTAAACTCCGCACAAAGACATGGGCATTACCAGTGATCTGTCCAGCTTCACACAGTACCCGTTTAAAAACTTCTTTATAATGCCCTCCCCACTGCCCAGCCTCAGGCAAGTTTTAATTGGTTTATTATTCCTGTTATTTCCCCTTCTTTTTTATAGATGGGATAATCTTGATGGTGGGCAGTCAACAGCTAATCGACGTTTGTCTATTTTTATATACTGTCTTATTTGTGCAATTTTACCTGAGATTCGCCGCTGTCCTCAAACTTCGGGGAAGATTCATAGTAGGATATCAATACACCAACCGCCTACGTATTATTTCTGTAAGGAAACAACCCATAACTCCCACTGCCTTGGCTTCAAAAGGGGATTACATACACATCAGCAACTCGTAGCACTGTTAACGCCAAACCCCCTCAAGTACCCTCCCCCTTCCTTTGTCAAACAAAAGGTAACTTTTGCGCCCCTTCCCTGGAGTGAAGTGTCCCACCCGCTTTTTGCATACCAAAAGGCAGGCATGCGAAATGGCGGAATTAGGTTCTAAGGGACCCATCAATCACATACCTGTAACCTCTCCCGTTGGGGCCCTCCGTTGTGCTTCCACTCTTTAATGCACCCGTTCCTCCCCCAGTCCTGCCACTGGGAAGCACATCATCCCATTCTCCTTTGGTGTTAATAGCCATAAAGACATCTAGCCCTCCAATGCACACAAAATGACTAGCGGCATGGATTAGGAATTGTATGCCCTATATCTCCTATAGTACAAGAGGTGTGTAATTTTATCACAGGCGACTAGTCATATCACAACTAGATGAATTCTCGAATTATAGACACATTTGTGATAGTGTTGCAGGCGTGTATATATCACTCTGGTCCTCCTGCTTAACGGCTTGCTCCATTCACATTAGTGTAGGTTATTCGCCACAATTAAATACAAAGCTAAGATTCGGCAACTCCCGAAAACACCACAATTTACTAGGTAGTATTCAACATTATTTGGCAGACAAAACAACAAATAATTGTATACCTATAACACTTTCCAGCTCCCTAAAAAGCCACTGGTGTCAAAGCAGACATTTTCTATATCACCTCCACGGACATTCAGTTTTTAGCCTCTGGATCACTGCCATGTAAAATTTGAAATATGAATGAATGAATACATACTTGTATAGCGCATGGCTACCCGAGGGCATCCCAGCGCTTCCTGTGACATCTAATCACTCACTGCTACTTACGGGAAGAGAAAAGTCTTCAACTGCCTCCTGAATCCAAGATAATCCTGCTCGAGACGAATATGGTGTGGGAGCTGGTTCCAGAACATTGCCGCATTGTAAGGAAACCGGCGCCCCCCCATCCTTGCCCGTTTTGCCCGAGGAACAACAAGAAGTCGTTTGTTGCTAGATCTAAGAATTCTGTTGGGACAGTATAACTGCACCATGGGCTGAATTATAGGAGGACCAGTACCCCCAAGCGACTTGTGAATAATACGCATAGCCTTGAACCTAATTCTCTCCCGAATTGGAAGCCAATGCAGCTGCCTAATGGCCAACCTGGCCGAGCTGCGATACGGGATATTCATGAGAAGGCGAGCTGCACAATTCTGGACCATCTGAAGATTCTTTATGGTTCTTAAAGGCGCTCCCACATAAACTGCATTTGCATAGTCCAGCCGTGAAAGAACCAAGGCTTGGACCAGCAAACGCCTCGCCTCGAACGGGAGAAGGGGAAGAATCTTCCTCAGCATCTTGAGGAGGCCATAACAGCTGGCAGCCACTTTGCGTGCCTGGGCTGTGAAATTTAGGTTGAAGTCAAACCATACACCCAGACTTTTAATCTGAGTCTTGGGGGCCGGGGAGGGGCCAAGACAGCTGGGCCACATCGCATCCAAATTTGCAGGGGGCGCATGGCCTAAGATCATAATTTCCGTCTTGGTCCCAAATATGGGACTTGACAACATTATTTTTTGTTGTTGTTGTTGCAAAAACTATTTTGTTGCCGGAGTTTACTACCCCCACCATGTCCCTCCCCGCCGCACCGCCCCACCCCACTCCCTCGAGGAGCCGCTACTGCATAATGTGCTGCATGGATAAAAACTTATAAGGTCCCAAAGGCGAGACCGATTGCATTGCAAATGCTTGTTTTTATTAGGTATGTCCCCCCCGGAAATGCTAGCAGCATTGTCACACATGCACTAGAGCACATGTGCTGCCTGTCGTATTTTATGCCAGGCCCACCTTTCTTCAGCCCTGGCCCTCTAAAGCCTAATAGGTTTTAGGACCACATCCCCTGTAAGATGGTGCAGCCTCGCCATTGCTGCCAATGTATGTAACATCACAACTACAAACCATCACACTCCTACAAGTGTGACAGTGAGGACTATGCCAGGCCCCCAAAGCTAAAGGAATGCCCTGGGCGGCAAGTAATAGTCATTTTTAATGATTATTAAATTAATAATTGACTGTTGTTGTGGTCACCCCTAAATTAGCCAGACAGCTCTACCTTGTGCAGTTACTAGCACTGATGTTGACAATTAAGTGCCAATGCCGAGCACCGGAAACCATTGGCTCAAATTAAGCACTGACTGCCTCACTTATTGAATACAGCCCGGGCGTGATAGGCTTAAGCCCCGTGTTTCTCGAAGCTGTGTCAAACTGTGAAGATGCTCACCACCTCTTCCAGGCGCGGCACACCCATTGGACTCACAGGGCTTCAGCCCCCCCCCCTTCCCGTCGTGTGTGGCAGCCCGGGATGAGACACCTTCCCGGGCAAAAAAGCAGCCGCACCCGAGCACTTCACAGGTCTTTAAAGACCGTTTGCATGTTAATGAGGCCTTGCTGTTGTTTTACCCCTTCTAAGAGCCCCTGCAGCTCCACTCTGCCTATTGCTTAAAGTTCAGCCCCCCCCCCCCGAAACTTTTGCTCAGCCACCCCCCGAAATTTGGCTCTAGTTGCGCCTCTGACCTCTTCCCATCTCGTCACAGGGTAGGGTGTGATCAGCGAAGCTTACAGATCCCGCCTCTCCCTGTGACGAAATGTGAAAGGGGCGGGGTTCAACAGAAGCTCTGGATATGTGTATTGCGTCATCACAGTTAACCCCAGCAGTACGCGCCACTCTCTAGGAACTCACTGCATACCCCCCTTACAGTTATTGGACTTTTGCGCTTCAACACTAACTTCGTGCTTCTGTGAGGTTTTAAACATGAAGCTGATTTGGTGGTATGGCCTCACAAGGGTGACCATCTTTAAAGGTATGCTTTGGAACAGAGGTATTTATGTCATTGAAGATAATAATTATATAATGGCGTATGAATGTTTGGCCACCAAAGACACTGTTGCTCTACATTTAAGACGTTTTAAATGTGTCTCTCTCCGCACTCACAAAAGTTTGTCAATACACTCACAGCCTAATCATGGTATATTCTTGTTCAATCTTTCCAAGGGTTGCAGTGAGCATGTTTTTTTTGATTCGAGTATCATATTGTTTAAGTCAGGAGATTGTCTCAAAAGTTTCGGGCTCGCCTGGGGCCTTTCGGTCTTAAATAGCACAGAGCCTAAAATGTGAGAGAAAAAAAAAACGTCTGCCATGTGTCTCCGTGCAGCTGCTGGCCTCTCTTTAGTCAAAGCATATCACATGCGCTCTGCTTTATGACAATACTTTTAAGTGAGGGCAGGGCTTTAAGTGGGCCAGTTATACTCAGCAATACTTTAAAGCAGACACTGAAACGAGTCCCCAGGGGGCCCTTTATTAATGTTCTTAGTTGTAATGGCAAAAACACTGATCGAGTCATAAATAATGAACGCAAAAAACGTTTTAGGTAATCGATGTCAGCTATTTCGTTTCTATAATAGTTAAACTGTTTTACTTAATATCGCATTCCCTAAGAGTGTTATCTACTTCCAGGATGTTGTGTTTCTATATTTTGTTCTCACGTAGACTATTGTTTACACTTGTATAGTGCTTACTTTGAAGTGAGTCCCCTCCAGGTGTTTTGTTTCTGGCTACGATTGAAAGCTCTGGATTTGGTGAGTTTCTTGCAGTGCCTGCCACTGTGACAAAACGGTGTACAGAGTACACGGTCATCCAATCGTTGGCCTCTCTGCAGAGCGCACAGAGCAATGGTCACGTATTCCATTCGCAATTGGGATTTTGTGCAAATGTGTGTTAAGAAAATATCTAGTTGTCAAAAAATTGACCAGATGAAAGTTAAAGAACATACAGAGCTTACAAGTTTGTGATTGCATTGTGTGTTTGAGGTAGAGTGAAGGAGAAGGGAGGAAGTGCATTTCAAGGGAGAGTGAAAAGAAGGTGCTGCATAGTAAAGGGATAAGGTGTACAATATGCCGATGGAAGAGACATATAGAGAAAAAAAGCATACGTGTCTAGCACAAAATGAACAGAACCAGAGTGATTGAGCCGCTATGCAGGCCCTAACCCTTCGACAGGCCTCAGAAATGCAGGAAAATGGGGCGATCAAGGCATTTTCCTGTCTGCATCTCTATAGCTAACATGGTGCCTTTCAAAAGAGCCATCAATATTTTAGACATGCATCTAGTCATTTAATCACTTGGACTCGCTTCCCTTGCTCGCCTGCTCCGTGCAATTTTAAAGAGGAGTTTTTTGCCTCACCAATTACACATTTTACCAGCCGACACTGTCTATAGCCTTAGCAAAAACTGTAATTAGTGGAGGCCTCTGGTAATTAAGTCTTCAGTATTTACAGATGTAGAGTTTCATCAATATGGCGAGTGGTGTCCCTCTGTGGGATAACTATTCAGAGAAACAAGAAGTCCAAAGAAGTAAACCCCTAGACATATATGACTGATACGATGATAGGTCCAAAGATGAGTGTGTTTTACGGATATTGAAGACTATTGAGCATGTGTCTGGGCTTTCCAGGTACTGGTAGATACAGTCAGGCAAACCCCTAGTCTCCTTTGTATTATGCTTGAAAACCTGGATGTGGTCACCCGGGGGATGCTTTATGTAGTCTCCAGACAAGGATGACAATGCGTCTTATGCATGCTATGTCTTTGGGTTGCTCGGACATACGTGGGGCTTCTGCGGGATGGATGGAGAAGGAGGAACAAGCTCCTGTATTCAGGGTGGTAGGTAGTGCGGTTGGCAAAATGGCAGGAATGCTTCAAGGCAGAGTAACTAAAGAAAAAACCTGCTGACTAAATGAGTTGATGATACCTCAAGATGAGATTACACTGCGTTTCAATGCATGAGCAGTAGCAACCAAGTTACCACCACACAGAAGAGATGTGCAGAAGCAAAAAGACATTCCCGTCCTCATGCTGCAGGTAATGCGGGTGGCAAAATGAGAGGAAAGGAACCTGAGCATGCACCACACAGTGCTGATTGTGAGGCCCATGATTTCAAGTCATCAGCTTTTTTATTTTTTTTATTTTGTTTATTAGCATTTAACAGGACTTATCACGTCCAGAAACAGTATACAACTTACCACATCCTTCATCCCGTACCTTACAAATACATAGTGACATCTTCCAAATTCTTCACTTACAATTTACAATGTGATGTACAGTCAATCAGCTTGATTCCTTTGTAAATAGTCCACCAGATATTTCCAATAATCTCTAGGCTTGGCTCCAGTAGGCAGCTCCTCCTCATACGTTTTCAGAGCATCCTGGCAGTAGGCCATATCTTCAAGCCAATCTTTGATGGTTGAGGCTTTCTTAGTACCCCAGCATAACGAAACTCTACGCTTGGCTAATAGTAAGGCTATGACACAAACCTTACGCTTAGTAGCGCGCACATCCTGGATTAGCCCCAACAAACACATCAGCTTTACCAATAACTTAACATCTGGGTTCCTTCATAACACTGCTAAAAAATGCATTCAAGAAAAGCTGTCTTAGTAGCTAAGAATTGTTTTTTTTGAGGGGGGGAGTTCTAGATAGTGCAAACTCAACTAGAAGGTATCAGAGTGCTTTACATGAGCACCAGTTGTGCTACAGATGGACACATTAATTCCGTTAGACATGGGGAGATTAAATGATTTGCCCACCATCACATGGTGTGGAGCGTCCCTGCCGAGATTCAAACCTGGTTCCCCAGCTTCGAGGTCGACCGCTTTCACCCCTAGGCCACATCCTCTCCTAAAGATTGATGATGTAGGGCTAGGTACACCAGTCATGGTGAGCACAAGTGAATATAGAACATGTCTTCATCTCGAGAGCCGTGTAGGCAACTCAATTTCTTTTTGGTTACAGATATTCCTGGAATATGATTATACATTGCTATGAAAGGCAACATCTGGCAAGTTTAGCCTACCACTGCCTCTGGTTGTGTTGAACTCAAATAACATCCTAGGGTGAATGCCCTGCCAAATAAAATCGGATTCTGTCTTGTCCCCTTGCTTGAACAATTTAGACTAGAACAGCACAAGCAATAAGCTAAGGAGGTGTAACACTTCATGGAGTATAACAATCTTTATCTCTTCGGTCTTGCCCAAGCAATACAAACTTTCAATTTGTCAGTGATCCTACCACCTTGTAGACATTGGAAAAATATTGCAATATTGTTGACAAAAAGAATCTTTAGGTGATTATTGTGGTTGATACACCATTGTGTCTCACTGTGGTCAGCACCTCTAGAGAACAATATGTATTCAGAGGAAAGAGTTCTGGCTTAGTGACGTTAAAAACTAGCATGATACTGTGTCCGCCATTCCTTGTTGCAGTGTTTATCTTAAAAGGAGGTGAGAGAAAACCCTGGGCAAATATTGGTGCTGATGCTGTATCCGAGAAGGCTCTAGTCAACCTACTAAAACCTGGTCTCTTTTTAAAAACCGCCATTGTTTTGTACAGGAAATCCAACAAATGATATCGAAAGGCTTTTTCTGTTTCTATATCAATTACCATTGGGAGTTTCTTTTTGATTAGTCTCTTTAAAAAAATTGTGTGTCATACTAGCCCGTTGATGTTTGCTGACAACCTACCATTGTAAAATAAGACTGATAAGGCAGGAAGGTTAGCTATATTACTTAGAAGAACCTATGGACTAGGGAAATCAGCATATATTCTCCAATATATTATTAATTATTATTTTTTTTTTTAAGAAGTTTTATATAGCGGTGGCCTGACCCGAGGGTATCGGAGCACTTTACAACAGATACATTGCAGAGAGTCACAAAAAAAAAAGAAACAATTAGCAGTGCAGGTCGATGGTGGGGAGATCTGTTTCGAAGTCTTGGGGACAAGGAGTCGAAGCAGTGGGAGGTGTCTGCTTTCCTGCTCCAACTGCTCCTATCGGTTCGCTAGGGAGCGGTCGAGGAACAGGATTTTGAGTTGGCTTTTGACTTTTACAAAAGAGGGAATAGTTTTGATGTGGGGGGGAATAGAGTTCCAGATTTTAGGCGCGCTCCCTGCGAAGGATCGTCGCGCAGTTTTTTGTTTTTGAGTTTTCAGCGGGATGAGTAGAAGGGAGTTTGAGCTTCTGAGGTTCCTGGCCTGACCGGCTTTTTTGAGTTTGGCCGCCAAATATTCGGGTTTGCCGGTGTGCAGGGCTTTGTGTGAGAGGCAGGTTGATTCTGAAGCTAACCCGCATTTTGACTGGGAGCCACTTAAGTTCTCTGAGTGCAGGAGAAATATGATCGAATTTCTTGATTCCGGTGACCATTCTGGCTGCCGCATTTAGAGTTGTTTTGAGGGGAACCAGATGTGATTTTGCTATTCCTGAGAAGACAGCATTCCCATAGTCCAGTCTTGACAACACCAATGCTTGGGTGGCCTGTTTGAGATCACTGGGCGGAATGAAAGGTTTTATTTTGTTCAGTAGCTTTAGGTTAAGGAAAGCGCTCTTAGCTGAGTTCTTGATGTGTATGGTCATGTCCAGTTTTGGGTCTAGCGTGATGCCTACTGATTTGATAGTCGGCCAGGGTGAGGTTCCCGTTGAGCGCATCGACCTTAGCCATTCTGCAATTTGGGGGTTCTCCTCTTTGTTCGAGATGAGGAGTAATTCGGTTTGGTCGGGGTTTAATTTAAGGTGATTACATGACAGCCAGTGTTGAACATCTCTCAGTACGTCATTGAGTCTTTGAATGTCTCTGATGGAGGCAGTTTCCAGGTAGATCTGGGTATCGTCAGCATAAAGATGGAAGCAGATATTGTCTTTTTTTAGTACTTTGGTGAGCGGTTCCATGTAGATGTTGAAGAGTAGCGGGGAGAGCACTGAGCCTTGAGGGACTCCTTTGTTGACTGGGTGAAGGTCGGATGTAAAGTTTTTGATTTTGATTTTTGGAGTGCGATTGTGTAGGAAGGAAGAGAACCATTGGAGGACCACCTCGCCAAGTCCGGCTCTTTCTTGGAGAGCCCTAATGAGGAGTTTGTGGTCTATATTGGATATTTGTTCTGAATCCTACCTGATTTGGGGGCTCAGAACAATGATGGCGTCCTTCAATGTTCAGTCATTTCTGCTTTGTTTGGCGTGCTATCTTTCTGCACAATCTTATTGAAATTGGCAGGGATTATTTTTGTCAGGGTTTTACCATTTTCATTGTTACAATCACTCTTTGATTAAGGGTTCTGTATAATTCATTCCGTTAGGCATATTGTTCAATGGGCAGGGTGGGTAAATTACTGTTTTATTCATTGAGTGAACAGCGGATGTGGTATAAAGAGTTACGTACAGTCTTTGGAACTCTTTCTATAGATATTCAATTTTAATAGCTCTTCCTCCCTCCCAGAAGGTGTTCAAGGCTCCCACAGCCAACAGTGGAATACAAATCCCAGAATCAAGATATTGGGGATGTTGGCTATTTCTGGAATGCAATGAGAGGAAGGGCGGAGACAGAGAGGAATCTTGAGGAGCAGCCAGAAGAGGTGGATAGCACCCAAGTTCTCTGTGGTGACCACCTGACGGCCTGGACGTGCATGGGGATTGATCTGCCAAGACAAGCTGGAATGCAGATGATGTTTTATCAGGATCTTAAGCAGGGATGACCAGCACAATCTCTGCTATCGTCTACTATGCGTATCCGCCTATTAGACAGTAGGTGGGTTGTGGCATATTCCATCATCTGCTGCATCTCTTGCATATTTTAACAAAAAATAAATTATGTTTCTAGCTCAAACGGAACAAAAGTTACTATAAATGCTGCAACGTGTTGCTGGGCAGAGGAAGGCACTTTGCAAAGGTTGTCTGTTCCCCTTTCAGTTGCATATTGCTGTATTTGGATTTTAAACTAGTACTAATAAGGTGCAACCTGTGTACAGACAGTGTTCACATGTCCAAAAAAAAAATAGAATAATGAACTGAAACTATCACAAAATGTGCCATGTCATGCTGCATGATTTGGCCCTCTCTTGCCCCATAATTCCAGTGGCCCTCCCTATACGAGAACTATTGGCTTTGTCAATGCTTTTTATGGTTTAAATGTTTTTATTAATATATCACCTGCAACAAAGAAAGTACATGTGTAGATGCTCACCAAGCACAGCAATAATATACCTTAACGGAAATCGTATGGAAGTGCCATCCGAACTGTGCGTGGGGGAGAATCCCTCCGAACAACCTTACAACAAAACACCCTGCCCCCCCCATCCCACCCCCTCCCCGTGCTCCACGTCCCTCCACCGTCCATCCCTAGCCCTCTGTGCTCCTACCGGCCACCCTCCACCCGATCCCCAGTGATGCGGAGCAACCGGAGATACCTGGGGCATGTGATCTCCGTAAACTCATTGGCCAGAAGCGATAAGAAGGGCTGCCACAGGTCGCTATATCGATCCCCCTCCCCCGCCAGAGTCATTGCCAATTTCTCCATGCCCAAAACATACCACAAACGGTGCAGCCAGCCAGTGAAGGTGGGGGTCTGGGGGGTGCGCCAATGTGCAATAATGTTTTGTGTCGCCGACCCCAGGGCAATGGCCATCTGTCTGCCCCTACGAGATCGTAGGGGATATGTCAGGGGGTTGGGAAGCCCCAACAGGACATAGGCCGGGAAGCGTGGTATTTCTCTCTTGAAGTGCTTATCCACTTCGTAAAGTACTTTGGTCCAGTAAGCTTGGATGTGTGCGCAGTCCCAGAGAATATGGCGCAATGTCCCCACCTGACCACACCCCCGTCAACAGGTGTTCTCGCGAGAGTGGTCCATAGCGTGCAGGCGCTCTGGGGTATAGTACCAGTATGCAGCAACCTTCGTAAGAGTCTCTGTAAGCCCCATATGATACGCAGAGTGTCTGGCCCTATAATAAATACCCTCCCAGTCTTTATGGCTCAGGGTTCTGCCCAATTCCCGCTCCCACAGCTCCCTGCCGGGATTGTGTATGTGCATGTGTTTGAGCTGCAGCTGTTTGTAAAGATCGGAGATGAGATTTTTATCCGATGTGCGCGTGATAAGCCAATGTTCATATACGGAGAGACGTCTATTGGCCCCCGCACAGACTTGCGGTTGGAGCGCCCAGTGCCTCACCTGCAGATACCGTAGCCTCTCTGTCTCTGGCAGCCCGAAATCCTCCCTCAGCTGGGAGAACGAGTTCACCCCCTCCGCTCCGTAAATGTGGTACAGAAACCGGCAGCCCACCGTCCGCCAGCCCGCGAAGGCGGCGTCGTCCAACCCCGGAGTAAAGTCAGGGTTGCCAATCAATGGCATGAGCGGGGATGGGAAAGTCGTGAGATCATGAGTGAGGCTGGTGGCGTCCCACACCTCAAGAGGAACCCGCGTGATATAGGAGGCGTACAAATTGGGAGGCCTATGGGACTTGCGCAGGAAGGGAATCCCCTGCAGGGGCCTCACCGCCACCGCCTGATCCTGAAACAGCCAGTGCTTCTCGGATTCCCACCTGCTCCACTCCACCAGACAGCGCAACTGGGCTGCCTGAAAATAAAGCTTGAGATCGGGAACCCCAAGGCCCCCAGACTCCGGGGCCAGGGACACCAGCGCCCGGCACATTCGTGGCCTCCGGCCGTTCCAGATAAACCTGGCCAAATCAGCCTGCATTTTCGGGATCCACCCGCCAGGCGGTCTGAGGGGTATGGTGCGAAAAATATAAAGAATTTGCAGAAGAACAGTCATCTTGACCGCTGCAACCCTACCCAGCCAGGAGAGGGGGTAGTGCCGCCACCCATCGAGTTCCCGTCGGATTCTGCCGCGAAGCGCCGAGTAATTAGCATGAACCACCTAAGGAAGGGTGGGCGCTAACTGAATCCCAAGATACGGGATAGTGTCCGTCCCCCAACGAATGGGGAGCAGGGACTGCAGCAACCCCCGAGTGGGAGTGGACAACGACAGGTCCAGGGCCAAGGACTTCTCTGCATTCACCTCAAACCCGGCCGCTCGCGCGAAGGCTTCCAGGACAGACCAATAGACCGGGAGTGAAGACACCGGCTCTGCCAATGAGATCAATACATCGTCCGCGTAGAGGCTAATTGTATGGACATAGTCCCCGAACTTTATACCCGGGACCCCCGGATCCTGCCGCAGCCGCTGTGCTAGAGGCTCCATGTAAAGGGCAAAGAGGAGGGGGGACAGCGGACACCCCTGCCGCGTGCCCCGCTCAATATGGAAGCGAGACGAGGTGTGGCCATTCACCCGGACCGTGGCGGCGGGGAACCGATAGCAATTGAGGATGAGCGTGCGAAAACGATCGCCCAACCCCGCCCTCTCCAACACCCGCTCTAGGAACGGCCAGTGGACACGGTCAAACGCCTTCTCGGCGTCTATGGCCAACATCAAGCATTCCCCCGGAACCCGTGTAGCCTTCTCAATAAGATGCAATATCCGCTTAGTATTATCCGACGTCTGACGCCCAGGGATAAAGCCCGCCTGGTCCGGGTCGATGAGGCAGGGCATATGGGGACCCAACCGAGCTGCCAATATGCCCGTGTACAATTTAAGGTCGATATTGAGGAGAGATATTGGGCGGTACGCACCACAGCGGGAGCTATCCTTCCCAGATTTGGGGATGACCACTACGGAGGCCTCCAGGAGGTCACTCGGGGTCGCTCCCGGGACATCAAAGGAGTTGAACAAGCTGGTGAGAATCGGGGCAAGCACGGAGCAGAATTTTTTATAGAAGACAGCGGAAAAGCCGTCAGGGCCGGGAGCTTTCTCTAGCTTGAGGCGGGATATGGCGGTTATGACCTCCTCCACGTGAATGGCTCTGTCGAGGTGCACGGCTTGTGCTGCTGGTAGTACCGGCAAGGTGACCGAGTCCAAAAACGCCGCCCCCTCAGAGTGTTCTAGAGAGGCTCCCCGATACAGTGCGGCGTAAAACTCCCGGAAGGTGTCCGAGATGGCCCCATCGTCTGTGACGGACGTGCCATCGTCTCGCTTGATCACCTTTACCCCCTGGCGCTGGCGCGCCTCTCTCAGTTTATGTGCTAGGAGGTGACCACATCTGTCCCCCCCTGCGTAGTAGGCATGGCGCAGTCGCAGAGCTGCATATTCCGCCCGGTCCTGATCGAGCGCCGCTAACTGCAGCTGAGCGATTTTAAGTTGCCGCCACACTCGCGGAGCTCCCGTCCGCTGGTGCACCCGTTCCAGTTCACGAACCTGCTGTATGAGTTCCTCCCTTTTGCCCTCCCGTTCCCTATTGTCTGCTGCCGAGATTGAGATGAACTCCCCCCGCAGAACCGCTTTGAGAGCTGCCCACTGTTTAGCGAGCGTGGTATCCCGGTTGGCATTGTGTGTAAGATAGTCGCGGATGGAGTGCTGGATGCGTGTAACCACTGCCTCGCGGTGCAGAAGGGTGTCCCTGAGGCGCCACACTCTGGCCGGACGTGACATGGGCGGAAGGGTGAGGGTCATCAACACCGGGGCATGGTCCGACAGGGAAGCCACCCCCATGTCGACCGATGTCGTGAGCGCCCGGACTGGGCTCATCACTAAAAAATAATCCAGTCGAGCATAAGTCTTGTGTGCATTGGAATAGAAGGAATAGTCCCTGTCCCCAGGGTGCAGGCAGCGCCAGAGATTGCATAAACCCAGGTCCTGCAGTCGCCCCCGCCCCTCCGCCGAAAGCGCCACCACCTGGTGAGTGCGCTGTGCGGATCTGTCCAGAGCATTATCAAAGACTAGGTTGAGGTCGCCGCCCACGATGATGTTACGGTCATGTGTAGCTGTAGCTTCGGTGACCGCGGAATGTAAGAATTTCTCTGGGCCTTCATTCGGGGCATACAGTGAGCTAACTGTGAACGTCGTTCCCCCTATTGCCATGCGATACGTCAGTAGCCTCCCCCTGATCTCAGCCACCTTATGCAAGACCTCACCCCGAAACCCCTGAGCCACCAGGATCGCCACCCCTGCTGTCTTCTTGGGCCCCGAGGAAAATAACTGGGTGGGGAACTTCCGGGACCTTAGTCTGTGACAGTCTTGCGGTAGGAGATGCGTCTCCTGCAAAAGACAGAGATCTGCGTGGGAGTGCTCCAAGTAAGACAGGACCGCCCTGCGCTTCACTGGGTTGTTGAGACCCCGCACGTTGAGGGTCAAGATCCTAAGTGTGGTGGGAGGCATGACAGGCGGCGAGCCAGGAGTCCTGCTTAAAAGAGAGGTCTATCAGCACAGCTCCAGGCTGCGTGGTGCACAAACGGACCTGAAGGGCAACGCCAAGGAAGCCCCTACAAATCTCAAAAAGGAAGTGGACGTGAAGCACGATAAACCCTCCCCACCCTCCCCCCCAAAATCCCCAACTGAGGAACCTGCAACCATCATGGTCAAGAACATGTAGTCCATCACTCGGCGGTGATCGGCGAAAAGTCATCGGGTAATCCACCAGTAGTGAAGGGAAGCCCTCCTCCCACCAAGGATCTGAGCTGCATAGACGGCACCCCTCAGTACAACACAGCGCTCAAGTGTCAGTCCGGGGCCGAACCAGAAAGTTCCGCAGAGACGGCTTCCAGCGCCGATTGCTGGCCCCTCGTGATCTCCGCTGTTGGTGGCTTCGTGAGATGACGTTTACACCCCTGCTGCTTCCAACGAGGCCCTGCGTCCATTGTACCAGTCTTGTGTTCCTCGTCCCCCTCCGGGAGCTCCACTCCTAACAACTTGCCAGCCTCTGCCAGAGAGTGCAGCTGGTAGAGTTTGTCATCCTTACGGAACACCAAGCGAAAGGGGTGGCCCCAGCTATAAGGTATTTTGAGATGCTGCAAATGGGAAGTGATTGGCCGGAAGAGGCGCCTCTTCTGCAGTGTGAGAGCAGACAAGTCCTGATACAGCACCGGCTTATGATCCCGGAACTGAAGGGGGTGCATCTGACGGGCTTTTTGTAGGATAAGCTCCTTGGTGCGGTAGTCCTGCACACATACTAGGATGTCTGATGGGGGGGCCGCCGCCGCCCTGGGACGGCCCACTCTATGCGCGTGATCAATGCACAGAGCCGTGTCCAAGGGGCGCTCCAGGATGTGATTAAAGAGTTCCCTAGCATAGAGAAAGAGATCTTGTGAGGTAGCAGCCATTGGGACCCCCCTGATCCAGACGTTGTGGCGGCGGGAGCGATTTTCCAGGTCCTTCATATGGGTCTGGAGGTCCACCTGCTGATCATGGAGTCTGATAATCTCCTGTTGGAGAGTCGCTACCTCTTCGTCTCTCCCGTCGCTCTTACCCTCCAAGTCCGTGACTCGTTCCCCTATGCCATCCACATCGCGGCGGATCTCTTTAAGTTCTGACGTGAATTTGCGTTTCAGCGTGTGGATGTCGTCCCGCAGCGCGGAGAACATGGACTCCAAGAACGCCTTGGTGATGGGCTCCGCTCCCTCGGTCTCCGGCGGGCTCCGGCTCATGGCATCCACCTCCATACCGGAAACCGTGCGTCCCGTCACCTGCTTAACGAACAGGTCCTTGATTGTCTTATCCAGCCGCTTCCTGTGATTGGACATTGCACTTCCCCCAGGCCCGTCGAGCCCCGCTTCCAGGCCCGGCGCCACGGCCACCAGCCCGTGTCCGAAGGGTAGGGTCCTATGAGGCAGGCCGTGGAAGGCGCGAGGCCCCGCACCTGACGACATCCTAGCTGGTCCCCCCAGCCGGCCACATACACGGAGATATCCGGCACCCCCGGCGATGCTCCGTCACGCCGCCCAACGTGGGTGGGCCGCTCCCCCTGTGGCAGGCCGGTCGACCAGGTCACGCCACTCCACCAGCCCGGCAGGCTCACATCCACGCCCCACTGACGGCGAATCCGCCAGCCGCGGCCACCAACTCCGTCGTCCGGGCCACCAAATACTCGTCCTCACCGCAGCTGTGCCCAGCTGCGCTCGCCGTGGCCTGTCCCGGCTGTCTGCGTGCTGCACAGGCTGGCCTCCAAAACTGGTTGGCGCCGAAGTCTTCCCACAGTCCCCCGGACTCACTGTGCCAGAAGGGGAACACACCCCCCGATCTTCCTAACTCGGGACCCGGCTGCAGGGACAGCCGGGCGCCGCTGACTCCAACCCTGGCCTCCACGTGCTCGCGGACCCGCTCCCACCGCTCACCGCCGGTCGCTCAGCTCCAGGCTATGGCGCGCACTCTCATCCTCCGCCCCTCCAGCAGGCTGCTCCAGGGGTTGCCGTCGGCGCTATAGACGGCCTCCGGCCGGTGCTACAGGGATCCGAAGCGGGAGCTCTCGAGCAGAACGTCTGCTCACTCCGCCATCTTGGCTCCGCCCCCTGTCAATGCTTTTTAGACACGTTGCAATGCAGCGCAGGCTGCTGCCGAACATGACTTAAAGTAAAGAAACAAAAGAGCAATAATGTGGGCAGCTATTGACTGTGTCATAACACTTTTATTTCTTTGAGCCATGTTGTAAAGCATTCCATGCTTCTGTGCAATATGTGAGAATGTGGGAGGTGTGGGGGAGGAGTGAGAGAGGAGCAACACAATGGACAGCGGAAGGAGGGGGAAACTACATGTGTGATGTGCACGGGGTGAGGGAGAGAGCAGCAACACAACAGACAGCGAGAGTGGGGGAGTAAGGTTGAGAAGTAGGAGGGAAGATGGGACAGAGGGGGATGGACTGAAGACACATGCACTCTTGTAGAGTGCATGGAAAAAAGTAAAACAAAGGTACCTGCAGGAGCATGTGGCCAGTTGAATGACACTGGCCGCAGACAGGAAGCTGTACTTAGTCCATGCCTCATGGCAGGGACAAGCAATGGAAGTGCCTGGAGGACACAAGAGGCAAGCAGAAGGCACTGACCAATATGAAGCAAGGAAATGAGAGTGACGCCGAAGCCAACCAATGGTAGGTAATAGGCGGGATCAAAACCTGTAGTAAGTTTTTTTTTGTTTACAAACGATTTAGCCGACTAGGCCTGGGCGGAAAACTATGCTACGCTTGCGGAGTGGACGTAGTTTGCGCAACTGCGCGAATCACACGTAGCACAGTGCAAAAACGCGTAGCGGGCATTTTTTGCTCACTCGCGGTCCCTAATGTCAAGTTGTCGACCGCAAGCGAGCAAAATCAACATCCCGGCGAGACTTTTTCCTCATTCGCGATCAGCAACATCAAGTTGCCGATCGCGAGCATGGAAAATAAACTTCCAGGCGAGATTCTCAACGCGGAGAGGTTGGTGCAGTTCAGAACACAAAATCTCCTCTTGCTTCCACGGACGGAATGATTCCACAGTCACACGCACATACATACATCACACGCTGGTGGGGCCCATAACACCAACATTCATTCACCTCAATCTATCCGTGCCTACAGGGGAGAGTGGGGTCTTCAAATTCCCTTCTGAACTACAGCTTTATTTCCCTTGGATGGAGGAGACCACATCTATTTAATTAACCTGACAATTCCTCCATCCGGAGGCCAATTGGATCATTCAGTTGGCTAGGGAGGAGATGAGAAACACTTCAATACTTATGCTAAACAAATATACATTTCAAGAAATAACCACCCGACACAGTTCTTCAAATAATCAATTTCTTTATCTAATTTAAATTTTCATGTTAAAATCCTAACAAGTGCAATAATCTTGAGTCATAATTACCTATTCTGGCTAATTGTCGTTTTCTAAGTCAGAATCGGGTCCTCAGAGAATCATCAAAGAGTCTAACGTCCCGTCCTCTGCTGCCAGCGTCGTGAATAGCATCGATCAGGGTGCGTCTCAGGATTGTAGGGTGGTAACCGGCAGGCTAATTTCCCTCTCTGGACTACTAATATTTATACTAAAATTTTGCATATAAAGGAAACATTTTATAATTTCTAGTCATTTCATTGGCTGAATTCAGCCCCGTCCCAAGAATTTAAGCAACATATTAAATGTTCATATTCGGATGATGTATTCAACCAGGCGTATGGGAAAATCGTTCCCAGGTTAGGAATGTATCAGTCTATTGTGGAAAAGGTGGCTTTGGTTCCAAACTAGTAACATTTTCATCTGTGTTCAGGGACATTGGCTTCTCGCCCAGAGTAGTCTTCATGGACCTGGTACAGGGGTTCAAGGAGAGGTTGCTGCGTAGTCATTGCAGACGCCTTCCTCTGCTGTCAATTGCATGAAGTCATGTACTTTAGTGTGGATTCAGTTGGCGGCCATCTTTTAGCAGGCCGAAATAGTCAACTTAAGGTAAAGAAACACAAAACGTAATTAATACATGGAAATGAATAAAACAATGTTATTCCCTTACTAATACCCTTATGTGTATGTATTTATCTAGCCATATGCGACAATTAAAGCCGTTAAATGCAGGTTTATTTAGGCGCAAATCACATAAACATTGCTTAAACTAAACATATAAATTTAATATGCGTACAAACTTAGTTCACTTATTAATTTAGCCATGCAAATGCGTTCCCACGTATGTTTCTCTTGATTAATAAGGTTGATTAGTTTATCACAGCACACAGTTTAATTATTAAATTTATTTTTAGTCGTTTTAATATAAACATATATAAATGGATTGGGTATACCAAATATTTTATTTTACCCGCTCCAGCAAGGTCAGGTTTCTCATTGCGAGTGGTCGCGTATGCTCGTGACCGCTCGCGATGAGAAACTACCAGTCCGCGTTGAGAAAGCTGCCGCTGGAGTACAAATCTACTCGAGCGGCAGAAAACGACCGCTTGCACTGTGCATGATGCCGTTCGCAATGATTACACACTGCGGACAAGCATCTGGCACTGTGCAATCATTGCGAACAGCATTTCCCTACCGCACTATGCAGTTCGCGGAGCTACGCACACGGTGCGTAGTGCAAAGTGCACTTTGCGTAGCTATGCATAGCACGACTATGCGAACTACGCCTGGGGTTACAGAGCATGCTCTGTCTCAAGCGAAAACCTAAAAATGTGAGCCGGTGCCCATCACCTGCAGAAATGTAGCACTACTTCCTCCACAGACAGCAAAAATGATGCACTGATTGCAGTGTGACTCCCGTGCTCTATGATATGCTCATAAAGTCATGCTGAATCCGTGGATTAACAGCATCAACAGTGCATAATACCCTCTTATGACTGAGACATTTGTACAGGGGAGCTTTACATTGAATACAATTCAGAAATAATGGCTTCCATGTTTCAGAAGAGAAGCAAAACCCTTACAATGCAAGTAGAACTGTGGTAGTCACAATATTTTACTTATATTGCATTAGCATAGATGTTTAATATTCAGATCAAGATGTCATGGCTGACTTGTGATGAATACTTTCCTTGTGTTGCGTTGTTCATATTATACAACGGAACTGTTGCTCCCGCCTTGGCCTAGCTTGTGAGACTGTGATGCACCAAAAAATACCTTTTTTTCTCACATAGGTATTTTCTAATCCTGTTTGTAATACTCCTCCTGCCTGCCGGTCACATTTAATTGAGCCGTAACATGCAGTGCACTGGCTCAAAGCTCAGCCGCATCCTGGGCCCGAGGCTCGCATCAATAGGCGCTTTGTCCGCCAGTCTGGGTTTGGTGTGAAAGTTCCGATTGTGCGCGTCGCCCCACGCGGTCACACGGCGCCCTCTTCCATTGGCTCGCTGAGGATTGTCAGCTGTGTGGAAGGCCGCAGAAAAGACATCACATTAGGAATTCTTTAGGCATCAGCTCATCCGTAAAGGATTAAGCTAGCGGAAGAAATAGAGTCTTTACCAAAGGGCATATATTTAGGATGTGGTCGCGGCTTTCTACAAATTGGTGCATGAGAGTCCTGGGTTTTTCCATGGAGCGCGTAATCCAAAAAGGCTTTCTTGAGTTAAGAGAGAGCGCGTGAGCATGTCCACGGTTCCTGGAATATTGTAATATTAATGATTCCCTTGACATCTCAAAAATATCCCAATTAATTTATAATAGCAGGAATTCCACTTTCGGACACACGTTTGTTATTTCGCTTTTCATGCTTCATCTGAAAGCGCCCTCTAAACCCATCCAGTGGGTGGGAATATTTAGTTGGCACGTGTACCAACGTGGGGAGGTGTGGCAGTGAGCGCGGTGCCCTTTCCACACATCTGACCACAATAAATGACGACCATGATGTCAGCACGCTGACGTAAATGGGTTGGCGTGATGCAGACGTCATAACCATGATCCCGCGCCAGGTCAGGCCTATGTGGGAGAGCCACTTTCCTGCTTCTTCAGGCCAGTGGCCTAACCTAAAATGATGGGGACCCCTGCAGAATGTGGCGAGGGCTGCCTGAGTCTCCCATTACTCACAGCTAGGCATTGTATTGTATTTGCATTTATATAGCGCTTACTGCCCCTGACAAGGTATCAAAGCGCCTTTTCGGCGAGTAGCATGCAGCTCCGGGACCCATAAAAGATTAGTGTTGAATTAGTTTAGTGAAATATGAAAGTAATTAAAGTGGTGGATAGGTTAGTCAGCTATTTGGATTCAGAAGGATAGCGGAAGGATAGAAGAGGAAAAAAGGTTTGTATTTATATAGCGTTTTTTACCCCTGATGGGGTGTTGAAGCGCCTTTGTTTTTTTTGTTTTTTTGGGGCAGTAGCACGCTACTCCAGAAACCCATAAAGGATTAGTGGTGAATTAGTATTGTGAAATATTAAAGTAATTTGAGTGTTGAGCTTTGGGCTGAATGGGGGACCCCTGGAGGGTTCTGGGCCTCCTGCGTCCTATGGGCTGCAGGGGCCTTGCTAACCCACTGCTTTAGGCGGCATTGATGCATTGTGATGTGGGTCTCTAAAATCCGGTCTCGCCGCTCTCTGATTCTAACACGTAGAGGACCCTAGTAAGTCATGGGGATACAGAAACTGCAAAGCTAAGCATAGTAGGGTGGGAATTTGTTGCAGCTCAGCTCTCCACACAACTCAACTTCAGGCACAGGTTCAGTCACTCACTTCTGACTTCACGCTAAGGAGGCGCATTGAGCGGAAGACTCATCCTCCAGGCTCATTGGCAACTCACCTTTCAATAGTGGGTCCCACCTGGAGTTTAATGCAGATCAAAAGCTTCAGTTATTTTGTACTTTTTGCGAAACACCCCCAATTCCAAATTCAAACAACATCTTTTCTTATATCAATTCCCTATGAAACCCCTCATTAAATAAACACCGCTTTAAAGCTTGTTCTTGCAAAGTGCCTCAGCTTGCTTTGTGTTTAGGGCCTTGTTAGACCTGGCATAATTGGCGTGGGTCTCCCTTCCTCTCTACTCTCCCTATCTTTTCCATTGGCTGGATTTAGATGTTCTGGGCGCCATGCCACTGCTACTCAGTGGCAGAGCGCAAATGCTCCCTGTATATAAATAACTGTATGAATAAGGATAACTATAATACCTACATCACTGTAGCCTGTTTCAATAGTGAGTTACCTTCCATTTCACTGTCGCTACTGCAAAACGATCCATTCTCATAGGCTAGGATGGGCCGGTTAAAGATTGCTTTCTATCATCCTATCGGGCCCTAGGAACCTGATAGGACCCTCAAGTTTGATCCGTAAATATGCTCAGGACATTGAGTGGTACCTTTTAGTAAGGACCGTTTATATATTGCATGTGTTGAAATACCTTTTCTGAAAACATGGTAGTTTCTTGCCTAAGCTTTACTGTAGGCTGTTGCGCGTATGTGTATTGGCCGTCTCGTTTTGGAGCAGCAGGGCCAGCTGGGTCAGACAAGAGAAATCGGTTTTCAGAGCATGGGGAGGGGTGACTCTTTGATCCGAGCAGGGCCATGCCTGGCAAGGTGAATGATGGCTCCACCTCCCACTGGGTGTCTGATAGCAGACCCCCTCATTCTGAAAGGGCAGGATGCCACCTCGTAAACCAAGTGCTTCCCGACCCCACCGAACTGGTTCTGACCAGAGTCAGTGATTTGCAACCTTAGAGAACAAAGACTTTTTAGGTATAAAATGCTGCGCTGGAACTTTGGCCAGGTGTGTTCCTTCTGGATGTCAAGACGAAACTCTGTGAGTGAACAGAGGAAAGGACTTTGCAACTTTCATCAAGCTTGCCGAAGAAACTACCCGAGGGCCTAAATCAAGAGCGCCTCCTGCAGAAGTCTCAGGGACATTAGACTTCACCCCTCCGCCGTTGGAATTCCTGTGCGAGGAGTTCTGCTTGTAGGTGAGGCCTCCGTCGAGTATTCCGGAGCCTCTAGTTCTACTGTGAGGACCGCGGACTGGGCGCTCTGAACTTTTGCTAAACCTGTGCGGGCCGCTGCAGCTAAGAGAGAGCTGCCACCGCTGAGAGCCCGCCTAAATCTGTATCTTCAAACCTTTCGCTGGATCCGTGTGGGCCGCTGCAGCTAAGAGAGAGCTGCCGCCACTGAGAGCCCGCCTAAATCTGTATCTTCAAACCTTTCACTGGATCCGTGTGGTCCGCTGCCACTAAGAGAGAGCTGCCGCCGCTGAGAGCCCGCCTGAATCTGCACCTTCGGGCCTTCCGCTGAATCTGCATGGACCGCTGCAGTCGAGAGCGCGCTTTGGCCGCTGAGCGTCCACCGTAGTGCCCGCCTTGTCAAGACCCTAAATTGTCCCGTGGGCCGCCGCATCTAAGAGAGAGCTGCTGCCGCTGAGTGCCCACACCCTTTGCTACGGTACACCATTGTGATCTGTCCCATGGGCAGCCGCAGCCAAGAGAGAGCTGCTGCCGCTGAGTGCCCTCACCGTTTGCTACTGTGCACCATCGTGATTCGTCCCATGGGCCGACGCAGCCAAGAGAGAGCTGCTGCCGCTGAGTGCCCGTACCCTTTGCTGCTGTGCACCATCGTGATTCGTCCCGTGGGCCGCCACAGCCAAGAGAGAGCTGCTGCCGCTGAGTGCCCGCACCCTTTTGCTACTGTGCATCATCGTGATTTGTCCAGTGGGCCAACGCAGCCAAGAGAGAGCTGTAGCCGCTGAGTGCCCACCCCTGGTGCTATTTTTCATCCTCGTAATTTGCCCCGCGGGCCACCGCAGCTAAGAGCGAGCTGTGGCCGCTGAGCGCCCGCACCATTGACAACTTTGCCGCCTTGGGATTTGTTCCGTGGGCCGTTGCAGCTAAGAGAGAGCAGCTGCCGCTGTGAACCCACCACGGAGCTGCACGACGAGAGTCACTGCACCACCAGCCCGGGCCACTGCAGCCGCGCGCTGCTGCCACTATCTCAGAGTGCCCGAACCCCTGTGGGTGCACGCTGTGGACCTCAGCCTCCAAGACCTGTGGTCGCTGGGAGTCCGCCTTTCACCGTCTCCGCTTCTTCCAGAAGCTGGTGCTGTAGTCCCTTTCAACGACAGGTACCTGGTGCGCAACGGGTAGCGTAGGCCCCGGCCCTGAACTCAGCCCGTGTCCCGCTTTGGGTGAATACGTTGTTGTCTCTTTTAGTCCCTACGGGTTGACGTGAATTGTAGTTGTTGAAACGTTTTGAGAGTCTTTGAGTTAAACTGTTGGATAAAGATATTATTTTTCTATATCTACCTGAGTTGTGTCCTTTTGTGGTGTTGTTGCTGCCTTATTGTACGTGGCCATAAACGCTTGACACACTGCCTCTGAGATAGGCCTAACTGTTCGTGCTACGTTACCACAGGAAAAAGGGTCCCTAATTGGACATTGGCGCCAGCCATGGCCAACTAGAGACCCCCATTTCTAACATTGGCGGTAAGCGGTGAGGATCAGGACTTGCCTTCATGATCCTCGTACAATAACTGGTAAACACCACTGGTGAGTGTAGACCAAGCGCAGCCACAAATTGTTTATCATTGTTTGGTTGGTTGCCTTAGTAGTGACTTGTTGATAGCAGCCATGAGTACTGCTTGTAGAGGAAGGCCAACATCCAATGCTTCGGAGGATCTCACCTTTGAGGAGGAAAGATTAGATACCTATACTGCCAGAAAGCTGAAGTCATTTTGTAAGCAATTTGCAGTCCCTGTGATAGGCCTCTCTAGGAAAGAGGAGTACCAGAAGGCGCTAAAGGCCAGGTAGGAAGTGAGAGATTCCACCGGGGATGAGGAAGAGAATGCTGGAGGCCAGCCGGATGGTGCAGTAGAGGGGTTGGGGAGAGAACACCCTCCAATCCAGGTAATCGTGTATCCCAAAGGAGCCTGACCCCAGAAGAGCTGGAGGACAGGGAGAGAGATAGGAGGCATAGTTTGGAGATGGCTAAATTGGATGGTCAGAAGGACCTTGAGAATAAGAAGTTAGACATTGAGAAGAATCGATTGTCAATTGAACTTGAGAAAATGAAAATGGAGCATGAGAGAATGTTGAGGGGTATGGAGATCAGGGCGAGGAGTGTCCCGGTCTCCCCCTCTGGTGGCATCATACCTTTAGTAACTCCTGAGAGTAGAGTTTATATGCCTAAAGATGTCATTAAGGATTTTCACGAGAGTGAGGATATTGGGCAATGGTTTGCCGCATATGAGATAGCAATGGTGTACCACCGGATCCCTGAGAAGGATTGGGGAGCGGGGTTGTGGGGACGCTTTGTGAGTGATGGTAGGGATACCTGTACCTGTCTGAGGAGAGCAGGATGGTGTATGCCCATATGAAGGAAGCTTTGATGACCCGTTATGGTTTGACCCCAGAAATGTACAGGCAGAGGCTTAGGACCTGTAAGAAGTTAGAGGGTACCACATGCGTTGAATATGTATCTTATTTCTGCAGAGCAATGGATCGCTTGGTGAAAGGTAGCAAAGTGGAAACTTTTCAGCAGTTATACGATTTGTTTGCGTGGGAGCATTTTTCTAGTAACTGTTTTCCAGAGCTACGCCAGCACTTGATTGATAGCAAGCTGACTAACCCTAGGAAGCTTGCTGAGGAGGCGGACCGCTGGGTGAGCACCCTGGTCTGCAAAGGTTTTATGGGAGACTTCGCCAGAGGTGGGCAGTGTCCCCAGCAGAGAAGAGGGGGGGACAAGGCTAAGCCGAGGGAGTTCCAGAAAGGGCCCCAAAGTAATTCCCCAGGGAACCAATCAGTGGTGTCCCAGCCTCCCCCTGATAAGAAGAAGCCGGCATCCCCAACAGGTAGGCCTGTTCAGAGGGGACCGCCTACTTGTTTCAAGTGTGGTCAAGTGTGCCACCGGTATTATGATCCCCAGAGTCCCCAGAGGGCCCCCCATGCACCCCCTCATGCACCACCCCGTGCACCATCCCACCAGATTGCCAGTGTAGCCCTGGGGGGGGGGGGAGATGGAGGTCCAAGGTGGGTGGGATCCCGTAGAGTTGACCCTTGTCTCGCTAGGAGACTTTGAGAAGGTCCCTAACCCCACACTGCCCAATAACACTAAGAAGTACCGACAGTGGGTGACCATCAATGGCCATAGGGTGGAGGCTCTCAGGGACACAGGAGCTAGTGTGACTGCTGTCAGCGCCAGGTTGGTGTCCAAAGAGCAGATTGTCCCCCATGCGTTCTGTCCCGTAGTATCAGCAGACAACTCAGAGAGCCAGTGTCAGGTGGCTCAGGTTCCCTCTGAGTGGGGGGGGGTCTCAGGAACTCTTCAAGTGGCTGTGAGTCCTGCCATGTCTGTAGACTGTCTGTTGGGCAATGATCTAGAGAACTCCCCTTGGGCTACAGTAGAGAGGAAGTCTCATTTGGAAATGTTGGGCCTACCTGAGTGGGCGTGTGCAACCACTCGGTCCATGGCAGCTCAGAAGGGTGTTTAAGAGGGCCCTGTGCCTGAAAGTATGGCCCAGGCCCCTGCCTTAAAGAGAAGGGGTAGGGGGCATGGGAAACCGGCCCCCGCGGTTTCCACGGTCCCGGAGGGAGCAGACCCTGAGGGGGATGCCCTGGAACCTACAGGGAAACAAGTGGCTGAACTGGGAGACCTACCAGAGCTGACCCATTGGAAGCAGGAAGAGGGGGCTCCAGGGAGGAATTTTGCGAGCAACAAAGAACCTGCCCTGCTCTTAAGGGGGTGCGGTGACAGGCCGCCGCCCAAGCAGCAGGTGATCAGACAGGGTCACATTGGATCTATTGGGAGAATGACATCATTTACAGCGAGCCTAAGGTTGCTGAGCCTCGATCAGCCCATGTGCTGGTGGTACCCCAGCGCTTCAGGACCTTCCTTCTGGGGTTGGCTCATGATATACCATTGGCCGGATATCTGGGGTGGACCAAGACCTTTGAGAGGCTGGTCACCCACTTCTATTGGCCCCAGATGCGCAGGAGCTCAGATGCACACTGCAGGATGTGTGAGTCTTGCCAGGCAAGTGGGAAGAGTGGGGGGAAGATTAAGGCCCCCCCTACAGCCCTTCCCTGTTGTGAGTACCCCAACAGAGGTAGGCATTGATATTGTGGGGCCTCTGGATCCCAAGACAGCCATGGGCAACAGGTTCAGCCTGGTCTTGGTGGACCATGCCACCCGGTACCCCGAGGCCATCCCGCCCAGGACAGTGATGGCCCCCGTGGTGGGACGGGCACTGATGGGGATTTTCTCCCGCGTGGGATTCCCCAGGGAGGTGGTGTCCGATAGGGGACCTAATTTAATCTCCAAGTATATGAAGTCTCTATGGGAGGAGTGTGGGGTAACGTGTAAGTTCACCACTCCTTACCACCCCCAGGGTAATGGGGTAGTTGAGAGATTCAACCGAACCCTTTAGGGCATTATTATGGGCCTAGGGGAGCCCATGAGGCGTAAGTGGGATGTCCTCTTGCCATGCCTGTTGTTTGCCTACCGTGAGGTGCCACAGAAGTCCTTAGGGTTCAGTCCCTTTGAGCTACTCTATGGTCACCCGGTAAGAGGGCCTCTGAGTCTGGTCAAGGAAGGCTGGGAGCAATCTCCCAGGAAACCTCCCCAGGATGTGTTTAATTACATGCTGGCCTTCAGAAACCAGACTTGGCGTTTCAGGAAACTTGCTGATGCAAACCTGGAAGCCAGCTAGGAAGAGATGAAACACTGGCACGATCAGAATGCCACTCTGATCGAGTTTCAGCCTGGACAAAAGGTTTGGGTCATGGCCCCAGTGGAGCCCTGTGCGCTCCAGGATAGGTGGACCGGCCCCTTTGAGGTGGTGGTTTGCAAAAGTCCTGTTACCTACGTGGTGGACTTGCAGTCTCCCAGGAACCCCTTGCGGGTCCTACATGTTAACCGCATGAAGCCCCACTTTGAGAGGTCTGAAGTGGGCATGCTTCTGGTCACAGATGCTGGGATGGAGGAAGAGAGCAAGCCCCTTCCTGACCTCCTGTGTGCCGGGGAGCGAGATGGGTCAGTGGAAGGTGTGGTCCTCTCCTCCAACCTGACTCCGGAGCAACAGGGTGATTGTCGCCAACTGTTGGGGCAATTCAGTGATCTGTTCTCCCTGGTGCCTAGTGTCACTGATTGGTGTGTCCATGATGTGTACACCGGGGACAGTTCCCCCATTAAGCATAAAGCTTACCGAGTGACTGACCGGGTAAGGGCCTACATTAAGGACGAGGTTACCAAAATGTTTGCCTTTGGGGTGATTGAGTCCTCTAGCAGCCCGTGGTCCAGCCCAGTGGTTCTGGTCCCGAAAGCTGCCGCACCTGGTGCCACCCCAGAACTTTGGTTCTGTGTGGATTACCGGGGCCTCAATTCAGTCACGAAGACTGACGCGCACCCAATCCCCAGAGCTGATGAGCTCGTAGATCGGTTGGGGGCTGCCAAATACCTCAGCACATTTGATTTGACGTCTGGGTACTGGCAGATCGCCCTGACCGAGGGAGCAAAGGGGAGGTCGGCATTCTCCACACCTGATGGGCATTACCAGTTCCGGGTGATGCCCTTTGGAATGAAGAATGCCCCTGCCACCTTTCAGAGGTTGGTCAACAGGGTGTTGGTTGGGCTGGACGATTTCAGTGCCACCTACCTGGATGACATTGTGGTGTTTAGCTCCTCTTGGGAGGACCACCTGCACCACCTCTGGGAGGTATTGATGGCACTGCGGAAGGCATGCCTCACAGTCAAAGCCACTAAGTGCCAGAATGGGCAGGGTTCTGTAGTATATTTGGGGCAGCAGGTGGGGGGCGGCCAGGTGCCACCCCTGCAGCCCAAAATTGAAACTATCCTGTCATGGGAACCCCCCAAAACTCGGACGCAGGTGAGGTCCTTCTTAGGACTCACGGGGTACTACCGGAGGTTTGTCAAGGGATATGGCAACATTGTTGCACCCTTGACTGAGCTGACTTCTAAGAAGCAGCCCAAGAAGGTTAACTGGACTGGCACCTGTCAGAAAGCTTTTGACGCCCTGAAGACTGCCATGTGCACCTCACCCGTGCTTCAGGTGTCCGACTTTTCAAAGGAATTTGTTGTCCAGACGGACGCCTCAGAGCATGGTATAGGGGCTGTTCAGTCACAGATCAATGAGGAGGGACTGGACCAACCGGTAGCCTTCCTAAGCAGGAGGTTACTTCCCCGGAAACAGAGGTGGAGTGTCATTGAGCGTTAGGCATTTTCTGTGGTCTGAGGGCTGAAGAAGTTGAGACCATACCTGTTTGGGACTCACTTCCAGGTTCAGACAGACCACAGGCCCCATAGATGGTTGATGCAGATGAGGGGTGAGAATCCTAAGTTGTTAAGGTGGTCCATTTCCCTACAGGGTATGGATTTGACGGTGGAACACTGCCCTGGTACAGAGCATGCCAATCCGCTGAATCTGCGTGGACCGCTGCAGTCGAGAGAGGGCTGTGGCCACTGAGTATCCACTGTGGTGCCCACCTGGTCGAGACCCTGAATTTTCCTGTGGGCCACTGCAGCTAAGAGAGAGCTGCTGCCGCTGAGTGCCCACACTCTTTGCTGCGGTGCACCATCGTGATCTGTCCCGTGGGCCGCCGCAGCCAAGAGAGAGCTGCTGCCGCTGAGTGCCCGCACCCTTTGCTACTGTGCACCATCGTGATTCGTCCCGTGGGTCGCCGCAGTCAAGAGAGAGCTGCTGCCGCTGAGTGCCCGCACCCTTTGCTACTGTGCACCATCGTGATTTGTCCCGTGGGCCGCCGCAGCTAAGAGAGAGCTGCTGCCGCTGAGTGCCCACACCCTTTGCTATGGTGCACCATCGTGATTTGTCCCGTGGGCCGCCGCAGCCAAGAGAGAGCTGCTGCCGCTGAGTGCCCGCACCCTTTGCTACTGTGCATCATCGTGATTTGTCCAGTGGGCCGCCGCAGCAAAGAGAGAGCTGTAGCCGCTGTGAGGCCACCACGGAGCTGCACGACGAGTGTCATCGCCACCACCAACCCGGGCCGCCGCAGCCGCGCGCTGCTGACACTGAGCGCCCGCCTGTCCCTGAGTGCCCGAACCAATGTGGGTGCGCGCTGCGGACCTCAGCCTCCAAGACCTGTGGTTGCTGGGAGTCCACCTGTCACCATAAACGCTTCACACACTGCCTCTGATATAGGCCTAACTGCTCGTGCTACATTACCACAGGGTTGAGCAGGGGTTATCAAAGGGGGTAGCCCACTTGCCCTGACTTAGGAAGAAGGGTCCCTATTTGGACATTGGCGCCAGCCATGGCCAACTAGAGACCCCCATTTCTAACAGGCCTCAGATGAAAATTGGAAATCGGTGCTTAATTATTCTTTTCTTTCAATAATCAGTGACGTACAAGTGATTAATTTTACAAGTGAAATCCGTAACGAGTGCCTGGTGGCGAAGTATATTAATGCCCTTACTTTCATTGCAATAATCCTCAGTCGGAAGACTGACATTTAAAAACACACAGAGTCCTGAAATAGGAAGATAATTCGAGATTTATGAAGAATGGGGCAGTGCAAAGCAAAATGCCGCTGCTTTAATATAGGGCCAACTCAACACCACAGGTAGCACAAATTAACTTTTAAAGTATGACACCAGAGATGTCTTAAAATGGAGGGAAGGTGACTGACAAACAAACAACTGATGTGGTGAGTATTGGGGGCAGGTAGATTTGGAGATTGTTTGGGGAGGTAGTATGTGGTGGGGAAGCAGTGAGTGTAAATGGTGACCCTTGACACCCGGGCATAGTGTGCCTTTGGGTCAATGTTTTATTTAGCGGTTTTTGGACTGCGAAGGGTACAACAGTTACAGTGTCGCTGCATGTTGACCCTTTTTTAATCTCATCAATTTTTTTGCACGCACACATTCTTCTTTTTACCCTCATTGGATCCACTCCCCACACACCCTCATGCACCATCCGGCAGTCCTATAAAAGATATCCGATAAAGTGACCCTCGGGGGGCCCGTAGGGAATTGCAGCGCCGGCCCTACGAGGAGCAACTGCCCGATGATGAAGCATGACACCCCTCGGGTTTGTGAGGGCATTAGAGGACAAAAAGTGTTCTCCCCTTACCTGTGGGTACTCTTTACCTAGGGTTTCTTTCTCTGTTCACATTTCTTTTTAAATGCACGGGTGACTTTTTGCACCCTTAAGTATGGGTTACTTTATGCACCCTGCTTTAGGAACTGTGTCCTTTTGTTGGTTTAAATAAATGGGGAGGGTGCCTTAAAGGTTCATAATTTTGTTGAATATGTGAGCCCTGCAAATAATAATGTCATTTTTACAGAAGGAAATTTAGAGGCAAATTGTCATTTTCACCCAGGTCAGTAAAAGGCTGAAGAGCAAATTAATGTACTACAGAGTTGAGTGTTTCGATAGATGGAGTTTGGATAGTATGATCCCTTTAAAAGGTGTCAGGCTAAAAAATGCTCCCTAATAGGGTTCTGATTAAATAGATGTGGCTGAGTGAAATGGCTGACCTGGAAATGTTAACTGCTTGATGACTAGCCCTCTGAAGCCAGTGAGGTTAGATAACTGACAATGTGTGTGACATCTGCAGATATGGGATTGGTATCTGCATCCATTCACCACTGAGATGAGGAAGACTACGCCTGTAAATTCTTGTGTCTCCTAAGTACAGGCATTTTCGATTAATGTAATAGCGTCTGAAGCAGGGGCGGCTAGCAACTGTGAAAATCAGTGAGGCACAGCGCGCTGTAAGCTCACCGATATGTTGACTTTTTCCACTCCCCTCTCCCGACGATGGCAAGCAGGAAGGAAGGAGGTTTACTTCCTGCTTAGGAATCCAATCCTGAAGCTGATTGGTTGGAGCAGGCTAACCCAACGCTCATTTTGATGCTCGGGGCCTGTGCCTGCAATCCCTTGGCATTTTACAGCCCTGGGGTTGCAGGCATTGAAGTGCGCATGTCAGATTGGACGGTTGAAGACAGCCAGTCAATCTGACATGCGCACTGGGCAGTCATCCTGCAATAGGCAGGAATCTGTCTGCCCTGACTCACCATCATGCTTGCACTAGCTCGGCCGACAGTACATGGAATGATAAAATGATAATGACCATTTTATTATTCTGTGTCTACCTGCTACGCTCGCAGTAAGTGGGGCGATGATCCTCCACCTTTACGGAGGAGCCGCCGCTGGTCTGATAAAAATCCTGGGGCATCCTATGGTGACCTGAAATCTTCCAAGGTCTGAGAGTAAAGGATCCTGAAAGAATCTTGTCATGGATGTCACACAAAGGATCGTAAAACAAGAAAGGGAGGATGAGTTGTGCAGTCTGCTGTGTGGAATCTGAAAAATTAAGTGCATTTTATTGCAGCTGAACCAGCAAAAGACGTTCAAGGATTAAAGCCTAAAGCTCAGACTAAAAAATATAATTGCAGATATTTTCTACAGCACTAAATTGTGTTTAACAAAGCAGGTCTCCTTTTCTACAGATTAAACTAGATTCTTGGACCTCCACACTGTGCGCTGCTTTCTTCCTGGGATGGTCTCTAGGTATCTCAAGAGCTCACGCCTCTCCTCCCCAGGCCGTCTAGAGCCCTCTTCTTCCTAGCCATCAGTCTATACAACAACTGTAATGCGACAGGTCAAGACAGCCATGCTAGTTTAACAGCTTTTGGTGCCATAGTTGTGTCTCTCAAGGTTCCATTCACTGTACTCACCACCATTGATCCTCCTCGAGCCTTCTCATTGATACATGTTTTCCAATCCCCAAACCTTTTGAGACCTGGAATCACCTCCTCGCTTCTTTTCTATGAGGTGCCCTCTACTATGTTAGATCTGTGCACAGAAAAGCTCTTCAAAATGTTACCTTGAAGGGGAGAAACATAGGAATTTCTTATTTAAATTGTTTGAATTTGATTAGAGTGAAAATTGTTTAGCTATACAGGGAAAATTATTTCAAAAAGTCGAAAAAAAATCTTTGCTCAGGCATTAGTAACCAGGGAATGTTTGTAAACATTCCAAGTTTTGAAAATCGAGAACTTCACAAAACTTCAACCTTAACAACACTGTGTTGTAATCATATCCCTGTTTCATAAAGTTATGTGCACGAATCAAATCTAATATTGAGCCTCCATATGTGGTTGCCACTGGTCAGCATATTGCACAATAACTTTTAATTTTTTACTTGGGAAAATATATGGTTTGTTGTGGCTTATTTTAAATCCAATATTTCATGTCACATCCTTTATCTATTGTCTAGTTATTTGTTTTGTGCACCTACTTCATGACTGTGATCTATAAGACGTAAGATTCAACATAGTCTTGACTGGTGCTGCAGTCAAGTCTCTGCAAACTGAAGAACACACAAAGATTAGGACAAATATAAACTAAGGCAACAAACCAGCTTTGTAGTTAATCAATGCTACTGGCTACAAAGAGTCTCTTTCAGATCCAGTCCTACCTTGAGACTCTCACGGGTGAGTAGCGCGCTATATAAACCAACTGATTGATTGACAGCGGTGGGAGACAAAACTAAAGTCTGGCAGTATAAAGTACTCCATACCAGATGCCTAACTTTACAGCACTAGAGTAGTGCTGTGCTGCTGACATGCACACGACACAAGATGCAGAATACATAGAACCACCATAGGCATGCTCAGGTAATGTGATGCACAACCACTTCCAGAAGGTGGCAATTTCCTGTAGACTATCACACATATGTATATATGTCTCTTTGTACTGCACAAACCTATCCAAAAGGTACTGGAGAACTTACAGGACCATAGGCAAAGATAAGCCAACAACTGGTGGAGAGTTAGTGGCATCTGAGAACGGACCTGGATGTTTACATCCAGAGCTCTTCCCCATACGTGCCTGTGTAGTTCAGAGTAACCATGACAGCCATCCCTCATCCTAGGGATCCTATGATCAGTCACACATCTGCCTTCGGGGTCACACAATAGCAATCTGTTGAGATCTCTTTTCCTGTGCATCACTGTCACAATGAAACCAGGAACAGTGATTGCCCAATGGGAAAGCTTTGAGATAGTACTTGATGTTCTGCCCAGCCCTCAATCATCAAGGTTGAAATCGAGTCATTGTTGGCCCAGACTTAGATTGTCCTCCAGAATTCACTAAGACTGAAACATGCTGTTGTTGGTGTGTAGTATGTGTGCCACGATTCATAAGGCTGACAATGAGAGCCATCACTCACTAAAAGAGCCTCTCTTGTGCCACACTTGATTTCTTACCATATGAGGATATACCTGAAATCTTTGTCGTTTCCTGACAGTGCCCTTTGGCTCACTTCTTTAACAATTCTAAGGATACTTTTTATTTCTTTAGCCTATGCATGTTTTCTCATATTCCACATCTTTTCTTCGCCGAGTGGGTGTGCAATCTTTCCTTTACATAGTGACTATTTTTAGGCGACGTTTTGCATTCTGATTCACATTCACTGTTACACAATATTGAATTTCTAAAAAAAGAAGAAAAAAAAGGTTTTTCTTAGGAGCCTTTTGTCAGCACTACCAAATGTCAAGGTTGCCAAATACCAAAGCTGCCTAGATTTCATTCCACATCATACCTCTTATGCCACCACTCTACATGTTCTGCCTCTTTATCACACATAGTGGATATTTTTAATCCAATCTGTCTTTCTTTGTCATTGTGTTCCTGTCTTTCTAATACTCCTTTTCTTTTCTGCCTTTCTCTTTCTTGCTCTGGGTCAAAGTCTGAGGATGAAAAGTCCTGTTCCCCAAATATGAGTGATGTGCTCACCACCTGTAACCAATGGCACAACTCAAGCACTGCTGTCACATCAAAAATGTTGGTCAAACATTGAGTTTAGTCTCTCTCCTCCTTTATAGTTGTTATCCTTGTGTGTGGCATCATGGGCATCCGCAGAACTTTTTAAAGTAGGTGCATAATTTCAATGTCATCTATCCTCTGTGCGGCGCTGACATCACGTCTCAAGGTGGCGTCATCTCAATACATATCTGCCAAGTTTTGAGATTGATTATGTGTGACATTTCACATTTGCCATGATTTTATGTGTGACGCTTCAATTACTTTGAATGGCATTTAATCATATGTGGAGTTGTGTCATGGAATATAAAAAGAGTATCTGTAACAATAATGCCTTTATCTAAATCATAATGATCTAGAAGGGCTTTGAAATCTTCAGGAACATTAGACACACGTAGGGGCAGATCTATGATGGAGTTGCGCCACTTTTACGCCGCCGTTGCGTCACTTTTGTGACGCAGCGGCGGCGTAAACCCTGCGCCACGTTGCGCCCTATTTACATCGTGACTCATCTATGGAGATGCGTCACGGTGTAAAGCCCTGCGCCACATGAAACCTGCGTCAGGTTTCATGTGGGCGTTTCCACGCAGGGGCTTGTCCTTGCGCCACGATGCACCGCATTGTAAATGCGGCGCATCTGCGGTGGCGCAAGGGTAAACTTGCGTGACGCAGCTTCCCTGGCGCATCCATGCTGATTTGCAGGGATGCGCCAGGGAACATAAATATGCCCCATGGTGCTTACATTGGCATGTCAACTTTGGGATGCAATGACCTGGATCCTATAGGCCACTGACAGGCAATCACAGCTGCAGGAGGGAGTCTGTCACCAGTACTACAGCCACTCATGTGCTCTTCAATCCTGCATCTGAGTCTGCTAAAAGTCAGACAGAGGTGGGGACTGCATTGACAGTTTGGAGCAGCAATGCTAAACAGCTGGGTTACTGGACCTACAGGCAGAGAAAAAACAGACAGCATAAAATGGAGATTCCACTTGTGATATTTCCTCCACCATGAAAGTAATTCCATCAGTGAATTATTTTCTAGATTGACCACTTTTCTCATGAGGCAGAATTGTCTCCATTTCCATCTATTCCTAAAACAAGCCCTGAACTAGTCAATCGCAAGGCCAAGCACCAGCGGCCCGGACCTTTCTTTTGTTGCATTGAAGACTAGAACATTCTTAGCACATTCCTCTCTCTTTCGGACTCCCTTCCACATACTTCTCATCCATTAATTCACATTCTCTTCCTGTCTCAATTGCTAGTCCTTTTCGCTTTCTCTTTATGTATGTATTTTCTCTTGCCTTCATCTTCTCACGCTCGTCTTTTACCCTTTACCCACTTATCTTCATCCCCTCTCGCATTAATATCTCAACTTCTCTATCTCGGCCTTCCAAACTTCTCAAGCTTTCCTGTGTTCTCTTTTAAAAAAAAAAACTTTTTATTATTATTATTTGGTACATGACTCATAACTGTATCCTTAGCAATCAACATCTTACATATTACATATTTTTGTATAGTACGCCATTACAATAATTGTACACTTTCATTACATGTGTATAGTTATCAATTTCATCATTTGTCACTTTTAACTCGTTAAATGTCTTCCACTGAGAAGTCCACCGTGGGTATCGTGCGCAAACCACCCCTGAAAGTGTTCCATTTTCCCCATAATCGTTCTTTCCTGTGTTCTCTTGTTCATTTTGCTTCTCACTACTTCTTTAGTCCCTATACCCTTTCATAACACCCTTTCCTCCGTCTTCACTATGCACTATTCATCCCCACATGTATTTTGTGCTGTTGTTTCACACACGGTGAAAAGCTCTCTGTTATACACTGTTCAGATGGCAAGTGTCCCCTTACAGTGTGTGACATTATCAGCTAGTTCCAGCTTTTTAGCCAATATCACATTGCACTCTGAGTTTTTTTTAATTAGTTGTTTAAGTTTAAATGCCCGGTGTGCAAAGTGATTCTGGGAAAAAGATTCATGATTTAAGACTAGCAGACATGGGAGTGAACTTGATATTGTGAGTGTTCCGCTGAGCTCCTTACCCTGACTTGTCATTACCATGTTTCTGCCGTCGCCGTGATCATCTCAGATACTGACAGTTACAGCTCAACTGTCATCTCTGATGACATAACCATGGATACTTGGCAGCAGGGTGTTGTGGGTATTGGTGTGTTGCTAACCTTCCCCGGTCTTCCATTTAGTTTCCCCAATCGTCTGCCTCACCGTTAATGGACGACGGTTATGATGACCAATCCCAGACGTGATTGACCCTTTTCCTTCCGAAAAAGGGCAATCCCTCCACAGCCAAGCCAAGCAGCACACACACACGTGGTCTGACATCACTGCAGCATCCCCCAACCAGTGCTGGGAAGGAAGAGATATTAGCCTATGTTACCAAGCATGACAGTCAGTGCTGCCCTTTAGGCCACTGCACCATATAAACCTTCTTCCGATTGGCCTGCAGCCCTCGGGGGCAGGCTCCTTGACGCAAAGCCTAAATACTGGATATCTTCAAGGAGAGGTACATCTCCAGCTGTAGGTTTAGCTGATTTGCATGATTCATGGCAGACGCAAGTGAAAAATCCAGGGGGGCAAGGGCACATAGATATCAATTCTCTAAATTGTCATCTTTGTCGAATGCAACATACAACATTTGACCCCAATAAAATCACTAGAATCACTCCTTATCCAGTGCTTAATTTGTGATTGTGAATGCATGTGCTGGGCACAAGCAGTTATTTTTGGGAATCAGTACTTATTTTTCATCATTGGAATTTCAACTAGCGCAAGATTAGAAACAGAACGGGAGAAAAAAGAAAGAAGAAAAAGATAGGAAGCTTAGAGCAAAAGGGGAAAAAACAAGGGATTAAAAAGTACCCACAAGAGTCAGATAAAGAGACTTTAAATATTGGGATATGGGAGAAAGACTAGACAACCTGGCTATTGCACAACCCAAGCATTTTGCAGAGATGATGGTCGGGTCCCAAGAAAAGAAATGCTATCCATGCATTCATTTATTCATTCTTAATTTTAGATTTATTTATTTACTTAGACAAATTAAGCACTGCAGTGGCCTTGACCCGTGCTTAGCTTTTGCATGGCCTCCTATCTGCAGCTGAGCCAATAAACCAGAAAAAGGAGTGGAAACCTAAGAATATAAGTAAAGTTAGAGAACCCCAGTTTACTTTTTGCTCCTATAGCTAGCAGTAGTGTAGAAAGACTGGTAATGGACTCCGGTTGAAGCTAGTAAAATTATCACTTTGACTATTATTGGGCTCCTAAAATATAGCAATTATCAGGGTTCAATGCGACTCTTAGGGCTCTGGGCCCCGGTGCTACTGCACCTGCTGCACGAACAGTAGCTACGGCCCTGGATGGCTAGACGTCCTCGGCCCACGCGTAGCTACTCAAGGTCGTTGCCAGTGATACCAAAGGACGGGTCAGAGGAGCCGCGGCTGACCGTGACAATCACTAACCAATGTCCATGCCTGTTCACGTCACGTGGTTCGATCGCCATCTTCTCTCTTTCTTTGAAGCTCAGTTAACACAAATGCTAAATTTCATCCATTCCAGCTGCTCGGCTATTTATATTTTGGTGTAATGAGGGCTGACCCTTGAAATGTCTCATCAGCATAAGAGTCTGTGGCCTTCACGCAGCGGTGACGAATTACCCCGGATGGCTCCCTCCGAGGACCGCAGACCACATGAGGTGCAGCTAATCACGGAGTCCATTAGTTTGCACTTTGAAGCGCTGTTCTCTCTCAAAACAAGTCTTCAGATCAGGAGAAAAGGAGTCACATAAGGGGTCACAGCGGCTCAGCCTGCCGCAAATTTTTTTGAGAGAACAGCTGAGCAGCATGACTCGGCCTGCTCTAAAAATATGGACATGTACTGTACAGCACTATTGCTAAAGTGGAACACAGCTGCTTATTGTGTTACAGAGGGGACATCAGATTTTGGAGCAGGAGGAAGGGAGAGCAAAAAGTACATGGTTTGAAAGAACTTAACCCCTAGGAATGAGAATTCCTTAAAAAAAAAAATAGTGCATATAAAAAGTGCAGCGAACAGTAGCCGGTCATGTTGTTCCTGTGCTCCTGATCTTTTGAAGTGAACAAGGTGAAATTATATTGCGTGTCGTAATTATGTAATTTCAGGAATTTTGTGTAATCCATGTAATGCAAAATTTGTGAAATTGTGTGAGATTACTATAGTGTAGGAGTCCTACTTATATATAGTGCTTCATACCACACTCCTGTTGATTCTACGCTCTGTAACACCTGAATTTATGGTACCCAATGTATCCCTCTCAGAAGGATGGAAGGTTGAATGTTCCTCGTCAAAATTCCAAATTGCGGTATTCAGAGCGCCGCAGTTGCCAGCAACGACCGAGCTCTATTAGCCATACTGCTGGCAAAAACGGATTGACAAAAATATAGAGGTATTCATTACAATAATGATTAGAATAGTTAGATTTCAGTACTTTATATATGGAGCTTTTATCCAGAGCATTTTCTATGTTTTATTGTAATGACACCCGATTAAAGAAAGATAGACTTTTGTGTAACTCAGATTTAACTACCCAATTGCAGCATGGTATACCTAATTTTAATTTTGAGACTGTTAGCACTTGTAGGTACTTGCAAAGATTAACTCATTTACACTCTCTTATTCTATAACAGTCAGCCTCTGTCCACTATCTCTCTTTTGACATCAACAGCATCTGGAGCATTTAGAGACAGGTGAGTCCTAATATGAGACTCAACATTAAAATATTTTCATTATATTCACAAAATTGTCAGACATTTGTCTAATTAAAAAAATTACCGATGTATTGGCATTATATAACTCACAGAATGTCTGATATTGTTCATGTCACAAGGTTTTCATAATCTATCGATAATGGCAACTTTACCATTGTCATGTAGTATTCAGAGATTTTATTTCCCTCTGTTGCACTACACAATCCCCCTGCCGCTTTCCAATTAGAGTCTTGGAGGGAGCTTTTAGAATAGTTTGCTATTTTGGGGATAAACTGTCTGTAATGAGTTAGGGGATGGGACGATTGTAATTTCCTTTTTCTCAGTCGCGGCCCGTGCAGGTGAAAGAGGTGCGGCCGGGTGTGGGGGATTTCGACGGACGATGACGAGGGGAAATTAAATAAACAATTAATTTTCCCTCATCATTGTCCATCGTAATCCACCCCACCGGGCCCCACCGCTTTTACCTGCACGGGCCGCGGCTGCTTTTTCTACACTTACTTAACTTGGACCAGGTCTTTAACCCTCAACCCTGTGTGACTTTCTTCTTCTCAATACTGTTGTCTCTAGGCTCCAGTTCCTGATTTCCAATTCTCGGCTTTAGTGCCTGGATCACAAGAGTCTGTCGACCTCTGCAAAAATCTCAAAAGAAAGAAGAGAAGGTGTATGGATGTACAATACATTTGTGCTTTGTCAAAATGGCCGTGCAACATCTCAGCACTTCCTCATGTTGAAAATAACAGGTCTCGAGAACATCGTTTCATAACAGAATGAATGGCAGCTAAGACTGCATCATGTGTGTTGACTGTAGAAGGTTTGGAATTCAAGGGCTTGGTATTACACACATAAAGTCCACCGAGGCCACAGTCTAGTGTCACCTATCATTAGTTGGAGAACAGGTCTGGCAGAGGTAAGACTTGAGAAACTTGGCACAGCTCTGCACTGGGATCTGCAATCTACTGAAGAGGCGCACCACACCAAAGACATGCTGTCATATGTTTAACAAGGCCCTAATTTGCAATTAAAAGCAAGCCACTGACGAGAGCTTGTGCACTTGAGAAGTGAGGCTAAAGCTCAGTAGATCAAGGGTCCCTCAAGGGTCAGTCCTAGGTCTCTCTTTATAACATCTGACTTAGTGATACCATCTCTTCTTTTGGCCTCTCCTGTTACCTTTGCACCTATGACACACACAGCTTCTCCTTTTCCACCCTCTCCCTGTGCTTCGAAGTATGATCAACATCCAACAAAAACTGACCGTCAGGTCTCTTATCCTCAACTCCCCCAACCAGAGGTTCTCCCCTTTCCCACCACCTTTGCCCCTGCTCCTCTACCTAGTTCTACCGAATTTCCTTCAGGCATCCTGACTTCCATGTCCACACCCAAAAACCTCAGGGTTCTTTATAATCCTTCTGTGCCTATGAAGTCATTTCCCTCTGTGACCACTCTGTAGCAGACTACCAGACTATAAATGTTATTTAAATATGTCTTTTCTCCTGTTCTACACTGCCAAGGAACTAATTAATTCACTGGTACTTAGTAAATTAGATTATAGCAACAGCCAGCTCGTGGCCACCCTCAATACTCTTTCTCCCCACTGGAAAAAATGTATAACTATGCCACAAAAGAATATATTATGCATGTATTGAATTTTAAAAACAACAGAGCATTGGACATAGAACAAGCGAGAGTATTGCATTGTTCAATATAAGTGGAGTGGGGAGGTTGAGAGATAATTTAACTGAGGAAATGGATTAATGCAGCAAATCTGCACCATGCAGATCTTTGATGCAAACTCAAGTACAAGCTACACCCAAAAGGGCGGACAACTAGTACCAAACATAGGCGTGACTCAACAAATCAAATACATTAGCTACAGTGAACCACATAAGGTCCCACAATGATGACAGAAAGTGATAGATTTGCAAACCATGAAGGTTTGATAACAAATTAGTAAAGTTGTAAATTCGAATTAGGTGAAATTCAGTAATCAATACATGAATGCATTAGTAAGTATTTTTTCAAATCAATTCAAAATAGCAAATACAGAGACAAAGTTGTTATAAAGCAAACTGAGGCAGACTCAGCTTCCCACAATGGGAAGTTCCCTAATATGCTAAAGCTATAAAGTCCGGTAAACCGGGGAGAAGTCAGGCGGAAGATGTCCGCAAGTAAAGCCTCTAAAGGCAGAATCAAATAAAGATTCAGTGAAGTAAGTGAGAAAGGATTTGCCCAGGAGTCCAACTCTTTCAGGCTGGAGCAAAGAAAGCGTCTCCTCTGAGGACAGTGGAAAGACCATCTGAATCTCACTAGTTCGGCAATGCACGATTAAATTGTGAAGTCTATAGAAATCTTCACTCCAATCAGAATGAAACATTGTATGGTAATAACATTTCGGTCTTCTTCCCAGCTGCCACCCAGTCTCTACTGCATAACCTCCAATGGATATTGTGTAGAGGCAAGATACAATTTGGTCAAAGCGTTCCTTCAGAAGGTGCGAGAGATCATTATTCAGTTGCCCAAGGAACATACACAGATAAACGTTCACACAGAAACCAAACAATATGATACATTTTAATTAACTTGGACTGATGTAGCTTGGCTCCTGAAACGAGAGAAAGGAAAAATAGACAGCAGACAGAAAAGCATTACACCTAACATGAGCCACTTATAATGGAGGACTACACAACCTATGGTCAACTTTAAAGTGAAAATCACACCCAATATATGTATACATGGTGCAGATTAATGTAAATGAGCAAAGTTTAAAATAATTTTTAAAAAAGTACCATCAGGATGCTTGGGACACTTTCATGTGTCTGGGGTGGAAGGGTGAGTCCCAATGAGTTTGTGAAAAGGCTAATAGTTCATTTTCGGGGGAAGGATACACAATTAAATAGAGAAGCAATTTATGCAAAGACACAAAGGTGTTAATAATATGGGCTGCCCCAGAGAGGAGAGAGAGGCTCTTGGTGGACTGGGATACATTTTATGAGAGCATTTAAACATATATCTTTTCACTGTCATTCGCACCAGATACCCTTCCTATGGGCCTTAACCAACACCTTCATTATGTAATGCATATAGCCTTAACTTCATCCTTATGCCTCTTTTACGTTCGTTTTTTGTTGCTCCCTAGAAAATCCTCGTGGTAGCGTCTCACCCCCAGCTAGGGATTATCCTGGATTTGCTGATTGGTGACATAAGAAAGGAGAGAGGAAACAACATCTGCCTTCCTTCATCGGTCCATAACGCATTCCATAGTCTGTGAGCTCCCAGAAAAGGGTTCATAAGTTCAACTGCTTTCTCAGGTTCCTTCTGGAATATCTGTCTGCTCAGGGACATGAATTCCCTTTGCCTAATTTTTAGACTCAGATGTCTCCTGTATTTTTTCAATATCCAGATGGTATTTACATCTCTGGTGCAATAGTTCACCGCTGATTTACTCCTGTGAATCTGTGAGCGGTTCCTAAGCACAGACATCTGCAGGCAATTCTTCCCCTGAAAAATATTGCTTAAAATCACCATATACTCTCCATGAAATACTCTCTAGATTATGGTTGTATTGTCAGTTTGTACTGTTTTCGTTTCGTTTCTTTCCCTATAAAATTCAATAAAATTCTTGATCTTCAAAATTACTCCAAACAATTGATAGCTGCAAGCACATGGAAAAACAACTTCATTGGGTATTAACTCTTATTTCCTTCTGAGAGATAACGGCTCATCATTTCGAAGTGTTTTTCATTTTCAGATCTCTCTGAATTCCCCTTTGAATATTTTGCTTCCTTGTGTTAGAAATTGAGATTTCTAGTCGGCAGAGGTTTGTACCCTGTCAAAGCAGAGACCACAATCCTAGACAAGGTAAGTAAGATACACACTAAAAGTTTACCTGTGCTCACCCCCTGGTAGCTTGGCACAGAGCAGTCAAGCAAAACTAAAGAGGCAATGTGTAAAGTATTTGTGCAACATACACAAAATAAATACACTACAAAAATACTCCATGCAGGTTTAGAAAAATAGAGAATATGTATCTGAGTAAAATTAGACCAAAACAACAAAAATCAGATCAATAGAAGTCGAGATCTGAATTTTCAAAGAATAAATGCAAAAACAGAGCTTAGAAGTCAATAGCACTAAAAGGTTACTTGAGGTCACGAGGGACCTGGGTAAATCCAAAGTGCAAGCCGACCGCACTGGAGGGCAGGCTGGCTACGAGACTCACGCTACAAGACTCAGGCTGAAAAAAGTATCTTTAATGGAGCAAAGCGTTGATGCTGAGGGCACTATGCGTCAATGTTTTCCATGCAGTCAAATCACTACGTCTTGTCGAGCTCTATTGAGATGCAGGCAATGAGTTGTCATTCAGCTGCACAGACCAAAACCGTCGGGCTGCACCGGGTATAGAACTGCTCTCTTCGAACAGTCTGTGCTTCGGCATCGAAGGGTGATGCATCGGTTCCGACCGGGGCAATGGTGACGATGCATCGGGTTTGTAGAGAATCACCTGCAGAACCCACTTCTGAGTCCCAGGACTGGAAGGGGCACCTCAGGCAAGAGTAGAACTCACAGATGGCAGAGTCCAGCAGCACCAGCAGGATTGTAGGAAGTCTTTTGTGTCCCTGAGACCTCAGAAAATTGGAGGTAAGCCAGCAAGCCCATGGAGTCACACTGGGTTCAAGTGAGATAGGTCCAGTCCTTGTCCTCAGCAGGGCAGAGATCAGCAGGCAGCAGGGCAGCTTAGCAAAGCGGAGAAGCAGTCCTTCAGAACAGTCTGTCAAGGCATAGTGCCAATCCTTACAGCACAGGAGTTTTACTCCAGCAGATTTCTCTCGAGGTCCAGTAGTGTACTGATTTGATCGGATCAGACCACCAGCACTTATATCCAAATGTACGTTTGAAGTGTGGGTGTCTGACTTAAAGCATCTCTTTGAAGTGCACAGGTCCCTTTTCATCCCAGCCCTGTCTGCCAGACTATCTGTTGGGGTTAATCAGTACTTTGTGTGTGAACAGGACACAGTCTATTCAATCAATCAATGAATTAGGGGTTTGTAAAGCACGCTTCTCACCCGTGAGGATCTCAAGGTGCTGATGGGGGGGGGGGGGGCGGCGAATCTGGATCAGTCGAAGAGCCAGGTCTTTAGGTCCTTCCTGAACATGTGCAGGTTTGGGGAGCATCTGATGTTCAACGGGAGCTTGTTCCAGGTTTTAGCTGCGATGTAAGAGAAAGCTCTTCCCCCGGTTCTGTCTATGCGGATGCGGTGGTCCTCTGCTAGGGCGAGGTCAGCGGAGCGGAGGTTCCACTTGGGTACGTGGAAGGATACTCTCTTGTTGAGGTATTTGGGGCCGATGTGGTTGAGGGATTTGTAGGCATGGGTGAGGACTCTAAAGGTGACCCTCCTCTCGACTGGGAGCCAGTGGAGGCCTCGTAGGTGCTGTGTCATATGCTCGTGGACAAGTCTGGCTGCGGCGTTCTGGATGGTCTGGAGTCTGTGCAAAAGAGTTTTGTTGGTTCCGGCATAGAGGGCATTGCTGGTAATGAGTGCGTGGGTGACGGTCCTCCTACAGTCGGGGGGTATCCATTTGAAGGTCTTACGGAGGATGCAGAGGCAGTTGAAGCTGTAGGAAACGACGGCGCTGATCTGGCGGTTCATGGAGAGGGAGGAGTCCAGGATGATGCAGAGGTTCCGAGTGTGGTCTGTAGGGGTGGGGGGGCTCCTGAGGGCGGAGGGCCACCAGGTGTTGTCCCAGGCAGAGGTGCAGGGGCCGAGGATGAGGATCTCGGTCTTTTCAGAGTTTAGCTTCAAGCAGCTGTCCTTCATCCAGGTCGCCACGTTCTTCATTCCTTCCTGGAAGCAGAGTCTGGTGTCTTCAGGATTCTTCATGAGCGAAAGGATGAGCTGGGTGTCGTCGGCGTAGGAAACGATGCTGAGGCCATGCTGTCTGACGATGGCAGCGCGGGGGGCCATGTAGATGTTGAATAGCGTGGGGCTGAGTGAAGATCCTTGGGGTACGCCGCAGTTGATTTCTGTCGGTTTGGAGATGAAGGGAGGGAGTCGGATCCTCTGGGTCCTGCCGGAGAGGAAGGATTGGATCCAGTCGAGGCCGGCTCCTTGTATTTCCGCGTCGTGTAGTCTGGCTGCGAGAGTGTGGTGTGAGACTGTGCCGAAAACTGCGGAAAGGTCTAGAAGGATGAGGGCCGCAGTGTTTCCCTTATCCAGCAGCATGCGGATGTCGTCAGTGGCAGCAAGTAGGGCCGTCTCAGTACTGTGGTTGCTGCGGAATCCAGACTGGGAGGCGTCCAGGATAGAGTTCTCTTCTATGAAGGCGATCAGCTGGGTGTTAACGAGTCTCTCGGTGACTTTGGCCGCAAAATGGGAGGAGAGAGATGGGCCGGTGGTTCTTCAGGTCTGTTGGGTCGGCCGTTGGTTTCTTGAGGAGTGGTTTCACCTCTGCCTGTTTCCAGTCGTCAGGACAGATGCCTGATCTGAGGGAGGCATTGATGGTGCGTCCTAGTTCGGGTACGATGACGGCACCGGCCTTGTGGAAGATGTGTGGAGGGCAGGGGTCCTTAGGGGCTCCTGAGTATGTTTTCTTCATGGTCGTGGTGATGATTTCGATGGTGGCGGGCTCCCAGGACGTGATGGTCGGCTTGTCGGCGGTTGTGGGTGGGGTGGTGGTGTTCGTAGCTGATTCGCTGAAGTTGGCATAGAGGGCCTTGATCTTCAGATGGAAGTAGGAGCTGAGTTTGTCGCAAAGTTCTTGGGAAGGTGTGATGTCCGTGGCTTCGCAGATGGGCTTTGTGAACTGCTGCATGACGTTAATCAGTTCCTTGGCGTAGGTTACGTTCGTCTGAACTTTGTCTCTTATGGATGTTCGTTTGGTGTCCCTTATGCGCTGGTGGTATTCCTTCAGGGTGCTCTTGTGATTGATCTGTGCTTACGTGGTTTCCATGTTTCGCCAGGTTTTCTCTAGACGTCTGCAGGCGCGTCTGGCTTCTTGAAGTTCTGCGGTGAACCAGGCGGCTTTCAGCGGGAGTTGTTTGGCAGAGGGGTGGAGTGGTGCGAGCTTGTCGGCGCAGCAGGAGATCCAGTGGTGAAATTCCCTGGCTGTGGAGTTGGTGTCGGTCACAGTGATGGGGGGTTTTGACGGAGGGTGGTGTTGAGGTGCTCCTCTGTGATCTTGCTCCAGTTCCATCGTGGCGGGCGCGGGGCGGGTTTGGGTGAGGCGGTGGTGTTGAAAGTGAAGTGGATGCAGTAGTGGTCAGTCCAGGGGGGCTGGGTGGTGTGGCAGAAGCGGATGTTTGTTCCTCCCGTGAAGTCTGTAAGATGTAAGTGTACTCTCTCTCTTCGCTTTCCTGTCCAGGAATGCAGTCAAAATGCAGACAAATGTTCTGTCACACCCACCCTTCCTGTGTTTGTGGCTGTCTAGAAGGATGCACAAAGTATAGCTGTTACCCAGCCCAGACGTGTATTGGAGACAGGCAGCAGGCACACAGAGCTAAGTTAAGAGCAGAGAAATGTCTACTTTCTTAAAATGGCATTTCTAAAATAGTAATGCCAAATCCAACTTTACCACGATAGAGGTTTTATCATTACCATTACAAAGACATGAAACATGATTAACTACTCCTTTATAATCAGGAATTACAGCTTAAAAGTGTTTTAAGGAATTCCTAATGCTAGCCTCACAATAATGATAAATAAATGTAGCTGTTTGTCACTGCCAGGACAAGTAAAAAATATAAGTACATGTCCTTCCTTTGATTCACAGAGCAACCTGCCCGTAGTCCTACCTGGGGTCTACCTTAGGGGTGACTTATGTTTAATAAAAGTAGAGTTTAAGACTTTGCAAGTGGTTTTAAATGGCAAGTCAAAGTGGCAGTAAACTGCACACACAGGCCATGCAATGGCAGGCTTGAAAGAAATTTGAAAGGCTACTTGTGTGGGTGGCACAGTCAGTGCTGGAGGTCCGCTAGTATATGATATACAATATCCGACTTTACAAGGGCCTTATAAGTAAACTAATTATGACAATCCGGTATATACCAATGTCACCACGTTTAGGGAAGAAGCACATGCACTTTAGCACTGGTTAGCAGTGCGAAAGTGCTCAGAGTCCTAAGACCAACAAAAAGAATTCAGCAAAAAGAGGAGGAAAGCAAAAAGTTTGGGGTAACCCTGCTAAAGGGCTATTTGCAACACCTTCTTACCCAACGAATCCCACTGATAATGCTATCCAGTCAATACTTTAAAATTTTAATCTTGTATTACTGGAATAGTGAAAGAAATTAACTCCTAAATATGTGACTTAAAACACGATATGCATTGATAACCATTAAACGTTTGGCCGGCTCTTGCATTTAACTCACCGAGAAAGCATTTGAATGTTGATGTGCAGAAAGATCGAGGTTATAACTGGGATTCCGGGGAGACAGTTCATACAGCCAGAGATCCTTTTGCAACAAGTAGCCATTGTACGTGTAAAAATAGGAAGGCGACGGCATACATTCCAAGTCTTTCCTAGATATTGGCTGGAAGGACTAAAAGGGAAACAAGCATATAATGCATCTCCTATTCATCCTTAGGAAGTTACATACTGCAGAGTACTTGACATATTTTCCTTCTTAGATAGCACAAATTATGGAAAATGACAGGCTAGTAAGGCAGCCTGAAGTGTCCCTTTTATATTGCAGTGTCTGAAGTACTCTCCTATCCTGCTAAGCAAGTTTATTCGAGATGGAGATAAGGCAGGATGCGAGTCCACGTCACTGGCATGTTGACCCTCTGACTTAAAGTTTACATCAGATACAGCAACACTTCTTTGGAAAATGGTAACACTTTTTTTGTTTTTGAAGCTAAAAGATTGATTACTGATCTTTTGCATTTCTTTCTTGCACAAACATAGAACCCTTGTTTAGTCCTTTGCTCTTAAAAATTTAGGTCTGGCTACAGTAATTTTTAGATGCCTGGAAGAGCTCCTATCAGCACAACACATAGCACAGGCCATGACACATACTGAGAGAGGCTTTGGGACAGTCCCTTTCAATCACTGACTTGTGTCAGCGTGACCCTACAGGTATTAGTTCTATTCAATGTATTTTTTTTTTTATAGCCCTGCTATACCTGAATGTTGTACGTCCACTCTACATGCAACAGAAAGATATTTAAATGTACATAAAGGCAGCTGCGGCCCTTGCAAGTAAGAGTGGTGGGGGATTTCCACAGACAACGACGAGGGAAAATTAAATAATTAATTAATTTTCCCTCATCGTTGTCCGTCGATCCCCTCCCCCACCCAGCCCCAGGGAAAATTTAATATGTAGTCAATTTTCCCTCGTTGTCGTCTATCGAAATCCCCATCCCCACCCAGCCCCACCGCCACACTGCTCTTACCTGCACGGGCCGCCGCTGAGTAACGGTTTGCAACCTTTAATGGTTTGGTATATCAACATAGTCAGTTGGAATGAATGAGAAATAGGATACAGACAAATTTGTTTAGATTATAAAGGAATAGATATGTTTGCAAGTGTTTTCTAAAGGAGAGAAAGTCTGATTGCATCTTTAGTGTTTGTGGGAGGACTTTCTACAGGCTGAAGTAGCATAAGTGAAATTTTACTTCATTGTCAGAGGGGTTTCACTTTTCGGGGATTCAAGTTGAAGACTGGCTCTATCGATTCTTTATTAAGATTTGGTATCAACCAATGGAATTTAGAGGAAGTAGTAATATTGTCTATAGTGTATTAACTCTACATTTTTGGGAACCTGTTTGGGAAAAGAGAGATGGGACTTTACTCTTTGGATGGTAGTTTTGAGGGGTTGGATCCACATAGTCAGATCTCTTGCTGGTGGTCGCTCTCTTCCCCTTTTTTTAAAGACACAAGTGATTGAAAGTGAGATGGACACGTTTTTTCCAACTGTTGCTTTCATTATATGCAAATTTGGAGAACTTGAGTTGTAATGCATTGAAAATCAGAGTCGATTCTTGTAAAAAGTGTGACATGAAGTGTTATATATTAGTTTAGATGATCGAACTCATTAACACTACATAGGTATATAATATACATGCTATTATTGCATCTAGAATGCGACACAGGCAGAGAGCCAAAGTGTTCCCTCATGTCAATGGGGTGACGCTCACATTAAAAAGAGGTTAGGATTGCGCTCCTGCCACATGTGTGCCAGGGTGATTGGTAATACATTAGAGGGTGTGCAAGTTCTTGCTGTCCCTTCTGTAATACCAAAGTGCCCTAGGGTTACAGAATGTGTTTCTATATGCCCGTTGCGCCTCGGTAGCACTTTGTGTAATATTACAATTGGAAATGCATGCCTGTAATAGATTTTCTGTAGTACTGAAAAGCATATGATGTAGACATGCAATTTTTCCACCTGGTGTAAACGTATGTATGAGCAAATCTGATTCATACGTGCATTTGCTCATGTAACCTTTTTTGGTTCTCCATGGGGAGGCAGGGGAAACCCTTTGTTTCTGCATGCAGAGGGAGGGAAATCCCTTTCCCTACCCCATCCCTCCATTACATAGAGATGTGTTTTTTCCAATGTCTTTCCCTCGAAATGTAGTTAGTAAGCTTTTGACTGGAGCAAATTGATGCGCTTTTCTAGAGATTTTGGTTGTTTAATTACTTTACCACCTTGGCCAAGCCAGTACTGCCCACACACTCCCACCCAAGTCTAAACTGTCAAATGCAAACATTTTGTCAGAGTGTCAAAGTTCCAAAATGTGTAAGGAGGCTCTAAGTAAATACAATTTCACCAAGATTTGGAATCTACATTTCTAAAGAGTACTTTTTGCTATATAAGGCATATTAGGTTTCACTATACTTTGCATATCAGGCCTTCTGTTTTATTAAGTGCTGTACATTGAGCGCTTTAAAACATTTTTTAAAAACAGTTACAAAGAGGTGATGGGGCACCTGTTGATGGTAATTCAAAAGAATGGTGTCTTTGGGGTGGAATTCAACCGGAATCTCTGTAATGTTCTCTGTGGTGATCTGGTTTTCAGTGGACGTGGTTCTGCTATAATGTTTTGGTGTTAGGGTTGTAGGGATGAAGTGAAAAGTTGATGTGGTGTTACTGGTTTTTGAGTTTCTGGTAATTTAATGTATCCAACAGAAGTGAGCAAGGGATGGTTTTCAGGTTATGAGAGTTTATGATTTCCCCTTGGCTGATTAATTCCTAGTAAACATGCAAAGGACTTTTATTTGTATTATTAGACCATATGAGATCACGGACGTCACAGATGTCCCTTCCCCACAATAGCGGGTGTTGTGGAAGTGACATAACAAGCACTTTGCCACTTCTTTATAATTACAGGGAGTGACATCAAAAGGTCTTTCAATAAGATGACATAACTGGAAGTGGAACACAAACCCTTTTCTCCTGATTAAATTGTAAGAAGTGGCGTCACTAATGATCACTAATATTAGATTTTGCGACAAGGATGCGATGCCTGAAGTATGCCCATTTGTCCATCCAGTTTTATAACTGGCATCAGAGCCTTTGACTAGCAGGCCACATCCACATGAACGTAGAGAGTGTATCACCACCAACTATCTCACAAGGATTGATGTCAATGACTATCAGACTGAATTGGGATCTTTACAGAAGAATAACTCACATGCATTTTAACCCGTGAGGTTAACAGCCTGCTCAATTTTGTCTCTTTACTTTCGATGTTAAGTTGTATTCCTATACTTTTCTCTCTTTCTCCGTTAGCGTTTTCAAAATAAAGATCCCCTTTGTTTCTAGGTTCACAATCCCCCCATTTATTTATTGCTGATTTCTGATTTCAGGATTTTCCTCTCATTCCATTCTTTTCTGTAGTACTTGTCTGTCCTTATTCACATTATTAAGCAGCAGCGCCTTTTTTAACAGAGTTTCAGGGATAGTGGACTCCTACTCTTCTTAATGGATCTCATTGCCACTTAATCATCATCATTTCATCTTTATTTCGGTCACTAGGACCATAAAAGAGTGCAACAAGTATACAATTGAAAATTAAACAATATAAAAATAGCACACATGATTAGATTAAAATCAATCATAAAACAAATGACCTAGAATCATCAAAAAATGTTCATTCAGCTGTGTTTAGCTTAATACATCGGTTACGGCTGATCCACATTGTTGTTAAAAATTTTGCGACAGCAAATACAATTGGGGCCAATAAATCTGTTTTTAGGATTCTGAATGCTGGAAAATACTGCCTGAAGCCGAGATTTTTGAGAAGTGGGACAAGCCAATAGTTCCTTGCTCTTTGATAAGCTGGGCAAAAGAATATAATATGCAAGTCAGTCTCTCGCGGATGCGCGCAAGCTGGACATTGCACTGTAGGCTGGGGATATGTCCAGCGGTCTGTGTGCGCCCTGAGGGGGAGAGTACTATATCGCCATTGCATGTATAGCTTCCTTGTTAACGAAGGGCCTATATCATCGAATGCGAGCTCTAGTTGATATGAGTCTTTAAACCCCAGAAAGTGTTCGGATAGGGACCCCTCCCGTGCGCTCTTGATTAAAACGCGTAAGTTATGCTCATAATAAGCCTTGGAGATGGATTTGCGTGAGATCCTGCAGCATGCATTTCCTGGATCAGACCACAAATCCGGTCTTCCTAGTGACTCACATGTTTGCTTGATATATCTTAGCCATGGGATTTGTACAGCTTTAGCAAGACGCAAAATCTCTCGGAGCTCAGCTCTATAATTAGATAGTTCCGGCGTGCTCCATATTTTGCGCCAAAAAGTTATGGGTTTGAGTCCCAACTCCTCTGTAATAGGTCTTAGGCCCAGGTCCAATCTCAGTGGGAGGAGAGGGGTACTAGACGATAAAGCTGCCAATTGCCTTATAAAGTTGTTCTCGGTGACCTGAAATTTCTGGATGGCAGTATGCCCCCATATTTCACCTCCATAAGTCACTGCCCCTCTTGCCTGGATTTTGTAAATTTGGATGCAGGGACCAAATGGTCTATAGGTCAGTCCTCTTGTCATCCTAGCTATGCCACCCGTCAACTGAATCAGTTTCAGATTTGCCTTGGTTCGGTGTGAATCCCACGTCATGGACTGGTTGATTGTTACCCCCAGATATTCGAACGTGTAAACCCTCTCTAATCTGGAAGACCCTATAGCGGGATTCGCGCGTGTTGAGGAGGGCGGGTTGAAGATCATGTACTTGGTTTTAGAAGCATTAATCTCCAATCCACGACTCGCACAGAAACTCGCAAATCCGTCCAACACCCGTTGTATGCCCATAGGGGATTTGGAAAGCAGCAGGGTATCATCTGCGAACATGATAGCAGGAACCCTGCTGCCATCCAACCTAGGGGCATCGATGTTGCTCAGCCCATTGAGATGGTTAATGACCCCGCTGACAAAGAGGCAGAAAAGGGTCGGTGCAAGCACACAACCCTGCCTAACCCCCCTGTCAACGGGGAAGCCATCCGAAAGAGTACCTCCTCTTCCACACCTAACCCTGGCAAAATTTCCCTGGTGTAGTCTTTTCATAATTAGTAAGATGTCAGCGGGAACCTCAAGGTCCGTTAAGACTGCCCATAGTTTATCCCTGGGCACTAAATCGAAGGCGGCTCGCAAGTCCACGAACACCGTGTATAAGCTGCCGTCCTCGATTAACACAGTCTTCCAATATAGAAGATTCAGACTGAAAATTTGGTCAGTAGTGGAAATACCTCTTCTGAACCCTGCTTGATATGGACTCATAATCTTGCGTTCTTCAATCCAATCCTGAAGGCGATTAAGCATGAGTCTACCGAAGATCTTTTGGGGCACATCAATGAGACTGATGGGTCTGTAGTTGGCTGGGAGCAGAGGCGAGCCCTTTTTAAATATTGGGACAATCTCTGCACCCAGCCAAGTATCAGGCAGCTCCATGCCCCCCAGGATAGAATTAAATAAAGTCATAAAATAGGGTGCCCAGACATACGGTTCTTGTTTAAATAAGTCTCCGGGCAAGCCATCCAAGCCTGGTGCCTTGCCTGATGCCAACCCGGCAATAGCCGCTCGGACCTCCTTTAATGTGAACGGCACCCCTTTCGAAGTGATGCTAACCGTCTGGGTGGGGTTTGTCCTATCCCCCTCAGGTAACTTATAAAGGGACTGAAAATGATCTTGCCATGCCTTAGCTGAGATGTTGGGCTCTATGGCAGAGGCCAACTCGTCAGAACCTGTATTCACGCAACGCCAGAATTTGCGCGAATCCCCACATGCCAGGGAGGTAGTACGTTTTTCCCATCTTTGGTACTCCCATTCGCTTTTAGCATTGGTAGTCAGGATCTTATAGGCCGTTCTCCTGGCCCTAATTTCCACACTTCCCTTCCCCGCCTTAATCAAGGTCAGGAGATCAGTTTTTGCCTTGCGGCATGCCATGTTATACCAGAGGGGGCCGGCAGCACATCCATTACCCCTTTTTGGTGTGGTGGTAAGGATTTCAGACACCGTTTTAATGAGGTCTTCGTGTAACTGCCCCAGTTGTTTGTATGCACCCTGGGTAATGCCTTGCACCTTTAGTGCCTGGACCTTTTCGAGTGTAGGAATTACCCGAGCGTACAGCTTGGATATCTTCCCTGGATTGGAAGCTATTTTCTCCCACTTCACTCTACGTTTATTGTTCGCAAGGGCTAACCCCACCTCAGATGCCTCCCTCTGCTTCCCCCTAACCTCAAGACCAGGGTGGTCATATTCCAGTTCTAAAGCGTTGTGATCGCTATCTTCCCTAGTTGTCACCCGGAAGTCTCTAATGAGTGACCACGAGGCCAATGGAACCAGAATATAATCAAGTCTTGACTCCCTGCCCACTCTGTTATATGTGCATCTTGGAGGGATATCAGATTTTAGCTTTCCATTACAGGCCCGTAGGCCGTATTTCAAGGTTAGAGATGTAATTTGTAGAGCCAAAGGGGTCCATGCTCTTGGGGCCGGTGCCTGCGAAGGAGGTATAGACCACGCCAGGTCCTCCTCCTGAGCCAAACCATCCAGTGTACCTGAAAGGGGCTCAAAATGGCAATTCAGGTCACCGCCTATTAAAAAAGGGATACCCTCCGGAATTTCGTTAAGGGCGAGCGCAAGCTCCTCAATGGTGCGCGACTCCTGTGTAATATTAACTGGCCTGGAGTAAACATTTATCAGCAGGAGGCTGTGTGAGTTTGGCCATTCCAGTAATACAACTAAAATGTCCTCCATGTTCAATGGAAGGACAGCGGCCCTACATCCCAGGTCGGTAGCCACCCAGATTGCGAGACCTCCCGAAGGACGCCCTCTACCCCCCCATGCTGCATGTGTGGAGAATACAGCGAAGCCCGTGCAGGAGACGTCTTCCCTCGCCCAGGTCTCTTGAAACAGGCATATATCTTTATCCTTGATGAAGGAACTCCAGGCCAGGCAATTCAGTTTATTACCCAAGCCCACCACATTCCATGAAAGAATCTTGAGCGAGGAGGGGTTAATTCTCTCTGCTTGTGAATTGGGAAACGCAGCCATACCAAAATGTATCCCCAGTGATGGGATGAAATCAGAGCTACCAGCTTGGGCAGCCATCACCTCAGATGTATTGTGTGGAGGGCTGGGGGTCCCTACACGACCTTCTCCGTTTATTTGGATATGCTCGGAATAATCCTTCACCGTGGGAATTGCTAGTCGTATATTGGATATCAGGATCCTATTTTGGCCCAGGTCCTCTCCATCCCCCGTCTTACTCGGTCAATCCACCATGTCTAGGTTACTAAACCTGTTATAGGTTGAAAAATGATCATATCGCGGAAATCTGGGAATAGGGTGATCCCTTCTTTCACTTGGGCCCCATCTACCTCCTCTCTTGCGTACTGGTTCCCACCCCTCCTCTTCCTGCTTGTTGCTTGTAGAGGGATAAAAGAATGAAAGGGGAAGGGATTGGATAGAAGTCCCCTGGGCGTGGTGAGGCCAGCTACATATGTGTGAGACAGTAAGAGGGTCCCTGAAATTAATCAGGACACAGTCTCCATGAATAGATTTTCTAGTGTTACCTAGCCAAGGGACTCTCCTCACCATGAGTACCTCACTATGAATACCTTCAGGGAGGGGCCTGTTGGTGGAAAGCCAGTGGATTACCTTGTTTTTTAGGGCCTCCATAGGTTCTCTAGTAGATGGTTTTAGTTCAGGAATGCCGGTTAGAATAACTGTGTACGGACTGGCCTCCGGTGGCAAATTAACTGGCCTATGTTTTGTACCATTGCCTTGTACCCCTGTTACGGGTGCAGCTAACTTCTCTTGAGAACTAGCGTTAGCTGCGCATGATGGAACCTGTAGATTTGAGGTGTCTGGAGTGGATAATGTGAGGTGGTGTGTTTGTGCGAGCTTTGATGGAGGACGCCCTTCCTTAACTGGAGGTGCTGGTGTAAGCTTCGTGCATTGTCTGGCTATTTTTGGGGCATCTACTAATTGTGCAATTCCCTTTTGGAGGTTCAATAAGCACGTTTCCATCTTTACTAGACGGTCTTCTAGGGGATTAAGCATTTTCCTCAGGAGAGAGCGAATATCCGAGAGAGTGACGACCTCCTGCCCCGATATGACATTGAAGCTAGGAGATGTCTGGGCCGGGGTATGGGAGGGCAATGCCCTTTTTTTGAAAGCGGATCTAACCCCTTACTAGCTATGCCATGTTGGTTTTCCTCCCGCATCGGATTATGCTTTGGGATCTTGGGCTTTCGGCCCCCTGTGATTTGTGCCCTTCTTTTTCTTTTCGGAATAGCTCTCTCCCTCTCCCCCTGTGTTGACTGCGCAATCAGGTGAGCCCTATCAGTAGTTGCGTCCTTATCAGGGACACTCACTTTGGCAATGATTGGAGGTGGAGGGGGCCTGGATGGTGGAAAAGGTAATCTACTAATCTCTACGGGGGCAGAGATGTCACAATCAGTGATGGATATAATAGGGCTACTTAAATCAGGTAGGTCAGGCATACCATTTATCCCCCCAGCATCAGTTAATATGCAGTCAGGCATTTGTTCTGGGGTGGTGGCATGTGCGAGGGGTCCCAAGGAGGATCTCTTAACCCAGTCGATTTCTTGTGAAATACGCCTTTCTAGGGTAGTTATTTCATCAATAAGAAGTGACACTGCTTTAGCAAAATACGTGTCCAAAGTACCTCTTGCCATCCCAGCGGCCAGCGTGGTTTTGCTCCTTGTTTCTCTTGCGGTCATGGTCCGAAGCTCAGTTTCACGTTTAAATGAGGAGTTTTAGGCCAGGAGGGGTGGCCCAGGCCCTATCTCTCCCGTTCTCGAACGGCCTCAAACGGCCCGCTCTTTGCCCGGTCTTCGCCCCGGGGTACGCCCCGCACGCGTCCCGCTCGCGCGGGTATGGGCGTGGCTTAAGTAATCAGGGGAGGAGTCAGGAAGGGGCCCCCAGGTGCTGGCGATGTTCTTGGCGCAAAGCGCCCTGGTCCTCGCAGTCCTGACGTTGGAAATCCCGAATGCAAAGGCACACGTTCGTGTTGTTTAAAGTGCCCTCAGCTCCACAGTCAGCTCAAAAGAGTCAGGAATTGAGCAGAAGAAAACCCAGCCTATGAGCGGCTCCCGCGAAGCGGGGGCCGCGAGGCGTGAAGTACCTTTGAGGGGAGGAGTCAGGAAGAGGCCCCCAGGTGCTGGCGATGTTCTTGGCGCAAAGCGCCCTGGTCCTCGAAGTCCTGACGTTGGAAATCCTGAATGCAAAGGCACACGTTCGTGTTGTTTAAAGTGCCCTCAGCTCCACAGTCAGCTCAAAAGAGTCAGGAATTGAGCAGAAGAAAACCCAGCCTACGAGCGGCTCCCGCAAAGCGGGGGCCGCGAGGCGTGAAGTACCTTTGAGGGGAGGAGTCAGGAAGAGGCCCCCAGGTGCTGGCGATGTTCTTGGCGCAAAGCGCCCTGGTCCTCGCAGTCCTGACGTTGGAAATCCCGAATGCAAAGGCACACGTTCGTGTTGTTTAAAGTGCCCTCAGCTCCACAGTCAGCTCAAAAGAGTCAGGAATTGAGCAGAAGAAAACCCAACCTACGAGCGGCACCCCCAACTATCTCACAAGGATTGATGTCAATGACTATCAGACTGAATCGGGATCTTTACAGAAGAATAACTCACATGCATTTTAACCGTGAGGTTAACAGCCTGCTCAATTTTGTCTCTTTACTTTCGATGTTAAGTTGTATTCCTATACTTTTCTCTCTTTCTCCGTTAGCGTTTTCAAAATAAAGATCCCCTTTGTTTCTAGGTTCACAATCCCCCCATTTATTTATTGCTGATTTCTGATTTCAGGATTTTCCTCTCATCCCATTCTTTTCTGTAGTACTTGTCTGTCCTTATTCACATTATTAAGCAGCAGCGCCTTTTTTAACAGAGTTTAAGGGATAGTGGACTCCTGCTCTTCTTAATGGATCTCATTGCCACTTAATGCACTCTACTGCAAATTCATAAAACAGAAAAAAGTGATGAAAACATACACACATGCATACACACATACGTAAGCACACACACATGCGCATGCATGAGCACACACTCGCGAGCACATTACCGAGTGGCGGTCGCCACTGTGTAGTTACGGTTCAGCCTCAGGTGCACGTTCCATAGAAAAAGGCATTTTTGTATAAATATAATGGTGTCTAGGGTGAAGGGGAACACCATAAATACAAATTGTGAAAAAATGGAGGGGGTTGTGGCACAAGAAGTAGAAGCAAGAAATCCCTCAAGTGGCATGGAGAAATGGCATGGAGACCAGGACATCGGCCTGGAGGATGACGAGAGTGCAGTATGGATTGAGACGGAGGTGTGGTGGAGAGGTGTGAAGCAGAAATCAGAAGAGGCTTGGAGAATAAGAGTGTGGCGAGGAGCAAGGAAGACTATTATGAGCCCCAATGCACCCCAATATAGGCCTAGGTAGTTGCACGACCTTTTACCTACATTTATCCTACCTTGCTCTACATAACGGCTCTGGTACTGACCTTTTACCTAGTTAGGTGCCGAATAAATGTTTTTCATTGAAAACTAGCCTAATTTATTATGCATGAGGATTCTTAGTATCACAGCAGGATTACCATCTTCTGCATAATAACTCTGTACAAGAGTCACCACTATTGTCATCCTTGGCCGACAGGCCAACAGTACAATGACACATCTAAGTAGCACCCCAGAGGGTACCTTCCGGGTATAAAAGTACCACATCTTTGCTGGGGAAACCAGAGGAGGAGCTTCCATACTGACATGAGAAGCTGAAGTCCCTGCACGCAGAAACTCTAGCACACAGTGGTCTGACATCCCTCGTGTGGTGTCCAACCGGAGATCAAGTCAGGGCCCTTCATTCTCTCCCATCAGGTAATGGGGTTGGTTCTTTCCTAGGGGGATTCTTGGCTATAACCCTGATACATGCTAGGTGCACTTTGGTACATCTAGTTAGGTTATGCATCCTAGGAGTACTCATGATTACTGTCATGTATCTCTATGCCTGCGTATATTCATTGTTTTAGCACCATGGTAGAATTCTACCTTTTATTTACTCTGTTGGTGCTTATAACCGGATATATCTGTTTCTGTCTAATGGGTGTTGCAGAACCCATATTTTATACTAGATGACGCTGGTTCAATTAATGCTTATTGAAAACATCCCCATCGTTTATTCTGTATATCTCTCTGAGAACAAATTAGCACAAGGGACTCAGTGAAAAGTAGTGTACTGTTTCCACGATCCCTGAGGGATTAGAGAGTTGTCATGTTCGATAGTTGCAAGAAACAATTCGCTTCTTGGTAAGATTGTGGGGCTTATAGTGGCACGGTGAGCTAGCTGGTCTACAGGTAACATATCCCTTGGGGGAATCTGGAATCAGTCTGGACACCAATTCCTTAGTTTATGTTGTTTAAACGCACTGATCCTATATAGATTTGTAGGAACTATACAACAAGACATGGAGGAGTGGAGCAGATCAGAGAGCAGACAAAGAGTGGAGAACAGTGAAGCTGAAAGCAACGGACAAGAGAAGAGGAAGGATGAAGGGGAAGCAGTTTATGCATTAGTAATTGGCATCAAACACCCAGACCAGGCAACTGCACTAAGATAAATTCTCTAAAACACAATCCATGGTAAGAATAAAGCCTATCAACACAAACCACTTGTGTATGAAGTGGTAACCACAATTATTGTTGCAATGATTGGGGAAGACAAGAGACTGCAGGACCCACAACGCAGACAGAAAAAACAACTGCTTACTGGTGAGTGTGGAAGATTGCTGGCTGAGGTACATCTTGCCATAGAGGGGTGCAGACTCACAGCGAGCACTACAAATTTGAAGGAAGTGCTGTGGACACGGTAACATTTTAAAGCAGTTCATCACGGAGAACACGGTCAGTACTCATGCGAATTGCTTGAAGGAGGACAATGCAAGAGGGGCCTGATGAGTGTGATGCAAGACCTGCTGAGTGACGTCTCACAATATCAGCCGCCACCATTTTGGAGCAGTGTTTCTACAGAAATGCGCATCGCCCAAAACACGTGCGTACCACCATTTGTAAGCGATGTCCTTTGCACTGGCTACTGTATCTAGCACAGAATTCACCTATCCAATCAGAGTGAGAGGGCTATTGTTCTGTTTTTTTGCACCAGCCGGCATAACCCAGGTTACACCTGTCAGTCAAGGAAGAGTCTTGTCGGTGATCTGTGCACATAATTGAATCAAAACAATGTAGGGGTTGTTATGTGGAACACATGGTGATCTGCACACCATAACAAAAGAAGAACATGCTCCAATTGATGTTAGGAGGCACTTCAAGGTGATCTCCACACCAAGTCAAAATAAATAAATAATAATAATAAAATAAACATAAATACAGGTTTCAGGGAGTGTGTGTCCTAATACTTGTAAGGAGCACTGGTGTTTTTCATATAAACAAATATTTTGACACAGATTTTGCCGTGATATGCACAACCATGTTTAGTAAGTCCTATGCACTCACTGGAGAGTAACCATTGTGGCCTGTTTGGTTCTACTGGCGCAGTTGCATCACGGTGACACCTTCATATGGAGCTGTTCACGCTAAGCATTAAGGGCCACGCAGCTGGGCATCTTTTGAAGGTTATTCAGGTGTGCAACATTGACTTGTGTTTTTTTTTTTAGTTGAATAAAACTGATTATAGAACACAATGCAAGCAGTCACACCACCTCCGCCTTTCCTTGAGGTGTCTGTAATCCACCAATTGCATGGAAGAACTGGTATGATGCATTTACCACATATTTGGAAAAAATAGGTGCCTTGCATTCTGGGCAGGGAAGATAAAATTCTTGCTACTTCATTCATTGGAATTTGAAGGTAAGGTTGGTATCCAAACACTTACCACCGTTTGTAGCTAACAACGAAGACGAGGAACCCAATGAGTTTGATGAAACTGTAAAAAAGTTAGATCTATGTTTTGACATACAAACAAGTCTGGTAGTTATCAGACACACGTTTTCCAAGAAAGAGCAGAGATCTGGAGAAGATGTTGAACCCCTAGGAATGAGAATTCCTTAAAAAAATAAATTGTGCATATATATTATCTACTGGCGGTCGCCAGTAGATAGTTATAGTTAGGACCGTGTTTCCATAGGAAAACCGCAACATTCTATTTGGAATAACTTTGGCGCCGGTTGACGAATCCTCGCGCAATTTTCAAAATAGGTGGGGCGCTCCGCTCCGCTCCGCTCCGCTCCGCTCCACTCCTACCCTGAAAGTCTCGGGGGGATTCGTCAAGCGGGGGCTGAGAAAAAAGGGGGGTCCCAAAGCGCGTTTTCCCCATGCAATTTTCCATAGGGACCTTTAGTCCAAGGTACAGCCCGAACGGTTGAACAGAATTACTTGAAATTTGGCAGAGAGGTAGTCCTCAGCTCAGGGAAGTGCCTTTTGCAGGTCTGGTGTCAATCTGTTCAGTAGTTCCTGAGAAAATCAAAAGTAAAATCATATATATATATGTGGGCGGAGCCTAACCACACATCTCATCCTGAGATCTGATTGGCTGTCAGCACTTCATCCAAGAAGTGTTGGCAGCCATCTTGGGACCAATATACATGATAGCACCTCATTAAAAAGCATTGCAGTTAATAGAAGGTTTTAAGACTTTAGTTACATTATAAATCATTTGTTGATGGTACCATACTCATTTTAGGAATTGTGGTATGTTCTAAGGTGATTTCACCATGTGAAAAAGCCTTCTACTGGGATATCATGATTGAGAGAAAAATATTTTCTCATGCTTTTCCCACAGAGGTTTGGAAGGTGATCTATAAGCTAAACTGAGAGCTTATTTTCTGTAAATTCACATTATCTTTCTCAGTCATGTGAGAATGAAGTCTGACATTCTCAGTAAAACATGTACATCCAACAAGGGCAGAGACTGTCAGTTGATTCCTTTGTGTTCTACTGCAGCTTCCCAGAGTGTTCCAAAGAACAACTAGAGCGCTAACAGTCCTACTTATGATAAACGTATGGCACACCTGAAGCCATCTTGCTTGGATTAAAGTGGTAACTCTTAAAACATTTAATTTAAAAAGGAACAAAATGAGGGGGTTCATTTTTCCATAAAAAGTATGATTTGTGCTGCAGAAAGAAAAATTAGGGCACATTTTGAGTGACTTCTCAAATCCTCTTCTATTTCATTAAAAAATTCTGACATGCAGACTGAAACATGCACTTTCAATACCAGCAGCAGTTTTCCCTGGTGAGCAGTAGCTTTACTACAGTGATCTAATGAGCAAAAAGAGTGCTAACATTCTGAATTTATGGCAAATGTGTGACACATCTGAATGCCTTCTTGATGGAATCAAAGTAAAAAACTGAAAGTATTTCCTACTGAGGAGACTGCAGTAAATGAGGAAATTAGGAAACTTCATAACAAATAAGTCTCCCAAGATGGCCACCAGAGACAAATGAGCCCAAATGTAGCCCAAAATCACCCAGATGTAGCCCAAATATAGCCCAATGACAGAAGTGTGCAAAACACTTATTATTTTGTGTTTTTGCAGTGTTATATAGTGCAGACTTGTCAGGTAGTGGAGTGCTTTACATGAGCATTGGTTACATCACACAAGAACAAATTCATTTTGGTTGTAGACATGGGGAGACTAAGTGATTTGACCAGAATCACAGAATGTCGAGCTGAAGCAGAAACTCCAACCTGGTTCCCCAGTTGCAAAGTCTGCAGTTCTGGAAGTAACACCACATCCTCTCCCCTAAGTGCAACATTCAATCAAGTGGTCAACTGGATAAAAAAACATAAAGATAACAAATAATTTAAAAGTGCTTTGTCGCTATTTGAAAACTCAGAAAATATGTCCTTATTTTAGTCTTTTAGAGCACTAACCATAATTTTGATGCCAATAAGACCCTCTCATATATGTAATTTCTAAAGGAAATGCTCTAGGTATTACCGTTTTGATTACATCAAGATGACGTCAGGCGTTCCACACTTTTGTAATAAATATAGAATGTTAGCAATCTAGTTGTTCATTAGGATACTGTTGAGAGGCAGAGGCCAGGGGCACGGACTCTGAAAATTGAAGGCAGGTAGGAGGGTGCAAAGGCAACAATTTAACCACACTGAGCAGGCAGGAAGGGCCGTGGCAGCACAACAGACTATGGAGGGCAGTGGAAAGGGGGGCAGGGGCAACAAACCAACAATACAGGACTTGCAAGAGAGGCTGTGGCAATGTAATAGACCACTGTGGGCATAAGGAAGAGGCAATGGTAGTACAACCATACATGCCAACAGACCCGATTCAGCCAGGAAACGTCCAATGTTTTTAAGCTCAAATGTGCTTTATTTGATCTGTCTCCTGTCTACAATCTCCTTTTTTTCAATGTAACTCAAAGGAGAAAATCAATACCCCAGTTTTTTTTCAAAATCTCCCTCTTACCAAGCTCAAAATGTTCGCAAGTACGGTACATTGGATCATGGAAGGAAATGGGGTAGGGACATGGACTTGGATAACAGAGGACAGGAGGGACATGGAGAGGTGCACCAAACTGACCCTGCAGGGCAGGCATCAGGGTTTGCAGCAGCACAATACACCACACAGGGCATGCGGGACGGGAGTGCAGCACAACAATCCATAGAAAGCAAGAGGGAGGGGACAGGACCATGCACATGGGCAACAGAGAACAGAGGGGCAAGAGGCAATGGTAGCTAGCTGACCATAATGGACAGACAGGAGAGAAAGCTGCAGCATAACAGACCATAAAGGGCAGGAGGGACGGATCAGGGGCATTACAATGGAACAGACAAGCCAGGAGGGAGGGAGTAGGGGTCTGCACATGTAAACAGAGGGCTGGGGGCAAGGGGGCAGGGCAGGAGCAGCAAGATAGCCATGACGGTCAGGCAGGATGAGCACTAGAAGCAAGACACACCATGAAGAGCAACAGTGAGACTGTGATGGCATACACACAGACCATGGAGGGAAGGTGGGAGGGGGTCAGGGGCAGCTAACTGACCACACAGGGAAGGTGAGAGGGGCCATGGCAGCACAGAAGACCATGCATGGCAAGTGGGAGGGTTAGTGGCAGCAAAATGGCTATGATGGGCAAGAAGGAGGGTGCAGGGGCATGCACAAAGGACGATGGAGGATAGAAGGGAGGGTCAGGACCTGTGCACAGACAAGAAAGTTCAGGGGAAGGGGCCTCACAACAGACCGCACGGGGCATGCAGGAGGAGCAGTTACATCACAACACACCAGGGAGGGCAGAAGGGTGTGGCAGTACAATGGACCATGTAGGACAGAAGGAAGAGGATAGGGGCATGGCATGTGGACAGGCAGGGTGGAGGTGGCAGGGACAGGTTACAGTCATCTGACAATGCTAGGCAGGTAGGAGGGGAATGGCAGCTCAACAGAACACTCAGAGTAGATAGGAGTGGCAGGTCCATGGAACATGGTGGGCAAAAAGGATGGAGCAGGGGCATGCACAAAGACATCGGAGGGCAGGGGGGAGGAGAATAGGGGCAGCAAGCTAAGCACAGAGTTTAAGCAGGAGGTCAATGATGGGGCATAGAATTGGGCAATGGAGGGCAGGAGGAGTGGACTGGTACATCATACTAAATTGAGGGCAGTGGCAGCACATCAGACCATGCATGGCAGGAGGGAGGAGGCTAGTCCATGGATTCACACAACAGAGGATAGGGAGGAGGGGGATGGGGCAGCAAGCTAACTGTTCAGAGAAGGCGGGTATTAGGAACTTTATTGTTTTTAAAACGTGTGTCTGTGCGAACTACTTAAAATATGAACAAGTATGCAGCATAATCTCACTTTTATTCAGGAAGAAAAGGACGTTTGTGACTGTGACTCCGGGCTCACTTGGCAGAAACACCCCATGACCCTCCACCCCTATCGCAAAATGTAATGCCCGTGAAAAGGGTAGGTGAACACAGTGTTATATAGAACATAGTCCTGAGAGCACGATTGAAAATGAAAACTAGATATAGTGTATGGTATAAACTATGCACCAAAAAGTGTGATATAAGATGAACCGGGCGTGAAATATAATATGCTATACATTGTGCGCAATGACAGATTCATTGGAGAGCGCGAGATAGCACAGGCACTAGCGCGTGCTATGCGATATGCGCCTTGGAGTGTAATATGCACAGGGCAGTGTTGTGTAACCTAACTAGTCTCTAAAGTTGTAATATAAAATATGTGCTGGGGAGTGTAACGTTGTATATGCACTGTGACAAAGATATGGATCCCAGATTGTAATATGTATGGCATAGCACTGTGCGTTATAACATAGGCATCGCGTAAGGCACGTTAGATGGGGCAATATAACCCGTGCGAAGACAAGTGTGGCATGACATATTCACGGGGTGGTGTTACAGTGCACATGGGCTAGAGAGTGTCATAGCATACGCACTAGTTGGTGGAATACAACACAGAGGTGTGTGGCACTCGGCAGGCAATGGTGGGTGTAACACAGCATTGGGCTCTGCCAGGAGCGCGCTGTGACTCTCAAGTGATGTTCGTCCCCTTTCCAGAGAGTAAAATAAAAAGTATTACACATCCGGCAGTGGATGTGTGTTTTATTAACCGTGAGGGGGGTTTCTTGCATAGTTTTGGTCGAATTTTTGTCGAATCCCCTTTGAATGGCTTGGTGTGCATGTGTATTAAATGTGCCCGTCAATAGCTACCCATGTTTGTATAAATAAACAACAAGGGTGTCTACTGGGATTAGGCACGGTAGGGCATCAGACATGTCAGAGCTTCACTAGTGGTGTAAATACATTCCACGTGGATTCATTGTATGCATAGTCGCCTTTTAATGAATATCATGCAAATCGTCATGGTGATAGGTACGTACGGTTTGTCCAGCATGTCCTAGGTGTGTCTATAAATATATATTTTTTAAAAATAATAAAAAACAGTGACCGGCCCTGGGGATTGGGGTCAAAAAAATATAATTAGGAGACAGGCCCTGGGGGATGGGGTCATCAGGGCCAATAAATTAGAATAAGAAGGGGAACCACACAGCCCTCCTTCTTAAAAAATTAAAATAAATAAAAGACTGTCATCGTGCCGGAGGCCACGCCCTCTCCTTGCAGCACTCTGCAAACGCGCCCCCTGGCGAGTTGTAAGTTGGGGAATTAATTCCTCTTCAATACTGAGGGTCCCTGAGGGCCAACTAGCCCAACAGGCATCTCCAGTAGCTGCAGACAGGTGTTCTGAGGCCAAGCCCCTTTTTACACCTCTCTGCAACGCAGCTCTGTGGCGCTTACTGGAGGTACCTAGTGGTCTAGTTTGACCCTAGGGACCCTTAGGATTCAAGGGGACTTAATCTCTCAACTTAGAACAGCCACAGGGCGCATTTACACAGTGGTGAAGGGAGAGGATGGGGCCTGAGGTGACGTGTGCAAACACGCACTATGGCACGTTTTAAATTGGGGATATAATTTCCCTTCAATACTGAGGGCCCCTGGGGGCTAACTAGCCCACCAAGTGCTTCCAGTAAGCGCCACTGAGCTGCATTGCAGAGAGGTGGTCCAGGCCGTGCCACTTTTTACACCTCTCTGCAACGCAGCTCTGTGGCACTTACTGGAGGTACCTAGTGGGCTAGTTGGACTCTAGGGACCCTCAGGATTCAAATGAACTTAATCTCCCAAGTAAAAACAGACACAGGGCGTGTTTACACAGTGGTGAAGGGAGGGGACGGGGCCTGAGTTAACGTGTGCAAAAACGCCCTGTGGCCTGTTTTAAGAGGTAGTTTTAACCCCCCTGCCCTATTATATACTAGGGGCTTACAGAGGAGGTCATGCTAATCACAGGGGGACCCCAACACATAATGTTCCCTAGTGTATGTAGGTGTTTTCACTGTATTCTAAGTGTCTTTTAACATAGCACTGGCTCTAGGACTGGTTAGTCAGACTCAGTTACCACCAGTATCCGTCTGAAAAAGTTGAGGGTACAGGATGATTTTGCAACAAGGATTCTTTCTGCTCTTCTTTTTGTTATTTCTGCACGTTATCCTTCTTCCTGCACTTTTCTTCATCTTTGAGGACTTCTGTTGCTTCTTTCTGCACTTCTTTGTTTTCTTTCTGTGCATTTTTTCTTCTTTCTTCACATGTCCTATCTCTGTAGGGATAGTTAGAAATTAGCATTTAAAAAATCTTTGAAATTCACAGAAAAAACCATAGGTTTCAGGCACGTTATAGTTAGGAATTAGCATTTAAAAAACCTCAGAAATTCACTCACAAAACCATAGGTTTCAGGGGTGTTATAGTTAGCTGGACTTTTCACTTGTACAAAGCCATTGAAATTCCCCCGTTATAGTTAGTTCAGCTAACTATAACTCGCGCGCCCGCAATGCACTGCTGATGACGTCACATATTACATCACTCATGACATGGTCAGTGACATCACTCATGACATCACTGATGACATCACTGATGACATCATCCTTGTGATAGAGTGGCAGACCTCCTCTCACCCTAATATAACCTTTGATACACACATTCAAAAATAGAGACTAAAATTTTCAAAACAATGGACATACCAACACCAGTTACAACAACCTCTTCAGTAATTCTAAGATCCACATACACATCCACTCATTCACCAACAGTCCTATACAGTCACTCATACATTTACTCACTCATCATATGTACTCATACACCTATACATCCTGTTACACAATGCCACTCATCCATAGAGTTACTCACACACATAGTCACTCATGCTAATAAAGAATGAAACATACATTTACTTGCATATACAGTTATACACACACCACCACACTTACTTCTACGGAAACTTACACATACTTAGTCTTTTAAACAATCACTTATAGAAACACATACTTATTCATACAGTAACTCTTTCAATCTCTCACTCTCACATATACTCACTTATATACACCAATAGTCACATATACTAGTTTAAAACATATGTAGTTACTCATAAAGACACTATTGAGACAGTCATGCACTCACTAACACACCCATACACACACTCATCCACCCATACAGTCCTGCACACATGCTGTCTTCAACACATACAAACAGTGAGTCACTCATTCATGCACCTAGGCACTACGTAATACCCCCCACCGAACCATGCAGACACTCAGACTGATACTCAAAAAACCAACTAATAACCTATATAGACACCCATGTAGCCACTCACCAACCCATGCAGCCACTTATACACAAAGTGAGAGACTGATACAGATATTTACATATTTAAACATTACTCACTAAGCCATGTATTCACTATGATACACTTAATCAGTCAGTTACACAATCAATTTTTCAAAAACAAATCATCCATTTAGACGCTTATATACCCATTTATTCTTCCATCATTGTTTAGATATACATATATAAAACATATTTAATTTTCAGAAAAACAGACATTCACTGGATGATGTCATCAGTGATGTCATCAGTGATGTCATTTGAGATGTCATCAGTGATGTCATGAGTGATGTCACTTACCATGTCATGAGTGATGTGATATGTGACGTCATCAGCAGTGCATTGCGGGCGCGCGAGTTATAGTTAGCTGAACTAACTATAACGGGGGAATTTCAATGGTTTTGTACAAGTGAAAAGTCCAGCTAACTATAACACCCCTGAAACCTATGTTTTTTTGAGTGAATATATATATATATATATATATATATATGTGTGTGTGTGTTTGTGCGCGCGCGCGCTGAATGCGTGTAATTATACTAAATTCTGCAACAATTAATCAAAATTATGTGAAAAGCTCTATATCTGAGTGCTAAATGCATCCTTGTGTCCATTTTCTACACAAGGATACATTTTACGCTACAAACAAATAGTGCAAAAAAAAAGTGCAGCGAACAGTAGCCGGTCATGTTCTCCTGTGCTCCTGAACTTTCGAACTGAACAAGGTGAAATTACATTGCGTGTCGTAATTATGTAATTTCAGGAATTTTGTGTAATCCATGTAATGCAAAATTTGTGAAATTGTGTGAGATTACTATAGTGTAGGAGTCCTACTTATATATAGTGCTTCATACCACACTCCTGTTGATTCTACGCCCTGTCACACCTGAATTTATGGTACACAATGTATCACTCTCAGAAGGATGGAAGGTTGAATGTGCTTCGTCAAAATTCCAAATTGTGGTCTTCAGAGCGCCGCAGTTGCCAGCAACGACCGAGCTCTATTAGCCATACTGCTGGCAAAAATGAATTAAGAAACATAGAGGTATTCATTACAATAATTATTAGAATAGTTAGATTTCAGTACTTGATATATGGAGCTTTTATCCATTTTCTATTTTTTATTGTACTGCCACCCGATTAAAGAAAAGATAGACTTTTGTGTAACTCAGATTTAACTACCCAATTGCAGCATGATATACCTAATTTTAATTTTGAGACTGTTTGCACTTGTAGGTACTTGCAAAGATTAACACATTTAAGCTCTCTTATTCTATAATAGTCAGCCTCTGTCCACTATCTCTCTTTTGACATCAACAGCATCTGGAGCATTTAGAGACAGGTGAGTCCTAACATGAGACTCAATATTAAAATATTTTCATTATATTCACAAAATTGTCAGACATTTGTCTAATTAAAAAAATTACCGATGTATTGGCATTATATAACTCACAGAATGTCTGATATTGTTCATGTCACAAGGTTTTCATAATCTATCGATAATGGCAACTTTACCCTTGTCATGTAGTATTCAGAGATTTTATTTCCTTCTGTTGCACTACACAACCCCCCTGCTGCTTTCCAATTAGAGCCTTGGAGGGAGCTTTTAGAATAGTTTGCTACTTTGGGGATAAACTGTCTGTAATGAGTTAGGGGATGGGACGATTGTAATTTCCTTTTTCTCAGTCGCGGCCCGTGCAGGTGAGAGAGGTGGGGCCGGGTGTGGGGGATTTCGACGGACGATGACGAGGGAAAACTAAATAAACAATTAATTTTCCCTCATCATCGTCCATCGAAATCCACCCAACTGGGCCCCACCGCTCTTACATGCACGGGCCGCGGCTGCTTTTTCTACACTTACTTAACTTGGAGCCGGTTTTCAACCCTGTGTGACTTTCTGCTTCTCGATACTGTTGTCTCTAGGCTCCAGTTCCTGATTTCCAATTCTTGGCATTAGTGCCTGGATCACAAGAGTCTGTCGACCTCTGCAAATGGCAAAAATCTCAACAGAAAGAAGAGGTGTATGGATGTACAATACATTTGTGCTTTGTCAAAATGGCCGTGCAACATCTCAGCACTTCCTCATGTTGAAAATAACAGGTCTCATGAGAACATCGTTTCATAACAGAATGAATGGCAGCTAAGACTGAATCATGTTTGTTGACTGTAGAAGGTTTGGAATTCAAGGGCTTGGTATTACACACATAAAGTCCACCGAGGCCACAGTCTAGTGTCACCTATCATTAGTTGGAGAACAGGTCTGGCAGAGGAAAGACTTGAGAAACTTGGGACAGCTCTGCACTGGGATCTGCAATCTACTGAAGAGGCGCACCACACCAAAGACATGCTGTCATATGTTTAACAAGGCCCTCATTTGCAATTCAAAGCAAGCCACTGAAGAGAGCTTGTGCACTTGAGAAGTGAGGCTAAAGCTCAGTAGATCAAGGGTCCCTCAAGGGTCAGTCCCAGGTCTCTCTTTATAACATCTCCCTTAGTGATACCATCTCTTCTTTTGGCCTCTCCTGTTACCTTTGCACCTATGACACACACAGCTTATCCTTTTCCACCCTCTCCCTGTGCTTCTAAGTATGATCAACATCCAACAAGAACTGACCGTCAGGTCTCTTATCCTCAACTCCCCCAACCAGAGGTTCTCCCCTTTCCCGCCACTTTTGCCCCTGCTCCTCTACCTAGTTCTACCGAATTTCCTTCAGGCATCCTGACTTCCATGTCCACACCCAAAAACCTCAGGGTTCTTTATAATCCTTCTGTGCCCATGAAGTCATTTCCCTCTGTGATCACACTGTAGCAGACTACCAGACTATAAATGTTATTTAAATATGTCTTTTCTCCTGTTCTACACTGCCAAGGAACTAATTAATTCACTGGTACTTAGTAAATTAGATTATAGCAACAGCCAGCTCGTGGCCACCCTCAATACTCCTTCTCCCCAGTGGAAAGCATGTGTAACTATGCCACAAAAGAATATATTATGCATGTATTGAATTTGATTTTAAAAACAACAGAGCATTGGACATAGAACAAGCGGGAGTATTGCATTATTCAATATAAGTGGGAGTGGGGAGGCAGAGAGATAATTTAACTGAGGAAATGGATTAATACAGCAAATCTGCACCATGCAGATCTTTGATGCAAACTCAAGTACAAGCTACACCCAAAAGGGCGGACAACTAGTACCAAACATAGGCGTGACTCAACAAATCAAATACATTAGCTACAGTGAACCACATAAGGTCCCACAATGGTGACAGAAAGTGATAGATTTGCAAACCATGAAGGTTTAATAACAAATTAGTAAAGTTGCAAATTCGAATTAGGTGAAATTCGGTAATCAATACATGAATGCACTAGTAAGTATTTTTCAAATCAATTCAAAATATCAAATACAGAGACAAACTGTCAAAGTTATTATAAAGCAAACTGAAGCAGGCTCGGCTTCCCACAATGGGAAGTTCCCTAAAATGCTAAAGCTATGAAGTCCGGTAAACCGGGGAGAAGTCAGGCAAACGATATCAGCAAGTAAAGCCTCTAAAGGCAGAATCAAATAAAGATTCAGTGAAGTAAGTGAGAAAGGATTTGCCCAGGAGTCTAACTCTTTCAGGCTGGAGCAAAGAAAGCGTCTCCTCTGAGGACAGTGGAAAGACCATCTGAATCTCACTAGTTCGGCAATGCACGATTAAATTGTGAAGTCTATGTAAATCTTCACTCCAATCAGAATGAAACATTATATGGTAATAACATTTCGGTCTTCTTCCCAGCTGCCACACAGTCTCTAATGCATAACCTCCAATGGATATTGTGTAGAGGCAAGATACAATTTGGTCAAAGCGTTCCTTCAGAAGGTGCGAGAGATCATTATTCAGTTGCCCAAGGAACATACACAGATAAACGTTCACACAGAAACCAAACAATATGATACATTTTAATTAACTTGGACTGATGTAGCTTGGCTCCTGAAACGAGAGAAAGGAAAAATAGACAGCAGACAGAAAAGCATTACACCTAACATGAGCCACTTATAATGGAGGACTACACAACCTATGGTCAACTTTAAAGTGAAAATCACACCCAATATATGTATACATGGTGCAGATTAATGTAAATGAGCAAAGTTTAAAATAATTTAAAAAAAAGTACCATCAGGATGCTTGGGACACTTTCATGTGTCTGGGGTGGAAGGGTGAGTCCCAATGAGTTTGTGAAAAGGCTAATAGTTCATTTTCGGGGGAAGGATACACAATTAAATAGAGAAGCATTTATGTAAAGACACAAAGGTGTTAACAATATGGGCTGCCCCAGAGAGGAGAGAGATGCTCTTGGTGGACTGGGATACATTTTATTAGAGCATTTAAACATATTTCTTTTCACTGTCATTCGCACCAGATGCCCTTCCTATGGGCCTTAACCAACACCTTCATTATGTAATGCATATAGCCTTAACTTCATCCTTATGCCTCTTTTACGTTCGTTTTTTGTTGCTCCCTAGAAAATCCTCGTGGTAGCATCTCACCCCCAGCTGTGGATTATCCTGGATTTGCTGATTGGTGACATAAGAAAGGAGAGAGGAAACAACATCTGCCTTCCTTCCCCGGTCCATAACACATTCCATAGTCTGTGAGCTCCCAGAAAAGGGTTCATGAGTTCAACTGCTTTCTCAGGTTCCTTCTTGAATATCTGTATGCTCAGGGACATGAATTCACTTTGCCTAATTTTTAGACTCAGATGTCTCCTGTATTTTTCAATATCCAGATGGTATTTACATCTCTGGTGCAATAGTTCACCGCTGATTTACTCCTGTGAATCTGTGATCGGTTCCTAAGCACAGACATCTGCAGGCAATTCTTCCCCTGAAAAATATTGCTTAAAACCACCATATACTCTCCATGAAATACTCTCTAGATTATGATTGTATTGTCAGTTTGTACTGTTTTCGTTTTGTTTCTTTCCCTATAAAGTTCAATAAAATTATTCGTGATCTTCAAAACTACCACAAACAATTGATAGCTGCAAGCACATGGAAAAACATTTTCATTGGGTATTAACTCTTATTTCCTTCTGAGCGATTACGGCTCATCATTTCGAAGTGTTTTTTATTTTCAGAACTCTCTGAATTCCCCTTTGAATATTTTGCTTCCTTGTGTTAGAAAGAGATTTCTAGTTTTCAGAGGTTTGTACCCTGTCAAAGCAGAGACCACAATCCTAGTCAAGGTAAGTAAGATACACACTAAAAGTTTACCTGTGCTCACCCCCTGGTAGCTTGGCACAGAGCAGTCAGGCAAAACTAAAGAGGCAATGTGTAAAGTATTTGTGCAACATACACAACAGTAACACAATAAATACACTACAAAAAGACTCCATGCAGGTGTAGAAAAATAGAGAATATATTATCTGAGTAAAATTGGACCAAAACAACAAAAATCAGATCAATAGAAGTCGAGATCTGAATTTTCAAAGAATAAATGCAAAATCAGAGCTTAGAAGTCAATAGCACTAAAAGGTTACTTGAGGTCGCGAGGGACCTGGATAAATCCAAAGTGCAAGCTGACCGCACTGGAGGGCAGGCTGGCTACGAGACTCACGCTACAAGACTCACGCTGAAAAAAGTATCTTTAATGGAGCACAGCGTTGATGCTGAAGGCACTATGCGTCAATGTTTTCCATGCAGTCAAATCACTACGTCTTGTCGATCTCTATTGAGATGCAGGCAATGAGTTGTCATTGAGCTGCACAGAGCAACACCGTCGGGCTGCGCCGGCTATAGAACTGCTCTCTTCGAACAGCCTGTGCGTCGGCATCGAAGGGTGATGCATCGGTTCCAACCGGGGCAATGGTGACGATGCATCGGGTTTGTGGAGAATCACCTGCAGAACCCACTTCTGAGTCCCAGGACTGGAAGGGGCACCTCAGGCAAGAGTAGAACTCACAGATGGCAGAGTCCAGCAGCACCAGCAGGATTGTAGGAAGTCTTTTGTGTCCCTGAGACCTCAGAAAATCGGAGGTAAGCTAGCAAGCCCTTGGAGTCACACTGGGTTCAAGTGAGATGGGTCCAGTCCTTGTCCTCAGCAGGGCAGAGATCAGCAGGCAGCAGGGCAGCTTAGCAAAGCGGAGAAGCAGTCCTTCAGAACACTCTGTCAAGGCAAAGTGCCAATCCTTACAGCACAGGAGTTTTACTCCAGCAGATTTCTTTCGAGGTCCAGTAGTGTACTGATTTGATCAGATCAGACCACCAGCACTTATACCCAAATGTACCTTTGAAGTGTGGGGGCTGACTTAAAGCATCTCTTTGAAGTGCACAGGTCCCCTTTCATCCCAGCCCTATCTGCCAGACTATCTGATGGGGTTAATTAGTCCTTTGTGTGTGAACAGGACACAGCCTATTCAATCAATCAATGAATTAGGGGTTTGTAAAGTGCGCTTCTCACCCGTGAGGGTCTCAAGGTGCTGGGGTGGGGGGCGGCGGCTCTGGATCAGTCGAAGAGCCAGGTCTTAAGGTCCTTCCTGAACGTGTGCAGGGTTGGAGAGCGTCTGATGTTCAACTGGAGCTTGTTCCAGGTTTTAGCTGCGATGTAGGAGAAAGCTCTTCCCCCGGTTCTGTCTATGCAGATGCGGTGGACCTCTGCTAGGGCGAGGTCAGCGGAGCGGAAGTTCCTCTTGGGTATGTGGAAGGATACTCTCTTGTTGAGGTATTTGGGGCCGATGTGGTTGAGGGATTTGTAGGCATGGGTGAGGACTTTAAAGGTGACTCTCCTCTCGACTGGGAGCCAGTGGAGGCCTCGTAGGTGCTGTGTCATATGCTCGTGGCGCGGTGTTCCGAGGGCAAGTCTGGCTGCGGCGTTCTGGATGGTCTGGAGTCTGTGCAAAAGAGTTTTGTTGGTTCCGGCGTAGAGGGCGTTGCCGTAGTCCTGTCTGCTGGTAATGAGTGCGTGGGTGACGGTCATTCTGCAGTCGGGGGGATCCATTTTGAAGGTCTTACGGAGGATGCGGAGGCAGTTGAAACTGGAGGAGGCGACGGCGCTGATCTGGCGGTTCATGGAGAGAGAGGAGTCCAGGATGATGCCGAGGTTCCGAGTGTGGTCTGTAGGGGTGCTCCTGAGGGCGGAGGGCCACCAGGTGTTGTCCCAGGCAGAGGTGCAGGGGCCGAGGATGAGGATCTCGGTCTTTTCAGAGTTTAGCTTCAAGCAGCTGTCCTTCATCCAGGTCGCCACGTTCTTCATTCCTTCCTGGAAGCAGAGTCTGGTGTCTTCAGGATTCTTCATGAGCGAGAGGATGAGCTGGGTGTCGTCGGCGTAGGAAACAATGCTGAGGCCATGCTGTCTGGCGATGGCAGAGAGGGGGGCCATGTAGATGTTGAATATCGTGGGGCTGAGTGAAGATCCTTGGGGTACGCCGCAGTTGATTTCTGTCGGTTTGGAGATAAAGGGAGGGAGTCGGATCCTCTGGGTTCTGCCGGAGAGGAAGGATTGGATCCAGTCGAGGCCAGCTCCTTGTATTCCCGCGTCATGTAGTCTGGCTGCAAGAGTGTGGTGTGAGACTGTGCCGAAAGCTGCGGAAAGTTCTAGAAGGATGAGGGCCGCAGTGTTTCCCTGATCCAGCAACCTGCGGATGTCATCGGTGGCAGCAAGTAGGGCCGTCTCAGTGCTGTGGTTGCTGCGGAATCCAGACTGGGAGGCGTCCAGGATAGAGTTCTCTTCTACGAAGGCGATCAGCTGGGTGTTAACGAGTCTCTCAGTGACTTTGGCCGCAAAATGGGAGGAGAGAGATGGGCTGGTAATTCTTTAGCTCTGTTGGGTCGGCCGTTGGTTTCTTGAGGAGGGGTTTCACCTCTGCCTGTTTCCAGTCATCAGGACAGATGCCTGATCTGAGGGAGGTATTGATGGTGCGTCCTAGTTCGGGTACGATGATGGCGGCGGCCTTGTGGAAGATCTGTGGAGGGCAGGGGTCCATAGGGGCTCCTGAGTATGTTTCCTTCATGGTCGTGGTGATGATTTCGATGGTGGCGGGCTCCCAGGACGTGATGGTCGGCTTGTCGGCGTTTGTGGGTGGGGGGTGGTGTTCGTAGCTGATTCGCTGAAGTTGTCATAGAGGGCCTTGATCTTCAGATGGAAGTAGGAGCAGAGTTTGTCGCAAAGTTCCTGGGAAGGTGTGATGTCCGTGGCTTCGCAGGTGGGCTTTGCGAACTGCTGTATGATGTTAATCAGTTCCTTGGCGTTGGTTACGTTCGTCTGAACTTTGTCTCTTATGAAGGTTCGTTTGGTGTCCCTTGTGCGCTGGTGGTATTCCTTCAGAATGCTCTTGTGGTTGATCTGTGCTTCCGTGGTTTTCTTGTTTCGCCAGGTTTTCTCTAGACGTCTGCAGGCGCGTCTGGCTTCTTGAAGTTCTGCGGTGAACCAGGCAGCTTTCAGCGGGAGTTGTTTGGCGAAGGGGTGGAGTGGTGCGGCCTTGTCGGCGCAGCAGGAGATCCAGTGGTGAAATTCCCTGGCTGTGGAGTTGGTGTCGGTCACAGTGATGGGGTGGTGTTGAGGTGCTCCTCTGTGATCTTGCTCCAGTTCCATTGTGGCGGGCGCAGGGCGGGTTTGGGTGAGGCGGTGGTGTTGAAAGTGAAGTGGATGCAGTAGTGGTCAGTCCAGGGGGGCTGGGTGGTGTGGCAGAAGCAGGTGTTTGTTCCTCCAGTGAAGTCTGTAAGATGTAAGTGTACTCTCCCTCTTTGCTTTCCTGTCCAGGAATGCAGTCAAAATGCAGACAAATGTTCTGTCACACCCACCCTTCCTGTGTTTGTGGCTGTCTAGAAGGATGCACAAAGTATAGCTGTTACCCAGCCCAGACGTGTATTGGAGACAGGCAGCTGGCACACAGAGCTAAGTTAAGAGCAGAAAAATGTCCACTTTCTTAAAATGGCATTTCTAAAATAGTAATGCCAAATCCAACTTTAACACTATAGAGGTTTTATCATTACCATTACAAAGACATGAAACATGATTAACTACTCCTTTATAATCAGGAATTACAGCTTAAAAGTGTTTTAAGGAATTCCCAATGCTAGCCTCACAATAATGATAAATAAATGTAGCTGTTTGTCACTACCAGGACAAGTAAAAAATAAATGTCCTTCCTTTGACTCACAGAGCAACCTGCCCGTAGTCCTACCTGGGGTCTACCTTAGGGGTGTCTTAATAAAAGGAGAGTTTAAGACTTTGCAAGTGGTTTTAAATGGCAAGTCAAAGTGGCAGTAAACTGCACACACAGGCCTTGCAATGGCAGGCTTGAAAGAAATTTGAAAGGCTACTTGAGTGGGTGGCACAGTCAGTGCTGGAGGTCCGCTAGTATATGATATACAATATACAACTTTACAAGGGCCTTATAAGTAAACTAAATATGACAATCAGGTATATACCAATGTCACCACGTTTAGGGAAGAAGCACATGCACTTTAGCACTGGTTAGCAGTGCTAAAGTGCTCAGAGTCCTAAGACCAACAAAAATAATTCAGCAAAAAGAGGAGGAAGGCAAAAAGTTTGGGGTAACCCTGCAAAAGGGCTATTTGCAACACGTTCTTACTCAACGAATCCCACTGATAATGCTATCCAGTCAATACTTTAAAATTGTAATCTTGTATTACTGGAATAGTGAATGAAATTAACTCCTAAATATGTGACTTAAAACACGATATGCATTGATAACCATTAAACGTTTGGCTGGCTCTTGCATTTAACTCACCGAGAAAGCATTTGAATGTTGATGTGCAGAAAAGATCGAGGTCATTACTGGGATTCGGGAGAGACAGTTCATACAGACGGAGATCCTTTTGCAACAAGTAGCCATTGTACGTGTAAAAATAGGAAGGCGACGGCATACATTCCAAGTCTTTCACAGATATTGGCTGGAAGGACTAAAAGCGAAACAAGCATATAATGCATCTCCTATTCATCCTTAGGAAGTTGTTACATACTGCAGAGTACTTGACATATTTTCCTTCTTAGATAGCACAAATTATGGAAAATGGTAGGCTAGTAAGGCAGCCTGAAGTGTCCCTTTTATATTGCAGAGTCTGAAGTACTCTCATATCCGGCTAAGAAAATTTATTCAAGATGGGGATAATGCAGGATGCAAGTCCACATCACTGGCATGTTGACCCTCTGACTTAAAGTTTACATCAGATACAGCAACCCTTCTTTGGAAAATGGTAACACTTGTTTTTGGTTTTGAAGCTAAAAGCTTGATTACTGATTTTTGCATTTCTTTCTTGCACCAACATAGAACACTTGTTTAGTCCTTTGCTCTTAAAAATTTAGGTCTGGCTACAGTCATTTTTAGATGCCTGGAAGAGCTCATATCAGCACAACACATAGCACAGGTCATGACACATACCGAGAGAGGCTTTGGGTCAGTCTCTTTCAATCACTGGCTTGTTTCAGTGTGACCCTACAGGTATTAGTTCTATTCAATGTTTTTTTTTTTATATATAGCTCTGCTATACCTGAATGTTGCACTCTACATGCAACAGAAAGATATTTCAATGTACATAAAGGCAGCTGCGGCCCTTGCAAGTAAGAGCGGTGGGGGATTTCCACAGACAACGATTCGGGAAAATGAAATAATTAATTAATTTTCCCTCATCGTTGTCCGTCGACCCCCCTCCCCCACCCGGCCCCAGGGAAAATTTAATATGTAGTCAATTTTCCCTCGTTGTCATCTATCGAAATCCCCAGCCCCACCGCCACACTGCTCTTACCTGCACGGGCAGCCGCTGAGTAATGGTTTGCAACCTTTAATGGTTTGGTATATCAACATAGTCAGTTGGAACGAATGAGAAATAGGATACACACAAATTTGTTTAGATTATAAAGGAATAGATATGTTTGCAAGTGTTTTCTAAAGGAGAGAATGTCTGATTGCATCTTTAGTTTTTGTGGGAGGACTTTCTACAGGCTGATGCAGCATAAGTGAAATTTTACTTCATTGTCAGAGGGGTTTCACTTTTCGGGGATTCAAGTTGAAGACTGGCTCTGTCGATTCTTTATTAAGATTTGGTATCAACCAATGGAATTTAGAGGAAGTAGTTATATTGTGTATAGTGTATTGACTCTACATTTTTGGGAACCTGTTTGGGAAAAGAGAGATGGGACTTTACTCTTTGGATGGTAGTTTTGAGGGGTTGGATCCACATAGTCAGATCTCTTGCTGGTGGTCGCTCTCTTCCCCTTTTTTTAAAGACACAAGTGATTGAAAGTGAGATGGACACGTTTTTTCCAACTGTTGCTTTCATTATATGCAAATTTGGAGAACTTGAGTTGTAATGCATTGAAAATCAGAGTCGATTCTTGTAAAAAGTGTGACATGAAGTGTTATACATTAGTTTAGATGATCGAACTCATTAACACTACATAGGTATATAATATACATGCTATTATTGCATCTAGAATGCGACACAGGCAGAGAGCCAAAGTGTTCCCTCATGTCAATGGGGTGACGCTCACATTAAAAAGAGGTTAGGATTGCGCTCCTGCCACATGTGTGCCAGGGTGATTGGTAATACATTAGAGGGTGTGCAAGTTCTTGCTGTCCCTTCTGTAATACCAAAGTGCCCTAGGGTTACAGAATGTGTTTCTATGTGCCCGTTGCGCCTCGGTAGCACTTTGTGTAGTATTACAATTGGAAATGCATGCCTGTAATAGATTTTCTGTAGTTCTGAAAAGCATATGATGTAGACATGCAATTTTTCCAACGTATGTACGAACAAATCTGATTCATACGTGCATTTGCTCATGTAACCTTTTTTGGTTCTCCATGGGGAGGCAGGGGAAAACCCTTTGTTTCTGCATGCGGAGGGAGGGAAACCCCTTTCCCTACCCCATCCCTCCATTACATAGAGATGTGATTTTTCCAATGTCTTACCCTCGAAATGTAGTTAGTAAGCTTTTGACTGGAGCAAATTGATGCGCTTTTCTAGAGATTTTGGTTGTTTAATTACTTTACCACCTTGGCCAAGCCAGTACTGCCCACACACTCCCACCCTAGTCTAAACTGTCAAATGCAAACATTTTGTCAGAGTGGCAAAGTTCCAAAATGTGTAAGGAGGCTCTAAGTAAATCAAATGTCACGAAGATTTGGAATCGACATTTCTAAAGAGTACTTTTTGCTTTATAAGTTATATTAGGTTCCACAATACTTTGCATATCAGGTCTTCTGTTTTATTAAGTGCTGTACATTGAGCGCTTTAAAGTTTTTTTTAAAAACAGTTACAAAGAGGTGATGGGGCACCTGTTGATGATAATTCAAAAGAATGGCGTCTTTGGGGGGGGGGGGGGGTGATTAAACCGTAATCTCTGTAATGTGCTCTGTGGTGATCTGGTTTTCAGTGGACGTGGTTCTGCTACAATGTTTTGGTGTTAGGTTGTAGGGATGGAGTGAAAAGTTGATGTGGTGTCACTGTTTTTTGAGGTTCTGTTAATTTAATGTATCCAACAGAAGTGAGCAAGGGACGGTTTTCAGGTTATGAGAGTTTGTGATTTCCCCTTTGCTGATTAATTCCTAGTAAACATGCAAAGGACTTTTATCTGTATTATGAGACCATATGAGATCACGGATGTCACTTAACTACAATAGCGGGTGTTGTGGAAGTGACATGAGAAGCACGTTTCCACTTCTTTATAATTACAGGGAGTGACATCAAAAGGTCTTTCAATATGATGACATAACTGGAAGTGGAACACGAGCTCTTTTCTCCTGATTAAATTGTAAGAAGTGACGTCACTAATGGTCACTAATATTAGATTTTGCGATACAGATGCCTGAAGTATGCCCATTTGTCCGCCCAGTTTTATAACTGGCATCAGAGCCTTTGACTAGCAGGCCACATCCACATGAACGTAGAGAGTGTGTCATCACCAACTATCTCACAAGGATTGATGTCAATGACTATCAGATTGAATCGGATCTTTACAGAAGAACAACTCACATGCATTTTAACCCGTGAGTATTTTGTCTCTTTACTTTCGATGTTAAGTTGTATTCCTATCCTTTCTTCTCTTTCTCCGTTAACATTTTCAAAATAAAGATCCCCTTTGTTTCTAGGTTTACAATCCCCCCATTTATTTATTGCTGATTTCTGATTTCAGTATTTTCCTCTCATTCCATTCTTTTCTGTGGTACTTGTCTGTCCTTATTCACATTATTAAGCAGCAGCGCCTTTTTTAACAGAGTTTAAGGGATAGTGGACTCCTGCTCTTCTTAATGGATCTCATTGCCACTTAATGCACTGTACTGCAAATTCATAAAACAGAAAAAGTGATGAAAACATACACACATACGTAAGCACACACACACATGCATGCATGTGCATGCACTTGCGAGCATATTACAGAGTGGCGGTCGCCACTGTGTAGTTACGGTTCAGCCTCAGGTGCACGTTCCATAGAAAAAGGAATTTTTGTATATATATAATGATGTCTACGATGAAGGGGAACACCGTAAATACCAATTGTGAAAAAATGGAGGGGGTTGTGGCACAAAAAGTAGAAGGAAGAAATTCCTCAAGTGGCATGGAGAATTGACATGGAGAGCAGGAGATCGGCTTGGAGGATGACGTGAGTGAAGTATGGATTGAGACTGGAGAAGGAGGTGTGGTGGAGTGGAGTGAAGCAGAAATCAGGAGAGGCTTGGAGAAAAAGAGTGTGGCGAGGAGCAAGAAAGACTATTATGAGCCCCAATGCACCCCAATATAAGCCTAGGTAGTTGCACGATCTTTCACCTAAATTTGTCCTACCTTGCTCTACATAATGGCTCTGGTACTGACCTTTTACCAAGTTAGGTGCCGAATAAATGTTGTGTGGTTTCTTCGAAAACTAGCCTCATTTATTATGCATGAGGATTCTTAGTATCACAGCAGGATTACCACCTTCTGCATAATAACTCTGAACAAGAGTCACCAATATAGTCATCCTTGGCCGACAGGCCAACAGTACAATGACAGATCTAGGTAGAACCCCTGAGGTTACCTTCCGGTTATATAAGTACCACATCTTCGCTGGGCATACTGGAGGAGAAGCTTCCATGCTGACACGAGACACTGAAGTCCCTGCATGCAGACACTCCAGCACGCAGTGGCCTGACATCCCTCGTGGGGTGTCCAACTCGAGACCAAGACAGGGTTCTTCATTCTCCCCCATCAGGTAATGGGGTTGGCTCTTTCCTAGAGGGATTCTTGGCTATACACCTAATAAATGCTAGGTGCACTTAGGTACATCTAGTTATGGTTTGCTTCATAGGAGTACTCATGATTACTGTTGTCAATCTCTATGCCTGCATATATGCATTGTTTTAGCACCATGGTAGAATTCTACCTTTTATTTACTCTGTTGGTGTTTATAACAGTATAGATCTGTTTCTGTCTAATGGGTGTTACAGCACACGTATAGTATATTAGAATGATGCTGGTTCAATAAATGTTTATTGAAAACGTCACCATCGTTTATTCTCTAGATCTCTCTGAGAACAAATGAGCATTAGTGACTGAGTGAAAAACACTGTACTGTTTCCACGGTCCCTGAGGGGTTTGAGAGTTGTCATGTTCGATAGTTGCAAAAAACTATTCGCTCCTTGGTAAGGTTGTGGGGTTTATGGTGGCACTGTGAGCTAGATGGTCTACAGTCTAACATATCCTTTGAGGGTATTTGAAATCTGTCTGGACACCAAATCCTTAGTTTATGTTATTTAAATGCACTGATCCTATATAGATTTGTAGGAACTACACAGCAAGACAAGGAGGAGTGGAGCAGATCAGAGAGCATACAAAGTGTGGATAACAGTGAAGCTGAAAGCAATGGACAAGAGAAGAGGAAGGATGAAGGGGAAGCAGGTCATGCATTAGTAATTGGCATCAAACACCTAGACTGGGAAACTGCACTAAGATAAATTCCCTAACACACAATCCATGGTAAAATGGAGGATTAAGGCACACCCTCAGACCCTAGCAGGAGGGGACAAAGGGATTGTTGCAAAGGGACTAAAATGACGGAGAGAAATCTTCAGAGAGTAAATATCAGTAGAAGATATACGCTAGATGTTAGACGGACCGGGAGGGTCGGCCGAGGACAAGGGGAGAGGTCTCCGGGGAGAGCCGTCTCCAGCGATCGTACAGACAAGTAACTTCCCCCCCACAGATGTACACCACACAAGGATAGGTTTCAACGCTCTTTATAAGCAGTTTCTTAAGGTACGATGAAGTGGTACAAGGAGGTCTGGACTCTGGGGTCCCCTCGATTTTAGTCTCTGGGTTTGGGAAAGGGGGTAGCGGGACAGTCTGATTACCAATCTGGTAGATGTAATGATGGATAGCTCACAATCCTCGAGCTTGGTGGTCTAGCTTGGACGGTCCGCGGCAGCGCCAGCAGGTCCCAGTGAAGATGGTCGTTACACGGTCCGCGGCAGCGCCAGCAGGTCCCGATGAAGATGGTCGTTACACGGTCCGCGGCAGCGCCAGCAGGTCCCGATGCAGATGGTCGTTACACGGTCCGCGGCAGCGCCAGCAGGTCCCGATGCAGATGGTCGTTACACGGTCCGCGGCAGCGCCAGCAGGTCCCGATGAGGATGGAGGATGAAGAAGGCCGCGGCAGCGCCAGCAGGCAGGACGGTAGTTCACAAGGCAGGGCTACGGCAGCACCGGTAGTCCGTCAAGGATGAGTTCTTCGCTGTGTCTCTCGACTCCAGGATACAACTACCTCCCTGCTCTGGAGCTGCCCTAGTTATAGGTCTGGCGCCCTTTGATGTCCAGACCCTCGCACTTGGAGGTCGGGAGGTCCGGGATGAGGGAGTCCAGACACCCAGCAGGGGGTGGAGCCAGCGCCCGGGGGAGCTGGAGGGCGATCGGCACCTGGCGGGGGAGAGCCATCGACACTCCTTTCTCCCATCGACCTGCCAAGTGGTCCGTTCACCTCCTGGGTGGATGGTGGTGCCGGGATGGCGGGGCCTGGCCAGGCCCAGGGTTAGGGTCGAGCTGAGGCCACGCGGCCTCGTGGTGCAGTGTCCAAGATGGCGGCTGGTCCGGACGGGGGAGCCGGGAGTGGGTCGGCCCCATGATACACAGATGTCCGGGGGCAGGAGTTCCGTCTGGAGATGGGTTGCGGGCTGGTCCTGTGGGTCACACCTGGAGGGCCGGGGCTTGGGCCGTATCATGCGGGGAGGGAGCAAGCCCTTCATGTGGCCTGTCCAACATGCGTCCCCCCCCAGCTGAAGGCGGGGAGAGTCACCCATCCTCTTGGGGACTTTCCTCGTCGAGGCGGAAAAAGCGTGACAGGCCATCTGCGTTGGCGTGGTCTTGGCCCGGCCGATGTTCTACAGTGAAGTCCATCCCCTGCAGGGAGATGGACCAGCGCAATAGTTTGGGGTTCTCCCCCCGCATCTGCATTAGCCACTGCAGGGGTCGATGATCTGTCTGCACCCGGAAGTGGGTGCCGAAGAGATAGGGCCGGAGCTTTTTGAGGGCCCACACCACTGCGAAGGCCTCCCTCTCGATTGTGCTCCAGCGCTGTTCTCGGGCCAGGAGGCGTCTGCTAATGAAGGCCACCGGGTGGTCCAGCCCCTCGGGGTTCAGCTGGGAGAGGACCGCCCCGATGCCATGGTCGGAGGCATCCGTTTGCACAATGAATTCCCGACTGTAATCGGGGGCCAGGAGCACAGGGGCAGTGCACATGGCGGCTTTCAGCTTCTCGAAGGCCGCTTGACAGTCGGGGGTCCAGTTAACCTTCTTCGGTTGGTTTCTGGAGGTGAGTCCCGTGAGGGGCCCCACAATGCTGCCATAGTCCTTCACGAACCGCCGGTAGTAGCCGGTGAGCCCCAAGAAGGCTCGGACCTCGGTCTGCGTGACTGGGGGCTGCCAGGACTGAATGGCAGCGATTTTGAGTTGCAGAGGGGCCACCAGACCGCTCCCCACCTGGTGTCCGAGGTAGGTCACGGATCCCTGACCAATTTGGCACTTGCCGGCCTTGATTGTGAGGCCGGCCCGCTGGAGGGCCTGCAGGACCTCTCGGAGGTGGTGGAGGTGGTCGGACCAGTGGCGGCTGTACACAGCGATATCGTCCAGGTAGGCGGCGCTGAACTCTTCGAGCCCCGCCAATACCTGGTTCACTAGTCGCTGAAAAGTAGCTGGGGCATTCTTCATGCCGAAGGGCATGACCTTGAAGTGGTAGTGGCCATCGGGGGTAGAGAAGGCGGAACGTTCTTGGGCCCGGGGTGTGAGGCCGATCTGCCAGTAGCCCGCTGTCAGGTCGAAGATGCTGAGGTAGCGGGCAGCCCCCATGCGGTCGATCAATTCATCCGCTCGGGGGATGGGATGGGCGTCGGTCCTGGTGACAGCATTCAAGCCCCGATAGTCAACGCAGAATCGGAGTTCAGGGGTGGTGCCGGGGGCAGCAGCCTTGGGGACCAGCACGACCGGGCTGGCCCAGGGGCTATCCGAGGGCTCGATGACGCCGAGCGCGAGCATCTTGGATACCTCTTCCTGGATGCAGGCCCGTACCCGATCTGGTATGCGGTAGGCCCGGTGTCTGACAGGGGGACTGTCCCCAGTGTCCACGTCGTGCAAGCACCAGGGGGTGACCCCTGGGGTAAGGGAAAACAAGGTAGAAAATGCAGCAGGAGGTCCCGGCAGCCTTGGCGCTGTTCTGGGGTGAGGGCGTCGGAGAGCCGAACCCCGTCCACGGAACCATCCTTCTCCTGAGTCGTCAGGAGATCCGGGAGAGGCTCGGAGTCTTCTTCTGCTCCACTGTCTGTAGCCATCAGGAGGCTGAGCTCTGAGCGCACAAAGTGGGGCTTGAGTCTGTTGGCGTGGAGGACCCGGAGGGGGTTCCGGGGAGACTCCATATCGATGAGATAGGTGACGGGACTTTTGCGTTCGACCACCTTGAAGGGCCCTGTCCACTTGTCCTGCAAGGCACGTGGTTCGGTGGGGGACATCACCCACACTTGCTGGCCTGGTTCAAATTCGATGGAGGAGGCATTGCGGTCGTACCATTTTTTCATGTCCTCCTGACTGGCCTCAAGGTTTGCTTTGGCCATCTCCCTGAACCGCCGAGTCTGGTTGCGTAGTGTCAGGAGGTACTTGAAGACGTCTGGAGGGGTCTTTAGGGGGGCCATCTCCCAACCTTCTTTGACTAGGCTGAGGGGCCCTCGCACAGGGTGCCCGTACAAGAGTTCGAACGGGCTAAAGCCGAGGGACTTCTGGGGAACTTCCCGATAGGCGAAGAGGAGGCACGGAAATAGTACATCCCACTGGCGACGGAGGGGCTCTTCCAATCCCCCAATCATTCCCTTGAGCGTGCGGTTGAATCGTTCAACTAGTCCGTTGCCTTGAGGGCGATAGGGGGTCGTGAATCGGTAGGTGACCCCGCACTGTTGCCAGAGGGACTTCATATATTTCGAGATAAAGTTCGTGCCTCTGTCGCTGACGACTTCGCGGGGGAAGCCCACCCGGGAGAAGATCCCCATTAAGGCCCGGCCGACCACCGGGGCTGTTACCGTTCGCAAGGGCACAGCCTCGGGGTAGCGGGTGGCGTGGTCCACCAGTACCAGGATGAACCGATGTCCTTGTGCTGTACGGGGGTCCACGGGCCCCACAATGTCTATTCCCACCCTCTCGAACGGGGTGGTGACAACTGGGAAGGGTTGCAGAGGTGCTTTGAGTTTGCGGCCGCTCTTCCCGCTGGCCTGGCACGTGGGGCAGGACCGGCAGTGGTTGAGGACGTCGTTTCTCATTTTCGGCCAAAAAAAGTGTCACCAGGCGACTGTAGGTTTTGTCCTAGCCCAGGTGTCCCGCCAGAGGGACATCGTGGGCCAAATTTAGCAGGAAGTCTCTGAAACGGAGGGGCACGACCAACACTCGGCTGGCCCCTAACACCGCGATTCTCTGTTCACTGTATAGTAGGTCGTTGTCCCAATAGACCCAATGGGCTCCGGTGGTGTCCCCTGCGCTTTGGGCAAGGGCTTGCTGGCGTAGTCCCTCGAGGGAGGGACAGGTCTTTTGCTCTTGACGGAACTGTTCTTGGGTGGGCCCCCCTTCTTGACGCCACTGAGCTAGGTCGGGAAGGTCCTGGGGCTGGGTGACCCCTTCGGGGGTTTGCTCTGGGGGGTCGGTATAGTCGGTGTCCTCTACTGGAGCGATCGGGGGAGGAGGTGCTGTCCACTCTGGTTCTTCTGGTCGGGGGATGGTACGGGCGGCCATGGAACGGGTGGTTACGCACGCCCAGTCCGGGAGGCCCAACATCCCCAAGTGCTCTCTCCTTTCGACGGCGGCCCACGGGGAACTCTCAAGATCATTCCCCAGGAGACAGTCCACGGGGGCATCATCTCGGACCGTCACCTTCAACATGCCGGACACTCCTCCCCATTCGAAGGGGACGCAGGCCATCCGACATAGACTTTCGGAATTGTCGGCCGAACGGACGGGGCAGAGAATGTTCGGCAGGATCTGCTCTGGTTTTACCAGGTGACAGCGGACGGCCGTCACACTGGCCCCTGTGTCACGTAGTGCTTCGGCCCGGCGCCCATTAATGTTCACCCATTGGCTATATTTTCTGGTGTTGGCGGGTAGGGGGGCCCGCGGACCATGTCTCTTCCCCCTAGGCACGCTAGGACCATGGCGGCCGGTTCCCATTCTTGTTGTGCCTGCTCATATTCTTCTTGTTCCTCGGAGATTTGTTCTCCCCCCAGGGCGGCGGCAGCTACCTGGCGGGGTTTTGGCGTTTGGTTCTGCGGGCAGTTCGGGTCATTGGCGTAGTGGCCGACTCGTTGGCATCAGTGACACGTGACGTTGGCTCGGAACCCCGGGCGCATCGGGGGGTTGCCCCGGCCGGCCGGGGGCGGGGTGCTGGCAGCGGGAGTGGCCGGGACGGTGTCTCTCCCTCGCCCCTGGCCTCCTCCTCCTCCTCGGGGACGGTGCTGACCTTGTTGGTTCCGGTTCTGCTCGTGTGGCCCTCTCCGGCCCACTCGGGTGCTTTCCCACCGGTCAGCTTCGGCAGCGAGTTGCCGGGGGTCAGTCAATTTACTGTCGAGGAGGTGCTGCCGGAGCTCGACGAAGCAGTTGTTAGAGAGGTGTTCCCATACCATAAGATTAAAAAGTTGCTCGTAGGTCGTTACGTGGCTTCCCTTGATCCAACCCTCGAAGGCTCGGCTGAAATAGTTGACATATTCCACCCAAGTTGTACCCGGGATCCGGGTGCAGTCTCGAAACCTCTGGCGGTACATTTCGGGCGTGAGCCCATATCGGGTGAGGAGGGCAGCCTTCATGTGGTCATAGGATGACATCTGATGGTCTGGGAGCTGTAGCAGTGCATCGCGGCCTTCGTTGACGAACCTCCCCCATAGGCCGGCTCCCCAGTCACTTCGATCGATCCGGTGGGAGGTCATGGCGATCTCGTAGGCCTTGAACCACTGCTGTATGTCGTCCTCCCGGACATACTCTCGAACGACATCCTTGGGGATGTGGACTCTCTTTTCTGTTGCTCCCGGGGTGCGCGGTCGCTCGGGCACCTCCGGTTCTTTGTTCTGCTTCCGTAGGTCTATTTCTGCCAGTTTGCGCTCGTGTTCGTACGCTAGTCTTTTTTCTTCGAGCTCTCTCTGCCTCTGTTTTTCTTCCCGTTCTTCTCGGAGCCGCAGATGTTCCAGGTTCAGTTTTTGCTCGGCTAATTTTAGTTCACCGTCCATTTTGAGCCGTGCCATTTCTAACTCATGTAGCCTGTTTTTCTCTCTTTCTTGGATCTCTTCCTGCGAGAGGCTCGTTCCTCGCTCCTCGGGAGCCGTGGCGTTCCTCTCTGATGTGGCCATGTTTCGGTCTGGGGATCTGGTGACCCCGGTTTCTGCCCACGACTCAATGGCGTGCTTGAAATCGTCTTTGGTACTTAGGCCGGTGGTAGCAATGCCTAGTTCCATGCAGAATTGTTTTAATTCACGATGGCTGTACTCTTCCAATTTATCCATCTGGAATTTCTCGGTAGATCCGCTCTCTTTGGTTGACATTGTGGTTTTGTCGTGGGGTGAGCTACTCTCTGTACGATTACGCGTTGATTCGGATCGCGCCGCTGGCCACCAATGTTAGACGGACCGGGAGGGTCGGCCGAGGACAAGGGGAGAGGTCTCCGGGGAGAGCCGTCTCCAGCGATCGTACAGACAAGTAACTTCCCCCCCACAGATGTACACCACACAAGGATAGGTTTCAACGCTCTTTATAAGCAGTTTCTTAAGGTACGATGAAGTGGTACAAGGAGGTCTGGACTCCGGGGTCCCCTCGATTTTAGTCTCTGGGTTTGGGAAAGGGGGTAGCGGGACAGTCTGATTACCAATCTGGTAGATGTAATGATGGATAGCTCACAATCCTCGAGCTTGGTGGTCTAGCTTGGACGGTCCGCGGCAGCGCCAGCAGGTCCCGGTGAAGATGGTCGTTACACGGTCCGCGGCAGCGCCAGCAGGTCCCGATGAAGATGGTCGTTACACGGTCCGCGGCAGCGCCAGCAGGTCCCGATGCAGATGGTCGTTACACGGTCCGCGGCAGCGCCAGCAGGTCCCGATGCAGATGGTCGTTACACGGTCCGCGGCAGCGCCAGCAGGTCCCGATGAGGATGGAGGATGAAGAAGGCCGCGGCAGCGCCAGCAGGCAGGACGGTAGTTCACAAGGCAGGGCTACGGCAGCGTCGGTAGTCCGTCAAGGATGAGTTCTTCGCTGTGTCTCTCGACTCCAGGATACAACTACCTCCCTGCTCTGGAGCTGCCCTAGTTATAGGTCTGGCGCCCTTTGATGTCCGGACCCTCGCACTTGGAGGTCGGGAGGTCCGGGATGAGGGAGTCCAGACACCCAGCAGGGGGTGGAGCCAGCGCCCGGGGGAGCTGGAGGGCGATCGGCACCTGGCGGGGGAGAGCCATCGACACTCCTTTCTCCCATCGACCTGCCAAGTGGTCCGTTCACCTCCTGGGTGGATGGTGGTGCCGGGATGGCGGGGCCTGGCCAGGCCCAGGGTTAGGGTCGAGCTGAGGCCACGCGGCCTCGTGGTGCAGTGTTCAAGATGGCGGCTGGTCCGGACGGGGGAGCCGGGAGTGGGTCGGCCCCATGATACACAGATGTCCGGGGGCAGGAGTTCCGTCTGGAGACGGGTTGCGGGCTGGTCCTGTGGGTCACACCTGGAGGGCCGGGGCTTGGGCCGTGTCATGCGGGGAGGGAGCAAGCCCTTCATGTGGCCTGTCCAACACTAGAGGTGTACAAGAGAACAGAGCACAGTGGGTGGTGAAATTGGGCTTAAAATAGAAAAAAATATGATATCTAGGGTAATGCACATGTGTAATCAATGCTGGTGTCCTGGGGTGAAATGTGAATGGTATACTTGTTGGGCCCGATTTTGGGGATATTCTTAAACTGGCGAATCTGGAGGACATCTATAGGGGTCAGTGCTAATAGACTACCTATTTGCATATGTGTTAGTGTCATCAGGGGCTTGTGATGTCACTGTGTTCCATAATGTAATGTGGGGAATATGAACTGAGGGATGGCAGTAGTGTGTTCGCCGTCGTTGTCCTCAGATGCCTTACGCGCAGTTTCTTGTTAACAATAAAGCTTGTCAACACACACCACTTCTGTACGAAGTTGTTACCACAATTATTGTGGCAACGATTGGGGAAGGACAAGAGACTGCAGGACCCACAATGCAGACAGAAAAAACAGGTACTTACTGGCGAGTGTGGAAGATTGCTGGCTGAAGTGCATCTTGCCATAGAGGGGTGTAGACTCACAGCAAGCACTACAAGTTTGAAGGAAGCGCTGTGGACACAGTAACAGTTTGAAGCAACTCGTCATGGAGAACACGGTCAGTACTCATGCAAATTGCTTGAATGAGGACTATGCAAGAGGGGCCTGATGAGTGTGATGCAAGGCCTGCTGAGTGACGTCTCACAATAGCAGCCGCCGCCATTTTGGAGCAGAGTTTCCATGGAAATGGGCATCGCCCAAAACACGTGCGTACCACCATTTTTAAGCGTTGTCCTGTGCACTGGCTACTATATCTGGCACAGAATTCACCTATCCAATCAGAGTGAGCGGGCTAGTGGTCTATAACCCAGGTTACACCTGTCATTCAAGGAAGAGTTTTGTCGGTGATCTGCGCACTGTAACTGAATCAAAACAATGTACGGGTTGCTATGTGGAACACATGTTGATCTGCACACTGTAACAAAATAGGAACACACTCCTATCAATGTTAGGAGGTGCTTCATGGTGATCTCCACACCAATTCAAACTAAATAAATAAATAAAAACAATAATAAAATAAACATGAATATAGGTTTCAGGTAGTGTGTGTCCTAATACTTGTAAGGAGCACAGGTGTTTTTCATATAACCAAATATTTTGACACAGGTTTTGCCGTGATGTGCACACCCATGTTTAGTAAGTCCTATGCACTCACCGGAGAGTAACCGTTGTGGTCTGTTTGGTTCTACTGGTGCAGTTGCCCCACGGTGACACGCACACCTTCATATGGAGCTGTTCGCTCTAACCATTAAGTGCCAGGCAGTTGGGCATCTTTTGAAGGTTATTCAGGTGTGCAACATTGACTTGTGTTATTTTTTTTAGTTGAATAAAACTGATTATAGAACACAATGGAAGCGGTCACACCACCACCGCCTTTTCTTGAGGTGCCCCATAATCCACCGATTTCAGGAAGAACTGGCATGATGCGTTTACCACATATTTGAGAGAAATAGGTGCCTCACATTCTAGGCCGGAAAGATAAAAATTCTTGCTACTTCATTCATTTGGATTTGAAGGAAGGTTGGTATGCAAACATTTACCACCGTTTTTAGCTAACAACGAAGACGCGGAACCCAATAAGTTTGTTCAAATTGTAAAAACGTTAGAGCTACGTTTTGACATAAAAACAAGTCTGGTAGTTATCAGACACACGTTTTCCAAGAAAGAGCAGAGATCTGGAGAAGATGTTGACACTTTCATTTCCGCCCTCGGAGGTTAAGAGCAGATTGGCAGTTTTAGGGCTTTACTGATTTACTAGTGAGGGATCAATACATTAATAAATGTTTGGATAAAACGATTCAACCGAAACTCCTTTCGATGGGGAACCCCTCTCTTAAAGAGACAATTCTCAGTGTGAAGAGCATAGAATAGTCCAAGGCATCTGTCAAAGAACTTGAGGACCAGACCTGTGAGCCAGTTAGGTATTTTAAAAGGATTTACTCATCAGATAAAAGTCATAGAGAGAGCTATTCCTGTAAAACATAGATTGAGGAGTGTGTCTTTCAGCGCAAGAGAGAGACTTGAACAAGAATTGAATGAACTGGGTGAAATGGGAATAATCAAGCCCACCGAGTCCTCACTATGGTTGTCATCATTGGTTGTAGCGAGGAAGAAGAATGGCGATTTGCGTGTTTGTGTGGTCTTGTGTAGCCTAAACAAGTATTGGGTTGATTCACACCAAAAATCTTTGAGATGTTAACCATGGTCACTGGATCAATGTGGTTTTCAAAGTTGGACCTAGCTTCAGCCTACCACCAAGTTGTTTTAGATTCTTCATCTAGACATATTACAGCGTTCACATCCCCTAAAGATACCTTTCAGTATTGCAGGATGCCTTTTGGGTTAGCATCTACTGCAGCGGTCTTTCAAAGGATCATGTGCTAGATGCTCAAAGGGATCAAAGGTGTAGTCGTTTTTCAGGATGACGTGTTTATCTATGGAGCTACGAGGGAGGAACACAATGATACTTTGTCACAAGTGTTGGGTATCATGCAGGATGAAGGAGTTGTGTAGAAAGGTGAAAAGTGTCAATTCTTGAAGGAGAAAGTGGAGTATTTGGGACAAGGAAATGTCTGAGCATGGCTTTGAGCCAAGGACAGGTCTGGTTGAAGCAATCGTTAAAGTGTCACCACCAGCTGATAAGAATGGTCTTAAATCGTTCATAGGTCTCTGAGTTCTACTCAAGATTCTTACCTGATTATGCATCAAAGGTTAAGCCAGTGACTTATAAGTTGAAGAAAAGTGTTCCATTTGTGTGTGACAAGAGTTGCCAGGAAGCATTCGAGTGGATTAAATCTCAACTGGCAGGTACAAAAATGTTAAAACCATTTGACCCAAAAGAAGAATGCGCTATAACGGTTGATGCCAGGGGTGTGGGCTTGGGGCTGTTCTCACTCAAACCGAGGATGGTGTGGAAAACACATTGGGTAATGTATCAAAAGTGTTAGGAGGAGCAGAGTTGAATTTCTCTTTAATAGAGAAAGAACTTTTAGCATGTTGGTGGGCGATCAGGAAGTTCCCTTCCTTAGATTTGGGGAAATTATTTTGTGTTGCGCACTGATGACAGCCCTCTAGTTTCCATATTGTTGGGAGACAAAATCTAAGATCATACTCTGCATATTTCCAGGTTATCCACCAAACTACTGCAATATGATTTAAAAGTTTCATATTTACCTGGTAATAACAATGGTATAGCAGACTATTTGTCCAGGTTTCCCAACAAGGAAAGAGACACAGATATTGTAGAAGAGAAGGAACAGGAAAGTTGTTTTCATTGCAGCCATTGACGTTGAAAACATGTGTGCCATAAGTGAAGTGGATTGGAGAAGAGAGTTGGTTCAAGGATGAGTTTCCATTGCAAGTAATGAGGTTTGTGAAGGTTGGATGGCCCAAGGAGAAAAATGTGGCATATCAATTTCAAACCTTTGTTAAAGTTTCTTCAGAACTTTTGGTGGAAGACTGGCTACTCATGTGTGGAGAGCGATCAATGCCTCCCGAGAGGTTAAGGAGGAGAATAATGTGTGGTGCACATGAGGGACATTTAGGCAGGACCTTAACGAAGTGCAGAGTACAGGAGATTTTCTGGTGGCCTACAATGAACAAAGTCATTGATGAATATTTGGATGGTTGTGTAGTGTGTAGCAATGCTGAGAAGCGGTTTAAAATCAGAAACCCTCCGATGCAACCTATTGAACTTCCAACTAGGCCTTCAAAAAGATTTGGAATTCACCTAGTGGGCTGTTCAATTCGTTATCATCTCCATACAGATTTTATGTTCTGGTTGATTATTATTCAAAGTGTCCAGAGGTCCCGTTCATGAGTGTTCCCATATCCAAAAATGTCATAGACTTTTTGAAAGATAGTTTTTGAAGAGAAGGTTTCCCGTCTTTCATCATATCTGATGATGGAGAGCAGTTTGTCAGGAAAGAATGTCAAGGTTTACTACTGCAAGGGGAAATAAAGAACTTAAAAAGCTCACTGCATCAACCACAAATGAATGGCCTTGTGGAGTACCAACACAGTCCTGGGTAATTGCATTCAATGGGATATTGTGAGAAAATGCATTGTTCAAAATGCTTTACGTTCAATGCTTTGGTTCTACCCAACCCCACTACACTCTTTTCCAAAAGTGTCCCCATTTGAATATTGCGGGATATGAAACCATCAACCACAGTTTGTCCTGGCTGGATGTCAAAATGGGTAAAACGGAATGTAATGGAGGAGGTGCGTGAAGTCGTCAGGCATAATGTACATGAAGCATAAGTTCAACAAAAGAGTTATTTTGATGCAAGGAAAAGGGTGGTATCACCTCATATAAGGGTTCGTGATCAGGTGCGGATCAAGGTTCCTGTCCATAGAAAAAAAATAATAATTAAATATACGGAACCTATGGTTGTTGATAAGGTATGTGGAAATGCTATGAAGGTTAATAAAAGGAATTGGTGGAATGCAGGGAAGGCAATTAATGTTACCAGCACTCAAGAATCCAATGGCTGTATAAGCAGAAAAAGTGAAATGGATGAAAATCTAAGAGTGGGTCGTATGGTTAGGAATGAGACCAGCGCCAAGAACACTTGCAATGAAAACAATGTAGTGCAGGTTCCTATCACAGCAGTCGGCAGACGAAGGTTCCCATTAAATATTGTTACTGTCTACTAGTATCACCGTCAGTGCTTGTAAACTCCCTTTTGTTAATTTATTCCATGATTTATGTTTTGCCTATTTGTAGTCAGATGTTCGAAGTCATTATCGTCTTACAGGAATGTTTTCATGTTATAATTTCTTCTGATGTATAAGTCGTTTTAAAAATAATTTTTTTTGTTGTTTTTATTTGTTGTTACTGGTCATTTTTATTCAGGTACATGTTTATTTTAGGTATGCATTATGCTTACCTTTTCGAGTTTTTTTCTTGCTGTATTGTTCAAACATCTTGTTTGATATTATTAGATAAAGAGGATAATGTAGTGACCAGTGCTAGGTCCTTGCACTGACTATCTCTTTGCATATGGGCTTGTGTCATCAGGGGCCTGTGAAGTCGCTGTGTTCTGTAATGGAATGTAGGGAAGGTGAACTGAGGAACGGCAGTTGAGTGTTCGCCATCGCTATCCTCAAATGCCTTATGTGCAGTCTCCTGTTAAATAAAGACTGTCAACACAAACCACTTGTGTACAAAGTGGTTACTACAACATCCTTATATCCATACAGGATTAGCATTCACACATCGCTAACATACAGAAGTTATGATATGCGTTGATCAGAGCAATATGTCAGGTGAAGCCCATAAAGTCTAATTGTAGCCACACAGGTGCATTATTTAGGATAAAGTTTAGCAGAAGCAACATCCAAACTAAGGGAGAAAAAATACAGACCATAAAGGACATTCCCTTCCCTACCACAAAAAGAGAACCCAGAGCCTTCTTTAGGATGGTGGGATTTTAAGGAGATTTGTTCCTCACATTGCTCGTTTGACTGTCCCTTTGACCATTTTGATACTGAACACTATTCCCCATAAACTATCACCCCCCTCAATATCCTGCATCAACACTTTTGCTTCTTTGAAATCTTTCTTATGTACCAAACCGGTTAGTGTTCTCTTTTTTCACAGCCCTTCCACTTACAACTGAATGCTCTGGATGTTGGGTGGGTGGTTGTTCTCTCAGAGCTAGATGACAAGGGTTCTGATAGGCCATTAGATACTTTAGCAGTAACTTGTTGCCACCAAGATTTTCTATATTCCACATTTAAAAAAGAATGTCTCATGATATAGTGGGATCTGGATTTATTGCAATAACTGCTAGGTAGAATTTTATTCTTTCCACTGATCATGGTCCAATGACTTTGTTGGCTGAAGCCTTGGATGATAATCCCACGATTCTCCGGTGGTTTCTCACCCTCCCAACAATCTCTGTTCAAACAATTCATCAAGTCATCTCTCCACAGACCAATACAATCTGCATGTCCTGGCACCACACAGTGACTAGGTGTGGTAGACACACGCTGGGAGGAAAACCTGGTGGCAAGGAGCATGGCGATCTGTCCTCCAGGCACACTGTTCCCATACCTGATGCTTGACTTTCCTCTTTTTTTCCCATTGTACAGCCTCACAGGATCTAATATGAATACCTACTTGAAATAGTATGTTCTATCAGATGGGAAAACCAACTCTGTCCTGTTGTGGCACCGGGATGAAATGTAACAAAATATCTGAGGATTCCAGGACGGAAAACATAGAAAGAATCCTGGAAGTTGCGTTGAAGTATGAGAGTAGTTAGAGGAGGAGGGCTTGAGAGAGAGGGGACAGAAGGAGATGTGGAAGAGAAGACTAAAAGAGAGAACAGGTAAGGTGTGCTCAGGAGAGGAATGGATCAGAGAGGAGGCAAATTGAGCAGATGAAGGGACGGTCTAAGGGCATACGAGATGAGGAAAGGAAGGAAAATGTTCAGTCGCACAGCTACTGACAACTGGCATCAAAGTACTCATACCCAGACACTGATGCAAGCTAACTCCCCCTACGCCCTTATCCCGGAGGGTAATCGTGGCCTTTGTGAAGAGCTCAGATCCCAGTAGGGGCTCAGTATTAATGGGAAGGACGTGAAATTGCAAAGCTCTCTACTGGAGAAGCAGCACTAGTAAAAGAAGATGATCCACTAATGACGTAGAAGAGAAGTAGGGTAAAGTGTGTACATAGACAGGGCTAATTAAAAGGTGGTCTGTGACCTCTAAGGCAATCAAACCTAGTGTCTTGGGATGGAATGTGAATGGAACATTTGGCTGGTAGTTTTTGATGTAATCGCAATCAGTTTTTTCTTTAATCTGAAAGTGGCCTTCTTTTAAACAGGGGTGACGATACCAGCTAGCCATGAAATAATTTCATAAAATGCTGTCCAATCCTTCCAATAAATGATTCTCACATTCCTTTTTGCTTCCATGTACTTCAGATTTCACAGGAATGATTAACTAATAATAAATGCATAAAATAATTTTTATTTATTTTATGCAGTGCTATAGTTCTCTATGCTGAACTTCAGTTGCGGGCCTTAGAACTCAGCACACTTTACCACTGCTAACCAGTGCTAAAGTGCTTGTGCTATCTCCTTAAAACATGTTTGACTGGCATATTTGATTTACTTATAAGTCTCTGATTGTGCCACCCACTTAAGTAGCACTCTAAACAAGTCTCTGGCCTGCCATTCAAGCCTGTGTATGTGTGTGCAGCTTTATACTGTCATTTTGACTTGGAAAGTAAACTTTGTTCCAGGCCCTAAATTTCCCTGTTGATACATATATCTCACATCTAGGAGGAGAGGATGCAATGTTTTTAAAAGTAGGACATGCACTTTTAAGTTTTACATGTCCTAGTAGTGAAAGAATCTCAAATTTGTTTTTCACCACAGCAAGGCCTACCCACACCGTAGGATAACATTGGACTTGCCCTACTACATTTTATAAGTGTAATTTATAAATGGGAACAGGTAAATGGTTCATCTTTTGTGTCGCTGGAGTTGTATTGAAAAACTCTAACTTATGGGGAAGTCGGATTTTAAGTTGCAATTCTGAAAATGCAACTTTTAGAAAGTTAGTATTTTCTTGCCTTAACCATTTGGTGCCTACTGCCTGTCTCTGAGTCACATGGCTGGGTGTAGTTGACAGTTGAGATTTGTGTATTCGTCCTAGACAGCCACACACAGTAAGGAGCTGAGATGCTGCTGGATAGGGAAAGGAGGAGTTGAGCCCTGTCCCACTTACAATTGAATAGGCTGGTGCCATGTCTCCACACAAAGGGCTGCCTACTCCCTGTAGGTAGTCTTGAGACAGGGCCAGGAATGCAGAGCACCTGTGCACATAAAACGGCATGCCTCTAGAAGCTTCTCCCCACTTGAGAGGCACAACTGGGTATAAGTATTGGACCTCAGATACCAACTCGTCAGTACACTTCTGGACCTGTGGATACTCTACCAGGAAGAAGGACTGCTGTGCTGTTGTAAGGACTGTCCCTTTGCTAGGCTGCTGCTCTAAAAGAATGCTGCTCTGCCATGCTGACCTGCTGCTTGCTGCCCTCTTGCCTGGGTGAGAAGTACTGGACCTGCATCTCTTGAACCCAGAACCCAGAGTGACTCCAAGGGCTAGTTAGCGGGCCTTCTGATCTGAATCCTCAGGGACACAACAAGCTTCCAACAACCTTGCACCTGCACCTGGACTCTGCCATCTGTGAGTCTACTCTGCAACGTGGTGTCACCCTAGGCTTGAACCCTTGCAAGTGGGCTTAAGGTGCTCGGTCAGCCTCTTTGGATCCACTGGAACAGATGCATCTCCTCTGCTGCACAAGCCAACCCAAATATAACCAACGCATTGTCTTTGCTGCATGGATTGAACCCGTTGCAAAGACCTGCATCGTCTTTGCAGTCCCATCGAAACCGCTGCTGCGCAACGTGTCCTCGGTGCAGGCCCTCACATCCCCTGTCAACGGCAGCCTCTATGATGTTACCGAACTCTGCATCGCAGCCTTGCAGCTCCTTGGAACCAATGCATTGCCCTGACTGGGCGCTGCATCCTTGACACCAGCCTTTGCATCGCAAGCCCCGTCAACTATGCAGGTCCTCCAATTGCAACCTCGGTGCATCTCGAACCCAAAGCATCACATCGGCTGCGTGAAGCATTCTCAAAACAGAGCAGCACAATGCTCTACAAATCAGGATTTAAGGTACTCTGTCCAGCAAGCTAACTGGGTCCCTGTAGCCCGCTTGTACTCCAGTGCGTTTGTGCTGAACTTTTGACATTGTCCCAGTCTGGCGTGATCAGATTTCCACAGTTTGCCCTTTGGGCTTTTTGGTGCTATTGCCACTGAAATTTTAAAGACTGCATATTTTTTTAAAAAACTTTTTTTTATTGATTATGTTGAAACCAATGCAACAGCTAAAAACATTTCCCCCCCCGGGTGCCGCTGCGTGTGTGTTGATACAGAATAACAGTCTGGTGTACTAGACGGTGAGTTATGTAATAACACGTGGGTCCGGTCCTACCCATCGCTAGATGCCTCCCCACTTAGTCCTCCGGACATTCCTGCCATTGTCCCTATATCTTCACATGTTTTTGAATTCAGCTCCTTGCCTGGTATATGGGCCCTTCTGCCAGCCTACACTGCTCCATGTTGGATAGCCAGTCCCGTACAGTGTGAGCATCTGTACCCTCCCACTGTCTCACCATATCCTGTCTTGCCACTGCCAGAACCGTATTGCAAAGGGCCAATGTGTATTTTTACAGGGTCACCTTTCCCCAGATCCCAGGTAGTACCATTGCGGGCATGAGTATCAGAACATCATCCACCACCTGTGAGAGACATCTGTCTCTGTACAATCATCCAAAATTCGAGTAGTCAAGACCACTCCCACAATATGTGTTAAAACTGACCCCGCCAACCACACCCCCTCCGACAGCAGTTGGAGTCATTGATTCCCATAGCATTCAGATGAGTTTGTGTGTAGTAGGCCCTATGTAATACCTTCAACTGTACAAACCAAAAACCCGATCGAATATCTGTTTTCGTGGATTATTGACATGCTGCACCCCACTCATCCTCTTCCAATCGGCCAAAGTCAGTTTCCAATTTCTCTCTCTGAGTGTGGAGGGAGGCTTGGCAGTGCACCAAGAGTGTGAAATATATCTGGGATATGGTGGGTTTGTTTAGTGGGCAGACAGCACCCTGTATTCAGGAGGGCTCTCCTCTATATCCTGAATTTCACCAACAAGTCTGTAAAAGATTGGCCTCAACTGAATGTATCGGAGGAACTGGCCCTTTGTAAGGTCATACTGTCAGTGTATCCCTTCAAATGTCAGCCATACCCTCTCTCCTGTCAAGTTTCCAGGTTTTTGCATTCAAAATATTTTATTGAGTTTTGAATACAATAAACAAAGACAATACAAAAAATAGTATTATGAGGTGGAAATACCTAACAACATGACAATAAAAAATTATTGAAGTCATAAATAAATTACAGTAGGTAATTAGATATTACATATTCATGTGAAACCTAAAAGAGGGAAGGGAGGGATGTAAATAACCATAAAATTAGAGCATTAAATATAAATAGAGCTACTATAAAAAACGGTAATATTAATCGAGATGTAATCAAACCAAACGTTACATAATCAATACATTATTTAGAGGATAAATATATATCACAGGTAACCAAAATGATTGAAAAGAGATAGAATTATGAAGAATCCCCTTCATGGATAGCTGAGCACCTCTTCTAACAGATAATAAAGAAATGCCTTTCCAACAATAAGTAATGTATTTCAAAACTGCTAAAATTAGAAAATTGAAGAGTTTACCGTCTAAAACATTTATATTTTGTGATAATATATTAGATTTGCATATTAACAATTGATAGTAAACATCACCATGAATTTTTACAATCTTTGTTATAATATCCCAAACTTCAGACCAGAATTTAAAAACTAAAGGACAATCAAATAACATATGTTGAAATGTACCAGGTTGTAATTTAAAAATGCCAACATTCTGCAGAAGGAAGAAGTTTAGCTTGGAATAAACGTACTGGAGTCCATAACCTATTAAGTAGAATATAAGGATTAGTTTGGTAAAGTGATACCGGTAGCCAACCAGATATACCACTAAGCCAAATATCTTTCCATGTGTCATTAGATAAAGAAAGTGAAAGTTCATTGTTCCAAAAAGTTGAAATCATATCTATATTGCTACCTAAAGTATTTGAAAACTTTTTATATAGAATAGAAACACCGTGAGATGAAGTAGAAACCGTTTGAATGTAAATTGATAAATCAGCTGCAACATTAGAGGGAATAGCATCTGGGAAAGAATCCAAAATTGAGTTTCACAAATATTGATATTTAATAAGATTAGATTGAGATAAACCAAATTTTGATTCTAATGTTTCAAACTAAATGAATGTATTATTGGTATAAACACCTTTAAGATACAAAAATACCAGCTTTGATCCATGAAAACCAGAAACTAACATTTCTATTCAATTTGATAAGATTACTATACCTTTGTGAAATATCTTCAGTACTTTTCATAGGAGAAAGAAAAATTAAGTCTAAATCATTAAACATCATTTTAGTAGATTTAATAATAACTGATTTATGAAAAAATGATGCATTATTAGACATTGTTATCAGAGAAGGTAGTGGAAGAGAATTTACTAATGATTTCTCAATAGATAGCCAAGCAGGTGGGTTCTTTAAAAATGAATGATTAAACCAAATTGAACTTTGTTTTAAAATAAAGGCTTTATGATAGAGAAAAAGTCAGGGATACTAAATCCAGCATTATATTTGGGTATTTTTAATATTTTGTAACTAATACGAGGTGATTTGCTGTTCCATAAAAACATAGATATAGATTTATCACCATCTTTGTAAAACTTTAATGGGAATTGAGTAGGAATCATGGCAAGGGTATAAAATATTTTAGGCGCTATAGTCATTTTTATAGTAAACCATTCTGCCCCACCAAGAAAGATACAATGACGACCGTTTAGAAGTTTTATCTTTAATATAATTTAATATAAAATCACAATTTAAAGTAATTGTTGATTTTCTGGATGAAGAAAATAGGATACCAAGATATTTTAATTTATTCTGTTGCCAAATTATTCCATTCATGGGGAGCATATCAGGAGTGCAATAAATATTTAAAGGGAAAAATTCAGTTTTGTTGGTATTTAACCCCTTGAGTGCCCCGCCCTTTCCACGCCCTGTGCCGGGCGTTTCATTAGTGGGTGGGGTTCATGACGAGATAGTCTCGTCATGGGCACAGCGCAACCGTGGCCCATGACGAGACCATCTCGTCATGGGCACTCAAGGGGTTAAAGTATATCCAGAAACTGTAGAGTATTTTGCTATAATATTAATTAAAGAGAGGAAAGAGGATATAGGGTCACTAATAAATGAAAGCACATCATCTGCATATCAAGGGTTTAACAAGAACATCCTTAATAGTGATTCCCATAATATCATCACAGTTTCTTATTGAAGAAAGGAAAGGTTCAATACCAATTAAAAATAAAAGTGGAGAAAGGGGACATCCTTGTCTTGTCTCTAAAAAGTGAAAATTGATGAGAAACTTGACCATTAATATATAAACGAGCAGTAGGGGCATAATATAGAGCTGAAATCATACGTATAAAAGACTCTCCAAAATTAAATGATGATAACGTATGAAATAAAAATTGCCAATGTATTTTATCAAAAGCTTTTTCAGCATCTAAGGCTAAAATACCTGAGGGAAGCGTTAAAGTAGAACTTTGTTCAATAACGTGTAGCAAAGTTCTTGTATTATTTGCAGAATATCTATTCTTCATAAAGCCAGATTGATCAGGGTGGATAATGGAATCTAAAATAGGGCCTAATCTTGTAGCGAGTATTTTTGCATATAATTTACACTCTTGATTAATTAAAGATATAGGACGATAGTTAAATACAAGAGTGGGATCTTTCTCTGGCTTTGTCAGAACAATAATTAAAGCTTCAGTAAAAGAACCAGAGGTAGAACCTGTAGATCAAAAAAACTCAAAAAGTTGAAATAAAAAAGGCAAAAGGTGTGATTGAAATTCTTTGTAAAATTCTGCCGGTATCCCATCAGGACCAGGAGACTTATTTTTTTAAGGGATTTTATGGCTGACAAAATTTCATCTCTAGTGATGGGAGTATCAAGTCCATTTTTATAAGATTGTGATATCTTAGGTAATTCACAGGAAGCTAAAAAGGAATCAATTAAAGAAGCATCATGAAAATCAGGCTTATTATATAATTTAGAATAGAAATTCAAAAATTCAGTAACGATTTCATTGCGAGAAAAAGCAATTTTACCATGAGGACCATGAATTGAATTGATTTGAGTTTTGTCCTTTTTTTATGCGTAGATAATTAGCTAAGAGTCTTCCAGATCTATTGGCATTAAAACTAAATCTGGCTTTAGCATTAGAGATTTGAATGCCTGCTCTTTTACTAAGGATAGAATTAAATTCATACCGCAATTTATGCAGTTTAAATTTATATTGAGGATCATTGGAGGTAATAAAAAGTCGTTCATTTTTCGCAATTTGTTTTTGTAGGTCTTTAATATTCGCATTAAATGTTTTGCTATCGTGCGCCATAATGGAGATCGTTACTCCCCTAATATAAGCTGTAAAAGCATCCCATCTATTAATCATAGAGGTAGAATCTTCTGGGTTAAATAAAAAATAGTATTTAATGGCTGTTAAAAGTTTAGGTTTGTTCTGGTCATTTAACACTATACCAGTGTTTATTCGCCATCTAGACTGTTTAGTATAAGTTGATTCTAAATTCAAAACCAAGGAAATCGGAGCATGGTCTGAGACATCTATGTTACCAATGTGAGGATCTTTTACTGAATTAATGAATTGCCTGGAAATCAATAAACAATCAATTCTAGAATGGGAGTTATGAGGGTTGGAAAAAAAAGTAAAACTTTTTCCTGTGGGGAAATGTAATCTCCAAATTTCTACTAATTTAGTGGTTTGAAGAAAGGCTTTGAACGCAAAATGTACTTTAGAAGGGTGAAATTTAGTAAGAGATAGTCTATCTAATAAAGGGTCAGAAATAACATTAAAATCACCTCCAACAATTAAAGGAACATTTCCAACTTTTAAAACCTCTGTAGTGAGAGTAGACCAAAAAATAGGATCATCTGCAGTAGGACCATAAACATTAAGTAAAAATAAAAAATGAGTCATGAACTTTAATTTTTGTGAATATATATCTGCCATCTGCATCTGAATTTTTACTTAAAATTTGACTGTCATTTTTTTGCAAAAAGAATAGCCACACCATTTTTCTTACCATTAGCAGGAGAAGAGACAATTGTATCTACCCATTTCCTTTTCATATAATCTAAAATGTTGTCTCTTGAATAAAACAAATGTCAGCTTTACAACTCCCTAAATAATGTAAAATGTTTGTACATTTAGCTGGACGGCGCAAACCTTTAACATTTAATGACACAACTTTAAGATTATGAATATTAGCCATAGTAGATGAGAGGACAAAAGAAAACAAGAAGAGAAAGATAAGAGAAGGGAAAGCAAATGAGAAATGGGATGAGAAAAAGGTAGCTCCAGAACAAGCAAAAGGGAAGAAGAAAAGAAAAAACATGGAAAAAACGACAAACAGAAGACATAAATGTGAAACGTGAAACGCACACACGGTCTACAAGCATGGCCGGAACCGCTGGAGCCCAATATGAGAAAATATCAGTAACATGTCAGAAAGGGCATAACTGGTATAACTCAAGTAGTAGAGTCATTAATATCCATTGAGTGTTGAGACTGTTGATCTATACAATGCTTCAAATCTTCAGGACGCTGAAAAGATATAGAGAAATTATCTTTCCAAATGCGTATCATCGATGGATCAAAAAGTCCATATTTGTAGCCAAGACTTCGAAGTTGAGGACGAAGAGGCGTGAATTCCTTGCGAATTGAAACAGTTTCTTTGGCAAAATCTTGATGAATAAAATTTTTATTTCCATTAACCATCATGGAAGGAATTTCTCATGCTGCTTTTCTGATTAAAACCAAATGATCGTGACGGAGAACTTTAAAGATAATTTGCCGTGGTTTGGTGTGATGAGGGTTACGATGAGAGGGAATCCTGTGGGCCTTATCAATTTCAAATGTTTCAGGAAATTTGATTTGCAAAAAAACAGGAATCAGATTTTCCAACTAAGATCTACAGTTAGCTCCCTCAACATCCTCGGGTAAATTAAATATGCGAAGATTGTATTCCCTGTTGCGATTTTCCAAATCCAACAATAAAGAACACATAGGAGAAATGTTTGCCACTAAAGGAGTAAAGGTGTCAATTTTTGCCTTGTTATCTTGAATTTTAATTGAATTGTCCGAAATTTTCATTGACAAACTGGCCATTTCCTTGCGTACACTTTTGACTTCTGTCGCAATGGTCTCTGTATTAACACGGGGTGCTTGAATTTCTTCCAATATTAATGATAAGGAAGGTTCAGATGACTCTACAACCTTTGATTTAATAGGAGGAGGGGAAACTTGCTGTCTCCTTTTATTATTAATAGACGCTTTGTTTTCCATTTTCTTGGAAAGGAATTAAAATAACAATAGCAGAAGCAATTTAATATCAGAGAAGCAAAATGCTGTGGAGATGCCTGAAAAATAGCTGGTGCAGCTGCTAAAATGGGCTGTGGGAGTGGCTAGGCCCAAGCCAGGCCCTCTCTTACAAGTACACTCCGCCCCCTTGACAGAGAAACTCGGCTGTACCTTAAAGCTGAGCAGGGTGCAGGAACCAGGCGGCGAAAAGAACCACTTCCAGTGCCCAAATACGCAGGAATTCGCTCCAGAATACAGGTAGGCACTTTATATATACTTAGAGACGATTTTCTGACAGGAATCGTCGTTAAAATGAACAAAACGGGCAAAAAATGCGCTAGAGCTCCCGGGGGTGACCATCTTGAATCGCGCGCTCGCACGTCTCCCTAGTCTCCAGGTTTTGAAATTCCCAAAAGAGCCCACTGCCTGTGTCCCTTCACCGTATGTAGCTCTGCGAGGTTGCTAGATTCCCACAACTGTGTTTCCAAAGTCAACCTATTTGCTCAAACTCATCATGCGCAGCGCTCGCTTCCAAGTCTGTATTACCACTGCAGTAGGCTCCGGTAGGTGCACAACCCTGCCCTGCCGTTATATTCGCTCCACATTACTCTGGGGGGAGCATTGCTCTCCTGTCTGCCATTAGAGGTGGTTCCTTTTGATTCACAAAGGACCAATCATTAAGTGTTAACAATTGGGCCGACCAGTAGTAGAGGTGTAGATCGGGAAGCGCGATCCCCTTGTCCATTGGCTGCCTAGTCGGGGTAGAGAGTGTCACACTGGGGCTACCTTCACTCCAGAGCAGGGTCATCGTCTCAGTTGGGAACCTCAAATAATGAATTTTCCAGGTTATATAGGAATTTAGGGAGGTAAATCATTTTGAATAGTGCCACTCTACCCAATAATGAGAGGGGGAGAAAAAGCCAGTTCTCCACATCTCTACAGATGTCTGTCAGGATCCGACCCGAATATTTATTGTAGAATAGAATGCGCAATCATGTGTCATGTAGATACCCAAATATATAAACCCTGTCACTTCCCATATCAGTGGGCCAGAGTTCCCAGTCATCCTTGTATAGGGAGACAACATCCTCCCAGTCGCTATCCCAGCACTGCCCCTGCAGCTTTGCATCTCCCCTGATTAGATTCACCAACAGTTCCTTGGCCACCACAAATAAGTAAGGTGCTAGGGGGAACCCCTGACGGGTTCCCCTGCCTAGTTTGAACTCCCTTGATAGTATCCCATTCACCCTAATTCTCACCGTCGGCCTATAGGAAAGGAGGCACACCTAGGGCAAGAACAAGGACCTGAAGCTGATCTGCAGGAGGAGGTTTATGAGATACAGTCACACCAAGGAATCAAAGGTTTTCTCACCATCTTGCTCCAAGATAACAGCAGGTTCCCGAATGATATGTCTACGGCTAGACAGACACATACTGTCGTGCTGTTGCGCGTTGGACCGACACGGGCTAAGGAACTCATTATTAGGTAAGAACCGCTAAACTTTTACTTGTTGCCCCTCTACCGCTTATCCCCCAACTCATTACTATTAATACCCTGATTCCTGTTAGTTCACAGAATACATCAATTCCTTGGCTCGAACAGACAGACCAACGCTGTTGTGTGGATGCGCGTTAACACGGCACGTGCTAGAGAATCACAATGAATAGGTAAGAGCCTATCCCTTGACCCTGATGCGCTCATGCCGCAACAGCCATTACCGCTCAGTACGTGGTTATTATTCCCAATTCCCTGCCTATTTACAGGTATCTCTTACCCATTTTGCCCTTGTGACCTAGCCGTTGGCAATTACTAAGAGACACAGGTCGACGTACCTGCACCTCCTGTATGCTGCATTATTATTCCTATCTCCTGCATCATTAATCCGGTAAGGATACTTCCTACAGGCACGTTGTACAGACGCTCCGTTTTACACACGGTCTGACAGTCTCTTCATTCCCTGCAGAGTTCCCACGAGCTCACACACATTGCTGTGTGACACCATCTCCTTCACGTTATTATTTGTTTGAAAGCGCTGTGCTACTTTCTCATTGCCAGCCCTCCCCCACCTTCCCTTGGGGTAAGTTCCCATTTGGAAAACTATAAAATGTGGTATTTATACCAATGTGAGCTGCAATTCATGCTGTTCCCTTCTAATGGACCATTTCTTGTTCTATTCTTCTTCTCACATAATCAGCACCCGGCTGGGTCCCATGTGAGTATCCTTTACCCCCTTTTCTTATCACTCACCTGTGGCACATACTCTTCATGCCAGGTACCCACAAACCTTTTGCCTTTACGTTCCACATCTAGCATTGATGCCACTCAATTGGCCACACACTGACATTATCCTTCTCTTCTTAGATGTCCCTACATTCTTAGGTCCTCAAGAGACCCTACATTGCACAAAGGGTCAAAACGTTGTCGACAAAGAACTAAAGCGAGCCATTAAACCAGCGCATATCATTGTATATAGTCGCGGTCTATTTTGTGTACATTTTATGAAGGTCGACTTTGCAATACTTTGGAAACCGAACACAATTGTCACAAATATGTCAGCAATGTTTTAGGTTCCAATTTTCACTGGGGACACCTTGCACTTTTGCTCTTATCTCTCTCTGTACATATATTTTTTTGAGAATTATAAAATACACCTGTGATTTAGTGAAACAAAGGTGTAGTTGGTCTCTTCTCCTTTCGATATTACGTTAACCCTTCCCATTGCGATTGTGCATATTCTTATCATTATAGATTCTTGTATTATTCCACAGGAACCACTGTTTCTGAAAATAATTTAACTACCCTGGTTCCATGTGAGTAGGGTCCCCTTGTCCTTTGGTCTGGATATCTACGGGTATGGCAGCCATATAGGCGTCAAAGGTTATGCCTCATGGGCCTGCAGGGCATAAAGCCTGTCTGGTCTAGAGCCACTGTAGGGTCTATAACCTGCAATAGACGGGTCGCCAACACTTTATCAAAAATTTAGGTTTTGGTGTTTAGAAAAGATATGGGCTGGATCAAAGCACACCCCTTCCGAGCGTAGCCCGGTATAGTAATAAGCACATTGTAAGCTTGTTGGAGCTCTCGGGCAGTTCACCCTGCGACCTCGAGGCATAATGCAAGGCACTCTATGGTGGCATCTCCTCTTTCTCAACACATTTGAAGAATTCCACCAGAAACCCGTTGGGCCTGGGTGACTTTCTACTTTTCAGTTGGGACACAGCCTCTGTGATCTCCCTTTCTGAGATGGCCTGCTCTAGAGACCACCTGTCAAAACTCTTCAGGTGTGTGACAAGAAGGTCCATCACAGATATACACATGAGCTCCCTGGCCTCCGCTGAGAGGTGTGGGGCATATAGATCATGAAAATATTATACAAAGACTTAAGCTATGCCCTCGTCTGCCTCAACCAGACCACCCTGGGGAGTATGTATCATGGAAATCCATCTCTGGCCTTCCACGTTTTTGCCTAACCAGCCCAACAGTTTCCCCGCCTTATCTCCCTGTTCATAAATCCTACTCGGTATCACCCTATAAAGTGTTCTGGCTTCCTGGTGCAACATCTCTCTGTGACATTCCCTGAGCCAGGATAGGCGGCTGGCCAAATGATGGAGGTGGTGATGGCAAATGGGATTTGTAAAGTGCACAGAGGATCCTATGGGTGTCCCTGTGCTAGTCAGTCAGCAATTCAATTAATACTGGATTAAAAGCAATGTTTTAAACTTCTTTTTGAAAGTATGCTTAGAGCTGCCCTGCCAAAGATTTAGGGGAAGTAAATTCTACTCGAAGGACCAAGGAAGGAGAAAGAACGTCCTAGCCCAAGACAATATAGGGACCTTCACCATGGCCCTTTTTGAGGTCTGGAGGTTGCTAGCCGGACAGTAGGCAATTTGATGTAAGGCATGAAAAGTCAGCACCAGGGTCTTGAATAGGATTAATTTCCTAACAGACAGCCAGTGCAAGGTATGAAGCTGCTTAGTGGCCCATGTTCTCCAAGGAAGATTACATAAAAGACGTGCCACAATCAGGCCCTGGTGACACCACATATGTCTCCTCCCCCTGCTGTGGTTCCTCCTCCAATTTCCAGTCCACCGCCAGACTGTCCCACCTCTTCCCTGCCAGGTGGGAGATTATACAACCTGTCCTTACTGTTTTATAGGCCTCCCGAAGCACTGCCTCTGAGGCCAGTGAACCCATATTAACACAGAGGTAATTAGTTGTTGCTTCTTGCACACATCTCTGAGTGGTCAGTCTATCAACTCCCAGCGATCTAACCCTCCAGCAGGTAAGGGCTCACCTGCCTGGGTACCAAAATTATTTTGTCAATGGGGAGTAACCGGAAATGCCTCTTGGATGAAAATTGTATTTTGGAACCTATCCCAGTGTGACAATGGCACCAAAAAATAATCCAATCGTGCCAGGGAGAGGGGGGCATTGGACGAGTATGTGTATTGTCTGACCCCGAGATGAGCAGCCTTCTAGAGGCCAACCAACACCAGGACCTCTGTAAACCTGCAGTGGTGGGTATCCTCTCTGGTGGTTTCCCCGTGTGAAGCTCTCTATCCATGTCCCCTTGTAGAGTAAGATTGAGGTCTCCACCCACCACCAGCAGGGCATTGAGGATATCAGCCAGTCAGTCCCCCAGCCATTTCAGGCCCACCCCCTGGAGACCCAGAGAGAAGTACCAGGACACCACTATTAACCGTTCTCCATTCCAGACAACCTCCACAGCTGCCCAGCAACTTCGAGGATCAGCCCATGTTCTAACTGCCTGAAACGGTAGAGCCCTACTGTAAACGGGTCACAGCTTCTCAGGAGGAGGTACGGGATAACCAGGACTGGTGGCTACCTACACCCCCACTATCTTCTTCTTTTACCCACCCGCAGGACGATTGGGGTATGCGCGAACATACAGAAGTGAATAAGGAGTACGAGACGGGTCCCTTTAAGCAGCACTGTCTTTTCGCGGAAGCCACGCCCCCGTCATCACGTGGTCGCACGGGATTGGATATTGGGGCGGAAGACCAGACATCGGCGTGTGACATCACCGACGAGTGGATTCCGGGAGGCGAGCTGCGGAGCGGAGGAGACGACCCAGTGGAGCAACCAGACGAGAACTACCCGACGGACTCTAGAGGAAAGCCAGGAGGCCAACGTACTCACGCAGCGCCGTGCCACTCTCCCGGAGGAGGGTGGCTACCCCAGGTACGGGAGCGGGTCAGGGGCTTGATGGGCTGGCGAAAGAGCGTTTAGACCGCCGTGTTCCCCTTCTCTATTTCCCTACCCCTGCACTAATCACACGTCTAATCGTACCGCACTGAACACAAGAGTAGGTGTGTCCTCACCCCCGGTCCCGGTGTTAGGGTGTCTTCACGTCCCAGAGTAAAGTCCTAACGGTCCTTTTCTCCCTTCCTTCACATACGTTCTGTGGGTCCTGGAGTACCGGAGTGCCAGCGGAGAACGCTTCCATAGCCGAAGAGAGGACAAACACCAACGTCGCAACCACGGAGCCCGCAAGGAAGGAGGAGAGACTGCCTAGCAGATTTAGACGTGTAACTTCCACAATAAAACCTTACGTTAAACGTCCTGGTCTGCGTGCTGTTAATCCCACACCTCTACACCTACGTATTAGGATTCCCATTCCCCTAGATCCCGTGGAGTATCCTGTATAGACCAGGTTTGAATATCGCGGTCTGCCCTGAAATCTACAGTTATTACCGATTAGATGGGTTTCCTGCAGCTGAAAATGGTCTGGGGACTCTCATGTCAAGTATTTAATCACTACACCTCTTTTCAATTTATTGCCTATTCTGTTAATATTCCAGGATAAAAATTTAAGGGAGGTGTCCACTCTCAAGTTCATAGATCTAGTCTACATCCTCTTAGGGAGTCATAAACAAGTCTCCTAGCACACCTCTCGCACCCAAACATGTTGATTTTGACATACCTTACCACGATCCCCAAACCCTCAACCCACCTTGTGCTGCGGGTCTAGAACTTCCAATCCTCCCTAATGCCTGGGTTGCCTGTTGCCCATACCAACCTTCTGTATACATTACCAGCTACCAAGGCTGTACAAAGCATGAAGTCCAGGGGTGAAGAAGCTCCGCCCACTCAGTCCAGTGTCACTGGAAACACAGACAACTCTGCTAGTACTCCACCCCCACTGTGCCAGCTGAGGTCCTCCCACGGCACTATCTGTGTGCCCTCATCATCATATGACTTTGTCTGTGGTCCTTGGGGTAACCACCGGCACAGAAGACACCACTGTGCCCCCTCTGGAGACTACCACATCTTCATCCAAATGTTCAGAATCTCTAAGCAACATTTCTCATTGGTTTCTCAAGAGCATGGGGCACCCCTCCCTCTGAGCTGCCACAACTTTGTCTCTTTATAATAGCACTTCGGCCTCACTGGGAATCATCTTGGCCTGGTGATGTGGTCGTCACCTCTGTTTCTGTGTTTGCCATCCAGAAGACAGGTTCCACCCATATGCTTCAGGTAGCAGGTGTCCCTGCCGTTATAACCAGTTCTATACCTCCCCTGCTGTATTGAAAAACTGGGATCTTGACTCCATCATGATGCGAAGGCGTGCTAGGAACAGCAGGGCATACTTGATGTTGAGCTGACGTGAGGGCCATTTTACCACCGGGAATTTCTCACTTTGGTGTTGCACCACCGCTGTATAGTCCGGGTATATGTTAACTGGTTGGCCCTCCAACTGCCAGGGACCGTGGTAGTGTCAAGCTGCAGGATATTGTCTATGTGTCTAAAGTTTTCGCTGACATAGTTGAGCACTGGGCCTCTGTGTGTGCTCGGACTGTTCCCATGAGGCACAGGGTCAAGACTGATTTGCATATGGCTGGGTCCAAACTGGAATGGCATGGTGAGGAAAAAAACGATGGATTTAGGCCCAGATCTCTTTACTGGGGTGAATGTATGACATTGTTCTGCATTCTGTCCATCAACTGTTGTTTTTGCTAATGTAGATTCAGCAATGGCCCTTCTATCCACCAACCTTTTGTGGTCAGCACACAGCAGACACATGTCCAGTGCAACCGCTTTGATCTTAAGATTGTCTTTAGTATCCAGAATGTCAGCCAGTATGGTGGCAGTATGGGCTGCCAAGTCTAATTCATCCCTTTCAGAACCAATCCATCCCGCCTCTATCTCGGCTGGGGCCCCATTGCTTATTGTGTACCATCTGCACAGTAGGGTCATTGGCCACACCAGCAACATGTCCCAGCCCTCTGGGCGCATCACAGATGCAAAGTCCCCCTCACAGGCAAAGATCCTGCGGGAGAGGGCACCCCAATCAGCAATGATGCCCCCCACCCCCCTAGGGAAGGAACAACACTTTCCACAGGTTTGCATCACCTTTGTGTAAATCTGTCCCATAGAACTGAAGTGGGAATGGGTACAGTGATGATTGAACTTGTATTATTATAAGGAATAATGTGCCTGCCACTATACATAGAAAGCATATTGAAAGTGCCCTCAAAGATCAGTGTGATCCCATAAACAAACCTACTGCTGCATTGATGGAAAACTGTCCTGCCTGCCGCACTACTGGGTTACGATGCAGCAGGGGCGGAGTGCTTCAGGCTTAAAAGCCATCCACCTATGGTGGAAGATTGCTTAGCGTTTTAGGATCACTGACCTCCCGTTTCCGGGTCACATGCACTTTGCGTCCGAAATCTCCAGCGGTGCTGCTGTTCGTCGGCTTTCTTTTCGGTTCCCACGGAATCCTGCGATTCCTGTGACCTGCTCTAGCTCTGCTCACATGGACTACCTGCAAAACACGACAAGAATATACTTACGTGAAAGGTTCCGTTGCCTGCCAGAACCTGCTTTTGTGTCAAAGTGGTGACTTTTCTGAAAGACAACATTCAGGAAGAAATATGAGTTTCTTATTTATGACATTTTAAGAAATAAATATTGTGAAATACAATAAGGCAGTACACAATCTTATGATATTTTTACCTTTTTCCTTTTACTAGAAAACTATATAAGAATCTATCTATCTATCTATCTATCTATCTATCTATCTATCTATCTATCTATCTATCTATCTATCTATCTATCTATCTATCTATCTATCTATCTATCTATCTATCTATCTATCTATCTATCTATCTATCTATCTATCTATCTATCTATCTATCTATCTATCTATCTATCTCTATATCTCACACACATGTAAATAAGAGCTATGGTTTTCTAGTCATCCTGCCTATACTCTTCCTTTATTTTTCATAGGTTGTGTACTACTCCCATGTATGCAGTCACTTACCTATATAACGGAAGCAGGGATTTATTTAGGTATTTCTATACATGCACTAGCTCATGTCAGAACAGCTTTACACTGCATACAAAGGTTTACAAATGCACTAATTCTTCTATTCTCTAGCTTATATTTAGGAGGCGTAGAAAGGCTATCGGGATCACCATACACCACACACCATCCTGCTCCGACTCCGTTGGACATTTTGTTTTTCTCTTCCCATCCCCATCTCTTTCGATCCCCTCTTCCCCCATTCACATGGACACATTTTGGGTGGTCTTGGTGGTGGGTGAAAGTTGGGAAATTGCTTCACTGACATCCTATTGCTCCTACGGAAACCCAGGTGAGATTTGACAAAAACTCCCTGTGATTTGCAACATATTTAGAAAATTTGACAGGGGCTGTCTTAACCTATCATTACTTATACAACTTCATGTAGCTGCACACACTGCGCTGAATAATCCATATAAATACCACAGCTGAGAGTGGGCACTGAAATTGAACTTTAGGCTCAGGGAAGCATCAGAGCAAACTCTGCAAGGAAGAATCTATGTAAGAACTATAAATATACATAAAAGCGAATTATTCTAGGAAATATTGCAAGAAAACCCCAGCTTATTTCTGCTGGGTGCTTATGGGTAAGCTCCAAGGACTCAGTTCTTTGAAAGTTGCCAGATTGGATCAGCATCAAACTCTGTTTTTTATTATGCATTACTCATTTTTAATCTTCACCAGTTAAGAGGGTGAATAGAAGTCAGAATATGGAAGCATGCTTTGCCAGCTTCTTCCTATGTTGAAATTTCAATTTATCGGTTTGATATTTATATTTCATTGCTACATTTATACAGCACTTACTATCCCTATGTGGAGTGCTGAAGCGCTTGACTGTATGAGTAGCACAGGAAGTATTTCTGTTTCGTGTGCGAGGATAAACAAGGTGCAGTTATTGTGTTATGGCATGCAACGCTTAGCAGTGTGATGGATAATTGTGAGAGACAGGCACTTAGTTTTCATTAACTGAGCAGCTTTTAGCAGCTCTGTAGGTCCGTGTTGTAATCTTAGAGTACAGCGGTTGCTTCTGTCATGGTACTTTCCTTCCCCCCTTCCCTCCTCCCTTCCCTTGGTAGGTTCCTAGAGAGTTCACGATAGAATGTTGGTGATCTCTGCTGTGGAGAGTGGATGATTGGAATAAAGAGTCCTATTTCTTACCTTCTTGCGATTTCTCCGTTTATTTGGACTACAACACTGGCGACGACCTGCGTAGGGGGCAGCCAATCATCTCCCCTTTGTGTGCTCTCTCCGTTTTCTGGAAAATTCATATGGGAGGACTTATCCGTGGTCAAGTGTTTCATCCTTTGGAGACTTGTCCGTTCCGCTGAGGCACCATAAGGGGTCCTGCCCTATACTGTTGACGTTTTACCAGCACGCCTGCGGGTCGAGGAGTCCGTTGTGCTTCATTGAGCTTTATTGGCCGATTTTAGCTTTGTGAACCCACAGTGTTGGTTCGCAAGAATATCCAGTGCTGGATCTTCATCTTCTCCGTCGTCCTGTGGTGTTTTGTGGAGCTGCCGCCGTTCGGAGTGCTACCATGTGACCAGATTCCTATGGCTGCAAGGTTTAATTTCACCGGTCTGTTGGACTGCGGGGATACTTCAAGGACTGCGTTTGCTCATACACTATACCGGCTCCGCTTCTGACCTGGGTGCTGTGTTTTTGTAGTTGGGGCATTTGTTTCCGTAGCTACAGGACAGTGTCAGTGTACTTCGCCTCAGGGGTATACGGTCCGCCCAGTGATTTCCTGCTTTCCCGGAGTTTCCCGGCAGACCAACAGCCGCGGTCCGGTATTTTGCCTGGAAGCTTCGTCAATTTCAGGCGCCCAGCCTTCAATGGTCCCGGCGCTCCTACAGTTTGCGGTCCAGTCCTTCGGCTCTTCGGGCCAATATCCTGAGGTGGTTCTTCTCGTCTGCACTGTTTCATGTCTCCGTGCTCCAAGTAAGATCCATCCTTTTCTTCGTACTCTGACATTTTGGTCCTCTTACGAGACTTCCTCTGTGACACGCTCACATTTGCGTGTCATCCACCTTCTGTGCCCATGTGCTAGTCTTGATTTTTCTGGGTACACGGTGACACGCTCACTTTGAGAAGATTATTTATATTTCCACGCTTGCTCCAATGTGCTCCTCAGTATCGTTCCCATGGTGACGCTTTGTGTGCTACTTCTGTGACACACACACATCGTCATTTCTTCTTCAATTGGGTCACATTCTACATTCTTTTATGGTTGGCATCTGTCCCCTTTAGTCCCTCTCGCCACCTTCTTTTAGTGCCTTTTTTCACACTTTACTATGAGCATGTCAGGTATAAGCCAACCACCATCCTTTTTAAATGAGTTTGGGGATCCTGAAATACACTGGAAGGAGTGGACTAAATTGTTTGAATCTTATATGATTGCGATGGGGGGCGAAAAGTTATCAGCTTTGCGCAAACAACACATATTACTACATAATTTAGGTGTTCATGGGCGCAAAGTTTATGAAACTTTACCTGAACCGGATTTGGAGGATGATGACGATGCTGATGCTTATGAAATCACTCTCATGAAATTAGAGAGTCACTTTGGGGACAAAGTAAATGTGGTACTAGAGCGTCACAAATTCTTCAGCAGGGTACAGGGAAAGAATGAATCCATTAATAATTATATAGCTGCCTGAAGAGGTCTCACCCAATTGTGCGAGTTCAGGGATCTTAATAATTCTCTTATAAGGGATCAACTCATAGCAGCAAAGTTCAGGAAAAGTTATTGGCAAAAAAACCCACTCTAAGAGATGCTATTTCTATTGCACAATCGATTGAACATACTGCTAAGTGTGTAAAGGAGATGAAAATTAAAGAAGATATAGTGGCTTCTGTTCAAGTTGAAGTCCCAGGCGACAAAGTACTCAAAGAAGTCAATAGGGAGGGCGCTAGGAATGTACCAACCAATAGTACTACTAAGGAGGGTCATGGTTTGAAATGCTTTAGATGTGGCAGCAACAACCATTTGGCCAACAGCCCGTTTTGCTCGGCACGTAATGTCACATGTAAAAAATGCAACAGAAGAGGACATTTAGCCAGATTATGCAGAGATGGTATTGGTTCAACGAAAGTGGGTAGCAGCAGTGGGGAACCACAGGCAAGATTCATTTTTCAAATAAAAGACAGTTGTGAATCCTCTAAGCCTAACTGTCCAAAATGTGTTGTACTTATTGACAACAAACCGCTAGAGATGTATGCAGACTCATGTTCCCCATTCACGTTGGTAAACCTTGAAGATTACGAGAAATGCCTGGGTTGTAACAAGTCCAGTTTGAGCACTCCGGATATATCGCCTGAAGGCTATACCAGAGACCCCATTCCTTTTGTGGGCATGGTAAATACTCCGATAGATTTTAATGGGAGATCGATTGTGGGTAGGGTGTATGTCATTGAGATGGGGCGAAGCTTCTGGGATGGCAACATCAGAGAGAATTAGAATCATTCTGGACCACAATGACAAAAATCAAGTTATTTTGATAGATATTCCTAACAGAAACAGACTCCTGCAACATACGTTTCCTAACCTTTTTACTGATAAGTTAGGAAAATGAAAAGACTTCCAACATAAAATCAAAGTAAGGCAGGGAGCGAAACGTATTGTGCACAGAACACGTCCTGTTCCTCTTCGCCTTAGAGAAACCCTCAAAACTGAATTAGACAAACTATGTGACATGGGTGTTATCCAACCAATAGAAGCTTCCGAATGGTTGGCGCCTTTAGTTATAGCTTCAAAAGCTAATGGGCAGGGCATCCGCCTTTGTGTGGACCTCCGCAGTCTCAATGAGAATATCTTGTTAGAAAGATTTCCCCTCCCTAACATAAATGAGATGTTAAGCACCATGGGGAGAGCGTGTTTTTTTTCTCGGTCATTGATCTGTCGATGGCCTACCATCAAATTGATTTACACCCAGAATCAAGACCTCTGACTGCATTCTCCACACCGTTTGGGGCCTACATGTTTATCAGGATGCCTTTCGGCCTTGCCTCAGTGGCTTCTGTCTTTCAAAAGATAATGCAAAAGATCTTGGAAGGTGTCACCAATACCCTCTGTTTCCAAGATGATATACTTATGTATGGGGCGACGGAGGAGGAACATGACGCCATCCTTAACACTGTGTGCCAAAGACTCTCTAGTGCTGGATTAACCGTTAAACTGGACAAATGCAAGATCAAAGTCACTTCAGTAGACTATTTGGGTCACACCATATCTAAAGAAGGTTTTAAGCCTAAGTACAGCCTTATCCTAGCAGTCAAGGATGCCCCGTATCCTTCTAATAAGGAGGAACTAAAATCATTTCTCGGACTGGTAGAATACATGTCCAAGTTCACAAGAAATCTGGCCGACTTATGCGATGAGTTGCGTGACCTCCTAAATAAAAACAAGGATTTTGTATGGGAGGGAAAACACAACGAAATGGTGGATACCATAAAACCACAAATTCTTGAAGCACCAGCTTTAGGATCTTTCGACCCAAAGAAAAAAAACATACTAACAACGGATGCATCCAATAAAGGGTTGGGAGCAATGCTTTCTCAAAAAGGAGATGGGGAAGAAACTGTAATAGCATTCGCTTCACGATCCCTCAGCCCATCAGAAAGAAACTATTCTGTCATTGAGAAAGAGGCGTTAGCATGCTTTTGGGCAGTAAACTATTTAAAAATGTTCTTATGGGGAATAAGATTCACTATACACACTGACCACAAGCCTTTGACTTTCATGTTTTCATCTAAAAATGAGCAAAACAAATCCCCACGCATAACGCAATGGGTTCTTGGCCTAGAAAAATACTGCTTCAAGGTGGAATACCTTCCAGGGCCTGATAATGTAATTGCGGATTATCTATCCAGGTCCCCACTCTCGATCAACCAAAGTGAGGATTAGCTAGATGTTCCAATTCTAAGCACGCATCTTCCCTCATTGTCAAAAGAAGAGTGGGAAGTGAATGTAAGGAAAGACAAAGATATGGAGGTTCTTAAAGACTTCATCCTCAATGGATGGCCCAAAAGTCGGTCTGAAGTTGCAGATTCAGTTAAAGACTTTTGGGAAGTAAGATGTGAACTTTGTTTGGTGTCAGGTATGATACATCGTGGGAGTAGAGTAGTCCCACCTAAGGATCTGAGGAACAAGATAATCGACCTAGCCCATGAAGGACACTTAGGCAGGAGCCTCACAAAAAATAAAGTCAGGGGTTGTTTTTGGTTTCCGAAAATGGACTCTATGGTGGAACCCAAAGTCAAAGAGTGCACTAGCTGCGCTAAAAGTGACAAACGCAAAATTCCACACAATGCCCCTCTATCTCCTGTTGAGGTTCCGGTGGTTCCGTGGACCAAACTGGCAGTGGACATTATTGGTCCTATGGATGTCCTGGGCCCTCAAAAAAAGTTCATGTTCGTCCTTGTAGATTACACCTCTCATTGGGTTAGTTTTAAGTTCACATCTTCAACCACTACGAACAACCTTATTTCATTTTTAAAGAGTGTCTTTGTCTATGAAGGCATTCCAGCCACTTTAGTGACAGACAATGGGGTGCAATTTACTTCTGAAACAATGAGGGCATTCTTGGAAGATCTAAATATAAGACATGAGAAAACTGCTCTCTATTGTCCTAAAGCGAATGGGCTAGTAGAGAGGGCGAATCGTCTAGTGAAAGACCACATTCAATTGGCCATCTCCAATGGTTTCAATGTAGAAGATTCCCAAAGAGAGTGTACTTGGGCTACCACACTACACCCAATCTTATCACAGGAGTGTCATCCTTTGTTTGCTTGAGAGGGAGGGAACCCTGCACTAAAATGAATCTGCATTGGTTAGGTGGGGGAAAAAGGGTTGTGCCTGATCTTGAGCAGAGTAAGGAGAAGATCTTTCAACACCAACTGAAGTATAAAAATTGGTATGACCAAAAACACGGAGTCAAGGACCACGAGCACAAGGTCGGTACCACTGTGGTCGTCAAGAAACCCACTCATGTGCATCCGGGTTCGAGCAAGTGCCATGCTCCCCAACGTGTGGAAAGAAATCAGAAGAATGTGGTTCGCCTAGAAAATGGACAAACTTGGAGTAAGGACAGACTGGTGGATGTTTCTTAAGTTACTGTACTTCAGGTCCTTTTGTTACCCCTATGTAAGGAGATGTGTTGTAATCTTAGAGTACAGCGGTTGGTTCTGTCATGGTACTTTCCTTCCCCCCCCTTCCCTCCTCCCTTCCCTTGGTAGGTCCCTAGAGAGTTCACGATAGAATGTTGGTGATCTCTGCTGTGGAGAGTGGATGATTGGAATAAAGAGTCCCATTTCTTACCTTCTTGCGATTTCTCCGTTTATTTGGACTACAACAGTCCGTTTATGGTATTTCTTATGTACATAATTCACTTAGTTAGTTGCTACCCTGTGTTGTCCATTCTGAGATATTTTGTTTAAAGTTTACGGTCCAGAGCAGGCATTGGTTAAAGGTAGAAATGATGGAGAGATCTGCTGGGATGGACTATTTTAATGCCTGTCATTTGATTGCCATTGTGAGATGTGAAGAAGCAGCGGTAGTGTGAGCTAGTAGGGACCTGCAGGCCATCCTTTGGCCAGCGGGATATGGCAGATCTCTTCATTTATTCGATGCTTGATCAGAGGGTTATGGATGGTTTATTGTTGTGGACTGGTACAGTACTGGGTGATGGACATGACCCTAAGCAGTCTGTATTATGTGAGTGTAGGAGTGTCAAACTTTAAAAGAAGGTTAATATGCAGCCTGTATGAACTACAGTTGTCTGACTGTTGTCTGAGTGTTATGATATTAGTTTTAGTTTGAGCTATATATTGCATTGTAATTACTTTTATATAACGTTCACTAGCCCTGATGAGGGGTTGTAGCGCTCTACCCCCGGCAGCGTTCCGCTTCAGAATCTTAAGTTCCCCTGACTTCAATTTTACATCGCATTCAGCAATGAGCAGGTTGATCTTCTAGGCTGACAATTATTCCTTATGATGGTAAATTAGGAACAAAACGTTTTACTAAACCAATGGCTCGGAACACTTTGCTGCAATATACAAGCCACCATCCTAAAGGACTGAAGGATGGGTTACTATTTGGTCAGTTTCTGTGTATTCGCAGAAATTGTCGTTTTCGAGTTGACTATTTTCAGGAGGCGGATATTTTAGCCCAAAAACTGGAACAGCGAGGATATCCACGTAGGCTAATAAAAAGATCTCTGAAGAGGGCGTGGCACAATGACCGTGAGATTTTTGCTTACAGTTCATCCTGCCAAAAAGATGGATAGAGTTCCTTCTGTAACAACATTTAGCACACACAGCAACCGGATAACTGAAATCATTAAAAAACATTGGTCCTTGATTCAACAATGGGCATTACTACAGAACAACCCTTGTTCTCTTTTAAGAGAGGTCAGAATATAGGCGATCATCTAGGACGAGCATCCTTACCCGCTGCCAACCACCCTGACCTAGCCTCCATGTGGGGCCTTAATAATATCGTGGGACAGTACCGCTGTGGCAACTGCCTAATGTGTGATTCTACATTTAACACTAAGCAATTTGTACATGATGATATTGTGCACAATCTTCATGATCATACTAATTGCAACTCACAAAATGTAGTTTACGCAGTATGGTGTCCATGCAAATTAATTTATGTGGGCAAAACTACTAAAAAAAGAAGACACGGCTGTCACAACATAAGATCGGCATTAGGTGCCATAACGAACATGCCCCATTGGTTCTTCATTTTCTGGAATTTAATCATTCCCTAGGTGAATTAAGGTGGGAGGTCATTGAGCAGGTCAAATAGCCCACACGTGGGCCAACATCCAATTGTTGCTCATTAAGGCTGAATGCCGATGGATTTTAAGATGTGATGGCATAAATAAGGGCCTCAACACATGGGAGGAATGTAATTCCGCACTTTATTCTTGACGCTTTTTTTGTTTTTTGCTATGACTCTTTATGGAATACATTTCTGAAGGCTCTCCTAAATGGATTTAAAACTTATATTTACCCTAATCGTTCTTTCTGGATACCTTTCAGCCACCTATTGCATTCACTTCTGCAACTGGTGACATCACATTGCTTTACTATTTTTTTTTTTATTGTACATTTTATTGGTACATTTGTAGTATACAATATTGCCTCTGTGTTTATTCTGAATCATCTCAGTACTACCATACCGATACAAGTGCATTAACTTCTGTAATTGGCGATATTATATGGTTTTACTACTGTATGCCTGTACACTTTATTGATACATCTCAAGTATGCAATATTGCCACTGCGCTTTACTGTTTTGATCCTATATTAATTGACTGACACAAGTGTAATATGCCAACTTGTTGTTATGTTTTCTTGAATTAATCCACTGTGATTTCTAACCTTCTCATATGATATTGTTCTGATGGAATTTTTCCGCAATTAGTCCACATCCAAATTGATCATTTTCCAGGACTCTGGGATGTCTTGGATTTATTTTTCCAGGCGTAGCACAATGTTAAAAACTGTGGCCTTTAAACCATTCACTTTTTACTTTTGACCTAGTTTTTTACTTTCTCTTTTTACTTTTTCTGAAAGTTTACATTGGTTGGACTCGATACGACTGCTGAATGAACTTTAATTAGTTTGTGCAGGGTAGGACCTTCTTATTTTTATTTTTGTTCTTACAATTTTTTCCCTTTTGATCAATTGGTTTATTAACACTGAATGGTTTTTTGATTAGTTTGTGCCGTTATGGAAAACGGGGTAATCTTTATTCAGTTTCTACTGCTGTGATCAGTGTCCTAATAGACGCTACTATTGATATGCCGGTATTGTTGGTGTAGCTCTCGGCACGCCGTGACTGTTCGCACGGCTTTCAAGATGCATGTATGCCCGTAGTTCTGGGCCAGTGAGTCTCTTTAGTTTCTTCTTTTTCCTCTTTCTCTTTTTCAATTTTGAATTGTGTTTCCCTTTTTTACAATGGGAGCTATGACTCCTTTTTTAGATATATTTACTTTCGACTCATTCCTGTTTGGTAAACTTTGAGCCCGTATTGCAGTTTTTATGAGGGATGTAATTTGGTCTCAGTCCCTTGTTGATAATGTATCTATGGCCCGTGAGTATTAACTCTACAAAGCTTTAATTTCAGTACGTTTCAGTTGGATTTGATTTTGGGTAATTTTCCCTTTTTTCACCTTTAGGAGTATTTTGGACTCATTTTCAACCCATGGAATGAACGATATTGACAATAATTACTACCGCATGAGATTGACCTACTTTGATTTTTTTTGAACAAGTAGGTTTTATGGTATATGCACCTCAGTGGCATGATTAATCGTTACATTCACTACTGGCAGGTTATATAAATTGGACCAAACACCGATGTTTGAGCACTGAGCACGGTTTTAATTCACATGCATGTTATTATTTTTCGCTTTTTTATTTCTCCGATAGGATACATTTAATTGGTCTTATATCATCAAATTCACATGCATGACGCTAATCGTTTGGCCTTGTGCTATTCTGACTTCGGTCTATTAAGTTTTCTTTTTTATCTCTAGGGTATGACTAATTTAATTGGGTTCATATCTCTAAAATCCACATGCATGGTGCTGATTCTTTGGCCTTGTGCTATGCTGATGTTATTTGAGTGGACTTTTTAATTTTTTGATACCCCTGCATATATTTATTCGTTCTAGATCTCATTGTTGGATGCTCTGCTAAAATATTGTTTGTCCTGATGATGTCCATACCATTTTAATTTGGTTGAAATGCCGTTGACGCCTATCTGTGGCTTCTACTGAAGAGGAAGCATTTTTTGCTACTTTTTGTGTCTGCGTTATGTTGTAATAGTCTTTATGTATAATTTCTCCTCCGGCACTGTTTTTTGGTTACATTGTTAATTCCTTTTTCAATGTGTCTTGTGTGTAACCTTGTGAGCACCACTTTTCTCTGATTGTACATAATTATCCTATTATTATTTTTTTTTTTAAAGTATCTTTATTGGCATTTTCAATGTTTGCAATACAAGTCTTATAAAATAGGCATATTCAAAACCGTCCTAAGTACAATTATCGGAATAGCCACAACGCATAATATTTGCCATAGGTCACAATACATGTCCCGTCCTACTCAATACTTGACAATGTACAGTGTAGGGCTAACCACCAATCTACCAGGGAACCCAAATAACAATTTGAATTTGCAAAATTCCACTTCAATTATCAAAAACTCAATTCCAATAGCACGATAATAAAATAACTCCAAAACAAATGGCCCAACTGGGGCAAAGGAAATGAAAAAAGGAGAAAAAACAACAAAAAAGACCCAAAGAAAAGACCTTCTGCAGGGGGGGGGGAAACATATCATGTACATCTATTTCGGCGTGTGGTGGGGGAATTTTATAAAAGAAAGTACAGCAGAGGACAAGCAGGTTGACACATAGGCAAGAGGCCCATAGCTATCAATAAAGGCGCCTTCTCCAGGTTACACAGATTCTGTAAGCTCTTACGTACTCAGCAGCTGGACATATTGCCCCATCAGGGCCCCATGCCTTCTAAAGTAGCGGTAGGTGACGCAGGCTGCGACACCCCTGAGCGTGCATCCGTATTTGGTGCGGGCCCCGAACCCATCTCCCTCTCCTCCTGTCCCTCTGGATTATCCTATTACATTTTCCATATATTTTATAGGCGTATCATAATTTTCTTTATGTGGTATTGTTTTGTGAGGCTGCAATAATGTCTCTTATTTGATTAGTTTAGTTTGTGTTTTGTCAAATGGATTACTTGAACCCCTGTCCACTTCAGGATCCAGCACTAGTTTTCTTTCTTTCTTTTTTGATTATTGTTAATTAATAGGATTAGTTCTACTCAATAAAGGAAACTATTGCATGCATTATTTCACTTATTCCAATTTCAACTGTGGTAAACTAAATTAGTTGTAGTTAGGGTGACCTTTAGAGGGAGAGGAAGATTTGTAAATTCATGCATTGGTTGGAAATATTAGTAGATGTACAACAGGAGGTTGGGTATTGTCATGTTGTAGGGGTATGACTTTGAAATTAGGTAAATGCAGCTTATAGAGATATTTGAACTATTATGCATATAATATTTTGATATTAGAGAGGATGTTGGAAAAGGAAGGAAAATGTCTGCTTTTCACTGTTGGAGGATAACAGATGACTTCATCAGTAAGGGACACAACCAGAGTGTAGATACAGTAAAAAGACTGTAGTGTTCTGTCTTCCCAGCTATGACAATAACCCATTCAAGTGATTTCTTTAGGTACACAATAGTAACAAATAGGAGGAGGCGATGTTAAAATGAATAGTGTTTCTAAATTGATTCAGATACTGGTAGATGGTGTATGGTACCTCATTTCTCCTGTTCGCACCTCCAGGAAGTCATTAATGCCAAATGAAAGTGATGTTGCCAGAATCCGTTCAGGAATTTCGTTTATGTAAGAATATTCAGTTTTACTTTGCAAGTTAAACCTAAGTCTAGAATTAATATTCACAGAACACAGTATTGCACGAAAATCTGCAGCACTGTGTTCCTCTTTCTCTTTTTCAATTTTGAATTGTGTTTCCCTTTTTTACAATGGGAGCTATGACTCCTTTTTTAGATATATTTACTTTCGACTCATTCCTGTTTGGTAAACTTTGAGCCCGTATTGCAGTTTTTATGAGGGATGTAATTTGGTCTCAGTCCCTTGTTGATAATGTATCTATGGCCCGTGAGTATTAACTCTACAAAGCTTTAATTTCAGTACGTTTCAGTTGGATTTGATTTTGGGTAATTTTCCCTTTTTTCACCTTTAGGAGTATTTTGGACTCATTTTCAACCCATGGAATGAACGATATTGACAATAATTACTACCGCATGAGATTGACCTACTTTGATTTTTTTTGAACAAGTAGGTTTTATGGTATATGCACCTCAGTGGCATGATTAATCGTTACATTCACTACTGGCAGGTTATATAAATTGGACCAAACACCGATGTTTGAGCACTGAGCACGGTTTTAATTCACATGCATGTTATTATTTTTCGCTTTTTTATTTCTCCGATAGGATACATTTAATTGGTCTTATATCATCAAATTCACATGCATGACGCTAATCGTTTGGCCTTGTGCTATTCTGACTTCGGTCTATTAAGTTTTCTTTTTTATCTCTAGGGTATGACTAATTTAATTGGGTTCATATCTCTAAAATCCACATGCATGGTGCTGATTCTTTGGCCTTGTGCTATGCTGATGTTATTTGAGTGGACTTTTTAATTTTTTGATACCCCTGCATATATTTATTCGTTCTAGATCTCATTGTTGGATGCTCTGTTAAAATATTGTTTGTCCTGATGATTTCCATACCATTTTAATTTGGTTGAAATGCCGTTGACGCCTATCTGTGGCTTCTACTGAAGAGGAAGCATTTTTTGCTACTTTTTGTGTCTGCGTTATGTTGTAATAGTCTTTATGTATAATTTCTCCTCCGGCACTGTTTTTTGGTTACATTGTTAATTCCTTTTTCAATGTGTCTTGTGTGTAACCTTGTGAGCACCACTTTTCTCTGATTGTACATAATTATCCTATTATTATTTTTTTTTTTAAAGTATCTTTATTGGCATTTTCAATGTTTGCAATACAAGTCTTATAAAATAGGCATATTCAAAACCGTCCTAAGTACAATTATCGGAATAGCCACAACGCATAATATTTGCCATAGGTCACAATACATGTCCCGTCCTACTCAATACTTGACAATGTACAGTGTAGGGCTAACCACCAATCTACCAGGGAACCCAAATAACAATTTGAATTTGCAAAATTCCACTTCAATTATCAAAAACTCAATTCCAATAGCACGATAATAAAATAACTCCAAAACAAATGGCCCAACTGGGGCAAAGGAAATGAAAAAAGGAGAAAAAACAACAAAAAAGACCCAAAGAAAAGACCTTCTGCGGGGGGGGGAAACATATCATGTACATCTATTTCGGCGTGTGGTGGGGGAATTTTATAAAAGAAAGTACAGCAGAGGACAAGCAGGTTGACACATAGGCAAGAGGCCCATAGCTATCAATAAAGGCGCCTTCTCCAGGTTACACAGATTCTGTAAGCTCTTACGTACTCAGCAGCTGGACATATTGCCCCATCAGGGCCCCATGCCTTCTAAAGTAGCGGTAGGTGACGCAGGCTGCGACACCCCTGAGCGTGCATCCGTATTTGGTTCGGGCCCCGAACCCATCTCCCTCTCCTCCTGTCCCTCTGGATTATCCTATTACATTTTCCATATATTTTATAGGCGTATCATAATTTTCTTTATGTGGTATTGTTTTGTGAGGCTGCAATAATGTCTCTTATTTGATTAGTTTAGTTTGTGTTTTGTCAAATGGATTACTTGAACCCCTGTCCACTTCAGGATCCAGCACTAGTTTTCTTTCTTTCTTTTTTGATTATTGTTAATTAATAGGATTAGTTCTACTCAATAAAGGAAACTATTGCATGCATTATTTCACTTATTCCAATTTCAACTGTGGTAAACTAAATTAGTTGTAGTTAGGGTGACCTTTAGAGGGAGAGGAAGATTTGTAAATTCATGCATTGGTTGGAAATATTAGTAGATGTACAACAGGCGGTTGGGTATTGTCATGTTGTAGGGGTATGACTTTGAAATTAGGTAAATGCAGCTTGTAGAGATATTTGAACTATTATGCATATAATATTTTGATATTAGAGAGGATGTTGGAAAAGGAAGGAAAATGTCTGCTTTTCACTGTTGGAGGATAACAGATGACTTCATCAGTAAGGGACACAACCAGAGTGTAGATACAGTAAAAAGACTGTAGTGTTCTGTCTTCCCAGCTATGACAATAACCCATTCAAGTGATTTCTTTAGGTACACAATAGTAACAAATAGGAGGAGGCGATGTTAAAATGAATAGTGTTTCTAAATTGATTCAGATACTGGTAGATGGTGTATGGTACCTCATTTCTCCTGTTCGCACCTCCAGGAAGTCATTAATGCCAAATGAAAGTGATGTTGCCAGAATCCGTTCAGGAATTTCGTTTATGTAAGAATATTCAGTTTTACTTTGCAAGTTAAACCTAAGTCTAGAATTAATATTCACAGAACACAGTATTGCACGAAAATCTGCAGCACTGTGTTCCTCTTTCTCTTTTTCAATTTTGAATTGTGTTTCCCTTTTTTACAATGGGAGCTATGACTCCTTTTTTAGATATATTTACTTTCGACTCATTCCTGTTTGGTAAACTTTGAGCCCGTATTGCAGTTTTTATGAGGGATGTAATTTGGTCTCAGTCCCTTGTTGATAATGTATCTATGGCCCGTGAGTATTAACTCTACAAAGCTTTAATTTCAGTACGTTTCAGTTGGATTTGATTTTGGGTAATTTTCCCTTTTTTCACCTTTAGGAGTATTTTGGACTCATTTTCAACCCATGGAATGAACGATATTGACAATAATTACTACCGCATGAGATTGACCTACTTTGATTTTTTTTGAACAAGTAGGTTTTATGGTATATGCACCTCAGTGGCATGATTAATCGTTACATTCACTACTGGCAGGTTATATAAATTGGACCAAACACCGATGTTTGAGCACTGAGCACGGTTTTAATTCACATGCATGTTATTATTTTTCGCTTTTTTATTTCTCCGATAGGATACATTTAATTGGTCTTATATCATCAAATTCACATGCATGACGCTAATCGTTTGGCCTTGTGCTATTCTGACTTCGGTCTATTAAGTTTTCTTTTTTATCTCTAGGGTATGACTAATTTAATTGGGTTCATATCTCTAAAATCCACATGCATGGTGCTGATTCTTTGGCCTTGTGCTATGCTGATGTTATTTGAGTGGACTTTTTAATTTTTTGATACCCCTGCATATATTTATTCGTTCTAGATCTCATTGTTGGATGCTCTGCTAAAATATTGTTTGTCCTGATGATTTCCATACCATTTTAATTTGGTTGAAATGCCGTTGACGCCTATCTGTGGCTTCTACTGAAGAGGAAGCATTTTTTGCTACTTTTTGTGTCTGCGTTATGTTGTAATAGTCTTTATGTATAATTTCTCCTCCGGCACTGTTTTTTGGTTACATTGTTAATTCCTTTTTCAATGTGTCTTGTGTGTAACCTTGTGAGCACCACTTTTCTCTGATTGTACATAATTATCCTATTATTATTTTTTTTTTTAAAGTATCTTTATTGGCATTTTCAATGTTTGCAATACAAGTCTTATAAAATAGGCATATTCAAAACCGTCCTAAGTACAATTATCGGAATAGCCACAACGCATAATATTTGCCATAGGTCACAATACATGTCCCGTCCTACTCAATACTTGACAATGTACAGTGTAGGGCTAACCACCAATCTACCAGGGAACCCAAATAACAATTTGAATTTGCAAAATTCCACTTCAATTATCAAAAACTCAATTCCAATAGCACGATAATAAAATAACTCCAAAACAAATGGCCCAACTGGGGCAAAGGAAATGAAAAAAGGAGAAAAAACAACAAAAAAGACCCAAAGAAAAGACCTTCTGCGGGGGGGGGAAACATATCATGTACATCTATTTCGGCGTGTGGTGGGGGAATTTTATAAAAGAAAGTACAGCAGAGGACAAGCAGGTTGACACATAGGCAAGAGGCCCATAGCTATCAATAAAGGCGCCTTCTCCAGGTTACACAGATTCTGTAAGCTCTTACGTACTCAGCAGCTGGACATATTGCCCCATCAGGGCCCCATGCCTTCTAAAGTAGCGGTAGGTGACGCAGGCTGCGACACCCCTGAGCGTGCATCCGTATTTGGTTCGGGCCCCGAACCCATCTCCCTCTCCTCCTGTCCCTCTGGATTATCCTATTACATTTTCCATATATTTTATAGGCGTATCATAATTTTCTTTATGTGGTATTGTTTTGTGAGGCTGCAATAATGTCTCTTATTTGATTAGTTTAGTTTGTGTTTTGTCAAATGGATTACTTGAACCCCTGTCCACTTCAGGATCCAGCACTAGTTTTCTTTCTTTCTTTTTTGATTATTGTTAATTAATAGGATTAGTTCTACTCAATAAAGGAAACTATTGCATGCATTATTTCACTTATTCCAATTTCAACTGTGGTAAACTAAATTAGTTGTAGTTAGGGTGACCTTTAGAGGGAGAGGAAGATTTGTAAATTCATGCATTGGTTGGAAATATTAGTAGATGTACAACAGGAGGTTGGGTATTGTCATGTTGTAGGGGTATGACTTTGAAATTAGGTAAATGCAGCTTGTAGAGATATTTGAACTATTATGCATATAATATTTTGATATTAGAGAGGATGTTGGAAAAGGAAGGAAAATGTCTGCTTTTCACTGTTGGAGGATAACAGATGACTTCATCAGTAAGGGACACAACCAGAGTGTAGATACAGTAAAAAGACTGTAGTGTTCTGTCTTCCCAGCTATGACAATAACCCATTCAAGTGATTTCTTTAGGTACACAATAGTAACAAATAGGAGGAGGCGATGTTAAAATGAATAGTGTTTCTAAATTGATTCAGATACTGGTAGATGGTGTATGGTACCTCATTTCTCCTGTTCGCACCTCCAGGAAGTCATTAATGCCAAATGAAAGTGATGTTGCCAGAATCCGTTCAGGAATTTCGTTTATGTAAGAATATTCAGTTTTACTTTGCAAGTTAAACCTAAGTCTAGAATTAATATTCACAGAACACAGTATTGCACGAAAATCTGCAGCACTGTGTTAGGCAAGTGTTTGAAACATTTTGCAGCACCAAATTTCCTAGGATTCACATGCTGATGATGTCGTCGGCTGCTGTTGCTCTAAAGAAGATTGTTTAGTGCCATGTTCAGTGTTGCTATGTAGTGCAAGGGTGCGCAAACGGTTTCTAAAGTAAGTTTGGTACTGGAGCACAGCCGCTGGTTCAGATAGCAATTGAATGGTAACAGTCAAAGGGTGTGGCATGTAAAATGTACAATCTTAACAGAAATTACACATTTTATGTGTGGAAATATTAAGAGATTTTCTGCTTGCCCTGTCTTTCAAGGGTGGGCAGTGAACTCTTCTCCCCCGGCGGAGTTCACGGAGTTATGCCTACTCCGCACTTCGCTTGGAATGCGGAGTTTGGCAAAATCTGCCAACCACCGGCGGAGCGGAGGGCTATGAGCTCAACCCTAGGGTCAGCAGTAACACGCTCCCCTCAGTACCTGAAGCGTGCTGATGAGAAGTCGGAGAGCGGCGTCATTCACTTGGCGACTCCGGTGCTTTACATGTTTGGCCTTGGAAGGTTATGTGACTTTCTGCTTGAGGAAGCAGCAGCTCTCTTGCAGTTTCCAGTGAGAGATGAAGGAGGGAGAGGGAAAGGAAGAGGTGGGGGAAGGGGACAAATCAGAGAGAGAGAGAGGAGAAAAAAAGCCCGGTGCTCGTCATGGTCAGGGAGGGGCACGGGATTATGACAGCAATCTATGGCCTTTCATTAATCATCCATTCCATGCCACTCAATGGTTTTTCATCTTGGAAAGGTTGGACCTTCCTGTATTTCTTGGTGATCGTGGGCCCAGACTATCCCTGACTATACCTGATCTATGATCTCCCCCAGGTGCCCTCTTCAGCTTGCATTCATTTTGTGCTTGTTTCTGGAGCAGGGGGTGGGCACTGCAGTTTATGAAGCTGCTGCATCCCCTCTCCACGCCTGAGAACTGTCATCGTGCCCCGGTGCACCATGCAGGTTCCTCCTCCCTGAGCCTGACCACTGGTTCGATGCTCCTCAGCAGAGTCACAGACCTGAGTCTTGAGCCATGGACACTGGCAGCAACCTGTAACAGTTGTGGCAGGAGATTGTTACTCTTGAGTGCGGTAAGCAGGGCCTTACTGTTGGAAAAGGGGTCAGGGATGGCTGCAATGTTGTTCATACTTAGGAAGCTGACAGGGGGCTCATTAAAGATGCATTGCTCAGGTGATTTCCAGCACTAATACTTTGTTGCATTTGCTGGCAGATTAAATGGCTTATTCCCATGCATTGTCCCTATATAAGCAAGCGGGTTATTACTCTGCCTGGGCGCGGAACTCCGCAGAATCTCATGGAGTTTTTAGCTAACTCCATAGAATTCCGCGGAGTGAAACTACGCCAACTGCACCCCAGGCCTGCTTTCTTTGCACTTCATGAAATCTGGCCAAGTCAGGCTAATTTATTATGTCAATCTCTGTGTCAGATTCCAGGAGGTTTGTGTCCAGTTCCCTCCCCATGACCATGGCCGGCTTTAGGTTGGGTGCGGCCGCAGTGAGCGCTGACCTTGAGGGGGGCACTGTGCTTAGCAATAACTTAGATTTAAAAGCACCTGCTGCAGAGATCCTTATGCATCCAACTTCCTGGCAGCAATAAAAGGTCAAGATAACTCTTGTAATTAATGTTCCTGTTAGGGAGAGAGTTGGGAGTTTTGTCTAGTGGCATTTTTGACTTTCCATAAAATAGGGCAGAGGGTTAATATGCCTGCTGCAGAGAGCAGATGTTAGTTTTATGCTGATAGCTGAGTGGATTAGTAAAGACAGACTTTACCAGCATTTCAAAACAAATGAAATGTATGTGAGAGAGTTGCAATGGAGAGATGAGAGGCACTTTGCCCTAGCAGTAGTGAGGGAATCAGAGGAGAAGGTCATGGGGAGGTGCCAAAAAAGATTGTCACACCGGACACCACCAGCACTAGAGCTGGCGCTGTGACTATACATTAATAGGGGGTTAGTGTTAGCTGTTTTTGGATGCTGCACTTGCATCAACCTTCAGTACTAAAACAGTTTAGGATGATTAAGTTGATCAACATTCCTATTTGCAAAGTTTTTCCCCATGAAGTGATGCTGAGTTTTGTAAATGCACACAAGAATAGTAAATCAGGGTTCTATTGTGTGTGAGTTAGAGAAATTATCCTGAAAATATCACACATGTTGGATACATCTTTCTCTCTACCTTGCTTTACTTGTTTGCCTCCCGATTAACATTTTATTTTTACTTCATTTTTGTTGTTTTTCTACATTTTGCTGTCTTTTGTAGAATGGGGCAAGCATTCTTCACAATATTCTCAAAGCACAAGTGCAATATTATATATACCTGGGTTCTCTTATTGCTGCAGGAATTAATTCACTTTGTTTGCATGTATTTGTTTTTTTTTAAACTTTTACTTCCCTATTATTCCTTAGGTTGAAGTAGCAAGACTATGTGAATACTTTCAACCTCAAATCATTGTATTATGGGTCAAAAGCCTACAATTGGGCAACAGTCCATGTTTCACTGAAACTTTTTTGTCACAAACTGTGCCCTTTGCTTTGGAGTGCCTTTCAGTTGCTGCAGGGTCAGCAGATCGCGATTCAGAAAGGGCTGTTCACATTTAGGGGCCGATTACGATGAGTGTTAGAAAGCCTTCGACCTTAGGTCAGAGGCTTTCCGACACTCATCGTCGGTTTCACTTCCGACTGCCTAATTGCAATCTAGATGGTTGGAATTGAAACCGGCCGGTCATTCTGGCTGGACTCCAACAAACTCAAGGAGCCCATCGACCAGTCGGAGACTGGCCTGTAATCCCAATGGACAGATTTCTGCCATTGGGATTACGATCATCGGTTATCCACAGGCTTTCCGTGCCGGAGCTTTCCGACATGGAAAGCCTGTCGGAAAGCAAGCTTGGGTGCCCCTAGCCGGGCCCTCTTCACCTTAAGGCCTCCGATTTCTGCACCATGTGGCAGTCACCTTGAGCTACCTGGCACATGGGGCAGGGATGAACAAAATCTCCCATTTCTTCATGGTAATTGTTCTATGGCCAGTTTGTGGCCATAGCACAAGCTCCCACAGAGAAATGGGAGTATGCAACCGCACCATGAGTTGTCATATTGTAATTGCGTTGTTGGGACCCCCTACCGGAGGTTGGTCAGTAGAGAGACCACGACGGTGTTGGTCAGCGGCAACTCCGACCGACACGTAATAAAGCCCTTTGTATCACTGAAACAACTTATGCAGATGAGTTGTTTCTCGCTCCTGATTGGTCTGCATCTAACCAATAATTGATTGAAAGGTCTGATTTGATGAGCAAATGAGTCTTTTTTAGATTCTAACATCATATTTAGCCGATTTACCGTTGGGTGATACACAATGACCTGCAATAAAACAGTGGAATACCTGGGTCAATCTGTACTTCTGTACCACAAGTTAAAACAAGCAGTGGCAAAATGAATTGGTCTGGCACTGGCCACCAACCTTCTGGCTTTGGCAGTGCTTGTTATGTTTTGCCATGGTTTTTGCTAAACTTTATTATTGGGGCAGCTGGAGGGCCCTCATCAACATAAGAAAAGAACATAGACTAAAAGCAAAAATAATGTTTTGGTCTCAAAAAGCACGGCTCCATAGTAGTTTCTGGTACCTTTGTGTGTGCCTATACTCCTTGTGAAAGGGCAGAATGCTCTCACAGTGAAGTTATCCAAGTCCTAAAATGGGCTGAACCACTGACCCGTGCTGTATGTTGTGAATGAAGGTTGCTGGCTGAAATCCCTTATATTATCTTATGTTATATGTATTATATTATACAGCTAATGTCCAGGGCTGGATGGGGGAACCTTAAACAGCCCTAGGAGAAATGCTCAAACCAGCCCTGCTCCCTTTTTCTCCTGACTCTTTCACTCTCTTTCCATCATCCATTCTCTTGCTCCTTCTCCTCCCTTCTCTCTATTCTCCCTCCCAGATTGCTCTCGCTCTCTCTCTCTGCATCCCTCTCTCCCCCTCTACCTCTCTCTTTCTCTCTTGAACCCCCTTGCCTGCAGCAATTAATCTAAGAGAGCTGGGGAAAGTGAGAGGCACCAGCAGCAACTCTGGGCTTTCAAAACCGGCATCCAAGATCTTCTGCTCATATTGGACAGCCAAATGGAAAAAAGGCTAGTCTGTCCTGCTTACACCAGACCTTAAAAATTCCTCAACACTGCCTATATACAAGACCTTTGTCTGTGGGCTACGCATGGATCTCTGAAGTTAGATCAGGCTAGGATTGATGGCCAAATTTATAGTTTGGCAGACGGGATTTACTCTATTAGGGTGACGGAATAAAGTACTCCATCGCCATGACGGAGTACCCATTTCCTGATTTTAGAGATGTTCCCTGCCTAGCGGACATCTCTTGCATTGGAAAAAACAGCTGTCATGGCAGTTGCTGTCACTGAATTGAAAGTTTTATGGACAGCTCCATCAACATGACGGAGTTGTATGACAGACATTCAATGTTTTTTTTAATTTCTTTAAAACAAAATACCAAAGCAGGATTTTGTTTTTGTAAATAAAAACAACAGTGACCCCCTTAACAAACAAAAGTTACAAAATGTCCCTGCTAAAATGGCGCTGGTATCAACCAGCCCTCTAGCATTGTATTAGCGACCAGTAAAAAATATTCAAGCAGGCATTCTGAAAAGGTTTAAAAAAAAATCCACTGGAAAACCATCTGGTTCATAGGCTTTACCACTTGCAGTGTGCAGTATTTTAAAATAGAGTTGTTAGGAGAGAAACCGGATTTATTATAGATATCTCCTCACACTCCAAGTAAAAACAAAGACAGTGCAAAAAGCAGTGTTACCAAATAACTGCTAGTTATCAAGGTCGACATGTTTCAGCCATGTGGGTAAAAATGCCCAAGGCTTTCTTCAGGACCTATGTTCGTCAGGATTTGCTACTGCATCAACATACCAACAAAAAGACCACAAAAGCGTGCAAAAATTAAATGTAATAAATATCACCACAATAAAGGTTGGAATGAATACAACCTTTCCTTTACTGATCCTCCGCTTCAAGGGATGCAGATGGCACCTAAATAAAAACAGATAAACATCACCAATATTCCTAGTTAATTCACTTTATACAAGGAGCAGCAGGCCTCTATTTACTTAGTTGAACTTGACTCCCCAACCCATTGTCTGGTAGTCTCAACATCATATATGTTATATATATTGATGCTCACCCATCTTGACCGGGGACTGGACCTCACCTCACCTGGAACCTTACTCAGGAATACGAGGCCCCGCTCTGAGAAAGGAAAAAGGGGAAAGGGGATGATAGAGAGGCGGTCCTAACCGCAGCCAGTACCTAACCTCGCAATCAAACTCAACCACTTATGCCTTAATCATATTAGGTCTATGTGCTTAAAAAATTCACAACATCGTTTTGCCCAAACAATCCTTCCTTCCAAAGCATATCTAGTACAGGTCTCTTGCTTCTTATCTTGCTCCGAAGCAATCTCTCTGATATAAAACTGAGCCTCAGGCGATTCCACTATTACAATGATAACCTTCCTCTGGTCTACCATAAAGCATCATGCCTAAAGGTCTTCTGCACAGTAGTTCTTTTCATAGAACCTATCTTCACATGTAATGCAGCTAATTAGAGCATCTATCTCAAGTATCATCTCACCGCATCACATAATGAAGCAGGAACACGGGGGACCAACGAATAGGTATAAATTACCGCTACAGTCACATGGAAAGCTCAATAGAAGCTAAAATAAAATAAAAGAGGACATTCTCCTACCTGTCCGTCATTGCCTCCGGCGTCTTCTGAGTCGAGGGTGGAGGTAACGATCGGTACAGGGTGCTCGCTTTTCTACCGAAACCGTAATGGCCGTACCTGTTCCGTGCTAGCAAAAGACTAGGCGCGTTTCGATGTCGTCACTGAAAACTACAAAGTGACGTCATCAGAATGGCGGCTGTAGTTCCATTAATCTTTGTGACCCATCGATGGTTGGCTAACGTAACTCAGCTTGAATGACCTCAAAAAGGAAACCTACATTGGCTCAGAACTACAAGATGACGTCTTCTTAATCAAAATCGTAGTTCCTTAGCTATTCTTAATCGTGTTAGCGTCAAGCGCCCAAATGTTTTGACGATCTCTACTATCAATGTTGTGTCTAGGGCTACTCGCTCACTTAATGTGATCATACTATACCCTCTTTTTTATTCTTTTTGATCTCCTCTTACCCCTGGAACGCTAGAAATGTCGTACCTCCGTTAAGTCCAGGACTACAGAGTGACATCACAGCTCCAGGAACCTGTAGTTAAATCGCTAACAAGGTTCCAAAATAATTTGCATCTGTACAGCACCTGCTCTAACGCACCTCGATGTAGGGATGGTATTCTTAATGAAGGTCTACTCTTAAAAGTCGTATCTGCAATGGACCATGGGCTTGTATTGAACATTGGTAATGGCTAGAGCATTAATCCCACTGTAGGGCTGCACAAACTTCTCTTTAACCCGGTCTCTTGTGGAAAGTGCTAGTCATAACTTCAGGGAGATGGAAGCTGCACTGCATCTATACCCGACAATCTTAATTAATAGCAGTATAATTCCAAAACAGCATAAGTATAGATAAGGATGTAGCTGTAAAACCCTCCCCAATATATTGTTGCAAAAGCATATACAATATTGGCCTACAGACTTGTCCACGGTATATCATCATTCAGACCTCTTACATCGCTGTGGAGTCTGAATACCCATTTCGTTTCCTTAATGAACAAGTATCTGGAGACATCACTAATGTGTGCTGGTATAAAAGGTTTCTCCAGCACTGTCCAATTAAAATCTTCTGCTCCATGATTTTTTTCAACAAAATGCCTGGTTAATCTTGTTGTAGTCTTCTTGCACCTGAATGTGCTTTTGTGTTCAAGCATGCAAGCCTTAACTTTACGGGTAGACATTCCAACGTATTGGATTCGGCAGGGGCCTGTTAGTAAATAAATCAAGTTATAGCTATTGCAATTTGTGAAATTGGATTGGACCCAAGGTCTGTTGGTTCCTATATCTACAGTCGTTGAGTGTTTAGTCTGGGGACAAATAGAAAACCCCCCACATGGGGTATGTCCTGCAACTGCCGGCAGATCCCATAGTGTTCCAATAGCCCTCTTGGGTATCGATTTGGGACGTGTATAAACCAGTCTATCTCGTAGATTGCCTGCTCTTTTAAAGGCAAACAGCGGGGAGCAATCTTTTCATTACAGCAGTTCAAAATGCGCCAGTGCCTCCGAACCCTTTTTTTATACTATTAGCCATTGTGCTAAATGTGTTCACAAAACGTCAGGCGATCAAGAGCTGGTTTGTTAACTGGAGGTTCAAGAAGGGCTTCTCGATGATTATTCCTAGCCCGTTTTAATGAACGTTTGACAAGTTTCCGGGGATAATGTCTTGCTATCAATTGTTCAGTCAAACTTTCAGCATGGTCTTTAAATTTACTTTCAGTTGAGCAGTTCCTTCGTACCCGAAGAAATTGCCCATAGGGCAGGTTATCCCTTAAAGCTTTCGGATGTTGGCTGTCATATCGCAATAGAGAATTGCGTGACATAGGCTTTCGGTATAATTCACTCTCTAAGCCAGATGGAGTCGAGAAAATAGACAGATCTAAAAAAGTCAATCTTGTCTTGTCAATCTCTTCTGTAAATTTCAAGAATTCGTTCCTTGTATTTAACCATTGATGGAAAAGAAGTACTGCGTCTCGATCACCCCGCCACACTACCAACACATCATCGATATAACGCTTCCATAAGGGAATCGACCTGAAAAAAGGGTTGGCAGATGTAAGAATGTGTTGCTGTTCAAAGGAGTGTATATACAAATTGGCCAGGCTTGGCGCAAAAACACTGCCCATGCCGGTCCCCGAGATTTGTAGATAAATTGTGTCTTCAAATTTGAAGAAATTATCTTTCATAGCCAGCCGGGCAAGTGACATGATAAAATGAACTGGGGTAATAGAGTTCAAGTCGGTTTCATCCAGAATGGAGGCAACTGTGTCCAAGGTCTCATCCTGGGGAATTGAGGTGTACAATGATTCGACATCGAAGGGTTTCTCTCTCCGTGTCAAAATCAATCTGAGGTAGTAATCGTAGTACATCTTTCGTATCTTGAAGATACGTGGGCATCTTCCGTACGATAGATATTAAAAAATGATCCACGAAGGTAGATAAAGGTTCCAAAATGGAACCTTGGCCTGAAATCATTGGCCTACCTGGAGGTGGTCTTTGGGGTTTGTGCACCTTCGGTAGGGTGTAAAAATATGGCATTATAGGATGCTTAGTCTGGAGAAATTGGGCTTCAAGAGCTGTTACCCATCCTTCGTTAAAGGCTTCTTCAACCATGTCGCTGATTGTCTTCCTCAGTTTCTCCATAGGGTCTTCTGTCAATGGCTGGTACTATCGCTTAACTGCCGAAGGCATTCGGTTCTATAGTCAACCGTATCTAAAATGACAATTGAGCCGCCTTTATTGGCAGGTTTGATCGTAATTTCATGATCTTGTGATAAGGTTTGCAGGGCTTGTTGTTCAGACCGTGGCAAATTCTTATATGAACTGTGCTTGTTTTTACATAATTTCGATATGTCCTCCTGGACAGCTTTTTCGAAAGTCAATACCTGAGATGGTATGGTGTGTACAGGAGGATTAAGCGTTGACCGTTTCTTAAGGCCGGTGTTGCTTACGCCTGAGTCGTATTCCAATGATTGTTTGTCTTTAAAGAAGTAGTGTAGTCTTACTTTCCGAAAAAATTGTGCTAACTCGCACTGAATTTGAAAAGGGTCTCCGCTAGAGGTGGTAACAAAGCCCAGACCTCTATTGAGAACAAGTTCTTCGTCCTTAGTCAGGGTCCTATTACTTAGATTTACTACGAGACTGTGTCTATGCTGTTCCCCGGTTGTACGGAATTCTTTCTCGTGTGACTCCGAGTCCCTGTATGTGGACTTGCAGACTGATCCCAATGTCCCTGAGCCTGTGGGTTCCTCCTTCTGCCTCTCGATCTCTGTGGGCCAAACCCTAACAAAGAGTGGTTGTTATACTCAGGTTGATACGCTTGAAAAGGTGCCATGGGGGCTGAAATGAATGTGGTGGGTTTCCCCATGGAGTTGGGGGCCACCACTGTTGGAATTGTGGCATGAGATGTCCCCTATGGCTAATCGATCTATTGAACCTGCCTCGTCCTCTGTATTTTTGTTTGTGGGTGCCAGATACCTCAGAGTCGCTAGAGCTATCTTCTGAACTGGAGCCTGAATAAGTCGACCCATATCTCTTCCCATTGTTCTTAAACTCAGGTGGGGAATAGTTGTCACTCGTATATGGGTACACTCTCTCGTGTTTGAACTTGGCTAGATCTTTCTTGAACTTCTCGATTTTCGTTAACAGAATCGAATCTTTGAACTCTTTATTATTTGTATTTGACTCTTCTTGGTTCTTTTTGAAAAGTGTTGCTGTGATCGTGGTCTTAATTTGGGATTCTAGAAGTTGTATTTCTATCAAGATGGAATAAGCAACTCTTTTGGCCGTACTGATAATTAGAATTAACCAGTCGCGCGTGCAGCGCCAGGCTATTAAAGACAAGTCTTTTAGGAACACTTTGTCTTGTAAGAACAGATGAGGGGCATTAGTAACAACTAAGCCGGGGGGTGCACAGTTAGCTCTTAAATATTCTGCCATAATGGCGCCATGTATTGAGGACCGTGAATGTGATTTTTTAAGTATAAGTACTTTACTCCACTCATCTCCTCCACCTACAGATGAAATAGTCGGTCCCTCAAGTATACTTGGAGTATTGTCAAGAATTGATTGATAAGCTGCATCGTCATATGCTAGACTGCTGAATTCAGCCATCTTGATGCAGGTAAAAAAGAAGAGAAAGGAACGGAATGGGAAGAAGGCTGGGCAGAACTCTACTCTAATCAATAATGGACTAACCGTCAGATGTGGTTGGAAAGCAAACTACCCACAAAGTGTAGTTATCTTTAAAACGACCCGCAGCCGGCAGCTGCTCAAGAACACCAACAAACACTTAGAGAGGGATATTTTAACGACCTGCCACAGTTCTATTCCCCAACTATTCCATATCAATAACACAATGAACTGGGAGTCTCACAAAAGTGCCACTAAATGCCAAAGAATATAAGGAAGAGGAGTGAAAAAATAGGAGTATTGTAAAGAACAAGGGACCCTTGAGCAGAGCTTGGATTCCCATCAATTGTTTGCGTGATCAGTATTATCATGCCACAAAAGATAGTCTCTATGACATATCATTCAACTGGGAGGATGACCACATGATAATACTGATCATGCAGACAATTGATGGGAATTCAAGCTCTGCTCAAGGGTCCCTTGTTCTTTACAATACTCCTGTTTTTTCACTCCTCTTCCTTATATTCTTTGGCATTTAGTGGCACTTTTGCGAGACCCCCAGTTCATTGTGTTATTGATATGAGCTACACTTAACAACTAATAAAGTACATTACTGGAAACTCTGAATTGAAAATTTAGTAAATAATACTCTAATGCATGCTATGAGAGGGCCACAAGAACATATGATATTGTAATTAATGTAAGGGAAAACAACCACTCCCCAAATGTGACAGAGATAGAAGTAAATAATGTATTGCAAAATAAGAGAGGAAAGCGCTAGCTCCCAGGAGCCCACAACAAAATCTTAAATGATTTACTTCCTAAAGTCCCCGAACACATCACAGGCCAACTACCACCTATATCCATTAAAAAAGTTTAAGTGCATTAACTAAAAAAGCAACCAGCGTTACACCTCCTCCCCCTAAAAGATACTAAGACATTGAAATACCTGAACACTTCGAAGTACCATGATTCAAACCATTTTAAAAGTTTACCCACACATTGAGCCATAAAAAGCTATTACTGCCATTTCAATTGAAGCATATGGATACAACTACAACAATCTGCACTTAGGCACTGATTATGAGTACGGTGATCTTGAGACTCACTTACTGTCGGTGGAGGTCCGACCGCCCGATTACGGGAAGGGCAGTTGGGCTGCCACAACACTACTGAAACCACCAGGATCTTGGATCCCGTAGCAGCGTTGGTCAGGAAAGTGGAGGGCTATGGAGGCGGTGCCAATGCCGGCACTGCCATGGCAATTACAACCTGCCTTTCTGCTGGAGAACGGCGGAAAGGCAGGTAAGGGGGCCCAAAACGGGCCCCAGGGTGATTTTGCCCTTTGTTGACTGTGCATGGGGGCACATGTTGTGCCCCCCCTCTGTTTGCACTACCATGTGTGCACTGAATGCCATGCATGACATGGTAAATGGTAAACAGTGCACCTGATGTGTGAGTGTTGCTGCACTGCCGCAGCATGTGCTTCACACTTTCTTTATGAGCCAAAGCATGCCGCCGCAGACACATGGCCACCAAGGCGGTAGTGTCATAATACGGTGGTCAGGATGCGGGCAGCGTTCTCCCGATGCTGCGGCCTGGCAGATGGACCTCCAAGGTCATAATCAGGCCCTAAGTGTGGAATATGCTACAAACAGCCAATTTGCCTTTGAAATAAGAGATAGCTAACTACTATAATTTCCTAATAGAAAGCTCCTTCTGCCAACAAAATCTACACAAACCAAGCCCCCCAGTGGATTATTTTGAAGATACCTGGGTTGACAGACTACATTTCCCTAGTCACAGACCTCAACCTAAATTCCAATTCTAATACCAGGATGTAATGTCTCCTACAGCACCTTGGCACAGGAAGCCAAAACAAACAATGCAGTGGAGGGCTGCAGAATGCCATCCAATCCACACTATACAAAACCCAACCTAAACTCTATAAATGTATAGAAAACCTACTAAAAGAGCAAAGCTACCATCAACTACAAATCGAGCAATCCATAACCCAATTGCAACTAAAATAGCAAACAATCAAAAGAATGTACGACATGCTACAATTTCAATAAAAACTTAAAATAATAGTCAAAAGCATATTATAAAATAAATACTAACCTACAGAACACACCAAAAAAGTATAGCATAATCCCAAACAACGTTACAAATCATTTTAAAAATAAATAATAAATATTATATTTTATCACATCAGTCAAAACATTAAATAAAAGTCAAATTTTAAATAAGACTGATATAATAAAAACATGTATTATTCATATAAAAACCCGAACCTCACAAACCAAAATCCCCAAACAACAAACTCAATCCATTGTGAAAAATAATTACAGCACATAAAATATACAATAACAAATAACAATCACATAACACTTATATAAATAGTAAAATATAACATTTTGCACCAAAAGCAAATACATTAAATATGACTTACTGTTCTGTAGCTGCAGATTTTCCTCTGTTTTCACGTATTCAAAAGTATAATCCACAAAAAACTGCAAACATATTTTCTGAAAGACCCTTAATAAAAGGAAAAATACAACCAATCTAATAGAGATCCATCAACGCATTCCAAAGTATCGAGGAGCCATTAAGAAAAACAGAAAAACTGTTTTAAAAAAAACCCTTGGAAACACAAATAAATTAAATCAAAGTAAAAAATATTGCTTTATTAAAACCTAAACAGATTTCCTTTAAAAAAAAAACCTAAATCCAAATGTCCACAGGACAAGTTCAGAAAGAAAAATCTTCAAAGTAATACAGAATACTCACCCCCAAAAAACAGTACAATCAAAATTCACATACACATTACACTTGACCATCAAAAAGCAAGTAACATAACATTACATATCGATACATTACTAAAACACTGTACGAAAACCTAAACCAAAATTACTAGTAAAAAACACTACAATAACTACAACTAAAAGTACGACAAATCCACCAACAACACAATAACTGACCTATAGAACTCCCCCTACATCCCCTGTACTCTCAAAACACTAAACAAAGGAGTTACCTGTTCAGACTAACAGCAGAACCTTCCCCTCACCTGGATCCCATAAAATAGCCTAAGAATGAGACTAATAAAAAGTAGTGGTAAAAAAATGACTGCTGAATGAAAATAAGAAAGACTATCTCCCCATAGAAATGAATAGGAATGTAAGTTAAAATGTTTAAAAAATGCTTTCAAAGTTGTAAAAAATTATTAAACATGACAATGTATTTGAAATTTGTAAAAAATAAATGTAAAGTATAAGTTAAATAATAGTATAAAGATATAAAAACAGTTCCTGCACAGCATGGACTGTAAATTCCATGCCGTGCAGGAACTGGTGTGCATGCACATAGATGGGCACATGTTGTGCCCCCTGTGTGCATCTACAGGGTGTGAGGCACAAGGTGGCCCTGTAGTGCCCCCTTTGATTCCTCTGCGCCACGTTTTTCATTGGGATGGAACCACCATGAAATCTGTGGCAGAGAGAAAACTTGTAATATGCTTAGCGGGACTGCAGCAGTCCTACCAAGAATATTACTGACTCCTGACCACCACCCGCAACACCGCCAGGGAACGGTGGATTCCTGGCGGCTGCAACAAGGCTTTGGCGGTTCGCCCACTCATATTGTGATAGGGCGGTCAGAAGAACGCCACTGAAGCGCCCCATGAGTCTGGCGGTTCGTGGACCACCAGACTCGTATTCAAGCCCTATGTGTATGGAGATCACTTCAACAAAGGTAGAGGTCTCTGTACCCTAAATCCTACTTAATGGGTGGGAATGTGGTCATTGCAAGCCTTAATTATCCTTGGAAGTTTGTGAATGCCCCCAAACAACAAACATGCCTTTGTGAGCATTCACAAGCTTCTCTCATTCTGCTTTCCACCCCGTAAAGGGTTGGATTACTACTTCAGCCAAGGGCTGGTGTAAATCCCTTTCCAGTAAGGAAAGAGGGATGAATCACACCCTAATTTACTGGGGGTGCATAGAAGGGTTTTTTTTAAAATAATTTTCCCATGGAGAAAAAAAAATAGACCAGAGCTTGTGAATTTGAGGCTGCCCTGCAAACAACACAGATCTATGATGATCCACATATCCTGCCTTGATATCTACCATGTTGGCCCTGCCCAAAGTACCGAGTCATCCCAGACTGAAGCATGGTGAAACATAATCAAAGATTTCTTGACAACTAAGGAATACAGACAGAGTTCTTCCACCTCTTCTTTCATAAGAGCTATGTATGCTTAATGAAACTCATCCCAATATAATTAGTGCTGAATTAGTGATGACATCATGGCAAGATTATATTCCTGACCACAATTTGCAAGACTACAGGCAGTGAGCACCTCAGTTCTGCAGTAATGTAAAAAAAAGAAATGCTTTGTCAAAGTGGAATGACTCCACTTGGGTAATACATATCAGCCTTAGCTGCAGTGTCCTTGGTACCAAGGTAACATTATCAGTAATAAGCCTTTCCAGCAACGCATAATTGACCTCTCAAATATTAGCTTTAAATATATTTTGTAAACTTGCCTATTTTTCTCCACAGTTCAGCTAATGAGTTCTGAAAATACTTACATTTTCTCCTCAAATACATGCTTTTAAATGTATGGATACATATATTTCAACTAAACAACGCTTCTAATTTAGGAGGGGTTGCACACAGTAGAGCTACTTACAAGTTGCCGGAGAGCTGCAGTAGCCCCCAAGCTACTCGTTTGAGAAGCATGCATTAAGACTTCTCCATTTGTGAAACTTCTCTCAGAGCCTTTTTATAGAAAGTTGCATGTGAATTGAACCACAATCGGGCTCAAAACTAAAAACATATGTTCAAAGTTGGGATGTTAACAAAATTTATGTGATTTTAAATAAGACAACAATAACTGATTTCATAGGTTTGGAAAAGCTGTATTTTCATATTTGTTTGTTAAGAATAGAGGCACTGATCATGATGCCAGTTGGACCGACCATCTGACTTTGCAGGCCCTTTCTGACCGCTGAGGCCAGGAAGTTTCCCTCCGCCGTATTATGATGTAGCCCCTGCTACTGCGACGTTCGCATCTACAACGGAGCACATATCCCCGCATATATTGCTGCAAATGAGTACAAAATCACAGAAAACATGTGACCACATGGGTGATATATGTGGGGATATGCCTTTTACACCATGTATCCCATTGCTGGAGTGTGGCAGAATGTGCACTGTCCAGTCAATGGGGACACATACTGCATAAGGACTTATCTGGATTCCGGTGTCCACAGGAAAGTAACCATCAGGGTGCAGCTGCTCAGGTGTAGGGGGTACCTGACGGAAGAGATCCACAGTGGAGGCTGCTGGAGAGAAGCGGATTTGGGTGAATATGTACCCCAAATCTATTGTTTCCGATGGCGAATGATAATCCAGCAGTCAGACCGACCACTTCCGGTGAGACTCCGGTGGTCCGACCGCCTCTGACAGGATGGCAGAAGTCAGTCCTACTGGCATCGTAATCAGGACCAAAGTGTCTGAGATAGAACATACCCAAATATCTGCTAAAATCTCTCTAAATCACTGTTGGTAGAAGTATTCTGTCATTATGTGTGCCATGAAAACAGTTATTTGTGCTAATTGTGTACCCACAATCTGTGATACCATGGTGTGTGGTGATTAGTAGGATGAACAGTTACAGCTTCATTTCGACCTTAGAATGGGAATAGCATTCTAATTGTGCTTGCCTGTTCCAGAATTTGCAACCCCAAAATTAGTGCAAGTTGGTGCCCATTTTGTCCTAGTTTTTTGGCAAGCAACTCCGAAGTTATAATCCCGATTAGGGCACTCATGGGACTTTGGGCAGAAATTCAGATTTATGGATGACTCTTAATTAAAATCTTCGATTCCTAAGGTTAAAACATTTCAGATATTTGGAGAGTGTGCTTAGAAAATCACTGCACTGTAGAATTATGTAATACACAAATCACAGTACTGAGCCTGGCAAATATATCTTAACAGCTTCCTTTTGAGATAAAAGGACTATCGCCTACACCCTCAACACGTTCCTTTTGTCTGACAGCTTCTCTCCTTCTTTTAAACTTCTTCATACTTCCTATTATATTCTGAATTATTCTACTATGGAACACTATAATTCTGAGTTCCTTAAACTGCCTCTGCCTTCTGGTTAAACTCTGTACTTTTTTGTAGGATTGTTTACTGTTCATATCAAGGACTTTTTGCCTTTTCTTTGTTGATCTCAAACTTTGTTTTTAATTTACTTGATTTTGCTCTCTTTCAAGATGCCAACATAGTATTTTAGGAAATGTCTTTGGTCTCTTACCAGCGGCTCTTTTCTCTTTCACCACTTTCTTTGCATGTTTCCCCTTTTGTCTCACATTTGTGAGTTGATAGTACCCTTGCCTCTATTTCTGTTTTTTTTCGCTTTTTGATGGCATCCTAACTCTCTGTAGTTAACTCGAAATTGCTGCTTGACAAAAAAAAAGACATTTACCTTTTCATTATTTACTATCACACTGCATATTTTAAGTAGTTAACTACCATTGTGAACAGTTCCCTTATTATAATATATCTAACATTACACTATTCATTCCCATGTTTATGTCTCTGTGCCTTTCTGTGTGTCACTGTGTGCATGAGTCTTTCACTGGGTATACTACCATATCCGTTACTGAGTTGTTCTGTATCGACCTATAATTAAAGAACTACTTGTCTGGAAGAGAGACTAGGGTGTGTCAGTACTTGGCTAGATATATGGGAGAGTGTACATGTGCATCTGTAGAAGTGCTATTAGATGTTTAAGTGTGCCAGCCTATGGCTCTCTGTTTTAGTTACTTTGTGGGTTTATACATGAGTATGTAAGAGGCTGAATGAATACCTCAGTGCTTGTGTTAGGGATTAGAGGGGTATGAGGTTATCTATGCAACTGCCTTTGACACTGCTGCATACATAAGTTGTTTCTGTGTATCTGAGTGAATGCATAAGTCCCTCTGTCGCTCTATGACTGGGTGAGAGAGAGGCTCTATGCTTTGGAAACATGTATGTCAGTTGCTTTATGGGTGGTATCATCTATGTAGTGCTTGGCATAGGGGTCTGCATGTGCATGAGTTATTTACTAAAACTCAATAGGACATCTCACATTCTTTTAAGCAGAAAGCACCATGTTTTATGGCATACCTACAGTTTATCTCAGAGGTCAGTTGTGTACTAAAATGTGGATTTAAGACTTGACAAATGGCTTTTACATGCCAAATGAAGCTGGCAGAGAGAGTACACAGTAAGGGGTCTGTACCAGTCGGCCGACCCATGTTTAAACACTGCATGTTTATCTATGCCTAGCATTCTCATACTACACGTTAGTTTAGAGGGCATGTCTTATCATCTAAGCACAAACAAACCTGCCCTACAATTTACAAACACCTACCCTAAATGTATCTAATACATGGCTGTCAAGTTACTCATGTTCACACTTTATGTCCACCTACAGTGCACATTTCTTCCATTCAATTCTGAGACTTGTAGTCCTCTTCTAAAATGGAACAAAGAAGACTTCAAGTCCCAGAGTTTAAAGAAAAACATTCTTTGTGAGCAGTACATCATGTTTAGATAGGTAAAACTTGGCAGATTTTATAATACATTGTTAATTATAAATGTAACCACTTTTTCTAGAAAATAGATGATGCAGTAAAACAGCAGCTGTGCAATATACACTTCCATGACAACACTTTGTGAACTCATTTCTCACACACTTAGGGCAGTATTACAGATAAAGTGTATTTTTCCTGTTTGCACCAGGCGTTTTTAAAAGGTGCTCTGGGGGCAAACAAGGAAAATGCACTGTATTAGGATGAATATGCTGCCCCCAGGGCAGCCGTGAACTTGCGCTGCCTTGGGGACAGACAATTCATGTGAAAAACAGAGCGGAAACTTTGAAGCCACTCAGTGTTTCACAGCACAGGCTGCAACCCAACAGCACCTTGAAGGGGGATTAGAGATCCCCTTGCCGGTAGGTGCAGTGAGTGACTGCACCCGCCTGCAAGGAGATGTCTGGTAGTCCATAGGGCCCCCTTTCCCCCTGCTGCCAGCAGGGGGAGAACTGACAGTGCGCCACCTTTTAGATGGTACACTTTCAGTGCGTCTCCTGACAGCTTGTTTGGCTCTGCGTCCACATTTATAGTATGGCGTGGGCACAGGGGCAAGGGGATTCCTTCATTTGCATTGGGCCATGCCCCTATGCAAATGAGGAAACAGCCTGTGATGATAGCCCTGGCTCTCTATGTGCACCCGCACTATCGGTATTGCAGAAGGGGACATGCAAGCATCTGCGGCCAATTCTGTAATATCAAAGTGCCCAGAGGGAATGCAAAGTGGGCGCAAAAAAGCCTGGTGTGCCCCCAGGGCACTTCTGTAATGCGGCACCTAGTGTGCACGTCACACAAAAAGTTAGATACTCTCACAGTCACAAAGCATTTTACTCACCTAATAATATATATTGAACAACACTCACACTACCACTAATAGTTCATCTGAAAAAGTTTCAGAACAGTTCCATATATTTCATACTCACTTTTATCAACCTAACATACACATATTTTTAATTCATATTCCTGAAAATCATGATTGTGCACTATGGTGGCAATGACCTAAGCACAGTGACTGGGGTAGGACTGTAAATTCTAATTAAGGATACCTTTGCACAATTGATGACACTTTCCCTCACACTGTCTTGGTACTGGCTAAACAATTCTGTCCATAGATTGCCAAAGTCAGGAAACGTTAACAAAACTGTTTCTGCATTCCTCAGAGACCATAACATGGGCTATATCTACAAGTGCCTGAGTGGTTCTGCTAGTGGGAGTGCCTGAGTAGGTCTGTGAGTGGGAGTACGAGTGTCTGAGTGGGTGTGTGAATGAGTGCATGAGTCTCTGACTGGGTCTGTGAGTGGGTGCATCAGTCTCTGAGTGGATCTGTGAGTGGGTCTCTAAGTGATACTGAGTAGCTCTGTGAGTATCTGAGTGGGTGTTTGAGTCTCTAAGTAGATCTCTGAGTGGGTGCGTTAGTCTTGAGTGGATCAGTGAAGGGGTAAATGACTGCAAGAGTAGGTCTGTGAGTGGGTGTCTAACTTCCTGAGAGGGCTTGTAAATGAGTCAATGAGTGTCTGATCAGGTCTGTAAATCAGTGCGTGAGTCTCTGAGTGGGTCTGTGACTGTACGTTAGCCTCTGAGTGGGTGAGTGAGTATGTGTGTTAGTCTCTGAGTGGGTCTGTGAATGGGTGCACGAGTTTTCAAGTGAGTTTCTTAGTGGGTCCATGAGTGTCTGAGTGAGTTTGTGAGTGGGTGCATGAGTCTGTGAGTAAGTCTGTGAGTGGGTCTGTGAATGGGCACATGAGTTTTCAAGGGAGTCTCTGACTGTGTGCATTGCTGTCTGTTTGGGTCTGTGAGTGAGTATATGAGTATCTGAGTACATCCATGAGCAAGCAATTGAGTCTTTTAGTGCATCTGTGAGTGTTTGAGTGGGTGTGTGAGTGGGTCCACAAGTCTCTGAGTGGGTCTGTGAGTGGGTGCATGAGTGAGTGGGTGTGTAAGTGGATGCATGAGTCTCTGAATGGGTCTGTGAGTGGGTCCATGAGTCTGTGATTGGATCTGTGGGTGGATGTGAGTCTTTAAGTGGATATGTAAGATGCTCAGTGAGTTTCTGGATGGTTTTGTGAGTGTCTGGGTGGGTCTCTGTGTGAGTGTGTGAATCTCTAAGTGGGTCTGTGAGTGGGTGCATGAGTGCCTGAGAGGGTTTGGAAGTGGGTGCATGAGTCCCCAAGTGAGTCTGTGAGTGGGTGTGTGAGTGCCTGCATAGGAATGTGAGTGGATGCACAAGTGTCTGAGTGGGTCTATGAGTGGGTGCATGGGTCTGTGAGTGGGACTGTGAGTGGGTGCATGAGTTTCTGAGTGGGTCTGTAAGTGAGCATGTGGGTCTCAGACTGGGACTGTGAGTGGGTATGTAAGTGTCTAAGAGAGACTGAGTGTATGAGTCTCTCAATGGGTCTGTGAGTGTCGGCATGAGTCTCTGAGTGCATCTATAAGTGAAGGCATTAGTCTCTAAATGAGTCTGTGAACGTATTTTTCTAAAATGTTATCAGATATGAACTAAGACGTTACATGGGGCTGCGCTGATGGTCGCAGCGAATTTTTGAATATTGGCAGTAGAAAATTGATTTTTGGGTCACATTATACACATCAGGAGTTCCGCAAACAACCCTATATTTCTCTCATGAGGTCAGGGCACAGCCAACCTGACCTCTCATGCCACTTTCTGCCATTTTCTTTAAGCCTCGGGGACGGTTCTGACGAAGTGAAATGGCAGCTGCAACTCTCTGCTCAGGTTGAAGCTAGCCAAACACAGCATTCTTGTTGACATGCACATTCGAGATTTGTTGCAAAAATTATTTGTGGCCACAGATATACAAATTTGGATTTCCTTTAATTTCTCAACAACTGCTGAACAGATTCATATTAAATAACTGAAAGCATGATCTCCAAACCAAAAGCTACCTTTCTGTCAAATTCAGTGTAATTCTGTCCAGCGGTTTGGGCTGTAGTCGTGTTCAAAACCCCTTTGGAAATTAACATGGGAAATGCACTATTTTGACCCCTTTTTTTCTCTGCCCCTGTTTGATTTATTTCCCTGAAATGTTCTATGCACAACTAGAATTTCCAGCACAATTAACATTGTGTAAAAATTTGTCAAACATCGCCAAAGTTATAGGTAAGTCAAAAAATGCTTTTCCTATGGAAACATGGTCCTAACTATAACTACCTACTGGCAATCAGCAGTAAGTAATATATTTATATTCATGTATATGTGTATGTATGTAGAACCCCACAAAGAAAGTATGCTTTTTTCGGTCAAATCAATTTAGCAGTTAAAAAAAACATTTTATTAGTTTTAAATAACAGGCAAAACATACCCTACATGGACATAGTATAAAAACTCTGGCATCTCGGAGGCACATCTATATCCAGAGCCCATCACCTTCCCTACACCAAGTTCTGCAACACAATATGCTGGGCCTGGCCACACTTTATGGCTTCTGACATCCTCTTCCCACTATCCAGTCTATAAGGATCATAGTCCACCTGCTCATCTCCCGTCCTTCTGGTCTCATTCCTCTTCCCACAGACTCCATATTTTTTCAAATTTCCTTTGGCACCCCCTTGCTTGGTATACTATTCTCTCCATGCGCATGCACCAATCCATGTTGTGGGCCAACTGTACGTTGTATAGTCCTGCTGACCCACATCTGTATGATATCCCTCCTGGCTGCCATCAACACTACATTGCAGAATATAAGAGGGTATAGGGGTATTGTCTGCTCCACCCACATACCAGGCACACAACTTGTGCTATTAGCTCAGTTGTTTGTCCTGTAGCCTGTCCCATATGGCCGCACATATCATGCCAGCTGGCCTGCAGGCTGGGGCATTCCCACAGGGTATGGTCCCATGGGCCTGTCTGACGCACGCACAATTTGCACATCTTTGGTGGTTTGCTCGGTTTAAGGATCAGGGCAATAGTGGCTATTCGGACATCCCTGGGCAGGTAACCTTCTGACAAGGCAACCTGATACATTCTCAGCATGGGTTCGGTTATCACTTCCCCAGGCATCTCAAAGCTCCACCAGGCTCCAGGGTCTTACCATCCTACAGCTGCCTCTTTGCTTCCTCGATGTCAGCCAGGTCTATTTCTCAATCTAGTCTGCCCTTCTCTTTTGTTGCTAGCCTCTGAGTAGGACTATCCCTCATGAAAGCCCGCAGATCCCACTCTGCTCATTGTCAGCGGGGGCGGTACAGCTCCTCCAAATAGTCTGTGAGGGCCACTGCAATCTCAGGGACAGTATGAACCAACCTCCCGGTGTCGTCCATGACCTCCTGCACCCATCTTTTACCCTTCTCTCAGTGAGCCAGCCTAGCTAAAAGTTTCCTGGCCTTCTTCCCTACTTCATAGAGTCTGTGGTGCCAGGCCCTAAGCAACTTTCACACCCCCTCTTCCGTCAACTGCTTATATTCGTCCCAGATCAGCGCTTTTTGCTGAGCTAGTTCCGGTGTAGTGGTGGACTAATAATTCCCTTCTCATTGCATTAGGCTTCTCTCTAGCTCATTCAATTTGTTAGAATCCAACTTTTGTTTCTTGGATATCTTCGCTATTAGGTGACCTCTGAGCACCACCTCATACGCCTCCCATAGGGTTGTGTCTAAGTCTATTGATCCTGTATTATCTCAGAAATAGGCCAACATGACCTGAATATCAGGACTCCCATGGTTTTCAACCTTTAACAGCCCATGTTGTCTCGCCGCTTTTAATATCACGTTGCGGTCTCTTTCGTTTAGCAGCCTCGCTTTCATCCCGGTCTGGGTCTTGCCCCCTGCCTGGGTGGCACTCCTGGGACTCGGTGTGCCCTCTCCACTGCAAAGTGTGCCTAGATGTGTTGCAGCTGCAAGATTGCTTTGTTCAAGTTTTCAACATATTGTTCTGCATTTCTGGCGTCCAATTTCTCCGGGATGACCACCAGGCGAACGTTGTTCCTCCGGTATCTCCCTTCAGCATCTTCCGCCCACATGTAGAGGTGGGTTGCAGGCCTCTCTGAGCAGCTGCAATTTGGATTGTAGTTGTGTAATGGTCCCACGCTCCTCCAGTGTAGATTCTGCGGCTCCCATTCTGGCAGAAAGATTTAACAAATTGGTGCGCAGTAGGTTAATGTCGAGGGCAATAGTGTCAATTTTGTCCTGCAATATCGTTTTGGCTTCCCGCACTGCTTGTAGTAACTCTTTCAGGGAATCTCTTTTTCAGTTCCTGGGGCCAGCAGGTCCTGGGTTGCTGGTTCGTGTCATTGCTCCTGAGCACAAAATGCATATTTTTCAAGACCGTGGGTTGAAGGCGCCCAAGGCCCTTTATCTTGGTCCATGTTGGGGCCCCCTCTCCTAACTGGCTGTAATTTCCCCAGAACAGAGAGCTCTGGGTCCTGGCATATCACTCTTCATGCCCCTGCATGGATACCCCCTCACTGGGCTGTCCCAGGGCCTCCAGTCACTCTTTGGCTGTGTGTATCCTACCACCGCTCCGGCGTGGGCCACTGCCCATCTTGGGCATCCACTTACCCACTGCAGCCCACCTCTTCCATTGCTTGCTTCTCTGGCTTGGCCACTCGCCTTTGAAAAGTATGTTGCACACTCGCTGCTACAAGGCTGGACCCTTAGCAAACCTGGCTCCTCTGCTTTGTCCTTCCTGCCAAGTGTCGTCTTCAACCCCCACCTCTCTACTATGAGCAGGCCAGCGCTATGAAATCTCCTAGCTGGGGCTTCCTTCCATCACAGAGGCCCCTCAACACCCTACCCACTTTGCTGCTGGGCTACCGGGCTCCAATCTACATCCGTGGCCCACATCTTGGTTGTTCCCTGGCTGTGCTGGCCAATGCGACTGACCTCACTTGTTTGTCTCTTGCCTCGGGACCCTTTTACTCCTCGACTGCCTCTGGGCACCTAGCTCTGGTCACAGTGCATGCCTCGGGATGCTCTACGGTCTATGCCACTGGTTTTTCAGACCTCCATCTCGGCAATCCACTACACATTCTTGGGCTGATTCCCCTCCAGGGACAGTGAGGGTTCTGCGGTTCAAGACCACTAATGCTCCTGTCGACCTGTCATCACGCGCATTGTTTTTTAAAACCTTCACTGGAATCTTGCTTTTAAGTTCGCTGCCACGCTGCCTTGCCGCTTGTAAACCGGGGAAACAGTCAGGCTTACCTGCACTTTAATTGTTGTGTCACCCGCATTCGGCGGGACTTAGTTAGCGGGGGCTCCTGGCTTACGGCGCTTGACCGCCATCTTGGGGTGGGTGAGGGAAGGCTTTGGGCATTCTAGGCGCCATATTGGGTGGGTCAGACGCCATACTAGGCGGGACCCGCGTGGCGTAATACTATTAATAAGAATGGAAGAACGGGCGCGCAGCGTTCGCGCGCAGCGGGCGCGTCGTGGGCGCTCCGGAGGTGCGCCAGAGGTAAGCCCGATTGCGCCCGTTCGCGTCCCGGTTGCTCCCGGTACTACAGGGCCAACTACTCCACACTTAGTATACTCCCGAGAAGAATTGTGTGCCTTGAACCATCATATGGCCCCAAGTAAACGATTTACCACGCGGTCATCTATCCAGCCCACTATATCTTGTGGTCTTCTTAATGTCCGCTCCCTTGTGAAGCACCATGCTGAAATTGCTTTACTAGTTGAGTCTGCTAAATTGAATATTCTGTTTCTAACAGAGACCTGGACCAGAACAGATAGTGGAGCGGAGCTGGGTTGGGCTTGCCCTCCGGGCTACTTCATAAGACATATTCCTCGAACTACAGGGAGGGGTGGTGGAGTGGGATTTATTTGTAGGGACACACTCTCCCTCTCACAGCTCGCAGTTAAACAAGTGACAGGATTTAAACTCTTGGGCTTCTCCCTGATGGCTCAGGGTGGCATAGTATTAGCAGGTCTTCTTTGTTATAGACCGCCCTCCGGAATCGCTTCTTCTTTCCAGCAATTTATTGACCTTGTTTATGACCTATCTAACTCACATTCTAAGTTCATAGTGTTGGGCGATTTCAATCTATGACCCTCAGGCTCACAAGAACTAGCCTTCAGAGAAATCTGCCAAGCATGTAGCAATATACAGCTAGAGCAGCTTGTGCAGTGTACTACTCATGTGAAGGGGCACACCTTGAACTTGGTCTTTGCGGACAAGAAGTTGGTCGTCATTAATGAGGTCTTGGATCAATGCTGGACAGATCATGCTTTGGTCCTTATGTCTATCTTTGTGTCAGGAGAACAGCGTAGTGAAGATGGCCTGGCTAGGCATAAATTTAGTAGACAGTGGTCTCGTTTGTTAAGGGGGTCAAGTTTACCTTCACTACTGCCCACAACATTTGCAGTGGAGGAAACTGTGGATAAAAGCTATGCTGCTCTTAGTCAACAAATTCTGACATCATTAGACGAATTGATCCCTCTAAAGAGGGTGAAGAACAAACCTCTGAGAGCCAACGCCTGGTTTACTAGCGATCTTAGTCAACAGAAACTTCGCTGTAAACAGGCGGAGTGTGCTTGGAGGAGAGGATACGGGGAATTGGATCGTGTGGCGTATAGGCAGGCCTTGCGGGAATATAAAGTCCACTTAAGGATGGCCAAGGCGAAGTTCTTGGAAGATTCTTTGACCAAAGCCACTAATAAATCACAGACCCTTTTTAAACTGGTAAATAACTTGGCCAGTCCTGCCTGCGCAGCACCAGTTACTGTAGCATCTCAGGAACTGTGTGACTCCTTGGCCTCTGCATTTGAGGATAAAATTAAGCTAATTCTGAGTGGCCTTTCGATCTCGGGCCACGTGGCCTCGGGAAAGTTTTCTCCATTGAAATCTCTCCACTCTCCAAGTGATGAGGAGGCTAAAGGGGAGCAACAGCAACTATCTTGCTTTCCTACCCCTCCCTTGGAGGAATTCTATACACTAGCTAATGGTGTGTCCTCAGGTTCCCCACTTGACCCTTTGCCACACAAGATATGGAAGCCTCTCCAGATAGAACTGCTACCTCCGCTGCATACCATCTGCTGCCAGTCATTGGCTACAGCTTCGGTCCCTGACAGCTGGAAGTTGGCAATAGTGACACCTTTGTTAAAAAAGCCTTCTTTGAACCCGCTATGTCCAGCTAGCTATAGGCCTATCTCGTTGCTACCATTTCCTATAAAAATTTTAGAGAGGCTGGTCACAAGATTTCTATCTAACTTCCTGGAATCCAATTCATGTCTGGATGCAGTCCAATTCGGATTTAGACCAGCGCATGGGACCGAGACCGCCTTGATCACCGTGTTGGATGATCTGTGAACACGTGTCGACACAGGTAAGGCAGCATTTTTAGTGTTGCTGGACATGTCGGCCACGTTCGACACGGTGGATCATGCTGTCCTTTTGGACCGCCTTCAGAGAGCAGGTGTTGTTGGTTTGGCGTTGGGCTGGCTAAAATCTTATCTGGGCAATAGGCAACAAGCGGTTGCATTACCACCTTTTCGCTCAGCCATACGTCAGGTGAAGCAGGGTGTGCCACAGGGGTCCGCGATTAGCCCGATCCTTTTGAATCTTTACCTCCGACCCCTAATCAGCTTGATAAAATCATTCGGCATTTCAGTTATCAACTACGCCGATGACACGCAACTGATTTTTTCTTTTGAGGGTAAGGAGGCGGTCTCGAGGGACACTTTTCATCAGTGTATGTTGGAAACTGCAGAATGGCTTCGGTTTAATTCGCTCCAATTTAATGGGGCAAAAACCGAGGTGCTTCATTGCTCCTTGGACCGGCCCTCTCGCCCGCTGCCAGGGGATTTCTGGCCGGCTTCTATTTTGGGCACTGTGACAGCTGCTGAGTCGGCTCGTAATTTGGGGGTCATGTTTGAACCTAGTCTGCAGCTTGACGCCTCTGTAAACAAGACCACAGCAACGTGTATGGGCTTACTTCGAGCCCTACGTAAAATCTTGCCGTTGCTCCCCCTGGGAGCCCAAGCAGAGGTGGTGCGTAGTACTATACTCAGTAGACTAGACTACTGTAACGCACTGCTTCTGGGGGCTCCCAAGTTTTTGGTAGCTAGGTTGCAGAGGGTTCAAAACATGGCAGCCAAATTGGCCCTAGCCCGACCACGCTCCGCGTCATCCTCAGCAGCATTATTCGACCTTCATTGGCTGCCTGTCCAGCAGCGTATTCTTTTTAAGGCCGCATGCATTGTTTGCAGCAGCTAAGTTGTGGAATACCCTTCCACTGTCGCTAAGGAGTAAGCAAGATCTAACTTCCTTTAAAAAAGAGTTGTAGACCTTCCTCTTTCCAAGAGCAATGTAGTGTAACAGATCTGATGATCCGTTGAAGGTCAAGCGCCAGGATACCCTTGGGGTGGCAGTTGCGCTCAACAAGAATATAATACATACATACATACAGGCAGTATTTTGACAGGATTGATGAGGATTGCTGCCTTCCTCAGTGGGAGCTCTATGGTAGTGCACCATTTTAGCTCGGCGCCTGGCCATGCCCCCCCATTTAGTAGTTTTATGAGATATTAGAGATTTAAAAAGCTGCTCAGCTGGCCATAAAGGATTAATACTGTTTTATACCACTGCCATTTAAACATGCAAGCCTCATCCCCAGAATCATGGCAATGACATTTTTGATTTTTTTTTACAAATTTCAATTGGCTAGATTAGGATTGAATTTTGTTCTTCCTTCTTGAAACTCATGAGTCAGCTCACAGTCTCGAGGTTTTTGTTGGCCAGTGGGCCAACTCCAAAGATGGCCAACTCCAGGGCGTGGTGAGAAGAACCAAGACGTGTGGAAAATATAAGGCACTCTTCAAAAAAAGATGCTATATTTGGCAAGTGACTCTTGGAGCTGACTCGGAAGGTCACCAGTGGCCATTTTAAGTGTTATATTCGACCACCATGTTGTCCCTGGCTCTCGAGTAAGAGTCAACTTGCGAGTTTCAAGCAGTGTAAAAAATAAATACAACAGCACATGTAAGGCCAAGCACTAAAACGAGTGTCTGGTTTTGCTTGGAAGGCAGGAGTTAGGGTGAAGGACCTAACTGCTGTCCAGGCCCTTCGCCAAACTCCAGCTGTGCAAGGTCAAAGGCCTAGCAGAGTTGCACTATGCAGAATCTCAGAGAGTTGCATAAAAACTCTGTGGAATTCCGTGGAGTTCCACGAGCGGGCACAGTTGCTACACTCGCCCGTCGCCCACCCCATCACAGACCATTGTATCTGTGCTTGTAACTAGTGGTTGAAGTGGGCGGGATCAGCAGGACAGGGCGTGCCCCTACTTCTTAAATTTCATAGAGTCTGTTCCCCTACTTTCTTATTTTAAACATGCCTTCCAGACTGCATTAATTGACAAGGCCGATAATTAAGGCTCGGCTCGGCGCGGAACGGGCCGAGAAGAAAAAGGACTCTGTCTTTTCCTTCGTGCCCAGATAAGACAAGGACGGTGTCCACTTCTTCTGCCGCTGGCAGCTGCCCCCCCTATCTTTGTTCCCTCTCTTCCCTCTCTTTCTGTCTCTCTCCTCCTCATTTAGTGAAAACAGAGACTTTAAGAAACAGGTATTACCTTCTCATTACTCCTTTAGTTTATTTGCTCCACTGTGAAATGGATCCAAAAAAAGAAAAGCACTTTTGCTGGAAACGTCGTCTTTTTCTGACATTTTTAAATTTTTAAGTGGAGCCTCAGGTTGGAGAGAAATAAAACATTAAAAATATGAAAACTAACTAACTAAAGCAATACAGAGTGGTTGCAAGGTGGCCAGATTGATTTATTCACACCTAAACACATTAGCGCCACTTTACACTGTTTGCCAGTGAAGCATTACTTTTGTTTTCTCGTCTCTCTCTATGAACAACATTGCTTTTCCTGGGTGGGAAAGTGCACTATTCCTGGAGGTACTGAAATACCTGCTTGATGGGTGAATTGGAAAACAAAATGTGTACCGCGTCTCTGTGTTCAGTGATGTGGTCTTTTTAAACCATACTGCTTATGTTTTGTAAGGATATAGGCAATGGGCATTGAAACGGGTCCCTTCTGGGCCCTGGAGTCATGGCCTTAACTTTTCAGTCAAAAGCACTCACTAATTTCTGAGTAATGATTGTAAAAAGAAAAAGGTAACCATGTTGTTCCTGCTTACATTTCAGATGCCTTACTTAATCTTGCTTTCCCTATGAGTGTTTTTTTTTCTAGGATATTGCAAAAATCTTTTAGGCAGCATATTGCTCTTGTCTAGTGCATCATTTGAATTGAGTCACATCCAGGTGTTTATAGTTGGTCAGTGAAGTGCAATTTTCTCTCAGTGGGGCAGGATGGTGTTCAGTGGGGGAGAGGATGTGGCACTATGGTCAGAGCTGCTGAATTTTGAACTGGGAAACCTGGTTCCGCCTTCATGACCAGTCCACCAGACCACTCCCCTCGAGGGAGCACATTCCCATGCTAGACCTTAGAAGGCCCCACAAGATCGTAAAAGCCCTGTTGTCTTAGCACCAGCAGGTGGACCCTAGCAGTGGCAAGTGTGGGTTAACCTTGAAGGCGTGTCCGCCACAATTCATTCTGAAATTCACCTCCAGTGCTGCAGGCAGGCCTATGAAGCAGCACACCATAGAGTGACAGAGACTCTGTCACTGAGGTCACTGGACCCTTGAGCAGGGTGGCTCTAGGGCAGTGCGACCGCACCAGGCAGCTGTGCAGGTAACAGCGGTGGGGCTGAGGGGCTGGGTAAGGGGGTTTTCAAGGGACGATGCAGAGGGAAAATTAAATAAATAATAAATTTCGTCATCGTCCCTCGCAATCCCCCCCATTTCCCACCCCACCGCCCCATCGCTGTTACCTGCATGGACCGCGGCTGGCGCTAACTTCAGGTGGGGGCGTCATGTTTGCAAGTATAATATGGTTTTAAAAGCACTTGCTGCCTCCTTCTTGGCCTCCAACAATTTTTGGCAACAATCAAAATGTCATGTTAACTCCAGTGATTAATGTTCTTAGTAGAGAGAGATGGTGTTTTGTCTAGTGGACGTTTTGACTCGTGGAAAGGAAGAGCAGAGGGTTAATGTGCCTGCTGCTAAGAACATGTACCATGCAGATCACAGAGTGCACGTAATGTAAATAGGTCAATGGGATACTTCTTTTGTCAGAGAGACCCTATTGTAACTTGCAGTTAATAAGTTAAAATCCTAACATAGAACAGTGAACTATTAACTGTCATGTAAGAGCTGCATGCATACTGCAAGGTATAAATTAGAGCGTGATGGTTTTTTGCCTAGTCTTTGATTATCCTAATGTTGCAAAAAAAGGGTTCATTCGGGTAGAAATCAATTCTGATTATTAAAGAGAACCCCCAACCATGGTATTATGTTTTAAATTCTGAGTTTGTGTTTCTCCAGACCAATCACTATTAAACTATGCTGCCTACTATCATGGTTGTCATGTGACTCCTACGCCTTGTAGTCCTTTGTCTGATGTAACATTTCCTATACAGTGATTTTCACACCTATGATTGATTGTCTCTGTGTAATATGTGTGATGTAAAGTGCTCTGACACCCTACACTGGTATTAGTGGTGCTGTAAATTTTCTGATACTTTATTATTTTGACATTTTTACACATGCTAACAGTTTCTGCAAGGATTTTTCCTTATTAGTACCAGTAGAACATACAACTGCAGCAGTGAGAAAGGTGACCAGTCAACCTTTGCAAAAGGGCCCTCGACTTCACAGCAGCACAAGTCATATTTTTTAGTAACGTTTGATCCGTTTGAGCTATAAACAACATATTAGTTAAAATCGTCAGATTATGCAGCAGATGATGTATTATGTGGCAAATATGGCAGAGCCATAATCATGTGGAAAACATTAGAAAACTAGGATATTTTGGCATTCATGTTTGAACTGCTCTTGTGGGAAAAGGGGGGAGACATGTTGATGACAGCAACTCCATGGCTGGGCGACAAATGGCTTGTGCTTCCACTTTTAAGGTTATTTGGGACATTCTGTGATTGAAAACGTATCCCACTTTGTGAATGTATTTTAATGTCAATAACTCATATTAAACCTTAAATAAACATGTGTATCCATTGGTTAAATTAAATACCGTAATAAGCTGTAACCGGTTAGTGAAATGGGAAGCAAATACTAAAAATTGGGATATTTTGCTCTTTCTGCCACACCTCTCACTCCGCCCACTGACCCAATCCACGGGTTATTCCCGCCCTCTGATTCTCCGCCCACAGTTCTCCTACTTTTTTCCCCCCACTTCAACCACTGTTGGTAACACTCTTCACACAATGCTGTTTGTGTTGGTCCCGCCTTTACATGAGTGAAACCACAGTCGGCCTTGTATCTGCCTTGTCGTGCTTGTTCATCTATTAGCACCTGTGAGGCCTGCAGGGTTGAGGAGGCACTAGAAACCGCTGGGAGCAGAGCTGGAGGCCACGGAATGTAAACACTAAGTCCAGCAAACCGTGCTTCAGAGACGAGCCCTCCCTGCTCTCTCCATGTCCGAGGCCATGCATTGTATTAACCACAGTTACAATGCTTCACTTTTGTAGTGAAAGAAAATACGTTTATATGGCTGTGATTTTACAGCTCGCTGTGTCCCGCTCCAAAACGCAACTCTCAAAAATATGTATGAATGGAAACAGGGTAAATATATAGCATATACACATACCCAATGGTTTGGGAGCACACATGGGGATGTTTCCCCTATGGAAAGAAAGACTATGGTTTTCATTATTCCACTTTTGGGCAGGCTGGGAGGAGCTGCACCCACGCTCCTCTCCAACACTGGCCTATACATCAGTGCGGTCCAGTGGCCCATTAAACCCTCTTCGCTCCCTGCGGGCATGTTACCTGCAATCCTGTGGGCTCGTAACTAGTGTTTTTGGGTGGGGCATGTCAGACTCCACTCTTGGTGAGTGCCTCCTGTGCCATTGCCAGAGTGCACCTATTTCCCGAACATGAGTTACAAATAAGATACCTTTTTCCTATGGGGGTTGGCGGGGTGCAATCTAGCTGCCCTCATGTCCTCTCGGGGTCCATGTAGGCTTGGCCCCTGCACTCCAACACAGTCCAACCAGCTCTCAAAGAGGCTGCAACTCCTACCGACTGGAAGGAGGACAGCTCAAGACAATGGCGTGTGTGGAATCCACCACAGACAATGAGCATTGCAGAATTTTGTGTGGCTCACCACGTTTGGCTAAGGAGCCTCCACTGTCCAAAATCTAAGTTACTTTACACAGTAGAAGTACCTTCCATGCCCAGACGAGTTTCACAGACTATGTTCAGCCCTAAATTGTTTTTTTGGTAACACTGAAGTGGTAAAATTAAGGACAGATGACAGATGTTAGACCAGCAATGATGGCCAGCGGGTATGAAGCTAAGTTCAAAGCATGGTCCATGTAAGTAGCAGACAGGGTGGTCACTTAAGTTAGTGGTGGGTGCTGGTAAGCTCGACTACGCGGCATAGGCAGAGTTTTCGCAAAACTCCGCCCTCCAACTGGAGAATGGAGTGACAAAACTCTGGAAACTCCACAGACAGAGCGGAGTTTACCTCCTACTTTGCACAGTCGGCGTTGGGCAACCAAGGCAGGTTGGACACAAGGCCTGGTTGAATGCATTTCTGACTGAAGAGACTGAGGTAAAGGAACAAAATAAGTGGGTAATTTTTGTCATTGATATTATGGCTGCTGATCTAAATAGCTAACATGAGGACAGCTAAAATGAGTACCCATTTTCTCAAATGTCTTCTTCATCCTTTTCAATAAACCATTCTGAAATGCAAAGAGAAACATGTAGTTCCAATGGTGGTTGGTGACTCACAAATGTGACGTAAGCACCAGTTACATTACATTATTTACATAAAAAACATTTTATAAAGAAAAATTAAATGTTTAACTTTCTTTAGTAGCCTGCATCATGTTCCAGCACGTCCTTGATGTTCTCCATGCCATGGCTCTGAGAGTGAGGTCCCACAGCCAACTCCCTTAACCAATCAAGGTGCTGATTTCATGCTGTTAATAATGTTAAGCAGCATGAGAGAAGCAACAGGATTGGTTGGAGCCCCCTGGCTCAGCGCTCCTACAGGCACTGGAGGCCTTTGCCTGGTGGGCACTCAGCTCTCTAAGGCAGCTCAGGTTGGAGCTGTTTGAACTGCACATGTAGGGCTGACCATTGCAAGGTAACTGGTCAAACCGACATGTGCACTTCAAAAGGAAGTGGCCACTCCCTACTGCCAATCAGCAACAATGGCCCACTGGCCCCGCCCTCACACTCAGTTCGGCTGGCAAAGTAAAAAATAAAATAGTAATAGAATCATTTTATTACCATTTTATTTTTCATGCTTTCTGCTCTGCAGTGGGAGGTTGATGCTCCTCCACCCTTGTTGAGGAACTGCGGCTGTGTACTTCCAAAACGAGTATCTATCAGTTAACTCCCTAGTGATCAATTAAAACTTTACCACAAAATTGTAATGGACAAATTAGAGAGCTATTATTTTACATTTATGACAATAAAGTGTCAACCCTGATTGGCATATTGTTCACGTATTGGTCAGACAATCAGCACTGACTAGTCTCCTTTAAAATAGTCAATCAGAGCATATCTGGAGACCAACACTCTAGAGATATCTAATTTTTTATTTCTGTCAATCCCAATCCGAGACCCTACTTATATTGGTAATTTCTCAACTCAGTCTGAATGAATTTACACAAAATTAAAAAAAATAACACTTTCTTAGTAAAGTTCTAGCTTTTTTCCATATTTGGTGAAATTTAGTTCAGCCATTTTTCTGCATCAGAGAGCAAAGTTTCCTATGGGAATTGACATGGGAAATAGCATTTTTGAAGACTCACACTTTTTCCTGGACACCACTTGATGGAACAGTGTGATACTTCCCATGAAGTAACTAAGGTAGGTGAACCTTTTGTTCTGAAAGTATAATGCAGATTTGTGAAACAACAAGTTATTCATGAAACAAAAAAATCCTTCCTCTTCTTACTCTGACCTATCTATAACTACTCAGTGAAGACTGCTACTGTGTAACACATAAATATTTATATATGTGTGTATGTGTTTGTAGGTTAAAGTAATAAAGTAGTACTTGCAATCTTACCTACACAGTAAAGGTGATCAGGATGTCATTTAACAGCCCTGGCGATGTAATAGGTGCAGTGTAATAATTCCCAATATGATGACCTGGGAAATAACAACTGGCATTGCACAAAAATGTGTATTTCCACTATCTTGCACATCGCTCTCTTCCAACAATGCATCTCACATGTAGACAGTTTCTCACATTTACATCCCCTATAAGCACCAAGGGTCTTTTTTCCCCCGGAGTTTTATATACCGCAAACTTGACCCAAAAGGTATCAGAGCGCTTTACATGAGCACCAGTTGTTTACAGAAGGACACATTAATTTTTTGTTCGGCAAAGGGAGATTAAGTGATTTGCCCAGAATCACAGGATGTTGAGCATCCCTGTCGAGACTCGAACCCGGTTCCCTAGTTTTGAGGTCGACCACTCTACCCGTAAGGCCACATCCTCTTCCAAATTTATGAACATTCCAGAAATCAGTAGAAGAACTTCAGACGAATATGGTTCCAATCACAAACTAGACCAGATGCCTGGATTTCCTGTTGGAGTGTCTCTGGCTCAAGAAAAAAACGAGTTTCTTGAATTCTGTGGGCATCAGTGCTTAATTTATGACTGTGGTTAGAAGTGCTGTGCATCAGCGATCATTTTTGGGGACTGAAACTTTTTTCATTACTAAACTTTGTTCCAGAGACAGAAGGCTGGAAAAGCAGCCATAAGGAGGAAGAGAAAGATGGGACAACGGAGAGAAAGAGATGAGGTGGTGTCAAGATTAGGCAGCCTTGGAATTTGGAAACCCCTGCATTGGGCACTTGGCTCAAAGTGAAAACGCCCAGGGCCATTGCAGTAGGCCCTTGCTTCTTTACAAACACCAGCCCATTGGGTGGTAAACAGGCTTTTGCCACATTACCTACGGTGCTTTCTTTTACACACCTCTCCTGCACACTTCTATGCCATCCAGCAATGGAGGAACACCCAGTAACCCCCATCCTGAAGCCGAGACTCTTCTATTCAGTAGGGTGGCCCACTAAAATACTTTGTTATGGGGTGGTATAGGCATGGATTGGGTGCAGTACCGGGGCTTGACTTTTGCAGAAAGCAGGATTCTTTGAGGGAGTCCATATGTCAATGCATCAGAGGGCATAGTCCTACAGAGTATTTGGGAAATATGTCAGCAGGACATGAACACACATGGGTTGCCTTTGTCGAGGTCCTCTACTTGTAGCAGGCTCAGTACCATTGCCAATGTCATCTGTGTTCTAATATGCTGAAGCCGCACCACGACTGTGTAGAAGACTCTTGCTGCGGCCATGCAGCAGATTGCAGCAAAAAGGAACACTACATATCCTCTGTGCCAGCCCTACCAGGGAGAGAGCCCTCAGAAGCATCCTAATGCCACCACCTTTGGGGTAATTTGATGATAAGGGCACTCCTCTTCCAATCCACCTACAATTGACATGGCTCCATAGCAATCAAGGAAAGGATGATGGCAGAAAAGCAAGAAATAACTGATCACACCTTACTTATTATAGTACTTCCTCACATCTCACTTCTGCAAAATTGATCCACATTGCTCAGATCCTTTTGAATTACTGTTGTACTCAATTCTCACTACTAGCACTACTCAGCACTGGCTCTGCCAGTGGCAATTTGACTCAAAACGCCACTTTTACCTTGACAGTTGACTTCTTGTCATGTTACTGTGTATTCAGTATGAACACTTTGGGTGCATGAAATGTTTGATCGTTGTAGGTATGAGTATGTGTATGTGTGAGTCATGTTGAGCTGTCTGTCTGCATGTGGAGCGTGATGTGCACTAATGCAGGTGGCGAATGGGCCCAGTCATTTACTCACCATACACACTCACAACATGGATGTAAGAATAGGACATTCACAAAAGAATATTATGTAGGCGTGAGAATGAGTTGGTGGCAAGCAAATGGCACAACAGAAATGGGATGGTGCGGAGATATGGGATGTAGTGGGATCCACAGACGTAATTTTATTGTACATAAGGGAAGTTGAAACACACAGGTGAGGAAATTGGTGGGTGGTGAAGAAATGAAATACAAGGCACAGTCCTCGCCAATTAGAGGAAATAAAAAAGGGAAAGGAGAAAAATCACATTCACAGAAGTGCTGGAAATCCCAAAATGATATACAAAAACAAGATTTGCCTGTTCACACGTCTCACTCGTTGACGTGGTAGGAAATGCGTGCTCCAGGAACACCAACTATGGGCGTGTAGTTTTTCAGCCAGCCCTGCCTGAAAGCCGAGAGGTCTTGAACATTAAGTAGGACTACTTCGTTGTATTTTCCGGTTGGCTGTGATTTGAGCAGCTGGGTGTCTCAGTATTTCTAATACAGCACTTCTTCATTTGTGGGTGATCTCTCTGCTTTTCATTACACTTCCCCTAGACACTCCTTTGCACTCCTGCTAACCCAACCTTTGTCAGTTGCTATTCCTTATTGCTGGTCTCATGCTCTATGTAAACTTACACTTTTTCACTCCAAGTTTACATTTACTTGTGTTGTGCTGGAAACTCTGTACCAGCGTTTTACTTTTCACAATGACCATGCATGCTCATTGAGCTTTGTGAATTAGTCAATTATAGAAAGATATGCAACTGATGTGTACCTCACTGAAGCATGAGTAAAGCTCCTCAAGATGTATTGATGGTAAGGTGGCTTTGGACATCCGCAACTAGAAAACATAATAGGTAAAGCTAAGGTCAGTTCACATGGGATGCTGGCCATTCTTCTATAGCTCCATTTCTTGTCTCTCTGGAACTAAACATAGCAACATCTTCATGCCCTTGCTCATCAAATTCCTTCCTTCTTTGAGAAGGATCTGCTTCTTCAAGTGAAATATCCTCTGCAAAAGCGGGTAGCAATCCACAAACAGATTTTGCAGCTTTCCAACACCTAGTGAGGTCTCCTTTGTTGGCCATACAGAGCACACACATGGCAAAATTTCCTTGCTGTGCCCCATCGCATGGAGTGATCGCCACATCTGATCTCACCCTGGTGGGGCGCCTTGCCTAGTGATCTATGTCGGTGAGCTGCATGACAATAATGGTCTCCTGTATCCTGGGACATGGCTGTGAGGCTACCTCTCCTTTTTCTGTTTCCCCAGTTCCTACGAGGATAGGCAGGGTTGTGCTATAAATTGGTAGCTTTCTTCTAGGGGTGTTTTTGGAAACAACCTCAAGTCCTTTGGTATATCCTCAGTGGTAAGAAATAGGAAGGTAATGCCTTTATTACATACTGGTAGTGTTCAGAACTCTGATTCTGCCTTCCTGTCCCAGTACTTATGTTATTCCCCACTCACAGACTGGAAGTTCTTCTCCAGTCCTGAATGGTTGCTTTTTCCTAGCAGGAAGTGTTGAAGGTGTGCCCTCCCAGAGGGTCCGTGGGTAAAACTTCTGGATTGGTCAATTGCAAGGTTCCAGTATAAATGAGGTGGATGCCGACTGAATGAAGACATTACTGAAAGGAAGAATCTTGGTAATAAAGATTACGGATAGGTGAAGATGTGGCCTAGGCCAGGGTGGTCTACCTTAAATCTGGGGAACCAGGTTCGAGTTTCTGCAATAACGATGAACATCCTGTGATTCTGGGCAAATCACTTAATCTCCCGTTGCCTAACAAAAATGAATATGTCCTTGTGTAAGGCAACTGGGGAGAGGTTGTAGCCTTACGGCTAGAGCGGTCGAACTCGAAGCTGGGGAACCGGGTTCGAGTCTGGGCAACGATGCTAAAACATCCTGTGATTCTGGGCAAATCATTTAATCTCCCCGTGCCTACCAAAAATGAATGTGTTCTTCCCTAACGAAACTGGTGCTCATGTAAAACTCTCTGACACACGCTTTCTCGGGTCTAGTTCGCGCTATATAAAACTAAAAAAAAAACTAAAAAAACTGGTGCTCATGTAAAGCGCTCTGATACCTGATATCTTCGGGTCAAGTTCGCGCGATATAAAACTCCGAGAAAAAAAAGTAATCAAGCGAATCACAAAACCGACCTCGTTATAGTCAACCGGTACTTTCAAAATAGATCTCGAGGTTTCTGACGTTCTTAAATATGAGATAGAAAAGAAAGACAGGAGTACTTCACGGTACAAAATAGTAGTTCATAAAATCTAACCCATGGAAAATGCCAAAAGAAGCAAGCGAATCACTTTTTTTGTGAAATTCGAATCTGCTTCACCCTCTATTCAGTGTCTTAGAGGACCTGAGTGAAAACAGAAAAATAGCATTTTATTTGTAACTGCGAGCCATCGCCTTGTATCAGACAAAACTTGTTCGGATTTAATTGAAATGTTTTTCAAATCACTACTTGAAGGAGAGTTCTTTTTCTGTCCTCCGTTGGCTCTCACACATCATTTTTAATTAAGTGCAGGCTTCTCACTTGCAAAAAAAATTCAAACCCGAAGGTGTCTATTCCACACTGTGTTCAGAAGAAATAAAAATAGTGCTGATCTCAAGATCCAAAAAACACAGCATCCCTAAAAAGGAACATGAATCTCACAATACACTTCACTTCTTTTTCCGTAGCCACTGCAGACAAAAGAGTCACTTGTTATGTCTTCCACAAATACATGCAGGGCTTGTACTATTCAAAGTCCAATTAAGTGAGATATTTAGAGTTTGGCTTTGAGCATACTTGCCAGAACCTGGTTACAGGAAAGGGGGCGGGGGGAGGGGGGGGGGGTTTAAAAGCTAATCTGGAGGATTACATTTTCCCCATTGGCTTGCATTAAAGAGGGAGCAAATTTAGGCAGGAGAAAGCTAACTGAAAGGCATTTTGCCTTTAAAAATCTAGTCTCATACCTGAATTGGGTCTGTTGGCATATATGGGTGGGGCACTCTACCAAAAATTGGAAGATGACTTTTGCGCACTGTGTAGAGGTTACTAGCCATGTGTACACTCTCAATCTGGGGGACAGGATATTGACCAATTTTGGGGTGGATATCCTGTATCTTCCAAACTCTTAAGTAATCCCCCATATTGTCACAGGACATTTGGTCCATTGAATCCACAACCTCTCTCCTCCGCCCTCTTTCAGTCCTGCTTTCTGAGAAGAAAAGAAATTCAAGCGCTCCCCTAAGATTGTCCCCGCCTGATTGCTCTCTAAAATGAAAAGTACCATTGTCACAATTAACAAGCAGGGCTTCATTTGTTAAAGCGGTTGTGGGTGGTGTCTCTCAAAACAGAGAATTATTTTTCATCATAAGACTTTGACTCAGAACAAGAGAGAGAAAGACAAATAAGGGAGAAAGAAGAAGAATAAAGAAAAATAGTGATTAATGGTGTGAGCAAGTGCAAAAAAGAATCTGCACGAGTGAGACCAAGACAGGATGTGTAGATTGGTGAAAAAAAGGAGACAAGTGGTGGAATCAAGATTAGTCAACCATTATTTTCAGCAACCCTGGCATTCCCCATTGCTGGTGGTGGGCTCTTAATGATGGCCATCAACACTACAAATTAAGTACTGTATCCTAGTACTGGTACCCCTTAGTGTGGGACTTGTGGTTAGAGTGAGGGGCAGACAGCGTAGAGTCACTGGGGTACAAAGAAGTTATTAGCCGAGTTTTGCATCTTTGTTTACGGACTCTTGAAGGAGAGCAGGTCAACAGCTGACTTGGAGAGAGGCTAGACCGAGAATCCACCACACATATAGAAACACTGATTAAACAGATGCTGTGATAGGGACTAACCCTCCTTACTCATATATTTATCACTGGGCGGAGTTGCGAACAGGAGGCTGCTGTTTATCAGTTCAAATAGTATAATCTTGTAGCAGGGTTCAGGACTTACCATACGTCTGCTGTAGATGGAGTGAGCGGAAGGACCCAGGGTGGGTTTTGTACGTACGTATCAAGTAGTCTAAATGTCAAAAAGATAACAATGCCTATAAATGAAGTGTATTATCAAATGATTGCTATTCATGTTGGCGGGAAACATTGTATAGCTTTAGCTAACTTTTACAATAATATTCCTTCTGAAAAAGTTGCACCCATAGTCATAAAATTAACTAGTGACTTAAAATGTGTTAGTAATAACAAGTCCAAAGATACTGTGTTAGTGCTGGCAGGGGATTTTAATTGTGCACTGTGCCCCAATGTATGTGATGACTCATGTGGTCTCTCAAATGATGATGGGACAAGTAATACCCATTCCGGCACTCTGTACAGGGAGAGCTGTTGAATGAATTAACTTATAGTCTTGATTTGGGTTTTGTGAATGAACTATGCTCATTCCCTGCCCCTATGCCATGGACCTTCAATAGTAGAGGTTTACACTCTACAATAGATTTTATCTTAATATCAAATAGCTATACGCATACCGTTCACTCATTTGCCGTTAATGATATTCTTCTGAGTGATAATTTTCCCCTCTGTCTTTCGGCTCTGTCAATTCCAACTGTACACAACAGTCAAGATAGAGACGACCAGTTGTTAGACAACATAGCTATTGGAAAAACAAATGGATATTCTTTGCACTGGTCGATGGTAGATCAAGACGCAAGTACCAAGGCTGTGGTCGCTAAATGCCATTCCTCTTTTTATATTTGTCTGCGTGAAACAGCTTCCCCAGATACTATCTTCTCCTCTTTTAAGACAAAAACTGATGCAGTAAGAGAGTCTCTGTTCAGAGGAAACGTAAGAAGGGACAGCAACAAGGCTGGTTTGATTCAGGGTGTATCTCAGCATACTCTAGATTAAAAGACGCTTTACATGAAACCCCGAGTAATCTGGACAAAGTAAGACAGGCTCGAACAGATTATAAGCGAGTTATTAGAAATAGAAACATTATTTGGAAGAACGAGGCCTGGGAGGCCCTACATGAAGCATCTCTACAGAAAGATGGCACGGCATTCTGGAAGGCGGTCAAAGCGCCTTATTTGACTAATGAAGGAGGACCGTCCATTGAAATCGCCATTACTGAAGAACAATGGATTCAACATTTTTCCAAACTGTATAATGGCGAGGTAAATCTCGACGTTACGGGTAGTAACGGTGAAGAGGATCACACTCTGGTAACATCGTTTTCCCATTTAAACCTCCAGTTTACCTTGGGCGAAGTGAACCGGGCACTTTCTGCAAGTCAGGGTGGCAAGGCTTCCGGCCCAGATGGCGTACCTGTTGATTAATACAAATCAAACACCTCCCTCTGGGGCCCAATAATTGTCCAGGTAATTACCGCTAGCTGTAATACACCGTTTCTACCTACCTGGGTGGAATCCACTATAGTTCCCATTTTTAAAAAGGGATCCAGGATGTTATAGACCAATATCTTTGTTGGACGCCATGACAAAAATAGTAGGACGCATATTGCTAGAATGCTTACAGGACTGGTGCTGAGGAAAATTCAGTTTTGTCTGACTTACAATACGGTTTCTGCCCAGGCTTGGGGATAGTAGAGCAGAGTTTACATTTTTCGATTTTGGTTGGGAAGTACACTTGGGCGAAGAAGGGAAAGTTGTTTTTAGCATTTGTGGATCTCACAGTAGCCTTCGACTGCGTGATCCATAGTAAACTTTGGTTAACATTAGAAGATATGGGGGTTGATGTACCGATAATGTACTTCTTGAAGTGTTTTTATACTGATGCAAAGGCTCATGTACGTTGTGGCTTACAGGGTGAGTGCTCGGCCCCGTTTTCAATCAGAAGAGGGGTCAAGCAAGGATGTGTCCTGGCCCCTTTTCTCTTTAACTTCTATATTAATGGTCTGGGTGATGCACTCCTGCAAGGAAACCAAGATTTCCCCCAAGTACACAAGGAGGCCTCCAGAGGATTTTAGATACTTTTTCTAGCTTTATGGGAGATCTAGGATTAAGAGTGAACACTTCGAAGGCATTCTCTTTGATCAAGACGATACTTGGGTACAAGCAGTCTCAGCAAAAAAACTAGTATTATTAAGATCAACAAACGCCCTGACAAATTTTGCTAAAAGACTAGATAAGAGACCACCAGTTGAACTGATGAGATTTATAAAGCAAAGTGTGTCTCCTCTGCGGTTTATGGGGCAGGGGTCTGGGGTTTTGCTGACCTGCTTCCAATTCAAAGGGCAGAAAATTATTTTCTAAGATATATTTTATCCGTCCCGAACAGTACACCATCAACTATCTGTCACGCAGAGCTGGGTCTTCCATATATTTCTGATCTAATAAAACTAGAGCCAGTTCTCCTGTGGCACAGGCTCTGGACCAGAGAAGAAACAAAGTTAAACCAAGATATCCTGATAGACAGTTTAAAACTAGATGGGGGCCCTGAAGATACCCTGGCTGGGATACGTCAGGAACGTCTTACAAGATTTAGGTCACTTAGAATATTTTACTAACCCAAGAACGATTGACATAACGAGGAAGGATCTAAAAAAGGAGGCTCTGAGACTCCTGGACACTATCAGAATATCCTCCGAGATTATAAAGCTGAACGTTATGTACAATCATTTGATCTTAACCACTTTTAATATTCTACCCTATTTAACTTTTGTACAGGGTGTTTATGACAGATTTTATTGACTAGATTTAGGCTAGGGGGTTTTCACAGACTTGTCACTATCCCTAAAATGAATGATTGGGCAGAATATCTTGATTTGTGAACCTGTGACAGCCACTCAGTACAGTCCACGATAAACGTCGTCCTTTTTTGTTAATTTTATCTTGATGCGCGGAGAGTCTGTTTATTACCGAACTTGAAATTATTGGGGCTCCGGCAATGTTGACCGGCATTTCTTGCATTACAACTTCTGGATAATGTGCACAATGTTTTTAGGATTTTAACATTTTTAATACGAGTCTTGAGTCAAAGGAAATGTATGTCTATTTAATCTCTTTTTATCTGTAATTTGAAATATGATCGATCACATTGTATAGAATATTTGCTATTATTTATGACTGAGATTTTCAACTTGTGTGATATTTTAACTCATGAACATAATTGTGGTCTTTTTATGTGCTTTTATGATTGTTTCATATGGCAATCGAATAACGTTTTCTTTTATTTGATTTGATCTTATATCACTTAGCAGTTGGATAAAGTGAACAATTCCACAGTACTCTATGATATCTAGAACTGCTTTTGCATAATTTTTTATTCTAAACATGCCATTTTTTATTCACTAGAGAGCAAACAGATAATCATTCGCTTATGGCCAGGGCCACTAGAATGATGTGCCAGGGAAAAGTCAAATAATGGGGCAGAGTTTACTAAATTATGTGACTAGAAGATTATGTGGCATAATGTGGCATATTTTGTCATAGTATTAACTTATTACTTTTTCATTTTTACACGTTGACATTATCAAGGTAAAGGTTTCACCTCATTTAGGACCAGTCTGACACCCAAATACAGCAATGAGTTAACCTTTACAAAGAGCCTTCTACTGTGTAGAAACATGTTGTTGAGTTTTAGTAACGTTTGATCCGTTTTGGCTACAAACAAATTGTTTTGTTAAAATCTACAGATTCACATTATGCAGCAGATGATGGATTTTGTTGCAAATTCTGCGAATCTAAAATTTTGCAGAAAATGCAGCAACTGTAAAATGGCATAATTTCAATGATCCAGTGGTCCTTAGTGTTCTTCATTACCCCAACTATCTTTCTGAAAGGTTTTGAAACAAACCACAACTTTTTCTCTAAGGGATCAAAGATTCTTCTTCAATCTGTATAACAATGATGAGAGGAGTCTTTCTAAAATCATTCTTTTGATTAATACACTTTTGGTCCTGCTTCATTTATTGCATAATGATGCAATGTAGAAAGCCCAGCGCGTAAGCAAGAAATGCACTATGTTGCTTCGGGCTGCCTGGATGACTCAGCGAGATGAATGTTGTTTGTTGACAAATTCAGTAATCTGGATAGCATGACTTCAGGCTTCCGTTCTTTAGAGAAATGACTGTCATAAATTGGGTCATGGAAACATCTATTATGTAAAACACTTAGGGCCCGATTACGAGTTTGGCAGTCCGACAGCCCGAAAGCCACGGTCTCTAGAAGACAGCAGTGCTGGCGGTCTTCTGACCGCCGTATTACAAGTTTACTGTTGTGCTGGCAGTGTGGCAGTGGAGATCTTGCGGTGGTGGTGACTATTTTTCTATATGTATCGATGCCTGTGTGAACATTTCGGCTGCATATGTGTCAAATGCACATATATGCCTGATACAAGTGGAAAAATACCATCTACCCCTTGCCGGAGATTGGCCCATATCTGGGCAGTCCAGGCAATGGGTATATTGCACAAAAAGGACTCACCTGTAAATTGCTGCAAACAGGATCTTAATCCTCGGGGTGAAGATGATGCTGTGAAGGGGGGGGGGGGGGGCTGAAGAAAGGGATCCACTTCAAACTCTGATGGGAAGAACAGGAAAGTGGTGAGTACACACCCCAAATCCTTAGTTTCAGTCGACTTGAAGATGGCAGTCAGCTTGCTTGAAAAACAACTCGTAATATGGACGGCGGTGAAACGCCTCTGTACCACCCTATGGCAGCTGCTTATCCCTGACTGTGGCCTCTGCAGTTCAATTACCGTCTTTCCATAGCAATCCGCCCTACTCGCAATATGGCGTTCGGACTGTTCGACTTAAAGCAGTCAGACTGTGGGTACGGCATTTCATGGACCGCCAAACTCATAATAAGGCCCTTAGACATGTCAGAAGCGCGTTGTGAAGTAACTTATCAACAATTGGAACTATTGTTTTTTATGTCTCACTTTTTCAATGGCACAATTCCAATTCCAATGCCTAAAAGTGGCAATTGTTTCAGGTCATCTGGGCTGTGACGTTACTGGGTTACCACCTGGTTGAGTTTCACTCTGAATACTCTAGACATGGAGTTTTACTCATTCACTATATTCTTTGCATAAAATTAGTTTTATTCAATTGAACTGTGTATGCTACAAAAGAAGTTCAATCTTCAAAGAAAGCATAGCCGGCAAGCAAAGCATTGCCTGACAGATACAAGGCCTAATACACACTTTTTCTTTTCTTTCTCACATCTCATGTCTGGAGCCAAATACAAAGACTGAGTATGTGTTGTTTCAGAGAAGCAACATGAGAATATTTTTTTCATAATGCCTCACACTGAAAAACAGAGAAAACTTTAAAACACAAGGCAAAAACTTTTCAAGTTCAATGAAAATGAAAATGTATGTTTTTTTACTATCCATCCAAATAATTATGTTCTGAGAGGCTCACATCATGCGGGACACCATCGGCTAGCTCTAGCTTTTAGACAACCTGGTGCTTATGAGAGTTAGTTTTAAAATCCTATTAGGCAAAATACCTCTGGCCATAAAAAAACAAATGTGAATGAGAACGTAACATATAGAATACGGTACATTGACTTATTCCCTCTGTTGGACAAAGGTGTAGCTCTAGAGGGGTTTTTGGTGTGGGACCCCATCCCCCAGATAAATGCTTTCTTGGCTTGGTAGATGGGTCTGGGTGCCCTGAACTGGGTCTGCTATGTCTGTGTTGGACTTTATGGTTGTCCTGATTTCACTAAGAGATTTTAAATAGTTAATTGTTTTGAATCAGGAACTTAAATATATGTAGTAACTGGTTTGCCAAAAAAGTAGCAGTTCTGCACCCATAGAAGTACCTTGAATGGATGCACATTTACTACTTTTTGGAACTCACAAACATTGGTAGGCTTGGAAAGCCGTACCAGTCCCAGGTTTCCAAGCATACTGCTGGCAATAAAATAGCAAAAAGGGGATGGGACAAAGGCTTTCAAAAACTCTAACCACTGTCAATCGCTAGGGGTGTCTGTTCGAAACATTGTTTTATGCCCAAAGGGCCACACTAGACAGGAGGCCTGATTTAGCGCTTGACATACGTAGTAAAGGAAGACAGGGTGGCAGAGGACTTGACGTCTTCCACCCTGTCTTTACTACCCCTGCCAAATTTAAAGATTTCCTCTGGCCTTTAGATTTCTCTATAAATTGGAAAGAACTTCTATTATGGCAGTACCTGTTAATGTATGAAAAGTTTGAAAGATGGCTTTGTCAAACATGACGGCCAGGGGTCAGACTCTACCAAAGTTATTTGCTTTTAAAAAACAAACTCACAAAGTGGGCTCTTTGAGACACATCGCATAGTGCTTCCTCTAAGAAAAGGAGCGTAATTAGAGCTACCATGCGCTCCTGTGGTGAAAATCAACCTGTGCGACCTAGCTGAATTTCACTCTCTGCCCCTTATTGCACACAGTTATATGTTACTGTTAGTCTTTGTATATTGATGGCTGCGAACATGGGGCATATTTACAAAGAGTTCATGAAATGCAGCACAGCAAGAAAAGCTACTGTGCTGTGTAAGTAAGTAGGTAAAATTGTATTGTGTATGGTTAATTAAAACCTTTACAAAAGAGTAAAATTCAAAAGAGCTTATTCCATTTAAATAAATAATTTTAAAAAGCATGCCAGGGTGTATGTGTTGTACTCAGGATAATGCAGGAAAGCAAAAAACTATGCCTTAAGGCACTTTCTTCTTCTTATGTGTGCTGCAGAATACAAAGAGGAAAGAACTAGAAGAAATGAAAACATTCCTCCTTGTTTCACCTACCTCGGAGAAGTGCAGAATTGTGGTACAAATCCCTGTCCACAATTCTTTGTAGATATGGATTTGTGTTAAAACCCATGGATGGTTGCATGGAACACACAAGCACCACCCATTGAACACCCCATTGGCGTAAAGTAATGTAAGGCAAAGTAATGTTCATTGCGTTACTTTGGGATACAAACCAATACCAATCCTGAGTTGTGTTGGCTTGTAAATCCCAGCCGAAGGCTATCGACCTGATTTAGATCTTGATACATGTTCCAATTGGCCCTAGTGGACACACTAATAAACATGAATTCTTTAGATACACCTGTAAAAATAATTCACAGTATTCAAAGGAAAAAATAAACACATTTATTTACATCAGATACAGATATCTCTTGTCTAGTCAGCAGATATCATGAATACACGTTTTCACAAATTCAAACATTTGTCTTCAAGAAGATGCCCCGGGAGGAATGGTAGGTAAGTGTAAATTTGTGTCTAAGGTGAAGGTAAGTGGAAAAAGGTGGAGGGCAGTGAGCAATAGAAACATCAAAATCCATTCAAGAATTCCAATCCTGCCTATAACATGGCCAAGATGTTTAGAACACCATACTGTATGGGCACATAGGAATCTTAACACTATTGTCCGCGATGGTGAAGAGGGTAAGTAGCTGTCGACGTTTCGACCCTGGGGGGTAAAAGTAGATGCTTCTAATTCTTACATTAGGGTCTTCATCAGGACAAGGACTGGGACACCTACGATAAAGGGACCACTATTAGCCAAACAGGTGATGAAAATGAATTTAATTATAGGTCAACTAGTACGAAAGGCTAAATTACCCCACACCACCAACGGCAAACGGTGGTAAGTAGAATGGGCCCAGAGGCTCTAACTGCAAAAGGGGACCTTTACAAGCATCTACATTTACCCCCAGGGTCGAAACGTTGACAGCTACTTACCCTTTCACCATCGCGGACAACAGTATTAAGATTCCTATGTGCCCGTGCAATATGGTGTTCTAAACAGCTTAGCAATGTTATAGGCTGGATTGGCATTCTTGAATTGATTTTGATGTTTATATTGCTCACTGCCCTCCACCTTTTTCCACTTACCTTCACCTTAGCACAAATTTACACTTACCTACCCTTCCTCCCTGGGCACCTTCTTGAAGACAAATGTTTGAATTTGTGAACACGTGTATTCATGATATCTGCAGACTAGACAAGAGATATTTGTATCTGGTGTAAATAAATGTGTTTATTTATTCCTTTGAATACTGTGAATTATTTTTACAGTTGCATCTAAAGAATTCATGTTTATTAGTGTGTTCACGAGGGCCAATTGTCACATGTACCGCATTCTACCCAGGTCCTAGTGATTTAGTTGGGTTAACCCCTTGTATTGTAACTCTGATTTAGATCCTGGTGGATGGGTTACCCTGTCGCAATGGTGTGACAGATATCCCGTCCGCCAAAATATAAATCCCATTATATCCTATTGGATTTATATTTTGGCGGATGGGATATCCGTCATCGTTGTGCCGGAAAACCCTTCCGCTGTGATCTAAATCAGACTCTTTACATTGGATTGCTTTAAAAGAGTAACACAAACTCAATTCAAACTCTTGTAAATCTGGGCCGGGGTTTTAATTGTGGTGATCTTTGTGCATGCTGGCATAAGTTGTGCCTCTAAAGACATGCTCTAGCAAGTCAAACCTACTGACTTTGATCTTGATTACATGTTTGGCAGTCCATGGACCGTCAGACTCACGTGGGCGAGTCGGTCTCCCAACTGCCCTATTACAAGATGGACAGTCGGACCGCCATTGCCCCACTGCAGCACCAGGGAACTGCCGTTCCCGGGTGGAGTTGCGGCAGCCAGGAGGCAGTAATATGCTTGGCAATACCGTCGTGGTCTCACCATACATATTACAAGTTTCCTCTCTGCCACTGTTTTCAATGCGGCTCCACAGCCATGAAAACCGTGGCAGAGAGGACACAAAGTGGGCCATACAGGGCACCCTGGTGACTCTCTCCCTGTAGATGCACACAGGGGGCCACAACATGCGCGCCCCTTGTGTGCATGCACACCAGTTCCTGCACATCATGGACTTTATAGTCCATGCCGTGAAAGAATTCTTTTTGGCGTTCCCATTGCAGCGCCCATTTTCGAGGCACCGCAGTGGGAACGTCAAAAACGAAGCCCGCTAGACAGAAGGAAACTCCTAATCTGACGGGCGCTGTGACCTCGGCTTTGGCGGTGCGATGGAGGGTGTAGAGCCGACGCCGCACCGCCAAAATCACAATCAGGCCCTTAGTCAGTGCTAAGTTTCAAATCAAATGCATGAACAAATGAATGAATGAAAATATTCATAACTTGCACAGCTACTCCTAGGAGTATCCCTGTACTAGACATTGATGACCATCCAGCCCTGTAAAGTGAAATAGAAGGGCTCTGCAATTCATTACACCATTCATGATTAATTTCATTACAAAAGTCAGACAAAAACTGTAAAAAAAAATAAAAAATCATGTTTTCATTGTTTTATCAGATAAGTGAATTGAGTAACTATTTGATACAGTTCTGTGTCTGGTGTCTCAGTGGACTAATGCATCCACTGAAGGGACCTTGTTTGACTTCTTGGTCACAGGCTAAAATCCTGGTGGTCCACTCAGCCTTTCATCCTTCTGAGGTCAATAAAATGAGTACCATTGAGTTGGGTAACAATAAACATCTGTTATTCAGTGCCAAGAAGCCCTTCTGGGTGAATGCACGCTTTACAAATACACATACTATGTTTATATAGTGTCCAGACAAATATTTCAACCTCCTAATTGGGAAGAAAATTTAAAAAAGGGTAGGTTTGAATAAAAAAGCAAAGCAAAAATTTGCATCCATATATATTTCAGTGGTGAGCAGTAACTTTGATTTATCACCTCGTTTCTAGGGAGGGGAGAGGAGATCCGTCACCCCTATGATTTGTCCATAAAGGCACTTTAAGGAGTCTCCAGGGAAGCTAGGGTATACTTGCAGGAGGTAGGGTGAGAGGATATTAAATTAGGGACAAGGTATATGTTCTTGTTAGGTTAGGGTTTTTTCAGGGGTGCCAACGGTGGACTTTACCACCAAGCTTCTGGGGGATGTGCTGGTATGAAGGAGGCTGGGAGGTCCTGAAAGTAACCCTGCAAGAGTGAGTGTTCCCTCTGCCAAAGCCAACATGTCTGGAGCCTCACTCTCCCTGCAGGCGCGGCTTTAGCGCTGGTGGCGCCTGGTGCAACAATCTTTTTCGGCACCCCCTCCATGACCTCCTCCTCGGATTCCCTCACTACTTCTCTGCAAAAATGTCTCTCATCTTTCTACAGCCCCTCTTTCACATACATTTGATTTGTTCTAAAGTGCTGATAAAAGCTGGCCTTACTAATCCACTCAGCTATCCACACAAAATACAGATCTGTTCTTTGCAGCAGGCATATATTAACCCTCTGCGCTACTTTATGCTGAGGCTAAACTGTCACTAGACAATACTCTAATCTCTCTTTCTCTTGCTGGAACATTCATCACAAGAGCTATCTTGACATTTTATTGCTGCCTGGAATCTGAATGCTAAGGAACTCTGCAGCAGGTGCTTTTAAATCGGAAGTTATTGCTAAAGAGAGTGCTCCCCTTGAGGTAGGTGCCCCCTCTATCAAGTCAGCGCCCAGTGTGGCCGCACCGGATCCACCACCCTAAAGCAAGATCTGCTCTCACAATCAAAGCCATCATAGTGTGAGAGGAATGGGCAGGAAGGGCAGGATCACATTTAGGTGGGCGACTGAATAAGCCTGCCCATGTCTTGTTACTCCCACGTACTCTCTTGCATTGTGACCTGTGTGCTTTGTACAGACCTTTATTTTTGTTGCAGTTTTATATGGAAACCCGGCCCAAGGGCATTGGATCACTTTACATGAGCACCTGACTACATTACAGAATGTCACCTTCATTTTCTTTCAAGCACTAGGAGAGTAAATGATTTGCCAGAATCAGACAAGCTTAGTTAGCAGCGAAAGCTCATTCAAATGTATAAAAAAATGAATGATGGTACAAGATACCTACCAAGTAGAAAGTCAAAGTAAGAGTAGACCGACAGCAGATAACTAGAAAAAGGACCCGAAAGAAATGGGATTAATAGGAACACACAGCAACAGCTTCTCCTAATTATTTTAATAAGGAGAACATTCTCAAAACATGGAGAATCATAAGTCAGACCAATTCTGTTCGTTTTTATTATCAGTATTTATTATAAATAGTGCCAAGATAATTTATTCATTGCCTATTAACAAAAATATTTTAAGTATATAAGAAGCTCCCTGCAAGCTTGAACTAAACATCAGATGAGCACATCCACATCCTCACAAGTCAAACCATTCATACCCACTCAAACTAAAAGCAGAACCATACATACCAAATATTAAAAAACATGAATGCTCAAATGCTTAATCACAGTCCACCTGGTTTCAGGAAACATATATGTATATATCCATTTATTTTCTATTAAAGAGATAGAGCATATATCAGTTGGTTGTACAGGTACTCCAACGCCAGAGCAGAACAAACAATGGCATAACACAAAGAAAGTGAGGGAAAATTACGCTGACACGTTTCGGTTAAAACACACAGAGTGTGATGGATACTGCAGCCTTCCTCAGGGCACTGTGTAGGGTACAACATGTTGTGGTGGACGCCATCCACTCTGGAGAATTCAACAAGGCAGAGAACTCCCATCAGATTTCTTAAATGGTCTGAAATATGAACAATTCCATGGTTACTTATATGATAATAGCACTACTTAATAGTGGAAAGACTGAGGGAGGAAAAGCCAATGACTTTCAGTCAAATAGATCCTACGTACCAACAGACACCATTGTGCACTCATCAACCAATATTTTGTGTTTAACGTGATAAAAAGTATAGTGCTACAAGAAGAGTGAAAAAGGCTGTCTTGACGAACATGCTGTAGTTGTGGTATTTAGGTTATAATAAAGAAATGTATGTACTGTAGGGACCCTGGAATAAAGGGAGATATACCTTTGACATCAGCCTACAGACATGTTTTCGGTAATGGCTCCAGAGCCATTCCATACAGGTCTTTCCAAGCTGTAGGGCACAGGTATGAAGTAGGGGGCCTTCTATAAAACACTGTGAAGAAATAAGGATGGCTAAGATGAAGAAGGTATAACCACACAATATGGGCAATGCGGTTTTGATAGTGGATTCTATAGGTGCAATTGCGAGATTCTCACCTTTCTAGCGGTCCTTGGTCACAAACTTGAATCAGATAAGCAGGCCATATTCCTTAATTAATTAGATTATAGTGCTGGAACAAAGGGTCTGTTTCGTCTACAGCTACAAAAATATTTCATAAAGACATCCAGAGTAGTCACATATATAGGAACCTGTTGTGATGTACTAGACGTGCGAGGAAATAAAAGAAGATTTAGAGTTCTCCGTTAGACAGAGCTCACAACCAGTAGATAGATCGCACCTCAGGAGGTAGAAATGGTCTACACAATGTGGTAGAGTAAGTCAATAACGTTTCCAAGGTGCAAGTATATATAAGAGACTGGCTCAATTCCAATGATTTAAGGCCGAAAGAAGCCTATCTCGGTAGAGCATTACACGGAGCCAGTGAGAATGCAGTACATGATTAATACATCAATGACGGTACAGGAACCTTTTGACTTAAAGTGAAAGAGTGCATAAACATTTTCGCTTGCAGCGACTTAAATACTAGCAAGATAGGACAGAGTACATTAAGTTCTTCGAAACAGGAATAATAGGGCAAAGTATTTTTCCCCAGTGGTGTATGCAACGGCGTGAAAAAGTAAATGCAAAGAACCGTAAGAGATGAGAACAGAGGTAAGAAATGGAGAAAGAGCAGCAGAGAAAATGTATAACAGCATAAAGGGAAAACCAGAGCTGAGACCACACAAGATTAGTAGATGAAAGGATATCTGGAATGCAGAGCAGAGGGAACAGAACTAGACAAAGGAACTGGAAATAACAGAGTGAAAGAGAAATAATAAAAATAAAAAAATCACCTCTCTGAAAGGAGAGACTCGGGATCTTGACTTTAAAAGATGACTAGAGGTGAAAAGATGAGCAGGCACACAATCTTCATGTAATGACTCTCCGAGTTTATTGGTAAAACTCCACCCAACACACGGAGCGTCCTCCCAGGGCAGTCAACGAACGGCAACTAGGATACTGACATCGAATCCCCACCAGTGAACGCTCCATGCGTCAGGCCCACATTCAAATGAACACAGGCTACCGAACACAACTTAACATTCCTAGAATGTCATCACGCTAACCGCACGATGACTAGTATAACATTATATTCACGAGCATCGCGTGCTAACCGCGCAATGCTCAACATGTCCACCATTACACCACCTTCCCCTTTTATACAACACAAATACAAAAGGAGTAAATTTACACTAAATTATATCCTAATTATACTTAATATCTAATAAAACCATCAAGTTTCTTTGGTAATTTCACAATCCGACCTCTTGAGGTACAGACACTAGAATTATAGGATGATGTGATGGGAACAGGCTGGGTATTAATGTCTGACACCGGGTCAACAATCTGTGTAAAAATAGATGGAACCATTCCCGCAGATTCCTTCCCTGAATCCAACCATTGTTCCCAATCGGGATCATCCTCCACCTTCTTGTGATTATCCGGTATGATCTCCGCTTGCTGTGGAGACACTTTAACTAGATGCCTTTTTTTCCACCAACCTTTATTCCCCACAAAAACAGCCCCCTTACTGACTTTAAGTACCTGTTCAGGAGTAAAAAATTTAGATTCCCCTTTGTTTACTAAGTTTGGATCAAAACCCAATCTCCAACCAGTACATCCTTACTATGTAAGTTACATTTTTTTATCGAATTCGTTTTTCATCATGACTTGTTTTGCCTTCACTCTCTCAGCAATTTCATTAAGGTTGACCTTATTTTCACTAGAAATATTCTGTAGCCGAGAAGGGAAAAGGACAGTGTGTGCTTCTCTACCCCTTAATAAGGTGAAAGGAGGTACGCTGGTAGTACAATGGGGGAAGTATTATAGTTCCAAATTTTCTGTTTAACAAAGGTTGCTACTTCCATACCTGAAGCAAGCGCGGTTTGAATGCCTTCTTTCAATACCTTATCTCCCCGCTCAACTAAACCATTAGATGTGGGGAAGTATAATGCGACTTTCAAATGTTTAATGTCGGAGTCTTTTAAAAATGTACACATTCTTTCCGACACGAAATGTGTGCCATTATCGGTAACAATTGCTTTAGGAAATCCCTCTAATAATTTTTTTTTACTCAAAAACGTGATAGTAGAATCAGTATCAGGTGATTTCACAAAACTATGGTACATCCACTTTGAAAAATAGTCTACGGCTAAAATAACGTACCTCTTATCCTGATTTAGGACTGAATAAGGACCTGAGAAGTCAAGACCAATTTTTTCCCATGGGGCACCTGGAAAATCTGTGGGATGTAAAGGGGTTTTGATAGTACGCCAATGTTTGTCTGACAAAAGACAGACGGGACAGCTATCAATCATCCTTTTGACTGAGTATCTAACAATGGCCACCAGTAGTGCTGTTTGATTTTCATTATGGTTTTAGTCACCCCTAGATGTCCCAGGTGTGCCTCGTTGATAATTGAGGGTCGAAGAGGGGTGGACGGGACAAATTTGTCACCACGTCGAACAATCTTATTCTCCACCGAAAGTTCATTAGAAACCTGAGCGAACACATGTAACTCCCCTGACAAACACCTAGCATCAGGCCAAGAATGGGTGGAGTACTCTATTACTTTTTGTAAAATCAAATCATTTTCACATTCTGAATTCCAATCGGTTTCAGACAAAACAGACTTATATTCTTGAATCGCGTCCACAATCGCCACACATTCAATCTCTTCAGTAACTGAATCTTCGTCATCATCTTTGTGCATCAATAACCTAGACAAACAGTCGGCGCGGAAGTTTTTCCCGCCTTGTATATACTTAACCTCAAAACAAAACTCTTGAAGTTTGGACACCAATCTCATTAACCTTGCCGACATGCTTGGGGAATTCACTTTGTTAAAAATATAAACAAGAGGTTTATGGTCCTTAGCTAGCTCGAATTTTCGTACCCAAATGTACATTCTGAACTTGTGAACAGCCCATACACATGCTAAGGCCTTCCTCTCAATGGTGCTATACTGTTGTTCAAATGATTTTAAAGACCGTGAGGCGAATGCCACGGTTTGATCCTGACCCTCAACTTTTTGGCTGAGAATTGCGCCAAGACCATGGATACTGGCATCGACTGTTATACAAGAGGGGCAGTCATCTCTGAAAGCATGTAAAGCTTGGGCCGAAATAACCATTTTTTTAACTTCTTCAAAACTTTTGTCTAATTCAGTAGACCACTTGAAACTCTGTCCCTTCCTAAGTAGCGCGCATAAAGGCTCTACCGCTTGAGCATAGCAAGGTAGAAACCTTGCGTAATACTCAGCTAGCCCGAGAAATGACCGTAAGGCATCCTTGTCGGAAGGAGGTTTAGCATCTTCAATGGCTCTAATCACAGAGAACTTGGGTTTAATTCCAAATTTTGATATGGAGTGACCCAAGTAATCCAATTCCTGCACGGCGAACTTACACTTTTCCGCGCGAACAGTCATGTTTCTAGACTTCAAAATAGTAAGTACTCTACCCAAAATGTCATTATGTTCATTCAAAGATTTCGCAAAAATTTAAATATCGTCCAAGTAAGCCTGGACCCCACCAAAGTTATGAAAACGAGTATCCATAAGATTCTGGAATACGCTGCCAGCGGAAGCAAGGCCGAACGGTAAGCGTAAAAATTTGTATGCCCCGAACGGGGTGACGAAAGTTGTTAACTCTTGGTTGTCTCTCGTCAACGCTACCTGATGTTAAGCCGATCTTAAATTTATCAACGAAAACCATCTAGCCCCTCCGAGGTTCGCTAATAACTCGTGGATCTTCGGCAGTGGGTGGCAATCTACAATTATATTTTTATTTAGACCGCATAAGTCAGCACAGAGTCTGATCTCGCCGGATTTCTCACGCGCGACCACGATGGGGGCCACCCACTGCGAAGAGTCAGTAGTCTCAATAACCCCTTGGTCACATAGGCTTTGCAAGGTGCGTTTCAATTCATCCTTGACACTCAATGGAACAGAGCGTACTTTAAGTGAGACTGGTTGGGCGCCAGGAGCTAATCTGATACGATGTTCGATTCCTTTAACCAAACCCACTTTGTCGTTAAAAACGGTTTCGAATTCTGAAATTAGTTTTTTTACTGATTCATTTTCTGTCATAGTAACTGGGCACTCTATGTTACATATGGGCAGGTCACCCACTTTAATTGGGTTCTCGTCCCCTGGAACTAAATATAGCCCCATCCGTGCCAAGTCTTTCCACCCAATAATGTTTTTCCCTTTCTCCGCAACGTAAATTTTAGTCTCGGTCTCTCTCCCGAGGCATTCTACGGTACTAGTAAAATACCCAATCATATTGATATCTTTTTCTCCAAATGCTTTAGGGTTTACATCAGACTGTAACAAACTAACTTGTTTTTTCCACAATTCGTAAAAAGTTGTGTCCCTCAAAATTGTAATAGGTGAGCCTGAATCAGCCATTACCTGAAGCGGAACACTGTCAATTATAGCGGGACACAGAGGACCTTTTACACAATTAGGCTCACTGTCACAGTCAAGTGTAACTACCACATTACTCAGGGAATTGCTGCATGTATCTATATCATTATCGATACTGTTCACGTTGAGTGACCTACGGGCATTCCTGCATACCCCCTGGAAATGGCCAATCTTTTTGCAAATAACACAGCGTTTACCAATAGCAGGGCAACTTGGAAAATTACCAATATGGTTTTTGGACCCACATCTGTAACAGAATAGCTGTTTCTTTTGACCAAATTTTACATTTCTACCTTTGACAAATGGGATTGTCTTGTTCTACCTCTGGGGATGACACTACATTAATGCCAGTTTTAGCTGTTTCTTGCATGACCTTGCTTGAGATTACGGAACGTTCGATACTAAGGGCTAACTCAGTCACCTCAGATAGAGAAGGATTTTTACAACCAAGAATCCTTTCTCTAATCTTTCGTGAAACACAATTAAAAACAAATTGGTCTCTAATGTAATTGTCAGTGAGTGATCCAAAACCGCAAGTAATAGCCAAAACCCTTAGCGCCGATATGTATTCCTCAACCTTTTCTTCTTCTCCCTGTTTTCTTTTGTAGAATTTATGGCATTCCAACATAATATTTGGTTCATCAGAGAACTGCTTTTTGAGGCAAACAACAGCTTCCAAGTAGACGCTCCATTCATTGTCACCAGAACTGGACGCAGGGGGAGGGACAGGGTCATTACTATCAAAAATCCTTTGTGCCACCTGACCCAGGCATCTGAAAAGCAAAGAAAATTTGCGTGCAGGTGAGTAATCCACCGCGTCAATGGCTACCAAATAGTTTTCAAATAGTCTGTACCATTCTGACCAAATAATTGATGGGCTACCAGGTTTACTGAGAAAAGGGGGAGGTTGTGTTATCAATTGTACGTTGGCCATAATAGAACACAAGCAAATAACAGCAAAAAAAATTTGTGGAACAATATCTCTTAACACTCTAAATAGTAGTATTTAAATTGTAAAATACAAATTATGTTGGGAAAAAAGAATTAAATTACAATATAGAGCGTATTAAATAACTGGTAGGTTGTTGTCAGAGACTACAAGTAACACTATTCAAATTGCAGCGGTGTAAATAGAAGTAGAGTGCACATTACGTGCTGTGATGGACTAGAATAGTCAATCACGAACTTGAGTAATTCCAAATTATAGCGTGCGCATCGCTGGAAGGAAGTCAGGTGCGCAGTGAATCACCACTAATAGAATGCCAAAGCCAAACGTGCAGGTCCTGTAAAATGTGCAGGCGCGCAGAAGGATGCCGCTTTGGTAATAAATAATCCCAAATTATAGCGTGCGCATCGCTGGAAGTAATACAGGTGCGCTGTGGAACTCCACTAATGATATGCCAAATCAAGAGTGCGCATCGCTGTGAAATATGCAGGCGCGCGGAAAGATGTCACTTTAACAATGAAATAAAGCGTGCGCGTCGCTGAACAAATTGGCTTTCTCTCAGGCGCGCTGTATGTGTTGCCGTTATTTCCAATGACATTTATCCCAACTCAAGATGGCGTTGCGTCGCATGATGACGTCGATCCGCCTAGGATGATGGGAGCGCTCGGGACTGTGCACGATGAGGTAGTTGGGGTGAGCGCGTGCCAGCTGGGTACTCCGCAGAAATAAATTCGAACCACGTACCTCCTCGTAACCTCACCCGACCGACGATCAGGAATGGCCAGCAGACCTCGATCCAATGTGTGATTTCGTGGATCCCTCTCAGGAGACGGTGAAAGTATACAGGTACGATGGTTGAATCATAAGATTTCAAGGTTCCTCCTTTGCGTGGGTATGTGGGTGGAGTCGCTCGTCGCCAAATGAAAAGATGAGCAGGCACACAATCTTCATGTAATGACTCTCCGAGTTTATTGGTAAAACTCCACCCAACACACGGAGCGTCCTCCCAGGGCAGCCAACGAACGGCAACTAGGATACCGACATCGAATCCCCACCAGTGAACGCTCCATGCGTCAGGCCCACATTCAAATGAACACAGGCTACCTAACACAACTTAACATTCCTAGAATGTCATCGCGCTAACCGCGCGATGACTAGTATAACATTATATTCACGAGCATCGTGCGCTATCCGCGCAATGCTCAACATGTCCACCATTATAAGAGGAGAGTAGAGAAACGCACCAAAATTTGCCACAAGTATATTATATGCTTTGTGTTGGAGTCTAAAATGTAAGCAAAATATGACATGAGCTTAATGCACCCATTTCAGATTTCTTTGTGTAATCTGCATGTCGCTATTTCAATATTTGTGAGATAGTACGTGGGGTTAATATATTATCTACAGAAATCCGTGTTTGGCCCTCAGTATTAAGGCTCTAATCTCATTCTGAAATCTGTATGTACACACACACAAACCTAATGCTGAGATCCGTGCTTATGCTGCAGATCACACTGTTTAATTCCATTAGGAAAGCTCAATGGGTTTATGCACCTGTTTCAGAAATTTGTGAGCAATCGTATAGGTAAGAAGATACAATAATTTTAGGATGGATCAGTGAGTGGATGCACCTGCTTCAGCGATCTCTGTGTTACATATATGCTGCAAGTTCTGATCTGACAGGCAGATGTACTTAGCACTGGTCGCAAAATACTGCTTACATTTTGCAACCAATATTTTTTTGACCAGTGTGATATTTTGCAAACTGACCTGTGCACTAATATGCCGGTTCACAAAATACAGCTATCTAGTATGTCACAATTTGACTTATTTCATAAATATTGAAGAGATAGGTCTCAAATTGCGAGCCACTAGGAATCACAGCCATCACAGGGATGGTGGCCTGCTGAGGACAGCAGACCGTCTTTAGGTGATATTTTTGTAATTTGTGTACCGGCAGGGAAATTAAAATGCTGATCATGCCAGTATATATCGGCCAGGTGGCTACTCTATGTGTATGAAAGGCATGGTGTTTTTGAGGACTTGGTATCTCCATGAGGATGGCTGATTTATTAGGGACCTGTAAATGAGTGGGTGTCTTTGTGATAAAGGCTGATGTGTGAGAAAGGATGTTTCTGTGAGGAGGGTGTCAGTGAGGCTTGAGGCTCTATCTCTGTGAAGGATCTCTGCAAAAGCACTGTCTGTATGGAGGCATTTCTCTGTGAGGAGGGGTCTCTATGTGGTAAGGAACAGCTATTTGAGGCATCTATGTGATAGTGTATTTTGGTGGGAGAGGTGTCCAAGTGAAGGGTTCCCTGATGTTGTGCAACTTGGCTAATGTTTAACAATCAGAAAGCCTGTAACGTGGCCACCTGCGTTATTTTGTAGGGACGCATATCACGCATGAGCGCTCCTAAAAAATAATGCAGGTGCTCTTTTTTCTTTTTATTTACCAATCCATGTTGGATCAGTAGCTAATAAAGGAAATAAAAGACTCAAAAGAGATTTTAGTTTTTTTTAAAGCGAACATTGCGGAATGGAAGCAACAGGCAAGGGGAGGAAGCAGTGAAGGGGCTGGTGCATGATGTGTGTGGACACAGAACAACATGGGGGAGAGTAGGTGATGCCAAAGCAACATGGGGATGGTGGGTGGACGCCAAATCAACTCATGGGAGGGTGTGAGGGACAGCAAAGCAACATGTGGGAGGGTGGAAGGTACCCAAAAGCAACACAGGAAAGGGAAGAAGGAATGGGGAAGCAACACAGGGGTTCAGTGGAGTAACAAAAGTTGAGGGGGGCCCCCTGCAAAGTACACAGAGGGGGCCCCCTCCCTGGGCCACCACCTACCACTTTTGCAGAGGAAGCCCCCTGGAGCTTGAGGGCCCACCCTGCACCGAGGGGGCTGCGGGGGCTTATCTTATGCCACTGTGAAGATGCCAGAAATGCCTTTTATTTCAGCTATGGACCTATCTCATTAGAAAAACAACAGACCTACAACTTCGGGCCATAAGACATCCACTTTAACACCAGGTAAAAAACTGAACAAATTCATTTTGCACTGACATAGCAACAATAATTAGCCCATAGTAAGCTTATTCTATTTTGGCCACAACCCAATAATAGAAAAACGCTCTCATATGCCCCGGCAGTGAGGTCTGTGGGACTGGCTGGTTTCTGTGCCCGGGGAGGTCTGTGGGACTGGCAGGTTTCTGTGCCCAGAGAGGTCTTTGGGACTGGCAGGTTTCTGTGCCCAGAAAGGTCTGTGGGACTGGCATGTTTCTGTGCCCGGGGAGGTCTGTGGGACTGGCAGGTATCTGTGCCCAGAGAGGTCTGTGGTACTGGCAGGTTTCTGTGCCCAGAGAGGTCTGTGGGACTGGCAGGTATCTGTGCCCAGATAGGTCTGTGGGACTGGCAGGTTTCTGTGCCTGGGGAGGTCTGTGGGACGGGCAGGTTTCTCTGCCTGGGGAGGTCTGTGGGACTGGCAGGTTACTCTGCCTGGGGAGGTCTGTGGGGCTGGGAGGATTCTTTGCTTGCGGAGTTCTGAGGGGCTGGCACGTTTCTCTGCCTGGAGAGGTCTGTGGGGATGGCAGATTCTGTGCCTGTGGAGGTCTGTGAGTCTGGCAGGTTTCTGTGCCCATGGAGGTCTGTGGGACTGGCAGGTTTCTGTGCCCTAGGAGGTCTGTTCGGCTAACAGATTCCTGTGCCTGGGGAGGTCGGTGGGACTGGCTGATTTTCCTGCCTGAGGAGGTCTGTGGGTCCGGCAGGTTTCTGTGCCAGGGGAGGTCTGTGAGGCTGGCAGGTTTCTCTGCCTGGAGAGGTCTGTGAGACTGGCAGGTTTCTGTGTCCGGGGAGGTCTGTGGGGCTGGCAAGTTTCTCTGCCTGGAGAGGTCTGTGAGACTAGCAAGATTCTGTCGTGCACAGAGGATGGTTAACACTAACCTTACAGCCGGGTACAGCAGGAACAATGAACGACGAGAGTTAATCCCTTCCACTACAGAGGTTTGTCTGTGAGTAGATATATGTACACTCCACAGACCGCCCTTCCAGAGGAGGAAGGGAAAAAAGGGACAAAGGAAACAATAAAGTTGCCGCTGCACGGCCTGCATAGGGATGTCGTCAGAGATGTAGACCTCTCTCTTCTATTAGTCACCCCAACCTTCCTGTAAGAGGGAACACAATAAACATGTTAGCGTTCTCCCCCCCCTCTGTCTATACTGCCCCTATACCCCCTAACCGTTAGGTACTTACAGGAAGTCTGGCGGTGTATCTCACAGGTAAGAGGCACAGAGACAACAAAGTAACATCATAGTCTTGAAGTAGAACGAGGTACCTATCTTACTGCAGATAATCCTCTTGTGCAAGTCCTCCCGTTTGTGCCTTTCGAACGAAATACCACAGCTCTCAGGAGAGGATGCAAGGATGGCAGGAACCACCTTCCTTGTAACGACTGCGGGACTGTGAGCGTCCGCACGCTATTCCTGAAGGTGTAGTACAATGAAAGTCTCGAAATATAGAAGGCGCTGTTTCGGTGGGAGCCCCCTCCTCGTATCCTCCGAGGAAGGCTTGTGGTGGTTGGTTGGTTCAGCCGGAACCGTTTTTGGCTGTGTCCGCGGTGATTCCCGCTTCCGAACCAATGCGGGAAATCTACGAAGATTCGGGCGACCTGAGAATCAGGAATTGTCCGGGTGCTCCTCTAAGGGCGCTCTTGAACCTGGAACGGAATCCCTCTGTATGGCGCAAGACACACTTCCTGATACGCCCTCGGGAACCCTTTGAGGAATATGGTGGTTAATAGACGCCGCTCCGGGGTGGCGCTCAGTTTCCAGCGTAAGGGGATACACCACGGGAGATTACGTTGAAGGTGGCGGCTATCTTCCGGCAGATAGCGGCCGCAGAATCAGGCATCAGGGTCGCACACGAGTTCAGGTACGGCAAGTCTTACTGGGATCGTGAAATAGCTTGAGTGACAAGCCTCGGGTTCTCTGAGGGTGGAGCTAATATACTCAGTTCCACAAACGGTCTCAAAGGATTGTGGGTGTTGTGGTTCGTTGCCTGTGAATTCGTCTCATTTGTATACTAGCGCCCCTAGCGCCCCTAGCCTGGTCATGACAGATTCTCTGCCTGGAGAGGTCTGTGGGACTGGCAGGTTTCTCTGCCTGGGGAGGTCTGTGGGACTGGCAAGTTTCTCTACCTGGGGAGGTCTGTGGGGATGGCAAGTTTCTGTGCCTGTTTAGGTCTGTGGTACTGGCAGGTTTCTGCGCTTGGGGAGGTCTGTGTGTCTGGCAGGTTTCTATGCCCGGGGAGGTCTGTGAGACTGGCAGGTTTCTGTGCCCGGGGAGGTCCGTAGGGCTAGCAAGTTTCTGTGCCTGGGGAGATCTGTGAAACTGGCTGGATTCTCTGCCCGAGGAGGTCTGTGGGACTGACAGGTTTCTGTCTCCGGGGAGGTCTTTGGGGCTAGCAGGTTTCTCTGCCTGGAGTGGCCTGTGGGGATGGAAGATTCTGCGCCTGGAGAGGTCTGTGGGGCTGGCAGGTTTCTCTGCACGGGGAGGTTTGTGGGTCTGGCAGGATTCTCTGCCTGGAGAGGTATGTGGGACTGGCAGGTTTCTCTGCCTGGGGAGGTCTGTGGGACTGGCATGTTTCTCTGCTTGAGTTCTGCGGGACTGGCAGGTTTCTGTGCTTGGGGAGGTCTGTGGAGCTGGCAGGTTTATGTGCCTGGGGAGGTCTGTGGGGCTGGCTGGTTTCTCTGCCTGGGGAGGTCTGTGAGTCTGGCAGGTTTCTGTGCCCGGAGAGGTCTGTGGGGCTGGCAGGTTTCTGTGCCCGGAGAGGTCTGTGGGCCTGGCAGGTTTCTGTGCCCGGAGAGGTCTGTGGGACTGGCAGGTTTCTCTGCCTGGAGAGGTCTGTGGGGCTGGCAGGTTTCTGGGGCAGGATGCTGGGTGATCTTGTCACACCCACAGAGTCAGGGATTTGGAGCCATTTATGGACCAGAAACATTGATCCTTTTACTGCTACTGAGTGGAGTACAACGGCTTCAGGGCGGAAAAGTGCACGGAGCGCCCCACAGTTCAAAGGTCACAAGTGAGGTAGGTTGTGCTGGTGTTAAAAAAAAAGTCCAGAAAGAGAAGAGAGTTACACACGCTGGTGCCTGTTTCCACGGAAGTCACGTGCAACCTCTGGTAGAACATGCTTCGTAACGTAGAAAGGTTGCAAATGTTATTTGTTTCCTTTCATATCAATGAGGTAGGATTGGTGGCTCTTTGCGACAGCAGTAAACAGTGGGGAAGTACATGGTATGCAGTGCCATGAGATTTATGCTGCAGGTACTCAATTATGCAGCAGGAAAAGGCAAATGATACGGTCTAATGCTGCACATTTTGTGATATTTATACTTTTTTTTTTTTTTTTTTTTGCACCTTTTAAGACTGTTCTGGAAAATGTTTCACCTCAGTCTCAGTTTAATATCCAAACAGCAAAGAGTAACTGAAAGGTGGCCTGTCAATTTTAGCAAAGGGCATTCGACTGTGCAGCAATGCATGTTGCAGTATTTTAATAACTTTTATCTGTTTCAGCTAGAAACCATTTTTTCTGCAAGCTGCAATTTATGTACCACCACTGCCACCACAGCCCCAATCCTCCCCCTCTCTGTCCCAACCCTCCCCCCCACTCCACCCACTCACACCCTGATGTCCAGTTCAGCTGGATTCGCCCCTTTAGAACCGACATCACTCCACAACTAGAAATCCGCGACAAGAAATTGGGTCAGTTTTGGGGGGAAGTGGGTACCACTTTGCCTTGACAAAGTCGGGCGAAACTGGGAAACTTCTCCCAAAGTCACAGACGAAGGTGTAAATTCATAGGTGAAGGGTACATTTTCTTGGGCCCACAAACTTTAATGACGATTTTTGTGTTTTCTGTAAAATCCGCAAATCAACATAAATCGCAGATGAAACTGATGACACGCACTTTTAATCTTTAATGTGTAACATAACCCCCCCCCTTTTCCAAACAACCTTCATGTACCAAAGGCGCCTTTCTTTTACTAATTGCCTTCACTCTAAACTGGAGACCTTACGCACACAAGTGGTCGTTGCAATGAATTTTGGGTGGGGTGCACTTGTCTGCGGGGGGTGGTATAGACTGGGCGAACAGACATACTCACCTGCGCAGGCCGCAGAAGACAGGGCAAACAAGGCTAGCCAGAGAAATAATTAAATTATGGCAGGTAGTCGCCATCGCACGTTACCTCTCAATTGTCTCCACTCGCTTCACCAGTCAGCAATGCGCATGACAATTGGTCACCAGCCCCACCCTAAGAGTGAAGAGAAAGACCGCGGAGACGCGGCGGCGGAGACATCTGCACGCTGCGCAGCGTGCACCATTACCATTTTTAAAATGTTACCATTTAATTTATAAAGAAAAGTCTAGAGCGTAAGTTACATAACCTACCTATATTATTTAATTACCTATCCCAGACGGATGTGTAGTGCTTGCTGGCACCGCTGAGGAGGCTCTGGAGTGCTGGGGCCCCTCCACAACGCGGGAGCTGCGGGGGCCTGTGTTACACCCCTGCTTATAATTCCACACCACTCAATTCAACTATAAATAATTGAACCCTACAACATTCCATACCACATAATTACAATCCTAAAAATACACATATTTCCACTTCACTCCATACCACATATACCACATAATTCCACATCACAGAATACCATTCCACACAACTTAATACCACTCCCAACCACATAATTACACTCCACACAACTCAACTACACATAATTCCACTTCAACCTATATAATTACACTTCACACAACATATTTACACTCAACTCCAAAACACTTAATTACCCTCCACAAAATACAACTCTGCAATATGTTGCATAATTCCACGCCGCATAATTATACACCACACCATGCCACATAAATCTACACATCACACAATTCCACAATTCATCCACACACAATTTATCACACAGCATAATAACACTCCACATAATACCACTCAGCTCCACATAATTAACCTCCACATAATTATGCTCTACTCCATACTGCATACATACACTCCACAGAAATCCAGTCTATGCCACGTAGCAACACTCCACATAGCTACACTTCACACCATGCCTCATAATACCACTCAACATAATTTCACTCAACACCGCAACTTCCATGTCACACAATTCAACTCTACACATTTCCATTCCACACCACATAATTCACAACAAACTACATAATTCAGACTAACACCACAAATGCACAACACACCACATACATCCAATCTACACCACAAAATTCCACATCATGCTACAATATTTAACAGCACACCACATAAGGAAACTCCACTACATACCACTCCACAACACAAAATACCATTCCAGATAATCCCACTCCAAGACACACAATTCCACTCCACTCAATACCACATAATTACACTGCACACCATGCCACATTATTTCACTACACAGATCCAATCCACGCAACACAATTCCATAACTAACAATTCAAATCCAAACCATATATGTCCACTTGACACCACACACATTCCCTCCACTCCAAACAGAAAATGCATAGGTGAAATACATTGTCCATTACAACATCAATAGCTCTAACTCTCACCTTCTAATGTGTCCCAGCAGACCCTGTTTCTGAAGCTGCAAACTTTCTGGCTGAAGTCAGCTCTGTGCTGCCTCAGAGGAGCAGTGCCCTGTGGTGAATGCTGTCTCTGGTGCCCCCATCCCCATCCTTTCCCCTGTCAGCTCTCCTCTGTGCTGCCTCCTGCTTTCTCTGGGGCCCCCACCCCCATCCTTGTCCTCTCCCTTCTCGGAGGCAGTGCCCTGTGGGGAATGCTGTGCTGCCTACTGCTCTCTCTGGGGCCCCCACCCCCATCCTTGCTCCGGGTCTGGCTGGTGGCTCTGACTGAAGAGAAACAATGTAACTTGTTACTTTTTTTCTCTTCAGTCCTGGGTCAGCCCTGAGGAGCTCAGTGCAGGCTGCTTTAGAGGGAGAGAGGCTTGATTTTGAGCAAGCCTCTCTCTCACAGCTCTCTACCGAAGAGCAGAGGGGGCCCCCTTCATTTACTGAAGAGTGGGGGCCCGCCCGCACCGCGGGGGCTGCGGGGGTGTTTGTTACACCCCTGCAGGGGTTGGGAGAAATCAACAAAGAGGATGCAGGTGGAGGAAGGAACAATGGAGAAAGAGAAGGTAGGCGTGGGTGGGAATGCAATGGGAGAAGCGCACATGCCAGCCCAACAGGGAGGGAGTTGCAAGATATACTTGGTGTCATGGTCCTGACGGGCATGTCTGTCCTACGAGCGTATGCGAGTGCGTGCCTTCAAACTGCCTTGTACACTCGAATGCGTGATGACGTATGTTGGAGGCCAACAGTCTAGCTTCTTTCCATCGGATGCTGACGCCCGTGCACCTAACAGCACTTACGGGGGAAACCGCATAACTGCCTGCGGTACCCGCCGGGAAAGCGCTTTGGATTCTTGCCTTTGCTTTGGCAGTCAGTCCTTCTGGTTCAACTGACTCATTCTTGCAGGTATCTAGCTTTAGCGCTGGAGCGCTAGCGTTTCCCTTACGGTTGCCGTGTACAAGCACGCGCTGAGTGTTTGAATCCTGATCCTCTTTGATTAGTGCGGGCGCACAAATATTTCATTTGCTTACGAGACCCTTAGAGCTACTGAGCTCCTTCCGCCGTACTTGTTCGGAGCACAGGAGCGCTTGCGGCATTTCTTGTTTATAGCGCTGGAACGCTTGCTGCCTTTCTTTGATATAGGGCAGGAGTGCTTGTTGCATTTCTTGTCCATAGCGCAGGAGGGCTTGCTACCTTACTTTTTCATAGCGCAGGAGCGCTTGTTATTTGCTTTAGAGACTAACACAGGTGCGCTTGCAATCTACCTTGCACGGAGCAGGAGCGCTTGGCCTTTGTTTCTCTACATGTACTGGAGCGCTTGTTCTTTCCTGGCACATGCACTGGAGTGCTTGCAATACTTTGAATACGCGCAGGAGCGCTTGCTGTTTAATTTCTGAAACACAAGGGAGCTGGACATTTCCTTTTCGTCTAAATGTGCAGGAGCACCTCTTCATTTAACAGTCCCTGCTGAAGACTTTTCTTACCTCCTTTGGTGCCATATAAAAGGTGACTACACCATTCACTGTGCCTTGTTGTGTATGATGTATGGGCTAGACTGTAAGAATCAGTGGTAATTGTGTTTCCCCTGTGTCTCTCCTTTCAGACATACTTCTCGAGGGATCCTGGGAACATAGTAAAGTCACCATTCTGGTCTTCAGGAGGGTATCCTTCATACCACTAGCTTCCTCCCCCGTCCCCATCGTCATCCTGGTCAGCACACACGCATTTACTAGGATAAGGTGGGAGACGGTGGTGGTTGTTCATGTCGTCTCTGCAAGATAGCTTCACAAGTAGAAGGTAAGACTTGTGGGGTCCTGACACTTGGGTGATGGGGAATAGCAGAGTGCAGGGAGAGAAAAGTACACAAACAAGATTTCTCGTAAATGGTTGTGTGATGGAACAACGCATGCCTCAACAATGTATGCCTGAACCACTCTCTCTTAACCACGACCGCGCCTTAACCACACATGCCTTTACCACACAATTTTGTGGTAAACACATGATCGGTAAAGAAACATGTGTGGTAAAGATCACACTCCTGCCCAGCTACTCTGAGCCCTAAAATGCGGCCCTCCTGCCGTCTTTTCTACCCGCCCCAGCGCTATGAACTTCCCAACCCCCAATCCTGAACCATAATACTCGACCCCCAGCCCCTTAAAATTTACTCCGACCACAGCCCCCCTCCCTGAGCACTAAAACCTGTTCCCCTCCCTAAAACCTACCCCTATTTCCCCCCCCGTCCCAGCTCAACTGCCCCCTCGACCTGAAAACTGCCCTTTTCCTGTCCCCTCCCCTGAGCCCTAAAACTCAGACCCCTAAAAACTACTCTGACCCCAGTCCCACTTCCTGAGCCCTAAAACGAGCTCCCAACTTCTAAAATATACCCCACCTACCCCCTGCCCTAGCCCAACAGGCCCCTTAGCCTGTTAACTGCCACTTTTGTGTCCCCGAGCCCTAAAACTCTCAACCCCACAGCCCCCAAAACGACCCCAATACAACCAAACTACCCCCATCCCCATCCCTGAGTCCTAAAAGTCCAGACCCCCAGCCCTAAAAACTACTCGACCCCCCCAGCCCCCAAAACTACCCCCAACCCAAACAAACTTCCCCCACCCTGTCACCTGCCTAAGCCCTAAAAATTCCCGACCCCCTCCAAGCCATGAAATCTTCCCCAACCCCTACAAACTACCCCCACCCCCTCCAAAACCCCACTTACCTTACTGCCTCTTCCCGATCTTTCCTCTTCCTGCTCTTCCGCCGAGCGTCAGCCAGCAACTAGACCGCGCATATTCCTTAACCATGCATATGCATGGTTAAGGAAGCTTGGTTACACTTGCAATGTCGAAGCACCCGTGACTGAGGCCACGGTGTTCCGACTGTTTCCCCTCGAAAACACATGCACTCTTATGGAGTGCTTAACATAAAAGCAAAAGCAGTGCTTGAGATGCAAAGCAATGCAAGCAGTGATGCTAGCCAATAAAGAGATGATAAACAGGCAAATCTCCACGGGAGGGTCAAACACAACATTTACAAGCTGGGACACGAGTAAGAAGCCGGAAAATGAAAGTGACAGGAATGCCACTAATGGTAAAATATGGGTGAGCTTTAAGCACCTCTATGTTCTTGGTAAGTCACAATCAGGCCCATGCATCAACCTTTTTTGTGAGCGCAAACAGTGCGATTCGCAAAAACTCATCCGTTTGCGCCCGCCAATAGGCCTTCTGCGATGCATCAAACTGTAAGGCTCTCGCAATTTAAGATATCGCAATTTATTGTGATTTCTTAAATTGCAATTGCATTTAAGCAATCGCAAATTGTGATTCCTTAAATGCAATGCATGATGAAATCGCAAATAGCGATTTCGCTAATAGGGGCCGCAAATTACCATCAATTTGAACTTGATGGTAATTTGCAAAAACTTTGAAAAATGCACTAAAGTGCATTTTTCAAAGTTGTAGATTACTCACACACATGCGTGTGCGCAACCTGTGTACACAGATCAATTTAAGGGGTGCAACAGGGTGTCCTTTTGACACACTTGCACCCTTGAAATTGCATGCACAATTTGCGAGTACCTATTGGTACTCGCAAATTGCGCATGCAATTTCCCATACATTCCTATGGGAAATGTGAAGTCATTCCTTAATTGCGACTCGCAATTTGCGAGTCGCAATTAAGGAATGTTTGGGAATCGCTAATTTTATAGCGATTCCTACATGCATAGGCTTTTGCAAATCCTTACTTGCGATTCCTTAATAATCGCAATTAAGGAATCGCAAAAACCTACATTGATGCATGTGCCCCAATACCAATATACTATGTGTTGTCTAGTATGCTCGACCAACACATTGTTCACATTTCTTAGGGAACGTGCAGAGGGCTGGAGAACGTTCCCAAGTTGCTCGCACATCTGGTTGTTGTAATCTGCCCTAATAGCATGGCTTCAGACACAGAGCTAACCCGCTCTCCCACCTCCCCGGGAGGAAACACGATTCAATTTCGTTGCTAATCTGCACTCCATTTTGAAGGGACTGGCAGACGCATTGCATCAGCTGTCGTGCACCGAGATAACGATTACTCGTCACACAGGCCATTTTAGAAGAGTCCGATGCTGTGAGATATCCCAAGTGCGGATCAATTGACGTACCCCAGGGAATCTCAGCCTGACCTATATTTCCCGCTATTATGAAGAGAACAGATTTTCTTTCATTTTTGGCCGTTGATTTGTTTATTTTTCAAATGATGCATTATAATATATTCTACGATAAAATAATTCTGAACAATCTGCACATTGCGAAGGCTGCAGCCATATTTCTTCTACATATTTTAGAGTAACATACAGATATTGAAAATAATTGCATCAGGGCCGGTTTTCCGTGAATTGAGATGACTGCTAGCGGAAGCCAAATTACAACAAAAGTCCTGAAAAATATGCCTTTTTTTAGTAGAGTATAGCAAGGATACCAAAGATAAAATGCCACTTTGTATGGGTTGCAAAAGTTGCTTTCCTAGGTAGAAAATTGCATTGACACGGCCATTACTGCGGTGCTCCTAACCATCACGTGGCTTTAGAACTCAAATTCTCAGCACTGGAATTGGTACATCTCCCAGGCCGTGCTCTAGACAGATTTAAGTAAGGTTTTTATCAATGTGAAAGTAACACAGATGAAAAGGTTGTCCCTCGGTGGTAGACATCTTTGTCACGGTTACTTTGTTATGTTGGGGCACATGCATGAAACCATTTGCGACCGCAAACAGTGCGAATCGCATAAATCAGCCATTTGCGATTGCAAAATGGCCTTTTCAGAAGCATGTACTTTTTTTGCAATTTGCAATTAAGGAAATCGCAATTTTTTGCGATTTCCTTAATTGCGAATGCAGTTAGGGAATCGCAAATTGTGATTCCCTAAATGCGATGCATCTTGCATTAGCAAATAGCATTTTCGCAATTTGGAATCACAAATTGCGAATGCAATCCCATTCATTCCTTTGGGCCTCTAAGCCTATAGGAATGAATGGTAAGCCATTCCTTAATAGCGAATCGCAATTTGTGATTCGCTATTAAGGAATATGTAGGAATTGCAACTTACATTGCAAAACCTACGTCCATAGGTAATTGCGACTCCTTAATAGCGATTCCTCGATAATCTCTATTAAGGACTCGCAATTCCTAACTCTGATGCATGTGTCCCTTTATGTGTATGCTAATCACCAGTGAGGGTATCCTTGTGCTTCGCATTTGAGTGAGGCTAGCCCTGAAGGGACTTACTCTAAGAGCCAAGTCTTCAGCTTCTTGCAGAATTCAAGAACAGAGGAGGAGGCTCTAATTTAGAGTTGGAGGTTGTTCCATGCTTTGGGAGGAGTGCATGAGACGGCTTGACCGCCTGATCTGCTTTTATGCATGCAGGGGATGTGTGCCAAAAAGCGTCCGGTTGAGCGAAGGTGCGTTGAGCATTGATGAAAATGTCTCCAGTTGTTCAGGTTAGCTGGGTATATGTTTTACAATGCTTTTTTGAGCATGGGTGAGGAGTTATAACTGTACACACATGTGCATGGGGAGCCAGTGGAGCTCCCTTATGAGGGGCATGATGCAGGATCGGAGAGGAAGGTTGAGGACGTTGCTGGCCACTGTGTTCTGGATGGTCTGTGGTCTTTTTGAGAGTTGCTTGGAAATGTCTGCATAGAGTAAGTTCGTGTAGTCAAGTCAGCTGGTGATGAGGGCACAAATGATGGTCTTTCTGGTGTTGTTTGCTAGCCATTTGAAAAGTTTTCTCAGTGTTCTCAGTTTGTGGAAGCACAACGTGGCAACGGAGTTGACATGGACAGACATATCAAGCTTGTTGTCTATGATGATATTGACGTTTCTTGCTTGAGGGATGGGAGGGAGTCCAATGTCTGAAGGCCACCATGTGGAGTCCTACGGTGAAGTCTCTTTTCTAAAAATCACGCATTTGGTTTTATCTATATTCAGCCTCTGGCAGTTGGACTTCACCCAGGTGGCCACTTCATGCGTTCACACTTCAGGTGTTGAAGTTGTTACATGTTCTAGGTGCTTTGTCCAAGAGGTATTGTATCAGTTGTGTGTCCTTGTTGTAGGTGAGTATGCTGATGTTGTGTGCTTGGATGACATTAGCTAGTAGGACCATGTAGATGTTGAAGAGGGGTAGATGGAATGAGGATCCACGAGGAACTCTGCAAATTAGGACCTGGGTGTTTGGTGTGTAAGATGGCATGTTAACTGTCTGGGTTCTTCTGGTTGGGAAAGTGCAGAACCATTGGATGGCGGGTCCTTGGATGGCCATCTCATAAAGTTGTCTTATCAGGGTGGGGCATTAGACTGTGTTGCAGGCTGCTGAGAGGCTGATTATGTTGAGGGCCATGGTTTCTCCTCTGTCCAAGATCATCGGGATGTCACATGTTGCTGCAATTATGGCTTTCTATATGCTTTGGTTGAGCCTGAATCCCAAATCATTGAGGAGCTGATGTTCGGCAAGGTGGTTGGCGAGACATCAGTTGATGGCTTTTTCTAGGACCTTTTTTGGTTATGGCAGAAGAGAGATCGGTCAGTAGTTTGTGAGCTTGGGCTGGGTCTGCTGAATACTTATTTTGGAGAGCATTGACTAGTGAGTGCTTCCAGGCTTCTGGGAAAGTGGCAATGTTGATGTATGTGTTGAGGATGGGAGTTAGTGCTTCGCTGGTCACGGGGGAGTCCTTGTTGAAGATGTGGTGAGGGCAAGGATCTTCTGGGCCTCCAGAGTGGCAGGTTTTCATGATTGCTATGGTTTCTTTTCAAGTGACAGGGTTCCATGTGGTAAGGTTATTTTCTTTGTCCAATATCAGCAGGCTTCTTACCAGTATGTTAGGGTCCAGTCGAAGATCGAAATTGTCATATACAGCTGTGGTTTTGCTGTTAAAAAAGTCTGAGAAGTCGCTGCACAGTTCTTGAGCGGGGGTGATGTTGCTGGTGGTTGCCGCAGGTGGGGTTAAGACCTTCATGATCACAAAGATGTCCTTGCTGCTGATGCAGCTGTCATCAATGCGTTCTGATAGGACGTTAGTCTTGTCTTCCCATATTTGATAGAACCTCAGGGCAGAATTGAGAATGTTTTTGTCCAGATCTTGGCTGGCTCCCCACCTTTGTTCTAGTTGCTTGCGGTGCAGCTTATAGAAGCAGCAAGGTGATGGATGAAATGCTTGAATTAATCTCAGCCACTGGCAATTGCTAGGGTCTACATCCAAATCCATTGTTTTTTGCCCACCAAGTCACCTCAATTTGGACCCAGCTATATGCAAAACAGTCTTGACCCTGCTCCTCATGGGAACAGTCCAGCTCCAACTGACAGGCCAGAAACGTAGTGCCGCTTGGCCATTTTAAGTTCTTTCATGTATAAGCTAGCCTGTGTTTGTGTTCCCCTTAATTAGCTTTGTTTGTGAGGGTCTAGGGTATTGACGCTGATAGGGATCCAGTTGTTGAAGTTGTTGATGTTGCTTGATGAGTTGCACGTGTGTTATGGTTGGTTCTTGTGAAGGGAAGAAGCCAAATCTATCTCTGATAAGTCACTCCAGCATCAACGAGCTGGGTCTGTCAAGGTGTTCTTCTGTGTTAAGGGATGTGAATTTTGAAGCTAATGGTGGCGTGGCCGGACCTGGTGGTTGGTGTGGGTGCATTTACCGTGATGTTATTAAGTGAAATGAAGACAGGGTCAAAGATGTGTCCCAAGGCGCGGGTGTGGCTGTAGATGTGTAGGGTGAGTCAGAGATTTCTAAGTATTTTGAAGAGTGTGACTGAGATGGGGTCAGTCATCTTTTTAGGTGAAAGATGAGGTCTCCTAGGAGGATGCTGGCACTGGATTCAATTATTTTATATGATTCCTACGAATATAGTAGGACTGTGTATGTAAAACAACAAAACTTCACAATGTACAGACTGAGTCTTCTGATATAATCAGTAAATGTTTGTCTGATTGTCTAGCTCACAGTACTGTATCTAAACTCCTAAACTTACAGAGTTATATATGTTGTCAGTAACCTCAAACATTGCTCTAAAATTCCCAATTTCTTTTTGTTTGGAATCAGATCAACCCTTACTCTTGTTGCTTTTGCATGCCCAAAGTGTCAAAATAAAAAGATACGATAATGCTTTTTCAAATGTTTATTGAAAAGCTCTAATCTTTGAAAATATAACATGAACTGCGATTATCAAAAAGATGAGACACATCATTGTTATAAGTATTATTAGAATGGTGAAAAACTCAAACAATTCAACCATGTTAATTATTCATTATGTTACCAAGATTACGCCGTGATCTTCCACACCCCACATCCATGACTACCCATACATGGGCAACTCCAACACCAAAAGCCGACACCAAGAGCCCAGCCAACACCCATACATGACACCCACAGTTACCGCTACCAATCACGCAAGGCCTCCCAAGACTCAACGGCTTAGCTTGACCACAACCCCCTTCTGGAACCAGACACAGAGACCCAAAAGAACAACAGCCACAATGTTCTCCCGGAACGCCCCCACCGCCTCCTCCGCAGTGACGACCCACCAACTTGCCCTACTAGAAAGCCAGGTAGAAACGATAATATGGGGCCTCACTGAAATCTTACTTAATCTCACCACACCCCGAAAGCCCAACCAGCACCCACATCTGACACCCAGATTCACCAATACCAATCACACAAGACCTCCCAGACCCAATGGCTCAGCTGAACCACTACCCCCCTCCTGAACCAGACACAGAGACCCAAAAGAACAAGAGCCGTAATGTCCACGAGTGAAGCGATGGATCTTGCCACCTTGTGCAACACACCCACCACTATCACCTCTCGCTCCAAGATCCAGGTTATCACTGGATTTAGAAGAGACCGCTCTCCCCCCCAGATCCTCAAGACCCCCAGCCTTCCTCACCTATATCCCCAGGGCCCCCTTAAAGAAGAAACTCATAACGAGGGATGCAATACCAACTGCATGCTCATTAACTGCAGATCGGCCACCAAACACGCAACAGAACTGGCTGAGACCATCTTTACCCATGACATAGACATCGCGTTCATCAAGGAAACATGGCTAAACGAGTTCTCTTCTCCAATTATGGACATGCTTGTGCTCCCTGGCTTCACAATCATCCCAAAGACAGGAAAAACCAGAGAGAAGGGGGCATAGCTATCATACACAAGAAAAATATCTCTGTGACGGAAACTGACACCCTCAAGTAGAACTCCTTCGAATGCTTTACTGCCACCATTAAGTCGAGCGACAACAAAACATTACTCTGCCATCTCGTCTACCATCCGCCAGGAAACACCCCCTCATTTGGAGAACACTTCTCCGACCTGATAACTCACTGCTCACTCCAGGACTCCAACAACATAATTCTAGGCAACCTAAATCTACACTGGAATGAGGAAAACAACTTGCTAATCAAAACCTTAAATGATCTTCTAATCAATAACAACCTCAACCAACACTGCACAGAGGAAACCCACAACAGAGGCTCAATCCTGGATGCCATTATCGCTCAAGCAGATATAGTCTCCATCGACCACACCCTGCCTGTTGACTGGTCTGATCACCATATCATTCTATTCCACATCAACCAAACGATCCACTGCCAACCCCGTATGCAGGACTCCCCCCCCCTTCCCGCTGGGTGAAAATCTAAGTCAGATTCCCCTTGCAGACCTGGAGGAAAGGGTAAGCTCCCTCCTCCCCATCCACACTGGTGAGCTCTCTACAACTGAGCTCACCTCCCACTACAACACCACTATGACTTCCATTATGTACCAAATAGCCCCCCTGAAACTAAAAAGAGTCAGGAACATACCGTCCAGATCGTGGTTCAACACAGACATAAATTCCGAAAGAAGAGAACTAAGAGCGGCAGAAAGACACTAGCGAAACAACCCGTCCACAATCTTATGAACTAGACTCAAATCAGTACGCGGGAAATACAAAAAACACATAAAGAATGAAAAAGCTTCCTTCTTCTCTAATGCCCTTGGCAACGCAAAAAACAGGTCAAAGAACTCTTCAATCTCATCAGGCAACAAACTTACAAGCCCTCTTCGACAGCAGTTGCGGCCTCCAAAGACCTGTGTGATAACTTTGCCAACTTCTTCAATGACAAAATCACCAAGATAGAACTCTCCTTGGACGTACACTGCAGTCCCCCCGACAGTAAATCGACCACAGGGACAGAAGATAGCATACCCAAGCACCTCCCAAACCTATGGAAATATTTCAATCCCATCTCTGAAGCAGAGGTCATCAAAATGATTGCCAGCTCCAAACCCTCAGCACACGTCTTGGATCTCATACCTGCCCAACTGGCCAAAAAGCTCAAACTTTCCCTAGCCCCGCACTGAACCAAGATTATAAACAGCTCCTTGAGTACTGGAGTCATGCCGGATTGTCTCAAAATCGGCCAAGTCACACCTCTACTGAAAAAACCGGGCTCTGACACAAACGATCTGAATAACTTCAGACCCGTCTCCAGCCTCCCTCTCTTAGCAAAAATCCTGGAAAATGTGTTCTCCAACTCACTCAACACCTAGACAGCACCAATCTTCTAGACCCCACCAATCGGGTTTCAGAAAAGGTTGCAGCACAGAGACAGCGATCCTAAATGTAATGGATGATATGCACAAATCTCTCAATACAGTTCAATACGGCCTACTCATATTTCTGGACCTATCGGCAGCCTTCGAGATGGTTGACCACAAACTACTCACTAAGGCACTTCAAGAAAGGGTTGGATTGGAAGAGGTGGTCTTCCTGTCAGACAGGGGTGTCCCTCAAGGATCAGTACTCTCCCCACAACTTTTCAACATCTATATGGAACCCCTTACCGCCATACTCAAAAGAACCAACATTCCCTTCCACCTCTATGCAGATGATACCCAGATCTATCGGGAAACCTCCTCCATTGAAGACATTCAGAGACTGAACGATACTCTAAGAGAAGTCCAACACTGGTTATCACGCAACCACTTGAAACTAAACCAAGACAAAACGGAAATCCTCCTCTTCTCCAACAAGGAGAAGAACCCTCAAATCACAGATTGGCTAACAGCCATTGATGCTCTCAACTACAACCCCACCCTAGCCGATTCTGTAAAATCACTGGGAATCACTATGGATCCTAAATTAGACACGAGCAAACACATGAAGAACACCGCAAAGAGCGCCTTCCTCAACCTTAAACTACTTAGCAAAATAAAACCCTTCATCCCTCCGAACGACCTCAAACAAACCACCCAATCCCTGGTCCCAGACTAGACTACGGAAATGCAACCCTCACAGGAGCCTCAAAATCTCACCTAGCTCCCCTCAAATCAACTCTAAACGCAGCAGCCAGAATGATCACCGGAGTAAAGAAATATGAACACCTTTTACCTGCACTCAGAGAGCTAACATGGCTCCCAATCGAAATGCGTGCTAACTTCAGAACTGCCTGCCTCACACACAAAGCGCTGCACACAGGGAAACCCGCATACCTGGCCTCCAAACTCCAGATGGGCAGTCAGACAAGAAGCCTAAGGAGTACCAACACTCTACTCCACATCCCTCCGAAAACTCGCAACCAAAAAAACGCATCTCGATCCTTCGCAGGAAATGCACCCAAAATATGGAACTCCATACCAGTCCATATCAGGACCAACCTCTCCTACCTAAAATTCAAAAGGCAGCTCAAAGACTTCCTCCTCAACCGATCTCTCCTGAATGGATAGCTACAGCCTAATCGCCGAAGCCTGCCCACAGCAGCACACAGACACTTTTGACATTAAGACATCTCCCTCGCTTTTCTCATGACTACCTCCTCTATCCCCCCTCCCTGATCTAATCCCGTCACAAGTCATTGTACTCTCTGCGACGACATTACATGAAGCAACATGAGTCATTGTACATACTAGTGAGATAACATATTGTGGCGGGGTATCAGGGACAGAGCCGACTACCAGACCAGGATGTGGTAAAGAGGGTTTTATTTTATGCAACAGTTTCTTTTGGTGGGCTGCACGACGAGACGTTGTTGAAGAGGGGACTGCTGTTTTGCTTCTTCTGTACGACTCCAGGCAGAGGGGCTGGTTGCGTCACCACCCTCTGCTTGACTGGACTGTCTTCCCTCGAGGGTTTCGGCCCGGGAGTTACAGGACGTCCTCGCCGTTGTACCCAGAAAGGAAGAGAAAAGAAACCAAGGATTAGGACAATCGTCCGTTACGGTTGTCAACAGGGGCCGGGGGTGAAGGAAACCACGTGCTTGAGTGCTTTCTTTCTCCGACTCGTGGACGAGGGAATAGTGCTCAGTGAGAGGAAGGGGACGGTCGGCACACACGGTATATACACTGACTCGGGTGCTCAGAGCGTAGGCGGTCCTTCTTCCCACCCAGCCCGCTACCCGTTCCCGTACCTGTTCTAGCCACACTCCTCCCGTGGGTACGTGGCGGGGTGGCTCGAGAAGTCGTTGGCTTCCTGGCTTGCTGATCTCCTCTCCTCTCGTCTCCTCTTCCAACGCGACGCTCTCTCTTCTTCTCCACTCCCACTCTCGCTCCTCCTTTCGCCTCCACTCCAACTCGCCTTCTGCCTCCTGGGAAACGCCGTCCGCCGTCTTCCGGGATTCCCCTGGCTTTGTAACGCCTCCCTTCGTAACGTCAGCAGGGGGCGGGGTCTCGTCGTCCTGATATGCTGCATTAAAGGTACCTCGTTCCATTTCTTGTGTCCCGGTTTGTGAAGGGCATTGATACCATTCGTCTGATGCGCTGGGTACTGCTGGTGGCTGTAAGGGGCGAGAAGGGGGCACAAGGTCTCCGAGTGAACATAGCTTCCATGGGATCGTTGCGGCCTCGACTACATTCTCCACCCTGTCACACATATCTTACAAGTGACATTGTGCTTTATACGACACTAGTGTGTGAGGCGTCATGAGTCATTGTACATACTAATGTGTTAATGTATCTTACGAGTGACAATGCTGTAAAGCGCTCCGATACTTTTGGGTCTGACTAGCGCTATATAAAACTCTTAAATAAATAAATTACTCCGATCTATTATTAATATCTCTATGCAAAAGAGAGCATGTCAGGAGTACCCATCTGCAAAGCCTATTGGATTGGCCCAACCCTATACCTTGATACTGTATGTCAGAAAGCTGGCCTTAGTGCATTGACAAATGCACCCTGTCTCGAGTGTGCAAGCCTTCACACTTTTTCAAGCACAGCTATCTTCCTTCTCTGGATGAATGTAGGGGACAGCGGAACTGCATCTCAGTCACAGCTCACCACAACGTTCCATGATGACTCCAGCGGAAATAGAATCTGTCACCGACTTCAACATGGACGCAGTTTGAATAATAAAATAGAAAGCTTATCACACTGTGCCAAAGGTGCAGTGAAGTGTCTTATTTTGTCTGGGGAGAAATAGTAATCTCCAACAAACAAAAAATAAAGAAAAAAATAAAACGAGGCATTGTGTTCTCAGTTGTGAGACCAAGGAACTAAATGTGCAGACTACAGGGCGACAATGGCTATCAGCAATAAATGCGTGCTTAGCACATTCTCGCAATAGAATATGCATGTGCAAACCACCATAAGAAACCAATGCTAAGTTAAAAATTGAAAGCTAAAATGGAGACTAAACATAAGCTACATAACAATGACTCAATGGTTTGTTTGCGGGTACTGAGGAGCATGCAGAAGAGTGGAGGGTAAGGTGAGGTGGTGGGTGGGTGGGGTGGGTGTGGCTTTGTGGGTCGGGTGTTCAGTGGTGCTGGTGGAACCGAGCAGAGTGTTTTGACAGTAAGTGTGGGTGTGGTGGTGCAGGTGAAATGGCAGGAGACACAGGTGAAGGTACCTTCCTTGTTGTGTGGTGTGGCACGCAGTAATGCGGTGTTCAGTGGCCGGGGTTGAGGAAGGGAGGAACATGGCAGAATAGCAGTTGAACGGGGTAGGACCAGGGTGCCTGGCGCATGCCACGTTCTAGATGTGGGCAGGTGCAGATGCACTTTGCTTTGGGGTACCTTCAGTGCACCAGTGGCGTGCCTGCACTGTGGCTGCCAGTGGAGAAGGAGCGCAGTGGGTGGTGGGGGGGACTGGGAGGTTTACAGGCGGTGAGAGAGTAGAAAGGAGCATGAAGCACAAGGAGCAGGTAAGGAGCAAGGGGAGGAGAGGTGGAGAGCAAAGAGGGTGGAAATGGAGAAAAGGAGGGGGCTGTGGGCCAGGCTCTGCGAGCAGAACCAAGGCACAATCATAGCACAGAGAAAGATAACAATGGCACAATTACATTCAGCAATAAAAAAAACAAATAGCACAGTCACAGATAAAACAGTCATGGGCAGAAAATGAAAAACAAATGGCACAGCCATCAACAACACAATCATGAGCAGTGAAGAACGGCAAAAGACACAGTCACTGGGGCACAATCACAGCAATGAAACAGAAGCAAATAGCACACAGTCACATAGAGCTACAAGCACAAAGAAAACAGAGACAAAAACTCCTGATGTGAAGAGAGAAAAAGGTCACAAAAGTAGAAGAAAGAGTCACAGAGGAGGAAGACCAGACAAAAGATTGAATAAGAAAGAGTGTGAGAGAGAGAGCAAGAGAGAGGAAGGAACGAGGCAGGAGCCTTAAGACACTGGACCTGGATCCGAAAGAGCCTTGACAGGTTGGAGGCTTGCTTTCAGGTAAGGTCTAAGGGGTTTTGTTATGTTATACTATGTTAATAAAATGTATTGAGCGCACAAATACCCGTAGGTGTCTTGGTGCGAGGACAGAGGTAAGCCCGGAAAAGATCTAGTTCTGAAATAGCCAGGTTTTAAGACCTTTTCTGAAAGAGGTGAGTGAGCTAGCATTTCTCATATCAATTTGAAGCGTGTTCCACAGCTTTGCTGTACCATAAGAGATACTTTGGCCTCCCCAGCATGTCGTTCGAATCCTTGGAACCCTCATAAGTTTAGCGTCCATGGAGCATAGCTGTCTGACCGGCTGGTACCAAGAAAAAAGTTTTCTAAGAAAAGCTAGTCCGGTATTGTTCAAGGCCTTGTAAGCTAAGCATAAAGTCTTGAACTTAATGCGATGCACTACCAGAAGCCAGTGGAGTCTACGAATTCCCTTAGTTACTGACTCGTATTTAGGGATATTCAGTATTAGTCTTGCTGCAGAGTTTTGTACCATCTGTAGTTTGTTAAGGCACTGTTTCTGCATATTCTGGTAGAGTCCGTTGCAGTAATCTAACTTAGACTGCACAAGAGCGGTCACTACCGTTCTTTGGGAGTCAACGGGAATATAAGGTAAGATCTTCGATTTCTTGATCAGGAAATAGGAGGTGGACACAATAGCATTGATTTGCTGAGATAGAGTGAGCTTATTAACAATTAACACCCCCAGATCTTTTGCCTTAAGAACTAATTTTGGCAGTTCCTTCATTTCTGCCGGCCACCAAAGATTGTCCCAACTGGGTTGCATATTCCCAAAGATCACCACTTCGGTTTTCTCAGAGTTTTATTTGAAACAGTGCTTTCCCGTCCATCTATTTATTTCCATCATACAGTTTTGAAACTGCAAGGATGGGGAGGCTTTATCTTTATACACTGCCACCACAATCTGGGTGTCATCGGCGTATGAAGTGAGACAAAAGCCGAAGTATTGGATCAAAGGGGCTAAGTGACGAGCCCTGTGGGACTCCACAAGGAAGGACATAGGATGTTGAATTAAAATGGCCCAGCATCACTGTTTGTCTTCTATCCTTCAGGAAGGAAGATAGCAAGGCCAGTGCCAGGCACTGAACCCCTAACGTTTCCAGCCGCCGTTGCAGTTGGTTGTGATCCACAGTGTCAAAAGCCGCCAACAGATCATAGAGGATGAGGGCGGCAGCGCCCCTCCATCCATCACCCTCCTGATCTCTTCAGTGGTCTTGATTAGTGCTGTTAGGTTAGGGCTACCTAGGGGCTAGGGCTACCACCTGCTTAAGATGTATTTTCAATTGTTCTTAGAGATGTTGTTGACTTGGACATATTACTTTTCCCCCTGATGCCTCATGTGTCTTGCATACATACGTGCAGGAAATGGCTCTGAGAGTGGATGGGGTGTTCAGAGGTGTTGGTGTAATCAAGTAGGGTACTGTGGCAGTTGATTGTGGGTGTGGTGGTGCAGGTGAAAGGGCACATTTTACATTCTTTGCTGTGTGGTGTGGCACGGCAGCAACACAGTGTTCGGCGACTGGGGTTGAGGGAGGGAGGAATGTGTTGGAATAGCAGTGGCCAGGGCAGGACCAGGGCTCATGGCGCATGCCATGGTCCAGGCGCAGTTAAGTATAGAGGAGATTTCCTTTTGGTGCCTTCGGTTCACCAGTGCCTGCACTGTGCCTGCCATTAAGTAGGTGGTGAATGGGGAGAGGAACGGAGTGGGTTTTGGGCGGTTCCCGGGCAGTGGGAGAACAAGAAGGAGCAGGAGACACAAGGTGCAAAGAGCAGGTAAGGAGTGGTGGTAAAGAGAGGTGGGGAGCAAAGAGGGCGGGAATTGAGCAAAGGAGGTGGCTGTGGGCCAGGCACCATGAGCAGAGCCAAGGCACAGTCACTGCACAGAGAAAGATAACAATGGTACAATCAGACACAGCAATGAAAAACAAATTGCATAGTCACGGTCAGCACAGTCATGGGCAGAAAACGAAAAACAAATGACACAGTCATCAACAACACAATCACGAGTAGTGAAGATAGGCAGATGACACATTCACTGGCACACAATCATTGCAATTAACAGAAACAAATGGCACACAGTCACATTGAGCAACAGAGGCAGCAACCCCAGATCACAGAGAAAACAAAGACAAAAACTTCTGCTGTGGAGAGAGGAAAATGTCACAAAAGTAGAGAAAATGGTCAGAGGGGACTGACAAGAGACAAATCAATGAGTATGACAGAGTGTCTGTGTGAGAGAGAGAGTGCAAGAGAGAAGAAGGAGCGAGGCAGGAGCCCCAAGGCACTGGAACTGGGTCCAAAATAGCCATCACTGATCGGAGGCTTGATCTCAGGTAAGTCCGAAGGGGCTAGGGCTACCTAGGGGGCTAGGGCTACCACCTGCTTAAGATGTATTTTCAATTGTTTTAGAGATATTGTTGACTTAGACATAATGCATGTCACCCTGATGCTTTATGTGCCTTGCCCACATACATATAGGAAATTGCTCTAATAGTATGAACAGCTAGACTCTTGCCTTGACTGAATGACTTAGGAGATATGGTAATAGAATCACAACTCAGACCAAAATGTCCCAGTCAAATCAACAATCCCATGCCCCCCTAAAAGTGGGGACAAATCCAAGGATAACAGGTACAGTAAAGGGTCTCATTTAGATTGCAGCTGCTTTAATGCCTGTTTTAGCAGCAGTGCCATTTTAGAGCTGAGTGAAATCTGTTTTTGCTGTTGGTTTGTGCTCTCACCAACGAACAGCAAGTGCAAATCAGGAACATTGTGGAAATAGCACATGCAAAAAGGGGCACAAGTGCCGTTGAGTGATGGTACTCCCCATGTTCTCTTACTCTTCCCTTCTATCTGTTCTAGTTGATGTTTCTCTTGGTGGTGTTTAATGCATCTCATTAGCATTGTTGGTGCTTAGTCTATCTCTTTAGTGCCAAGACATACATTAGGTTGATATAAACATGAGGCTTAAAACTCATAAAACCATTGGTACAAATGCAATTTGTACATGCTAACTTTAAAAACATGTCATAATTTACAATTTATAATTCATCAGTGCTATTAGTCCATCAAATACCCTGTTTCACATACATTGTTTTTTTTCGTTGTCATATGTCATTAGAATTTAATCACATATGAAAATCGTACCTTTCCTTGTCGTTTGTATTAAAACGATACGAGAAGCTATATATATGTTCTTCACAAACAAGATTTTACTGGGCACAAACAGGCTTTTTAAGGACCACAGCCTTCGGACCACAGCCAACATGTGTTTTGTGTATGTAACACTTCTTCAGGGCAAATTTGAGAAGCAACTAATGTTTATTTTGACAGACTCATTTCCAATGTAACATCTTGCTTTGTTTTTCCTTGAATTTTTAATGAATTCCAAAGACTTTTGCTTATACGCAACACCTCATTAAAGGGCCTATTCACATTTTTTCAGCCCCATATCTTTTATAATTATCCTCATGATGTTCTAAAAAAAGAAGGCCTGCGTTTCTGCACTGAACTCTCTCTGAATTCAGCCTTAGGATGTTTTGGAATCCACTCACTCTGTTCCCTGGAAAAAAGTTTCTAATGTGTTACAAATTACATTTGTGTAAAACAGGCTTGTTCTCAATATTCCAGTGGGTTAAACCCATAGCACCACTGGGTGAGTTGGAAATTAATGGAGGATTCGTCTTGCCTTCTCACAAAAGTGCATGAACCAATTTAGTGTTCCAACCGATGAACCAGGCAGATGAAATCAACAGCAATCTCTATTTATAACAAAACCCACACAAACACAGTAAGTACTGGCATGGGGGGTTGAATCTATTACTGCGCCCTATAATGCAGCCTCATCTATAGTCTATGAAGCCTAATGCAGCACTGCTAACCTGACTCTGAACCTCATGCACTGACTGCACCCAATATCTCCCATGGAGGCAAAACTGATGTTGTGTCAACAAGTTGTCCTTTGTCTTTAAGGACAACTTGTTATTGTCCAGTGCTCCGACTTGGGATGCATGTGTACTTTCAAGTTTGATCACTGTTCTGCTTTCCCTGGGTGTTCTGCTCAAACTGTTGCGGTAGGAGCAGTTGCACCACGGGCATCAGAAGATCGGTTGTGGGCCCTCTGCTCTTCTGAGCTTGCTTCAATAAATCTCTTCTTGGTCACACTTACCTCGTCTGGATTTCCTCACTCAGAAACTGTAATAATTTCCTTTCAACCATAGATGCAAAGGGTGCCCAGGATCCACTTGATAGTCAAAAACTTTCCCTGACCTTATAAGTGATAAGAATCTCAATATAAATGATGCAAATGGGGTCGCTACTTGACTCGGCAATCCATAAAGTGCTTTAGGTATTGCAAGGGTATGTAAAGCGCTGTATAAATAACAATAAAGTACAATATATTATCAAAAGATTCAGGCCATATAGGTCTAGACCAAGGACTGGGGCACAAGAATAGGGAGGGAAGCTACGTGGATTGAGTCTGACCTTGCTGAATAGAGTACTTTTTTAACCCAATATGAGTTTAATTGTATCTGATTGTGTTGGAATTGAGAGAGGAGGAATGAAAAAGTGGATGCTGCATTTGAAAGCAGAAGTGGAAATGAAGACGACAAGAATAGAAATGGGAAAGTGAAAAGGAAGAGTCATTCCTTTTAGTTATTGATGATTTATCAGACATTTGTAAGACAGTCAACTACACCATATACATTATACATTACTACACAATACAAAAGGCAATCGGTCTAATTATGAAAGGTGTAATCGATAAAAAAGGTAACACAAAATTAGAGAGTGAAATTTACAATGAACAAAAGTGATTAACATTTAGAACAAATATGCAGGTCCATCCCAAAAAGGATTGGACCATCGTGATCTTTCTATCATTCAATTGGACTTACCCACACCTGTAAATGACTGTCACTGATGACAAAAAAGATGTTCAAATCAGCACAAATATCATAGTTGCATGTATAAGTATATCATGGTCCAAGCACATTGTTTTAATCCCATCTGAAACAAACCACACACACGATCGACATAGCATCTGTACAAAATTAGAAAAATGTAGGCAGTTGTAAAATGCAAAATTGTTCCATAGCAATGCAAACTTACTTCTTTGGACTAAATTATTGATTGGTTTGTTGCAACCAAATGTAATACTGCAATTCTTATATCCAGAGATTTTTCCGAACTCCCCAGCCTTCCTAATCACTGAGGGAAGAGCCAGATCTAAATTTGAAGTCATTATGAGGATATCATCGGCATACAGGGCAACCCGCCTTTCCCACCCTCCGAAGCTAAATGATGGTATGGTATAACATAAATTCAGAGAAAACAGAGACCATGGCCTGGAATTCCCCCAATACTCAGGTAGAGGTTGTGTCCTCCATGCGGTATCTTGGTATAAGAATAACTCAAGACATAAGTAATATCACCACTCATAATCTCGAGCGAGTACACAAAGAATGCCAGAAACAACTAAAGGCATGGAATAATCTCCCGTTATCCATCTTTGGGAGGACAAACCTTTTAAAAATGTCTATCCTTCCTAAATATACCTTTTTGTTTAATTCTATCCCTATGGTCTTTGATACCAAACAACTACTTAAATGTTAACAAGGATTTAATTCTTTTATTTGGAAGAACGGAGCTACAAGATTGGCTTGGAAAAAGTTGAGGAGAAGGAGAGAGAAAGGAGGCTTAACGTCTCCAGACATCCAATATTATGCTTGGGCATTCCAACTATCTTACTCGAGAATGCTCCTAAAAACACCAGTGGATAACCTTAGAGGAAGGATGTTCCGAGCTATGTTGGAGGGGTCCGATCTTCCATCTGACGGCTTTCTTTTTTTTTTTTTTTTTAAACGTTTTTATTGTTTTTGCAACAAAGACAATCAACAGAAATAGAATCAGGCCGTATATATAGTACATTAGGAAATCACCGTGCACAGTCAAAATTATTTCAAATAGGCCCAGGTTGGATATCCGACATTCACCCGTACCGCCCACCCTCCCCTCCACCCCCAAGGCCTCCCTAGCCATCCGAATCAGAGGAGTCCTCATCAGAAAGAGGTGGCGGATCACATATGTTACCTCTATACTTGTTCCATGCTCCCCACACTCTGGCCCACTTACGAGGACAACCCCGCCTGACAAAAACCGAGCGCTCAGCAAACATAGCTCTATCCATCTCGCCCTTCCACGTTGATAGCAACGGCGTCTCCACCGCTCCCCATTTTTGGGCTATGTTCCGTTTGGCCGTCATGTTCCCAAGCGTCACCCAGCCCTGCGCCTGACGATTGAGATCTGTGGGCTCCCACACATTCAAGAGGCAACGCTTGGGCTCTGGCACCAATGACACCCCGCACACCTGCGACATCGTGCGCAGCACTCGCCTCCAGAATAACTGGAGAACGGGACAGTCCCAGATCAGGTGATAGAAGGTGCCCTCCTCCCCGCAACCCCGCTGGCAGAAGGGGTGCGGCGCTCTACCCAGTTTATGTAGCAAGCTCCTGGTGTAATATGAGCGGTGCAAAATACGAAGTTGCACCAACCGCAGCCTCGAGGGTATACCCGCCTCACGCGGCGAGGCCAGCGCCTCCCGCCAGTCTGGGTCATCAAATTCGCCGACCTCGCCTGCCCACCTCTCCCTCAATAGTCCCATAGAGTCAGGCAAATTGTTGACCATTTTACGGTACGTAAAGGATGTGGCTCTCTTAGGCATGTATTCGGTCAATAACCTATCCTCCAGTGGGGAGGCCTCCGGAATCGGCACACCTGGGGTTAACTGCGTCGTCAGGGCATGTTTCATCTGTAGATAGCGGAACCATTCCGAGGGAGCTAGCTCGTATTGCTGCTGTAGGCGAGTGAATTGAATCACCTCCCCTTTCTGCACCACATCGCCGACCACCGAGATCCCGATGGCGTCCCAAGCATCGAAGCCCTTGCTGTCCCTCAGCCGCCCCAGTCGTTTTGTATCCCAGAGAGGCGTTAGTTTCGTCAGAACTCCCCGCCAACCCAGCCTGGCCTGCGCCGCATGCCAGAGAGACACAGTCTGTCGCAGGGGACCGATCAGCTTCTGGGCCAACCGGGCATCATATAGTGGAGTCAGCAGACCCCTTTCACCCAGTATGTCCCTATCTGCCTTGAACGCGGGATCTGACTGGGGCGCATGGAGCCACTGGTTGATCACCTTAAGCTGCGCCGCCCAGTAATAGAGCTGGATATCTGGGAGCGCAATGCCCCCGTCGTACCACCCACAGACTAGTTTTGCTTGTGCAATGCGCGCCGGTTTGTTGCCCCAGAGAAGGTTGGAGACCTGCGCCGCCACCGCACGGAAGTAGGCCGGGGGCACCGGGTATGGAGTATTTTCCAGCACATAGAGAAACCGCGGCAGGGCCATCATTTTAAAGAGCGCCGCTCTCCCCACCAGGGTCAAGGGCAACGTTCCCCAGTGCTGCACATCTTGCCTGAGGCGGTCCAATTGAGGGCCCAAGTTGAGCCTGTAAAATTCCTGGTGCTCCCGTGTGATGTGTACCCCTAGGTATTTAAACGACCCATCCGCCACCTGTATCCGGCAGCCCTCCGGCAGTCGAGGGGGGGGGCCCCGCAGCACCAGGAGGACCGATTTCGACCAGTTTATCGTGTAGCCGGATGCCCGGCCAAACACCTCGCAGATGTTAAGCAACGTTAGGATAGAGCGCCGAGGGGAAGCTAAGTAGAGCAGTATGTCATCCGCGTATAGGGAGACACGGTCTTCCCAGCTCGGCGACCAGCGGAGGCCCCGTATCATAGGCTCCCACCATATCCAAGTCGCGAGAGGCTCGAGCACGAGGGCGAAAAGCAGCAGCGAGAGCGGGCATCCCTGACGCGTACCCCGCCCCAGAGGGAAATCCTCCGACATATGCCCATTGGCCACGACATGAGCCAGCGGCTTGGTGTAGAGGAGTCGGATCCAGGCACAAAATTTCGGCCCAAACCCCAGATGGGACAGTACCGCGAAGAGAAAGGGCCACTCCACCAAATCAAACGCCATGCGGGCATCAAGAGATAGAATGACAGCCGGTTCTTGCAACCGGTCCACACGGGCCAGCACACTGTGTAAGCGTCGTAGATTGTGTGAGGTACTTCTCCCTGGCATGAAGCCCGCCTGGTCCGGGTGCACTATGTCAGTCAAATGAGGCGTGAGTCGAAGGGCCAGCAGTTTCGCCAGGATCTTGGCCTCCGCATTGAGCAGCGATATGGGGCGATAGGAGACACATTGGTCCGCCGGCTTACCTGGCTTCGGTATCACCACGATGGTGGCTGTTCGTTGCTCCACGGGGAGCTCCCCCACCTCCAGGCTGTGGTTGTACATATTCAGTAGGTGTGGGACCAACATCTCAGGCAGCCGTTGATATAGCTCAACCGGGACACCGTTGGGACCCAGTGCTTTACCGGTCGGCAGCGCGGCAATGGCCACCTGCAGCTCCTCAACCGTGAGGTCGGCCTCCAGGGACTCGCTAGCCTCAGGGGAGCCTCAGGCTAGCCTCAGGGGAGAGCATCCGTAAATCTTTGATATACGTCAGTGCCACCTCCATCGACATGGAAGAAGTGGAGGAATATATGTCATGAAAATGCCCCGCTAAGGCGTGCACTATGTCTCGCGGGTCTGACGTTTTCGACCCCTCGGCCGTGACAAGCTGCGCGATCCATCGGGCTCCGCTGTCGCGCCTGTCCAGCCATGCTAAGAGTCTGCCGGTTTTATCGCCCACATCATAGACCGTGTGCCGCGAGGCCTCAAGTCGTTGTCTAACACGGTCTGTAAGGTGCTCCCTGTGCTGCACCTGAGCCAATCGCAGGTCACGTGAAGCTTCGCGGGAGGGGGTTTCGGCCTGGCGGGCCTCTGCAGTCCGGAGCGCCAGCTCCAGCGACTGCAGCTCCGCTGTCTGCGTTCGCTTATAACCTGTGATGGCAGCCATTGCCTGGCCCCGCAGCACCGTCTTGTACGCCTCCCAAAGAATCGCAGGGGAGTCGACCGACGCGGCGTTTTCGTGAAAGAAGAGTTTAGACGCCCGTGCGATGGTTCTACCAATCTTCGGGAGTCGGAGGTAGCTGGGACGTATCGGGTATACGCGGCGGCGCATTAGGTGAGGACTATTGTAGTGCAATAGGATCGGGGAGTGATCAGAGATGCCCCTGGGTCTAATGTCAATACTGGCAATGATGTGAAGGCAACCGGGGGAGCCCAGAAAGTGGTCAATACGGGTGAGAGTGTCGTGGACCCCGGAGTGGAACGTGTACGAGCGCGTCTCCGGGTGGTACCATCGCCAAAGATCCGTGAACCCTAGTGCCGTCGTGAAGCCCGCAAGTCGCGTCGCGCCACTGCCGTGCGTTCGAGGCGGAGTCCGGTCAACATGGTCATTCATCACTGCATTAAAGTCACCCCCAAGTAATACCTCCCCCTTTGGTAGGGTGAGGAGAAATTCGCTAAGCGCCGGGAGCGCCACGGCATGTAACCCGGGAGGGATATAGACCGACACTACGTTGTAGAGATGCCCTTCCCATTGTATGTGGGCAGCGGCGAAACGCCCGGCCCCATCCGTATGTGTACCCAGCACGATTAAGCGGGACTGTTTACGCAGCAGGATGCCAACCCCCCGGGACCCAGAGGTGAACTCAGAGTGCACCACCATCTTAAACCCCCAGCGGTCCAGTGCTTTAGTAGCAGTGCCTGTGAGATGGGTTTCCTGAAGTAAGACAAGTGCCGGGGCGCAGCGTTTGATACTGTGCAGGACCAGGCCTCGCTTGATTTTATCTCCTAAACCCCGAACATTCCAGGTAAGCAATGAGAGGGGCTGCACCGGGGTCCTGTCAGTGTCAGGGGCTATCTCACTAAACGAGTTCAGATTCACGGTGGGTGGGTGAAGCGACAAAGCAGGAGTCGGATAGTGTAAAAGGCAACCCGGGTCGCGTATTGAGCAGGTGCGCGGTGTAAGTTTGAAGGCCGTGTCCTATATAACCAGAACAAAAGAACAAAACTAAAGAAAAGAACCCGAAAGAATACCCCCATTCCCCCCGCCCCCCTCCCTGCCTCCCTGCCATGCGGACTCCAAACTGCCCGCCACCCCAACTCAGCAGAGTGCTTACATCCCATATCCCAAAACCTAACTTGTGTGTAGGGAGCGGGAGGTCCGAGGAAGACCAGAGCCATCCCCATGTTGAGCGTTCAAGTGTTCCGAGCCACATTAGGAATGCGTAGTCACCCTGCCACCCCGGAGACATCCCCCTTACCCTGCACCTTCCATCAAAGAGTCAAAGTTTATTGCCATTGGATTACGCCTCATGCTGCAGCCGGGCCGCAGCTTCCAGAGCATCATCTCGGCCAGTAGGGTCCACCGCTTCTCCGGGCGGGCGGTGACGCCTGTCTGAGCGGCTTGACTGTTTCACCTGCCTCCACCCCTCCAGCCAGTCATGCGCTTCCTCAGGTGATTCGAAAAACCAGGTCTTTCCATCCGCCACCACTCGCAGCCGGGCCGGGAATAGCATGGAATAAGGAAGTTCACGGGCCCTGAGCTGCTTTTTGACTTCCAGGAAGCTCCTCCGGCGCGCCGACACAGCCGCCGTGTAGTCCGGAAAGAAGGACACTTGTGAGTTCTGGATACGCAAGGGAGGAGCCACGCGGGCCGTCTGCAAAATGACATCGCGATCGCGAAAATTGAAAATGCGGGCCAGGACCGGCCGGGGGGAGCCCCAATCTTAGGCCTACCCCCGGGCACCCTATGCGCCCGCTCCACCGAAAAGAAGGCAGAGAGTCCCCTGGGCTGCAGTTCATTTTTGATGAGATTCTCCACGTAGAGATCCATGGCTGGGCTCCCTTCGCTCTCCGGAATGCCCGTAATGCGTACATTGTTACGGCGGGAGCGTCCTTCCTGGTCCTCAAGCCTCTCAACCATGCGTTTGTTTTCGGCCTCTAGTTGCGACACTCTGGAAAGCAGCAAGCTGGAGTCTCTTGACAGAGTAGCTGTCACCTGTTCAACCTCCGTGACTCTGGCGGACATTTTCTGGAAGTCAGCTCGGAGGAGCGTCACGTCCGTGGATATCGACCCCACCGTCGTTTGTACACTGGTCAGGGCGGCCATGATATCCTCCAATGTCACTTTAGGCTGGCCGGTGGTAGCGGGGGCCATCTCTGCGCGAACTGCGGGGTCCGTCACCGGAGGAGAGTCTTTAGTGTATGCATATTTATCCAGTTTCCCGTGCTGGTGCGCCCTACTCCCTTTACCACTCATGATGGGGCCGGGGACCAGGCCTCGCAGAGGACTATCAGCACCACAGCTCGAGAGGTTACAATCAGGCGTCTTATCACTCCAAGCAGAGCCCGAGGCCACACCGCCACCTCTCAGGCACTGGTACGTCTCAGGGGCCAGACTGACACCGGAAGGCACATTAGCGAGCCACTCAACAGCAGTCCAGGGCTCCAACAGCCGTGCGCGCCCTTAAGCCACAGTCCGCCGCTCCCCTCGCCGCGTGGTCCGACTTAGTCCCGCATAGCACCACCTCCGCATCCGGATCGCACGGGCTGGACACACGCTGTAGACTGTTCAGACCGGGCGCGTCAGACAGCCAATCGGGTCTCTACTGCAGTCCCCGGAACCTTCAGGCGGGCAGTCCGGTCACTCCCGGCGTTGCAGGTGCCCCGCAGTCGCCATTGCTCCGCAGCGCCGATCCGCCCCCTTCTCACCAGTCCTGCGGCGCCTCCGATGTGCCGTGAGTCCGCCTGGCAAGCCGGGCGATCGCCAGGGCAGCCAGGCTCAAGGCAGTACAGCCAGGTCGTCCGATGGCAGGGCAAGGGGCACTGTTATGCGGCGATCCCGCGCAGCACTCGGGCCGCGTCCCACTACTCGAGGCCCCGGCTTCGGCCGAGGAGACAGGCCAAAACTTTCTGCAGACCGCCGGCAGCGCCAACGGCCACGGGGAGACTTCGGAGCGGTGTCGCTGGGCACCGCTTCGTTGCAGCGTGATATGCACGGGCTGGACACACGCTGTAGACAGTTCAGACCGGGCGCATCAGACAGCCAGTCGGGTCTCTATTGCAGTCCCCGGAACCTCCAGGCGGGCAGTCCGGTCACTCCCGGCGTCACAGGTACCCCGCAGTCTCCATTGCTCCGTAGCGCCGATCCGCCCCCTTCTCACCAGTCCGGCGGCGCCTCCGATGCGCCGTGAGTCCGCCCGGCAAGCCGGGCGACCGCCAGGGCAGCCAGGTTCAAGGCAGTACAGCCAGGTCGTCCGATGGCAGGGCAAGGGGCACTGTTATGCGGCGATCCCGCGCAGCACTCGGGCCGCGTCCCACTACTCGAGGCCCCGGCTTCGGCCGAGGAGACAGGCCAAAACTTTCTGCAGACCGCCGGCAGCGCCAACGGCCACGGGGAGACTCCGGAGCGGTGTCGCTGGGCGCCGCTTCGTTGCAGCGTGATATGCGTTGACTGTGGGCTCGCAACAAGGCGCGGATCAGTAGACGGATGGCGGGGAGAACGGTCTCACCCCCGGAGCTCCTTCAGGCAGCAGCCATTACAGTCGGCAGCTAGCCACGCCCCCCGACGGCTTTCTTTTTAAGTTTGGAGACCAGAAATTCTTTAAAAAAATAAAATTAAAAATTCTTCAATCGTTGGCTAGAAGTTGGTCCACAATCAGAAATAGAATAGGGTTGTGCTACTATTCTAACTTAGCACCCATGTGGGATTCGCCAGGCACTCCCTTGTGTCTTAAAGACAGGTTGGCAGGTCCAATCAAGGAAGCCGGAATTATAAACTGGGGAGAGCTGACGGTAGGTGGGTCAATGATACCTTGGGAGGCTTTGCGGGAGAAAGTCGGACCAGGATTATCTGCCTTCAAGTATATGCAGTTGAATAGCTGGGCACAGGCTTTGATAAGAAAGGGAGCCCCCCTGGGGATTTACAGCAATTTAGAAAACCTTTTGGTGACAAGGCCAGGGGGGGAAAGGAAGTAGCTTGTTGGTATTGGGCGATCTTGGAGGAGATAGACGACGACTCCAATCTCCCTGAGGTGTTATGGGGTAGTAATGTTGGCGAACAGTGCCAGCAGTTGTAGTTAAACTCATTTAGTCTCCTGTATAAAATTGTGAAGCCAGCCTGGCTGAGGCGAAACCACCTTTTTACACTACATCGCGCATATCTGTCCCCTCAAAAGTTAGCCTAATTCCAACATGGGAAAAAATGCAATAAATGCGACCTAGTTGAGGCCTCGGACGTGCACATGTTTAAAGAGTGCCCAGTTATCGGCCGCTTTTGGGAAGAGGTGATGGAAGCACTATCATCTATTCTAAACACCACTCTTAGCAGTACTCTCCCCTTGATCATCTTTGGGATTGATGAAAATATTCTAGGGCCTGCTAGATCCTTTCTGTTTTTTGCACTTTTAATGGCTAGGAGACAGATCTGCAGATTCTGGGTGGATACAGCCCCTTCAACATATATGGGATGGTTATCGTCCCTATATGAAGTTTCTAAAGCAGACCTGGCTAGACCCTGCAGTATAAAAAATAAGAAAACTGCTTTCTGGGATTATTTGATACAGTGGAAGTAGGTTTCCCGGGGTTTTTTTTTTCCCCCCCGGTCCTATGATTATGCCAGTTTCCCTACTCCATGGACCTACAACAAGGGTCTCCTCCGATTTTCTGGTCCAAACAGGCTGAAATATGCCTAGATGGAGTTTTTAAAGGCCGCCCTTCTTGTGTGTTGCTCTGTCCTTCTTCCGCCAATTTGTTATCCGCTTTTTTTTGTGTGCAATTGTCCAATTCACACTAATGGTTTCTAGGTGGGTAGGACAAGATAGCACAAAATGGTGGTTGGCGGTTTTCTTTCTTCACACATAAGGGCTGGGCAAATGAGGACAAAAAAAAAAAAAAGAAAATACTGCAATTCTTAATCATCCTCTCTACCGGGTGGACATTTGATTTGGCTTAGGAAATCTAAAACATTGTCCCTATTATAATGATGACATTTTAGGCTATCTCACCAGAGACACTAAAGATTGATAACATCTTTTTGAAAACTTAATAAAAGTTTTTTCTAAATTTGGGAAAACTTGCTTTCTTTCGCACCCTACTACAAATGTAAGTGATGGTTGTGAAAAGAACTGTGTTTGCACCGTGTAAATATGATGCAAATCTTCAAACTGCGGCTGCAGTCACAGACAGATTTTAGTGTCGAACTGAGGTTCAACATCAGCAGTTCAATAATATGTCAATGGCACTGAAGCACATTCAGACCCACAGTGCCGACAGAGAGGAGTAGATTTGCAAACCATAAGGGTAATGAACACATTAGTAATGTTAAAATCCTAAATCAATTAGTTTAGTTATAAGTCAATAATCACCTGGTAACAGCTTATGTGAATATATTCCATGTAAATCAAACAACAAATGTGGTCAAGTTATTTAAAGATAGATTAGGCACATTCTAAATGATTCAGCTCCCCTGAAGAGAAACCCCCTAATGCTAAACTAAAGTTGTGTGCAAAGTTGGAGAATTTCCTAAGCAGTGGGTGTCAGCAATATAATATCTCAAATAGAACCAAATGAAGGTTTGAATCAGGAAAAGAAGAGATGTGCTTTTTCAAGAGATTAAGTTAATGAGCAGAAATAAAAAGAGCACTGGGCATCAAAAGTGGGAAAGGACGTCCAACTCCAAGGGTGGACAGAAATAAGTCTAATTGTCTAACACAAAAGTACACAACTAAATCATGAATTCAAAAGAGCTCTTATAGAGAAGAAACCAATCAAAATCTAATGTCCACTATGCACTTAGTTTTGAGCCACATCACATGGATAATACAATGCAGAATTTTCCATTGCTGTGGCCTTTATAGATATAGCACAAGTGAGGAAATCTTCTCCACCGGCCACTCTCATGCACAGGTGTGAGATTCACTTATCCAAATCATTAAAAGTTACATCAAGGGGCCTTCATGCAGAACTTTAAAAATAACAATAAAATTAGTGAATGTCTGGTAAATTCTTGGCTCCCGAAACAAAATGAAAGCTATGCATAGCAAGCAGAAATACAACATTTAATTTAATATGGCACCTTTCAACTGAAACCTATGGTGATTCAGGCTAAGTTAAAGTGAACACTCTAACTATGGTTAACTGTTAACATAAAATCACTCATTACAGTCACTCTAAATATAAAATTGTCCGTGCATATATGTTAGCAATTAATATACTATTGTCCAAAGGCATAGGTAAAAAAGGTTCCTGACCTTCCGTTTAGAACAATGGTATATCCACGTATAAATCTATTGAACCACTGACCCATTGCCCCATCACAGTCAAATGACAAGGAAAGGAACAAAGCGTCAGAGTGCTCATTCTGGTCATAAGGTGCACACTCTCTAAAAGAAATTGGGAAAAGAATGTGACAAGTTATTCCAAAACGTAGACGGGAGAATGGGGAAGAAGGTGTTAATCAGAGGAGGGGATGTTTAGGTGCTTCCATTTGTGGGCACCCAGAGAGATCGGACCAGGAAATACTGAAGCGGATCACTGACATAACATCTACACTCATAATATCGGCCTACAAAATTATCGACACACAAATATCGATAACATAAATATCGATATACTATACTTATTTGAAAGAATACACAAATATTGACACAAAAATATAATCAAACATTAACAACGATATCACTAATATCGATAAAAAAAATATAATCATAACTAATATTGAAAACATTAAACAAACATACAAAATGACACAAATATCTAGAACAAAAATATAGACCATATAATTATCCGCAAAAACGAAATATCGACACCTTAAAAATATTTTGAATAACACAATATACATAAAAAAATAAACAATATCACAAACACACATAACTTGTTAAATAAATAAAATTAAAGTTAAATACATTATAATTCCAAAAAATACCTTTAACATAAATAAATTCACCAAATTAATTACTACTTACACAATATATAAAATAAATAATTTTTATTACACATTCAATGGCATATAAATTACAAATAATATACTATACTTTTAGATAAAGTGAGGATAAAAAAAAGTTAAACTGAACATTAATTAGCGTTTCCCATATAAGGAAACAACTGCCAAATTGATTGAAAATATCATTAACAACCAATAAAAAACACCTACAACTAAAATAACCCAATAAGATTGAAGGCACAATTAAACAAACACTATATAAACTAAAGAAAATGTAACATTATTTTCTGCTCCAACAGCAAAACGAAGAATAAGGGGAATCTCTGCCGGATTGCTTTTGCAACATTGGACTTCCTCATTGAAAACTATGATTTCAACTTCACAAAGTAAGTAAAATATCTATTTAATGTTACAACTGTATAAAATAATTGTGAAGCACTTTTTACAATAATTAAATAATTAATGTATATTTTTTAAATGCTATCTCCTCTACAGAAACTCCAAAAGACACTCCACTAACTACAAACATCATCAAAAAACCACCTTGCTAAAAAAGTAAGAATAAATCTAAATTAAACTTTTGAAACAACTATAAATCCCAACCCAAAACGGCCACTAACCACAGGATCCCACAAATACAAAAACTGCTGTTAAACACATTTATGAAAATGATAATTTTTATTCTACAGGAAATAAAAAGAAATACTAAAGCCAAGCACCAACAGAAACACCCCAGCATCAAAAAAAGTTCAACATATTCAAGCATGAAAGTTTAATTTTGTATATAAAAATATGTATTACAATAAAAACAATTACAATACATTTAATATTTTTATATACACTTCTCATAGCATTTGAAACATCAGAGTGACTGAAGGTGCAAAATTCATAACTTCCCAGAAAGGAAAATTTCTATTATGCTATATGGGATATGTCTACACCCAAGAAAAACAGACAGGCGGCAAAATTATTGGAAATGCAGCAAATATTATTCAAATGCATGTTATGGGAGGGCTACAACAAAAGAAACTACTGCATTAAATGTTAAGAAACATAACCATCCCCCTAACCTAACTGAAATAGAAGTGACAAACGCTTTAGACACTCTGACAGAAGCTAGCACTAGCTCTCAAAAACCTACTACTGAAATACTAAAAGACGTACTTCCCAGTGTGCCAGAAAACGTAGCTGGCCAATTACCCTCTGTCTCAACGTTAAAAAGGCTAATAGCTAGAACAAAAAAATCAACTGCTACCACCCCACCTACCCCCAAACCTTTCAGTGAAATTCAAATACCACCTGAACTCACTGTAAGTCATAATGAAGAGCAATTTCTTGTATGACAATAAATCTAATGACAAAATGATTATAATATATGCAACTCCCACAAACTTACTACTACAGAATTGTAAGACATGGATGATAGACGGAACATTTAAAATATGTGCCAAACCATTTTATCAGTAATACACAATCAATGGACTGTATCACAATACCAACATCCCCTTTATATATGCCCTGTTACTAAACAAACAAACCCCTATCTATGTAGAACTCTTAACAAAAGTAAAGCAAGAAACTAATAATTACTATCCCCCAAAAATTATCATAGAATTTGATCAGTCAATGATGCAAGCCATCCTGATAAACTACCCTCGCACAGCAAAACAAGGTTGCTATTACCACTTTAATCAATGCATATGGAGACACCTTAAAAAATCTACACTTAGGGTCTCATCAGGATGGCAGGCGGACTTCAGTCCGCCCGCCACCCTGGCAGTGTTGGGACAGGCTGCCAGTGGTGTGGCGGTCCCGCACCACTAATTAGGATGCGACCGCCACTCTGGCGGTCGCATTCCGTATTGTTAGCCTTTTGAGCAGCACCCGCCGCAATACCAAAAATAAATGTTGTGCGTTGCCATGCACAACGTGGCAGGCACCGCGCAGTGCCTGCCACCTTGTGCATGGCAATGAGGGGGGGTACCATAGGTACCCCCCAAGTGCAGACCCCACCCTCCGGGGCCCCGCAACTGGCCCCTACAGCAATTCCCACCAGCCTCCGCCACCATGGAAAGACCTCCATATCACACCATCCTAATATGGATGGCGGTGCCTGCTAGGCACCGCCACCATTTTAGAGGCCAGTTCTGCCCGGCCGGCAATCGTAACAATTGCTGACCGGCAGACAAGTGGCAGATGGACTTTCTCGTCTGCCGCGGTACCCGCCGTCATGGTAATATTTTGTTCGCCATAAGTTGGCAGGGTATGCTCAGACGTGAGTCCCTTGCTCACTTTGCCACTGGATTCAAGCAAGCCTGGCTGAAGACGGCTGAAATGCCAGAAACCGGTCCTAGGAAGCTTGTTTCCGATCCAGGGAAGGCATGGCTTGGCAGTTCGGGCTGGACTGTTCCCATGAGGCACAGGGTCAGACTGATTTGCATATGGCCATGTCTGAACTGGGGTGGCAGAGTGGGCTAAAGAACGGTGATGGATAAAACCCGGATCTGTTGACTGGGTGTGAGTGTTTGATTGGTTCTGACACTCCATCCATCACCACCCCCTTTTGTACCGCTTTGTTCGCCATAAGTTGGCAGGGTATGCTCAGACGTGAGTCCCTTGCTCACTTTGCCACTGGATTCAAGCAAGCCTGGCTGAAGACGGCTGAAATGCCAGAAACCGGTCCTAGGAAGCTTGTTTCCGGTCCAGGGAAGGCATGGCTTGGCAGTTCGGGCTGGACTGTTCCCATGAGGCACAGGGTCAGACTGATTTGCATATGGCCATGTCTGAACTGGGGTGGCAGAGTGGGCTAAAGAACGGTGATGGATAAAACCCGGATCTGTTGACTGGATGTGAGTGTTTGATTGGTTCTGACGCTCCGTCCATCACCACCCCCTTTTGTACCGCGTCATGGTAATATGGCGGGGGGTAAATGTGGTTGTGATGATGGGCCACTGCCGGCCGGGCGGTTGCAATCCGCCCGCCATCATAATCACCCCCTTAGTGTAGAATATGCAACTAATGGCAATTTTGCATATGAAATTAACAAGCTAATTGCACTAGCATACATCCCAATAACTGATGTAGCAGAAAACGACAATCTAGTAATAGAAAGCCCCTACTACCAAACAAATGAACAAAAAATAAGTCCCCTACTTGACTATTTCGAGGATACCTGGGTGGGAAGCCTACACAGATCTGGACACAGGCGATAGCCCAAATACCACATTTAATGGTGGAATGTATATAACAGTATCCTAAACAAAGAAGCAAAAACTAATAACCCTGTGGAAAGATGGCATAATGCTTTCCAACAGAACACTTTTAACACCATCTTCGGTGCTACTTCAAGATGCACAGCCGATGCTGGAATGAATCCAATCAATCAAATACTCTTATTCTTTGCTTTCCTTTTTATCCATTATTTACTCCTTGTCTTTTATTCTTCTCTTTTGATTCAATCCATTTTACTCATTCCCAAGAACCGTAGGAGGCGTTCTGATTTTCAAATGCCACTTTATTAAAATCACCCAATGCATTTCGGGAATAAGATCCCTTCGTCAGGGGTATCTAGAATACAAAATTACATCTATAAGAAACTAATACCAGCTTCATTACTTAAGCGGAACAAAATTGTGCTGTAAAACATGATTGTCTTTGCATTATCAACATGCCCCCTTACTCAACCCGTTGCATCTAAATATCTGGCACCCTCGTGGCTCTGAATAATCCCTGTATTACAAAGTTTAACGCTGTTTACATTGTTAAGCCTTCTGCAGCTGACCCTTCACTTTGACTTTCCTTACGCTAATGCGCGTGAGCCAACGCTTACCGTGACACTTGAATCATGTCGTGTATTAAAATACAGCTAGCACATTGAAAAAGCCAAGCTCCTCTGCGTATTTCAAAAGCGCGCCCCAGCATCAATCTCCTTCATTCTTCAGCCAAGTCAACTGCTGGTAACTCATGCGTTTTTTATCTATCACCTCCCTGATTTCACGCAGGTGCGTAATCACTTGTTAACCGCACTACGAGTGCTTCAAACACTATAGATGGACTAAAAATACCAAACACCTCAAGCCCTCTTTCGTGATGCAATCATTACACTACACATCCCATCCCCACCCAGGGTCTCTGTCCCGTTGTTACCTGCCTCTATTCAAACCAACTAGGTCTTGTGAATTAATGATGGCAAGTAACTGATCAAAAAACATGTAATAATACAATTCGAATTATTAAAATCATTTAAATGTTGATGCTCCGCTTCTAGCATAATTCCATAAATACTCCGTTTTTTTAGCAGCAATTCGTCGTGGCCAATAACACACTCCTACGTTCAGTGTCTCTTTCATGCCATAGATACTTTCTCCGTTGTCCTTGTACTCATGCTGGTTGACTCTGGGTGCAGACTCACAAGTGGGCAGTGTCAATTTATAAACATCAGTAAAGAAGTCAGATGCACACCGGCGTACCCCAAATTTCAAGTCGTGTACTCATTTACTAAGTTTTGGCGTGCAAGCATGATTCGCGCTCCGCCCAGTTGCGCGATACAACATAACAGAACACTTTTAACACCATCTTCGGTGCTACTTCAAGATGCACAGCCGATGCTGGAATGAGTCCAATCAATCAAATACTCTTATTCTTTGCTTTCCTTTTTATCCATTATTTACTCCTTGTCTTTTATTCTTCTCTTTTGATTCAATCCATTTTACTCATTCCCAAGAACCGTAGGAGGCGTTCTAATTTTCAAATGCCACTTTATTAAAATCACCCAATGCATTTCGGGAATAAGATCCCTTCGTCAGGGGTATCTAGAATACAAAATTACATCTATAAGAAACTAATACCATCTTCATTACTTAAGCGGAACAAAATTGTGCTGTAAAACATGATTGTCTTTGCATTATCAACATGCCCCCTTACTCAACCCGTTGCATCTAAATATCTGGCACCCTCGTGGCTCTGAATAATCCCTGTATTACAAAGTTTAACGCTGTTTACATTGTTAAGCCTTCTGCAGCTGACCCTTCACTTTGACTTTCCTTACGCTAATGCGCGTGAGCCAGCGCTTACCGTGACACTTGAATCATGTCGTGTATTAAAATACAGCTAGCACATTGAAAAAGCCAAGCTCCTCTGCGTATTTCAAAAGCGCGCCCCAGCATCAATCTCCTTCATTCTTCAGCCAAGTCAACTGCTGGTAACTCATGCGTTTTTTATCTATCACCTCCCTGATTTCACGCAGGTGCGTAATCACTTGTTAACCGCACTACGAGTGCTTCAAACACTATAGATGGACTAAAAATACCAAACACCTCAAGCCCTCTTTCGTGATGCAATCATTACACTACACATCCCATCACCACCCAGGGCCAACACAACCAACCCTACATAAATGACTACAATCAATCCAAAAAGAACAAAGCTACCAACAACTAAGGGGATCATTCTGATTGCGGGTGGACTTGAATCTGCCCGAAATCGTTGTGGTAACTGAGACCGCCCGCCTGTAGGGGTGGTGGTCCTGCATGTTGTATTATGATGTGACAGCCATCATTGCGGTCGCATCAAGGCCGTTTAACATTGCAGCGGGAGCTGCTGGCTGTCTGCCACTTAGCACAGGGAAATGTAGGGAGTACCTTAGACCACCCCCGCAACACAAGCGGGGCCCGCCACTGGCCCGAAATCCAATCCCCGCCAGCCTTTCCATGGCGGTTTCCACATCATGGAAAGGCTGGCTGCAGCCAGCATTGTAATTTGGTGGATGGTGCCTGCTAGGCACCGCCACTATTCCACCCATGCTTACCGCTCCACCGGGCAATCGGAACAGACCCGTGGCCGGCGGTCTTTGCGACCAACACGGTACTAAGATGATTCTACCCGCCATTGTAATTTGGCGGGGGAAAAAACGTTGTCAGATGGCAGAGGGCCCGCCACCGTACGGCCGGCGGTAGCGGTCTTTCCGCCATCGTAATGACCCCCTAAGACTTGAACAGTCTGTAACACAACTAGGTCCAATACTAACTAAACAAACTAAAACAATGTTCGAGCACTTACAATGCCAAGTAAGGCTCTACTCAAAGACTAAAGGGACAGAATATCTAGAAACGCTAAATCCCTACTTTAAAACAATAATACAAAAACATCGAAAAATCGTAATTGTAAAATGAATTCTGAAATAAACATTTCTTTGCAAACATCTAAAATATAAACATTATGTCAATTAATTTTAACTTTAAAAAAAATAATTGACATAAATATATTTAATATGTTTAAAAATATCAATAGCAATTTCAAAAATTATATTTGCCTCCCATTGTAAATGATTTAAAATAATTCACTTATTTGTTGCTGAAGAATTGAATCCAAACTGCCATAAATAAATCCAAATGTATGAAAATCCCAAAACGAATTTGAAAGAACCTCCCAAAAATGTTAAAATACAACAGTGTAAAATATAATCCGCCGGCAACATATCCATAGACTTGAAACGCTCCAGGAAAACCCGAAAAATAAAGGAACTGTAAAATAATTATTAAAGTAATACACAGTTCCTTTGAAAAAAAAAATGAAAAAAAGAAACTTCTCCCAGTGGCAACTTCCAAATGAATAAAACCTGTGGAAAAAACAACACAATACCCCCGCACAAATACGCAATAACATCATTAACAAACACACATAAACATACTAATAGCACCATACTCTAAGGGGCCTATTAGGATGGCGGGCGGATCGCCCCCGCCGGGCCGGCGGTAGCCACCGCCAGCCCGGCGGGGGCAATCCGCCCGCCATCCATGCCAGAATGACCCCCCGCCATATTGGGATTGCTGGGGGGTCCACGGTGGACGGGAAGACCGTCCGCCGATTTTCCGCCCGTCGACGAGTCGACCGGGTGAAAAACGTGTATAATATGGAGATCAGCCTTTGCCGCCATGGAACGGCATGCGGTTTCTGCTTTTGGGGGCCCGTTGTGGGCCCCCAGGGTGGTGGGGGTGGGGGGTGCACCTATGGTACCCCCCCGCATTTGCATGCACTAGGTGGCAGGCACCGCGCGGTGCCTGCCACGTTGTGCATGCAAATGCACTACATGCATTTTGTACATTCCGGGGGGTGCTGCTTACAGCACTGCCCTGCCGCAATGTACACAATGCGGGATGCGCCCGCCACTGTGGTGGGCGCATCCTGATATGCATGGCGACCGCCACACATATGGCGGGCGGTCCCTTTAGCCCTTTAGCCGTTGCAGTGGCAGGCGGACAATAGACCCCTAAACATTATTAAACATATAGAACATACCCTGACACATACCTATCAATGCACTAACTGCATTTCGCAAACACAAACCTACAAACGAAACCTCACATAAAACCCAAAATAGAAACATTACGTACATTGTAGACTACCTAACTACCTTCACCCTAAACGTAATTAAGCCTAAAATTAATTAAATTAAACCTACCTTCACCAATGCGACGCAGCTTCCAACCGTGAGCCTCTCCCCTCAGAAATTACCTAAACAACACAGATAACATGCAAAATACAACTTAGTTTAGAAAATGACTTCCTAATTGAAATAATAAAAATACTTTTTTACATTAAACTCAATGTACATAAGAAATGTAATCCCCCCAAAATTTAAAAAATACTATTTCATATTACTAATGTACAAAATGTTTTTTCTTTGTTGTTTATACATTTTAAATAATAGTAAATATTAGAAAATAAGTATTATTCATTATTATATATTAAGATATATGTTAACTTTCTATAAAACTTCAATTTTATATTGATAACAGTTTATCAACTGACCTGCAGTCCATAATAGGCCATGTTTTAATCTGTTTCATCAAATCTACAATAAATTGTGCAAAAATACAAATTGTCCTAAAGTGCAACATACTAAAGTGTTTAGAGCTAAAGTGCTGTGCCACTACCATATTAAAAATTCTATATAACTTGATACTTATCTAAAAACTTCCAAACCAAAATGAATTTTTTTACTGCCCCAATCCGCTTTGCACATGCTTCTTCATATCTCCTGGTCCTCCACATTTTAATTAACCATTCCGAGTAGGTAGGAATCTGTTCTGTTCGCCACTTTTGTAAAATCAATGACCGTGCTATTGCAGCGCAAATAGCCACGAACGTTGCTTCTGCTTTATTTAGGTCAGCTCTTACTCTACAAATCCCAAACAGTGCTACCTCTGTTACGGGATTGATATTGTTATCCATTGCATTGCTTATAGCTGAAAAAAATGTATTCCAAAAAATCTGAAGTTTTGGGCTTGTAAAACAAATATGTAGCCAATCTCCCTCTCCCAAGGCCTGGCACCGAAAGCAGTTATTGTCGACCCCGGCATGACGCTTATTTAATACTGCCGGAGTATAATATGGCATTCACCTTGAGAGGAAGGCCATCCTTTTAAAGTTGGCCGCTCTCAATGCTTTACTATCCATTAATGCAATCTGCTGCCACTCTTGCTGGGAAAGTTTGCAATTAGTTTCTTGAATGATTTTTCCCAAAAAAGTTTCAACTATAGGAGCTGACCTATGTTTTAAAAGTAGAGAGTACCAATTACCTACGCCTTTCAATCTCGTTTTATAGAGAGCATTCACAAGTCCCCCTACTACCTGGTCTGGGCAGATATCATATTTTTTAATCAGGTGCGAGATCTGTAAATATTCAAAAAATCCGGGTTTCTCCATATTCCCACATCTGGCCACAACCTGTTCCCAGGACATAAAGGTTTGAACTATAAAGAAGCTACCTAGCTCAAAAAAACCATTGTCCTTCCATTTTGTTAACAGGCGAGAATGCATCTGCAGCCCCAAAGATCTAATTTATTCGAGATTTAAAAAAATTTAGCCAGAAGAGTTAGTTTGTTTAAAAAAGCATAGAAGGCGCTTAGAGAAGTCTCGTATTGTCTTATAGCGGGATTTCTTAGGTAGTTTGGTTGTTTTAAGGAAAGCTGATAATTGTGTTCCAGACTCACTAAGCATTTTTTCATAATAAAAAATTTCTGTCAAATCTTTACAATCAAGTAGACGGGCAGTTATGTCCAGAAGGGCAGCCTCATAGTTGATTTGGATATTGGGTAGAGCCAATCCCCCCTGGTCTATTTCTAATTGTAGTGTGGAGAGCTTAACTCTGGAGATCTTGTTATTCCATATAAAGTCTCTGAACATTGAATCTATTTCTTTAAATTTTTTTACGTTTATCTTAAGAGGAATGTTAGTAAATAAGAAATTTAATAAGGGTAGAATAGACATCTTTAAGAGCCCGACCCGGCCTATCAAAGTCAATGGTAATATAGACCACTTGTCTAATAAACTTTTGATCTTAGATTTCATTGTCGTGTAATTTAAACTAAAAAGTTGATCAACTTGGCTAGAGACATAAATACCCAGATACCTTATTGGGTCTGTTTTCATCGCCTGGGGTTTTAAATTCGGGGGTAAAAAATTATAGTCATTATTTAGTATTAACATTTCTGTTTTATTTTGATTTATTTTATATCCCCCAATTTGTTCAAATCTTCTAAACTCCGCTAATACCTCGCTAATACCTCGCTCCAGTTCGTTTCATCCGGATATAGATACAAGATTATGTCGTCTGCAAATAATTTCATTTTTGGCATCCCATCGATGGGAGCTCTGATTAAGAGATTATCCCTTATTCTAACTGCCAATGGCTCTATAAAAAATGTAAACAAGATAGGTGAGAGGGGGCAGCCCTGCCTTGTCCCTCGTTTTATTTCTACTGTTATCAATATAAAATTGAAGTTTTATAGAAAGTCCTACAGTCCTGTGCACTGCACTTTAGTAGCTCTATACTTTTTTAGATTATTTATATGGTATGTATTTTAGGTATTTTGGTACAATGTGTTGTTGAACTGTCGAGGGCCCAATTGTATTGCACACTGCACTTTAGTAGTTTTACACTTTTCGTATCGTTGATATTAGATTGGTATGTCAGGGTGTGTTGTTCCAGATGTATTTATGTTACAGAAAGAAATTGTAAATTCATCTTGAAAATTGTCTTTCATTCTATCCTGCTCTATCCTGCTCAATAAAAATATTTAAAAAAAAAGATATATGTTAACTTACCAATGTGTTAGAAAAATGTGTACTGCTTGCTACAAAATGTGAAAAAATGTATCAATATGAAAATATTTTTCTTTTTCAAAATGCTTTCTTACCTTGATAATATTATATTTTGTATAATATTATTTATATTGTAAATACAAATAAAATTATGTTTTAGAAGATATGCAAAAAATATAGCAAATTATTCAATGAAAACATTGTAAAAATATATGTTATTTAAAATGTACACTTTGGGGCCGATTCCAATGGCCGGTCGGACAGCTGTCCGTAGCCTTACCCTGCGACCGATACCCGGAACCGGTCCGTCCTATATAGGAAGTACGATGCGCATAACTGCCAAAAATACAACCAACACGTAGGCTGTGAATCAAGACCCATTCTCCGGCTTATGTTGCCCAACACCCCTGCCACCCCCACTCATAGGGGACCTGTTGCCCATCACCCCTGCCACCCCCAGCCATAGGGGACCTGTTGCCCATCACCCCTGCCTCCCCCAGCCATAGGGGACCTGTTGCCCATCACCACTGCCACCCCCACTCACAGGGCTTATGTTTCCCATCACCCCTGCCACCCCCACTCACAGGGGACCTGTTGCCCATCACCCCTGCCATCCCCACCCATAGGGGACCTGTTGCCCATCACCCCTGCCACCCCCACTCACAGGGCTTATGTTGCCCATCACCTCTGCCACCCCCACTCACAGGGCTTATGTTTCCCATCACCCCTGCCACCCCCACTCACAGGGCTTATGTTGCCCACCACCCCTGCCACCCCCACTCATTGGGGACCTGTTGCCCATCACCCCTGCCACCCCCAGCCATAGGGGACCTGTTGCCCATCACCCCTGCCACCCCCACTCACAGGGCTTATGTTGCCCATCACCCCTGACACCCCCACTCACAGGGCTTATGTTGCCCATCACCCCTGCCACCCCCAGCCATAGGGGACCTGTTGCTCATCACCCCTGCCACCCCCACTCACAGGGCGTATGTTGCCCATCACCCCTGCCACCCCCACTCATAGGGGACCTGTTGCCCATCACCCCTGCCACCCCCACTCACAGGGCTTATGTTGCCCATCACCCCTGCCACGCCCACTCACAGGGCTTATGTTGTCCATCACCCCTGCCACCCCCAGCCATAGGATGGGTGATGCGCAACACATACAGCATACGCAAACATCAGGTATGTCCGCAAAATACATCCCCCATGACATCATGACAACAGTGTGTAGTCTGTGACAAATGCCCACAACAGTGAATATGGCTACGAGCATACAATGTAAGTAACAGCACATGTGTGAGCAACACATGAGTGTGACATACGCAAGGCAAGCATCACCATAGCACTGTGGCAATGTAAAAAGAACACCCCCTCACTGTGTAGAACAGAAGTCAAGTGGGGGCTCACAAAATGCAGCAGATATGGAGCATTGTGGTGATGGGGACCAAACCCCCCTCAACACAGTGACCAAAAGGTAAGTGTCATCATGGTCAAAGCTGCAAATAACTAACAGCATGTATGATCCCTGCTCCCAACACATCAAACACTTCTGGGGGAAAATAGTGGCTGTGTCCCTTATACAGAGATGTGTTGAGGCAAACAGTGCTGTGAAAACATAACACTCTCGGCCATGTGCAGACAAGCACCACACATGGGGGCTGACAATGCACACAGCGTACAATGACACAACAGCAGAAGTGACCATCACCAAGCATGCACACATCTCGAAAATAGACACACCAACCAAAACAACATGTGTAGACTGTAGGTGTCAGCTCACTAACTCACATTCCATGCCAGCAATGGCATCCAACAACCAGGATGAATGTGCACAATGATGTGAAATGATTCACAGGGACAGCATGCAAAATCACAGAAACAGCATCCAGACAAAGGCCCACAACAGCAATACCAATGCACTGGTGCAGATGCACAAACACAAACAGGCAAACTCACACTGCACATCGGACACAACATGTGTGTGTGTGTGTCACAGTATCCACAGGCAACTACACAACACATGAGAGGGGCTGAACCACAGTGACACAGATGTGGACACAGTGCCATACAAAAGTAAACCATCATTGGGACACCCTCAGTGGGCAATCAGGTGTTGGGAGATGAGAGGGAGCACAACAGACACGTGACACTAGCTGGAATGAACACCAACTAACACAGCAAGAGACTGACACACAACAGCACAATCCCCAGCGACAAGACATTGGTGTGACACAAGCATGCATGACACCTCCACTGTCATGACAAGGGCAGATGTCGTACAAACTGGGAAACCCAGACATGTGTCCTGTGCCACAAACGTTCATCACACATACACAAACACAAATCACTCAGCATGGCCCCTCATCCATGGACAAACGGGAGCTAAGGGACCATCCATGCAAACATTCACATCAGTCCACCATCAACACCACACACCTGAACTGCAACAATGTGTATCTGTGAAGCCCACATGAACAGGTGACATTGCACATGCCCACATGACAAACACAGGAATGTTGGCAGGAACTAAGGTGCACACACACACACATATCACACAAGGACTGTTTACAACCCTGGGGAATGACAGACACACTGCACAGTATGCGGTACATGGTCATAACCTCAAAGCTCATGTGACCTTCACAATCCCTGCAACTGTCCCAGGACTATGCAGATGCCAAGGAGGAACACAAGGCACCCATGCTGACACCTGCCAGCATCGCTCCCGTGAACCCGACAAGTAGGAGCAGTCACACACACATACAAATGTCTCAATCACTGAAAACTACCACCTAGGGACAACTACATGATATTGCGAACAAAAAATTGCCTTGAGTAACCCTCACTGTGTCCCTTCTGTGTCTGACAACATCATCAACACTCAGAACTGACAAATCACAATGATGATACACCAATTAACAGGAGTGAGTCATGCACCCACACATCTGGTAGCCCATTGGAAAAGTAGTGGGATTAACCCAGTACCACTCAGCAAGCATCAACAACTCGAACATATCAAGGGAACACTGTGAATGAACAGGGATGTGGACACACACACATGCACATACAATACACACCATGGGCCCAGGCCATGTCACTGGACAACACACTAACTTGAGGCGATACAACTCCTGTGGGAACCCAGCTGTGCCAAACATATTCACCACAAGTCCCACTCATGTCTGCAGAACACTTGGTCAGTCAGCCATCAGTTACCGCACAATGAAGGCTCTGGTCACAACAGCCAGGGTACATGAGTCTCCCTTAAGTCATCTGCACATACTCAATACATATGTACAGCAAGTTGCACAGAGGACCCAGTTTCTCCTATACCAATGATGCCCACACCTGTAGGGCCAGTAGTGATGAGCACGAAGTATGTGGAAGTGACAATTTGGACAATGGGAAGCACATCATATGTGCAGGGGTGCAAGACACAGATGTGACCATGGCAATTAAATGCTCACAGAGAGATGTGCACAAATGGTTGACCCAGACACACCCAGGTAGCTGCAAAGGATGACATGGATACCCACCAGAATAGGATACATATCTCATGGACCACAGGAAGTACCTCACATTAACACATCAGTATTCAACATTGTAAACCAAGCATTGCAGGTGCAAGGGCATCTAAAACAACCTCAACATGATGTACAGCTAAATCAAGTTCACAGGGACAAAGTAAAAAGCTTTATTCAGCATATGAAAAGTGAAACGTCTGTTCCAACAAAAGGCCAATGGCCAGTCCATGTCCAAAGGGCAAGGAGTGAACTACAGTCACAAATTCAGTATATGAAATTCGAAAACGTCTGTGCAACCAAAAGGACAATGGCCAGTCCATGTCAAATTGCCATGGAGTGAACTAGAGTGACAACTGTCACACCTTGCTAGCCTGCACTGCTACGGACCGGGGTCATCCCCTCGGAGGGACATACATGGGGGCAGGCCAGGCACCGCAGGGACAGGATCAGGGCACAGCAGAAGGAGGCAGTGAAGAGGTGGGGGATGCAGGCGAGACACTTGCAACTGCAGTGGAGGTGACTGAACTGGTGGGTGCTGTCACAACTGTGTGGCACAAGTCAGATGGGGTGGGTGCCGGCACAACTCCAGTGGGCAGATCAGATGGAGTGGATTGGCTCACCACTGCAGTGCTTAAGTCAGACGGGGTGGGCGTGGACTCCAAAGCAGTGCCTACATCCATGGGAGCACAATGGGGGACAGGTGAGGTCTGCAGGGCAGGGGGTGGGGACACGGTCCCCACATCAGTGGCAGCAACTGTCTGACCAGGTGTGGAGGAGCAAGTGCAAGGGGGGAATGGCCGTAGCATTTTGGGGATGGTGTATCTGTGTGTGGGGGAACCCGGGGCAGGGAGTGGTGGGGGAACCTCTGGAGTGGTAGCCTGGGGTATGGAGGACGGAGACTTTGCCTTCCGAGCTGCGTGCTGGTGGGGGGGTCTTGCTCTTCTTGCGCCGGCGGGACATGCGGGTGGGCGTCTCGGTCTGTGTGCGCCTGGGGGAGGGTGTCCGGGTGTGAGGGGCACTCCCTTCTGTGTGGGGGGACTTCCTCTTCCCCTTGTGATCAGGATCTGCTGGGTCGGTGGGGAAGAGGCCAAGGTCACAGAGGAAGAGCTTCTGGGGGGATGGGGTTGCAGGTGAGGCAAAGGAAGGGGGCTGGAAGGGAGAGGTCTTGGAGGACTGTGGAGTGGTTGTGGATGACTGTGTGTGTCAGCAAACCAGCCCCTTTGAGTGTGTAATCAGTCCCCTGCGCTTGCTTGTGTTCATGTCTAGCCCTTGGTTTGGGGGTTTCGGGGCTTTGGTCAGTTAGTGTGCTAGGAATTGTGGGTGCTGCAGGGGTAGGAGGGGTGTGGGACTGTTGGAGGAGGGACACTGCTGCCGTCAGGGAGGAGGCCACAGACTGGTTGGTCCTCTGTTGGGCAGACATGCCAGAGGAAATGCCCTCCATGAATGACACCAGTTGTGTCAACAGACCTGTGTGTGCATGGAGGATCTTCAGCATCGACGTGTGCCCCACATGCATCTGTCTAAGTAAGTCCACAGACTCCTCACTCAGGGCAGCAGGGGACACAGGGGCAGGGGGTGCGGTGCCTGGCACAAAGGAGACATGCTCACGAACACGGGAGCCCACAGCGACCTCTGGGATGGGAGCCGATGGGAAGGGGGTGGTGGTGGTGGAGACTGCCTCACTAGCTGGGGTTTGGTGGCTGCTGACACCCGCCTCCACAGGGGAGTCATCCTCAGAGCTGCTGTGGCCTTCAGCTGGGGGGGGGGTGGTGCTGACGACTCCTCTGTGTGGCTGAAATCGCCCTCCGTGCCACTGGGTCCACCTGACTCCTCTCCTTCTGTCCCTGTAAGGCTCTGTGGCTCCTCCTGTTCCGTGGATCTGTCCCCTCCTGTGGTCGTGGATGTATCTGGATAGGAATAGGAAGTAACAGAACAACATCAGTCACCTGCACTGACTGCACACACCACAGTGAGTATATCACCTCACAGGGCAAGCCCTGGCATCATCAGCTGAACACAGCTCAAAGTGCCAACACTGTTTAGAATAAGACAATTGTAATTTCCAACATCAACCATGGCACACATATCCCTCCTTGATTTGCACACATATGTCTGTTGCATGTTGGATGCTAATACCCCAATGTGCCAACATGCACCACCCACACATTAGTTGTACATGCAAGTGAACATGTAGGAGTATGTCACTAGACCCAAAGCACATCTCTTGCGACTGACTCAGCACAGGTGTCCGGATGAAGGGATGGGCAGAGACTCATTTCACATGCTTGGGATGCATGGCAGCAACACACACTGTGATGTACTCATGTCCTGATGGGCAAGGCCACAATGGGGTGCATGGTGCACACTTGAACACAACGCAGGCTCACTCATAGCAAGTTCAATGCCATGGCACTGGGATGCCCTGTAAGTCAGTCAACACTGTCTCCTGTCACAGGGGCAGGGCATCCAGACAACAACAATATGCACTGACTCACAATCCTAGCTCAGGGGCAAATCTGACTCTGCAGATGACCGGCGCACTTGCCCATCCCATGCAAACAACATTTCCAGGACCCAGAAGACCCCACATCATGAAAATCAGACATATGAGTCTCAGCAAACACGACTCCATGTACATTAACACATCACAGTCTGCCATGCATATAACCCAGCTGCATGAGGGACAGAGTTGCATACACAATTGTGCGCTGTCAGATGCTCACACACCTATATGTCACACAGGTCTTGTCTCCCACAGTCACAATGCAGGTGTCATGCTGACCCTCGGAATCATGGACACCCCAGTTGTACGTAGCAACAAGCCACACCCTAATGACACAGAGGCACACACCTGAGGGTACATGTCACGAAGCACAACCTGCAATTTCACACACAGGAGTGGGATTACAGAGTGTTTCTGAATGCCCTTGAGGGGGCAGGACTGGACAGGACTAAGTGAAACAGTGTTTTGCCCCGGACAGTAGTCAGGTGGCTAAGCAATTGTGGCATACTTGCCATACCTACTCCTGATGCCCAAAAATTGGAGTACCCTGCTGCATGGTTTTGTATTGAATACCCCAGAAACATGTTGCGAGTCAGACCAGCAATTGGTACACATCTCAAGGGCACACAGAGTTCACATGTCAGATCTCAGGCATTGTGTAAACAATTGACCCACCCATGACACACACAACAGAGTCACGGGAACTGATGCTGACTGGTACCTGATAAATAGCTGACTGCAGGGACACAGTGCCCTAGTGACACAATCCAAAGACTGTAGGGGCCTCACCTGTGGAATAGATGAGGAGGGTGCATCACACAGATAAGGGACCTGATTTGGGGACTACAAGACCTACGTAATGTGGAAGTGTGACCCGGACAAAAGACTGCTATTTGCATGTCAGACATAGTACACAGATCAGGACTGGATTTACCTCCTTCCTGCTGCTGTCTGGCCGTCAGCTGCCTATCCAGGTCCGGGAAGACCACCGCCAGTATCCGGAGCATGTGGGGAGTCAGGGTCTGGTGTCTACCCCTCCTGCGTGGAGGTGAAACCTTCAGCTCGGCTCTAGCTATGCTCCGGGTCCAGCCCGAAGGTCCTGCCACCTCTTCTGGCAGTTGCGGATGCGGCGCTTGCAGACCCCCACAGAAAGAACAGCCCGGGCGATGGTCAGCCAGATCTCCTGCTTCTGGTGGGCATCAACCTGTGAGGAGTACAAAGTGAAAAGTACATTAACACACATGCCCCAGATTTGTGCAGCACACAATTAGATATATATGTCATCATCACAAAGGGAAAATAATTACACAGGTAGTGCCACCATGGGGAATGAAAACTCACATGCATGTCTGACATGTTAACAATGCATGGATAGTTTAAGCTGGCAAAAATGCACTTTAGCAGCAGGAAAAATATTCAGTACAGGTCCCTACACACTTTGGGGGATGAAAGTAGTCCGTGATAAGGCTTGCCACTGCTGTACACACTGCTAGTACTGCTAGTCAGACAACATGCATAATTAGGAAGGTAGTGGACAGCACACTCACCTGCTCCCCTGGTGTCCCATAGAGCTTTCTGTACTCTGGAAGGAGCCCGTCCAGCAGGGCCTGATTCTCCTCCTCAGTGAAGGCTGGGGCCCTCTCCAGTGTACGTGCCATAGCAGGAGCCAGAGGATGCAGAGACAGCAGCAGTGGTAGCAGGGATGTGGTCCAGTAGCATGTAGTGCAGGCAAGTGAGCTCCCTGGGGTCCAGCCAGCCTTATATCTGTGCTGCAGAGGCAGACTCTGTGCCATGTGTCCAAAGTGATAGGTCCAACACGGTTGCATTCTATAAATCTGGCCAATCCATTTAAAAGTACGACTCGTACACGCCTTCCACATCGTTCAAATCTTCACCTTCATGGAACACTTGAAATTGCAACATTGTTGTTGGCATCCAACTGAATTTCCAGTGCACAACTCGTACAAGTTTTAAATCCGCATCCGTCTCCACTACAGTCCTGAGCCAATGGGTGCACCCGGTTCATTCAACTGATTGTACAACGCGTATTTTGAATGTACACATGCACCCGTCTCCATACGATTCAATGGCCAAGGCGTATGCACGGCTCGGATATGACCCGTGCAATGCATACGCATTGTCACCCGCGTCGGACCTCATTGCATTCAATGACAAGGCCTACGCATGGCTCGGACATGACCCGTGCAATGCGTATGCATTGTCACCCGCGTCGGACCGCATTGCATTCAATGACAAGGCCTACGCATGGCTCGGACATGACCCGTGCAATGCGTACTCATTGTCACCCGCGTCGGACCGCATTAGTGTGACTATTATATGGATGCACCACACATATACTGGCCATGGACACCTGCACACACCTGCCACACTATAGCATTGGCCACACAGTGTCCCATGGCATGTGAGGCTGAATTCCCTGGGTGTTTGAGGGGGCCACAGCAGTTTTTTTGTCTAAAACAACCTCAACATGATGTACAGCTAAATCAAGTTCACAGGGACAAAGTAAAAAGCTTTATTCAGCATATGAAAAGTGAAACGTCTGTTCCAACAAAAAGCCAATTGCCAGTCCATTTCCAAAGGGCAAGGAGTGAACTCATGTCTGCAGAACACTTGGGGGCAGGCCAGGCACCGCAGGGACAGGATCAGGGCACAGCAGAAGGAGGCAGTGAAGAGGTGGGGGATGCAGGCGAGACACTTGCAACTGCAGTGGAGATGACAGAAGTGGTGGGTGCTGTCACAACTGTGTGGCACAAGTCAGATGGGGTGGGTGCCGGCACAACTCCAGTGGGCAGATCAGATGGAGTGGATTGGCTCACCACTGCAGTGCTTAAGTCAGACGGGGTGGGCGTGGACTCCAAAGCAGTGCCTACATCCATGGGAGCACAATGGGGGACAGGTGAGGTCTGCAGGGCAGGGGGTGGGGACACGGTCCCCACATCAGTGGCAGCAACTGTCTGACCAGGTGTGGAGGAGCAAGTGCTAGGGGGGATGGCTGTAACATTTTGGGGATGGTGTATCTGTGTGTGGGGGAACCCGGGGCAGGGAGTGGTGGGGGAACCTCTGGAGTGGTAGCCTGGGGTATGGAGGACGGAGACTTTGCCTTCCGAGCTGCGTGCTGGTGGGGGGGTCTTGCTCTTCTTGCGCCGGCGGGACTTGCGGGTGGGCGTCTCGGTCTGTGTGCGCCTGGGGGAGGGTGTCCGGGTGTGATGGGCACTCCATTCTGTGTGTGGGGACTTCCTCTTCCCCTTGTAATCAGGATCTGCTGGGTCGGTGGGGAAGAGGCCAAGGTCACAGAGGAAGAGCTTCTGGAGGGATGGGGTTGCAGGTGAGGCAAATGAAGGGGGCTGGGAGGGAGAGGTCTTGGAGGACTGTGGAGTGGTTGTGGATGACTGTGTGTGTCAGCAAACCAGCCCCTGTGAGTGTGTAATCAGTCCCCTGCGCTTGCTTGTGTTCATGTCTAGCCCTTGGTTTGGGGGTTTTGGGGCTTTGGACAGGTAGTGTGCTAGGAATTGTGGGTGCTGCAGGGGTAGGAGGGGTGTGGGACTGTTGGAGGAGGGACACTGCTGCCGTCAGGGAGGAGGCCACGGACTGGTTGGTCCTCTGTAGGGCAGACATGCCAGAGGAAATGCCCTCCATGAATGACACCAGTTGTGTCAACAGACCTGTGTGTGCATGGAGGATCTTCAGCATCGACGTGTGCCCCACATGCATCTGTCTAAGTAAGTCCACAGACTCCTCACTCAGGGCAGCAGGGGACACAGGGGCAGGGGGTGCGGTGCCTGGCACAAAGGAGACATGCTCACGAACACGGGAGCCCACAGCGACCTCTGGGATGGGAGCCAATGGGAAGGGGGTGGTGGTGGCGGAGACTGCCTCACTTGCTTGGGTTTGGTGGCTGCTGACACCCGCCTCCACAGGTGAGTCATCCTCAGAGCTGCTGTGGCCCTCAGCTGGGGGAGGTGGTGCTGACGACTCCTCTGTGTGGCTGAAATCGCCCTCCGTGCCAATGGGTCCACCTGACTCCTCTCCTTCTGTCCCTGTAAGGCTCTTTGGCTCCTCCTGTTCCGTGGATCTGTCCCCTCCTGTGGTCGTGGATGTATCTGGATAGGAATAGGAAGTACCAGAACAACATCAGTCACCTGCACTGACTGCACACACCACAGTGAGTACATCACCTCACAGGGCAAGCCCTGGCATCATCAGCTGAACACAGCTCAAAGTGCCAACACTGTTTAGAATAAGACAATTGTCATTTCCAACATCAACCATGGCACACATATCCCTCCTTGATTTGCACACATATGTCTGTTGCATGTTGGATGCTAATACCCCAATGTGCCAACATGCACCACCCACACATTAGTTGTACATGCAAGTGAACATGTAGGAGTATGTCACTAGACCCAAAGCACGTCTCTTGCGACTGACTCAGCACAGGTGTCCGGATGAAGGGATGGGCAGAGACTCATTTCACATGCTTGGGATGCATGGCAGCAACACACACTGTGATGTACTCATGTCCTGATGGGCAAGGCCACAATGGGGTGCATGGTGCACACTTGAACACAACGCAGGCTCACTCATAGCAAGTTCAATGCCATGGCACTGGGATGCCCTGTAAGTCAGTCAACACTGTCTCCTGTCACAGGGGCAGGGCATCCAGACAACAACAATATGCACTGACTCACAATCCTAGCTCAGGGGCAAATCTGACTCTGCAGATGACCGGCGCACATGCCCATCCCATGCAAACAACATTTCCAGGACCCAGAAGACCCCACATCATGAAAATCAGACATACGAGTCTCAGCAAACACGACTCCATGTACATTAACACATCACAGTCTGCCATGCATATAACCCAGCTGCATGAGGGACAGAGTTGCATACACAATTGTGCGCTGTCAGATGCTCACACACCTATATGTCACACAGGTCTTGTCTCCCACAGTCACATTGCAGATGTCATGCTGACCCTCGGAATCATGGACACCCCAGTTGTACGTAGCAACAAGCCACACCCTAATGACACAGAGGCACACACCTGAGGGCACATGTCACGAAGCACAACCTGCAATTTCACACACAGGAGTGGGATTACAGAGTGTTTCTGAATGCCCTTGAGGGGGCAGGACTGGACAGGACTAAGTGAAACAGTGTTTTGCCCCGGACAGTAGTCAGGTGGCTAAGCAATTGTGGCATACTTGCCGTACCTACTCCTGATGCCCAAAAATTGGAGTACCCTGCTGCATGGTTTTGTATTGAATACCCCAGAAACATGCTGCGAGTCAGACCAGCAATTGGTACACATCTCAAGGGCACACAGAGTTCACATGTCAGATCTCAGGCATTGTGTAAACAATTGACCCACCCATGACACACACAACAGAGTCACGGGAACTGATGCTGACTGGTACCTGATAAATAGCTGACTGCAGGGACACAGTGCCCTAGTGACACAATCCAAAGACTGTAGGGGCCTCACCTGTGGAATAGATGAGGAGGGTGCATCACACAGATGAGGGACCTGATTTGGGGACTACAAGACCTACGTAATGTGGAAGTGTGATCCGGACAAAAGACTGCTATTTGCATGTCAGACATAGTACACAGATCAGGACTGGATTTACCTCCTTCCTGCTGCTGTCTGGCCGTCAGCTGCCTATCCAGGTCCGGGAAGACCACCGCCAGTATCCAGAGCATGTGGGGAGTCAGGGTCTGGTGTCTGCCCCTCCTGCGTGGAGGTGAAACCTTCAGCTGGGCTCTAGCTATGCTCCGAGTCCAGCCCCGAAGGTCCTGCCACCTCTTCTGGCAGTTGCGGATGCGGCGCTTGCAGACCCCCACAGAAAGAACAGCCCGGGCGATGGTCAGCCAGATCTCCTGCTTCTGGTGGGCATCAACCTGTGAGGAGTACAAAGTGAAAAGTACATTAACACACATGCCCCAGATTTGTGCAGCACACAATTAGATATACATGTCATCATCACAAAGGGAAAATAACTACACAGGTAGTGCAACCATGGGGAATGAAAACTCACATGCATGTCTGACATGTTAACAATGCATGGATAGTTTAAGCTGGCAAAAATGCACTTTAGCAGCAGGAAAAATATTCAGTACATGTCCCTACACACTTTGGGGGATGAAAGTAGTCCATGATAAGGCTTGCCACTGCTGTACACACTGCTAGTACTGCTAGTCAGACAACATGCATAATTAGGAAGGTAGTGGACAGCACACTCACCTGCTCCCCTGGTGTCCCATAGAGCTTTCTGTACTCTGGAAGGAGCCCGTCCAGCAGGGCCTGGTTCTCCTCCTCAGTGAAGGCTGGGGCCCTCTCCGTGCCATAGCAGGAGCCAGAGGATGCAGAGACAGCAGCAGTGGTAGCAGGGATGTGGTCCAGTAGCATGTAGTGCAGGCAAGTGAGCTCCCTGGGGTCCAGCCAGCCTTATATCTGTGCTGCAGAGGCAGACTCTGTGCCATGTGTCCAAAGTGATAGGTCCAACACGGTTGCATTCTATAAATCTGGCCAATCCATTTAAAAGTACGACTTGTACACGCCTTCCGCATCGTTCAAATCTTCACCTTCATGGAACACTTGAAATTGCAACATTGTTGTTGGCATCCAACTGAATTTCCAGTGCACAACTCGTACAAGTTTTGAATCCGCATCCGTCTCCATGACAGTCCTGAGCCAATGGGTGCACCCAGTTCGTTCAACTGATTGTACAACGCGTATTTTGAATGTACACATGCACCCGTCTCCATACGATTCAATGGCCAAGGCGTACGCACGGCTCGGATATGACCCGTGCAATGCGTACGCATTGTCACCCGCGTCGGACCTCATTGCATTCAATGACAAGGCCTACGCATGGCTCGGACATGACCTGTGCAATGCGTACGCATTGTCACCCGCGTCGGACCTCATTGCATTCAATGACAAGGCCTACGCACGGCTCGGACATGACCCGTGTAATGCGTATGCATTGTTACCCGCGTCGGACCTCATTGCATTCAATGACAAGGCCTACGCACGGCTCGGACATGACCCGTGCAATGCGTACTCATTGTCACCCGCGTCGGACCGCATTAGTGTGACTATTATATGGATGCACCACACATATACTGGCCATGGACACCTGCACACACTTGCCACACTATAGCATTGGCCACACAGTGTACCATGGCATGTGAGGCTGCATTCCCTGGGTGTTTGAGGGGGCCACAGCAGTTTTTTTGTCTGGCACTTTGTGCAGCCACTCCCAGGCTGTTGTCTTGTACATGGGGGGAGAGTCCTTTGTGTGTTGTTTACATTTGCACTGTGATGTGCAATTGGACAGTAATTGGCATGAGTGAAGGCCGCAGTGTCAGGTTGGATATGTTTGGGGCATGTCACATACACCCTGAGTCCGGGGGGTGATGGCATGTACGTCACAGTGAGACCTGTATCCCCAATACTGATGTGCACCCACAGTCTGTGTGCATGTTGTGACTCAGATGTGTCTGATCACATGTTACCAATGGGTGACAGTCTCCACATCCATGGGGTATATGCATCAACCTTGATGGGGTGTCTGTCTAAGAGACGTACATGTAGGGCCGGCATGGACAACAGTGGCCACTACCTGTGGGACTTATGCTTGCCTTGTGGTGTGTATGTGCTACGCCATGTCCATTGCTGTGTTGATGTGGCAATACAGGGAGCCTGGGTTTCTGCATGGCAAAGATCTGTGATGCCTGGGAGACATGAGTCCTCATTAGTCACTGGGTTGGGTTTTTTGAACGTTGCAGCAGCAGATAGGTTGGGTGAAACAGCCAGATGATTAGCCCATTGCACTACATGGGACTCATGTGGACATGTGGAATTGAGATGTGAGGTGGTGGTCTTGTAGGTGACATATGTGTCCATGCCCAACAACACACACCTCAGTACATTGTGTAATGTCATGAACTAGTATGTGAGAGTGATCGTGGTCATGGCCACATGGGGGGATGTACTGACAATCTTCCTTTGTGCATCTCTGTACTTCAGGGCACAAGCTGTGCATCGTCCGTTCCCAGACCTTGCAACCATGCAGGAACGCAACAGCATCAGATGGTACCGCTTTGCCAGGCCACTGATTGAGGAGTTGGCGGAGCAGTTGGCGCCACATCTGCTACCTGGCCGGACATACCCTAAAGCACTGACCCCAAAGGTGAAGGTGATGGCAGCCCTGCACTTCTTTGCTACTGGTACCTTCCAGTACACTGTTGCTACTGCTGGTGGTATGTCGCAAACAATGTTTAGTCGGGTGCTACGCGATGTCTTGGAGGGGATGTTGCAATTCCTCGACCTGTATATCAAATTTCCGAGCCAAGATGAACTCCCTGAAATTAAGGATGCCTTTTATACACTGGGGAGGATGCCACACGTCATTGGATCCATTGACGGGACACATGTTGCCCTGATACCACCACAGGCACATGAGCAGGCATACCGTAACAGGAAGCAGTACCATTCGATCAATGCTCTGTTGGTCTTGCTGACATGTTGATCACACATGTGTGTGCACGGTTCCCTGGTTCGGCGCACGATGCTTACATAATGAGGAGTAGTCACATTGCAACGCTGATGTCACAGATGCCAGCTCAGCGTGCCTGGCTTGTCGGTGTGTACTGACTGTTTCTCATTGTGTGTGTTTGTCATTGTTGTATTCCACACTCCTACCAAACTCATCTACTTGTTAATTTTTGTGTGTGTAGGTGACTCCGGATACCCCAACATGCCGTGGTTGCTGACACCCCTCAGGAACCCTGTGACACCAGCCGAGCTGTGCTACAATGAGGCACATGGTCGGAGCAGGAGGGTGATTGAGCGGACATTCGGTCTCTTGAAAAACCGCTTTCGCTGCCTGGACAAGACCGGAGGAGCCCTCCCATATGAGCCTGCAAAGGTGTGCAAAATAATACTGGTCTGCTGCATGCTACACAACATGGCGATGCGGAAGGAGGTGCCTCTCATCCTGGATGAGGATGACGACGACCAACGTCCGGCACCTGTGGAGGATCCCGGCCTGGGCCAGGATGCCAGTGATGATGAAGATGATGGTGACGTCCGCTCCCAGCTCATCAACAACTTCTTCACCTGAAAGTGAGTTTCCAGGAATGTGTTGAGCCAGCTCTGTTGCTGTCTGAGTGTGTCTGTGTGCCACTTGACTGGATGCGTGCTGTGATGTGTCCATTCAACGGGTGTGTACTCCACAATAGGGTAGTACTGCTAACTAGTGTTTGTGTAGGTGTTTTGCAACATGTTTTGTGCATGTGTATTGCATTTCTCTCCTGTTCGTCTGTGCTTTTGACTGTATCTTGTCTGTCCTTCCCAGGGTCCTTTGCCTGTTGTGTGGTCAACACTGACCCCCAACACCCAGAAGCCAACACCAGTGTTGAAGTTGACAATTCCCATCAACTGATGTACCACACATCCCTGGACTTCCATTCTCCAACACATTGTGAGCGTGTGTCCACTGTTACGTAGAATTACCGTGCAACTATTGTGGAATAAACGTGTTGCTGATGTGTAATGAACCTGTGCTACGCTTTGTTATGTGCGTTGTCTGTCTTCCCACATCTGAGTGACATCTGCTTACCTCACCTGTGGACTTGTTACCACTGACTGTGCTTGGTGTTGTGTATGTGCATGCCAATGTGTTTCAGGTCAACATCATTGTGTGTGATGAGTAACATGGCCATGGTGAGTATGTTTTGTGTTGCCATAGTGGTGTGTCTCCCTCACATGTGTCACATCCTCATGACTCACCTTACGTTGGTCACATTGTTGCAGTATTTGGCACGCACTGTGTTGTGAAGCAGATCGACTTTGCCCTGAACATGACAAGTTTGAATCACAACAGAGGCAAGTATGGTGTACTGGTGAGTTTATTTACAAACATGTGTGAGTGAGGTGCACAGGATGGTGGGTGCTGTACAGTGGTTTGGGAATCCAAAGTTCACATTGGAGTTGGAAGTGCTGGTAGATGAAATGTCCAGAGTAAAGTCCACAGTCGTCTGCTACATTGGCCCAACATGAACCCTCCATGTCATGTGGGTGAGTTGTGTGCGATTGGATAAGGTGAACGAGTTGCGCACAAAGAACATTGTCCAGAACAGGTTTAGATGCCCTGGGGGATGTGCTGGGACATCTGCCTCTCACATGTCCTTCTTCGGACGACCCCTCTTCTTCTGGGGGGGGGGGGGGGGATCCTCAAGTGCAGGCCTCTGCGGAGCAGGGGACTCTCCGCCAGAGTCCTCCTCCCTCCCTCTGGCGCTGGCAGATGGTGTTGCGACCGATGTTGTGGGCACACAGGGGGGTGGGGACAGGTTGGTGTTGATCTGGCGGAGGCATTGTAGTATGTCCCGATGCACCGCAGTAAGGGCATTCCACTTTGCCTCCATACGGGCATGGTGGGCGACCTGCTCTTGTTGCATGTCCTTGAGGATCCCCACTACCTGCCCAAATTCTCTGGTGCTATCCTGGTACGTATATATGATGCGTGCCAGTTGGGGGTCATCATGCAGTCCAGACCCCTCTGCAAGGCGTGCCCTGTGCCTCCCACCCCTCCCAGCACCCCTCTCCACACGGGCATGACCAGCGGCGGTACGCACAGGTGACCCTGGGACCCCATGGGTGGTGTTGCTGGTGGTGTTGGCTGTAGCATTCGGGGGGTCCGGTGTCCCTGTGCTGTGGGTGTTGATTGTCCTTGGTCTGTCCGTGTTGGCGGGGGTGCCCTGTCAGTGTCCAGATGGTGGAGGCATGGGTACAGGGGGGGCAGATGTTGCTGCTGCTGGTGCTGAATGATGGCTCACACCGGGGGGGCCAGGTTGGTCGTCGTCATCCAAAGAGGACAGTGAGAGAGTCAGACCAGAGAGCTCAGTGTCCAACAGAGTCTGGGACTGGGTATCCTCGTCATTTGTCACTGGGTGCCCAGCACGACCTGTGTTTGGAAGAGACACACAATGTGATTTATGTTTCTACATGCATCGTTGGTTCACAAACATTACATTTTCTACTTTTCTAACAGATGCCTGCCTGTACACTGCTTTTTCCCAGCTTGTCACAGACAGAGTTTGATCTTGTTGTTGGCCATTTGCCAGCATGGCCTTGTGCTCCCCACAACAGAGCCCAGTGTCAGACATCTTGTCAGTCCCTTCCCACTCCCTGTGAGGCGAATGTTTCAGGTTGATCTTGCTGGGCCATGTGGGTGGGTGTAGGTTGTCTGTGACTGCGAGTCCCATCATACTCTTGGCTACACCCCCTTTCCCAACATGCCCATGCTTCCTCCCTCTTGACTCTGCTTCCCTGTGAGGGGGTGTGACAGCAATGGCAAGATGGCTGACTGTGAAATCCTGGTGTTTGTTTGGCTAGCAAGCCCAGCATGGCCTTGTGCTCCCCACAACAGAGCCCAGTGTCAGACATCTTGTCAGTCCCTTCCCACTCCCTGTGAGGCGAGTATGTTTCAGGTTGATCTTGCTGGGCCATGTGGGTGGGTGTAGGTTGTCTGTGACTGCGAGTCCCATCATACTCTTGACTACACCCCCCTTCCCAGCATGCCCATGCTTCCTTCCTCTTGACTCTGCTTCCCTGTGAGGGGGTGTGACAGCAATGGCAAGATGGCTGACTGTGAAATCCTGGTGTTTGTTTGGCTGGCAGGCCCAGCATGGCCTTGTGCTCCCCACAACAGAGGCCAGTGTCAGACATCTTGTCAGTCCCTTCCCACTCCCTGTGAGGCGAGTATGTTTCAGGTTGATCTTGCTGGGCCATGTGGGCGGTGTAGGTTGTCTGTGACTGCGAGTCCCATCATACTCTTGGTTACACCCCCCCTTCCCAGCATGCCCATGCTTCCTCCCTCTTGACTCTGCTTCCCTGTGAGGGGGTGTGACAGCAATGGCAAGATGGCTGACTGTGAAATCCTGGTGTTTGTTTGGCTACAAGTCCCAAGTGAGCCCCTGTGCTTCACACAGTAGCACCCAGTACGGGGTATCTTTTGCTGATATTTCAATGAGGTGTGTGTCAATGCATTGTACGTGGTGAGTTGCGTGGAGTTTGTGTTGGGGGGGTGTCTCTCCATGCTGATTAGTATGGTCATGGCTGTCAGTCCTCCTTCCCATCATGACACGTGCTTCCATTGTAGGGCGTGCAAGTTGTCTTTCAGGATGTCAGTCAGTGGTGTCCTGCTTCGAATTTGCACACATGCCCTAGCAGGGCCTTGTGCTCTCCACAGCAGGACCCAGTGTCAGCCGTCTTGTCAGTCATTTTCCACTCCCTGTGATGTGGGCATGTTTCAGAGAGGTCTTGATGGGTCAATCAGGAGGGGGAGCATTATCTGTGACTACAGGACCCATCATGCTTTTGTCTACACTCACTTCACCTGCATCCCCACTATTCCTTCCTGACAGTCAGCTGCGCTGTGAGGTGGTATGTTTCTGGTGGCAAACTGTCTGGCTGGATGTATTTGGCTTAGTGCCAGTGGCTTGCTCTATTTGTTTGTAGGTTGCTGCATGTCATGACACAGTCCCCAGGCACTATGAGATGGCAGGTATTGTGTTTGTGTGACTGGCATACACATCTTGGGTTGATTATCTATTGGTTAGTGTAGGTTTGCTTGGGGTGCATGGTTTCACTGTCCCCTTGCCACACATTCTCCGTCCGAGCCGTAACTCCCAAAGGGGAACCGTGTCGCCCGGAAGCAGTATCCATAGCAATTTCCGGCATGACAAGTACGATGCGTACTTCCTACGCGCCGGACGGGTCGTCACGTACGGCACGTCACAGCATCCGGAAAACAAGCATATCAGCTACGATTCGCGCCACAAATCAATACACAGCTACGAGATGGAACAGCTTGCAGTGAGTACGAGATGGAGCAACAAGCAACGTGTATGACACGAACACATCATGAATCCCATCGCGCAGGTCCTACCAGTACTCTACATCTATGACCGGATCAGGGACCGACGCCGACGGCGCAGACGGTAAGTCAGACACCTACCACATAAACAAACGACACGTACTCGCAAAATGGCACACACACACAGGGGAGACATATCCTGGCCACTAACTACAGCCCACCATACGGGTTGCATGGCCAGCACCTCTAACACCCCACCCATAGGGGGCCTGTTGCCCATCACCCCTGCAGCCCCCACTCACAGGGCTTATGTTGCCCATCACCCCTGCCACCCCCACTCATAGGGGACCTGTTGCACATCACCCCTGCCACACGCAGCCATAGGGGACCTGTTGCCCATCACCCCTGCCACCCCCACTCACAGGGCTTTTGTTGCCCATCACCCCTGCCACCCCCACTCACAGGGCTTATGTTGCCCAACACCCCTGCCACCCCCACTCATAGGGGACCTGTTGCCCATCACCCCTGCCACCCCACTCACAGGGCTTATGTTGCCCATCCCCCCTGCCACCCCCACTCATAGGGGACCTGTTGCCCATCACCCCTGCCACCCCCTCTCATAGGGAACCTGTTGCCCATCACCCCTGCAACCCCCAGCCATAGGGGACCTGGTGCCCATCACCCCTGCCACCCCCAGCCACAGGGGACCTGTTGCCCATCACCCCTGCCACCCCCACTCACAGGGCTTATGTTGCCGATCACCCCTGCCACCCCCACTCATAGGGAACTTGTTGCCCATCACCCCTGCCACCCCTACTCACAGGTCTTATGTTTCCCATCCCCCCTGCCACCCCACTCACAGGGGACCTGTTGCCCATCACCCCTGCCACCCCCACCCATAGGGGACCTGTTGCCCATCACCCCTGCCACCCCCACTCACAGGGCTTATGTTTCCCATCACCCCTGCCACCCCCACTCACAGGGGACCTGTTGCCCATCACCCCTGCCACCCCCACTCATAGGGGACCAGTTGCCCATCACCCCTGCCACCCCCACTCACAGGGCTTATGTTTCCCATCACCCCTGCCACCCCCACTCACAGGGGACCTGTTGCCCATCACCCCTGCCACCCCCACCCATAGGGGACCTGTTGCCCATCACCACTGCCACCCCCACTCACAGGGCTTATGTTTCCCATCACCCCTGCCACCCCCACTCACAGGGGACCTGTTGCCCATCACCCCTGCCATCCCCACCCATAGGGGACCTGTTGCCCATCACCCCTGCCACCCCCACTCACAGGGCTTATGTTGCCCATCACCTCTGCCACCCCCACTCACAGGGCTTATGTTTCCCATCACCCCTGCCACCCCCACTCACAGGGCTTATGTTGCCCACCACCCCTGCCACCCCCACTCATAGGGGACCTGTTGCCCATCACCCCTGCCACCCCCAGCCATAGGGGACCTGTTGCCCATCACCCCTGCCACCCCCACTCACAGGGCTTATGTTGCCCATCACCCCTGACACCCCCACTCACAGGGCTTATGTTGCCCATCACCCCTGCCACCCCCAGCCATAGGGGACCTATTGCTCATCACCCCTGCCACCCCCACTCACAGGGCGTATGTTGCCCATCACCCCTGCCACCCCCACTCATAGGGGACCTGTTGCCCATCACCCCTGCCACCCCCACTCACAGGGCTTATGTTGCCCATCACCCCTGCCACCCCCACTCACAGGGCTTATGTTGCCCATCACCCCTGCCATCCCCAGCCATTGGATGGGTGATGCGCAACACATACAGCATACGCAAACATCAGGTATGTCCGCAAAATACATCCCCCACGACATCATGACAACAGTGTGTAGTCTGTGACAAATGCCCACAACAGTGAATATGGCTACGAGCATACAATGTAAGTAACAGCACATGTGTGAGCAACACATGAGTGTGACATACGCAAGGCAAGCATCACCATAGCACTGTGGCAATGTAAAAAGAACACCCCCCTCACTGTGTAGAACAGAAGTCAAGTGGGGGCTCACAAAATGCAGCAGATGTGGAGCATTGTGGTGATGGGGACCAAACCCCCCTCAACACAGTGACCAAAAGGTAAGTGACATCATGGTCAAAGCTGCAAATAACTAACAGCATGTATGATCCCTGCTCCCAACACATCAAACACTTCTGGGGGAAAATAGTGGCTGTGTCCCATATACAGAGATGTGTTGAGGCAAACAGTGCTGTGAAAACATAACACTCTCGGCCATGTGCAGACAAGCACCACACATGGGGGCTGACAATGCACACAGCGTACAATGACACAACAGCAGAAGTGACCATCACCAAGCATGCACACATCTCGAAAATAGACACACCAACCAAAACAACATGTGTAGACTGTAGGTGTCAGCTCACTAACTCACATTCCATGCCAGCAATGGCACCCAACAACCAGGATGAATGTGCACAATGATGTGAAATGACTCACAGCGACAGCATGCAAAATCACAGAAACAGCATCCAGACAAAGTCCCACAACAGCAATACCAATGCACTGGTGCAGATGCACAAACACAAACAGGCAAACTCACATTGCACATCGGACACAACATGTGTGTGTGTGTGTCACAGTATCCACAGGCAACTACACAACACATGAGAGGGGCTGAACCACAGTGACACAGATGTGGACACAGTGCCATACAAAAATAAACCATCATTGGGACACCCTCAGTGGGCAATCAGGCATTGGAAGATGAGAGGGAGCACAACAGACACATGTGACACTAGCTGGAATGAACACCAACTAACACAGCAAGAGACTGACACACAACAGCACAATCCCCAGCGACAAGACATTGGTGTGACACAAGCATGCATGACACCTCCACTGTGATGACAAAGGCAGATGTCGTACAAACTGGGAAACCCAGACATGTGTCCTGTGCCACAAACGTACATCACACATACACAAACACAAATCACTCAGCATGGCCCCTCATCCATGGACAAACGGGAGCTAAGGGACCATCCATGCAAACATTCACATCAGTCCACCATCAACACCACACACCTGAACTGCAACAATGTGTATCTGTGAAGCCCACATGGACAGGTGACATTGCACATGCCCACATGACAATCACAGGAATGTTGGCAGGAACTAAGGTGCACACACACACACACATCCCACAAGGACTGTTTACAACCCTGGGGAATGACAGACACACTGCACAGTATGCGGTACATGGTCATGACCTCAAAGCTCATGTGACCTTCACAATCCCTGCCACTGTCCCAGGACTATGCAGATGCCAAGGAGGAACACAAGGCACCCATGCTGACACCTGCCAGCATCGCTGCAGTGAACCCGACAAGTAGGAGCAGTCACACACACATACAAATGTCTCAATCACTGAAAACTACCACCTAGGGACAACTACATGAGATTGCGAACAAAAAATTGCCTTGAGGAACCCTCACTGTGTCCCTTCTGTGTCTGATAACATCATCAACACTCAGAACTGACAAATCACAATGATGATACACCAATTAACAGGAGTGAGTCATGCACCCACACATCTGGTAGCCCATTGGAAAAGTAGTGGGATTAACCCAGTACCACTCAGCAAGCATCAACAACTCGAACATATCAAGGGAACACTGTGAATGAGCAGGGATGTGGACACACACACATGCACATACAATACACACCATGGGCCCAGGCCATGTCACTGGACAACACACTGACTTGAGGGGATACAACTCCTGTGGGAACCCAGCTGTGCCAAACATATTCACCGCAAGTCCCACTCATGTCTGCAGAACACTTGGTCAGTCAGCCATCAGTTACCGCACAATGAAGGCTCTGGTCACAACAGCCAGGGTACACGAGTCTCCCTTAAGTCATCTGCACATACTCAATACATATGTACAGCAAGTTGCACAGAGGACCCAGTTGCTCCTATACCAATGATGCCCAGACCTGTAGGGCCAGTAGTGATGAGCACGAAGTATGTGGAAGTGACAATTTGGACAATGGGAAGCACATCATATGTGCAGGGGTGCAAGACACAGATGTGACCATGGCAATTAAATGCTCACAGAGAGATGTGCACAAATGGTTGACCCAGACACACCCAGGTAGCTTCAAAGGATGACATGGATACCCACCAGAATAGGATACATATCTCATGGACCACAGGGAGTACCTCACATTAACACATCAGTATGCAACATTGTAAACCAAGCATTGCAGGTGCAAGGGCATCTAAAACAACCTCAACATGATGTACAGCTAAATCAAGTTCACAGGGACAAAGTAAAAAGCTTTATTCAGCATATGAAAAGTGAAACGTCTGTTCCAACAAAAAGCCAATTGCCAGTCCATTTCCAAAGGGCAAGGAGTGAACTCATGTCTGCAGAACACTTGGGGGCAGGCCAGGCACCGCAGGGACAGGATCAGGGCACAGCAGAAGGAGGCAGTGAAGAGGTGGGGGATGCAGGCGAGACACTTGCAACTGCAGTGGAGATGACAGAAGTGGTGGGTGCTGTCACAACTGTGTGGCACAAGTCAGATGGGGTGGGTGCCGGCACAACTCCAGTGGGCAGATCAGATGGAGTGGATTGGCTCACCACTGCAGTGCTTAAGTCAGACGGGGTGGGCGTGGACTCCAAAGCAGTGCCTACATCCATGGGAGCACAATGGGGGACAGGTGAGGTCTGCAGGGCAGGGGGTGGGGACACGGTCCCCACATCAGTGGCAGCAACTGTCTGACCAGGTGTGGAGGAGCAAGTGCTAGGGGGGATGGCTGTAACATTTTGGGGATGGTGTATCTGTGTGTGGGGGAACCCGGGGCAGGGAGTGGTGGGGGAACCTCTGGAGTGGTAGCCTGGGGTATGGAGGACGGAGACTTTGCCTTCCGAGCTGCGTGCTGGTGGGGGGGTCTTGCTCTTCTTGCGCCGGCGGGACTTGCGGGTGGGCGTCTCGGTCTGTGTGCGCCTGGGGGAGGGTGTCCGGGTGTGATGGGCACTCCATTCTGTGTGTGGGGACTTCCTCTTCCCCTTGTAATCAGGATCTGCTGGGTCGGTGGGGAAGAGGCCAAGGTCACAGAGGAAGAGCTTCTGGAGGGATGGGGTTGCAGGTGAGGCAAATGAAGGGGGCTGGGAGGGAGAGGTCTTGGAGGACTGTGGAGTGGTTGTGGATGACTGTGTGTGTCAGCAAACCAGCCCCTGTGAGTGTGTAATCAGTCCCCTGCGCTTGCTTGTGTTCATGTCTAGCCCTTGGTTTGGGGGTTTTGGGGCTTTGGACAGGTAGTGTGCTAGGAATTGTGGGTGCTGCAGGGGTAGGAGGGGTGTGGGACTGTTGGAGGAGGGACACTGCTGCCGTCAGGGAGGAGGCCACGGACTGGTTGGTCCTCTGTAGGGCAGACATGCCAGAGGAAATGCCCTCCATGAATGACACCAGTTGTGTCAACAGACCTGTGTGTGCATGGAGGATCTTCAGCATCGACGTGTGCCCCACATGCATCTGTCTAAGTAAGTCCACAGACTCCTCACTCAGGGCAGCAGGGGACACAGGGGCAGGGGGTGCGGTGCCTGGCACAAAGGAGACATGCTCACGAACACGGGAGCCCACAGCGACCTCTGGGATGGGAGCCAATGGGAAGGGGGTGGTGGTGGCGGAGACTGCCTCACTTGCTTGGGTTTGGTGGCTGCTGACACCCGCCTCCACAGGTGAGTCATCCTCAGAGCTGCTGTGGCCCTCAGCTGGGGGAGGTGGTGCTGACGACTCCTCTGTGTGGCTGAAATCGCCCTCCGTGCCAATGGGTCCACCTGACTCCTCTCCTTCTGTCCCTGTAAGGCTCTTTGGCTCCTCCTGTTCCGTGGATCTGTCCCCTCCTGTGGTCGTGGATGTATCTGGATAGGAATAGGAAGTACCAGAACAACATCAGTCACCTGCACTGACTGCACACACCACAGTGAGTACATCACCTCACAGGGCAAGCCCTGGCATCATCAGCTGAACACAGCTCAAAGTGCCAACACTGTTTAGAATAAGACAATTGTCATTTCCAACATCAACCATGGCACACATATCCCTCCTTGATTTGCACACATATGTCTGTTGCATGTTGGATGCTAATACCCCAATGTGCCAACATGCACCACCCACACATTAGTTGTACATGCAAGTGAACATGTAGGAGTATGTCACTAGACCCAAAGCACGTCTCTTGCGACTGACTCAGCACAGGTGTCCGGATGAAGGGATGGGCAGAGACTCATTTCACATGCTTGGGATGCATGGCAGCAACACACACTGTGATGTACTCATGTCCTGATGGGCAAGGCCACAATGGGGTGCATGGTGCACACTTGAACACAACGCAGGCTCACTCATAGCAAGTTCAATGCCATGGCACTGGGATGCCCTGTAAGTCAGTCAACACTGTCTCCTGTCACAGGGGCAGGGCATCCAGACAACAACAATATGCACTGACTCACAATCCTAGCTCAGGGGCAAATCTGACTCTGCAGATGACCGGCGCACATGCCCATCCCATGCAAACAACATTTCCAGGACCCAGAAGACCCCACATCATGAAAATCAGACATACGAGTCTCAGCAAACACGACTCCATGTACATTAACACATCACAGTCTGCCATGCATATAACCCAGCTGCATGAGGGACAGAGTTGCATACACAATTGTGCGCTGTCAGATGCTCACACACCTATATGTCACACAGGTCTTGTCTCCCACAGTCACATTGCAGATGTCATGCTGACCCTCGGAATCATGGACACCCCAGTTGTACGTAGCAACAAGCCACACCCTAATGACACAGAGGCACACACCTGAGGGCACATGTCACGAAGCACAACCTGCAATTTCACACACAGGAGTGGGATTACAGAGTGTTTCTGAATGCCCTTGAGGGGGCAGGACTGGACAGGACTAAGTGAAACAGTGTTTTGCCCCGGACAGTAGTCAGGTGGCTAAGCAATTGTGGCATACTTGCCGTACCTACTCCTGATGCCCAAAAATTGGAGTACCCTGCTGCATGGTTTTGTATTGAATACCCCAGAAACATGCTGCGAGTCAGACCAGCAATTGGTACACATCTCAAGGGCACACAGAGTTCACATGTCAGATCTCAGGCATTGTGTAAACAATTGACCCACCCATGACACACACAACAGAGTCACGGGAACTGATGCTGACTGGTACCTGATAAATAGCTGACTGCAGGGACACAGTGCCCTAGTGACACAATCCAAAGACTGTAGGGGCCTCACCTGTGGAATAGATGAGGAGGGTGCATCACACAGATGAGGGACCTGATTTGGGGACTACAAGACCTACGTAATGTGGAAGTGTGATCCGGACAAAAGACTGCTATTTGCATGTCAGACATAGTACACAGATCAGGACTGGATTTACCTCCTTCCTGCTGCTGTCTGGCCGTCAGCTGCCTATCCAGGTCCGGGAAGACCACCGCCAGTATCCAGAGCATGTGGGGAGTCAGGGTCTGGTGTCTGCCCCTCCTGCGTGGAGGTGAAACCTTCAGCTGGGCTCTAGCTATGCTCCGAGTCCAGCCCCGAAGGTCCTGCCACCTCTTCTGGCAGTTGCGGATGCGGCGCTTGCAGACCCCCACAGAAAGAACAGCCCGGGCGATGGTCAGCCAGATCTCCTGCTTCTGGTGGGCATCAACCTGTGAGGAGTACAAAGTGAAAAGTACATTAACACACATGCCCCAGATTTGTGCAGCACACAATTAGATATACATGTCATCATCACAAAGGGAAAATAACTACACAGGTAGTGCAACCATGGGGAATGAAAACTCACATGCATGTCTGACATGTTAACAATGCATGGATAGTTTAAGCTGGCAAAAATGCACTTTAGCAGCAGGAAAAATATTCAGTACATGTCCCTACACACTTTGGGGGATGAAAGTAGTCCATGATAAGGCTTGCCACTGCTGTACACACTGCTAGTACTGCTAGTCAGACAACATGCATAATTAGGAAGGTAGTGGACAGCACACTCACCTGCTCCCCTGGTGTCCCATAGAGCTTTCTGTACTCTGGAAGGAGCCCGTCCAGCAGGGCCTGGTTCTCCTCCTCAGTGAAGGCTGGGGCCCTCTCCGTGCCATAGCAGGAGCCAGAGGATGCAGAGACAGCAGCAGTGGTAGCAGGGATGTGGTCCAGTAGCATGTAGTGCAGGCAAGTGAGCTCCCTGGGGTCCAGCCAGCCTTATATCTGTGCTGCAGAGGCAGACTCTGTGCCATGTGTCCAAAGTGATAGGTCCAACACGGTTGCATTCTATAAATCTGGCCAATCCATTTAAAAGTACGACTTGTACACGCCTTCCGCATCGTTCAAATCTTCACCTTCATGGAACACTTGAAATTGCAACATTGTTGTTGGCATCCAACTGAATTTCCAGTGCACAACTCGTACAAGTTTTGAATCCGCATCCGTCTCCATGACAGTCCTGAGCCAATGGGTGCACCCAGTTCGTTCAACTGATTGTACAACGCGTATTTTGAATGTACACATGCACCCGTCTCCATACGATTCAATGGCCAAGGCGTACGCACGGCTCGGATATGACCCGTGCAATGCGTACGCATTGTCACCCGCGTCGGACCTCATTGCATTCAATGACAAGGCCTACGCATGGCTCGGACATGACCTGTGCAATGCGTACGCATTGTCACCCGCGTCGGACCTCATTGCATTCAATGACAAGGCCTACGCACGGCTCGGACATGACCCGTGTAATGCGTATGCATTGTTACCCGCGTCGGACCTCATTGCATTCAATGACAAGGCCTACGCACGGCTCGGACATGACCCGTGCAATGCGTACTCATTGTCACCCGCGTCGGACCGCATTAGTGTGACTATTATATGGATGCACCACACATATACTGGCCATGGACACCTGCACACACTTGCCACACTATAGCATTGGCCACACAGTGTACCATGGCATGTGAGGCTGCATTCCCTGGGTGTTTGAGGGGGCCACAGCAGTTTTTTTGTCTGGCACTTTGTGCAGCCACTCCCAGGCTGTTGTCTTGTACATGGGGGGAGAGTCCTTTGTGTGTTGTTTACATTTGCACTGTGATGTGCAATTGGACAGTAATTGGCATGAGTGAAGGCCGCAGTGTCAGGTTGGATATGTTTGGGGCATGTCACATACACCCTGAGTCCGGGGGGTGATGGCATGTACGTCACAGTGAGACCTGTATCCCCAATACTGATGTGCACCCACAGTCTGTGTGCATGTTGTGACTCAGATGTGTCTGATCACATGTTACCAATGGGTGACAGTCTCCACATCCATGGGGTATATGCATCAACCTTGATGGGGTGTCTGTCTAAGAGACGTACATGTAGGGCCGGCATGGACAACAGTGGCCACTACCTGTGGGACTTATGCTTGCCTTGTGGTGTGTATGTGCTACGCCATGTCCATTGCTGTGTTGATGTGGCAATACAGGGAGCCTGGGTTTCTGCATGGCAAAGATCTGTGATGCCTGGGAGACATGAGTCCTCATTAGTCACTGGGTTGGGTTTTTTGAACGTTGCAGCAGCAGATAGGTTGGGTGAAACAGCCAGATGATTAGCCCATTGCACTACATGGGACTCATGTGGACATGTGGAATTGAGATGTGAGGTGGTGGTCTTGTAGGTGACATATGTGTCCATGCCCAACAACACACACCTCAGTACATTGTGTAATGTCATGAACTAGTATGTGAGAGTGATCGTGGTCATGGCCACATGGGGGGATGTACTGACAATCTTCCTTTGTGCATCTCTGTACTTCAGGGCACAAGCTGTGCATCGTCCGTTCCCAGACCTTGCAACCATGCAGGAACGCAACAGCATCAGATGGTACCGCTTTGCCAGGCCACTGATTGAGGAGTTGGCGGAGCAGTTGGCGCCACATCTGCTACCTGGCCGGACATACCCTAAAGCACTGACCCCAAAGGTGAAGGTGATGGCAGCCCTGCACTTCTTTGCTACTGGTACCTTCCAGTACACTGTTGCTACTGCTGGTGGTATGTCGCAAACAATGTTTAGTCGGGTGCTACGCGATGTCTTGGAGGGGATGTTGCAATTCCTCGACCTGTATATCAAATTTCCGAGCCAAGATGAACTCCCTGAAATTAAGGATGCCTTTTATACACTGGGGAGGATGCCACACGTCATTGGATCCATTGACGGGACACATGTTGCCCTGATACCACCACAGGCACATGAGCAGGCATACCGTAACAGGAAGCAGTACCATTCGATCAATGCTCTGTTGGTCTTGCTGACATGTTGATCACACATGTGTGTGCACGGTTCCCTGGTTCGGCGCACGATGCTTACATAATGAGGAGTAGTCACATTGCAACGCTGATGTCACAGATGCCAGCTCAGCGTGCCTGGCTTGTCGGTGTGTACTGACTGTTTCTCATTGTGTGTGTTTGTCATTGTTGTATTCCACACTCCTACCAAACTCATCTACTTGTTAATTTTTGTGTGTGTAGGTGACTCCGGATACCCCAACATGCCGTGGTTGCTGACACCCCTCAGGAACCCTGTGACACCAGCCGAGCTGTGCTACAATGAGGCACATGGTCGGAGCAGGAGGGTGATTGAGCGGACATTCGGTCTCTTGAAAAACCGCTTTCGCTGCCTGGACAAGACCGGAGGAGCCCTCCCATATGAGCCTGCAAAGGTGTGCAAAATAATACTGGTCTGCTGCATGCTACACAACATGGCGATGCGGAAGGAGGTGCCTCTCATCCTGGATGAGGATGACGACGACCAACGTCCGGCACCTGTGGAGGATCCCGGCCTGGGCCAGGATGCCAGTGATGATGAAGATGATGGTGACGTCCGCTCCCAGCTCATCAACAACTTCTTCACCTGAAAGTGAGTTTCCAGGAATGTGTTGAGCCAGCTCTGTTGCTGTCTGAGTGTGTCTGTGTGCCACTTGACTAGATGCGTGCTGTGATGTGTCCATTCAACGGGTGTGTACTCCACAATAGGGTAGTACTGCTTACTAGTGTTTGTGTAGGTGTTTTGCAACATGTTTTGTGCATGTGTATTGCATTTCTCTCCTGTTCGTCTGTGCTTTTGACTGTATCTTGTCTGTCCTTCCCAGGGTCCCTTGCCTGTTGTGTGGTCAACACTGACCCCCAACACCCAGAAGCCAACACCAGTGTTGAAGTTGACAATTCCCATCAACTGATGTACCACACATCCCTGGACTTCCATCATCATCATCATAGTCTTTATTCGAATTAAAAATAATTCATACAAGACACACACATATACATAAGACAACAATATAAAATCCATTCAATAAAACTATACAAAGTTTTGGCAATAAATAATTAAAAACAGTTAAAATTGAGAATTAAACATATCAAATGACTACAGATGAGCAAGATATTAAGAAGAAGTGATAAAAAACAGCTAAACAATGAAGTATCCCGGGATTAAACCCTATGTAGGTGGCGCCTCAGCTCCCCGTATAACGTTACATCTTAGGGACCATGCCCATCCAAGGTATTTAGCTAAGGCAATTGAGTGGACTGGAAAAGTGCTTGTGCTTAGAATCCTAAGAGCGACGGCAGAACTCCTTGTGCCCAATAATTTGCACAACGGGGTCAACCACCGTCGTCTGGGATTGACATAAACAGGGCAAACAAACAGAAAATGGGCAATAGATTCTTTTGGATTGCCACAACCGGGACAAGTGTCTTGATCTGTGCCGAACCACCCACTAGTTAGAGACCTGAGTGGTAAGGAACCTGCTCTAAATTGAAAATAAAGCTTCCTGTCCCTGGGTAAAGTGATCAAATCCCAATAGGGTTCAAAAAATGGAGTGGCCTTCGCCTCCAAAAAGCAACTAGTCATTGAAGAGGAGGCAGAGTCACTCCACACCCTATGATCTACCTTCTCCCAATAAAGCCTTTTCAAGAGCTTCCTAGCGGGAAAGGTAGCGCTGTCGGGGTTGCTCCATAGATCTGTCAGACCCAAGTCTGCCAAGATTTCCCGAAGGTTCCTAAGCCACCCTATCTTATGAAACTTGTCGGTCTGGATTACATCCATAATGCCCAATGCATATGGCCGAAGCTCAGACGTAGTCCAAAGTCTCCTCCAGTATAGGACTGGACGAAGTTTGGCCAGATCCTTGAGGGCTTTTCTTCCTAAGTCATAGCGCAGTGGGACCAGGGGTGTGCTTTGTGGGAGACCTGTTATACAGCGAAAAAATTTGTTTTCGACAACTGTAAGAACAGATAATGCATCAAAACCCCACAACTCTGCCCCATACAACACTGCACTAAGCGCCTTTGCCTCATAGACCTGGAGCACGGGCTTGACCGGTTTGGTAGATGATTTTTTATGCTCTTTGGTCAAAGTTCCCGTAATCTGAGAAAGCTTCAGCGCAGAAATCTCCAGGTGTCTATTCCACTTGATGTTATGTGACACGTGGATACCTAGATAGGCAAAGCTATTTACCTCCTCGAGGACTTGGCTATTTATTGTAAGTTTACCTGTTCTATAACTTGGGTGCGGGTTAAATGTCATTAGCTTGGTCTTGGTCACATTGACCTCCAGTCCATGTTTATTACAAAAATCTTCAAAGACTTTCAGAGCCCTTTGCATACCACTTGGGGTTTTTGATACTATCAGGGTGTCGTCAGCAAACATCAGTATTGGGATAGGGGCTCCAGCCAACTTTGGAGCGTCGGTACTGGTTTGGAGCATAAAATCAACTATGCCATTAATGTATAAAGAAAAAAGTGTGGGCGCCATGGCACATCCTTGGCGCACACCACGCTCTACTGGAAACTCGGGGGTTGTATCCCCCAGGCCTCCCCACTGTATTTTGGCAAAATTGGGTTCATGAAGCCTCCTGATTAGGGTCAGGAGTTCCATAGGAAGGCCACGTTCCGCTAATACCCTCCACAGTAGTTCACGGGGGACAAGGTCAAAGGCTGCTCTTAGGTCTATGAAAGTAACATAGAGACTGCCTTTGCCTAGCGTGACTGTCTTCCAAAGCAGTTGTTTGAAGCGGAACACCTGGTCCACGGTGCTGGTAAATTTTCTGAACCCAGCTTGGAGATTGGATAAGATCTGATTATCTTCTATCCAGGCTAATAGCTCGTTTAGTACCATCCTCCCAATAACTTTTTGGATAGTATCAATAAGGCTGATAGGCCTATAGTTTCCTGGGAGGGTTTTATCACCCTTTTTATGAATAGGAATTATGATAGCACCCCCCCACGATTTAGGTACCGGGGCGCCTTCAGCCACAGCATTGGCCAGGAGAGCAATATACTTACTCCATTGTGGCTTGTTGTTGAGAAAGAGGTCGGATGGGACTCCATCTGCCCCTGGTGCCCGCCCGGCGGCTACCCGAGCCAAAGCAGCTAAAACATCCTTCGGACTAAAAGGGCCGGGTGAATAGAAAACGTGCGGAGTTGTCCTCACACAACTGAAGAGGGGGTCACATGCGTATTGAGGTTTGAAATACCCCAACCAATCTTCTTGGGTAACATGATTTGAAGGTTTTTCGGGGGAACCACCTCTGTTCCACTTGATCACATTCCAGAACAGTCTGGTATCCTTGGCATAGCAAGCCTCCTTCAGATCTAGCCAAAAAGATTCATCCCATCTTTTCTTTGCTTTATCTATACACTTCTTGTACGAGGACCTGGCTAGCTGGATATGTGCCCTGTTTCCACTAGAAACAGCTAGTGAAAGAGTATTTCTAGCGCGTTTACATTCATTATCATACCACCTCAATTGCTTGCGCAATGGCTTATTGCCCTTGCTGAGTGGTTTGAGAAAGAAACCGCGCAGGCCTTCAAAGAAGGATTCATGTATTCTTGTAACTAGATCACTACTACCATTATCATTCAAGGCATCCTCCAACCTCGAGATGGTTGTGGTAAGCTCATTATCAATGCTAGCAATGGTTGTGGGATTGGTCATTGCCTGGGACCATTTTATCCTCCGCATGTCGTTGGACACAACACATCCACTGGAAACCATAGATGTCTCGTCGCATCTTGGACAATCTCTTCCCCACCAACTATGTGAGACACAGATAGGATTATGGTCGCTCTCTAGTCTTGTCTCGACCACCATGTCAATGAGTTTACCCCACATGCTCAGTCCGCAAAGCACATAATCTATCCTACTCTTTGAACGGCCATTGTCAAAGGTTGGAGCTCCCATCCTATCCCCTGGGGTCCTACCATTCAGGGCCCTTAGGCCCCTCTCGAGGCAGAGTGTGTTTACCTGCACTGCTACCGAGGACCATCTTTTAATGGGAGGGAGTGAAAGTGCTGGAATGGCCCATAGACCATCCTCCTCAGGATCAAGGCCACTTTCTAGATCAGGATCTAATAGGGGTTCGAATGTGACATTAAAGTCTCCTGCAACAATCAGGTCTCTGTTGCATGATTCAATTTCTATAAGGCCAACCAAGGTGTCCATCACCCTTGATGTTTTCCCTCTTGTGCCACGGAGGTATACATTATAAATATCCAAACTACCACCGTGGTCTAGAGTTAGTCGTACTAATTGGATATCTGGGGAACCGGTGCGAATCATAACGCCGCTCGGAAATAAATCCTGACAAGCCCAGATAATTAGGCCACCCATTGGACGCCCAAACAGACCTTGGGTGGCTGGGATGTGAAAATTTAGGTAGCCCAGCAAACACTGGGCCTCACACGCCCATGTTTCCTGAAGGAGACAAACATCATATTTCTTCACAAAACTAACCCATTCTGGTGAATCTAGTTTGGTCTTAATACCAGCTAGATTCCAAGACAACAAGGACCCTTGCTTAATAGTAGGTGATGTCATATGAGATGGAGTAACCTGGCCTTGTACCCTCCCTCTGGTGTCCATTCTACAATTAGGCGGCAAGGGGGCCCGGGGAATTACAAGTGGTCCTATCAAATCTGGGGGGACAGCATCATATTCGGTCATAAGTATACTTTCATTGGCCCTCAACTTCTTAGAATATAAAGCATGTGTCGCAAAGTGGGTATGTCAATACTTAGAACCCTTGTTGTAAAAAAAGTTTAAATTGTGGGCCTCTATCCCCGTTCTTGGACCGTACAGTGGGTACTCCGTAATAAACCTAGGTAGGCGTGCATCCTCGAAGTTAACGATGATGCAGTCTCCCTGGATAGTTTTAGGTTGAGGGCCTACCCATTGTACTCTTCTGACAAATAGAATCCGCCCATTAAAATGAGTAGGAATTGGTCTGTGTGTATTCAACCAATGACTCGTTTTGTTTTTGAGTTGGTGGAAGGATTCATATTTGCCAGTAGGGAGTTCAGGGACACCAGTTAAAATCACGACATAAGGTAGTGATTCCGGGGGAAGATGTATTTGTGTTGGGGGTGCTCTGGGCGGGGTACCTGGGGTAGATAGCTCAATAGCTGTTCTTATACCCGGAGTTTTCATAGGGTTTGTGGCCAACGCTACTTTGCTACCACAACCTTCCCGCCCAGGAAGCTGATGGATAGCTGGCAACCCCTCCCCCCCTTGAGACCCGGATGGCTGGCTCATGTTTATAACTTGTGGGGGGAGAGCTTTGTCTAAGGTTACACCTGCAGCCATTGTAACCGGGCGTTTATCTATTAAAGGCGGCATGGAGTTTGTAGAACTTGTATCACAGTGATGATTACTTTTACTAATATCCCTTGTGGCCAATTTAACAACATTCTTAAGTGAACAAAAATTGTCCAAAACGGTTTGTTCAAGTTTGTCCACCTTTTCTGCAACTGTTTTTATCCTTTCTAGTAGAGGTAAAATTAAAGAGCGAATGATATGTTCCAGCTGAGAAAGCGTATCGTTGCCGTTGGGTAGGAGGGGAGGGTTTACGATTACATCTGCTGGTGTTGGACAGGCTGAAAAATTAAAAGAGTCAGAAATCAAAGTGTTACTAGTAGGTTTAGAAATTTTCGCCTGTCTTTCACCGTCCATTACCCCTACCCTTTTTCTTTTTTGATGTACTGGTTTAGAAGCTTTCCCTCCTGCCCTGGTCTGTGCACGAGTGGTTCGGGTTTTAGGTGTTACCACCGATTTCGCTGCTGGCACCAAATCCGTCATCACTGGAGATTGTGATAACCTCCCAGGAGGTGATGGCGAGTTTTCTGAAGATGCAGTCTCAATGTGAGAAGAGACAGCCCCCCGTGCATAATCTGTATGTTTGCTTGGTGACTTAGCAAGTGCCAGCAGGCCCAGGGAAGAACGTCTAGTGCACTTAGGATCAATTGAAAGTCGCCTTTCAGTAATAGCAATTTCTTTCTCGAGTACCGAGACAGCACGAGTAATAAATTGATCCATGGTGCCAGACACGGTTGAAGAAACCGCAACACGTTTCCCCAAACCAGACATCTTTCACGCAGCAACTGGGGTCCCAGACGAACTAACACAATAGCACGATGTCAAATATAATACTGTGAGTAATCCTGAAGTTCAAATATGTGTACTCACTGCACAGGGGGTGGCCCAGCCCGGCCTCTTCTGGCCCCTGACGGCCACAGACGGCCCGCCCTCTGCCCGGGCTCAGCCCGCGCGCGGTCCTGCGATGCGGGGAGAGTGTCCGAAATTTAAATGCCTCCGGGCGCGGGAGATGTGATCGCGGTGCTTCCGGGTTGGTTGGAAGCAGGGAGCCTGGGTAGTGTAGTTTCTTCTTCCCCCCTCCACACTGCGGCCACAGGACTGCGAACGCGGCGGCGGGAGGGAGGAGGCGGCAAGCCCAACAAACGCGGCACCCACGAAGGAGCAAGAGCTCAAGCCAGGATCCAGCAAAGGCAGACAGGTAGCAGTGTTGAAGAGACACCCGCTCCACCGAGAGAGTGTCCGAAATTTAAATGCCTCCGGGCGCGGGAGATGTGATCGCGGTGCTTCCGGGTTGGTTGGAAGCAGGGAGCCTGGGTAGTGTAGTTTCTTCTTCCCCCCTCCACACTGCGGCCACAGGACTGCGAACGCGGCGGCGGGAGGGAGGAGGCGGCAAGCCCAACAAACGCGGCACCCACGAAGGAGCAAGAGCTCAAGCCAGGATCCAGCAAAGGCAGACAGGTAGCAGTGTTGAAGAGACACCATTCTCCAACACATTGTGAGCGTGTGTCCACTGTTACGTAGAATTACCGTGCAACTATTGTGGAATAAACGTGTTGCTGATGTTTAATGAACCTGTGCTACGCTTTGTTATGTGCGTTGTCTGTCTTCCCACATCTGAGTGACATCTGCTTACCTCACCTGTGGACTTGTTACCACTGACTGTGCTTGGTGTTGTGTCTGTGCATGCCAATGTGTTTCAGGTCAACATCATTGTGTGTGATGAGTAACATGGCCATGGTGAGTATGTTTTGTGTTGCCATAGTGGTGTGTCTCCCTCACATGTGTCACATCCTCATGACTCACCTTACGTTGGTCACATTGTTGCAGTATTTGGCACACACTGTGTTGTGAAGCAGATCGACTTTGCCCTGAACATGACAAGTTTGAATCACAACAGAGGCAAGTATGGTGTACTGGTGAGTTTATTTACAAACATGTGTGAGTGAGGTGCACAGGATGGTGGGTGCTGTACAGTGGTTTGGGAATCCAAAGTTCACATTGGAGTTGGAAGTGCTGGTAGATGAAATGTCCAGAGTAAAGTCCACAGTCGTCTGCTACATTGGCCCAACATGAACCCTCCATGTCATGTGGGTGAGTTGTGTGCGATTGGATAAGGTGAACGAGTTGCGCACAAAGAACATTGTCCAGAACAGGTTTAGATGCCCTGGGGGATGTGCTGGGACATCTACCTCTCACATGTCCTTCTCTGGACGACCCCTCTTCTTCTGGCGGGGGGGGGGATCCTCAAGTGCAGGCCTCTGCGGTGCAGGGGACTCTCCGCCAGAGTCCTCCTCCCTCCCTGTGGCGCTGGCAGATGGTGTTGCGACCGATGTTGTGGGCACACAGGGGGGTGGGGACAGGTTGGTGTTGATCTGGCGGAGGCATTGTAGTATGTCCCGATGCACCGCAGTAAGGGCATCTCACTTTGCCTCCATGCGGGCATGGTGGGCGACCTGCTCCTGTTGCATGTCCTTGAGGATCCCCACTACCTGGCCAAATCCTCTGGTGCTATCCTGGTACGCATCTATGATGCGTGCCAGTTGGGGGTCATCATGCAGTCCAGACCCCTCTGCAAGGCGTGCCCTGTGCCTCCCACCCCTCCCAGCACCCCTCTCCACACGGGCAGGACCAGCGGCGGTACGCACAGGTGACCCTGGGACCCCTTGGGTGGTGTTGCTGGTGGTGTTGGCTGTAGCTTTCGGCGGGTCCTGTGTCCCTGTGCTGTGGGTGTTGATTGTCCTTGGTCTGTCCGTGTTGGCGGGGGTGCCCTGTCAGTGTCCAGATGGTGGAGGTGTGGGTACAGGGGGGGCAGATGTTGCTGCTGCTGGGGCTGAATGATGGCTCACACCGGAGGGGCCAGGTTGGTCGTCGTCATCCGAAGAGGACAGTGAGAGAGTCAGACCAGAGAGCTCAGTGTCCAACAGAGTCTGGGACTGGGTATCCTCGTCATTTGTCACTGGGTGCCCAGCACGACCTGTGTTTGGAAGAGACACACAATGTGATTTATGTTTCTACATGCATCGTTGGTTCACAAACATTACATTTTCTACTTTTCTAACAGATGCCTGTCTGTACACTGCTTTTTCCCAGCTTGTCACAGACAGAGTTTGATCTTGTTGTTGGCCATTTGCCAGCATGGCCTTGTGCTCCCCACAACAGAGCCCAGTGTCAGACATCTTGTCAGTCCCTTCCCACTCCCTGTGAGGCAAGTATGTTTCAGGTTGCTCTTGCTGGGCCATGTGGGTGGGTGTAGGTTGTCTGTGACTGCGAGCCCCATCATACTCTTGACTACACCCCCCTTCCCAGCATGCCCATGCTTCCTCCCTCTTGACTCTGCTTCCCTGTGAGGGGGTGTGACAGCAATGGCAAGATGGCTGACTGTGAAATCCTGGTGTTTGTTTGGCTAGCAGGCCCAGCATGGCCTTGTCTTGTGCTCCCCACAACAGAGCCCAGTATCAGACATCTTGTCAGTCCCTTCCCACTCCCTGTGAGGCGAGTATGTTTCAGGTTGATCTTGGGGTGGGAGTAGGTTGTCTGTGACTGCGAGTCCCATCATACTCTTGGCTACACCCCCCCTTCCCAGCATGCCCATGCTTCCTCCCTCTTGACTCTGCTTCCCTGTGAGGGGGTGTGACAGCAATGGCAAGATGGCTGACTGTGAAATCCTGGTGTTTGTTTGGCTACAAGTCCCAAGTGAGCCCCTGTGCTTCACACAGTAGCACACAGTACGGGGTATCTTTTGCTGATATTTCAATGAGGTGTGTGTCAATGCATTGTACGTGGTGAGTTGTGTGGAGTTTGTGTTGGGTGTGTCTCCCCATGCTGATTACTATGTTCATGGCTGTCAGTCCTCCTTCCCATCATGACACGTGCTTCCATTGTAGGGCGTGCAAGTTGTCTTTCAGGATGTCAGTCAGTGGTGTCCTGCTTCGAATTTGCACACATGCCCTAGCAGGGCCTTGTGCTCTCCACAGCAGGACCCAGTGTCAGCCGTCTTGTCAGTCATTTTCCACTCCCTGTGATGTGGGCATGTTTCAGAGAGGTCTTGATGGGCCAATCAGGAGGGGGAGCATTATCTGTGACTACAGGCCCCATCATGCTTTTGTCTACACTCACTTCACCTGCATCCCCACTATTCCTTCCTGACAGTCAGCTGCACTGTGAGGTGGTGTGTTTCTGGTGGCAAACTGTCTGGCTGGATGTATTTGGCTTAGTGCCAGTGGCTTGCTCTATTTGTTTGCAGGTTGCTGCATGTCATGACACAGTCCGCAGGCACTATGAGATGGCAGGTATTGTGTTTGTGTGACTGGCATACACATCTTGGGTTGATTATCTATTGGTTAGTGTAGGTTTGCTTGGGGTGCATGGTTTCACTGTCCCCTTGTCACACAATCTTGGGTATGTTGTTTGTGTACTCACCAGTCTCTGGGATGTCTGTTAGGCCATGAACACTCTCTGGTGGTAGGATGTCCCGCACCTTCTCCTCCCAGGTCCTGAAGTAGACTGGTTTGGCAGGAGGGCCACCGCCGGTGCGCTGACTCAAAGCGTGATCTTTCTCGATGAGTTTCTTGACCCTCCTGCGCACGTCATACCATCTGTTCTGGATATCGTCCTTTGTGCGCAATGTTGGTGCTTGTGCGTTCACCTTGTCCACAATCCTCGCCCACATCTTGGTTTTCTGTGAGATGGGGGTCCTTTGAACCAATATACCAAACAAATGTGGCTCTACTCTGATGATCTCGTCTACCAGCACTTCTAACTCACTATCTGTGAACTTTGGATTCTTCTTTGGGGGCATGGTGATGGGTGGTGGTGGTGAGGGATGTGTGTGTGAGGATTCAAGTGAGGGTGGTTTGGTGTTAGTTTTGCTGTGTGTATGTGTGTGTGCTTTTGTATGAGGTGCTGATGGTGTGTGAGTTGTGTGATGGGTGAGTTGTGAGTGTGTCTATGGTTGCTGTGTACTGGTGTTTGCTGCTGGCTGTGTCTCCTGTTTGCATGGGATGATGGTAGTGATTGTTGTCCTTTATATAGTTGGAGTTCTGGGTGTGTCTTTGTCCAATTAATTTGTGTTGGGTATTTATTGGCTTAGTCATTGCTTGTTTGGTCCTTTTTTTGTGATTTTTCCTTTGTGTTTTGTAGGCATGTAGGAGACGTTCATGTGACGGAAACGGACGCTGCTGTTGTCTCGTGCGGGCTTCTCTGCCTCGTTCACGCTGCTTGTCTTCTGTGTTTGGTAGGCGTCGTTCGCGGCGGTCTCTATTGCTTGTGTGCCGGGTTGTCTGTGCGTGTCGGTCGTGCGGCTTGGTCTCCGTGCGAGTCGGTCTGGTTTTACACGCATTGCATCGTACTGCACTAATCGTACATCGCGGGTACGGGTCGGTCGGGTTGATTCCGGGTTCGTGTCGGTCGGTGAAAATCGCGTCGGTTTTCCGGCCGGATCACTATTTTCCTTCCGGCTCGGTCGTACGGCTTGTATTCCGTACGTGTCGGTTGTAATTCACTCGCGTTGTATCGTACTGCACGGGTCATACGGTGCTGGTACGTGTCAGTCAGTATTCGGTCCGGGGCCATGTCAGTTGGTTCGTTTTGCGGCCGGAATCGGAATCGGCCCCATAGTAGAAATTGTTGTGTCTTTGTCCTTGGGTGTGTGTCGGTGTTTGTGTGTGCTTGAGTGTAAAGCTTGCAGTGCTGTTATCAGGTAGGTCTGCCTTCCTTAAATATACACTTACGTCCTGCAATTCTTACTATGGGCGAGTGTGTACCACCCTCTCATCTACAGTGCCCCTCTGATTCTATACTCTTCCCTTGCATCCATTTCCTCGTCTTAACACTCCTCCTGTACCCTTCTCCGATATGTCCTGTTTTGCAGTACTTTTGTAATACAGCTTTCACATCTGATTCTTTTTATCCTCATGCCAGACCCACACAATCACAGCTACCTACGTGTTTCTCAGTATGCATTAACCACATACAAATCTTCACTAGACAAAATCTAAATGCATTGACTTTGCCAATGCTTGTTGGAAACAGACATCAGCTCCGTGGCAATTCCGTTGACTGAAATTTACTATGGCAACCAATAGGTGTGCTGGTTACTTTCATCAGACTGCAATCTCTCCACCCCAGGGGAGCCGGTAACTCGTGCAAAACAAACAAGCACCATTATCACCCACCTAAGTGGACCTATTGTTTGTCCTGAGACGTGGAGGTTGCACATGCACCTACCTCCGATACGAGGCCATTTTGGACCCTGACACTCCCCGTGGAATAATCGTCACTTTTCAGGAAAACCAGGACATTTTGCTTTTGTTCGAGATATTTACACCGGACAGTTTAATAGTGTACCTCCTAACTTTCAACACATCAGATATTTGTGAGAACACTCAGAGGTTTCCTTCATAGCTTTCTTAGCATTTCCTTTCTTCAAAACCGCATCTGCCAAGGAATTCTTCCTCATTCCTTACACTCGCTCTCTCTTTTCCTTCTAAAACTGTTTCAGAACCGTTCTTGACTGCCCCAGATTTTCTAAATGGTTCTATTGAAAAGCCATTTTTGTTAAAAAAAAAAAAAAAAAAAAAATAGTTTTCTATTTTGGATTCGGCATGGCAAAATGTGTGCAGATTTTTCAAAGTGTGTTGAAAAGTATCCGGTGGGGATCAAAAGGAAGGGTTTCCAATTTATATCCTGTAGAAATCCTAGCATTTAGCTAAAAAAGAAGGGAAAAAAACGGAAGAAAACACTGAACTGCATTACAACCAAACTTGGCATAAAAAAATACTTACGACCTTTCCAACAATTAATAAAAACATTGAAAAGGACAATGTCATTAAATAACAAGACATACTCGAATCAATAATGATACTATATTCACACTCATTCCATTGATAGTGTTAATAGTAATGTGATATGCAATCTGACCTGTAATATAATGTATGCAATTTGTAGTACATGCGTTCCATCAAGGGTGATGTTATGAGCAATACATTTTGGTGGGCCAGTTATGGTTTACTTGGTAGGTTTGCTAGTTATGGATTGCGGAGCTACCCATATCTTCTGAATTTCAGGGTTTTTTCGATTTTAATTTTTTACTGTAACTGTACTTTTAACTGTAGTTTTTTAGGTGCAGTTCACAGGTTTTTTAAAAACATTAGTTGAGATGCTATAACCAACCATAGCCATCTCTCTTTCTGTCGATATATGCATATACATCTATATTTAAACATATATATATATATATAAATAAGGGGCGTTGTGTCCGATACATTGGGGCCTATTACGATGGCGGGCGGACACCATATCGGGAAACAGGACCGCCTGCCATGGTCGCGGCGGCCCCGCAAGTGGCATTAGGATGCGTCCGCCAGACTGGCGGGCGCATCCCGCATTTTAAACATTGCGGCGGGCGGTGCTGCAAGCAGCACCCGCCGCAATGTGTAAAATGCATGCTGTGCATTTGAATGCACAACGTGACAGGCACCGAGCGGTGCCTGCAACGGGCCCCGAAAGAACAAACCGCATGCCTTTCCATGGCGGAGTCTCCGCCATGGAAAGGTCATTTTCCGCCACAATGATAATATGGATGGCGGTGCCTACAAGGCACCTCCACCATATTCCTGGGCTTTTCCGCCCAGTAGGCAATTGGGCAGTATGCCTACCGGCGGAAAACCGGCGGACGGTCTTCCCGTCCGCCGGGGTCCCCCCCGCCATCCTAATGTGGTGGGGGGAAAGTAATACGGGCAGGAGATTTTGGCGGGCGGATCGCCACCGCCATACGGGCGGCGGCGATCCGCCCGCTATAATAATGACCCCCATTGTTCTGTACAGGGGCTTAGCCTTGTGAATACCTGACACTTGTGAAGGGGCGGTCACACATTAGCAGTTAGCAAGGCATGCATCTCAGGAGTGCTAAGCCCTTGGTGGCGGAATCAAACCCTGGAGATTGTTTTGATCAGATACCATATACCAATCATCCCAATGTTAAAACGTGAGGAAAACATCCACTTTGAGGTTCATAAAATAGAATCTTTCCCCTAAGCCCCTCTGCCTCCTATATCAATATATCACTACTAGGGCTAGGCAAAATATATTGTTTATTTTTTAGAACCACAGAACTGAAACAAATGCAGTAAATCTCTTTTTTTCAAATTTTTGCTCCTGCAAAATTCCACAAAATTGATGCCGCTGAACTGAATCGTTAAAAGTTGGATACACCATTCTGCGTGCAAAATTTCTCCTCGGAAGGATTTCGAAAATTTTGCTTTTTGCTGATAAAAATCACCCTCTGTTCACCACTGTAAAGGTCCAGGCAGAAGCTGTTAGTTTGCGCATTACTATGTGTAAAACGATGCCGTTTAAGAGATAAAGGGACTCTGTCCACATAAACGTAACCATAATACTGCCCATCATTCTCCAGGCCTGGAGCACTCGCGCAGGAATGGTAAAGCGATTTTCTTTAAAACAGGTTTATGTCTCTTTCAGGAGCTGCATCGGCGGATCCCCTGGGAGCTGCCTCTAAACTATGATGGATGCTTTGGAGGTCACTGCTTGGTTCCGCATCCCTTCCATCTGGGCTACGTTTGTAAATGTCATCGGAAATGTATAAGTTACCAGCTTCATTCATATCACGTCTCTAGAAGCATATGTTTTGTGTTTGAACCAGAAAGCCCTGTGCTGCTGGATATCATCTGAATGGCTTATATAATGCGAAATAGACACGAATGCACCCAACCTGGGAATTTGCGACTCCAACAATATCATCCTGTTTGTTTCAGTGAGCCGACAGGATTGAAAGCGCAGGGCCTCATACACTATCTGTTCCAGACTCCTTCAGAATCACAAGCTGTGGGAAAGTCATTTCTGGATGCAAAACCAAGCTATTTCAGCCTGAGATTGATGGGAGCGGAGAGATCCTGTTCTGGGGAAGGCATGTGTTCAAACAGGCACTCAAGCATTCTGTGAGGTCATCAGGCATTCTAACACACATCCCGGCTGAGCAGCACAAAGACACAACTAGAGAAGGGAATAGCACAAGTCAATTATAACAGATTGCTTGCTTATAATTAGCACACCACCACACCCATAAACAGTAATGGGAACTGACAAAACCTACATGTCTCACCATCTGTTATTGTCTTTTAAGCTAGAACATTTTATGGTCTGGGTTGACAGCACCGCTGTCACCAGACAATTATGTGAGAACACCAGGAGAGGGGCTTAGGCTCTGCCCACACGTTGAGAGTCAGGAGTACATGTTTTGATTGGGTAGAAGTTGAGTGATTCCACAAAAAAGTGCTTGCTCTCCACACAGCTGTGATCATTTTATGTATTTAGCTGCTTAGGGTTGAACTTTCAAGGGCCGACATATGCTATTAAATTTTCTTAGATAACTCGATAACTTATGTTGTGTTTGTCTGGCAGCAGCACAGATCAGAGGAGGACAGTCATTCACCCACATGGAGTTTCAGGTTTGAATATTATTTGACAGTTCTTTGCCCTGACATAAATACATGTCCATTTCCATGATATCTACTTCACATTATCAAACAACATTCTTTTAAAGCCAGATCTATTGGCATTGCCAATGCTTGTTGTTATTATTTTTCTTCAAAAGTCTTGACAAAAGTCTTGATTGTGTGAGTTTGTTACTATTTTGACAGTCCAAAGAATGGAAACCCTTACCTATGCTGAGGTGGCATAATTCATCATAGGGCCCCTACTCACATCAACACGATTAGCGGATATTGGTGCAGGCTGCTACCCTCATAGAGGAGGGCTCTTGAGGTTTTTTCAGTCTTTAAGGAGAGAAAATCCCCTTTGAAAATTGGTGTGGGTGTCAGAATGTAAAAAAAGTAAGAGAAATGTGCAAGGAGGAACTGGAATTAAAGCTCCCTTTTAGTGGAAACCTGAGATGTATCCTTATCCCCAATGGTAGAGAATAAAAATGAAAAAATACAGGGATTAATTAAAACTGCACAGACAGGTAAACGTTTCGGCCTGTGTCGCATGGTCAAAAGATGTTTAAAGGCATTCATAAGGACTAAGAAAGCCCCTTTCTGCTCCTAGTTCCTGAAATGATGTAATCAAAAGTGTAAGCATACATATGTGTAGACAACCAGTGGCCATATCACCTTCACAACATCAGCGCCTAAAGAATCTGTTCAGTTAGGAGCTAAAGATACATGAATGCAAGAAAAACCTGGGATTATTAGTGAGTCAATAAGACTAACTAAACAGTGGGTCCTGTGCTGGAGATGAACACATGTGAAACACAGTGTATTTTCACAGTGGGTACGGCACAGGCACACATCCCTAAGTCGTGATCAATCACTTCTCTTACCCACACTCATTTGGATATATGTCATAACTCTGCAGCCAGGCAAGACAAAACCGACCTGTATGTATACTATATATCAGGCACATAGGAAAGAATGCATAATTAACAAGAGCTTATGAGCATTGCAAGTCATCCTTTCGGGACTTCATGGCATCCTGTGAAAGTGCTCAGTCGGACTGGCCTATAGTGAAATCATTCAGTCCCCACCGGGCTGGTCTGACACGTCCATGTATTGGCCATTTTTTTGGTTGTTTGTGGGCGTGTATTATGGTCTGCTGGTTCGATTTTTACTTTAAATTTCCCTGATACTAAAATAAACATTGCCTGTAGCAAACACAAATCCACCCAGTCTTACATTCCGCATAAGACAGCGTGTCGTTTGTAGTTTAAAACTGCACCAATTTGCAAACATGGGACACCTTTTTAGGTCTCACCTGAGCCAGCGCATGTGTTGCACTGGCGAGACATTTAGTAAGCGGCTTTTCTCAGTGCTACCAAAGCGGCCACCAGCTTGCGGTCACGCGCACAAGCGCGCGCGCCACGCTCCACCTCTCCATAACTGCTGCGCTCGCATCCCTTGTTTTCTTTCACTTTCGCGCAAAGCGCAGGTGTCCCGCGATTATAGCAAAAGTAAAGAAATAGATTTTTTTTCTATTTCTTTACTTTTGCTATAATCGGGGCACCGGCGCTTTACTTTTAACGTTAAAAGTAAACCACGGGTGCCGCGATTATAGCAAAAGTAAAGAAATAGAAAAAAACATCTATTTCTTTACTTTTGCTATAATCGCGGCACCTGCGCTTTGCGCGAAAGTGAATGAAAACAAGGGATGCGCGATTTTAATGTTAAAAGTAAAGCGCGGGTGCCGCAATTATAGCAAAAGTAAAGAAACAGATGTTTTTTCAATTTCTTAAATTTAGCTATAATCATCGGCACCCGCTAAAAGTACAGTGCCGGTGCCGCGATTATAGCAAAAGTAAAGAAATAGAAAAAAACATCTTTTTTTTTACTTTTGCTATAATCGCGGCACACATGCTTCACTTTTAATGTTAAAAGTAAAGCGCGGGTGCCACTATTATAGCAAAAGTAAAGAAACACTCTGACATACTCCCCATTCTTGGCCCATACGCAGCAGTCCTGTTTGTGTATATGCTTTGGGCTTCCTCCTGTTGCTGTGTGCTCATAGTCTAGGCGCTATAATAAAGTTGTATGAATAATGCTAGTGAGTTGGGAACTTTCACGTTTATTTACATATTGACTCTGTGATGGGCAACAGAATATGGTATGGTGTTCTGGCCTCATGAACAGCAACTTGGCTAAAGCTCAGTCGACCTCTATGTTTTGGAAACTATATGAACATGAACTGTGTGAGCTGCTACCACCGCGATAAATTGTGTTCTATAAATCTCTCGAGGCATAGGTCCTCTGCTTTGCCTAACCTGACATCTGATACAGGTCTCAAATGTGATGTTTGCTCCTAGCCTAACGCACAGACATCATGGCTGAAACACAAGGCGCACCGTGCTACAAATAAACCATTGTCCACAACATCTTCTTGAGTATAACACATTCTGTTGTTTATTGAAATGTAACCAGGTAACTGCAACTAAATAGGCAACAGACTCTTGATTGGCTTGAACGGTAGAGAGGTTAACTCTGATGTAAGTTAGGCTTATACCTTACGTTTGAGTGTAACCATTGACTTATAAGGTCCCAAAAGCGAGACCTATTGGCTATGCCAATGCTTGTTAGCTATCCATTTCAGTAATGGGGGCCACATTTATTTTGGTGCACTGGCCGGTTTTTGGCCCAGGCTGGCCATGAAGGTGAGTTAGGGGCACAGCCGACAATGCTGGTCACATGTGTGGATAAATAGTAGGCTACATGCCTCCACTGCTATCTGTTATTATGACATGTAGCTGTTGAAGGAGGAAAAACTATATGATCTATAGATATGCAGCCCACCATCACTTTCAAAGCATTTAAGAGGCTCAGATAAGACACAATTAGTCAAACCAGACATGGAGAAAACTTCAGAAATATGAAAAGCTGAGTATCCCTGCTGGGCATCCAACTTATGGGCACACTTGATTTATTCATTCTTTGTTATTTCAGAAAGCATAATTCCATAAGATGTACAATTAACATAGGTAAATACACACAACTCACAAAGCAATTTCTGACTGCAAAAAGTAAATTTAAAGCTGAAAATGGCTCACTTTTCACCTGCTAGGTTTAAACAAAAGTATACGTAGCAGGCATAAATATGTTTAGTAATGTGTAATTGTAGGCCGTGGCTGTGTAAAGGTACGCCGTAGTAAACAACACGCATGGAGTGGAGAATGAGCAGATCAGGGTGTGGTTTGCATCTATTGATTCTTTGTTGAAGTCCACAAACTTGTGAGATTGAGAGCATTAACAAACTACTCTCTGCATCTTTCACTCCACTGGCGTAGCTTGGGGGGGGTGGAGTTGACAGTCCGCCCCAGGAGGCAGGCGTTTTGGGGGCGGCAGCCGCCCCCGCTATCACCTGTCGTCTCGGGGTGCCTCCCCTCCCTCCTCAAGGCATTTGCCGGGGTGGCAAACAGAGAAATTAATCTCCAGCACCCCCCCTGCACTTCACTGCGTCCGCCGTGGGGCGGCATACGCAGAGACCACCACAGGCACCCATAGGGATAGCTATGCCACTGTTTCACTCCCAGGAAATCATTAATGATCTGCTCTATCAAAGAGCTGAATTAATCCCCTTCTATGGCCCGAAAACAGAGTGTCTCCAATGTATTGGGGTTGGAGGTTAAAGGATTTCTCCACAAGCAAAAATAATTTTCCCACTGGAGAAAAAAAGGAACATAAAAAATGTGCATTTGCACTGTAGGCTGATTTCCTCAATGTGGAGTTAAAATGTTTGCATCATATGCATTCAAGAAATAGCAACGCAGTAACATTTCACATGAAATGCCCAGATAAAAGCCTCAAAGACTGCTACTGGGGCAGCTCTCTAGGCGTACGTCGTGGATGTGCATGAATACCCCAAAAATGTAAATGTACAACCATGTGTAGGAGTATGTCTACTGGTGTAGGTTAGCAAGTTTTTTTTTTAATTGAGTCCATGATGCTGCTGTGGATGAATTACCCTGAGATACCAGACCTACTGACAAGCATGCACTACACCAGCATTTATGCAAACCAGAATAAATAGTAGTATGTATCATTTTAATAGAACATCCAAGAGATAGATTATATTTCCAGTTGTGGCAATAGTTTTCAAAGATAATCACAGCTGTATAATGCAAGAGCAAAGGCAGAGTCCTCAATGTTGCAGCTGGAAGAGAAATGGGTGATTACATTGTTCTGATGGTAGTTCTCTATCATTAATGTAGATTTAGTTACTCATCACAGTTCGTGCAGCTGTTTTGTTGCAACACGTGGTCCTCGAATCTGCGTCACAAGCAATAAATGAACCTTTTTAGTTGTACTGCTGGCTGTAAAGCTATATGTTAATTTCTTGCTAAACCATGCACTCTTTACTTCCAGAACCAGCTCTTGTCTGCAATCCTTTGTTACAATCTCAGAGGCTCAGGTCAGTGGCGCAGCAAAACTTGAGGACCCCCCCTGCAGAGGGCATGGAGGGGACCCCCCAATGCTCCAGACATAGTCAGGAGCTCTCAGGCTAGTGGCCCGTCACCCATGCACAGTGCCGGAGGACGCCCCCTGGAACCCGGGGTCCCCCGGCACTCCGGGGATGCGGTGGCTATTGTTACCCTACTGGCTCAGCGGCGAATCATTGGCAATAATATTAGGGAGTGTGAGTCTGAGATGTCCCAAAAAGATATTTGCCAACTTCCATTTCTCACCTGTCCTATGATTTATGCTTGCTATCATTGACTCTGCTTACATGCAAGAGTCAATTACCAAATAGATCCTCTAACAAAGCAATAAATTGGAATTATTCCAGAAAAAAGAGTGACAACTTCTACTTGTTCTGGCACTTTATCACACTAAAAAGGCATGTGAGCAGGGTAGGGCAGCTGGATGGAAGTTTAATGTGGGGATTGAGGGGCCTATTTATGAGGCTCTGGCACCATGCAACGTGGTGCAAGAGCGATGCAAATCTTAAGACAGATTTTTGAAGACACGCAAAGCCACTTTGCGTGGCTATGAGTGGTTCCAAAAATCTGGAGTAACACAACGCAGTGCAAATCGCTGCATTGCATTACTCTGCCCTGGGTAGACATTCCATGGAATTTGCGTGGGTGTTCCCACGCTACACCAATGGATTTTGACGCAGCCCAAGATTTACAAGACCTTGCAAACCCGAGCATGCGCCAAAAACATACGCCTCCCAGGTGAGGTGTAACAAGGAAAAATATCTTTATTTCTCCCTCTTTCTATGTGTGCTGCATTCTGCAGCACACATAGAAACACATACTGAATAGGAATGGAGTTGGTTAGAAACTGTTTTTGCAGAGGTTTCTTCATGGTGTGCCAACAGCAGGAGTCTGTGTGACCAGGGCAAAGAGTGTTGACTATAAGAAAGTTTCTAGTCCGGTCTGAGGGCCAGGAAAGCAAAGCAGTTGAAGATGGATCACCAACACAGATGAGTACCCTACAAACTTCTTTTAATACCTAAGATCAGGGATGTCATCTGGGGTGGCAGAGCCTTCAGGGTTCAAGGAATGTAACTCTAGAGCAATGCAATCTCCACCTGAAAACCAATGTCTATCATCTAACATGTAAGAGAAAAGAAGCAAAACCTCTGCCTTCGCTAAAAAAGAATGTCTGGCCTCTTTCCTCTCAGCTTCTAACAAGGCTTATTTTATAGGGCCAAGGCGTCCAAAGGTGGATGTTGGGCTTTATAAATACTGAGTTTGCTTAAGAGTGTAACGGTGTGTGGTGAGAGGAGGACTATAGCTGGGCCCAGACTGAGAACTGCATCAGAAACAGGCCTTTGAGAAGGAGTGAGAGTCTGGCTGCTCCTTCTGCACTGGAGAATGTGAGACTAGTACATACTAGCACTAGTATGGGGTGCCATGCTCCACTGACAGGATGCAGTGTCAGAAAAAGAGGTGCACATACCATGAGGCCCTGCAGCATAGCAAAGGCACAGGATACATGAAATATAAAGTGCTCTGTACAAGTGAATCACATGCTATGGCCACAATGTACACACGCCTAGCAGGCTGTTGCTTGCACATTGGCATCTCATGTTTACAGGCATCTTACAGGCTGCATAGAAAGTACACATGCTTATTGGGGTAATACACAGACAGGATACAAAGCAATCTGTATAGACACAGGACACTGCAAATTGAGTTCACAGACACTTCAGATAATTGATACACTGTACAGATACTTCATATGCTGCAGGTGCAATTTGCAGATACTTGACCAGTTACATCAGGAACAGGGCACTGATGCCTCAGACACTGTGGGTAGGGTTGATACATCACAAGGAGACTGTAAAGAGTACAAATGTTAATATTAATTGCAATACTCTGGAGCAGGCACATTAACCATCCAGTCTATTAGAAATGTTACCCAAAGATTGTGCACAAATTTCTCTGATTCTAACATGAACATTAACCTCCTGAGTTATCTTACACCATGGCACCCTAGAAACACCGATGCATGCAGCACTTCAGAATCACATTATGGACAGTATAACAAATATTGTCGATATGCAGAACAAGAAAGGACATGTCTCTGGGTAAATGTTATGCTCAGTTGGACATAGTCCATGGCACCCCTACAAAGCCTTCCTTACTGCCTGAATCACCATGCAATGCAGTGCTTCTTTCAATTTCAATCCAAGCACTATCAAAGATCACTGGCAGTAAAACCCTAGATCGATTGGCACATTTACACATACTGAAGGCCAGAAAGAGGAAGTTTGGAGCATGCCAAGGAGATAGCGCAGTTGGGTGTGGAGGAGAAAAAGGCTGAGGTTGAGAGAGCCTTAGTTTAAGAGAGGATGGGTGAGGCAGAGAGGGCCTTCACCAGAGAAAAGCTAACTCTTGAGGATAAGTTGTCCCCTGAGTGTAGTTTTAGTGGTCCGGATTCACCAGTGAGGGTTGAGTCCAGTGGTGGTAGCAATATGGAGTCTAGTGAAGGATGTTCCACTCCTAGATCCCAGAGCATGGTACCTAGTTCCCAGAAGGAAGGTGTCGCACCTGAAGGGTATAAGTTGAGGTTCAGGGGCAGTAGGACGCTGTCTTACCAGTCTTGAGGGGAGTTTGTGGATGAATGTTGTGATTCACTGGAAGATTGGGTTATGGGTAGCACGGCAAACAATTTAGAATGGCTGTTCAATCTGATTGTCAGAGAGCACACGTTCCGTTGTTGTTTTCCAGGGTTACGCCAACACCTGTTGGAGTCTGAGTTCTCTGATCCCAGAGATCTTGCACAGGAGGTATATCTCTGGGTGAGTGCCAGAGGGTCTGAAAAGGCATTTGGGAGTGACCCTAAGTGGAGTGGCTCAGGTAGTTCCCAGCCAAGAGTGGTGGGAAATGTTCTTAGTAGCCCAGATATGTCCTGGTGTAGTGGGAGGCGTGTAGGGACTCACGTCTTGTCTCTGTGAGAAGCAGTGAGAATGGGCAGCATCCCAAGGTGCCCGAAACCCAGTCTCAGGGCCTGGAGGGTTCCCTAAAGAAACACCAGGTGGGGAGCCTAGGCTGTACTGGTAGGCCATCCATTGAGGGGATCTCCTAGTTTCAGGAGAACTTGAAGTGCCTGTAAGCAGCGTTCCACCAGTTCTAGTGTCTGGCGGTGCCGCTCCTGAGTGAAGGGTGCAGGAGTCCAGATGGAGGGATGAGAGGGGGAGAGAGTCCCCAGTGGGAGAACCAGTGGGTCAGGGGCCAGCCCTAAGGGCTGAGCGTTCTAGGAGTGACCATGGTGACACCACTTCTGTTTTGGGGGGTCTTCACACACTGTCAGATGGGCAGGAGTCAGGAGATCAGCGCCAGGCAGACTGTCATGCAATACATGAGGTATGTGTTACTCTTGTGGGGCCATGCGTGCTCCCCAGGAAGTCCTGGTGTGCCAGGCAAGTGCTCAGCTGCAGGGTGTAGTCCCTGGGTTGGGAGGCCAGGTTCAGGAGGTTATGCCTGACCTGGAGGGAAGGACATCTGTAAGCAGTGTTGTAAGAAACTGGCTCTATATATACTACACCAAAATGAGGTGTAGTGTGTATAGAGTCCAAGTGTCCCCAGAAGTAGGCAGAGGTTAAAGTTATATAGAACCCTACTCCCTAATAGTGGTAGCTTGGTCGAGCAGTAAGGCAGTATCAGAGGACAGTGTTAAGCATTTGATGTACACACTCACTCAACAAATGTATTCACACACTCAAGAACTGAACTCTAGGCCAATTGTGTTTGTATAAAAAATATACTGTTGTTTATTTTTAGAACCAAGCCACCCTGGTACAGGTAAGCATTAAATACTTTCCAGTAATAAGTTACTGGATATAGAACAGTTTGAAAATGCAATAGAAATTGTATTTTGTTTGATTCACATGGGAGCAGTATTATGCAGCACTTAGCAAATACAGTACATTGGGATTAATAGGCTTTTTCAGTTAATTGCAGGTAAGTTACTTTTTACGTTACTTTTCTAACTCAGTGCTGGATACCTAGATTCAGCACTGGGACATTTCCTAGAACCAGGTAAGTAATTACGTTTTGGTTATTCACATGATTGTTAAAGGATATTTTCAGTTTTCAAAACTTCACACTTGGAAACTTTTTGGAGCAGTACATTGAAATGAATGGGCTTCTACAATAAATTGCAGGTAAGTTACTTTTTACGTTACTTTTCTAACTCTGTTCTGGATACCTAGATTCAGCACTGGGACATTTCCTGTAAACAGGTGAATAAACACGTTTTGGTTATTTGTGCGATTTTTAAGGAATATTTTTAAATTTCAAAACTCCACACAGAAACTTTTTAGAGAAAAAGTGCCAATGTTATCCTATAGAGGGAAAACAGGTTAACGGTTCTCAGGTAAGTAATCAGTTGTGGGAGTTAAGGTTCTGGGGTTAGACTCAGGGGTCTCCCAGGGTCAGTAATGCACTGTTGTTGCACCCTCAGCGGCACTAGGGCGGCCGGGTGCAGAGTGTTGAGGCCCAATGTTATCCAATGGGGGATAGGGGGCCTCCAGTTGGTGGCTGCTGGCAAGCAGGCCGCTGGGTTGTGGGAGCAAAGCTCCTAGGGTTAAGTTCAGGGCAAGTTGGGGACCAAAGGAGCACCAAATGTGCACCCTCAGCGGCACTAGGGCAGCCGGGTGCCGGGTGCTGTTTTGAGGTTGGGTGCCCTGTTGTTTTCAATGGAGAACCTTGGGACAAAGAAACACTGCAGGCTCGGGGACGAGGATCTTCTGGGTGCGACCACCACTTTGAGGGGTAAGTTGGGATGTCGTGGGTTGGTTAGGCACCGTTGGTTTGGGCACACAAGGCCGTGGGGTGTCGGGTGCAGGGGTGCCTTGTGGCGTCTGATTTTCTTACCCGCTCTGGTCACGGTAGGGGGGGTCCTCTGGTTTGAGGCTGCAGGCGTCGTCTGGAGGCTTGAGGCAGGTCAGGGGTCACCGGAACTCGGGTCAGGATCGCCGGGGGGACCTCCTCGTGGTGTTTTTTCCCTCGAGCTCGGGCCGGGTTCGGCGGGTGCAGTGGGCTGGATTCGCGGTCTCTGGCTGGCACCAGAAGCTGCAGTTTAAACACGTCCGGTGTTCTCGGGAGAAACAGTCTGGAAAGTGAAGGCAGGCAGGTTCTCCAGGGTTTTTGAGGTTGCTGGCTGCTGGACACGCCGGGATTCCGCAGGAGCAGGTTCAAGGGGCGACAGGCCTTTAGGGCTGGGGCCAAGTCAGTGGGTGTTGTCCTCTTGTTAGCTCTGCACGGCTCTTAGTCCTTCTTCTTCTTTTCTTCTTGTAGGTAGGCTGTATCTGCCTTCTTGGTTCAGGCCTGCCCCCTAAATACTGTATTTAGGGGGCGTTTTAGGGGTCTTGAGGTCAGTAGCCAGTGGGCTACTGACCTTAGGGTGACTACACCCTTGGTGTGCTCACCCCATGTGGGGGAGTGAGCACAATCCCTAGTCCTGATTGGGGAGTGCCTGACATCTGCAAGATGGCGAGTACTGGAGAGTGGGCTTTACCTCGCCTCCCCACCTGAGGGTTGGAGTTGGCAGAGGTGGGCACACCTCCTGGGCTGGCTAGTTTTTTCCACCTGTCTTTCCATTGAAAGGGAGGGGAGACAGGAAGGGGGCCTGCTCCTGATAGAAGGAGAGGCTGGGGGTCGCATTACAAAGGCTGCCAGGCCTTGGAAGCTCCCCTGCCACAGATGGCTCTTCCTGGCCTGGGGAGGTGTGAACACCTCCGCCCAGGAAAGGCTTTGTTTTTGGGCTCAGGGAGCGTAGGCTCCCACCCTAGGGGTCTTGAATCATGTCTCGTGGTGTCAGGCTGGTGTGTACCAGTCAGGGAACCCACCAGAGGCTGGACGTTTTTCAGGGGGCATCTCTGCCCTCTGTGTGCATTTTACATTAAATCCCACACTGGCATCAGTGTGGGTTTAATGGGCTGAAAGGTTTGATACCAAACTTCTCAGTTTTCAGTGTAGCCATTATGGTGCTGTGGAGTTCATAGGGACAAGCTCCCAGCACCATATACTCTTAGTGGCAGCACGGCACTTATAATGCCTAAGAATAGACTTAGACATGCTAGGGGTACAGGGCTCATGCACCTGTACCCTCACCACTGGCATAGGGCACCCAGCTAGAGGGGTGACTGATATATGCCAGGGCAGTGGGTTGTAGGCATTGCTCACAAAGATGTGTGCCATGTTGACTCTTTACTTTGTTCTGCACCAAATCACTCAGCCTGCAAAGGCAGTGTGTGTGTGTAAAGGTACAGGGCCTCTAAGGGTGGTACCATAAGTGCTGCAGCCCTTAGAGGTCTTCCCTGGTCACAGTGCCTAGGGTACCTGTGGTACCATTTGCCCGGGGCTGACCTGTGGCCAGATGATGCCAATTGGGTTAGTTTTGGGGAAGGAACACAGGCCCTGGGAACCTGATTGGCAGGGACCCAGGGCACACCAAGAAAAAGTGCATCAGTAGTCTGGCAAAAAGTGGGGGGGGGGGTTACTGCAACAGAAACCTACTTTCCTACAAGTGTCCCTACCGCTTTGTCTTTTGGGGGTACCACTCCAGGTGGGAGGGTGCAGAACTCTGGAAGGGGGTGCAAAGGGAGGGAGTCATAGCCTCTGACCCCAGTTCAACCTGAGGAATTGGTCCCTAGGTTGGGACACCAGTTGCAGGTTCACGGTCCTGAACTGTTGGTAGAATTGTATGGGAGGGCTGATTCCAGCGTCCTGACAGTTTTTGGTTCTGAGGGTGCCACTCCTAGGAGGAGAGTGCAGAACCCCAGATAGAGAGGTAGGGGGAGGAGAGCCTCGCCCGTGACCTCTGGTCAGCCTGAGGGTACAGACCCTGGGTTGGGGGATCAGTGGCAGTATAGGACTGCACTGATGAGAGGTAGACTGGAGAATGGATACTATGTACCTGGGGCTACTGCCCCCCACTCTGTGAGATGGCAAGGACCAGAGACATCTGGATGGCCTAGGGCCTGGTCCTGGCCGCAGACAGCTAGGGAGTCCCAGCAGGGTAGCGTAGTTGGTCCTGGGAGCTTAGACAGAGGGAACCACATGGGTTCAGATTGGCGTAGAACTGGAGTGTGCCCCTGCAGTTGCGGGCCCGCATCCGTGTTCTATCGCTCCAAGCAGGGAAGCCCATCAAGGTATTGATTGGTCTACCATGGCTTTAGGATGGAAGGGTTGTGTTGGACTTGGCCCTTTTTGCCGGGTCATCCGAGAACTTTTTGCCTTCCTCTGGTATTTTTCTGACCTGGTGTTGGTGGTTTTAGGACTCTGGGCACTTTATCACTGCTGTTCAGTGTTAAAGTGCATGTGCTCTCTATGGTAAACTTGGTAAGATTGGTCTACACCTGTTTGGCTTATTTAATTTACCTATCAGCCCCTTGTAAAGTGGTATCTCATATACCCAGGGCCAGTAAATTAAATGTTGCTGGTGGGCTTGCAGCGCTGCTTGCGCCACCCACCAAAGTAGCCTTTCAAACCTGTCTCAGGCCTCTGCCACTGCAGGGCCTGCGTGCGCAGTTTACTGCCACTGTGACGTGGCACATAAAGGGGTTCGCCGCGTCAGTGACTCCCCTTTTACTACATATCAGTCACCCCTAAGGTAGGCCCTTGCTAGCCCTATGGGCAGGGTGAGGTGTAGGTATTTTTACAGATTTCTATATTGTGAAGTCTTTGCAGTAGCGCTTGGCGGTAAACAGTATCAAATGCTGCGGATAAATCCAGAAGTAATAAGGCAGCTACTCCTTTTTTGTCCACTGTGAGCTTTAGATCATCCCAGATGGATATGATGGCTGACTTTGTGCCTCAGAGTGGTCGATTACTGGAATGCTGGTCTGATAGTAAGCCATTATGTTGGGTAAAATTAAAGAGTTGAGTAAACAATGCTTTTTCCCTAAGAATAGTCCATTTGCAGAATGTAGTTTTCTGGATCAGATGAGTCAAGGTTTTTCTTTTTGAGGTAGGAGTTTATGAGCTTAGGTGGGAATGAACTTAGTTCCAGGGACGTGCTGAGTAGGCATCTGGCTACCTCTCCTGCACAGGTTGAGCAAAGGATATCTTTAACGATTCTTGGCAATGATAGTGATCCTGATGGTCTGGCTGCAGGGATAATATTGAGGAAATCTTTTTGTGACAGGGTATTGAAGGTATGCATTGATAGCTGGTTATTGGTGTCTCTGTGATGGTTAGGTCACACATTTTTGTGGTATTGTCTATGTTCAAATCTTTGTAATTTTTTAGATCAGTTAGTTGGAGATTTTGTCACAGAAGTCTTGTGATTCTTGGTGTTTCTGTGTTTAGGCACACTGGATTGCTGAATTCTATGGAGTTCTTTTGAAGGGCACTCTGCTTCCTTTATGTGTGTGGAGTAGTAGTGTCCTTTTGTGGTTCTGATGTTATGTTAGCAGGAACTTTTAGAGTGCACGGTCACCAGGAGGTTTCATGGCGCTAATCTTGGATAGTGTTACGGCGCAAAGGACTATGCATAAGCTTGCTCAAACAACCAGGTCTTAAGCGCCTTTCTGAACCCCAGCAGGTTGCTGCGCATCCTGATTGCTAGAGGTAAAGAGTTCCAGAATTTAGGGACGAGGTAAGAGAACCTACACCCTCCCTGACGTTTGAGTTTACTGGCAGGGGTAGTCAGTAGTTGAAGATGAGCAGACTGTCAGTTACGAAGTGGGGCGTGCTTTACAATCATACAACTAATGAATTTGGAGCTCCTGCCGTGCAATGCCTTAAAGATTAACCACCCTGTCTTAGGCAATTGATAACCAGTGAAGTTTGGATAGCCATGGTCTGGCAGATTGCCTTTTAGGTTGTTTGTAAATTAATCTTGCAGCCTGATTCTGTACTAATTGTAGGAGTTTGAGTAGAAACAGGGGCAGGCCTAGATAAATAGAGTTTGAAAAGTCAAGACGAGAGAGAAGCAGGGCTATCACAACCTGTATAAGTGCTGTGTGGGTCAGCAAATGGGTGATCTTTCGAATTTTACGCAATTGGAGAAAACAGGTGGAGACCACTGCCCCCACTTGTCCTTCAAGTGAAAGATCTGCATTTACGGGGACCCCCAAGCTTTTCACAGAGGAAGAGGGAGTGGAGGGGGACCTAATTCTGTCGGCCAATAGTGTGGGCCCCAAAAGATCTCGCTCTTCCCAGGCAATGCTAGTTCCGTCTTGCCCGGGTTGAGTTTGAGGTGGTTGAGGCCCATCCAATGCGGTCCATCAAGATTTTATGATCGATCGTGTCGAACGCGGCCGACAAATTCAGGAGCACCAAGGCCTGGGGGATGCCCTTGTCTGCAGTAGCTCTCAGGGTGTCCAATACTGCAAGGATCACTGACTCAGTTGAATGAGCAGGCCGAAAGCCAGCTTGGTGTAGCTCTAGGTGATCTGATTGTTCAATAAAATTAGAAAGGCACCTGGCCACATGGGCCTCTAGGATCTTGGCCAAGAAGGGGAGGAGAGAAATGGGACGATAGTTAAAAGGATTCAGGGGGTCAGCCCCTGTCTTTTTTAGTAGAGGGACCACAATTGCGTTCTTGAAGGCTCTGGGGACCTTGCCCTGCACAAGAGACTTGTTAAGAAAGGGAAGCATGTTGTGAGGTAGGGCAGAAAAGACATCCCTCAGGACTTGAGGAGGACAACAATCATTGGGGGACCCAGATTTTACACGGGTCATTAAGTCGGATAATATCTGAGGACATATGACTGGAAAATGAGCCATGATGGCTGAATTAGTTGGCATGTTGTCCAAGTGTTCCGTACTGACACTGGTGGGAATGCTAGCTTTGATAATGGAAATTTTGTCCAGGAAGAAATTGTTCAAGGAGTTGCATAGCTCTTGGGTAGGCGTCTGACTGGGAAGTATTCTCTCAGCATAACAGAGGTCATTAACTATCAAGAAGATTTCTTTCGACTTATTATGAGCATTTAATATTCTGGCTGAGAAATAGTCCGCTTTGGTTTCCAGTATGGCTTTTTTATACTCTTTACGAGCTAGCAGCAACTGCAGTTTATCTTCAATGGAGAATCTTAACCTCCATTTTCTCTCTTTTTGACAGAGCTCAAGCTTTTGTTTTTTGAGCTCAGCGGTAAACCATTTGTGTGCATCTGAATGGCGAGCACAAGGAAATTTGGTGAGTGGAACATGGACGTTAGAAGCCAGCAATAGCCATTCCGATATGTTCTCTTCCATAGAGTTAACATCAGGGTTGAAAATGGGTGCTGAGCTGGCCAAGGTTTTGACAAATTCTAATTTATCAAAGGTCCTCCACTTTCTTGTCATGCCTCCCACCGCCGTGGGGGTTTTGATCTTAGAGTTTATGGTGGCAGTGAATTTTATTAAATGGTGATCTGACCATATACATGGTGAGATTGTGGGCGCTGACATATGAGATTTGAGGACCAGATTTGGTCCAGAGTATGTCCCTTTACATGAGTGGGGGAGGATAAGTGCCGGACCAGGTTCAGATTAGAGAGCAGCTCAGAAAGTTCTGCGGCATGTGGCCCGCCCAGGGCATTGTGAAACCAAAAATTCAAGTCTCCTATAAGTAGAACATTAGCATAGTTCGTGACAAGGTTGGCCATTTGTTCGCTCAAGGAGAGGGGGAAAGTAGACATGGCCTGAGGGGGCCGGTAAATAAGCACGAAGATGAGAGATCCAGTGTTAGTGTCAATTTTAATAACAATATTCTCTACCTCCGGAAGATCGAGGGAGGTAATGGTGGTGAACTTATAGTTTTTGTGTATAATAGCGGCTACACCGCCACCAATCTTTCCTGAGGGCCGATTTACAGACAAGATGTAGTAGTCCGAAGGGAGTGCCGCTAAGATGTCCGGAGTAGAGTCCTGGGTTAACCAGGTTTCAGTGACCAGAAGGATGTCTGGATTTTCTGAAGTCAGCAGCAGGAAAATGTCTAGCTGGTGTTTAACCAGGGAACGGGTGTTAAGATAGAGGATATGCAGAGCGGTATGTTTAACTGTAGTGAGTCCAGGGGTAGGGGGACGGTGGGAAGTGGAGGGAATGGGGGAGGTAGGGCGACATGGCGACTCTGAGTTTGGAAGATACCATTTTCCATAACGCGATTGTGAGCAACAGGGTCAAGGGGGAGACAGGGATGAGCTAGCAATCTGAGTGCTTTGGAGGAATATATAATAATTTGACCATAGTTTGTGGCCCCTGGGCCCGTCTGGGCGCAGCCAAGCGCAGACGGGTTTGCCTTTGGCGCGCCTTTGGCGTGCCGCTAGCGTGTCCGCTGCGCTCCTGCACAGTGGCGTGCATTTGTGAGTGAGCCCCGCCTCTGACTCCTCCTCCTACCGGCCAATTGGCTAAGGCCTAGGGGTGGCTCTTTTGTAGGCTGTATTATAGTGCTGTAGCTTGCTTTTGTCTGTACATCATTTTTTCCATTTGTTTTGCAGTATGATGAGCTGGTTTTTCATTCTTTTAATTTTGTTACTAACCCATGTTGTCTTATTTTTGTGGTCAACTCTGTATGTGGTTTTTGTTTTTATCTGTTTGTCCACTGCAGTTGAGATCCAGTTGTAGAAGGTGTACAAGTCTTTCGACCCATGTTTATTGATTTTTTTTAAAAGGTGGGTGTTGAGTTGCTGCGTCTCTAGTTTTTTCTATTGTCTGCACTGGCATTTGGTGTTGTTGGTTTTGTTGTATTCAAAGTGTTGTTATTGATAGATGTGTGAGTCTTGAAAGTGATTATATTGTAATAAGTCTAGCTAATAGGGGGGGTTGTCTGTAACTGTGTCTAGTCCTAGGGTGCAAAAATTACATCTAGCATGTGTTGTGTGTAGTGAGTAGGGTCAGTCAGAAATTATTTGTTGCAGGTTCAAGGCTTCAAGATTGGTTGTGATAGCTTTGGTTGTTAGATTCTTCCTGTCAAACCATATGTTGTGGTCTTCTAGAATGTATAGGTTTGCGTTTTTGCTACTGTGTCAAGTGGGATATCTTTAAAGTTGGCATTGCTGTGTGGTGGTCTATATATTGAGAGGAATGAACAGATAATAGCTAGAGTTGAGTTTCATCTTATCACCAAGGATTCACAGTCGTCATGGTTAGAATTTCAATGATTGTTATTTGTAATGCTTTTTTATGGATTTCGGCTAGGCCTCTTCCTGTTTCGCCAATAAAATTTGTGTTAATAATGTGAAAATCAGGTTGGATGACTTCATTGCATGTTGGTGCAGAATCTTCGCTGAGCTTGTACAGGGTGTCACTACCATCAAATCCGCACCCCAGCCCTACCTGTAACAACAACTGGAACCAATAGTCACAGGACCTTGGGACGCCACTGAGCTAATATTTGGGGAGGGTGGGTTATTCCACTCTAAACAAAACCCTGAAGATGCACCTTTGCAGAGGCGGCAACCTTAGAATATTGAAGAACCAATCCACATATCGAACAACGGTCTTATGCCTTGCCTTATAGTCTCATCCTCATTAGCAAGTGGCTTGCAAGTACAGAGAGTCAGAGGTCTTACTAAGCAGACCTAAACAGGCTGTCTTGGAAACCACTGCAAAAGCCAATCTCAGCTTTATATTTCTAAGTATTAGCTCCCTAGAGCAGGGATTTGAGGATCTCATTAGATACATGCACTGTGGCATAATAAGACTTCCTAAATTATTCCTTCCAGAATTAAATGTTTTTTACTGGGTTTATATTTTAATAAAGTTATATGATTTGTTTAAACGCAATAAATGATTTATTAGAATAAATGACCTATTCTATTTTGTACCTAAAATCATATATAAATTAAAGTTCCACATTAAAAAAGAAATACAAAAATAACAGTTTAAAATACAAAATCAAAGGAACAACCAGCTCTTTATGAAGAAACGTTCCAGGCCATGCATGCTGTGGGGTAATATTCCCCCCTCAGGAGTTAATTACCATGACATTATACCTTCTTGAAAATGCTTGAGATGAAAGGCTTACTTTGTGCCCAAACTTGCAGGAGAAGAGATCATATCGTAAGCAGGAGCCGCTGGGCACAGCTTGGATGACTGTAAAAAAATCACGAAAGACTTTTGCAGTTAAAGAAACTAGAAAAAATGTAGAGATTTAAATTTAGATAAAAGGAAAGCCTACAATGCAACGGAACTGATGTGTTGAAGAATAAGCTTGCTGCGTGATAGATTGTTTCCCAACAGCTTAAAGGGAATGGATTTACAGATAAACTATCTTAGCTCGCTTCAATATGAGGGATAAAAAAACATGCATTGGTAAAACCAAATATGTCTCATCTTTTGGACCTCTTGGCTCTGCCAATGAATTTCTTGCATTGGCAAGAGCAAAAAAAGAACATTAATGGTGCCATGATTTGATGGATGTTGCCGGTCGTGTCATTTTGTATGCGTCACAAAGTAGGCCCGCTCACCTCCAGAGTCCCATGGGCACAGTTTCATTTTTTTAAATTTACTGATACGAGAATGATAGGCGCCACTTCGATCTGCAAAACAAATATATATATATTTTCTTTTGTATGAAAACAAACATAAAAGTAGAAAAAGACTGCAGGGGTGAAAGGCGTGGGCAAGGGAAGAGCAGGTGAGAAGTGAATGGGTTAGCGCATTCGTGTAGTGGGTGCTGCCAAGGTTCACGCACAATGGGAGAGGACCCAATCGTTGGTACAGCACGTACCTATCAGATGGTTTCACCCAGGAACCACCTAGTGTAAGGTAAGTCTTTTGAAATTGTGATAGGTTTGTTGCCAAGGGTAAATATGTAGAATCATAGGGTAAGAGAATCCCAAAGTCTGGTATTATGCTGTGGATACCGGAAGTTCAACACTATGTTTTTAGTATTTTCTTCTTTATTGAAATGTAAGTGAACACAAGAACAGGCGACGAGAAGGGAATGCGGGTTGAGGGGAGAATCAGCACACGGGGAGAGAGCAACAAGGGCAGTAGAAGAAGCACATGATGGAGAGAACATGGAATGTGGGTGTGCAGGGAGACGCATCCGAGAGAGAGAGTGAGCAGCAAATGGTGGAGAGAGCAACAGGGTGGGGGTTTTTTATGGGGGGGAAGCAGCATGGGCCAGGGGTCTAGTGTTGAATAGAGGGAGGAGCGCGTGAGGGTGAGAGCTGGAAAACACATGTACTCTGAAAGAGTGCTTAACCCTAAAAGTGAGCACTGGAACAATCCAAGCCAAACAAAAGGAAAGTAAAGAGGCTTTGCTCCATGTGAGGAAAAAACACAAGAAGAGGAAAGCAAGCCATAGGGAAAAAAGCAAGCATATGGGAGTGATAATTAAGTCAACCGATGGTAACCAATGGGTGGGCTCTACGCACACTGTACATTCAAAATAATTCTTTCACAGCCAGACAACTTGTATTTTCTGGTAGGCAAGCATGGAGGATGTGGCTGAATGGCCAGAGCAGTTGTGCTCGAAGCTGGGAAACCGAGTTCGAGTCACGGCAGAGACGCTTATCCTCCTGTGATTCTGGACAAATCACTTCGTCTCTCCATGCCTAACAATATAAATGTGCCCGTCTGTAAAGCAAATGTCATTCATGTAAAGCGCCCTGATACCTTCGGGTTGAGTTTGTGCTATATAAAACAAAAAACAAAAAAAATGTATGTTGTCTGTTAATTTGTATATGGAGTTTTTATATAAGAGAAAGAATCGAGAAGTAGGCATACTGGTGGAGTGATGCATGTTGCTATTGTTATTAAATAAATCAGTAAACTTTTAATTGATATTTGTAATGCAGTACATAGATAAAGGGGCAGATGTGCATATGCCTTACTTAAAATGTAATAATAAATGTTGTTCATATTTGTAAAACTTTTATGTGGCCATTGCAAGCTATCCATTAAAAGTTGTCTGCATGTTACTTGTAAAGTATGTATGTACTAGTCTAGGTGTAAATGGCACTTGTTAGTTTAATGCAGTGGGCTTTATTCTGGGTATTAATTAAATATGGACAGTGTGCAGCCCTTTCTTGGCTTGAGGGTCAGGTGAATACCAACAGTGTGCAACTAAATAACTCGCTTTATAACATTCCAATCTATCTTTTTTTACATATGGTAACTTGGAAAGATTTCCAGTTTCTGGTGCTGTGCACTACTGTGGGAAAACATATTTTGTATTGGTACTGACAATCTCATCATTAGTAAATTAATATTACGCCCCCTCATTGGATATGTGTTGTACCTGAAGCTCTAAAGCTTAATTCTGACGCTCAAATAAAATGATGGATACCATGTAAAAACATCAGTTCTTATGAATATTATCTAGTGAGCTTAATGCAAAAGAGGGGCCCAGTGTTCACTTATATGAAAAAGAAGCATTGTTTGTATCCCATAGACAGTGTCTCCGGACTAGCAAAGAGTGTCTGTGAGTAGCTGAGGATTCACTGAGGGAGTCTGGGGGCTAGCCTTGGTTCTCTTAGAGTTGGCTAAGGGGTTTTGAGAGCTGGGTGTGGCCCTGTTGGGTAAAGATGATTGATTTTAAGTGCTGGCTGTTTTAATGAGGGCCTGCTATGTTCCTTCATGTGTTGGTAAGCTGAGGGACATCTTAGTAGCTTGCAGACAGTGACTGGGTTGACACTAATAGACTTCCAGTGCCCATTTGAGGGCCTTTAGGGGTAAAAAGAAGGAGAAGCAGCCTGCAGAGAGAGTCTGAGGAATGATAAGATGAGGAATTTTATCTCCTAAAGACATCCGATCCCTCAATCCTATTCTTCAAAACACCAAAGATTGGTTCTCATGCAACCACATCAAACTTAAGGCTCAAAAAACAGAATTTCTCCTAATCGCCCCACCCAACCAGATACACTCAACGAGCGATTGGTTGAAGCATTTAACAGCTTTCAATTGCACACCACAAATCATTGAGTCAGCCAAACCACTAAGAATAATCCTGGACAAAAACGTTAATGGCTCTTTAGGCAGGGCCAGTAGTTTCTGGACTCCAAGTCTAGCCGGTCTGCTAGCACCGGGACACCACATCCGAGGTAGCTGTGCGCTTTATAAGCTGTCATTCATTCATTCATATTAGTGCCACCACAAAAGGAGTAAAACTACAACTGAGTGTACTACGAAAACTAAAACCTTTCCTCCCTGAATCTGACTTCAAGCCGGCCTTGCAAGCACTCGTAATCCCCAGATAGGAATATGGAAGCGCTACTCTCACTGGCCTGCATAGAGCCACAACAGTTCCATTAAGGGCCTCACTCAACTGGGAGGCAAGACTTATCACGGGGTCAAAAAGGTTCAATCACATCTCCCCTGACCTGAAATCCATCAACTGGGTCTCTTACAAAGCAAGAATTAAATTAGAAAGTGCATGCACAAAACCCCCCATTTCAACACCCCAAATTATCTCGCCAACAAGCTTGAGCTATCTGGAGGCGCTGGATCCACGAGAAGTGCCTCCACCCTTCTGCTAAAGCCTCAATGTTTCAATAAGAAGAAAACCTACAACAGATCTTTCTCGAGCATCTCTACCAGAATTTGGAACTCTCTTCCCCCTGATATAAGACTGACTCCCTCCATTTCCTCCTGCAAGAAAAAAAGTCAAACTCCTGTTAATGAATACATTCTTGGTATAGATCATCAGTTCTCTGCCCTTTGAGCTATTGGTTTCTTCGAAACTGTGTGTACTTTACAATGCTTAATGAGTTGTATGTCATTGTCTCATCGTCTTGTAAAGCGCTCTGATACCCGCATGGGTCAAGTTTGCGCTACATAAAACTTTTCAAATAAAAATAAATAAACAAAGATAGGCCAGTTCTGACTGATGACACAGACCACTGGTCAGTGCTCTTTTTTGTGCACGGGAACATATTTATTACCATCATCAAATAGCTGACAAAGAACACATGAGAGAAAGATGGCATTGAAGAAATGAAAGAGGAAGAGAAAGCATAAACACAGAGACAAGGGGGTAAAGCAGGGATGAAAAGGAACCTCCAAGAGTGTGATATAAGGATGAAGAGAGTATATGGGGGGATGAAAACTGGGGTGAAGCTGCATTTGTGCAGCAGTTGACACTGTGCCCAGAGCCCTAAAGAGCCCAATGAACCCTGTAAATAATTGTATTTTACTATCCCAACAGCAATCAAATGGGCGATTTTCATGCTTGCACCAGGGCCCATGGCATCAGTGCTACATTACTGGATGAAAGAGGCACGTGGTGAAATAAAGACTGGACACCTTTGGTGTATTGCAACCTCAACCTTTGGCAGTGCACTTATTTGTTTACAAATCAAGCATTGGTACTAATCTATACCATACAAGTCAGAATCAAAGTCCAGAGTGCCAGTGCCCAAAGCTCTTCTCAGGAGCTCTTGGCGGTCCAAATACCAAGGCTCGTAATCTTAAAACTACCTCCTGCTTCTTTAATTAACTACCAGCCACTCACTGCCCCCATATTTCACTCTTACAAGCTCCTGCTTTCTTCCTCTATGACGGTTTTGGTGTCTTCCTCTTCATTTGTTTTTCCGATCTGCGTGTTGTCCGACTCTTCTGCTCAGTAAATATCTGATGTGGAAAAATAAGTGCTGGTCCCCAAATGTAAATGTGACCCCCCACTGGCAACCCCCAGCTCAAATTAAGCACTGCCCCAAACAATAAACAAAACATAAAACTGGGCTGAAATCCTGAAACAAATGATTTAATGGCACACTGGTTGAAAAAATTATTTGAAATGATACAACCAACAACGTAAATGCCACAGGTCATTATCAGTGGGGGATGTAGCATCGGGCAAGGAATGCAGGAGAGGCCACAATAATGCACATAGAATATAACAAAAACCTACAGCTCCAAACCCATTAATGGCTACTAAATCAAAGAAAAGAAAACTACAACAAAACCACAATTGGCTGACAAACCCAGAATGAAGTCTGAAAGGTCCCTTCAGTCCAAAATATCAACCATAAAGGATTCTATTTCACTCAACCATCAACAATCACCATAACGTCCTACAGTCCACCTCTTCAGGCTGACTTTTTAGCAAAGGCTCCACCACTGCCCTCCATTCAGGGGACTGGCTACCAAATTACATATCTCCTCCATGTCAATAGGTTTAGTTTTGATGAAAGTGCTTCAACTGATGTGGTGGAATCATTATTTCACAAAAAAGCAAACGCACCCCAACTTATGCTCTGAAACTATGAAAAACAGACATCCACTATTTCATTCATTATTAGGATGGCTTGTGCCCCAATAGTTGAAGGAAGGACCCTGGAGAAGTATTTTCCAAAAAAGGACGGGATGGCTTCACGCATCCCCTGGTTGTCGTGCTTCATCATTGGCCATGCCGTGCTCGCCAGAGAATACTCTAGTGGTGGACAGCCCTCGTCGTGATCAGAGCGACTATTCAGGGATGTTTCTGAGTGATGGGGGATACTAAAGATTAAAAACCCAGTGCACCTGCCTGTTTGGATATGGTTGTTTACCAATGGGTGGTGTAGCGGTGATTTAAAGCAAACATAGGACACTTGAGGCACAATTAGGTTGCCTGTGTCCTATTTAGGTCAACATGTTTCAGCCCGCCACTAGAGTATTAGAGTATTCTCTGGCGAGTGCAGAATGGCCAACGATGAAGCATGACACCCAGGGAGTGTGTGAGGACATCCCATCCTTTTTTGGAAAATCCTTCTCCAGGGTCCTTTCTTCAACTTTTGGGGCACAAGTCATCCTGATAATGAATAAAATGGTGTCTGCCTGGTTTTCATAGTTTGAGAGCCTGAGTTAGAGTATGTTTACTGTTTTTTGGGATTTTGTGTATAAGATGGAGAGCGCAAATGGTTACCCACATACGTTCTCTCTCATTCCCCCAGCCCATAAATTAAAAAAAGGTGTTGTGTGTGAAGGAAACATACATTCTCCAAAAGAGAATGCCGGGTGAGCCACCGTATTCTGGGAGCCTGTTTTGGCATTTTCTTTGTTTATAAAAAAAAATCATACATTCTCAGTAGGAGAACCGTTGTTCTCAGGAAGGCACAGTCAAAATTACACAAGGGGCATTGGCCTAAAGCCATTGAATAACCCCTGCATTTCACATGGGAAAAAAATAAACCCATATCACTGTTGGAATAGAAGTGGCAGACAGTTGATCATATGTGGTTATTTCCAAGAGTAAACCACCATCATCTTACAGCAACATGCATAAAAAAGACTTCCTTGCACAGGTCGTTATAAAACAATGACCCACACTCCTTGCGTGCTCATTCGGCCTGATCCATGCTCCCTTTGCCCCAGTTCTCTTGACCAATTTAAATTCTGATGGTCTTCATGTGCTACATTGCCAAAGTCAGTTCCATAAGTGTAACTTGTCGATTTTCTCTACAACTGCCCAAAAACCTCGGGCAAGTGTCCACTTTCCACTGCCTTGCTATCATGATTTCCATAACTGTAGCACCAGGATTGCCAAAATACGAATATAGGGACTGTAATGTGGTATAGTCCAGTTCCAAATTTGAGTCTACATTTAATTTTAAGAGCAAAATACCCCCTTGCCAGAGCTTAATCGAGCATGGTCACAATACAAACATATGAAGATGAACAACATGATCAGATTTACACCTTGGGCATACATCACTGCCCAGTGTGGGTATTTCAGTTAATCTGAGGAAGTTACACAAGCAAGATAAATTGTCAAAACACAGTTTTTTTATACTCAATAACAGTAAGAACAACTTGAGTAATCAGAATAGCTTTTTTCCCAAAAGATACTGGCTGTACCAATACTCTCTGTATTCCGCGTGGGCCTCAGATCCCTGGCTTACTACAGATCTCTGCCACCTTAGTTACAGGAACTGTTTCATAAAATCATGACATTGAATCTATAAAAGAATATATTGCTTGCATAACTTGATGTGTTTTATTAATCCTTTGCAGATTGAGTACTTGTCCAGGAGAAAGAGTTGACAGGAGTGGATATGTGTAATAGTGCTCCTACTTTCTCTGTCTTGGGCTGACCTGCCAAGAATTTACCACCCTTTCTGTTGAACTCTTAAAGTTCATTAGCCCATTAACCAGTCTCCTACCTATTCTTGAGTGTATTCACTCCAACTATTGCTCTTCTTGTGGTCTTATATCCCTTAACAAACTTGGGGACATATTTACAAGAGGATATCGGCACCAGAATGTCACGTTTAGTGATGTTCTGGTGGGGATATCCCCTTCTCCTTGTTTACAAAGCAGCATTAAGCCACTTAACATGGCTTAACGCCACCTTGCAAATGCGGCCCTTTTTCACGCTTATCTTAGCGTGAAAGGGGAGTGCATTGGTTGTTGCAGTGGGTGTTCCGCTGCAACACTGATTGATTTTGATGCGGCCCCATATGTACAAGGATGTGCAGCCCCTAAAACCAAGGCCAGGTAAAACCTGATTTCAGGATGGCGATTGTTATTTCTCCTTGTATTTTGCCATTTTTACATGTGCTGCAATCTGCAACACACATAGAAATAGCACATTTCCTTTAAAGATTGTTCATGAGCAGGAAGAAGTCCCTTGTTGCACATAAACAATCCACCTTGCAGCTCAAGCACCCTTGCAATATGGCGCAAGGGTGCCTGGGCTGGCGCTAGGCAGCTTTATTCGTGCTAGGGGAAACACTGGGGTTCGCCATATTTTGGTAAATACGGCGCATGCCTGCATTTAAAAAATGTCGTACTGCAGTATTACCACTTTTGGAGTAACACCGCGCTCTGGCATTTTATTGTAAATATCCCCCTTGACTTCCTCACTTGGTCGTCGCAATTGGTCATGTTGAATTCTAATGGTTGAAGAGCATGTATCCGGTCCAGGGAAGACATGATTCTGAACTGGGGTGGCGGAGTGAGCTAAAGAATGATGATGGATTAAACCCAGATCAGTTGACTGGGGGTGAGTGTTTGCAATGTTCAACACTCCGTCCATCATCCCCTTTGGTTTTGCTCTGTTTGCCCTAAGTTGGCAGGGTATGGCCAGACATGGGTCCCTTGCTCACTTTGCCACTGGATTCAAGCTAGCCTGGCTGATGATGGCTGATTAGCCAGAAACCGGTCCCAGGATGCTTGTTTCCGGTCCAGTGAAGACATGGCTTGGCAGCTTGGGCTGGACTGTTCCCATGAGGCACAGGATCAGACTGATTTGCATATGGCCATGTCTGAACTGGGGTGGCGGAGTGAGCTAAAGAATGATGAGGGATTAAAACCAGAGCAGTTGACTGGGGGTGAGTGCTTGCAATGTTCAACTCTCCGTCCATCATCCTCTTTGGTTTTGCCAAGCATCCAGCAAGGCCACCTTCTCTCCTACACACTCTTGATTCTGACCATATATTCAAGGAGGTCCATCTCACACACATCCCACACCGGAAAGATGTGTGTGAAGAGAAATGTCCTCTCAAAATATCATTTTATTTGCATTTGTAAATGTGAACATCCAGTTTTAACAAAAATTAGCAATCAAAGTGTCAACGAAGGGGGCGTGGCTTGGACGCCGCAGCGACATGGCGGCTTTCCCGTGAGCTCCGTTGGGACGCGGAGCTTTTCTGCTGCTATTCCACCCTCGGACGCCACCTCTTCCCGCTTGGAAGACGTCTCCGTATCCGTGATGGGTCGGTGAGTCAGCGGGCTGCCAATGGAGGCTTCTACGTTGTTTTTCGCCCTGGGAGCTGCGGCGGTGAATATTTCCTCATAATAACGCGAGCGTCCGCCATTTTGAAGCGCGGCGCTCGCGTTCCGTTTTTTCTGGCTTCTCCCTCCTCAAATGTTCGCTGCCTGGTTGTTCATGACTCTCATTTGGCCATTCCTACATTTTTATGATGTGGACAGTACAATACAGTACAATGAGTAATTTTTAACGCCCTTTTCATCAGTTTAAGTGGCTCTTCACAGTTTGATGCTGGTATTTACCTCTAAGATGCGAGCGTCCGCCATTTTGTATGTCTTTTTTGCGGTGCTCGGCTCTTTTTCCATTATTTAACTTTGTACTAAGGAATTGTCTCTTTTTTGTCTACAAATGCTCATACATATGGCCTGATGCTCCTCAAGGGCATTTTTGCTGCCTCTTTCTTTTTCCATGGATTTCCAGCCAATGAGTCTTTCCTACTTATGTTCTTCATGACGTGTTTTTCCCTCCTCAGCTGCGGTCACCTCAATCGCTTGCTGTTTTCATGAGGCATTTTTCCGTTCGTCATCACTGTGCCAAGTCCAGTCATGGCGGGGTCTTGTTGTACTGTGTTCTAGTATTCAAATGGACTAACTGCTCCAGGATTCTTTATTACATATTAGACTTCTAAGTCGTGTTCCTGCTTCTGCTGAATTTGCTACTAGCCCACGTTAATAGTATCGCTAGGCTTTTCCTGCTTTCGGATTACTGTATCCTGAACTCTCTACCGCTCCAGGATGTCAAACGACCCTCATGTGCCTAGAGCTTCTAGCTCTGGTACAAAACCGAAAAGGCACAAAAACGACCCGCCTTCACCGATTTTATCTTCACAGAACCCTGTCCTGGACTCCATCTTGGATGAGGTTCGTGGCCTCCAGCCATTCATGTCAGCTACTAATGACAAACTTAAACAAATTGAGGAAAGATGGATTGTTATGGAAAGTAAGGTGCTAGATCTTGAACAACGGGTCAGTGATTTGCAGGATATCTCCACGAAGATCCCTTTTCTTGAACAGGAAGTTCTTAAATTAAAGCTCCATACAGAGGATCTTGAAAATCGCAATCGAAGAAACAACCTTCGCCTTTTTGGCTTGCCGGAAAATGTTGAAGGGGCTGATCTAGTTTCGTTCCTAAAGAACTTCCTTCGTGAGCTCTTAGATCTTCAACCTTCATCAAATCCTCTTAATATTCAAAGGGCTCACCGATTGGGTCGGCTTATACCATCTGCTAACAAACCGCGTGGTATTATAATGCTTTTCCTGGAGTTCACCGATCTTATGCAAGTCTTGAAAGCTGTCAGAATCAAGCGCCGTCTTTCCTGGTCTGGCCATAATATTTTTATTTCTCAAGATGTTTCCAACGCTACCAATGCCAGACGTAAAGAATTTCTTGCTCTACGACCTCAGCTGCGTCAACATAACATTCAATATGGAATTCTTCATCCCTGCCTGTGCAAAATTACTCATGAAGGTCGCACACGCTCCTTCGAGGATCCGGAAAAACTCAAACTGTTTCTACAGAATTTTTCTGCACATGGCATGGACACTGGCTCATGATGGCTTCCTTATTGCTGGATTGCTTCTTTTTATTGTTATATTGATCTGCTTATATTCCTTTCTTATTTTTCTGTCAGTTCTCTACTTGTGAGGTTTTAGTACATTTTACTGTTCTCTCCCTCTGGTCTCATGGTGGTCCATGTTCTCGGTGTCACTATGCTCCCCGTTCTTTGATCTTCTTTTTTTACAGATCTGGATGTTTTTCCTTGATCTGTCTACTCTTCTTCATCTGCTCCTTTTTTTGTATTCTCCTCTCTCTTTCATCTATTTCTATTTCTCTTTTCCTCTTTTCTCCATGCTTTTTCTTCTATCTTCTTGCGTTGGTGTTTTTTTCAGGATTATGTCCTTTGTTTTTGCTATTGTAACCTGTCTTACTTTATATTTTTCTGTCACCTTTGCAGTTTTGTGGTCCTATGTCTGTACGTTCCCCTCCGTCCAGAAGAATGGTTAATGTCGTTTCGTGGAATGTTCGTGGTCTGGGTCACCCGGTCAAGCGTCAGAAGGTATTGTCTCATCTCGCTAAACTTAACACCCAGATTGCTTTTTTACAGGAAACCCACTGCAATGACTCAGAATCTCTTAAACTTAAACGTCAGTGGGCTAATCAAATTGTTTTCTCCCCTGCTGCAGATCGTCATGGTGGTGTTGCTATTTTGTTTCACAAATCTATTAATGCTCAAATTTTATCGACTGAGTGTGATCAAAATGGTCGTTGGGTATTGGCTGAGGTTATCATAGCTAAGAAACAGATTGTTTTTTTCAATATTTACGGGCCTGTTAAACCAGATCCGGATTTTTGGCATTCTATAAAGTTGAAACTCCTATCCCTGTCCAATCCTAATCTTGTGGTAGGTGGTGATTTCAATAATTGGTTAGACCCGTTCACAGGCAGACAATCCAAATGCAAGTTCAAACCTGATAAATCCCACAAGTCATTCCAAACTGCCATTGCCTCCCGCCCTCTATTTGATTCATGGAAAACGTGCAACCCTGATACTTCTGAGTTTACATTTTTTTCACCCGTTCACCATACTAGATCCCGTATTGACTATATACTTGTCTCTAAAGCACTGTTACCCTGTCTCCTGTCCTCCGACATTGGTTCCATTTTTATATCCGACCATGCTCCTGTCTCCACCCGTATTGATCTATCCCTCACCACCTGTAAACAGGGCAGATGGCGCTTCAATAATTTTCTGTTATCAGATCATACTTTTATTTTAGAAGCGTCTGCCTTTATCAAGGAATTCTTTTCCTTTAATAATTCCCTAGACACTTCCTTGCACAACAACTGGGATGCCTTTAAAGCATCTTTTAGAGCCTTCACTATTGCTTATTCCTCTAAGAAGAAAAGGTTACTATACACTAAATATAAAGAAACTTTATCCCATATAAAACTGCTTGAACATACTTATTTTTCTTCCAAATCTTCTGTATCATTGCAAGAGTTAATCAAAGCTAAATCCACTTTAAATAAGATTGTTACTAAGGATGCCTGTAATGTTCTCCTTAAGATTAAATCGAAATATCATGGTGGCCAAAACAAAGCTGGGAAATTACTTGCTAATTATCTAAAAATTAAATCAGAACGAAAAGTTATTGGTCCCATTCATTCAGAGTTGGATGATACACTCCTCTCATCTGATTCGGATATCATTGCCTCGTTTCAATCGTTTTACAAGCTCTTATACACTGAAACTACCAATCCCTCTAAGGAAGATTTTGTCTCTTTTTTTCATGATATCCCTAAGCCTATAACCTCCCAAGATGATTTCCATTCCCTGGAAGAAGATATTTCCCTACAAGAATTGAATGATGCTCTTAAATCCTTAAAGAAAGCAAAAGCTCCTGGCCCCGATGGCTTTTCAATTGAATTAATTTCCGCTTTTTCCTCCATTTTCGCTCCTAACTTACTTGAACTTTTTAATTCTTTTATTTCCAATTCCCGGGCATGTGGATCTTTTCTGGAAGCTCTTATTGTTGTAATCCCCAAACCTGGTAAAGATCCATCCTACTGCAAAAATTTCCGTCCTATTTCCCTAATTAATTATGATTGTAAAATTTTTGCAAAAATCTTGGCGTCTCGTCTAGAGAAAATTATCCCTATACTCATTAACCCTGACCAAGTTGGTTTTGTTAAGGGTCGATTGGCATCTGATAATGCCAGGATGTTTTCCAATATTATTGCCCTTAGCAAAAAATACCCTTCCCCGCTAGCTGCTCTATCCTTAGATGCAGAAAAAGCCTTTGACCGTGTTAATTGGGACTTTTTGATTCATACATTACAATGGTTTGGTTTTGGCCCGAAATTTATTTCTTTTGTAAAATTATTCTATACTAATCCTAAAGCTTGTATTTTGGTTAATGGTCTCTCTTCCCCCTACTTCTCCCTGCAAAGAGGTACACGTCAGGGCTGCCCTCTATCCCCATTACTGTTCCTGTTATGTTTAGAGCCATTTTTGGAACGTATTAGGAATAACCCTCTCATTACCGGTTTCAGTTTTAAGTCTACACAAATTAAGTTGTCTGCATATGCTGATGATGTTCTTGTTTATATGTCAAACCCTGAATCCTCCCTACCCCCCTTTTTACAGGAAATCTCGTCTTTTGCTAAAGTTTCAGGTTACAAATTAAACTTCTCTAAGACTGAAGTCCTTCCCTTAAATCCCTCCTGTTTCAGGTATATGTTTGAGACATCTAGTTTTATCTGGTGTCCTCAAAAAATTAAATATCTCGGCATTTGGTTCTCTCCCAACATCCGTGATACACTACTTCATAATTTTTCTTCCCTAAAACTTAAGATTACTAACTTGTTAAATCTTTGGTCCCCTTTGTTTCTCTCTTGGTGGGGCAAACTTGATACAATTAAAATGATGATTGTCCCCCAGGTTCTATTTATATTGTCAATGTTACCATTTAAAATTCCTAGATACTATTTTACTCAAATTAATTCAATATGCTCCAAGTTTCTATGGAATAACAAACATGCACGTATTGCCTTATCTAAACTGATTCGTCCTAAAAATGAGTGTGGGGTGAGATTTCCTGATTTTAATTTATACCATGATGCATTTTTAATTCGTCAATTTTTTGCTCTGTCTAAGGATTATCAAAATTTACCTATGCCTCCATGGGTTGCTGTTGAAACCTCACTGTTAAATGATTTTTCAATACGTGATGTTGTACACATGTCTAACTGTACTTTTATTTCTAAATATCCTATTTTGAAACACTCTCAAGTTTTGCTACGCACACTTTTCTTTAAGTCATTTACTAACTACCAATCTTTTCTAGCGTCATCACTCTGGTTTAACAAACACATCAAATTTCGCCACAAATCATTTTACTACAAACAATGGAGAGAGAAGGGTCTTTTTTATGTACATCAAATGTTTGCCAATAATGTAATTCTCTCCTTCCATCAGCTGCAAGAATCTTTTCATTTGCCTGACTCGTGTATTAAGCAATATGATACTTTAGCTCCAATTCTTCAGGGATGTTTTCTGTCTTTCCTCTCTCTGCCAGCTCCTACTTCTTTTCTTCCTGATTCTTCTTTGTATCAAATCTCTAATGACATTATTCCTACTGCCTCTTTCATCTATAAATCTCTATCTTCCCCTATAGTCACTCGGAATAAGTCTAAGGTTGAATTGGATTGGGAATTGGATCTCTCTTTGACTCTCTCTATCTCACAATGGGACAAGTTCTGGCTGAAAATTTTTAAGACATCTAAAGCTGCTAGTCTCACTCAATCACTATTTTTCATTTACAATAGAGTTGTTATTACTCCTGTCTTGCTGCATAAAGTTAATCACTCTGTCTCAGCATCTTGTTGGTCTTGCCTTTCTGCTGAAGGGTCTTTATTGCATCTTTTATTTTACTGTCCTAAGGTTTATGCTTTCTGGAATGCTATTTGGTCAAAATGTGCTGTGATTTTTTCCTATAACTTACAACTTACTCTCCAAAATGTGTTTTTAGGCACTTTGTCACCAGCTTTTGATAATGCGAATCCTATTTCACCATTACTGGATTTATTCCTTGCTATGGCCTTTAAAGTTATATTAATTTGTTGGAAAGACAATTCTAAATTATCCTCTTTTCATTGGTGGAACTTTATATGTGATGAGCATAGAATTGCCTCCATTCCTCAATCCTCCATTCATCTACAAATTAAATCTGATCTATTGTGGCTTCCCTTCACATCTTTTCTATCACCAACATCATAATCCTCTTTCTCTCCTTTCCTTCTCCTCTTTCTCTCTCATTCTCTCCTCTCTCTGTTCTTTTGTTTTCTTGCTCTTTTTCCCTTTTTTTTTTGATAAAAAAATCTTAACCTATTTTTTACATTTTTTTTTTTTTTACTCAGTCTCTTTAGGTCCTCTGGTTCTTTGTGTACTATTATATTACAATTAATTTTTGTTATAGCCTTCAGTTATTATCCACATTGTTATCTCTGTTTAGAGTATATTACCTTTTTATATATAATATTTGCTTAGTGGTTTACTACTACTTTATATTTGCCTGTACGCTTACTCTTATATACTTATTGATTTTCTTCTCATTTGTATTCCTGTGCTTTCTTATCTTCAATAAAAATTTACCTAACTTAAAAAAAAGTGTCAACGAAACTCAGTATGTTTCTTCTGAAATTGATTCACTATGAGCGCCAACACTGAATGATCAGACGGATGCCTTGGCTCTATTTAACATTATCAAATCAATATGGATCATTTTGGATACTAATTTGTAGTCTATACGAGAAATAGAATGAAAATGGACGAATAAGAAAATCAAAGCAATTTGTTTTGCCATCTGTCTGTTAGACATAAGTTATGTGCAGTGCCCTGAATGCTTTTGAAGACACTCTGTCACTATTTATATTTTTGCATAATATATTCTAATTTGCACCGCATACTCAAATATACACAGTGTAATTTTCATGTTAAGTACATCAGGTATATTGTTCGAGGTAGCAGATACCACCATATCAGAAGCTCTTCCTCCTTTCCTTACCTTTGTAGGTGATGGATTACCAAATGCACCTCACTTTAGGAATCCAAGAGGTACCGTGAAATACAATATTACAATTGTTTCGGGAAAAGGTAAGAATGGTTTCCCATACAGGGAATTATGCCAATAACAGAAGCACAGAAAAGTAGTTCAAGAGTAGTGAAGATCAAGGCCAAACCAGAGGACAACCTAGGTACATCATTTTAACAAGAAAACAATAGCCCACCAGAGAAAATGCCTTTTAAGCGTGAAATGCCCTAATTTTGAGTCCATGTGATGCATAAGGAAAAAGGCATCCTCCAGTTTCTTTGCAACTTGCAAAGCTATATCTAAATGTTTTAGGACATTGTATGCTGTTGCAAACCATATAAGTGATTTCACTCCTTAAAGGGAGAGGGGATATCCATTCTCAAGGTGGAAGCAGTCTTAGAAGGACAGCTTTCACTTTCAGAATATCTTCTGCAGTCATAGTGGAGAGGAGGCAGCAGTGGTGGGGAATTTCTTTTCCCCCAGATGTGTCTTCCCACTGTGCTAACTTTTTAAACTATTTCTGTAAGAGACAGGGGCTGCAATTTCAGCATTTTATAAATGTGGCTTCTATCTCTTGCAGGCCTCCATCCCTGAATCCGCAGCCATTTGGATGGTTTCTCAAAGGGATTCCTGCCTCATTAGTGTACACGAGGTCTGATATCTGTGAATGCTTCTGAATGGCCATTCTAGGCGCTGATAGATTGGAACATCCTTCATCCTGCACAAGAAGCATAGGGACTCCACACAGCACTGTGCGAAAGATGTGACAGCTTTGTGGACCCATATTTAGGACTGGTGTTCGCCAAAACCTTTTATTTCTACTAAAATTATATGTAGAATTTACTTACTTTAAGGGGTAACCTGTCTTCATCCATTGGTCTGTTGTTTTATCAATCACATTTTGTTTCCGCCCACTACAGCATACAGCATGAGGCAATGGGTCAGCCTCTTTAAGCCACTGGTTAACTTCACTTTGAGTGACTGCATTTTCCGCTCTCACAAGGAGCACATACGCACACAAGGTAGTTCCTTCGGTGCCAGTGTTTTTGTTTTTAGCTTATAATTACTTTAGTGTTGTCTTTGTGTTTGGAGCCTAATGTGATAGCAGGACGCACAGCACACATTCCAGTTTAATCAGATCCCATCTACTCTGAATATAAGCTAATCATTGTGGTATATCTATTTTTGCATCTCTTTCTTTCTTTCTTTCTTTCTTTCTTTCTTTCTTTCTTTCTTTCTTTCTTTCTTTCTTTCTTTCTTTCTTTCTTTCTTTCTTTCTTTCCTATTATCTTTTTTCTCTTCTTTCTAGCCCTCTGCCTCTTATATTCTCTCTTACATTCTTTACATCTTTTTTCTTTCCTGCCTTCCTTCTTTCCTGCCTTCTTTCTTTCTATCCTGTCTCCTTTCTTTTCTTGCTTCTTAATCATTTTCACTTTTTCTAAGTGAGCATAGATCATATTTTACTGATTATAATTGTGCTCTGTTTTACCTGGAATGCTATCAATTTGCAGCAGTTTCCTTTTGTGTTGAATGACATTTCATAATCCAATATTTCACATTTTGCCAACGCGAAGGGGTTTTATTCACAAAAAGTAGTTGCACAAATTAATCAATTTCAGAGGGTAAAATTGTGTCTGTCTTGATCCTGTCAGACAAGATTGTTGAAATTTTACCCTCCATCGTTAATGGGATTTCGGAAAATAGAAATTGATCTACTTTGTTCACATTAGTGCAGTTGCAAATTTGGGCCTTATTTACAAGGAATTAACGCAGCGCAGCGCCACAAGTCATTTGGCTGCGCCGCGCTACGTTAATTCCGAAGCAAAGGGATGCGTCATATCTACAAAGATATGACTGATCCCTTTGCTCTTCCCTGCACTGGCACACAATTAGCTGCTATGCGCCAACACCTGTGTCACGGGGATGATTGTTTTTGTGCAGGAAGGGACACCTTCCTGCACAAAAACAATCACAAGAGGTGATTTCCTCTTCATATGTGTGCTGCACAATTCAGCACCAAAAGAAAGATGAAAAGAACTAGGAGAAATGAAAAAATTCTCCTCATTGTGCCTTCCTACGCCGACCCTGGGGAGGCGCAGCATTCTGACGCATTTCCAGTTTTCCGATTTCTCGTAAATCTGGAAATGTGGCAGAAGCCATGGGTGTCGCGTGGGAGCAACCATAGCAACACCCATGGCACTTCCCTTTCACGCAAAGTGTTGCGTGTAAAGGGACCATATTTACAAGGACAGGAAAAGCAGTGCAGGGTGGCTTTACGTGTCCTTGTAAATATGGGGCAGCTGGTTGTGCCATCGGTGCATCACAAAAAGGGACACACCAGCAGTGCAAGGGGCTTGTAAATAAGTTCCTTTGGATTTCGTGCGGGTCTGCATGCATTCTTTAAGTGTCCTACCTGCAAAAGCAAGACAACAAGCACAAACTTGTAAGTTTAGAATTATTCACATACAACTTACAGGTGGTTTCCCCACAAGTGTAAATTTACTTCTGTTTACGGCGCGAGTACGGGTATTTCCAAAGTGAAATGGGGATTGAACACCCACATATTTAATGGGTGTGTAGGGAAGAATTCCTCTACAAGAAAACATATTTTCAAGGCACTTATATTTAAAGGTAAAATATTCCACCTCGTGGGAATTCTCCTTATGTAGATTTTACAAATCTGACTATTAAAAACCAGAGGTGGCAGTAGTTTTTCAGAAGTATTCTATAAAAAAAAAAATTCTATACAAGCTGGAAATTTGATTTAAATGCAATCCTAAAGAACTGTCCCTCAAACCTTAGATGAACCAAAACTCCAGCCAAGCTGGAGAGGGCTGGAGAGAGGATGCGTTGATATGCTTCACTTGGAAAGCGCAGAACCTAATATGGGTGCCCCACACGGCAAATTTTTCAATTTTGAATAATTTATACATTGTGCTATTCTTGCCCACAGACAGGCTTCGTTAATCATTTTGATGGTCCTGATTTGTCTATTCTCTGAGAGAATGCACTTAATAAGTATTATTAATGCTACATTTGAGACTTTAATTATAAATTTAGCCATGGAGATGTCTCCCAGTTGGATTCGGTGTGTATATTTAATGTGACAGGAACAACTGGTGGAACGTGCAGGCAAGTGCACACAAAACAAATAGGCCACATTACAACGTATGCAATACATCGCATGCCATTACATCGCAGTCATTACAACGACCGTGTTGTTACATCACATACCATTACAATGTAAGTTGTTGCAACGACTTGCTGTAGGGGGCGCCGGATGTTGGAATAGTATAATTTACTGTTCCAGCTCCAGTCTGTGCAACAATGGGGAAGGTGTCGGATTATAAATTGTGATGAAGCGCTTCTCCTTCAGACTCATAACCCACACAAGGGATCGGAACCAGGCTCCCCTTACCTGTCTCCCTGCCCCCTCCTCTTTTTTTGGAAGGCGGCTGCAGGACAAGACGGGCACTATCCCTTTAAGGACTGGTTCCTGTCGGATCTGTTCCCCGGTCACGTGACCGCACCAGGAAATCCGCTCTCGCTAAAAGCGGAAGACGCAGTACGGATAGGGTGTTAATCCGGAACACCGTGGTCGGCGAGGAAGAAACCAGAAGAAGCTGAGGGACAAATCCAGACCTACTTTGCCTCCCGAGGACTGCTGGTGCTGACGACGTCTGAAGACGGAGAGAGAGCGATGCCGGAAAAAGAACCCGCAGTCGTCCTTTCCAAAGGAGAACCAGAGAGGGAGCCGGACCTAATCCGGCATCACGCAGACGCCTGCCACGTCCCTCAGGGACGTGGCTCCACAAGGTACAGCCAAGGTGGAAACCGCATGGGGAAAGGGGGGCTGTACTTCCACGGGAGGTAAGGGTGGAGGAGACTGAGTACTATGAAGCGCTTTTCTCTAGATGGCATAACGTTGAGCGTGTAACTGCTCTGCACTGTGCAACCACACTGGTGCTGGTACCGGGTGCATACTCCCCACACTTCCGGTCCCTGGCCACTGCTTAAAAGAAACAGAGCCTCCTCCTTACAGGGTGTTTTCTTTTGTTTGTTTTGCCTATGTTCTTGGGGCCCTGACGATCCGATGAGATCTCCCCCCCCCCATGTGAGCTGTGGCGACAGAAAGTCGAGGACCTCCACACTCTCTGGAAGAAGAGGGAGAAGATGACGTCTGCCCACTTAAAGACCCAGCAGGAAGCCTTCTAGCTAACAAACTGTGCACTGACTATCCTGACAACCTTAACTTGTTAATAAAGCCTTTCAAAGGTTATTGGTTGTGTCCCTGTCTGCTTCTTCACCGCGCCACATAAATCCAACACCTTCTGCCCCCTACAGCAAGTCATTGTAACAACTTGTGTTGTAATGGTTTGCAATGTAACAATGCGGTCTTTGTAACGACCATGTTGTAATAGCATGCGATGTATTGCATGCGATGTAAACGATGTTTCCCCACAAAACCTGGCACAGTTCAATGTTGGGTGAGACCACCTTAAAATGCAAACCATGGAATGGCAGTAAACTCTTTCTTCATTATTCTAATTAAACACAGAACAGTACGCATTTTCCCCAGAAACCCAGTCTAGTCTAATCCTGGTTTAACCTGAGGGAGTAGCAAATGTGCTTACAATTCAGCCTAAACAACATGAGTATATGGTGAATAGATTCAAAATGGGGCACACCACTCCCTGATGAGGAAATGGGGTGGTTATGATAATTATTTTTTTAATTTTTGTTTTTTTTATTGAAAACCAATATCAAATAGCAGTAAATACAAATATTCATCCTTTACAGTCCATGACATCCGAAGGGGTAAAAAAAAGGGCGACATTAATAGATCATAAAACATCCACAAAAAAAACCCAAATACAAACAATAAAATACTGACTTAAGAATCAGAATCAAAATACCATTGCCAGATCTTCTCAAATTGCTTCAGTCCTCCTATCCGTGAAGCATAAATTCGTTCACTTCTTTTAACCTGTCTCATTTTCCGAACCCAATCGATCTTAGTTGGTATTAAATCAGTCCGCCATATTTGAAGAAGGAGTGATCGAGCAACTGCCAGACAAATATATAACAATTTAATCACCTTCATGGGAAGCCCTAGATCTGAATCATAGCCCCAAACTATTAGTCGATCATTAAATCCAATAGACATTGAGCCTTGTGTTGCCAGATATTCAAAAATATCGTTCCAAAACTTCTGGATCCTGGGGCAATGTAATATTATGTGGGTCCAATTGGCTGCAGGGTGAGTATGACACTGAAAACAATGTCCCGATTGATTGGGATAGACTTTAGCTGCAAAACAAGGGGTTCTATATAGTAACCACTTGCTAAAATATAGCATCCTCCTCCAGTTGGCCCCTCTAACTGCACTGAAATTTAGTTTATTAATTGTGGTCCATGTGTTAACTGAGAATTCCAGGTCCTCATTTTGTTGCGGCCTTATCCGCCAAGTGTGCCCCTTTGATTACGGCTAGGCATTTTTTCCAATCCCCTGGCTTTTTAACTACCCTCTCTTTCAGCAGGTCTAATACTAGCTGTTTCTGACCAATAATCTAAGGGAGATCTAGCTTGCTAAAAACTTTTATGATAATATTATAAGAACCAAGGAGAAGGAAGTTGCCGGGAACTAATTGCGACATCTCCCTTACAGTCAACCATCTATCATTCCGAAGAAAATCACAAAGTTTATGAAACCCAGCCTTTGTCCAGTTTTGTATAGATAAAAGCGAATCTCTAATGCCTACTGAAATAAAAAGAGCTGCTATTGGGGTTATGGCATTGATTATAGGAATAGAATACCGTCTAAAAAATGCCTGACGCTTGTGAAAAAACCAGTCCACACACTGATATCTGACTAATTTCGGAGATCTAAATATTGATAATGGACAGTGAATCTGATTTTCCTTACACATTAAATTTATAAAGAAGTTGATAAAAGACCTGACTGTAAACCCTGCTTAAATCTCGACATATATTGTGCAAAATACGCAAAATAATATTCCTTCAGATTGGGGAGGGCAAGGCCACCATCTTTCAACTTTTCATATAAAGTGCTAAGTGCAATACAAGGTATTTTTTTGTCCCAAAGGAATGATGTAAACAATGACTCTATTTTCAAAAAGAAAGAATTAACTAGCACACAAGGAAATGTTGAAAAAAGAAAATTAAACAGTGGAAGCACCGACATTTTGATCAAGGCAACCCGACCAAGAATGGTTAAAGGGAGAGAGCTCCATCGTGCAAATAAATCCTGGACTTTTCGTAACAATGGAACAAAATTCAACTCATATAATTCTGAAATAAATGGCGAAGCATTGATCCCCAGATATCTCTTGGGGTTAGAGTTAAGGCACGAGAAAATATCTGGATGCACAACCCTAGATGCACAGCCACATAAAATTAGCTCTGTTTTTCTTTTATTAATTTTATAGCCGCCGAATGACTCATAAAGATCAAAGATCTGGAAAGCTCTAACCTGGACTTCCTCTTCTGGGTTTAAAATGAGCATAATGTCATCTGCGTATAATTTAGTTTTCCTCATATTTAAAAGTGGAGGACGAATATCTCCATTGTTCCGAATTGCAATCGCGAGAGGCTCAATAAAAAAAGCAAATAACACGGGGGAAAGCGGGCATCCCTGCCGGGTTCCCCTTTTAACTTTTACTTGGCCCACCTGAGCGGCATTGATAATAATATTGGCCTCTGCATTCATATATAGCTTCTCAATCAACCCAGTAATTTTAGAGGGTATGCCAAATTTCGATAAAATGCAAAATAAAGTTTCCTAGATTACCAAATCGAATGCCTTTTCGGCGTCTAAAAATAATACTAATGCTGGAATCTTCCGGGTCTCAAAATAGTCTAGTGCTTCCACTAAAAAATGTGTATTGGTTCCGAGCTGCCTCCCAGCAATAAAACCATTCTGATCAGAATGTATTAAATGTGAACCTATCCCATTAAAACGATTGGCTAAAAGTTTGGTAATTAATTTGTAGTCAGAATTTAAAAGCGTTATCGGGCGATATGAATTAGGGTCTTCGCTATTTCTACCTTTTTTTAGAAAACTGACTACATTCCCTTTTCTGAAAGAGAGAGGTATAGATCCTCCTTCAAGAATTGAATTTGCCAATAAAAGAAAAAAATCCTCAATTTCACTCATAAACATCTTAAAAAACTCAGCTGGAAGGCCATCAGGCCCATAGGCTTTCCCAGTTGGAAGGTTTTTAATAACTTCCCCTAACTCTTCTTTTGTAAATGGTCTTGCCATACTCCTTTTATCTAATTCTGTTAATCCAGGTAATTCATTTGCCTGAAGGAACTCCTCCAAAGATAACCTATCGATGGAGTGAAGTTGACCATATATCCTCTCATAATGTTGAACCATGATATTTCCAACAGCATCTATATCCTCCAATCGAGAACCCGAAATGGGACATTTCAGTGCGAGTATTTGATTCTTAGCAGCCCGCTCTCTTGCCTGCCATGCCAAAAATCGACCAGTATAATTACTCTCCTCATAAATTTTTTGCCTGGTCTGCTGAAATAAGAAATCACTCCTAGCATAGTAATTATTAGCCAGGTCCCGTTTAGCCTGATCGAGCTGTTGACGGTTTGCCACAGAAGGGCTAGAGAGGAATCTATCAAGGGACCTTTGCACTTTTTGCTCCAATAAATGTTTTTCTTCCTTCCTGGCCCTTGAATTCCCCGTGTCTTTAGCTATGGCAAGACCTCGAAAAAATGCTTTAAATGAATCCCAAACAACATCTAATGGGGCTGAGCCAAAATTACGCTCAAAGAACTTACTAATCTCGGATTTAATACTAGATACCCAGTTTTCCTCTACTAAATATTGTCGATTCAACTGTCATTTTTTGGTAACTTTCTTACATTCACCCAATTCCAATTCTAAAACTATCAGTGCGTGATCCGAAAGCCCGTTCTGCAGAGTTTTTTGAGAGTTAAAAACCAAATTTCAAGAAACCAAAAACAAATCAATACGTGAAAAAGTATGAAATCTCCCTGAATAACAGGTATAAGAAGTTTTAGTGGGGAATTCCACCCGCCAAGGATCAACTATATCCAACATTGAGCTGTAACTTTAAACCACTTTAAAGGATTTTTGCTTTAATAGTTTTTTTGCCTTGGATGAAAAATCTAATTTCGGATTCATCAACAGATTAAAATCCCCTCCCACTATTAGGTCCCCTGAAACCTGAATTATGGATTGAAAGAATTCCTCATATGGAGTGGGATTATCCTCTACCGGGGCGTATAAACTGGCGAGAGTCAATAATCTATCACCTGAATTACAGGTGACCCAACACCACCTACCACTTTGATCGCTCACTGAATTGACTACCTCAGCCTGAAATTTTTTATTAAAGAAGATTGCTGTTCCTCTGTGGGCTACAGAGGATGAAGAAAAGCCCTTATAAGCCGCCCACGATTTAAACATTGAAAAGTCGGCTATTTTCCCCGCTGGTATATGGGTGTCCTGTAACAGGATAACTGACGGGTTCTCCGTCTTAATCCACGTTTTGATGGCTCTCATTTTTCTCTTATTATTTAGGCCATTTCCATTAAAGTAAACCACCTTTAAAGCTTCCTTATCTCCCATTTATCATGTTCCCATCTTGCCATTTACATTAAAAAAAATATATTAATAATAATAGAGTTCCCAGTTTAACACCCAGTGTACACCTAACGATCAGTAACGTGACTGCCCCCCCTTCTTCCTCCCTTCTTCCTTTCTAAGTAATGATAAACGGATGTATAAAAATCTAACACATGGGTACTCACAAACTTTCTCTCGGGGGTCAAATTTACAGTGTGGTTTCTGGCTGAGGGCCGCACCGGTGGGGGCAGGGCCAGTGGGGGAGGGGGCAGGGCTAGAAAAAAAAAAAAACTATGACCATGAGGTTGAACACAGGCCCCTGCAGTGGACGCCTTCATCCACTGAGCCACCAGACCCGGTATGCACACATATCTATCTATCTATCTATCTATCTATCTATCTATCTATCTATCTATCTATCTATCTATCTATCTATCTATCTATCTATCTATCTATCTATCTATCTATCTATCTATCTATCTATTTCCCTCCCTCTCTCTCTCCCTCTCTCTGTCTTCCCCCCTTTCCCTGTCTTCCTCCTCTCCCTGTCTTCCTCCTCTCCCTGTCTTCCTCCTCTCCCTCCCTCTTCCTCCCTCTGTTGCACTCTGTCTTCCTCCCAGTGTCACCTCACCCCCTGCTCTCACTCCCTGCTGCCCTCCATCACCTCACCCTGCTGTCCTCTGTCACCTCACCCCGCGCTGAGACTGCTTCCAGGAACACACACAGCCGCCGCACCCAAGTACTTCAAAGGTCTTTTAAAGACCATTCACTTGTTAATGAGGCTTTGTTGTATTTCACCTCTTCTTAGCGCCCCTGTATCTCCCCTCTGATTGAGTGGAGATGCAGGGGCGCTAAGAAGAGGTGAAATACAACAAAGCCTTATTAACAGGTGAATGGCCTTTAAAAGATTCGCCCGGCCTCACAGCTCCGTGCTGCTGTAACCGGCGGTGTTCGCTGACAAGCACAGGGCACAGGCACTATGTCTGCAAGGTCCGCGGGCCACCAAGGAAGGCTTGCCGGGCCGCTGGCGGCCCGCGGGCCGTACTATGAGTACCCGTGATCTAACATATGGTTTTCATTTTCCCCCCAATGCTCCTTATCCCCCCCATGTCTCCTCCCTTGACCCATTGTTGCCCGAGCAGATGGCCGCCCTTGCTCAGAGTCCAACAACCTGTCCCCCCACCCACTTTTCTACAGGCACAATGACTTGGTGCCTAGTGCAGCTGATTGATCCCACCCCTTCCCCCACCTCCCCTTTCCAAAATAACATCATCAGTGATTTAGCAATTTTTACCTGCAATGAACAGCTCTATAAACAAAAAAAATTTCAATCATAGAATACACCATAAGTAAACTCTAAAGAAAGAAAGAAAAAGGAGAGTTTTCTAACTCATTACATAACCATTAAGATTTATTCGTCGAAATCCGATGCAATAATTCCTGTACCTCTGAAATATTGCAGAAAATATGAAATTTTGACTAGCACCTTCAGCTTGCTCTGCTGGGCTATCATTGCTTGCGCCCCTTGTGCCTTAAACAAATGTAGCATTTTAACAAATTCCTTTCTCCTTTTTGCTGCGGAAGCCGACATATCTGAAAAAATACGACATAATGGCACTTCTGCCGAAGAAAACTGTCTTTGTTTAATAGCTCTTGACAAAATCTGTTCCTTGACCCTAAAGTCTCAAAAACTAACCAAAATTGTCCGTGGAAACTTGGCATTGGGGGGGAGGTGTGCTGGAACCCGATGCGCTCTCATTATTGTGAGATCCCCATTAAATTCTGGGAGGACATTTTTCTTTAGGAAGGAATCGATCCAATGTAATGTCTGCTGTCCCTCTATGCCCTCCGGAATACCCAAAATTCAGAGATTTGAGCGTCTAGAATGGTTCTCTAACTCCTCCAATTTAAGATCCAACGCAGATCTCTGAGACTGGAAAGTGGCGACTTTAAGATTCAAGGATGACATTTGATCTTCCAATTCGGATATCCTAGTTTCAGCTTCTAAGAGCCGTGTCGAGATCTGAGCCACGGTTTCCTCTATCTCTGACAAGCGAGCATTAATTGCGGCGATCTCAGCCAATTGAGAAGTTTTCAGATCGCAAATTTCTTCCAGAATCAGATTGAGGAGGCTTTTTGCATCCCATTGCATAGAGAAAGAGCCACTGCTTAACGGAGGAACGATCTGATTTAAATTGGGCCTGTCATCAGTCTGGAGACCCTCTTGATTGGTCAGAGCAGGCACCTCTAGTAAAGTTGGCATGGAGGCTTCTGAGACCGCCGGCATAGAATGCAGTATGCCCCCCCCCCCAATTGATGGATTTGATAAACCTGATGAGGGAGGGGAAAAAACGGAAGGGTGATTGCTCGACTCTAAGCTTAACGTTTCTGGGCCTGAGTCAGAAAGATTTCCAGCTATTAAAAGGTTATTGCCTTCCGTCTCCTGCTCCTGCTCTGGCTCTGCTCCAGTTAAGGGCCCACCCTGTTTAGTTTTAAAGAAGATAGGGTACTTTCTAGTCTCTAAACATTCCCTCACTTCCTCTCCAGGAGTTAAAGTCGCTTTGGCTGTGGCAGCGGAGATCGGTGAGTCTGCCCTTAACAAAACCATCTTACTAGGACTGGTGGAGGAGTCTGAGTCTGCCAGTGCTACCTCATGATGGTCGTGGTTAGCTACATCAGCATCCGACATCTCAGCAGAATCTAGTGGACGAGGAAGATCTTTCCTAAAAGCAGCTGCGTGCCATAGCCTGTACAGCACGTTTTTTTACTTTTTGACCTAAAGTCAGAGACTCTACCTGAGTATTCCCCTTTGCTCCTTTAATAGGTTTTCTCACAGTGACTCACTTACAAAGTCCTCTGCCAGCCACAAAATGCCCCAAAAAAAATGGGGACCTTCCCAGCGACCCTCAACCAAAATGGGCAAGGTAAAGTTTTCACTTACCACCTTTTTGGGGAGAAACCTGGAGTCCCTGTAGAAAATCCATTTATCCAGAGGGTCACTGCAGGCAGCCACGAAGATTTGTTTTAAGAGGTGCACTTCCACCTGGCAAGCTCACCAAGCCACGCAAAGCCAGCAGAAAGTATTCGTCTTTTTTTCTTTTCTTTCCTTTCCTTTTAAATCTCCTTTCCCTTTTTCATTCTCTGCCTTCCCTTCCCCTTTCTTGCGAAAAGGCAGCCTGCCGTATACAGGATCAAACAGGAGCCAGCTTCCAAAGGCGTCGGGTAAAGAACACTTCAAATACTTCAAATAATTCAAATCGCGGCTTCATCAGCTTCTAAACCTCCGGCCATCGTTAGCAGCTCCTTGCTCGATCCTCGCTGCTGCTGGCGTCTGACGTCAAGGGAAGGCGGGGGGAGTGGGCTCGGCCGCTTCCTCAGCCGATCCGCATCACCGTGGTTATGATAAATTATATCAACCACTATGCAGACTGCAGAATCAGGGGTTATTGGGCGAAGTAGTGTTTCAGAGCAAACATCATAAATGGGCTCCATTCAGAAAGCTAGTTGCACTTCTAAATTCAACTTAGGGTTACAAATATCTAAGTTTACAAAGGCAAAGTCCCTTCTTCATCAAAGTTAGTTGGTAGCACTTTCTCCTTTACAATTACCCCCCTCCCCAGGGCTGGAAGCATCTTGCATCATACCATAAGAATTAGTCAATTTGTTCTTTAACATGCATTACTACCTTTTATAAAATAAGGCCAGTTGAATAAGTGGAACATCCTGATAAAACAACGGCCAAGTTGAAAGGATTAACAAGTAGGTGAAAGAGTTAATCAAATGGATATCAAGCCATGGCTGTCATGGAGGAAAGCTTTGCATTCCACCCTTCTGGCCTGCCACTCAATAAGATACTCCTTTAGAGTTGCAAAAAATGTTTCCCTCTTAAAAAGGATTCCTTCTTGGTGAAGAATGGTAAGAGAAGCACCACTCCCAAATTGGCACTTTGATTGATAATGTTGAGCAACTAAAATCCAATGAAAGTTAGATTGCACAAACGATGAGTATCTTATGGAAATTGGATACTATTAAAAGATACAAACTTCCTTACTGCAGAAAATGAAATAAACCACAGCATCTAAAAAAGTTAGAACTGTCTTCGTAAATAAGACTGCACATAAAAACACTGCACTAACTGTCCAATGTAAGTGGGATATCCATGCACTGATGGATTGGAGTAGAAAGAATTCCAATGCGTAAATTTAGGTTATGCGAAATACCGAAAATCTGCTCCAAAAACTAAAGCAGAACAGCCTAAAATAGTTGACCAAACCCCATTACAAGATGACCACCATGTAATGTAGGGATTGAATTTGAAAATTGCAGCTCACCAGAGTGCATGCTCTAACACACCATAAGAACCGTAACTTCCACCAACCCCACCTCCTTAATAAAACTACAAAGGGCGGCTTGAAGTACAAAGAAGACATTCCAAGCCCAAAATCGCACTAGTTCGGAGATTATTTACGTGAAGGAATAGCTTAAAATTTAGTTTTCCACATGACAAGAATGCAAAACGAAACAGAATTTGAATGATAAATGTGAATTCTGCACTTGCTGTTTGCCACCGTTATGTTGCTATTGGTTGAATAATTGTACCAATAATGAAGAATTTGTGAAATTAAGTATATTGGGTCACAGATAGTTCAGAGGACCTACAGTGGCTTTTAAGGTGATTCAGCAACTGTCAAATCATATACCCTTTGCAGAACACCAAGTCCTACCGACCACAAGATTCAATCAATGACTAAGCAGGAAAGAATGCCATACCCAACCTTTTCGGGGCGCCCATGCCCACCTTTCATGTTAGGCTTATGGATTCTCTAGGCCAGATCTAAATTGTGTGACTTTCCAAACTGCACTGCCAGGCAATGTGTCAAGGAACCCCAGGTCTGGCTTTGGGAGTGTACCAATTTTTCCAGGGAATTTTATCTATGATTACTTCCTCCTGGGAAAGAGCAGCCTAAAATATCAGTTAGAACTTCCTGGCTCTCTTCCCAAAAACAAGCTCAGGTAATGCACAGCATCAACTTCTCGAGAGAATGCTGGGTTGCCCGGCACATGCTCCTTGATCTGAATATATACTAGTCGAGAACTCCTGCAAATAAGAAAATCACTGCAGAGAACGTGGCAATATGTGATTAGTGGGGCTTTTGTGATCACAGAACTGGCATTAGTGACTCTTCCTCAGTGCCCAAATTAATTTGAATTGCAACATGTGCTTTTTTTCTAGTAATCAACTGTTTGTGATTCCAATGCATTTCCTCCTATATGGGCTTGGTCTTGCCTCACATTGCTGGTTTACAGCAGAAATAGATTAATTAAGATATATGCACATTTGGATATAACACTTGGGCCCTAATTCAGAGTCTTCTTGTAGAAGCAATTTGGATGGAGTTTTCATCCAAGTGGATATCACAGGTAATTATGCATCTGGAATTAGTGATTCCTGTGGTATCAATAAATCTGTGGGGAAATCTACTGATGCCGGAATGTTGCACTAAACAGGCTGGGGTAAATTATTTTACCCATGAAAGAATCCAAACAAGGGCACCAGTAGTGCCTACCAATATATTTCAGCTCAGGGCTATGTTGCCCCCATTCACGAGAGAAGTGTATTGGACTGGGGTATTTTACACATCACTGGCCATATTATAGAAAGTGCCCCAGGGGTGCAATGCGCATTGACACACGCTTTGTGTGCACTTTGTTATTACAGAAGGGTTTGTAGATGCTTGTGTGCCCTCTTCATAAAATACTGAGAGCACTGGCGCACATATAGTGTCTGCTCTATCTCAAGAGGGCATACCTCGTTTGCATGTGGGTGTGGCTCCCTTCCAAGTGAGGGAATTTATCTGCCTCTGTGCACGTGCCGTATTATGGACGCAGGCGCAATAGGCAAAGAAGCTGTCAGAAGACGCACTAACAGAGGGCCCCTGATAGCAGACCTCTGGAGGAGGAAAGCAGCCCCTTGGGCCCCGTCCGACATCCCCTGGCAGATGGGTGCAGTTACTTACTTCACCCGCCTGCAAAGGAAGCTCTAATCTCTCCTCAAAGTGCAGGCGGGTTGCCGCCTGCACAGTGAAACACAGAGCAGCTTTTGTAGCAGCCGCTCCATATTTCGCTTGAATGCGCTGCCCCCAGGGCAGCATGAGTTCACACCTGCCCTGGGGGCAGCACATTCTCTGAAATAGTTTTTTTTTTTTTTTTTACACAGTTTTATATAGCGCGAACTTGACCCAAATCGGGTATCAGAGCACTTTACATAGCACCAGTTGCATTACATGAGGACATATTCATTTTTGTTAGGCACGTGGAGATTAAGTGATTTGCCCAGAATCACAGGATGTTCAGCGTCATTTCCGAGACTCAAACCCAGTTCCCCAGATTCGAGGTCGACCGCCCCAGCCATTAGGCCAACTCCTCTCCCTAGGTCATGCGTTTCCTGTTTGCTAATGCCCCACCTAATTATAGGTGCACCATGGCAAAACAGGAAAAGTGGTCCCTATCTGTGATAAGAGCCCAGGGGGCCATATTATAAATTGTGCTGTGGGGCACAGAGGGCATGTGCGTCCACTTTGTGCACCTCCAGGGCACAATGGTATAACAGAATGCGGCGCAGACACTTGTGCGTCCCCTTCTTTAATACTGAGTGAGGTGGTCCTCATGAGAGGGCGTTACCTCATTGTCATGAAGCACAGCCCATGCAAATGAGGGAATCACTTTGCTTCTGCACCTGCACCCTATTACGGATGCAGGCGCAGAGGCAAACATGAACTTAGGGGGTGCACTGAAGCTGCGCCCACAAAAAGGTGATGCACTTTCATTGTGCCTCCTAAAGCCATCCCTCCGGAGGGGAGAAAGGGTGTTCTTTGGAACCCCGAGACATCACCTGCAGGCCGGTGCAGTCACTCACTGCACCCGCCTGCAAGGGGGATCTCTCTCCTCTCTTCAAAGCGCAGGTGGCATGTCGCCTGCACTGTGAAACACAGAGCGGCTTCAAACCAGCCACTCTTATTCTACTTGAATGCAATGTCCGAGGGCAGCACGAGGTCGGGGCTTCCCTGGGGGCTGCACATTCTGCATAATATGGCTCAGTGTCCCTATTTGCACCCGTTGCACGTTTTTAAAGGTGCACCATGGCGCAAAGAGGGAAAGTGCGCTGTATACATTATATGGCCCCTGGTAAACGGGGATACCATTGCGGTGAGGCATTAATCAATGGTAAATACATCAAATTATACATGGATCAGTGTGTACAGTGCATTTTCTCAGATTACATTGTGGCAGATGCATTAATAAGAACAAAAACCAGAATTCCTTCACATGCGCTAACACCCCCTCCTCTAGAAGTTCTTTGTTTCCGTGAACTTCTGTGAGAAATGCCAGATTTCTTCCTATGCGGTTGCTGGGAAGAGTAATTCAAAACATATTTTTAGTTGTACAGAAATAGTTCATTCAAGGTGAGCAGAGAAGAAAACTGCTGTTATTGAAATTCCATTTATCTGATTCCATTTTTCATTGTCAAGTAATGCCATTTCAAAGATCATCTCCCCTGCTTGCACAGGACGTTAATAATAAAGGAACGAATTGTACATTGGCATGTGACCACTGATAAAACAAAGTCTGGGGGTGCATGTTTCATCTCCTCTCACCCGCTGTCCTTTCCCTTAATGCAGATCTTCGGTATCTCTCTTTGTGGTGGGAAACAGATCACAGTTGGAACCCCTTTACTTTTAACATCGGTAAACAGGCTTTACTGGCAGCCCCTCCCAAAGAGAGTGCAAACCAGCGACCAGCCACTGTGTCCTCGTGTGACCCAGCCAGTTTAGAAGAGAGCGCAAGCATCTTACAACACCAACCTCCCCCTTTCTATCTTATTGCTGGATCCAAAAAATGCAGAATTTACCAACTTTGGTCCACCTGCGCCAAATACATGATTGATTTGTATGATAATGACCAGTGCTTAATTTGAGCCTTTGTTTTCTGGTGCTCAGCACCGGTACTTAATTGTCAGCACCGGCACTTGTGACAGTCTGCCAAAAGGTGGTGCTGTCTGGCAAATTTAGAGAATCTAGGGGTGATGATAGACCCTGCCCTGGACATGGGCGGTCAGGTTAGTAGAACCATCTCTACCTGTTGGGGCTTAATTCACACCCTGCGAAGAATTAGGAAATACCTCTCCCTGCAGTCCAGAAAGCAGATAGTTGTCGCTCTTATCGGCTCGCGACTGGACTACTGTAATGCGCTGTATGCGGGGCTAAATAGGAGCCTACTACAGCGCTTGCAAGTAGTCCAGAACGCCGCAGCCAGATTTGTTCTGGATGCTCCGAGACGCTTCTCGGCCACGTTGGCCAGGAAAACGCTGCATTGGCTACCGGTAGAGCACCGAGTACGGTTCAAAGTCTTATGTATGACTTACACAGCCATTGCAAGGAATAGCGACATGGGAGTTGGTTCTATCATTTCCCACTATATACCTGGAAGGGACTTGCGCTCCTCCAGGAAATTGCTCCTGACAGTCCCCCGTGTACGAAGAGCCAAGTGGGGTGGTAGGGCTTTCTCCACTCTGGCGCCTATATGGTGGAATGATCTTCCTTTGGATCTTAGGTCCCTACCCTCCCTACAGATATTCCGAAGTGCCCTTAAAACTCGCCTCTTCTTGCAAGCCTATGTGTAAGGTTATCCATTTTTTTTTATCCCCGTTTTGTTAGGCGCCTTGATACCTGCGGGTTATTGTCTTGCGCAATATAAATTCTTTATCATCATCCTCAATGCAATATACATTAAAAATGACTATTTCCTGCAGCCCAAGCAATTCTTATATCTGTGGAGGCCTGAAACAGTCGGAATTGTCACAATTATTGGAGTGTGATGGCCAGTAGTTGTGTTTTACTATTATTGTCAGCATGCCAGGAGCAATGGGTGGTGCAAACTGCAATGGCCTCCTGACCTGAGCCATGGCACTTTACAAATTAAGCACTTATAATGACTGACTATGTAAATAATCCCCGTTTAAAGGAACTGCATGTACATGAAGACCATTTATTCCATACGGCCATCCTAAAAATCTGGAAGGGATCTGGTCTTTGTGGACCAGCATTAAAACCATTAGATCGCTTTTACAAAATAGTCTGATTTCCCCTGTGCTTTGCACTTTCTGCACCTCTACATTTCATTCAAGTTATGTTTAACAGGAAATTTTTTCCATGTAAACATTCATATAAATGATGAAAAACATATTACTACGCAATACAATACTAAACCTACAACAATCCAAAAAAACTACAGTTTTCTACAAAAATGTTGCAGGAGCTATAGGATAATCTTCTACAAAAAATAAACATTTCGACATTTTGCACACAGTACAAATACCTGAGGAACTTAAAATTGCCATTGCAATAAACTGCAAGGATTTGTCAGAAGGAGCTATATCAACAGCATATTCTCTACTGTATTTTTTGTAAACATCATACAGCTACTATGATGTTTACCAAATGGTCGCCTCAAAAAGCCTTTTTTACCTACAGTTACTAGGTTCAAAGTCCGGCACAATAGTGAAAAAGTGCTTCTTTCCTGGACTTATAATTGACAGAAAACTGGGTATTAGGATGTCTTCCAATTTACCTGTTTATCCCTGGCAACAAACCACCACTGCTTCATGTTTTTACACTTTCATTACCAGAGTGTTTGTGCCATGTAGTTCCAAATGGTTTTTATAACACTTGCTTTGACCTTGTGAAAGCATTTACAGGTCACTGCCCTTGACAATTGTTGCAGAAAGTCAGGACATAAACTTACTTCATAATGGCATCGTCACATTTTTCAAACATGAATATATATGCATATCAGGTCACCACTGTGTAGTTGTAGTTCGTTCAGAGTTTCCATAGTAAAAGCATTTTTTGGTTTGCTAATCACTTTGGTACAACCATTTGACAAATCATCACAAAACTAAGTTCATCCACCTCAGTACCATCCTGGAAAGTTCTGGGGTGATCCGTTGAGTAGGGGCTGACAAAAAGGGACGTGTCAAAATATTATTTTCCACTTGAATATTCCAATAGGTAATTTTGGGAATTGATACGAACAAAGCAACACAATGGAATTACACTGAATTTGGCAGAAAGTTAGAACTTTACTCAGAAAGTGTGCTCTTCATTATTTGGTCTAAATCGGTTGAACAGTTTTTGAGAAATTTGCGCATGAAGCAGTCTTTGAGTGGTCATGAGGGGGTTAAATAATAGGTAAATATGTATGATTGATCCCATTGGAGTCCCGTGGTAGTCTCATAGTACTGTGAATTAGAAAAACATGAAGTAATTTAATTGATCAGCAGCCATTTTCTCCCATTGGCCATTTCAGCCCCATTAGAACAGTTCCAGTCCAGCAGGACCAAGCTGTCCGATTTGCTGGCTGCAGTACATAATTTGTTAAAAAATAAGTGCCAGGGCCCTTGTCAGATGCTCACTGCAGCTTGCACCATTCATTTCCCCCATTCCCCAACTAGCGCTGCCAATGACAGTAACATCACAACTAACCATCACACTCATACAAGTGTTAACAATTCAGACTTTAAATACACATTAAAAATGACTAACACATGCCGCCCAAGCTGTTCCTATAGCTTTGGGTGCCAGGTATTAGTGATTGTATATACATTTAATTATTGAACAACTGTTGTGCTCCTCACAAAATCAGATTAACAATGCAACCAGGTGGTAGGCTGTCATATTAGCCGGTGTTGACAATAAAGTGTTGGTGACTCAAACTAAGCACTAAATAAGACGTATTTGCTACAAGGGTTGTCCGTCACGAGTACTGTGCAGCCAATAAACCTGCCATCACCAAATGAAATGGCATTGATTAAATGAAGATATCTGTCATACACTGGAGGACTTTCATCTAGTTCACCACTGCAGATTCAGAATATCTATACACCAAGGCCGTTTCTTTACATCTCACTATGTCAGATATGGAACGATAGTAACAATACCCATCCCAAAAGATCTCTCCACTTCTATCTCCCTCCAACTGTGCCAGGTCAGGCCAACAACCCAGTGCAGTAACCAGCTAGGCAGATTATAATCATAAGAAATACCATAAAGGGACCTACAGAGCTGGTCAAAGCTGCCAGTGTATTGAAAAACCATATACTGCGCTTCTGTCTCTCTCACGCCTCATCATCTACCACACTGCTACCCGCTGTGTCCCTTAACACGATAACCGTACCTCATCATACATGACATGAAAACACTTCCCATATAGGATCGCAAAACAAAAGGCAACACCGTTACAACCACACCCTATATGCCTATGTTGGTTAGCGCTTCAGTGCCATACATAAGAGGAGTAAGCGCTATGCAAATGCTGCAATATAATGAAATACAATACAATATTTATAATTTGTACATCACCATGATTTGTTTGATCCATTTAAAATCTTTATTTCCATCACACTTCAGAATTAGAAAACAAAATATGTTTCATTTGAGCTTTCATAACTGCTGACATATTTTGAAATATTTGTCCAGCACAGTTTACATCCTTCAGTCTTTCATTTCACACTGTACCCCAACAAGATTGTCACTTAGTTAATTTACAAAATTCTCTTACTTTGCAGTCAGAAAAAGAAAAGTAAACACCAACTCCATGTTCAAAGAAAAAGCAGCACTTTGTCAGAAGAAACAGCCTGACATTTGACCTCTGATTTTGACAAGATAAAAACTAAATATAAAGCCATTTTCATTGGTCATTCACCTTCTGAACTCCAGCAGAGTTGCTTTGGAGGTGCTGAAGCACTCACTGCCCCTGAATGCTGATTATATTGTATGCAGTCAAAGGGAATGCAGTTTGTTTCGATCTGCCGAGAATATCTGTAACTGCTATGCCACCTGTCTGGGTCATTTGGAGGAGGGGCTAAAGATTAATATGGGCAGGCCTGGCCCTTAAATGCCCCTCCTCCATGGCTATGAGCCTGCCCAATAATACATTATTTAAAAATTAATGGAACTAATTATATTTTCCTATATTTCTTAGATCAGCACAAGAGTATCCCTAATTCGTTGCACAGTTATATAAAAGTATTTGAAAAGTCCCAAAATATGGATGCTTGATATATGGTAAAGAGCAGTATTTCCACAAAAAAATACTTTTTGAAATTTAAATACATTAATAATTACTTTTTCAATCTTTGAAACATGCTTAAAATGGACAATATTCCAGTAGCTATTTTTTTTAATCTAAAGGAGGCAATAAATTGCAAACATTTCATGGGTATATTTATTGTAAGGGCTGAAGCATTGAACACAGGACTCCTTGGAGGTGTGTAAACTACGTTTTAACTACCTGCAGTGGCAGAACGATTACAATTGGTGAATGTGTTTATACAGCTAATGAATATAATCACTCTGCAACAGAGTTGGAAGTGAGGGACACAGTCCAGCAAAATATTCATAAGCCAGCACCTCTAGTGAGTCTTGTGGATCACTGTTAGGAGAGGTTGTTAGTAACATTCCTGTGCATACTGCCGGAGGCATACCCACCATCTCTAATTTAAAAAGAATGATTACCAGGTAAAGACAGGTGAGCAAAATATTACGGCCCAGATTAACTGTCTGAATTGTGCGAAACATTGTTTTTGTACACTAAGGGGCCCCATCCAGTGCAAAAACAATGCTTTAAGGTTTTTCTCACTTTGAATGTGCACTCTAGAATGCAGCACACATTCCAGAGTAAAGAACAAGCAGGAATGAAAACATTTCCACTCATTACTTTTGCCTCAAAGATTTGCAGGATTTTCATGCACATCCCTGTCTACAATTCTTTGTAGAGAGGGATTTTTTGCAAAACTCATGATTGGTTGCATGTGAATGCCCATGCACCCCCACTGAATGCCCCCTTGATGCAAAGCAATGCAAGGCAGTACATGGTGCATTACTTTTGGCTGCAATGCAAAGCAAATTGAAATTTGCGTTGGATTTTATATACCATTACCACACTTTGAATTATGTTTGTGTTAAAAAAAGTAACGCAAACCCAACACAGGGGGCCCGATTCACAGAACTAACTTAAGACAAAATCCTAAACTTACTACCATTTTGGTATTCACAGAAGGCACTTACTCATTTTGGTATTCACAGAAGGCACTCACTCATTTCGGTATTCACAGAAGTTAGGAGTCCTAACTTTAGGACTCCTAAATGCCTTCTGTGAATACCGAAAGTCTTAAAATTAGTATTTTTCTCAGTTTAGTAGTAGTATAGTTAGGACTCCTAACTTTAGGACTCCTAAATGCCTTCTGTGAATACCGAAATTCTTAAAATTAGGATTTTTCTCAATTTAGTAGTCCTAAGTTTAGGAGTCCTAACTTTAGGACTCCTAAATGCCTTCTGTGACTACCGAAAGTCTTAAAATTAGGATTTTTCTCAGTTTACTAGTAGTATAGTTAGGACTCCTAACTTTAGGACTCCTAAATGCCTTCTGTGAATACCGAAATTCTTAAAATTAGGATTTTTCTCAATTTAGTAGTCCTAAGTCTAAATTTAGGACTACTTAAATTGAGAAAAATCCTAATTTTAGGAATTTCGGTATTCACAGAAGGCATTTAGGAGTCCTAAAGTTAGGAGTCCTAACTATACTACTACTAAACTGCGAAAAATCCTAATTTTAAGACTTTCGGTATTCACAGAAGGCATTTAGGAGTCCTAAAGTTAGGACTCCTAACTTCTGTGAATACCGAAATGAGTAAGTGCCTTCTGTGAATAACAAAATGAGTAAGTGCCTTCTGTGAATACCAAAATGGTAGTAAGTTTAGGATTTTGTCTTAAGTTAGTTCTGTGAATCGGGCCCAAAGTGATTGTAAACGTAGGCCTACCTACTCAACCAAAAACTTTCACCAAATTCATGATACCACCTACACTAACAGAAACATTACACCACAAGCCTTTTCTGTGATAAAATAACCACAAGAAATACTGATATTTGCTACTGTTCACATATTATAACACTAGAAAAATATAAAAGCTTGAATGATGCATGGGATTTTTAAAACACCACCACATCCATCCACCCAAATGTATAGTCATACCAAAGTAAAAACCCTATGATACCGCTTATATAGACATTACTACCAGACAAGGAATCTTCCACTTAGGGGCCGATTCCGATCCGGGTCGGAAGGGCACCGAACGCGATCCGGCCGGAAAAACTACGAGCCGTACGCATGTTTTCCAGCCGACTCGTACAGCTGTACGAGCGAGCAAGTACGATGCGAGCTACATGAAATTCACCGACTGAGTCGTTTCCGGGTCCGAACCGCTCCATACGTCTCGGTCGTAAGCTAACCGTGGCATGCAATGGATGCGAATCACAACCGAGCCAGTACGATGCACGCGTCGGACAGCCTGTGCGAGCCGGAGTGTCCGGCTCGCATATCGTCCGGGTGGATGCCTTTGTGGGTTCGCGTCGGACCCCCTGTCACCCGCAGCCCTACGACTTGGACACAGGGGGAAACCCATGGGTCTCCCCAACACAGGCATGTACGGTGCGGATGGCACCGACGCGTACCCACTGTAGGGGGTGTACTTGTCCACAACGTACCCGTTCAGTCAATGGGAGCCCATGTACGCGTCGTATGACCGGCTCCCATTGACTTCTATGGGAGTCCGACCGAACCGAGTCCGGCAGCATACGGCCGCATCATACTTGCTCGGTCGGACTGCAGGGCTCCGGCTCGGTCGGAAAACACTCCGGATCCGGCTCGGTCGGAGTGCTTTCCGACCCGGATCGGAATCGGCCCCTCAATGTGAACATATTAAAGAAAGAATAATTAAGAAAATACTTGTGAAAGTTATAATTGACTTGAAAATGCAATGATTGATTTGATTTCCACAGTAAATAATGTATATCCTGGCATACAAATTGAAGGATTTCTTTAATTTTTCACAGGCGATATGATGTAAGATTTCAAAAACATCCTTTTATGGTGATAAGGTGTTTGATAGCATTCTCCAATTTGGACTCAAGAAATTAGCAGCCTTGCCTTTGTTCCCCCGGAACATGTACATAAGTTCTACACTGCACGCATACAATCTCAATATTTTTCACAATACAAAGAAAATGTGGCATCCTTGCTAATATATTTCGAACACATATGGATTCTAAACGTGGCAGGTCACAGAGGACTTCCACATTATAGGTTTGAGTGGTGGAACTGCTATTTTATCTTTTTAGGAGGGGGTTGGCTAAAAATTAAAATGCCAAGGAGGTATGGCACAACTCTTTTTCCAGTTGTATAGTGGGTGCCCACACACATTTTACAACTGGAAATTTTGAAAAATTAGGAATGTTTCCAGGAAATTAGACAAGCATAATCTTTTCAAGTAGTCTGCTGTTCAGAGTGAGATAAAAAAACAAACTAAAGACATGAATCACTGACTTCTTTTAACATTTAACAAAGTGGAATGTTTGGGAGAACAGACTATTTGGAAAAATTGCATACATTTTTAATTACTGATGACCTAACTAGTTAAGTAACAATGCATTACCTTTTACCCTCCTGCCATTAAAGTATCCTTTAATAATTACAGTGAAGAATTGGCAAAACCCTTTTAAAAGAAAATGAAATAAATGTGGTTCAATTATATCTACTTTTGTGCACACTCACATTAGTTGGTAAGCTTCTAAAATCCTCTCACCATTTCTGGTAAGCAATCTACAATTAAAAAACACATCATTTATGATCCATAAAGTTGCCATGCAGAAAGAAGCCAAACCCAAAAATATTGTTTTAACCTTCTTGTTTCCAAACAAGAAAATCTGTATATAGTGGGTGTAATTCAGTTGAATATGTAACACAACACACCTTACATAATCCTAATCCAGACTTCTCAGATAATCAATTATAGTAATGCACCTAGATGAAACCATCAAAAATCAAAATATTGTTTTATAAAAATGAGAGGAGAAAAGAAGTACATAGAGAGAGTATTTAGGTTGGGTAATGTACCCTGCACCTCCCTAACTATCAATAATCTTAACATCTACTGGATCCAACGGGTGCAAACCGGTTAAAAAGGCCTGAGTAAAAATACATTTTAAAATGTTTTTAATAAGTAACCAAAACAAAATAATAGTTCCCCATCAGAAATTCGACTAGTGGGCATCTTCATCAGCATTCTACATAGAAATAAAAGAAATGCAAAATACAAAAAAAACAACAGTTCTAGCTTTAATTTGCATTTGCTACCCTCTATTAGTCTGTGCACAAAATAAATCAACCTGTTGTTATCTTTTTTAAATGATAAAAGTTTGTCCTTACCCCAGCAATGCAGAAGCATGCTTCTGTCCTTCATTGCATACTTCCACTGATGAAGGAAAATTAAACTGAAGCTAAATCAAGCCAAACATCCAAAAATGTCAGTGTTAAATATGAAGAAAGGTTGATTTCTTCCATAGAAAATAACGAAAAGATATGGGAATGTTATCTAAAAATTGTAAATATTTTTTTTTAGAAATGGAAAAAATTTGTATTATATATTTTGAAAATGTAATGTATTAATATTTATTTATTTATTTATTTATGTTTAGGGGTTTTGCCACTCGACAATGGGGTTAATTATTTTTGAAATAGACAAGTTGAAAAAACTATGTATTTCTGTTTAGTTTCGTATTTTTTGAAAATGATTATACTTTTCAATAATCATGCCCCTTAATATTTTTTTTACAAACAATTCATAACTAATTAATAGTTGTTTGTTTTAACAAATTACTGCTTGGGTATTAATTACTGCCACATCACGTAAAAAAATCTCTAAATAAATGCTCTCAAACAATAACCCCACAAAATGTATACACTTCCCAAATAATTTAGAATTTACTTTTGGGCGTGGGTTAAACCCCCACAAGCCCCCCTTTTTTAAAATAAATGAAAGACCTGTACTCCTTACTTTTTGGGGGTAAACAACCCACTGCTCTATTTAAAAAAAAACAAAAAAAAAAGATATCTCCTTTATTACACACATTTTAAATAATAGTTGGATATTAAACTTTCAAACCCTTTTTGATTAATAAAAGATTTTTTTTTTTTTTTACTTTTGGCGATAACCTTTCTATTCCTTACTTTTGGTGGGTAATCCACCCCAAAGCTTGATGTTTTTCCTTAATTTTTTTTTTGATGATTTAGATGTTGGCGGACGGGTTATTCCGTCACAACGGTGACGGTTTTCCAGGCCACCGAAATATAAATCACATAAGCTATAATGGGATTTATATTTCAGCATATGGGATATCTGTCACCGTTGTGACGGAGTACCCCCTCTGCCAAATTCCGGATCAGGCCCTATATATCCTTTACTCCCTAGCCCAATTCCCAGTTTTAAACTCCTTCACCCCTTACTTACCTCTACTCACCTTTAATTACAGTCATGCGTAATAAAAGCATGTGTGGTAATGGCATGTATGGTATAGGTGTCTGCGGGAAAAAGATTGTGGAATAATCACGTAGTAAAGTCTGTTTTGTAAAGATAACACACCATTGCTGAGTATTCCTTGATTTGCATCAATTCTCAATTGGTCACCCAGAACAACTTACGTTAGAATTTAGAATAAAAAGACCTTTATTCTGTTAAATTGTCCTTGTCATTTAGCCGAACAAAGGCGATGTATTTATACAGTAGTATTTCTATAGCACAAACCTAGCTGTGAAGCAATGGAGTGCTGTACATTATATGAGAGGTTAGGATGTGATAGACTGTATACATCAAGTGGAGATTACACAAATACATTTTACACACATTTAGGCACAGGGAGGTTAAGTCATTTGCCCAGAATCACACAGTGTTGACTATAGCGCCGAGGCCACAATTCAAACTGAGGTCTCAGGATTCAAATGTGGCAGCTTGAGGCTGCACATCCTCCTAGAAAAATGTTGCTGTCTGTTGAGATTACCTTAATCATATGTCGGACTCACATGTGGGACAAAAAAATTAAGTTTCTTTTAGTCATTACAACTCAAATGGAATGTGTACCCTAACAAGTAAGAACAGTGGGGCTGGATGGGGGGTATTTCGACGGATGATGATAAGGGAAAATTTTCCCTTGTCATTGTCTGTCGAAATCCTCCCACCCCGCCCCACCGCTCTTACCTGCACGGGCCCCGGCTGTTTTCAATTAAAAAAGATTTTATCTGAAAGTAAATCTACATACACCATGGAAGACGTTTCAGGATAGATTCTGGGCAGGAGTAACAGTTTGCAGTGACTCCTCCCCCACTCTGGTGCTCCATTTGTGCTCTTTACTAATTTGCACCAAGATGTTTTTTAGCACCATATACGAATATCTGAATTGTAAAATTCAAACACAATTTTTCCTATCTCAAAACAGTGTTGATAAGAAATTGGAAAAAATACTACACCCTTACAACATGTCCTATGATAATAAATAAAACTTTTTCGCAAATGAACAAAATAGCACCAACCTGGAGGCTTACAGAACCCATTTCTTGATGTTTTCTTGAGAGGCCTGCGGGTGTCAATTATCAAAGCACGATGAAGGGTAGACGTGAATTTGCCTCGAAAAAACACCGGGCAACAGAGGCACATTCTTGTCTCAGATTGAAAGCCCTTACTACAAAAGATTCATGCTACTAAACAGTGTTGAGAACAGCAGCAGGACAATCTGAGAATATGGCTGACTTCCGACGTGTGAACATAGATAGACAATGAGAGCACAGCTCGCGCTGTCCATGAGGCCTGACAAGCTGAGCAGCATAAGACATCCTCTTGTTGATGCTATCCCGTTGCAGTTTTATGTTCTAAAAGTGCACAGTGTTTTTTACATACACGCCCACCTACCGGGCTCTCCTCATGGACCAGCAAAGTAAATGGTGAGAAGAGTTGTCTTGGAGCTGGAATAAACCTGATACAGAAAGTTGTAGAACAGCGATTAGTAACCTTTTAACTACTATGGATCCCTGCTGAATCACTACTGGCAGTGTGGGATGCTGCCAATGAAATTCTATGAGCAGACACTGGGACAGACTCCCTGAGCAAGTGCTCGGATTGGCCTGGGTGGGCTGAAAAGACGCTTCGCTCAGGGCAGGGAGTCTGTGCTGTTGCTCCAGCCTGGTTGTTCAATAAAGCCGGGTTGGAGAAACCTAAGTACACACGTCTGTTTCGCTGGCCTGAGACAGAAGGTCAAACACACATGCGCTCTTAGAAGTGCACATAGACCTACTTTTCCCTCACCCATGGCCCGGCCCACCCCTCCCTACATGCACTGGCTCAGAGCCGGCAAACGAAAAATAAAAAGATGATAGAACATTGTTTTCTTTTTCACCTGCTGGCTCTGAGCCAGTGGGGCGATGCTCCTCTACCATTGTGGAGGAGCTGCCCCATGCCGCATTCCGAACTGCATCCTTGGGGGGTGGTCATGCTGTGATGGTCCCACAATGGTGCCTGTCCAGAGGCTCATAGGAGAGCCTTAGACAGGCACTGCCCTGGGACCGCCAAAGCACGTTCGTGCACGGCTTGGACACACCATATCGTGCAGTCAATGCTGTGCATGAACAGGGTATGCATACATACAGGGGACACAACATGTGCTCCCTGCATGCACCTCAAGGCCCAGATGCAAAAGGGGGGCCTTTAGGGCCCCCTTAGTTTCCTCACCACCACCCTTTCCATTGTGGGCTCACGCCATGAAAATTAGGGCGGTGAGGAAATTCGTAATTTGCTTGTTGGTGCCACAGTGTCACAAATAGCATATTGTGGCAACTGACCACAGCAACACCACAGCTGAATCACGGATCCCTAGCATTTGACAGTGGTCCTGTGACAGTCCGACCCCCAAACTCAGAATATGGTGGTTGGACTGCCGGTGTGGCGGTGGCCATACCGCCACCATGAGTTTGGCGGTCTGATGGAGGCCCTTTGTCTTATTTGCGCCTACTGCATGCTGACTTTTTTTTAGTTCACACCAGTGCTTCAATCAAGGCCACCGACCACCCATACAGGATCCTTTTTGCTGTACTGCTGCACTTAATTTTTAAGCCACCAATTTCAATTTCCTTCATATTTGCAAAGTTCTCTATGTTCTATTTTTAATTGTGTTATTTTATGTAGATGTACTATATTCATCTTATAATAATATTTATTTTTCAAACAGTTAGGGGCCACCTGAATAGGCACTGCAGACCCTCAGGCGTCCATAGAACCCAGGCTAAGAAATGCTCATAAGATAATGTTGGTATAGTTCTCTTGACCATTTTGTCACAAGCATTATACTAGCTATGGACATCAAAAAGGGGTAGCCAGGCACAGAAGCTGCACCCTCTAGCTTGGCCTTCAATGCTCCTGACTAGGCCTCGGTGATTTGTAATGCAAAATGGAGGAAAAAAATGTTTTTACATTTTTTCCCTTCTGAGAATATTTCAGCGGTTCGTGGCTGTTCTCGAGGCATGTCGGTAGTTTTCACCAGTCTACTGGTTTGTTTCTGAGCAAAATCCACATTAACTGCAATACTCCACATAATACGTTCACTGGAAACGATTTGTGAAAAGTGGTGTATATGTTCTGATGCAAGCCAAATTTCTCCGTAGGCAGACTTCACACATTTTGAGTTTCAGCACAAAAAAATTCCATCACTAAGCCGGACACTGTCCTTGCTTCAATTGGACTCACGGCTTTCATAAGTATCAACTTATGTCCTTCCCCAAGGCTTTCAGCAACAGATAAGAGACTGTTGAGGGTCAAATAGTCAAAGCGTCAACCACGTGATGTCACTGAGGGTCAAAGTAATGTTACTTTGCTATCTTGGCATTTCAATGAGCCAACGGCCATTGTTTCAGCATGAACTCACCTTTAATTACCGAAATAAAATAAAAAAAATGTAAAAGAAATGTGGAACCATGAATATGCTACCCATAAATTGTCGTAGTATTGTCACCATTGGATTACTTGACGGGATGGCGAGTGCAGGGCGAGCCATTCTGGCATGCACTTGCCAAAGTGGCTCCAGAGATCACAGTGCACAATGCCACCTCAGACTGGTAATATTGCTTTGAATGACTTCCTCTTTCTTGCCTTTGTCTGACGAAACACCTACGTACCTCAGATTCCAAGATGCCCATCGATTGGTTCTTCACAGCCAATTAGAGCACAATGGCTGTCTGCGAGGACGGTGATTGCAGAAGGCCTCTTCGATCGCAGCCCTGCCCATCAGCACGTGCCAGCTGCAGCTTTCATCCACAGAGCTGTCAGCTCTCCGCTCTCTAAAGAGGGCCCTGGATCGCTCAGAGTGTATAATTGCAGTTTTTAGCAGGCGGATGGGCAGGGCCGGGTTTATTTCACATGTCTCCAGCATTGTTAAAATGTCATTTTCTCGAAGCTATGGATGTAACTGTATTAATTAGGACAGACATGCTTTTCTGCCCCCTTCACTTCTTTTGTGCTCTTCCCCTTCTTCCCTTTCCGACCCCCGGAATAAAGCGTCAATGGCGTATTGAAAGAGAGACTGTCCTTGAGTGCTCCAAACCGTGCGCTGCAGTGACAGGTGCAGCAGTTTGTCTAAAGGTACCTTTCAGTCTCTGTTTGTCTTCATGCCGGTCCATCTGTCCGACCGACCACCCTCCCACCCACCTGTCTAACCATCCACTCTTCTAGCAATCGGTCTCACTGTTTGCCTGTCTTATTGTCTGTCTCCAATATTGTATGTGATTGCATGTGTCTACTCTCTCTCTCTCTCTCTCTCTCTCTCTCTTTCTCTCTCTCTCTCTGTCACTATCCGCCACACATTTATATCCTTCCATCCAACCCTCACTGCAACTCCTAGGTCAGGGTATTGAGGGAACAGCTGTAATTGTTGCCCTTGGTACATAGCACTGATAAGTGGGAAAACCACAATGAATTTTAGGGTTGCCGGATACTAAGGCTGTGGCTGTAATGTCTTGATCCCACATATACTTCTTTCCTCCACCTCACAACATTTCCAATCTCTGTATCTAACTATTGCAGGTTTTTCTTCCTCCCTGCTTTCTACCTTCATTGCAGTCTTTTCTTTCTCTTTCTTTCTTTCTTTCTTTCTTTCTTTCTTTCTTTCTTTCTTTCTTTCTTTCTTTCTTTCTTTCTTTCTTTCTTTTCTTTCTTTCTTTCTTTCTTTCTTTCTTTCTTTCTTTCTTTCTATCTTTCTTTCTTTCTTTCTTTCTTTCTTTCTTTCTTCCTTGCTCCAGATGAAAGTCTGGTGATGGAACATCACCATCCTATTTCACTTCGCCCTATGAGCAGTGATATATAATCTTCTGCACATTAGAACACCCGGGAAGAAGGGCTGCTAGAGAGGCAGAAAAGAATTGCTTCTCAGATGAAGACTGTGGCAAACTGAGGCCAGAAACAACTTCTCATCGCAGCCGACACAAGGCAACCCGTGATTAAGGAGACACCAGAAGCAAGTCCATCCTGCAGAATCTCTGCATTAGAGAGGGTCAGAGGCAAAAAAGGTACGCTGTAGAATATTCCTGAACACCGAAGAGAGTCATGGGCAAAATGTCTGAGTGTGCGTAGGCACAATATTAGAGCAGTGTAACAACATAACACTTAGCTGCTGGTTCCAAGGAGCTGGAGAGAGGTGAGGGTGTTGTGAAAGTCATGGTCAAGCTTCGGTTAGGGAGGCTGGAGCAGTAGTCAGAGGAAGAACATGACTGTGGGCTCATGAAGCCCATGGTTTGTCCAGGCCAGTGTCAGCCAGTCTCTTAACTCTGTAAGTTACCAAAAAATCAGTCAAGAACTGGATTTAACACCACCTCTCCACACTCTAAATTATGCCTAAAGGGTTCTTCCTGCCAGATTTAAACTAGTTAATCAACCAAGGTGACTTCTGATACTTTCAAAATGATGTGCCCACTGGGTCAGCACACTGCTGTGTTACCCCAGTGCTGAAACTATCATGCCAGGAAGCTGGGCAAAACGGATAGGTTGACACAAAAAAACTCTAAAAGAAATGTATGACTGTCCCAAAGCAAAGTCTTGTGGCAAAGTTGTGGTAAAGGTTACAGAAGACAATCCACATCTCTCCATTCTGAAGAGAGATAGGGGTGCTTAAGTCATATTAGTCTTGTAGCCACACTCGATTCACAGGAAAGAGAGACACACTGGACATGGTCTAATTGATCCTAACACGATTTACAGCAGTCCCTACTCCCACGATTTGTATTGGGTGTAGGCTTATCACAGTAGGTGAACTCTGATGCTCTAGTCAAAAGGTAATTGATGATCCTGGAGATTTCCAGGAACTCTACCAATACTTGGGAGCACCAGCAGTCACACACATGCAAAGAAACAGATATGAGTAAGCAGGTATCACCAAATAGGAACTAATCTTTAGCACAATTGTATCCTCAAAAAAGAAAGGAAGCTGGGGGAGAGGGAAGGGAAAAAGCAACAAACGTGTAGGGGAAGGCACCAAACGTGAACAAACTACTGGCTATGGAGAGCCCTACAACCAATAAAGTTCTAGGTAACTTCTTCTGTGCTGCAGTATTTGCTTAAGCTAATATGGAAGCACTGGCTCACAGGTACCATTGGCCTTGAATCAGTTTGTGACCTGCTAAGGCCCTCCTCCTGTTCTGCTTTCCCAGTCTCCATTGACCTGGCCTCTAGTCCCGCTGCAAGAGGAGGTTAGGGCACTCCCTCATCAGCTCTACTAAAGCATGCTTGAAGCCAGTGGTGCTTTACAACAAACACATGATGGACGGAATGCTGACAATGCAGACATTCTCCCCCAGTCAAGAGATCTGGGTTAAATCCATCGTTCTTTTGCCCACTACACCACCCCAGTTCAGACATGGCCATATGCAAATCAGTTTTGACCCTGTGCCTCATGGGAACAGTCCAGCCCGAACTGCCAAGCCATGTCTTCCCTGGACCGGAATCAAGCATCCTAGGACCGGTTTCTGGCTATCAGCCGTCATCAGCCAGGATAGCTTGACTCCAGTGGCGTAGTGAGCACGGGACCCACGTCTGGGCATACCCATCCCACTTGGGGCGAAAAGCGTTACAACAAACAAATGATGGACGGAATACTGACAATGCAGACATTCTCCCCCAGTCAAGAGATCTGGGTTAAATCCATCGTTCTTTTGCCCACTACACCACCCCAGTTCAGTTATGGTGCAGCATACTTCCGAGCACGTGCCCAGGCAAAGACTGGCCCAAGAGTGTGCCCATCTGCGCCTGTCCACACCCAATCAAGGTCGGGCCGGGAAGACGAAAAGTGATGACAAATACATGTGTGCCTCCAAAGTGCAATTCCAATGGCAGCACAATAGACACATGTATAATGGAGGTAGTGGGGGTGTTGAACAAGGAAATTGAATTAACAGAGAGGAGACTTTCAAGTGATGGACTTGCTCAAGGGAGGCATACTGACTTTGCCAACAATATAACTGTGCACCCTACATGGGAGGGTAAAGTTAGAGACTGACCTATCTACCACTCAAGTTCACCTAGTAATTGCAGCCCCCAATTCAGCAAGCCAGTTGTCAAAAGGAAGAGAAGGGGGGAGAAGTTGACCTCAACTTGTGACAAGGGTATTAACACAGAAGGGGGGGTTGTTGTCCCAGTTTGAGTGAGAACTTGATGATTGATCAGCTGTGTGACAGACTTTGTAGTATTTAAGCAAACTCATTAAGCTGCTTATAGCAAAGTTATCACTCATAAGGTCGTCTCTCAAAAAGATGAAAGCCACAGCAAAATCTGTATCTGTGGCCAAAATCTCAACAGAAATCACAAATTCTGCAACAGCGATACAGGGGGATGTTAGCCGCCCCGTTGAAGCTGCTGCAGATCTGCCCTCCCGCCTTTATTGGTGAGCTTTGAAACTTGGGACTTTCGTCATTTGATGAACATGACCAACAATGAATCTGCTCCCAAATGCCGGCCCATATGTGCTTACCATAACCAATGTCCCCCCACTTAAAGAGGGAACAACAGAAAACATTAGGCAACTCAAAAACAAAGTTACACATTGTCTTAGAAAATACCTTGATTGTACTGCCCTAATGAATCAACTCATTTTTGTAGGGTGAGTGTTGTGGATTGGGTCAGCCGAAAAAACTGTGGATGCAGATATTATTGTTATTTATTTTTATAAGACCCTATATTGTGAAACCCCTCCTTTTCCGAGTTTGCAGTCTTTATGGCACAACCACTGGTATCTTGGTACTTCCGCGGGGCTATTATTACAAACCCACAATTCTTCGCATTGAAGCGCTTTTGAATCGAAAGCCACCAACAACCCCAGAGTTTGAGAACAACACTTTATTACAGAATCATTATTTACCTCTCCAAGATGTTATGGACGTTTATTGACAACCAAACTCCATGCCTCCCATTAGTCATGGTCTAGTATCATGTTTAAAGAACAGTATCACCAATTTAAATCATGGTGGCTCAACCGTGGTTCGCTCTCACCTTATCAGGCTGGTGAGATGTACTTTCATTGAGAGTTATGGCATAGTGCTGTTACAAGAGACTTGGGAAGTTTCGGATAAAAAACGTAATGGATACAAGTGCTATTCCATTGCTACTCAACCGTCTAGATTGGGGAGAGCAAAATGGGTGCTTTCGATCTGGTTGAAGTTAGCTCTGAAGTATGAGGTTATCCTAGTCCCTGTAGATAGCCATGAGATGCAGATCTTAGTGGTCAAATGCAGTAACAATTGTAAATTATGTTTAGTTAAGTTTTATAATGATGGGTTTCCCTATGATAACAATGTAAACTACAAAACATTACTTGAATCAGTTGATATGGCTAGTAAGCAACATGGGGGGGCTGCAATGTGTAAATATATTGAGCCCGATTCACAAAGGTAAACTGAGATGAAAGTCTAACCTTACGACTTTCGGTATTCACAAAGGGCATTTACGAGTAGTAAAGTTAGACTTTTGTCTCAGTTTAGGTCTCAGTTAAACTTAAGACCAAAACTTAGGTTTAACTAAGACAAAAGTCTAACTTTACTACTCGTAAATGCCCTTTGTGAATACCAAAAGTCATAAAGTTAGACTTTTATCTCAGTTTACCTTTGTGAATCGGGCCCAGTGTTATGTGGGGATTTTAATGCTGTGTTGCATGCCCACACTCTTGAGCAAGATATCAGGACAGATTGCATTTTGCTTAATACTTTATTGTGCTCCAGTCTTAGAGGAACCGAGTTAGCTAGGCAATCTAGTCCTAGAGACAAACTTGAAATTTACCCATGATTTCCAGACCTCCCAAATACCTGTTATCCCCACTGTTTTCGGCTGTTGCTGCTCTTCTGTTGTAGACTATACCTTCATGTCCATATCTTTAATTGCCTCTGTTTTAAATTATGAAACAGTCAATGCGTGTATTGGAGACCACAATCCACTGACTCTGTCCCTCCATCTCCCTATAGTACAATTTGCTCCTAACGCTGGCCTCTATCACCTGCCTCACATCAGAGGATAGTGGTGCAAAAATTTAGTCTTTTTCCGAGATTTGTAAGAAGACGAAAGAACTACTTACGAAGCCCGCTTCCAGCTCGGATACTAAAAATCCAACATGGTTTGTTTTGGCTTGTTCTTTGGCAAACCTCAATTCGAGATTAGCATTGGGTAGACATCTGAGGAAGTTTGAACATGTGAGCAATTGTAGGACCCATTACAAACTTACTTTAAAGAAAAGAAAGAAGGAGATAAAAATGAGGAACTATGATACCATAACTGAAGCTAATAAGCAGAAAGACCCCAAATTGTTTTGGCTAACGATCACCCAGCTAAGGGATAGTAGTAGGAAAATGACACTAATCATTATACACATGACAGCAGGTGACTGGGTTAACCATTTTTCCAATGTGTACTGCTTGAGTTTCAAGTTTCAAGTTTATTTCCTGAGTTCATAGTTAATTGAAACTGTTGCACCTTTAAACAATAAAAACAATGAAACAATTTAGAATATGCAGAACTACTGTGATCAAATACAGAATTGCACAATCTCTAAGATAAAAATAAAGAAAAGATTTGTAAAATGCAATTCAAAATGCAGCATATTTTCAAAGGCAAAATAGACTTGGGCTTGACTGTGCAAAGTATATACAAGAAAGGAATTGCTCTTGTCGTCAGGTCGTCGCAAAGACAGTTTTATGAAGGAGTATCAGATGACTTAAAAGGCAAGATCAATGGAAAAGTGCTTAAGTGCTTGCCTAAAAGGCTGCATGACCCCTCTGCGAGACCCGTCTGCAGTCCCATTAAGCAGTTCCTGGCACCTGATGTTAACGGTTATGCCTGGGTCTTGGGTGACAGGCTGCGGCTGCCTGGCCTGGGATTATTTTATGCCTGGAGGGGCTTGAGGTCTTACGTTCAAGTTTGTCCAGATTTTTCGAAAGCTTACTGCAGAGTTGCATGTCCTTCCCATTAAAGCAGGCTAGGATTGCGGGCCTGCTTCAATGAAGCCCTTTCTGGTTCCAAATCGGTCTTCCATATTCCCTTTACAATTGCATATCTGGTGAATCAGAGCCTCAGGGGCTAGTCCACAGTGCCGGCATGTCCCTGTCATGCTTATACACTTCCATGGGGGAGATGTAGATATGACGGCAGTCATCCCATACGGAATTTCATGAAAGTCTTTCAAGTTGAGGTTTAATAGCTATACCCAAGTATGACTGGGGTGCTAGCTCGGTGTAGCATGACAGGGTGAGCCAGGCATGCTGTGTCTTGGCAAATACCTCCTTGTCTGCTAGCAGTGAGCAAGCCTTGATGTTTTTATTAACTGACACTTTAGTTTTGTGGTAAGAGCTAAATGATTACCATTAGTCTGGTAGACTTAGTGATGCCAAGGACCTATCTAAGTACAGCCTGGTTAAAGAGGGGATCCTCTGGTTCATTTCTACCCAAAGGATGGAGCTGAGTATGCCTAAAGTTGCCACCTTAGGTTTATAGCAGACCTTGATAAATACGCCCTTCCTCGCCACTGATTGTTTGACTAGGCCAAACTCAAGGTGTAACTGGGCAGGTGACGTATAAGCTGGTAGAAAGAACAGCGATTTGAAGAGCCTGGTGATGACTTTCTCCAAGTGGACCCCGTCCCTTCCCCTCAGGATTTCACTACCACATACAATGGTGGGGATCAGTTTTGCCTGGATATCTTTAGCAAGAGTAAGTAGAACGTGGAACCTGTGACTGCTTTTATGCATTTAAATGCCGATTTAGGGGGGAGGGATTTCCACCTTATCAGATCCAGGTGTGGCTTAAATGTTCCATTACTGTCCAGGTACTTTTTCTGCACGCCTTCCACTTTGTTGGTGCCAAAGTTGCACTGATGTAAGTGCCGCTGTGGCCTTCTGAAAGCACATTGCTTTGGATTTTTTCAGGTTGATGATCAAGGTGTTGGCGGTGGAATATTCCCTTGTGATGTTCAGAAGACTTTGGAGTTCAACTTTGTTTTGACTACGGAGAATCAAATTGTCTGCATACATCAGGTATGGCAGAACAGTGTTCCCTAGTTTTGGCATATTAGAATTTACTTGTGCTAGGCTGGTTGGCAGATCATCTAAAAAGAGATTGAAAAGAGTAGGAGCTAGTACATACTCCTGTCACAAGCCCTGATAAGTTGGTATTTCTCTTAAAAAATGGACACTGTCCCCCAATTTGATACGCACCCAGGTGTCAGTATGGAAAAGGTATTACTCTTGGCAGATGGTTGGGGATGTTACACTTGGCAAGCTTGGTCCATAATTTGCCTCTGTCTACCCGTTCAAAAGCGTCCTTGTAGTCTATAAATGATAGGTATAGAGGTTGCTTAGTGCACCTGCTGTGATCGTGCAGTAGAGATATGGCCAGCAGTTTGGCAGATGTACCTGCACCTTTGGAAAAGCCTGTTTGATTGAACAGGATTAGATCGTTGTCTGATACCCAAGCTTCCAACTCCTCCAGGAGGCAGCCCGGAACTACTTGGACTCAACATCCAGGAGGGCTATGAGCTGATAGTCATCTTGATCATTCGCTGAACACCCTTTAAAATTGGAGTGATAGTTGAGCCTTTCTATGAGTGATGGGGGGAATTGGACATTGTTATGCCATTGTAGACTGTTACCAAATGAGCTGCCTGGAAGGATTTGTCCTCTTTAAAAAGAGCAGCAGGAATTCCATTTGATCCTGGACTCCCCTATCTCTGGCTTTTGGTTATTCGCTGCTCAAATACCTCTGGGTGAATAAATGGTGTGCTTAGCTTTTGTGCCACAGTTTGACTGCCATGACCATCTGGTCGACGGAGCCCATGTCCTGGGCTGGTGTAGAGTTTGGAGAGCCAAAATGCTGGGTGAGAAATTGGTGCCAGGTCTCTTCAGAGAGGTTAGCTGTTTCCCTTGATCATGATAAGCCATTTAAACAGTGCACATGTTTCCAAAACCATATGTGTTTTTTCTCCTTGAGGTCATACAGGAGCTTGGTCTCTAGATTGGTTGTGACTTCCCTTTGAAGTTCCCACAGGTGTTTCCTGTAAGGTGTTTTCTGTAAACTGTTCTAGATTTGGACAGGAGCGCTCGTAATGCTTTGTCACTTGGGTTTCATTGTTGTAATCTGATGGCCCCAAAGTGCTGTTATTGTGCGTAGGTTTTCCAGCTTGATGTGAGCAGTTATCTACAAGCTCTTTTGCAAACTCTTCCCAAGCCATTTGTATGATGCTTTCGCTATCCAGTTTTGTTGCCCACTTACATTTTGCCTCTTCGGATAGGCCAAAAATGGTGCTTGAATTGTAGTGAGGCTTTACTCGCTCTTCAGGGGGTTGATGAAGATTTCAGGATTAGTTTACATATTGATATGGAAGAAGTGTTGGCAGCCCTCCTGGACTGTCCTTTTACGAAAGCCCCTGGGCTGGATGAGTTAATGGGGTACCAAATGATTTATTAAAGTGTAACCTAGTTATTTGTGCACTTTTGCTAACTAATATTTTTAATCAAATGAATTTCACATCCCGTTCACCTTCATGGTCCTCCACTCAAATCATACCCATTTTTAATACGGGGCATCGATGGGATCCAGAATGTTATGGACCGATCACCCTTAAGGAGTCTAAATCTTAAGTCCTGAAGTAAGTGATTTTTAATCGATTAAAATTTTGGGCTAATGACTAGAATATTTTAAGCTTTTGTAAATACAATTTTAAGGAGTGCCTTTTACATTGGAGCAGTATCTAAATCTTGAATTGAATACTGGCAAATATGTTGATCAAAACACTACTCGCTGTACCTGCCTTTTATGGACCTGTCTAGTGCTTTTTGTTGCAAGGTAACTTAAAAATAAAGAAAAGGACAGACTCCTCTTGGGCAAGGTAAAACAGCCCTTTACTGTTGTGACAGAGAGAGAGAGAGAGAGAAAGAGACTGTCCTCCCATTAGAAAACAGTCAGTCTCAATTTGCAGTTTCATAGGCAGTTATTTTTATACACAGTCAGACAATACTTGTTACAAAACATCAAACTATGAATTACTTGGTAGTTACACATTAGTTGTGCAAAAACACGAAGTCAACTGTGACTCTAGACTTTAACCTAATTCTCTACTAGACCTGGCATGTTTTGCCGTGATTTCCCCTGTCTTTTTGTTTCTGACCTCTTGTGTTTGACTGTGTGCTGTATTTCGTTTTTGCTGGTTTTAGGACTCTGGGCACTTTTTCATTGCTGACCAGTGCTAAAGTGCAAATGCTTCCTTTTTAAACTGAATTGATGATTGTTTTATCCATGATTGACATATTTGATTTACTAGTAAGTCCCCAGTAAAGTGCCCCAGGTGTGCCAAGGGCCTGTAAATCAAATGCTACTAGTGGACCTGCAGCACTGATTGTGCACCCACATGAGTAGCCCTGTAAGCCTGTCTCAGATCTGCCACTGCAGTCTCTGTGTGTGTGCAGTTTTGAACTGCCATTTTGACCTGGGAAGTGCACCCACTTGCCAGGCCCAAACCATCCCTTTTATTACATTTAAGTCACCCTTAAGGTAGGCCCAAGGCAGGCCCATGGGCAGGGTGCAGTTTATTTAAAAGGAAAGACATGTACTGGTGTGTTTTACATGTCCTAAAAATGAAATACTGCTAATTTAGTTTTTCACTATTGCAAGGACTATCTCTCTCTTAGGGTAACATGGGGATTTCTTTGAAATAACTTTTAAGCGTAATTTCCCAATGGGAGCTGATAGAGATTTGCAGTTTGGGGTTTCTGAACTCACAATTTAAAAATTAATATTTTGGTGAAGTTGGTTTTTAAATTGCATGTTTGAAAATGCCACTTTCAGAAAGTGAGCATTTTCTTGTTTAACCATTCTGGGCCACTGCCTGTCTGTAGAATCCACATATGGGTAAGGATGACAGTTGGGCTCTTGTGCATTCACTCTAGACAGTCACACAAAGGGGGCTGAGATATGACTTGCATATCCTGGTGGGCCTTCCTGAGCTAGAGTGGTGAGAGGAGTTGTCACTGACACCTGAATAGGGCTGTGTCTGTCCTCACACAAAGCTGTCTCCACCCCCCTGTATTGTGTCTGCAGCTAAGTCAGGGAAAGGCAGGGTCTTCTGCACTATAAATTGCACTTCTGACACTCTCAAATCAGAACCCCTTTGGATTGAAGACATTCAGCCAGAAAGAAGAGCTGGATGCTGTAGGAGGAACAGCCACTCTGCCTGTTGCTTTGTTGGGCTGGCCTGTTGTTTGCTACTTGCTGCTTGCTGCTTCTGTCCTGGGGGTGAAAGGACTGGACTTTGCTTTCTGTGATTTGCTTCCAAGGTTCTCCAACGGCTTGTGTGTCAGAAGAGTTTTGAGCACTGCATCACCGAAGTCTGTGACGCATTGCTCCAACTCTAACGGTGCGCTTGCTTCATCACTGTGTAATTGATGCAGCGCATCTGGGGAGAGGATGTAGCTTTACAGCTAGAGCGGTTGACATCGAAACTGGGGAACCGGGTTCGAGTCTCGGCAACGACGGTCAACATCCTGTGATTCTGGACAAATCACTTAATCTCCCCGTGTCTACCAAAAATTAATGTGTACTTGTGTAATGAAACTGGTGCTATGTAAAGCGCTATGATACCCGATATCTTCGGGTTCTAGTTTGTGTTATATAAAGCTCTAAATTATTATTATCTGTATTTTTTCAGTGCATGTTCCCTGGACGCCGATTCATTCGTTGACATTGCTCAACAATAAGGAACGAGGCCATATGTCTGGAGACCGACGCATCATCTCCCCTTCCAGTAAGAAACTGACGCATCACCCCCCTTGCCAGTAAGGAACCAGCACATCACCTCCCCTGTACCGCAGTAATGAACCGACGCATCACATCCCCTGGCAGTAAGGAACCGACAAATCACCTTCCCTGGGAGTAAGGAACCGACACATCACATTGTTTTTCCAGTGCCTCACCTCTCCTGCACCTGTTTTGTCTGAATTTTGATGTATCCAAGGTACTTTGGGCTAAAAGTGACACATCCAAGGATTCTATGGACTGAACTGATTTAACCTTTGAAAACTGATATCTTTGCTTGTGTATGATGGATGTTTGTTGTTTTGGTCTTGTTTTATTCAGATAAATATGGGCTGTTTTTCTAAACTGGTGTGGACTCCTTTTGTATCGTTTTTCACTGTGTTACTGTATGTGTATGTACAAATGTTTTACACATTGCCTCTGAGATAAGCCTGCCTGCTCGTGCCAAGCTGCCAAGAGGGTTATCAGGGGTTATCTTAGCAGGGGTAATGTTAGCTGTGTGACTTCCTTACCCAGACTAGAGTGAGGGTCCGTATTTGGACAGGGTGCAAACCACTGCCAACTAGAAACCCCATTTCTAACATCTACACATCATTTATTGCAGTTCTAACAATGCTTAACAAAACTAATAATTCTCTACTGTTGAATGCGAATGTATTTGTCTTAAATGCTTTATCATTCTGCTCCCAAAACCTCTTATCAGATTTCATGTATTTTTGGTTAATTCAATCTCCTGCTCCTATTGTTTAATCATTTTTAGTTTGCTGAGAACACAGAATACGTGTCTGAGTGCTAAGGCCATAAATTCCTTCAAGCTTGCCAAGCAGGGGTTTTCCTTTCACTAAGATCTTGCAGGTCACTCATTCTGTATTCAAGTGAACTCTTCACCTCTCCCTTATCAGCATGAGATTTTAGGCCTACTCATCTCTTTCACCGCATATAGCTGTGTGAGGCTCTCTACTGTTGTCTGCTGCTGCGCCACTTCTTCATTTTTAATTTCCTCTATTACATTTTGACCACGTTAGATTCATGTTATGGTTGATACTATCCGACAAAGGTATGGACCCAGTCTAACGGTGAATGTACATAACCCTTTGGGTTAGATAGAGGAGCATGTTGCATTTATTGCAGGGTTTCGCAAATTGTATGAAGGTTCTGGATATTAATGAATCTAAATGCCACATCATGGTATGCAGCTCCAAGAGGTATAGTTTGAGCCCTATATACATCAGCATCAACATGCTATTTACGGTGTCGTACTTTCCATTTCTGGAGTTCGTTTTGATTCATCTGGACCATGGCAATTTAGCTGCTAGGCGGCTGAAATGTATTCGATCCATTAGTGTGCTGTTTAATCTGATTTCAATGGTAGGGGGAAAGCCAGTAGCTGCTTTTTAAAAATATTTATAAATCGTAATGTACTCTTGTTACTACATATGGGGCAAGTGTCTGGAGATATGGTAACAGAGATAGCATTTAGATTGAAGAAAAAGTTTTTTTTTTTAAGACTGCTTTCTCAACTAAACAGCTGCCCCCATTTTGTTGTTACAAGGAACTCAGACTTACTTATCTCGAGGACCTCAATAAACTTAGATCATTGTTGTTGTGCCTGCCACTATGGAATAAATCCCGAGCAGCTTTTAGCCAACAGGTAATCAGGGATTTTCTTACTTGTGATCAAGGAATGAGTATCCCATGACTCTTTTATGTTCATTTTGGTTTTTTTGCCGCTTAGGCAGGCCATCTCTCTTTACTAACCCTGTCAGCATAACAAAAATCTGATAAAACTTGGCAGAATCTTGCCTTTATGGATGCTAGGCATCTGCAACAAGATTCCAGGGATATTACTAAACCAACAAATTAAAATTAACAGCACATCCTTCTAAAAACTATTGATGGCGCTGCACTCTACACTTCAAGCCAGAGGGAGTGGTCTCTACTGTTGAGGTTTAGAACTGGTTCTATTCATTCCTTGATTTGGTTCCCCTTAGGTTGTTTTTTGGGAAGGATAGCTGCCCTGTTTGCCCCTGTGATCATGTTTCCCAACAAACTCAAATGCACTTTACCTTTTTCTATAAGTTTAATGTGATATACATCGGATATTTTTATTGCCAATTGTGAAAGCTCTTAATAGTTGGACTATGTAGACCTGCTCCTATCTTTTTACAGAATTTTAAAGACCAAGCAACCTGTTTCGCTGTTACTTCCTTTTTTAAAAATATTGGTTTTTATTGAAAATCTATGCATTTTTGAATATTTTTAATGTTGATGATTTTATGTGATATGTGGTTTTATGATGAAGTTTCTTAATCGTAGAAAGTATTTATGATGACGATGACGAAGACCTTTTGCATTTTCACTGATAGGCTCATAAGCCCAGATGCAAACACATTAGCTTGTCTTTGGTGCAGCAGAAAGAATGCTTTATCTGTCCCAAAGATGCTGCCAAGCCAGCTCGTGCTGAACTTGGAAGAACTCCTAAAGGCCCGCCTGGTCTTTAAACTCCCTAAATTTCACCACACTACTCCCCTACTGAAATCTTTGCATTGGCTTCCTGTTCGTGCCCGGGTCCAGTTTAAGCTCGCCTCCATCACCTTTCAGGCTCGACTGGGCTCGGCACCGGCTTTTATCTCTTCTGAGATTACCCCTTACGTTCCCGCCAGGGAACTACGCTCATCCACTCAGTCCCTTCTTACTATCCCGCATTACCGGAGAAAGAAATGGGGAGGCTCGAAATTTGCGACCCTTGCCCCGCTCCTCTGGAATTCTCTTCCTCTTGAACTCCGAACCCTCACTTTGTACCCGGAATTTCGGAAACATCTCAAGGCTCACTTGTTTATAAAGTCCTTTAATTAAATTTCCTGTAGCTTGCTCTTGGTTCTCTGTTTCGGTCCTCTGTTAGTTGTAGCGCCAAGAAACTGCTGGTGTATGTGCGCTTTAAAAATAATTTAAATTCAATTCAATTTAATTTAAATTCAATTCAATTTAAAGAGGAACAGATGCGGCTGCGTGGTATTCTCAGTTGTAGAGCGATAGCGGTGGTTGAGTGGAACAAAAGCACAGTAAAGATTCAGTTGGATTACCAAAACCGAAGATTCTTCAAGTAGAATGTTTTCAACCATTAAATGGACAAGCCAAACACGGCACAGTCAACAGGTCCTACAACCCTAGTATCTCATGCTACCAATTTGAGTGCTCTGGGGTATTTGGTGGAAAATGAAGGTCCACAGCAGTATGATGGTGTTGAGCCTTGACTCAAACGTTCTCAGTCACATGATGGGAAGTGGCTTGTTGACATGCTTGCCTGTCCATCCTGTCCGTCAAGCCTGTGACATAGCACTGGATAGAGTGCTGCTGATTGAAGCTAGGTCAAACCCAGTGTGCTGCTCACTACCTGAAGTCCGCAAGACACAATCGTCACTGTGCTAAATTCTCTGACTGGGCGCAGATGTCTCTTGCAACCACATCTCACTGCTGGATCGGCAGGCATTTCTTGAGTCATCTCCTATTTTGACATGGAGGTATTTCCCCTTTTAAAGATTTGCAAAGAGGTAAGCTGCTGAAAAACCAAATTCAAGATGAAAATGCTTCAAGATTGTTCCTCTGCGTTCACATCCCTATGTTCAGTCTCTCTCAGCAGCAGTTTCCTCCATCATAAAGCTTTTGTAAGGTCATCACTACACATCTTTACTGCCTGACCAAGAGCCTCATCACATACCAATAGAGTAAGGAATAGGGTATCTGCACCTTTGGAATAACCAGACAGACCCATAGTAGTTCAATAGATCTGGCACCTGGCATCTGGAAAGCAGAAATAACCACAATGTTTTCCTACCTAATGGATAATTCCTTGGGTATCTAAGCGATATATAAAATTCTATAACATAACATGTCTAAGAGGTCCTTCAGGGTCTGGCAACTTTGCGCCCAGTATCGGTAAGCAGTCGGTGCGAGGGTCTGAGGGGGGGTTTATTGCTGGACCAATCACCAAGGATCACACAATGACAGAAACTTATCCCAAAGGGGCAATCCAAAGCAAATTCTAAGGATATCCAGAAAAGAAAAGTTTACATGCAATTATTCTAAATGGAGCTCATTTACATAGTCCATGTTTATGCTAATGATCAACCCGGAATCCACCCTTTCAGATTTAGGGTCTTTTTTATGATACTCTACAAAATGTGATGGGTTACAAGTACCATAGGCCATAATGCACTTGTGATACCGCAGATGGAACATCTGTCATGCTTCTGATGGAATCTGCCAAACCCTGCATAAGGCCCTTTGTTTGGACACCCTTGATAAGGAGGTTTATTACATTTTTACCACCGAAGTGGGGAATACATTAATAATAACGTTTTCATTGCTAACACTGAGTTTAGTTTGTGGTGGGCTCTTTAAAAATATTCTATATTAGAAGAATGCAAGACAATAAAATGAAACAGTTCGTTGTCAGCCTGCCTGAGTTTAATTTTGAAATATCTTCCCAGGTTGAAGTCCTGCGAAGCCCATATCACGAGGTTCCATTGACTCTCCTAATACTGAATTGAATCCTTGAAATTCAAGGTGCTGAGATTTTTAAACACAGAGGTCACCAAAATGCACGAGTATCTTCTTTTCATTAAAGTTACTTAGATTTCCAAACACTTCAACCACCGAACATGCGATTATCTCGTTCTAAAAATATCCAGCAATAATTATCACCCAACACTTTAGAAGTGCAACCTCTGTTGTTCGGCTTGTAATCTATCACGCTAGCAGCGTGTCAGCAGAAACTGAACAAACGACCTCAGGAGCTCAGCTCAACTTACACACCAGAAAAAGCTGACTTTTCACTAAAAATCAGAAGCCGACAGTCTTTCTACTTTGCCGCCATGCTCTGGTAAAGCTTGGAGTGTTTGCAGCTGTGGGTAGGCGCATGTCATGAGGGTGCTGAGACTGCAAGCAGCACGCATCATCAAACCATAGCAGGCACAATGTTACTTATCCATGACCATTTCTGTGAACTCCCATATCTGAGCCAAAAAACACAAATACGGGTCTCTTTACTTACATGAGTAAGATTGTGGGGTGAGATTTTCCATTTATCATCAATGTCCCTAACTAAAGAGTATTGGCAATGCCAATAGGTAAGGCTTATAAATAAAGGTGCCTTTACAGTCATTGATGGGTTCAGGCACTCACTAAAATCATAAATTCACCCTGTCATTCATTCTTACCTTCATGCATCCACTCATTGATCCCTTATTGCATTCACCCACTGACACAACCACAATAAAATCTGCATATTTGTTCAACAACCTATGCAAGATAAATTAAAAGAACAAAAGTAAAAAAAAAGAAAATATGCTGCTGTCTACCGACAAGGGACGTATGCCGACAATATGAAAACATGCTGCAGCAACAAATGATGGATGGAATGCTGAATAAATCAAACATTCACCCCCAATCAAGAGATCTGGGTTAAATCTATTGTTCATTTGCTCTCTACACCACTGCAGTTTGGATATAGCAGAATTTTTTGCCCTAAGTGGGATGGGTATGCCCAGATTTAGGTCCCGTGCTCGCTGTGCCACTGGATTCAAGATAGCCTGACTGATGATGGGTGAAACATCGAAACCGGTACGAAGATGCTTGTTTCCAGTCCAGGGAGAACCCGGCTTGGTAGTTAAGGTTCCTGCAGCATACAATATTAATATAAGCATTGGCAAACCCAATAGGTCTCTCTTTTTGTGAGAGCTATTGGCTTTACCAATGTTTTTTAGCCATGTTGTAGGGCAGCATGGCTGATGTGTAGCATGATTAAAAGATATTTAAAAGATTTAAAAAAATAAGTGCAATGATGTTTCAATCTGTATATTAACATTTTGTATTGCCATTCATACATTAAATATATGTATTTTGATTACAAAGTATTAAATGACAGGTATTCGACTCATATCACCGCACAGCACTAGGCTGCAAAGTTGTTATCTGTGCATCTGTGAAAAGTAATGGAACTTAAAAAAGGTGAGGGGGTTCGGCTAGCACTGGCCACGTCATAGCACTTTTGGGCAATTTTTTCAATGGCAGGTGGGTGGGGTGTGTCAAAGAAGAGGTAATATGGACAATGGAATGTTGGGGGGTGGGAGGTAAGAGATAACATGGACAACAGTGGGGTGGGAAGGAAGCTCAGAGGCAACACAGAAAACAGGAGAGTGGGTGTGGGAGGGGAGAAGCAACACAGAATGGGGAGTTGGGGTGGGAGGAAAGAAGCAACATGGGCAAAGAGGGGGTGGGTATGAACTAGCAATATGACAGGAAGAAGAAATAAAAAAGAAGCAACATGTCAGAAAGAAGAAAAAAAAGGAAAAATTGTGATAAAATCACAGCACCAGTGCCGGAAGGATCAAATCAAGATGAAACAATCAGTACTTGGTCCATGATCCAGACTAAAGAAGAGGAAGTGAAAATGGCACACGCTGCCCATTTAGGAGGCAGCAAATGAGAGAGACAATAAAGGCTATGAATGGTAAGCAGTGGGCGGACTTCAAGCCCCTTGTAGAAAACTATATCTCTTGCAAGGAAGAGTGCATGCTGTAACACATGCGCTGTCACACGCGAGACCTAAAAATGTAAGTCAACACTGGCTTGCAGTTCTTTTGCACATAGTGTATTATTGTTCTAAAGTGCTGGCATGGCCTCCATGGTGAGAATCAATGTGATGGCCATCTTGGAAAGGTAAAAAAATGATGCACTAAAGACAATACCATTCCACAATGGTTGCCCAGTTTACAAGTAGTGGTTGAGCAGGACATAGTGCACTGCAGTTAAATTGATTGGCAAGGAAGTGGCTCCTTAGCACTGTCTGGTAAGCTGTACTATATGCTAAAAACTAAAATAAGGAGAGAAATGAAAGTGAACCTAAAAAAATAATAAAATGGATAAAGAAATGAGTGACCAAAAAGTCCTGGCACTGAAACACAGTGATTTACAGGCTGATGTGCATATGTGATCTGACAAATGCCCTCAGTAACAAGGCAATATCTGAAGAGATCCCGGCAAGAATTATTACAGTCTGAATTTTCAACCCTTAGGGTTTGACAAGGGGGGTAATCAATACCAAAACACTTGCCTACTGCGGTAATAGGCGAGATTCCATGTAGCAAAATGCATGTCTGCAGTCTTTAATACGCTGCATTAACAATCCACCCTTAAAGGCCTACGGGATTTAGGATATGTATTTCATAATAAATAAATTAGGCTTACTGCTTTTGTAATAACTTTCCAAAATAATCAGAACAGGCTAATGCATCTGTCATAACGTTTCTCAAAAAAGGAATCATGCCTATAGTATTTTTCATTGGCTTGTCAGCATACATCCACTCTGTTGAACAAAAGCCTTCCCAGAAGGTAGCCACCAGGTATACGGTAAAAAATTTACAAATATGTACAAAATTACTGTAGTCAAAACTATATAAAATCCCCTCAGAGGGGGCTTAATTAGGATTATGTTACTGTGAAGTACAAAGAGGTTTGTTCATGTGGTTTACCATCCTCTACTTAAAAACCCTTGCACTAGGAGAGACTGTTGAGAACTCACTGGACTTGAGAGTGACAATAGCAGAGAAATGTCCTGGTGGAAGCAGAAGCTGCCTGACTCCACTTCAAGGAGGCAGCCAGGGACTTGGAGTGTTACTCCTTGGTCAGTGGTGTTGGTCCCCTTAAACCTTCTGAAGGACACTACAGGGATGGACCTGCATGGAGGAACTCTGGGGGCTCCCCTCAAACTTTTGTGGACTGGCCCTGAAGTTGGGTGACGTTCATCAGGAGGGACAAATCTGACTCCGCTTCTGACATACAAGAGACCTGCAAGACGTTCAAAGCCTTGGGACATGGTGAAGGAGCCAGTTAGGTACTTTACTGGCAGTTTGCAGAGGGATTGTTGAGGAAGCTTCAGGTGAAGGCCGGTGCCAGGAGCTCAGACACAGGGCAGGTACAGCGGCAGGAGCAGAAAACCAGCAGGCCTGGGGAAATGATCCAGCTGGCTAGAGCTGGCCACCAGCAGCAAAATGATACCTTCCCTGTGCAAATCGATTATACTGGGCTAGAGAAATTAATGGAAAAAGCATAGTAACCCCAATGACTGGGAGGAGAACAGATCATATTGCGCACTGAATTTCCCTAAAATGACCATGGAGTCCGCGCCATCTCCATGCTGTGATTTTTGGGGGAGGGGTGTGCATAGGGGACCCCCTCTCTGAGCCACTCTGGCCCTGGGGATGCGGCAACTCAAAAACAAGACAGGGCTGTAGTGCGCATGTCTCCCTGTTCTGGGTGGGTGGAATCACCATTACCAGGGATCGAAGACAGGCCAGACTGGGTGCTCCTCCCACCCCCAATACCCGAGTCTGGGGGTTGGCATGTCTGGTTTCAGAGTTCCCGCTCACAACAGAAGCAACAGAACTTCCTGCCCTCGCTTTGCCTCTAGCAGGCTGGAGAGCAGGTGAGAAACATAGGAAAATGCAGTTGGCATAAAAGTGTGTACAGTCCAAGGGGACCTTGGTTCACCCCAATGCGGTCCAAATGATTTTCAGCCCCCATTTTTAAATATGAATGTTAGAGGAATGAGGCCTCAATATTAAACAGATACCAGTCTTCCCATAAAGTGGCAAAGCTGCTCATTTAAAATGCACAGCCTTTGACCAGAGGAGCTCAAATATTTACTTATTGACCTTTTTGTGGAGCCAAAAGAGTGGGCAAGGGCACCACCCATGTTTTATAGAGTGTTCTGGGGGTTGGAAGGAGCACAGCAGCCCCCACCTGAGCCAACACAAAAGTTTGGTTTTATGTCACTTTGAGCATCCTAGGGTTTATGTTAATAGCTCCGGGAGAAGCATTTCATTGTTTTAAAGGACTCTTGGATCTTGTGTTATTGCACATAGCACATAGCACATGTTATTGCACATGCGCTATGGAGAGCGCATGTGGTTGGTCCTGGAGGTAGCAGAGTAAAGTAAACGAAAGACTCTTGCACACATTTCATTGCATATATTGACTTTATTGACAATTACCTAATTGACAATGAAAGGTTACATTTTTTAATGAACATTATTGAAAAATGGCACCATCTACATTGATTTAAATACTGTTGCATTAAATTAGATTTTAACAATGTGGTGAAACCCTGACAAAGCCAGTCGGAGGGCCTTTTTCATAATGGCACCCCCTTATATTGTGTCGGGCAATAGCTGGGGGGATTGTGATTGTAGGGTTCATGGCTTGCTGTTATGTTATGTTATGTTATGTTAGAAGAACTTCTATAGCGCACGACTCACCCGGGGGTATCTCGGCGCTTGCTAAAGTTATCCCAACAAGACTAGAAGGAAACAGGTGATGTTTGTTTAAAACAGGAAGGCTTTCAGTTGTTTCCTAAAGGTGGTATACACTGTAATTCTACAAAGAAAGTCTGGAAGCTCATTCCAGTATCTAGGCGCCAAGTATGAAAAGGACTCTCCTCCAGAGCGGCATAGCCTGACGCGTGGCACTTGTAATAGAGCCCGCGTACCAGACCGCAGATTTCTAATAGGAGAATGCTTAACAAGTCTCTTTTGAAGATATCCAGGGCCTCTATCATTGAGTGCCAAATACGTAAGGCAGCAGATCTTAAATAACAATCTTTTCCTCACTGATAGCCAGTGGAGTTCTCGAAGCAAAGGGCCCGATGCGGAACCTGCTGGGCGGTTCATAACCATCCTAGCTGCCGTATTTTGGATGACCTGGAGTTTACTCAACAAGGTCTCTCCTGCCCCGGCCAGTAGGGCATTGCCATAGTCCAGGCGACTGATGACCATTGCCTGGACCAAGGTTTTACGATGGATAGTGGGCAGAAAAGGGAGAATTTTACGCAACAAACGCAGGCTATAATAGCAAGAACTCGTAGTCGCAGCTATGTGGTCCCTCATAGATAGAGCCTGATCTAATTTTAGACCCAGGTTTTTTACACATGGAGTCGGATTAGGGACAACTCCCAATTCGGCTGACCACCAGTCCTCTGACCAGCTGACAGTTGCTTTACCTATCAGCATTAGCTCGGTCTTGCCAGGGTTCAGCTAGAGACAGTTCCGAGACATCCAATTTGAAATTTCGAGCATTCCTCTGGCAAAACGAGCTTTCTCTGCAACTAGATCCAAGCCAACCGGGAAAATGAGCTGAGTATCATCAGCATAAGAGATGATTTCGAAGCCCAATTTTTCCACTATCCCAGCTAACGGAGACATATAGATATTTAATAGGGTCGGACTTAGGCACGATCCCTGGGGTATGCCTTTGTCTAAAGAGATTAAATCTGACAAGTGTGGCCCGAGCATGATGGTCTGAGATCTACCGGTCATAAAATTACGTAGCCAGTTTAAGGCTCTACCCTGAATACTCTTAAACAAGAGAGAGGGGCTCAATATTTACCAAAAGGAAATAGAGCACCAAATGACTGTAAAGTAAACAGATTTTTTTCCCTTTTGGATAAGATACTCATCAACTCATTCAATCACTCTATTCAATCAGAATCCCAATATCGGGTTTATACAACACACTCCCTTTGATGAAACACTTACACACAAAGAGCGCCAATCGTGTCAGAGCAAACTATTTATTTGCATCAAAAAATGTTTTCATAAACATATAGTCAATATAAAATATACATTTCATTTATATAAAAAACAACGGAAATTAAAAACATTTCAGCATTTGGTATTCTAGAAGAAAAGGAGAATAAAAGACAATATACTTTGTCATATCGCAGTTAATTCAGACCCTTCATGGGCAACATCGAATAAGGATTTACTTCCCTATTTCAAAGAGTTTGTATGCCCCTTCCGAATTTAACACATATGTATTGCGTCGACGCGTTTCGGAGGCTTTCGCTGTATGTAGCCTCCTTCTTCAGGACAATAACTATTTGTATCTCCTTATTCAGAAATAGTTGCCTGTGCAAACGCACTAGGGTTTGAGCTCTTGAGAGAGATTTTCTCAGTGTTTCACAGTTCCCCAAGCTCACGGGTTATTCATAGAAGTGGACACATAGAGTCCTATCTTGCGCACTTCTTTGTCTTTGGATCACAAAGCAGCTCCGTGCCGTTCAATTTATTCCTTTTAACTAAGGGGTTGCTGGCATTCAAAATTTCTTTTACTGCTCCGGGTAAGTGTTGCTCGTGGCTCAATCAGTCCAATGGCCAGCGTTCCCGGGCAGCTACTTCCGCGTCTGTGCGATCGCGGGCAACATGTGTTAAATTCGGAAGGGGCATACAAACTCTTTGAAATAGGGAAGTAAATCCTTATTCGATGTTGCCCATGAAGGGTCTGAATTAACTGCGATATGACAAAGTATATTGTCTTTTATTCTCCTTTTCTTCTAGAATACCAAATGCTGAAATGTTTTTAATTTCCGTCGTTTTTTATATAAATGAAATGTATATTTTATATTGACTATATGTTTATGAAAACATTTTTTGATGCAAATAAATAGTTTGCTCTGACACGATTGGCGCTCTGTGTGTAAGTGTTTCATCAAAGGGAGTGTGTTGTATAAACCCGATATTGGGATTCTGATTGAATAGAGTGATTGAATGAGTTGATGAGTATCTTATCCAAAAGGGAAAAAAATCTTTTTACTCTACCCTGAATACCACATGATTCCAGTCTCTCCGCTAGCACTTCGTGGGAGATGGTATCGAAGGCTGCGGAGAGATCCAGCAGAATCAGTATTGCCGAGACCCCTACATCCATTTGTAACCTAAGCAAGTCCGTAACTGCCACAATTGCAGTCTCGGTGCTGTAGCCCGGTCAAAAACCCGATTGTGAAGGGTCCAATATTTCATTTGATTCTAAATATTGGCTTAGTTGTTTATTTACCATGCCTTCCAGTACATTCCCCAATAAAGGCAAAAGAGAGATCGGACGATAATTGCCAAGTTCCTGAGGATCAGCCTTCTTCCATATTTTTGGAATATTCCCCGATTGAATGGATAGGTTATATAGTTGGAGAATAACAGGCGCAAAACTGGCTGCTAACAGAGCCATCGTTTTGGGAGGGCAAAGTTCAGTTGGTGAGCCAGATTTAGCTGAAACGAGTGCATTGGAGACTTCCTCGAGAGTAATTGGGGCAAAACACTCCAAAGTGCAGCCTGTCCTTCTTTCCAGCTCCCTACAACCAAAAGCACCATGGGGTGGCGCATTTTGAGATGGAAAGTTTGCATAGATTCTGGCAATCTTGTCTTGAAAGTAACTAGCTAACTGGTTACAGAAGTCCTGTGTTTCCACAGGGGATTGACTGCTGGCTCGAGGAGATACAAAATCTTTAACTATACCAAAGAGCGCCTTAGGAGTATTTGCCGCGCCTTCAATTTGATTGATAATAAATTGGCGTCTTGCCCGTTTTAAGTTAAGATGATAGGAGGTCAACGAAAGTTTTTATAGCCTTCTATCTTGGCTTTCTTTGCTGATGCGCCAGACTCTTTCTAATCTTTTACATTTAGATTTTTCGGACCTAAGCTCAGTGGTGTACCAGGGGGCAGACGGGCGGTTTGACCGCAAAGTCATGTTCTTTTTAAGAATGACTGCATCCAAGGCAGTAGAGAACGCCCTATTGAAGTCCTCTAACGTTAGCACATTACTCATCTCCATTTTTCCTTTCTCTAGGTGAAAGGCCTCCTCAAAGCCTTCAACTGTGAGATTACACCAAATTCTGAGCTTTTACTGATTCTTTGCCAAACTAGGGGCGGTAGACTTAGGGCAGCCCCACTCGACCGCAAAGTTAACCATCGCGTGGTCTGACCATATAAGCGGCTCTGGAAGGCTACAAACTAAGTTGATTATGTTGGCAAAAATAAGATCTAGCATGTAACCAGCATTATGAGTCGGTCCAATCACTCTTTGGGTGTGCTGGGGGTGTTAACTGCTCTAAGGGTGTCGCCAAAGGTATTTTCATTTACCTAATTGTACATATTTGTGAATTAATGCATAGTATTCAGTAGTGTGTGTGTGTGTGTGTGTGCCCAAAAAAAGGACTTTTTATTTTTCAAAAGAAAAAATACTGACTTGACAATGACTTATGGAGTGTTGTTGCATACCAGCGCACTCGAATATCAGACCACACAACCTCTGTTGACTAGACCTTGGAATGCTTTCCTTCGCTAACCTGACAGAGTAAAGGTCTACGATTGGGCTCTTGGTTCTTTGTGAAGAGAAAGTTGCAGACTTATTCCTTGTGAAGGACTCAACTCGTTTGAAACTAGTTAACCAATATCTATATGTGTGTGTGTGTGTGTATTATATGTGTGTGTATAAAACACTTTTTTATTGCATTTTATAACATTGTAGAAAAATTTATTTTTCCCGGTTGCTCAATGGCACATTTCCCAAAGGGTAAGGTGTAAACCAGGAACAGCTTTGTGTTTGCTACACGATACCAACCCCTTTGAGCTGTTGGAATCTAATTATTGGTTTGAGACTGCAATAGTGGTTGCAAACCTTTCTACCTGTCTTTGCAGGAGGGGAACCCCCTTTCACACCCCTTCAAATTGAGATTCATTACAAATTGCAAAATATCTTTTGTGAGTGGGAAAGGTTTTCCAGAACCATTTAGCAATACACTTTTGCGGGTTCAACCCCTGGATTTTGCGAATTGCAGTGTTTACAACCGCAAAATTGTTTTTCACATCAAGATGTTAGGCCTTCCTCACTTTCTGCACTTCCTGGTTTGCCCAGTACTTCATTCTTATTTTACTATACCATTGTTTTTACCTACCTCTTCATTTGAATAACTTGCTTCCAGTTCTACTTCATCCTTAATCGTAGAGCAGGTGTTTTGGTTAGTGCACCATGTGATAGAAAGTTGTGATAAGTGGCTAGGGTTTTACACGGTCCCTGTCCCTTTTATGCCTGTTTTTCACCTTTTGCCCATTTCTTCCAGTAGAGGAGAAGTAGTCAGTCTCCCTCCTTCTCTATTTCCACTGACAGCATTTCCCATTTCCTATCTGCATCTCCCAGAGTTTACATGTTCCCACCTAGGCACACTTGGGGGCTTTAGAGCATTTTGAAACTTGGGGGGAAATGGATTAACCCTTTCTATATGCACCCCCCAACCAACAGCTTTTCTAAATGCCTTTCTGCTCCCCAGTCTAACCTCATTCTCCTTTTCTCCAATCACCAATATCACCTCGTCAGATACCTGCTTCATTGACTCCTCTGCTGCATCAGCGAATCCAGTGTCATGAGCCCTAGTTCAAGGAAGGACATTAGCCCTGGCTACTGTTGGAATTATAAAATACAGCAGTAATCAGAATTCTGCACCCTGGTGCCACTGTATCAGCTGCACCAATGGATGTTCTCCCATACTCAGCTGGTTTGATGATATTTAGGTTTTTGGGGGGGAGTTTTATGTAGCACAAACTAGACCCAAAAGTATCAAAGCACAGGATGCGTTACGGACGGACACATTCTTTTTTTTAATTGTTCGGCATGGGGTGATTAAGTGATTTGCCCAGAATCACAGGATGTTTAGTGTCCCTGCCAAGACTTGAACCCGGTTCCCCAGCCCCGAGGTCGACAACTCTAGATGTTAGACCATATCCTCTCAAGGTTCGAGGGTATGCGGCAGGAGATCTATTTCCATAAGTGTGTTCGGCAACACACCTTGTTTGGGCCCCCTCTTATCAAGTTGGTCTGGCGCAGTCTTCAGTGACAGATGCTAGTAGTCGGATGTCCGGCTCACAAACATTATTGACTGTCATTAACATATGTCCTGGTGGTAAGTAAGTCCGTCCTTGACACAAAGAGCCTTTATCAACGCTATTATGAAAAACCAGATCATAGGGAAGGTAATGTGTGACCAGAAGTTTTCTGCATATTTGTTGTGTTACATTTTCATTGATATATTCTGTTTTATGCTGCTCTATTTTTTACTGCATGATTGCATTTTGTTGTGCTGTACTATAGTTGTTGGGTCACATTCTGTTTTTATTGTTTAATTGTATTATACCTTTTTTATGTTCTTATGTTGCTTTGTTCTGTGTGATTGTGCTGAATTATGTCGTTACTTTAGCGATGTCCACCGATGCTGCCACATTTCCAGTAAAAAGCAGCATATTCCTTTAAATTCCAGTTAAATCCATGTACCATTGGCTAATAGGGTAAAATAGCGCGGTTCTGGTGCTTTAGCTATTAAAGCAAAAGACACCCAATTGATGGACGGAATGCAGAACAAATCAAAACATTCTCCCCCAGTCAAGAGATCTGGGTTAAATCCATCATTCTTTTGCTCATTAAAGACACCAGTCAGCCCATAACTGTGGCTGTGACCGGCCTTAAATTAGCGACTTCTGTGCTCACTCTACATGATAGGAACCTAAAAGTCTGAGGGACAGCATGCAAAGCGCATCTGCACGCGCATACTATTTCGTGCCTTGAATGCACATCTCGTAATTCACATGGGAGCAGCTGAAAAGGATTGTATAAAGGATTCCAGGAGGTTGGCCATAGGCATCTGTTCAGGTAATAGGACAGCACCAATGTCATGGACCGATACAGACCAGTACAGCACTGTGAAGTGTGTTGTGGACAAAACACCGGATATTGACATTAGCTCTCTGCTTGACCTGTAACCAATGGAGAGGCGAGATGCTGGCGAGATGTAGTCAGACTTTCGAAGCCTATAGATGAGACAGCCTTTGCACTCTTTGGAGTGAGTCTAGCCATTTGGTGGAAAGACAAGCACTCTTGGGGGCATATTCACAACGCCCTAATGCCACTGGAGTGCCACTTTTTTGTGATGCTCCAGTGGCGCTGTGTGCTGGCCCATATTTACACGCCACGCACAGGGGCGTAACACAGGCCCCCGCAGCTCCAGGGGCCCCCTCACTCTAAGCGGAGGGAGACGGCTGCGCCTGCAAACAAGCCTCTTCAGCCTCCCCAAGTCCCCATAAATTAAACTGTGCGCGCACACCACGGTGACGGCATCTAAGCCTCCGAGGCTTCCCTCTCACTCTGTCTCGCTCCTCAGTTAGTGAAAACCGAGACTTCAAGAAACAGGTATTACCCTCTCTTTCCTCCTTTCGTTTATTTGCTCCCCTGTGAAATGGATCCAAAAAAGAATAACATTTTTGCTGGAAACGTTGTCTTTTTCTGACACAAGTGCAGCCTCTGGGTGGAGAGAAATAAAACATTCCAAATGTGAAAAATAAATAACTAATTAAAGAAAGACGGAGTGGTTGCAAGGTGGCCAGATTGATTTATTTACACCTAAACACATTAGCGCCACTTTACAGTGTTTGCCAGTGAAGTGATACTTTTGTTTACTCCTCTCTCTTTGAACAACATTGTTTTCCCTGTGTGGGAAAGTGCACCTTGCCTGGAGGTACTGAAATACCTGCTTGATGGGTGAATTGGAAAACAAAATGTGTACCCCGTCTCTGTGTTCAGTGATGTGGTCTTTTTAAACATACTGCTTATGTTTTGTAAGGATATACGCAATGGGCATTGAAACGGGTCCCTTCCGGGCCCTGTAGTCATGGCCTTACCTTTTCACGCAAAAGCACTCACTAATTTCAGAATAATGAGTGTAAATGGAAAAAGGTAACCATGTTGTTCCTGCTTACATTTCACATGCTTTACCTAATCTTGCATTCCCTATGAGTGTTTGCTTTTTCTAGGATGTTGTTAATTTTTTTTAGGCAGCATACTGCTCCTATCTAGTGCGTAATTAGAATTCAGTCACATCCAGGTGTTTATAGCGGGTCAGTGCAGTGCAAGTTTCTCTAAGTGGGGCAGTATGGTGTTTAGTGGGGTAGAGGATGTGGCGCTATGGTCAGAGCTGCTGAAGTGGAACTGGTGAACCATGTTCCTCCTTAATGACCAGGCTCCCAGACCACTCTCCAGAGGGAGCACATTCCTGTGCTACACCTTAGAAGGCGCCGCAAGATCTTAAAAGCCCTGGTGTCTCTTAGCACCAGCAGGTGGACCCTAGCGGTGGCAAGTGTGGATTAACCTTGAAGGCCTGTCCACCACTATCCATGAAGTTCAACTCCAGACTTGGGGACAGACCTATGAAGCAGCACACCATAGAGTGGCAGTGACTCTGTCACTGAGGTCACAGGACCCTTGAGCAGGGTGGCTCTGATGCAGATTGGGGTGTACAAAATCTCCCTACTTCCACGGATAGAGTAATTTCACAGTTACACGCACATACACTCACCATACACTAGGGCTCATTTCACTAACATACACTCAAATACTCCACCAGCATTGAACCTGTGGAAAGAAAACTCCTAAACACCCCACATCTACACTGAGGTCGATAAGACCTAGTTATTGTAATTGTCATAATCTAAACAATCTATACAACAATAATCAAATAGAGTACTCAATAATCGACAAGAAATAATCACCAACACCGTATTTAAAATTATGATTCTTTATCTAAAATTAGTCAAAAGAAATTAATCAGAATAAATCATTTTCTCATAATTACCTATTCTAGCTAAATGTCAGAATGGGTCATCAGGACAAGTCTCTCAGTAGAAGTCTCCCGAGTCACCGTCCTCACAGCATCGATCCTCACCAACACAGGTTTGGGAAGAAATGGCAAAGTGGCCTCCCACCCTCTCTAGGCTAACATTATTTATAATGAAACTTGCAATATTAAAGAAACATTAAATGTTCTACACGTCCGCCGAACCGCTGAGCAGAGCGAGCAGGAAAGGATGTAGCATCGCTACATTTGGAAAATCTCCGCTCAGGAAAAAATCACAAAAATAAAAAGACAGAACAGGAACTAAAAAATTGTATCCTTTAACATCCACATTTCCTCAGTGCTAACACGATGACTTCAGAGTCCATTCAGTTCATTCTTTATGGCTCCTTTGTCCTCCAAGGTTACTCAAACATTTCTTGGTTCTTGGAGACTTGCCCAGCACTGCTACTGTCCTCACGGAAAGTTTTAACCAAGCGAAGACTGTGGTCAGATGATTCAACCATATTCAGCAAGGCCCTCTCATCACAAATCTTTCACTCGAGGCCAGGCTGCAAACGGCGGACATTTTATGTTAGGCCAAAATGGACCATCTTAATTAAAAGAGACAAAAACAACGTTACCACAGCATAATGATTAAACAGTGTTAACCCCACTAATACCCTTATGTGTATGTAATTATCTAGCTTTTGCAACACAGAAAAGCATTAATTCAAAAAGCGTTTCGTGCTTTAAAATAAACAGCACTCAGCAACGTTTATTTAATAAAACATGCACATTTATTAAATAGCAATACGAAAGCATTCCCTCGTGTCGGTTTTCTTCTCATTAGTACGTTGGTAAGTTTAAACATATACACAAAACAAATAATTAGTGATTATTAATTAGTAATTTAATTATGACAAATAGACAAACCAGAGCTTAAAAACCCAATAGATTTTCATCAGAAAATCCTGCTCCAGCAATCCCCCCTTTGGTGATTTTATCACCAAATAACCCAAAAAAAAATAAAAAAATTAGTGAAATTTAGTCCCATTTTAGGAGAAATTAGAAATGTCTTTTTCCTCCTTACACAACACTACACACCAGACACTCTTTCATCATGCCTCTTTGTTTCTAAGTAGACACTCTCCCTTAATTCTTCTAATTCAATTTCTTGTGGTTCTCTTTTCAACCTTTTATTTCTCTTTTCATTGTTTCTTTTAATTAATTTCTTTTTCCCTCCCCTGTTTTTACAACACAAACACACCAATCTCAATATCAATAAAGCAACAATTATACAAGTTAAAGGAAACAATATCTTACCTATAATAGTACTACCTATTTTTGCAATAAAACTCTTAACAGCTATCACCTTATTAGCTAATTTAGTCCAGATACTTTCAGCTTCAAGTGGTACTAATTCTTCATGCAAATCAGTAATATTTTTGATATAGACCTTCAGGTCTTTGCTTTCGTCTGGAATGTAAGTGCAACAATGTTGAACTTTCAGCATTCCACAAACTCCACCCTCCTTAGCCAATAGAATATCAAGAGCAAGTCTATTTTGCATAGACATGGCACGTACGGCAATTAGTTCCGTATTCACCAAAAGAAACCCTCCAGCGGTATTTGTCGATAAGCGATCCACCACTGTTGACAGTTTCCGAATCCCATAAGCATTTAAAGAAATTCCCACTGCTGGAATTAAAGCTCCAAAAATGTCACCCACTATTTCAGACCAAGTTTCCCTTTTGAAGCACATTAGTAAATTAATATGTTCTACATCTTCTATTCTATCTATATGAAAAATCTTTGGAAAAACCAGGCCCACATAACACGTGCCATACCAATGGTCAGGCAACTTGTAATAAGCCTTGTTCCCACAAACATAATACACTCCTGGAAAAATTGTATCTTCTCCACCTCTGAAACCCCATCCTGTTGCAATGAAGTATGTATCATGGCATTCACTAGTCCCAACAAAATATGTATCATATTGAGATTTCCCTCTTGTAATGCACAGCTTACCCTTCTGTGGTGCATCTAAAGCTAAAGTTGGACTAGCTCCATTTCTCAATTCTTTTCCCATCTCAATGTCCCAAATTGTCTCACTCACTTTGTATTTCCCTGCCTTTTCATGCATACTCAATCTCCTTTCCTCCACCATGTTTAGGAAAGCTTTCTCCTCTTCTTCCAAACTACAAGTTAAATTATTCTTAAAAATGTAATCTAATGTTAATTCTTCTTTCTCAATAAAAATCTCACCAAAAATGTTAGCTTCTTTAGCTGGATTCAGCTCTTTGTTCATTGGCAAGTGCCCAAAAATACTATCTTTGTTAGACATCTTATAATCTATTTTCCCTAACAGATAAAAAACACTACTTAATACACTACAAGAAATTCCATACGTAGCTGGTAAATGGTGATAAGTAACACCCTCTGAAACGGATGCAGGTAATTGCATACAAACGTAGCAATCCCTAACTTCCATTGTTTTCACATATTCGTATAGCAACTTTGAAAAAACATTACTAGAAAAATCATTAATTGACCTATCTTTATGCATGTAAGTATTACTAATTCTAGTTGGAACTACTTTTTGCGAACTCTTCTTTACATTTGTCTCATTCCCAGTATTTATTTCAAATGTACCTATTGAAACTCTAAATGTAACTAATAAAGCTAAAATAACCCATAGTAGTATTAATAATCCAGTACAGCAGCAGCACATTCTACACCATCTTCTTAAGAAGGCACATCTACTTTGATTATTCTCTATGTTAGCCATTTTACTACTTTGACCTTGTCTTTTGACTTAGCCTCTACTAATCCACTACTGAAATTTCTCGAATTTTTCAGACAGCTGAATTTCAGACTTTCTCCTTTTCACTTTCTCCAAGTGATTTCTTCAGTTCACTCAATTTGGATATTCATCACTTTTCACTCCTTCTTCTTCAGCAACATCAAATTGTATCAGATCATCAACAACATTCTGTGCATCTGACTCTTCTCCAATGTCAGTCAGGATAACTTTTAAGATTCCAACAGATTCTTCCTTTTCCTCAACCACTTTTCTCAAGATCCCCTCCGGATTGTCTCGATTCACTGTTTCTTCTTCTCCTTCTTCAGACAGTGCCACATAAGACCATTCCGGTGATCTGTACTTTTGGTTGGGTCTTCTAATTCTCTTTATCTCCTCAGGTTCTCTTGACTCCTTTTGCTCCTTCCTTTTTACTTCATTTTGACTCGACACTTCATTCACTTGTTCAGCTTTCGATGTATTCCCTCTTATCAGTCTGTATCTCAGCCTCTTTACTCTGTTGTTAGGCCAAAAATCTCCTCTTACGACCTTTTTCGGTCTTGTTTCTGTATTATTTCTTTCTCCAATCCAAGTTCTCTTTCTCAGAACTCGACCCTATGATTTTCCATTCTCACTTTCAGCCTCTTGTTCTTCAGCAGTTTTCTTTCGCTCCACAGTCTTTTTCACCACTATTTGAGACTTCCCTACTTCTGTCCCTCCTCGGGTCTCCGACACGCAATCTTCTTGCTGTCTACTTGTCCCTTCACCTAACTTGTCAAGAATATTCCCTACACCTCCTCGGGGATCTTCCGCAATCTGTCCCTCTCTATCTTCTTCTGACCCTACTTCTTCAGATATAATCTCAAGTGGTTCTTCAATCTCCTCCTCTTCTGATTCAGGAGTAATTTCTGTGAAACTGCTCTTTTCTTTTCTTTTTCCTCCACTGCTTTTTGGAACTTCAGGCTCTCTTACAGAATCTGATCTCCTTTCTGAGATTCTCAATGGTTCTCTTGAAGCCTTTTCTGCTTCTTTTCCTGAACTTTGATTTTTTCTCACTGGTTCTGGGTCTTCATCATCACTGGAATCTGACTCTTCAAAATACTCTCTACCAGTCCCATCCGTTGGGTTTGGAACTCTCAGAGTATGACTCGCATGCACCCAGTTTTTCACACCAGCACACTTCACTGCAGTCGTCGTAGTTAGAATTACTTGTCTTGGTCTTCCCCACCTCGGAACCAAGCAATTTCTCCTTCTGTGAACTTTAATCCTCACCCAGTCTCCTGGACTCAGATCATGAGCTTGCTTCTTCTCAAGTGTGGTAGCTTCTTCTCCAATCTGGTGAAACACAGAATGAACTGAGTCAGCCAGGCCTTTACAGTAATCCAAAATCATGTCATCAGTTATTGTCATCAACTTATTGACAGGTACATATGCATGTCGCATTGCACGTCCCATTATGATTTCATGCGGACTTAAACCAGTAGTTCTATCTGGAGTAGATCTAATAGTCATTAGCACTAGAGGCAAGACATCCGGCCATTTCATACCAGTGGCTAAACACATCTTACCAATCCTGTTCTTGATTGTGCCATTTATCTGCTCAACAACACCAGAAGCCTCTGGTCTGTATGCACAATGTAGCTTCTGCTGTATGCTTAATGCTTCACAAATCAAACTCATGAGTTCATTATAGAAGTGTCCACCTCTATCAGACTCAATCGTTACCGGAAATCCGTACCTAGGAATCAACTCTCTTAACAGTAACTTTGCCACTGTTACTCCATCATTTCTCCTAGTCGGATAGGCCTCAACCCATCTTGAAAACAAACAGACTACCACTAGTACATACCTCAGTCTGTTCACTTGGGGCATTTCAATGAAATCAATCTGCATTCTTGTAAAAGGACCTCCTTCTCTGCCTATTGTTCCCAGACTCACCACTGTCTTTTTCCCAGTGTTAAATTGCTGGCAAATCAAACATCTTTGACAGATACTTTCTGCAATTGTCCTGAACTTTGCATTGTACCAGGTTTGCTTAAAAGACCTAATCATCGAATCCCTTCCCAAATGTCCCTGGCCATGATACATCCTCGCCATTGCTGACAGCATGGAGTTCGGCATTACTGGTCTGCCATCTCTATAGACCCAAACATGGTCTGTCTCTCTTGGGGCACAACCTGCCTTAATCCAATCTTTCTTTTCTTCCTCCTCTGCCTCATCCTGCAACTGTTTCACTTCATCCCACGTCTCTAAGACATTAGTAAACATCACAGAACAAAAAGACATTTCACCTTCTCGTTCCCGATTAATGGACTGGTTATTCCTTGGCGCAATATTGAGCAATGTCATTTGCATAACGGTTGCCCACTGTCACAAAATCATCTCCTTGTCCATGAGCAGCACATTTTACAACTGCTAATTCTTTAGGCAGCTGTATCGCCTCAAGTAATTTCCCAATCACTTCAGCATTCTTTATTGGAGTCCCACTCGACGTCAAGAAACCTCTTTGTAGCCAAAGTTGGCCAAAGTCATGCACAACTCCAAATCCATACTGACTATCAGTCATCACAGTCGTTCTCAAATCTTTCCCAATTTCACAAGCTTTTGTCAATGCCACTAATTCAGCAACTTGCGCAGATTTCACCCCTTTCAATGATGATGCTTCCATTACTTCTGAAACCTTACACACTGCATATGCTGCACATAGCACACCCTCATCATTCCTCAGGCATGATCCATCCACAAACAACACATGATCACTCTCATGCAAGGGAAGATCCCTTATGTCTGGTCTCGGTTTTGTACAGTAATCAAGCACATCCAAACAATTGTGATCATCTTCTGTTTTCACACCCACATTTTCAATATCCGGCAACAGTGTCGCTGGATTCACATTCACACATCTCTCAAGTGTCACATTTGATGCTCCCAGAATGACTTTCTCATATTTAGTCAACCGACTATGTGACATGTACTGAGTTCTGCTTCTTGTCAAAAGAATTGCCACATTATGAGGTACGAATACCCTTACAGGATATCCCATTATGATTCCCTCACTCTGTTCTAGGCTTCTGCATGTTGCAGCCACAGATTTCAGACAACCTGGTAAACCCACAGCTACAGGGTCAAGTGTCGATGAGAAGTACGCAATAGGCCTTCTCAGTAATCCATGCTTCTGAATTAACACTGAAAGTGCACATCCATTTCTCTCACTGCAGTACAATTCAAATTCCTTTTCATAATCTGGCATACCCAAAGCAGGGGCTTCACACATTCTGCTTTTTAACTCTTCAAATGCTGCCATTTGTTCTCCATCTAGTTCCAATGGGTCTGTCATCTCACTTTTTGTCAGCTTAATCAGTGGCTTTGCTATCAGCGAAAAATTAATTATCCACTGACGACAATAACCCACCATTCCCAGGAACATTCTCACCTCTCTCTGGATCTTTGGGGCCTTCATTTCCCTGATAATTTTGATCCTGTCATCAGTCACTTTTCTCAGACCTTTCTCAATATTGTGTCCAAGATAATGCACTTCTTTCTTGCAAAATTGCAATTTGGCTGGAGATACTTTTAACCCTCCATCTGCCAGATGATTCAGTAAAGCTATAGTATCTACTTCACAAGCTTCACGTGTCTTTGATGCCACAAGTAGGTCATCAATATACTGCACTAGTACTGAGTTTTCAGGCATAATCAAACTCTCCAATGACTTTTTCAATAACTGATTAAATATTGAAGGACTCTCTGTATACCCCTGTGGGATACGACACCATGCTAAAATACGCTGGCCAAATCTAAATGCAAAAATCGGCTGGCTATCATGATGCAATGGAATTGAAAAGAATGCATGACACAAATCAATCACTGTATACCACTCAGCATCATGTGGAATCTGATACAAAATCACTGATGGATTTGGCACAATAGGACAACATGCCACCACAATTTGATTAACTTTTCTCAAATCCTGTACAATCCTGAACTTCCCATTAGGCTTTTTTAGCCCCATTATCGGTGAATTACACGGACTACTCAGTAGTTCTCTCAGAACTCCCTGCTGAATCATTTTCTCAATTATAGGAGTTATTCCCTCAATTATTTCTGGTGTCATTTTGTACTGAGGAATGTTAGGATAAGTAATTCCCTCTTTCACTGAAATTTTCACAGGATCTACATTATTCATCAATCCCACATCCTCTCCAGTAAAATCCCAAACTGTCCTTTTCACTGTGTCTCTCAGTTCTTGAGGCAAATCCTCTGGATCAAACACAGCATATGCACCAATTAACTCACTCTCTCTATTTTCTAGAGTCATTCGGTACAAAACATCCTCATCTGGTGTTTCAAAAGCTATTCCATCCGGTGTACAAAAAATTGTACAATTCATTTTACAAAGTAAATCCCTACCTAACAGGTTCACTGGACTTGTGTCACAGACGATAAATCTGTGCATGTCTGAAAATTTCCCTATTTGTACTCTTACTGGTTCAGTAAGACGTGTCCTGATTTGTGTATTGGCTACACCAACTACTTGGATTGCTTCATCCGAGAGAGGAAGATTTCTAATATCTGTTGACCTGACAGTTGATCTTGTCGCACCTGTGTCTACTAAAAAAGTAACATCTTCTTCATTTATTTTTCCATCCACAAATGGTCCTGCCTGGTCTATTTCTAGAGTTGCACCAAGTATGCACTCTTCCTCCTCTCTTCGGCACCGTCAATAATCACCCTCAGACTCACTCCCTTCATTCTTTAACAAGTACTGTTGTACCTGGTTAGAACGCCTTGGTTTGTTTACCTGCTCATCATTGTAGAATCCCGAATCCGGATTATACTTTTGTGATCCTCTATTCTGCGGCAAGGGCGGTTTTGGCTCTTGACTCTGTTGTCTCACAACTTTCTGTTGTTGCTGCTGTTGATTATTCCCCTCGTTCTGCACCTGTTGATTTAAGGATTTTCCCTCATTATTCACTAATGGTGGATTAGTACACTCAGATCTCCAATGTCCCAGTTGGCCACAGTTGTGACATGGGAACTTTTTTTTAGCTTCTTCAAGATTCCCCTTTCCTTTCCCTGCATACCTAGGTCTATTCCCTGCATTATTTCCTGCATTATTCGCCTGTTCCACCAACTGTGCTTCCTGTCTTTCTGCAACTTTCACTTGTGCCCACATTGCTTTCTCTTTCAGCTTTCTCTGTTTTGCTTCAATTTCATCACTGAAGTATTTTGCATGTCTCAGAATCTCATCTATTTTTTTATTCTGCCAATCCACAGTATGCTCACGAATTCTTTCACTAATCTCAGGTCTCAGGCCATATACAAATCTGTATACAAAATGACTCAAATCCTTGTCACCCAGGTGTTCATCTCCACTGAATTGTTTAAACGCCAGCATCAGCCTCTCGTAAAAAGCATGAACTGATTCTTTTGCTTCCTGATGTGTTCGATCTATTTTAACCCAGTCTGTCTCTTTTGGAGGTACTTTATTTTTCAGGTATACGATCACCTGCTCATATTTTCTCATTACTTCTGGATATGGTGCTCCTGTTCTCTGATCTCTTGGATATTCCTCAGTAGGCCAACTCACAACTATTTTACACTCAGCCCACAAGTCTGCTGGAACAATTATATCAAACAGACTATTCAGGTCAATCCACAGCACTTTTGACAATTTCACAAACCTGTCTACCTGCCTATACCACTCGACGGGCTTTTCTCTCAATCGAGGAAAATCATTCGTAAATGATAAAATATCCTGTCTGGTCCATGGAACATGTACATATCCTCCTCCAGGTATTTCTCTCATAGGATAAGTATCCACTGGTTTCTCCTTTTCTCTCACAGGAAATGCTGAATAAGTCCTATCCCCTGATTCTTCTCTCTTTTTGTACCACCTATCCTTCCACTTCTCAACATCACCCCATTTTCGCAATAAAGCGATCATCTCTTTAATCTGTCCTGTTCTACCAGTACCATTCAAATTTTCAATATCTTTATCTGTGAAATCCATCCTGTAAGACTTCTGCAAAACTTTCACTTTATCAATGTCAACTCCATAGTCATTTGCTATTGCTCTTAATCTGTCATGTGTATTTCTCGCTCTCCAGGTGATATTTTTACACATAAACAATAATTCACCATCATGATGATTTTTTAGAATTTCTGTTGGAACTGTCCCTGCAACAAGCTCTTCTAATTTTACACGTAACCTAGCAACATCAATTGCTTGTGAATCTTTATCCCTCTTTTGAAGAACTTTCATCCATTCATTCAAATCTTCAGCTGTTATTTCAGTAGATTTTCTCACTGGAACCACTTTCTTCTGCGGTTCTAAAATTGGCATCCCTGAACAACTAGCTTCACCAGCATCCAGTCCTGAATTAGACTGTACCTCTAATCCTTCACTACATGTGTCATGTCTAAATTTTCCTGCCCTTTTTCCTGAATCTCCTGAAGGACCAGCCAAACTTGTCAATCTATTCCCAACATATGGAATAACCAAACCATTCTCACCCGTCCTCTGCTTATCAAAAACAGGCATAACCGGACCTATGGTTACGGGTACCGTAACAGCGTCTAGATTCTTCGTCAGTTCTTTGATCTTTTCAGTCAACTCTGATGTAGTTCTGGCTAATTCTCTCGTATGTTCGCCACTGCTTCTATTCTCTCTTTCCCTGAAAGGATTACCACTTCTTAACTCAGGTGTCACATTTTCTGTCTCAATGATACACACTGTATCTCTTATCGGAGAAACAACTGGTGTACTCTCTTCTGGTTCCGGTCTATATGGAGGTGGTCTTTTGTAAATCATGTCATTCAAAACCTCATCCTCATATTCATTAACTCCATATCTTCTCACTTCTGCCTCAGGAACCCTTTCTGTTCCTTCTTCAACTGTTCTCATAGGATATAATCCCTCTAACATACTAGCATCTCGCCATCTCGTCATTCGATCATGATGAGTTTCACGACCATGTCTCCTCCCGAACATATACCTATAGTTGCCTCCAGACCTCTGTTTCTCTCGCTCATGCACTTCCTCTTCCCATTCCACTAAAGCCTCGAACTGTGTCGGCCTTGGTCTTGGGTCAAGACATAACATCTTTTCCCGTAAATTTTTCAACACGGCCAGATAAAATGAACCATGTTCTGGAAATGCTAAAACTCCATCTTCCTTGGTATACCTAACCAAATTCTCCAACCATATACAGGTATGATACCCATATCTCGCAGCCATGAAGGATGCAGGCGTTTTCGATGGAGGTAACAATTCACCCTCTCTCGTTTTAACATCTTTATCCTTGTCGAACCAATTTTTAATCTTTCTGAACAAAGATTTTTTCTTTTTCTCCTCTTGGTAATACATTTTAACGTTTACCAAAACTTTCTAATCCCTTCCGTAATACAACTACACAATATGATTTTTTCCAACCAATAACAGCGCGACTCACACTAACGCACCAATCCTGGAACGTTTACGTCACTAGAATAGCTCTACCAATCCTTGCGCGACTCACACCAACGCACCAATCTCAGCGCGAGCACTATTCTGATCTAATATCCAATCAGAGCGCGGTCTGTTTGACGTCAGCAGTCGCTTCTGTCTCCTGTCTCTTGTCACTCGTCTACCCCTCCTTTACAACATTTCTCAGTAGACTCCATGTCAAATTTCTACAAAATCTATTAGTTACAACATATAAACATCTCCATTGTCTGCTTCGCTAACCACAGAATAGTAAAGAAAATCTATTTCACAAGAATCCCGTTGACACAGTAGCACATCCCTCTACTCTGCCCTTCTAACATACATTCATTAATTGTTTCCTCTAGGGCTTATCCAAAGAGTCTTACAATCAACTAAATATATGAGCATTCACGCACATTCATACAAGAAAATATAGTACATACACACAGAATCCTGCTTTTCCCGAGAACAGCGAACAATCTGCTCTACTACAGAATTATAACAAACATTAACCAAGCAGCTTACTTCTACCCAGTTTCTCAAACAAGCTCAGAGAATACCTATTACTTCTCCCACGATAAGCTTTAACGGCGAACCTTACGGACCCCTGGGACTTAAAACCAGAGTTTCACAGATAACCTTCACTACCATACGCACTCCTTATATACCAGAAATATCTCTAATAGTAACATACGACAATGTCACTGATTCCGAATCCAGACAATGTGACGCGCAACTTCGATTGTCACACGTTTTCTTTTTCCTGTATACATACAGGACCAACAATCCCGTTTTTCCCGAGAGCAGGATATACTTCCCTCTGCCCTACTACGGAACTGCTACTAGCTCCCAAGTTCCAGAAGCACTACATATAACTCAACATGACGACTCCAACATATAGTATTAATACATATACCAACATCAATCAATAATCAATAATCAATAAGCTAATGTACAAGCAATCTAATCAGATCAAGACAATCATCAATAACCATCCTCACTCTGCTACCAGGAACTTGATGCAGATTGGGGTGTACAAAATCTCCCTACTTCCACGGATAGAGTAATTTCACAGTTACACGCACATACACTCACCATACACTAGGGCCCATTTCACTAACATACACTCAAATACTCCACCAGCATTGAACCTGTGGAAAGAAAACTCCTAAACACCCCACATCTACACTGAGGTCGATAAGACCTAGTTATTGTAATTGTCATAATCTAAACAATCTATACAACAATAATCAAATAGAGTACTCAATAATCGACAAGAAATAAAAACCAACACCGTATTTAAAATTATGATTCTTTATCTAAAATTAGTCAAAAGAAATTAATCAGAATAAATCATTTTCTCATAATTACCTATTCTAGCTAAATGTCAGAATGGGTCATCAGGACAAGTCTCTCAGTAGAAGTCTCCCGAGTCACCGTCCTCACAGCATCGATCCTCACCAACACAGGTTTGGGAAGAAATGGCAAAGTGGCCTCCCACCCTCTCTAGGCTAATAATATTTATAATGAAACTTGCAATATTAAAGAAACATTAAATGTTCTACACGTCCGCCGAACCGCTGAGCAGAGCGAGCAGGAATGGATGTAGCATCGCTACATTTGGAAAATCTCCGCTCAGGAAAAAATCGCAAAAATAAAAAGACAGAACAGGAACTAAAAAATTGTATCCTTTAACATCCACATTTCCTCAGTGCTAACACGATGACTTCAGAATCCATTCAGTTCATTCTTTATGGCTCCTTTGTCCTCCAAGGTTACTCAAACATTTCTTGGTTCTTGGAGACTTGCCCAGCACTGCTACTGTCCTCACGGAAAGTTTTAACCAAGCGAAGACTGTGGTCAGATGATTCAACCATATTCAGCAAGGCCCTCTCATCACAAATCTTTCACTCGAGGCCAGGCTGCAAACGGCGGACATTTTATGTTAGGCCAAAATGGACCATCTTAATTAAAAGAGACAAAAACAACGTTACCACAGCATAATGATTAAACAGTGTTAACCCCACTAATACCCTTATGTGTATGTAATTATCTAGCTTTTGCAACACAGAAAAGCATTAATTCAAAAAGCGGTTCGTGCTTTAAAATAAACAGCACTCAGCAACGTTTATTTGATAAAACATGCACATTTATTAAATAGCAATACGAAAGCATTCCCTCGTGTCGGTTTTCTTCTCATTAGTACGTTGGTAAGTTTAAACATATACACAAAACAAATAATTAGTGATTATTAATTAGTAATTTAATTATGACAAATAGACAAACCAGAGCTTAAAAACCCAATAGATTTTCATCAGAAAATCCTGCTCCAGCAATCCCCCCTTTGGTGATTTTATTACCAAATAACCCCAAAAAAAAAAAAAAAATTAGTGACATTTAGTCCCATTTTAGGAGAAATTAGAAATGTCTTTTTCCTCCTTACACAACACTACACACCAGACACTCTTTCATCATCCCTCTTTGTTTCTAAGTAGACACTCTCCCTTAATTCTTCTAATTCAATTTCTTGTGGTTCTCTTTTCAACCTTTTATTTCTCTTTTCATTGTTTCTTTTAATTAATTTCTTTTTCCCTCCCCTGTTTTTACAACACAAACACACCAATCTCAATATCAATAAAGCAACAATTATACAAGTTAAAGGAAACAATATCTTACCTATAATAGTACTACCTATTTTTGCAATAAAACTCTTAACAGCTATCACCTTATTAGCTAATTTAGTCCAGATACTTTCAGCTTCAAGTGGTACTAATTCTTCATGCAAATCAGTAATATTTTTGATATAGACCTTCAGGTCTTTGCTTTCGTCTGGAATGTAAGTGCAACAATGTTGAACTTTCAGCATTCCACAAACTCCACCCTCCTTAGCCAATAGAATATCAAGAGCAAGTCTATTTTGCATAGACATGGCATGTACGGCAATTAGTTCCGTATTCACCAAAAGAAACCCTCCAGCGGTATTTGTCGATAAGCGATCCACCACTGTTGACAGTTTCCGAATCCCATAAGCATTTAAAGAAATTCCCACTGCTGGAATTAAAGCTCCAAAAATGTCACCCACTATTTCAGACCAAGTTTCCCTCTTGAAGCGCATTAGTAAATTAATATGTTCTACATCTTCTATTCTATCTATATGAAAAATCTTTGGAAAAACCAGGCCCACATAACACGTGCCATACCAATGGTCAGGCAACTTGTAATAAGCCTTGTTCCCACAAACGTAATACACTCCTGGAAAAATTGTATCTTCTCCACCTCTGAAACCCCATCCTGTTGCAATGAAGTATGTATCATGACATTCACTAGTCCCAACAAAATATGTATCATATTGAGATTTCCCTCTTGTAATGCACAGCTTACCCGTCTGTGGTGCATCTAAAGCTAAAGTTGGACTAGCTCCATTTCTCAATTCTTTTCCCATCTCAATGTCCCAAATTGACTCACTCACTTTGTATTTCCCTGCCTTTTCATGCATACTCAATCTCCTTTCCTCCACCATGTTTAGGAAAGCTTTCTCCTCTTCTTCCAAACTACAAGTTAAATTATTCTTAAAAATGTAATCTAATGTTAATTCTTCTTTCTCAATAAAAATCTCACCAAAAATGTTAGCTTCTTTAGCTGGATTCAGCTCTTTGTTCATTGGCAAGTGCCCAAAAATACTATCTTTGTTAGACATCTTATAATCTATTTTCCCTAACAGATAAAAAACACTACTTAATACACTACAAGAAATTCCATACGTAGCTGGTAAATGGTGATAAGTAACACCCTCTGAAACGGATGCAGGTAATTGCATACAAACGTAGCAATCCCTAACTTCCATTGTTTTCACATATTCGTATAGCAGCTTTGAAAAAACATTACTAGAAAAATCATTAATTGACCTATCTTTATGCATGTAAGTATTACTAATTCTAGTTGGAACTACTTTTTGCGAACTCTTCTTTACATTTGTCTCATTCTCAGTATTTATTTCAAATGTACCTATTGAAACTCTAAATGTAACTAATAAAGCTAAAATAACCCATAGTAGCATTAATAATCCAGTACAGCAGCAGCACATTCTACACCATCTTCTTAAGAAGGCACATCTACTTTGATTATTCTCTATGTTAGCCATTTTACTACTTTGACCTTGTCTTTTGACTTAGCCTCTACTACTCCACTACTGAAATTTCTCGAATTTTTCAGACAGCTGAATTTCAGACTTTCTCCTTTTCACTTTCTCCAAGTGATTTCTTCAGTTCACTCAATTTGGATATTCATCACTTTTCACTCCTTCTTCTTCAGCAACATCAAATTGTATCAGATCATCAACAACATTCTGTGCATCTGACTCTTCTCCAATGTCAGTCAGGATAACTTTTAGGATTCCAACATATTCTTCCTTTTCCTCAACCACTTTTCTCAAGATCCCCTCCGGATTGTCTCGATTCACTGTTTCTTCTTCTCCTTCTTCAGACAGTGCCACATAAGACCATTCCGGTGATCTGCACTTTTGGTTGGGTCTTCTAATTCTCTTTATCTTCTCAGGTTCTCTTGACTCCTTTTGCTCCTTCCTTTTTACTTCATTTTGACTCGACACTTCATTCACTTGTTCAGCTTTCGATGTATTCCCTCTTATCAGTCTGTATCTCAGCCTCTTTACTCTGTTGTTAGGCCAAAAATCTCCTCTTACGACCTTTTTCGGTCTTGTTTCTGTATTATTTCTTTCTCCAATCCAAGTTCTCTTTCTCAGAACTCGACCCTCTGATTTTCCATTCTCACTTTCATCCGATTCTGTTTCAAATGCCTCTTGTTCTTCAGCAGTTTTCTTTCGCTCCACTGTCTTTTTCACCACTATTTGAGACTTCCCTACTTCTGTCCCTCCTCGGGTCTCCGACACGCAATCTTCTTGCTGTCTACTTGTCCCTTCACCTAACTTGTCAAGAATATTCCATACACCTCCTCAGGGATCTTCCGCAATCTGTCCCTCTCTATCTTCTTCTGACCCTACTTCTTCAGATATAATCTCAAGTGGTTCTTCAATCTCCTCCTCTTCTGATTCAGGAGTAAGTTCTGTGAAACTGCTCTTTTCTTTTCTTTTTCCTCCACTGCTTTTTGGAACTTCAGGCTCGCTTACAGAATCTTATCTCCTTTCTGAGATTCTCAATGGTTCTCTTGAAGCCTTTTCTGCTTCTTTTCCTGAACTTTGATTTTTTTTCACTGGTGCTGGGTCTTCATCATCACTGGAATCTGACTCTTCAAAATACTCTCTACCAGTCCCATCCTTTGGGTTTGGAACTCTCAGAGTATGACTCGCATGCACCCAGTTTTTCACACCAGCACACTTCACTGCAGTCGTCGTAGTTAGAATGACTTGTCTTGGTCTTCCCCACCTCGGAACCAAGCAATTTCTCCTTCTGTGAACTTTAATCCTCACCCAGTCTCCTGGACTCAGATCATGAGCTTGCTTCTTCTCAAGTGTGGTAGCTTCTTCTCCAATCTGGTGAAACACAGAATGAACTGCGTCAGCCAGGCCTTTACAGTAATCCAAAATCATGTCATCAGTTATTGTCATCAACTTATTGACAGGTACATATGCATGTTGCATTGCACGTCCCATTATGATTTCATGCGGACTTAAACCAGTAGTTCTATCTGGAGTAGATCTAATAGTCATTAGCACTAGAGGCAAGACATCCGGCCATTTCATACCAGTGGTTAAACACATCTTACCAATCCTGTTCTTGATTGTGCCATTTATCTGCTCAACAACACCAGAAGCCTCTGGTCTGTATGCACAATGTAGCTTCTGCTGTATGCTTAATGCTTCACAAATCAAACTCATGAGTTCATTATAGAAGTGTCCACTTCTATCAGACTCAATCGTTACCGGAAATCCGTACCTAGGAATCAACTCTCTTAACAGTAACTTTGCCACTGTTACTCCATCATTTCTCCTAGTCGGATAGGCCTCAACCCATCTTGAAAACAAACAGACTACCACTAGTACATACCTCAGTCTGTTCACTTGGGGCATTTCAATGAAATCAATCTGCATTCTTGTAAAAGGACCTCCTTCTCTGCCTATTGTTCCCAGACTCACCACTGTCTTTTTCCCAGTGTTAAATTGCTGGCAAATCAAACATCTTTGACAGATACTTTCTGCAATTGTCCTGAACTTTGCATTGTACCAGGTTTGCTTAAAAGACCTAATCATCGAATCCCTTCCCAAATGTCCCTGGCCATGATACATCCTCGCCATTGCTGACAGCATGGAGTTCGGCATTACTGGTCTGCCATCTCTATAGACCCAAACATGGTCTGTCTCTCTTGGGGCACAACCTGCCTTAATCCAATCTTTCTTTTCTTCCTCCTCTGCCTCATCCTGCAACTGTTTCACTTCATCCCACGTCTCTAAGACATTAGTAAACATCACAGAACAAAAAGACATTTCACCTTCTCGTTCCCGATTAATGGACTGGTTATTCTTGGCGCAATATTGAGCAATGTCATTTGCATAACGGTTGCCCACTGTCACAAAATCATCTCCTTGTCCATGAGCAGCACATTTTACAACTGCTAATTCTTTAGGCAGCTGTATCGCCTCAAGTAATTTCCCAATCACTTCAGCATTCTTTATTGGAGTCCCACTCGACGTCAAGAAACCTCTTTGTAGCCAAAGTTGGCCAAAGTCATGCACAACTCCAAATCCATACTGACTATCAGTCATCACAGTCGTTCTCAAATCTTTCCCAATTTCACAAGCTTTTGTCAATGCCACTAATTCAGCAACTTGCGCAGATTTCACCCCTTTCAATGATGATGCTTCCATTACTTCTGAAACCTTACACACTGCATATGCTGCACATAGCACACCCTCATCATTCCTCAGGCATGATCCATCCACAAACAACACATGATCACTCTCATGCAAGGGAAGATCCCTTATGTCTGGTCTCGGTTTTGTACAGTAATCAAGCACATCCAAACAATTGTGATCATCTTCTGTTTTCACACCCACATTTTCAATATCCGGCAACAGTGTCGCTGGATTCACATTCACACATCTCTCAAGTGTCACATTTGATGCTCCCAGAATGACTTTCTCATATTTAGTCAACTGACTATGTGACATGTACTGAGTTCTGCTTCTTGTCAAAAGAATTGCCACATTATGAGGTACGAATACCCTTACAGGATATCCCATTATGATTCCCTCACTCTGTTCTAGGCTTCTGCATGTTGCAGCCACAGATTTCAGACAACCTGGTAAACCCACAGCTACAGGGTCAAGTGTCGATGAGAAGTACGCAATAGGCCTTCTCAGTAATCCATGCTTCTGAATTAACACTGAAAGTGCACATCCATTTCTCTCACTGCAGTACAATTCAAATTCCTTTTCATAATCTGGCATACCCAAAGCAGGGGCTTCACACATTCTGCTTTTTAACTCTTCAAATGCTGCCATTTGTTCTCCATCTAGTTCCAATGGGTCTGTCATCTCACTTTTTGTCAGCTTAATCAGTGGCTTTGCTATCAGCGAAAAATTAATTATCCACTGACGACAATAACCCACCATTCCCAGGAACATTCTCACCTCTCTCTGGGTCTTTGGGGCCTTCATTTCCCTGATAATTTTGATCCTGTCATCAGTCACTTTTCTCAGACCTTTCTCAATATTGTGTCCAAGATAATGCACTTCTTTCTTGCAAAATTGCAATTTGGCTGGAGATACTTTTAACCCTCCATCTGCCAGATGATTCAGTAAAGCTATAGTATCTACTTCACAAGCTTCACGTGTCTTTGATGCCACAAGTAGGTCATCAATATACTGCACTAGTACTGAGTTTTCAGGCATAATCAAACTCTCCAATGACTTTTTCAATAACTGATTAAATATTGAAGGACTCTCTGTATACCCCTGTGGGATACGACACCATGCTAAAATACGCTGGCCAAATCTAAATGCAAAAATCGGCTGGCTATCATGATGCAATGGAATTGAAAAGAAAGCATGACACAAATCAATCACTGTATACCACTCAGCATCATGTGGAATCTGATACAAAATCACTGATGGATTTGGCACAATAGGACAACATGCCACCACAATTTGATTAACTTTTCTCAAATCCTGTACAATCCTGAACTTCCCATTAGGCTTTTTTAGCCCCATTATCGGTGAATTACACGGACTACTCAGTAGTTCTCTCAGAACTTCCTGCTGAATCATTTTCTCAATTATAGGAGTTATTCCCTCAATTATTTCTGGTGTCATTTTGTACTGAGGAATGTTAGGATAAGTAATTCCCTCTTTCACTGAAATTTTCACAGGATCTACATTATTCATCAATCCCACATCCTCTCCAGTAAAATCCCAAACTGTCCTTTTCACTGTGTCTCTCAGTTCTTGAGGCAAATCCTCTGGATCAAACACAGCATATGCACCAATTAACTCACTCTCTCTATTTTCTAGAGTCATTCGGTACAAAACATCCTCATCTGGTGTTTCAAAAGCTATTCCATCCGGTGTACAAAAAATTGTACAATTCATTTTACAAAGTAAATCCCTACCTAACAGGTTCACTGGACTTGTGTCGCAGACGATAAATCTGTGCATGTCTGAAAATTTCCCTATTTGTACTCTTACTGGTTCAGTAAGACGTGTCCTGATTTGTGTATTGGCTACACCAACTACTTGGATTGCTTCATCCGAGAGAGGAAGATTTCTAATATCTGTTGACCTGACAGTTGATCTTGTCGCACCTGTGTCTACTAAAAAAGTAACATCTTCATTTATTTTTCCATCCACAAATGGTCCTGCCTGGTCTATTTCTAGAGTTGCACCAAGTATGCACTCTTCCTCCTCTCTTCGGCACCGTCAATAATCACCCTCAGACTCACTCCCTTTATTCTTTAACAAGTACTGTTGTACCTGGTTAGAACGCCTTAGTTTGTTTACCTGCTCATCATTGTAGAATCCCGAATCCGGATTATACTTTTGTGATCCTCTATTCTGCGGCAAGGGCGGTTTTGGCTCTTGACTCTGTTGTCTCACAACTTTCTGTTGTTGCTGCTGTTGATTATTCCCCTCGTTCTGCACCTGTTGATTTAAGGATTTTCCCTCATTATTCACTAATGGTGGATTAGTACACTCAGATCTCCAATGTCCCAGTTGGCCACAGTTGTGACATGGGAACTTTTTTTTAGCTTCTTCAAGATTCCCCTTTCCTTTCCCTGCATACCTAGGTCTATTCCCTGCATTATTTCCTGCATTATTCGCCTGTTCCACCAACTGTGCTTCCTGTCTTTCTGCAACTTTCACTTGTGCCCACATTGCTTTCTCTTTCAGCTTTCTCTGTTTTGCTTCAATTTCATCACTGAAGTATTTTGCATGTCTCAGAATCTCATCTATTTTTTTATTCTGCCAATCCACAGTATGCTCACGAATTCTTTCACTAATCTCAGGTCTCAGGCCATATACAAATCTGTATACAAAATGACTCAAATCCTTGTCACCCAGGTGTTCATCTCCACTGAATTGTTTAAACGCCAGCATCAGCCTCTCGTAAAAAGCATGAACTGATTCTTTTGCTTCCTGATGTGTTCGATCTATTTTAACCCAGTCTGTCTCTTTTGGAGGTACTTTATTTTTCAGGTATACGATCACCTGCTCATATTTTCTCATTACTTCTGGATATGGTGCTCCTGTTCTCTGATCTCTTGGATATTCCTCAGTAGGCCAACTCACAACTATTTTACACTCAGCCCACAAGTCTGCTGGAACAATTATATCAAACAGACTATTCAGGTCAATCCACAGCACTTTTGACAATTTCACAAACCTGTCTACCTGCCTATACCACTCGACGGGCTTTTCTCTCAATCGAGGAAAATCATTCGTAAATGAAAAAATATCCTGTCTGGTCCATGGAACATGTACATATCCTCCTCCAGGTATTTCTCTCATAGGATAAGTATCCACTGGTTTCTCCTTTTCTCTCACAGGAAATGCTGAATAAGTCCTATCCCCTGATTCTTCTCTCTTTTTGTACCACCTATCCTTCCACTTCTCAACATCACCCCATTTTCGCAATAAAGCGATCATCTCTTTAATCTGTCCTGTTCTACCAGTACCATTCAAATTTTCAATATCTTTATCTGTGAAATCCATCCTGTAAGACTTCTGCAAAACTTTCACTTTATCAATGTCAACTCCATAGTCATTTGCTATTGCTCTTAATCTGTCATGTGTATTTCTCGCTCTCCAGGTGATATTTTTACACATAAACAATAATTCACCATCATGATGATTTTTTAGAATTTCTGTTGGAACTGTCCCTGCAACAAGCTCTTCTAATTCTACACGTAACCTAGCAACATCAATTGCTTGTGAATCTTTATCCCTCTTTTGAAGAACTTTCATCCATTCATTCAAATCTTCAGCTGTTATTTCAGTAGATTTTCTCACTGGAACCACTTTCTTCTGCGGTTCTAAAATTGGCATCCCTGAACAACTAGCTTCACCAGCATCCAGTCCTGAATTAGACTGTACCTCTAATCCTTCACTACATGTGTCATGTCTAAATTTTCCTGCCCTTTTTCCTGAATCTCCTTAAGGACCAGCCAAACTTGTCAATCTATTCCCAACATATGGAATAACCAAACCATTCTCACCCGTCCTCTGCTTATCAAAAACAGGCATAACCGGACCTATGGTTACGGGTACCGTAACAGCGTCTAGATTCTTCGTCAGTTCTTTGATCTTTTCAGTCAACTCTGATGTAGTTCTGGCTAATTCTCTCGTATTTTCGCCACTGCTTCTATTCTCTCTTTCCCTGAAAGGATTACCACTTCTTAACTCAGGTGTCACATTTTCTGTCTCAATGATACGCACTGTATCTCTTATCGGAGAAACAACTGGTGTACTCTCTTCTGGTTCCGGTCTATATGGAGGTGGTCTTTTGTAAATCATGTCATTCAAAACCTCATCCTCATATTCATTAACTCCATATCTTCTCACTTCTGCCTCAGGAACCCTTTCTGTTCCTTCTTCAACTGTTCTCATAGGATATAATCCCTCTAACATACTAGCATCTCACCATCTCGTCATTCGATCATGATGAGTTTCACGACCATGTCTCCTCCCGAACATATACCTATAGTTGCCTCCAGACCTCTGTTTCTCTCGCTCATGCACTTCCTCTTCCCATTCCACTAAAGCCTTGAACTGTGTCGGCCTTGGTCTTGGGTCAAGACATAACATCTTTTCCCGTAAATTTTTCAACACGGCCAGATTAAATGAACCATGTTCTGGAAATGCTAAAACTCCATCTTCCTTGGTATACCTAACCCAATTCTCCAACCATATACAGGTATGATACCCATATCTCGCAGCCATGAAGGATGCAGGTGTTTTCGATGGAGGTAACAATTCACCCTCTCTCGTTTTAACATCTTTATCCTTGTCGAACGAATTTTTAATCTTTCTGAACAAAGATTTTTTCTTTTTCTCTTCTTGGTAATACATTTTAACGTTTACCAAAACTTTCTAATCCCTTCCGTAATACAACTACACAATATGATTTTTTCCAACCAATAACAGCGCGACTCACACTAACGCACCAATCCTGGAACGTTTACGTCACTAGAATAGCTCTACCAATCCTTGCGCGACTCACACCAACGCACCAATCTCAGCGCGAGCACTATTCTGATTTAATATCCAATCAGAGCGCGGTCTGTTTGACGTCAGCAGTCGCTGCAGTCGCTTCTGTCTCCTGTCTCTTGTCACTCGTCTACCCCTCCTTTACAAAATTTCTCAGTAGACTCCGTGTCAAATTTCTACAAAGTCTATTAGTTACAACATATAAACATCTCCATTGTCTGCTTCGCTAACCACAGAATAGTAAAGAAAATCTATTTCACAAGAATCCCGTTGACACAGTAGCACATCCCTCTACTCTGCCCTTCTAACATACATTCATTAATTGTTTCCTCTAGGGCTTATCCAAAGAGTCTTACAATCAACTAAATATATGAGCATTCACGCACATTCATACAAGAAAATATAGTACATACACACAGAATCCTGCTTTTCCCGAGAACAGCGAACAATCTGCTCTACTACAGAATTATAACACACATTAACCAAGCAGCTTACTTCTACCCAGTTTCTCAAACAAGCTCAGAGAATACCTATTACTTCTCCCGCGATAAGCTTTAACGGCGAACCTTACGGATCCCAGGGACTTAAAACCAGAGTTTCACAGATAACCTTCACTACCATACGCACTCCTTATATACCAGAAATATCTCTAATAGTAACATACGACAATGTCACTGATTCCGAATCCAGACAATGTGACGCGCAACTTCGACTGTCACACGTTTTCTTTTTCCTGTATACATACAGGACCAACAATCCCGTTTTTCCCGAGAGCAGGATATACTTCCCTCTGCCCTACTACGGAACTGCTACTAGCTCCCAAGTTCCAGAAGCACTACATATAACTCAACATGACGACTCCAACATATAGTATTAGTACATATACCAACATCAATCAATAATCAATAATCAATAAGCTAATGTACAAGCAATCTAATCAGATCAAGACAATCATCAATAACCATCCTCACTCTGCTACCAGGAACTTGATGCAGATTGGGGTGTACAAAATCTCCCTACTTCCACGGATAGAGTAATTTCACAGTTACACGCACATACACTCACCATACACTAGGGCCCATTTCACTAACATACACTCAAATACTCCACCAGCATTGAACCTGTGGAAAGAAAACTCCTAAACACCCCACATCTACACTGAGGTCGATAAGACCTAGTTATTGTAATTGTCATAATCTAAACAATCTATACAACAATAATCAAATAGAGTACTCAATAATCGACAAGAAATAATCACCAACACCGTATTTAAAATTATGATTCTTTATCTAAAATTAGTCAAAAGAAATTAATCAGAATAAATCATTTTCTCATAATTACCTATTCTAGCTAAATGTCAGAATGGGTCATCAGGACAAGTCTCTCAGTAGAAGTCTCCCGAGTCACCGTCCTCACAGCATCGATCCTCACCAACACAGGTTTGGGAAGAAATGGCAAAGTGGCCTCCCACCCTCTCTAGGCTAACAATATTTATAATGAAACTTGCAATATTAAAGAAACATTAAATGTTCTACACGTCCGCCGAACCGCTGAGCAGAGCGAGCAGGAAAGGATGTAGCATCGCTACATTTGGAAAATCTCCGCTCAGGAAAAAATCACAAAAATAAAAAGACAGAACAGGAACTAAAAAATTGTATCCTTTAACATCCACATTTCCTCAGTGCTAACACGATGACTTCAGAGTCCATTCAGTTCATTCTTTATGGCTCCTTTGTCCTCCAAGGTTACTCAAACATTTCTTGGTTCTTGGAGACTTGCCCAGCACTGCTACTGTCCTCACGGAAAGTTTTAACCAAGCGAAGACTGTGGTCAGATGATTCAACCATATTCAGCAAGGCCCTCTCATCACAAATCTTTCACTCGAGGCCAGGCTGCAAACGGCGGACATTTTATGTTAGGCCAAAATGGACCATCTTAATTAAAAGAGACAAAAACAACGTTACCACAGCATAATGATTAAACAGTGTTAACCCCACTAATACCCTTATGTGTATGTAATTATCTGGCTTTTGCAACACAGAAAAGCATTAATTCAAAACGCGTTTCGTGCTTTAAAATAAACAGCACTCAGCAACGTTTATTTAATAAAACATGCACATTTATTAAATAGCAATACGAAAGCATTCCCTCGTGTCGGTTTTCTTCTCATTAGTACGTTGGTAAGTTTAAACATATACACAAAACAAATAATTAGTGATTATTAATTAGTAATTTAATTATGACAAATAGACAAACCAGAGCTTAAAAACCCAATAGATTTTCATCAGAAAATCCTCCTCCAGCAGCTCTAGGGCAGTACGACCACACCGGCGCTAACTTCAGGTGGGGGCGTCGTGTTTGTAAGTATATTATGGTTTTAAAAGCACTTGCTGCCTCCTTCCTGGCCTCCAACATTTTTGGGCAACAATAAAAATGTCTTGATAACTCCAGTGATTAATGTTCTTAGTAGAGAGAGATGGTGTTTTGTCTAGTGGAAGGTTTGACTCATGAAAAGGAATGGCAGAGGTGTAATGTGCATGCTGCTAAGAACATGTGCCATGCATATCACAAAGTGCACATAATATGAATAGGTCGGTGGGTTACTGCTTTTGTCAGAGAGACCCTATTCTTACTTGCAGTTAATAAGTTAAAATCATAACATAGAACAGTGAGCTATGAACTGTCATGTAAGAGCTGCATGCAAACTCCAAGGTATAAGTTAGAGCGTTATGTTTTTTCCCCAGTCTTCGATTATCCTAATGTTGCAAAAAAGGGTTCATTTGGGTAGAAATCAATTCTGATACCATGGTATTATGTTTTTAATTCTGAGTTTGTGTTTCTGCAGACCAATCACTATTAAACTATGCTGCCAACTAGTAGTCATGTGACTCCTACACCTTGTAATCCTTTGTCTTATGTAACATTTCCTACACAGTGATTTACACACATATGAATGATTGTCTCTGTGTAATATGTGTGATGTAAAGTGCTCTGATACCCTACACTGGTATTAGTGGTGCTGCACATTTTCTGATACTTTATTATTTTGAAAGTTTTACACATGCTAACAGTCTCTGCAAAGATTTTTCCTTATTAGTACTAGTGGAACATACAACTGCCGCAATGAGAAAGGTGACCAGTCAACCTTTGCAAAGGGCCTTCCACTTCACAGCAGCACAAGTCACATTTTTAGTAACTTTTGATGTGTTTGCGCTATAAACAATTTATTAGTTAAAATCGTCAGATTATGCAGCAGATGATGTATTATGTGGCAAATATGGCAAAGCCATAGTTATGTGGAAAACATTTGCAAACTAGGATATTTTGCCATTCATGTTTGAACTCTCTCTCTAGGCATCTTGAAGCTGGAAAACTCCTGCATCCATCCCAAACTGGGTTTCGGCCCTCTCAAGGGACTGAAACAGCCTTACTGGCAGTCGTGGAAGACTCTAGAAGGATTCTTGATGCAGGTGGTTCTCTAGCCGTGATATTGTTAGATCTCAGCGCTGCAGTTGATATGGTTAATCACTGTATCCTAATGCATCGACTCAAAGATCTGGGTGTGACAAGAACAGCCCTGAATTGGCTGTGCTCTTTCCTCGATGGTAGATCCTTCCAGGTCTTCGAGGGCGAGGCCATTTCAAGCCCTAGGCCCCTTTATTGTGGAGTGCTTCAGGGGTCGACCCTGAGTCCCACACTCTTTATGGTTTACATGGCTTCTCGCGCAGACATTGTTCTACCCTTTGGGGTGCATATAATTACATATGCCGACGACACTCAATTAGTGGTGTCATTTAACCACAAAAGCAGTTTCCCTACTTGTCTTGGCCCATGCCTCGAGGAGGTGATGAGGTGTATGTACTATTCCCATCTAAAACTGAACGGTGATAAGACCGAGCTTATGTTGCTCGGTAATCCCTTCCCCCTCGAGGTTTCCTCTATCTGGCCAGCATGTATGGGCCCTGTGCCTATCCCCAAATCCGAAATAAAGCGTTTGGGTTTCTGGCTTGATTCTGAGCTTAGCTTTTAAACCCAAACAAGGAAAGTTGTTGCCTCCTGCTTCGGTATTCTAAGACTGCTGCTTAAAGTGTTGCCTTTTCTACCCCCTCAAGCAAGAAAGCTCGTGGTCCAGGCACTTGTCTTATCCCGTCTGGACTATGGCAACGCTCTTTATCTCTGTGCTCCCTGTGCGGTCTTTAAGAAACTTCAAATCATGCAAAATGGTGCCGCAAGGATTCTTAAGGGTACTCCAAGCCGCCAGTTAGCCAAAGCTGCACTTAGGTCTTTACATTGGCTTTCTATTCAGGAAAGAGTCCATATTAAAGCCCTCTGCACCACCCATAAGATGCTAGGGGGTGTGGGACCGGCTATAATTTCTTCCTTTGTCCAGCCCTACCAAGCCAACAGGCGGTTACGGTCAAATGACCTCCACCTGGCGTCTGTTCCCAGAATCAAGAGGTCCAGAAGTGGCGGCCGGCTCTTCTCTTACAACGCCGCTAAACTCTGGAACTCCTTGCTGCTTCAGCTACGTAAAGAGCCAGACCACACCGTCTTCCGCAGGATGCTCAAAACCTGGCTTTTCCCTAATTGATTGCCACAGCTTAGTGCGGTTTCTGCCCTAGCGCTGGGATGCCTTCAGGTAACCATGCGCTTTAGAAATGCTATTTCATTTAATTTAATTTCATTTCATTTCATTTCATTTCAACTGCTCTTGTGGTAAAAGGGAGGAGAAGTGCTGATGACAGAAACTCCATGGCTGGGAGACAAATGGCTTGCAATTCCACTTTTAAAGATATTTGGGACATTCTGTGAATGGAAATGTATCCCACTTTGTGAATGTATTTTAATGTCAATAACACATATTTAACCTTAAATAAACATGTGTATCTATTGGTTAAATTAAATATTGTAATAAGCTGTAACCGGTTAGTGAAATTGGAAACGAATAATAAAAATTGGGATATTTTGCTCTTTCTGCCACACCTCTCACTCCGCCCACTGACCCAATCCATTGGTTATTCCCGCCCTCTGATTTTCCTCCCACAGTTCATCTACTTTTTTTCCCCCACTTCGACCACTGCCTGGCACTAACATGCATTAGAGACAACTGTGGGCTTTTACCACTGGGTCTCTTAGAGAATGACACCTCAGGTCCATACACGGGGGCTAAACACAGCATGTTTCTGGGTTCTCCGCACAACGTGTTTGCTATTTGACGCCAGACTTCTGCAGCATGTGTGGAGGAAATTAAACATCCCCTTGTGCTTGTATAAAACATAGCTGCCAAGTGGCATTGGCACCATGTCGTGTCCATTCGTAGCTTTTATCCAACAACTCTTTGCATGCTGGAATGTTTAACCCCTTACTTAGATGGTCACAGCACAACTCCCAGAATGCAAGGCGCTGTTGGCTTAAAATCCAGGCCTGGCTGGCGGTGTCACACGTGACGATAGAGCCATTTGGAGGCAATGGTGAATCTGTAATTTAGCAGGCGTGCCTATACTCTTAGTAAATTGTAAATACCGCCAGTGTTAACACACTGAGGTCTGAGGCCTCTGTTTGTTATGAACTAAGGCCCAGTCTGGTGGTTCAGGTCAGTCCTTGAGGGAAGCTGGTGGACTTGTTTTTACCATGCACTTTCAAAGTATTTTCACCTTGATGCAAGAAGTAAGTTGGATTGTTTTACAAAACATGCTTGATTTTTGTATATTGCTGGACTGGTGATTGCTTTATTTTGCACTTTGAAAGTATTTGCACTTTTTCTTTTGCTTTACTAACTACAGTTTGTATAGATTGTCATTAGGTACTTGCTGATATGGTTTGTTTTTATTCTACATGCAGTGTTATTTATGGTGTATTGCATGCACTTGTCTGTAATACGTGTACCTTAAATCTTGTATTTAGCATTGTTTACACTACAGAAATGATAGATTAAAACAGACAAACATGTGCATCAATGTTCTGAAGCATCCAGTTTTCTTCCTCAGCCTTGTTTGCCTGCCTGTTTTGCAGTGCTTACTAATAAAGACATTATGATTGGAATTGCTTCCTCAGTTCACGTTATTATCATGCACAACCCTTGACGGTCGCTAGTGTGTGGCATGCAGATAATTCACCAGTCTATTTCTCTTGACTTTCACAGGCTACTGAGTTATAGCTTGTGTACTTCTCATGTGTATTGTCAGTCGAGTTTTTATGGAATTGCAGGTTTGGGTTGGTCTTTCAAAGTTTCAAGTTATTGGCAATTCTATTTCAGACCCTTCATAGTTGTTCTTTGTTCTTCAGCCATAGGCAGTTCCTGAGACAATAGGACCGCTCCTTGGCATTGTTCTGATTGTTGCCTCAGTTAAATAATCTGCTTTTGACAGTATTGTTACAAATGGCATAGCTTGTATGTTAAGAGTGTTTCCCACTTTCTCATTAGAACTTCGAGAAAGACAATATAGAGGCATTTCATTTAAATGTTGGAGGTTTCAAATCAAAATATACTAGATTTCTGGGTGGTAGGGCAAAGTGGTAGATGGAGGGCCGCGCCGCCGGGGGAGGGGGGGCCTCCTCCATGTGCTCTGCAGGGGGGCCCCCTCAAGTTTTGTTACGCCACTGGCCACGCAAATCAACTTTGCATGGCTTTACACGGCCTTGTAAATATGGCCCTCTTTCATGCAGTGTTCTGAATTAAAGGGGCGTGTCTATGGATGTTCCCACGCAACACCCATGGCTTTTTGACACTGCCCCAGATTTACAAGGATTGGTAAATCTGAGGCAGTGCCAAAAATTAACGGTTTTCAGGGGAAGGTGTTAAATTGGCGCAACGAGGGGAATAATTTTATTTGCCCTCGTTTTTTGCTCTTTCTATGTGTGCTGCATTGTGCAAGGGTGCCTGTGTTGGCGCACGGTTGCTGTTTTAGCGCTGGTGCATGGGAGAGTACAGGCGTGCGGCGTATTCCTATAAATGCGTTGTATCCCTGCGTTTTCTAAATGACACAGCTCGGCACAGCAAAATTGCTTGCGGGGAAGAGCTGTGCCATTTCATTGTAAATATCCCCCACGATGTCCAGAACGTGATTTTCAGCCCGTCCTGTTTTTTCAGCCAACAGCGCTAAGTATACTGGAACTTGTAATTTCACATTTCATATTAAATGTATAGAGAAATCTTTAAGTGACTTTTTTTTCTCAATAACTTATAAGGAACAGGGACCTTTCCAAATGTAATTTTAAACCAATGTATTTTAGGGTAGTACCCACTTTTACAAATGGTCTGCGACCGGTGTTCAAATTATATTTTTAATTTTTATATGTGATTTGATATATGTATTATAATGGTGTGAGATACGTATTTATACAATAATTTTGATATCGTACTGCAACTTTGCAATGATTTTAAGTAATTATGCAAATAAAATAATTCAATCATTCATTGGAGAAATCATTCCACATTTTGTCTGAAGAAACCTACTTGGCAGAAAGTTACCCTCATGAATTTAGGCCAGTGAGCAGTTGCAGGTGCGTAGAAAAACAAAGGCAAAGCTGAATGAATATAAAAGACCTTAAATAGCATTTGGGATTCTTGTGTTAGAAATAGAGACTTTTTAAAAGAGGACATGTTTTTTAAATGTTGTGGTATGCTTTTTAATGCAGTGTTGACAGGTGAAACGTGACAAGAATGTCAGAGATTGGCAGGTATTGAAATGTGAATAAATACTCTGAAAACCTATACATTTTGGGGTGTGGGGTGATGGTGGGCAGCAAGGGGAAACAGTGATGAGTAGTGAAGTGATAGGAGGACATATAATGAAGAGGAGTCATTCTCTGGGCTGCTAGTACATAACATGAAATTGACAGAGTAAATGTAACAGTAAAGCTGGCCTGTTCTGCTTTGTTGGTCTCCAACAGATTATATTTTAAGATTCCTTATAAGGTAAGGTTGAGTATCCTGCATACTGACCGCTATGTCTCTACAGTTAATCTGAGGGTATATGACGGTAAAAAAGCTTTGGTAGTTAATGCACTTGCTGCAGATGTTTGTGCAATCTCTGGTCAAGGGTCCGCTTCATTATAACATAGTTTAGAGAAATATGTCAAGTGCCACAAAGCATTGCATGTAAACCGCATGCCACAAGTGTAGTCTGTTTGTTGCAGCCGAGATGCCAACCCTGGAAACCCTGAAATCAAAGCAAAGTGGATTATGCTCCCTCTGCAAACAGTTACATATATCTACAAGATGTAAGTTTGAATCTTCTCAGGTTTTATTTCTTAAATCAACGTTTCATCGATTTTAGGTAACCCTGGGCGTAGTTCGCATAGTAGCGCTACGCGTAGCTATGCGAAGTGCACTTCACACTACGCGAGATACGCGTAGCACTACGCGAATGCGTAGTGCACTGTTCACAATGATTGCACAGTCCCGGATGCTGGTCCGCACTGTGCAATCATTGAAAACGGCATCTTGCACAGTGCGAGCAGTCGTTTTCTGCCGCTCGAGTAGATTTTTACTCGAGTGGCAGCTTTCTCAACGCGGACTGGTTGTTTCTAATCGCGAGCGGTCGTGAGCATACGCGACCACTCGCAATGAGAAACCTGACCTACCCGCGTTGCGAATCTCGCCGGGAGGTTTATTTTCCATGCTCGCGATCGGCAACTTGATGTTGCTGATCGCAAACGAGGAAAAAGTCTCGCCGGGATGTCATTTTGCTCGCTCGCGGTCACCAACTTGACGATGAGGACCGCGAGCGAGCAAAAAATGCCAACTACGCTACGCTAAGCGATTTTGCACTGTGCTACGTGCAATTTGTGTAGCGCGAAGTAGCACAAACTACGCAAACTTCGCGAGCGTAGTGTAGTTGTCCGCACAGGGTTAATTTCAGGCCGATAAACACGTATTATTAATTCCTAAAGATATATTCAGTATATATATAAATATTGATGATCATTATTAGAGTAATTACACAGACACCTCCATACCCAACATACATACAGAGCTCAAGAAAGTAAAACCACTTTCATATCTAGGTTCATCTCAGGGACAATTGATGAAGTTTAAATCTCAGTTGATTCCCTTGATATGATGCTTCATGTGATTACCCAATGTGCTCCCTCAATCCCAAAAATGCAGATATCATTACACCCTAATTTGACAACTGAGAGAAACAGGTAAACAATTTGAAAACACATGTACAAGTTGCCGCACATGCATGGTATGCTGCTACTTGATAGCACCTGCCAGATGCATTACTCTTCGCCTGGCCCACAACCTGAGAGCCCACACCAGAGCAAAACCCTTGGACTTTTCTTAAAGAGCCAGTAAACATTCTCTAAAATCAACATTGGTGCATTTGCCTAACATCATGACATTAGATTTCAATGATGGTATTATAGAGATTGAACAATAAACCTACTTCTTACAAAAAGCATTCCGACATTTTGTTTTTTATAGAACAATTTTTGTTTTGGAAGTATCCATATGAGATGTGAATGAAAAAAGTGTTAACTCTGGTGGGAACTCTGTGTGAAACTAGTAGCCTATTAGTTACTCCACACTACGTCAAAGCTGCGACTCACTTACCACTTCAGTTCAGTAGTATCACTCAGAATTGTACTGCTTGGCAGTTGCCTTTCTGTTGTTTATTTGCTAATATATGAAATTTCTATAGCACTTTCACCAAAGACCTTTACAATAAAATAATGGGACAGTGCAACAAATAACCCCACAATTTACACTAAAGGAAAGAAAGGCAGACTAAAGAACATGCAGAAAACTATCGTAGAAAAGAAGGCTGAAAGCCACATTATGTTTAAATAAGAAGACTTGCAACAGTCGAAAACTGCATTGGGTTAAAAATAACAGTTACAAATCTTAAGCTGGCAAGTAAAAGGTAGATGAAAACACCAACACAGACCTAAGTTCCAGTAGTCCAGTTTGGGTGACAGCCAGCAAAGTCACTGCGTACGGCGCTGCTAGGATACTATTGTCTGATGAGGGCACGGCATAGGCAACACCTAGATTATAAAGATGTAAAAGGATCCTACAAATAAAATATTCTCCTGATGAAGGGCAAAATGCTAGATGAAACATGTAGAATTTGCAATAATCATATTGATATGGACGGCTTAAGCTAAAGAGCATTCATAAGTACAGATGTATTAAATGATTATATATTTTGAAGCATAATAAAGTACTTGAACATATTTGATTCGAAGAGCACCAATTGAGTGCCCTCGGTGTGGGTTAAGGAAATTCAGATTAGTTAAATTGACTTTAACAAGGCAATCAGTGGAATTCTGACTGGCACCAATGGTTTGCTGAAATACGTTTTAAACAAAAAGAATGAGTACAATGAAATATCAACTCTACGCTCCCTAATGGTACAACTGATTGTCTGGAATTTACAAGCGAAAGGGATCAAAGGAGGAAATAGAATTCCTCCTCTGCATCATCGCAAGACCTTCTGCTTGAGACAAATGAACATTGTTTACGTGCACATATAACAAGCACATTATTCATTATGCACAATGTCTACAAGTTAGTGCCTTCTTGCTAACTCAGCAAAGAATTGTTGGGTAGGTGGGGTGTGAAATGTTACCATAAACATTTCATCCATTAATAGAGTATTTGTGTTCTATAATTATTCACAGTGTTTCTTTTGTTACAAATAAGAACTAAATACATGCAGGCAGATTCCACCAACCCAAGTCTTCCTGTCTCTTTATTTCATTCTTGAATGTTTTTTTTAGGTCCGTTGTTAGCCAAGACCTTTTAATTGTACTAAAATATGAATAACATTTCTTATAAATAGGGGCTTTCAGCCACCTCTCTTTATCCCTTAGTCTGCTGTGGTGCTGTTTACATTTGGTTCCACCCACTACAGCATACAGCATGGGGCAGTGGTCAGTCTACTTAAGTCACTGGTGAACTTCACTTTGAGTGACTGCATTTTCCTCTTTCATAAGGAGCACATCCACACACAAGTTAGTTACTGTCAGTGCCAATGTTTTTATTTCTACTTTATAATTGCTTTAGTATTTATTCGAAATTCGGTTTCTGTTGGCAGAGGTATGCACCCTGTCCAAGCAGGAACCACAATCCTAGTAAGGGTAAGTCACAAACACACCCTAAATTAACCTGTGCTCACCATTTGGTAGCTTGGCACTGAGCAGTTAGGTTTAACTTTAGAGGCAATTTGTAAAGTATTTGTGCAACGCATCAGACAGTAAATAGTGTAAACACCACAGAAAAAGATTCCACACCATGTTAGAAAAATAGCTTTTTAAATAAATAAAACAAGACCTAAATGACAAAAATCCAATAAGTAGAAGACAAGATATGAATGTTTAAAGAATAGAAGTGAAAATAGCACTTAGTAGAAATAAGCGCCTATGGGGTACATTGGTTGTGCTGTATCAGGACAACGTCACGATTTCAAGCCGACCGTGATGGAGCACGGGCCGGATACAGGAGCCATGCAAGGCCCTCTGAACAAAAGTACAATGACCTTGGTCGTAAACTGCGAGATGCAGGGTGCAGCCGAGTGGTGCATCGGTGTTGATCCTGAAGTCGAGGTGATGCATTAATTTTCTCCTTGCAATGATGAAGATACGCTGGTTCCGAAGACGAAGCACCGGTTATGTGATGCAATGGTTCTGAAGCTGATGCACTGAGTTTTTCCACGCAGTCGGGGGGATGCGTTGATCGTCTCTCTGCAGTGGTGGTGATGTAGTGATTCTGCTCTTGCAGCAGAGGATATCTTGGTTCCGGTAGAGCAGTGATACTCAAAGTGCGGCCCTCTTGACCTTTACATGAGGCACCCCTGGTGAGCAGCAGCACTAGCTGCTGAGCACTAATATTCAGAAAAACTTGTTAAATAAACTGACAAGCATTTATTAAACTGCAAGTAAATGCTTGCCCGTTTATTTAACATGTTTATAGACCTCCTTACACAATCCCTGACCCACCCAGACCCCCTCCCACCACCCTGCTAGCATCAGTGCGGCCATCGATGACACCACAGGCCATACTTGGTGGCCCCTGGGCAAATGTTTGGAGTACCCATGCGCTAGAGCAAGTACCTGGGTCCACTTCCAATAGATGAGGCACATGAGCAGGATGGAATACTTTGATGGCTCTGAGTCTTAAAACAGGTGGCTAGTCAGCAAGCCCTTGGAGTCACTCTGGGTTCAAGTGATGAAGGTCCAGTCAGAGAGAGCAGCAAGCAGCAGGGCAGCACAGCGAGGAGGCAGTCTTCCAGTGCACCAGTCCAGCAGAGTGGCGGCAGTCCTTAAGCACAGCAGTTCTTCTATTTTGCAGATTGGTTTCAGGTCCAGTGTAGGTACCGAGGTCCAGTACTTGTACCTAGTTGTTCCTTTGAAGTAGAGGTGAGTTCAAAGAAGGGTCTTTGAAGTTCACAGAGGTCCTTTATTCCTGCCCTTGCTCCGGACTCACTACAGGGGGGTATGCAGCCCCTTGTCTGGTGGCAGCCTATTCAGGTGTAAGTGTGAGGCTGGGCTCAGCACCTCCCTCCTATCCTCCCAAGAAGATGCATGAAGTCACACCCAGACTTCCTTTATGTGTAGCTGCCTAGAGGGAATACACAACGTTTAGCCGCCACCCAGCCCAGCCAGTTATCAGAGACAGGCAGAGGACACAAAATGGCTAAGAGCAGAAAAATGCCTGACTTTCAAAAAGTCGAATTTTAAAAATAGTAATAACAAATCTAACTTTCCCATTAAAGAAGATGTATCATTACCGTTCCCTAGTTCCTAAACTTTACACCTCCGCCTTTTCTCAATTAGGAATTGCAACTTATTAAAAGTAATAAGAGATCCCCAATGTTAACCCATGAGAGGGGTAGACCTCTCAGTAGTGAAAAACTAATTTGAAAGTTTTCCCTACCAGGACATGTAAAATGTAAAAGCACATGTCCTACCTTTTAGATACATAGCACCCTGCCCTCCTAAATGCCCAGTGCCTACCTTATGTGTAATAAAAGAAGAGCTAAAGGCTTGGTAACGGTTTTAAAATGCCAAGTTGATATGGCAATGTAAACTGCACACATAGGCTCTGCTATGGCAGGCCTGAATCATATGTAAGTGCTACTTGAGTGGGTGGCACATGCAGTGCTGCAGGCCCACTAAAAGTATTTAATTTACAGGCCCTGGTCATGTGTAGTGCACTGTACTAGGGGCTTATAAGTAAATTTAATGTGCCAATTGTGGATACATCAATTAAACCATGTTTAGGAGAAAGAGCACATGCACTTTAGCACTGGTTAGCATTGGTAAATTGCTCAGAGTCCTAAGCCAACAAAAGGAATTCAGCAAAAATATGAGGCAAGCAGGTAAAAAGTTTGGGGAAGACCACCGCCAGGTCTAACAAGGTTGCGTTGGCGCTCAGAGCCCGATGTTATAGCTGGATGCTTCTGATGTGAACACAGGACACATGCAATCTTTATCAGATCCTTTTCTGACTGCTGCTTCTCCACAACATACCAGATTGTGTCTTTTTGAAACTGTTCTGTACTAAGTTATCCTCTTTTGACCCTTTTCTCTCCTTCATTTCTTTTTCATTCATTCCTTCTTTCCTTCCTTCTTTATTTCTTTCTTGCCCTCTTTCTTGCCTGCCTGTTTTCTTTCTTTCTTTCTTTCTTTCTTTCTTTCTTTCTTTCTTTCTTTCTTTCTTTCTTTCTTTCTTTCTTTCTTTCCTTCTTTTCTTTCTTTTTTCCATCCTCATTTGTTTGTTTCTTTCTTGCCTGCTTTCTTTCCTTCTTCCTATCTTGCCTACTTTCTTTCTTCCTTAAAGGCAACTGGCTTGCATCCAATGTCAGACTGATTGACTTTTTTTCAGGTCTGTGTTGGCCAAGACCTTTTGATTTTACAAAAATCATGTGTATAGCATAGTTATTTAAAGGGGTTCCAGCCAGATGTCATCAATTTGTCTGTGGTTGACTTCATTCACATTTTTCTTCCACACACTCCATGCATTAAGGGGCAATGCATCAACCCACTTCAGCTGAGCGGCTGACTTCACTAGGAGTTACATAATGCTGCCCACTTCCACAGACAAAGCAGTTCTCTTCAGTATAAGGGAGTATTATGGTAATGTGTGTTTTTTTGAGACCCCCAAAAAATTTTGTCTGTAGCAAATGTTTTTTTATTATGAGGGCCCGTCATATTCCCAAATAATGAAGTTTTGCTAAACAACATGACAAAACAAGAATTGCCAGAAGGCTTGCGGCCATGCCAGACCTATTCGCTTTGCCAATGCTTATTTATCCCTGCTTTCAACCTTTATCACTGCTTTCCTATCTTGCTCTCCCACCTTCTTTCTCACTTTTCTGCCTTTCTCTCTCTGGTTCTGGATTAAAGTCTGATGAAGACAAAATTGTCCTGGTTCTCTCAGGTAAATGTAAGCGACCTTGTTAAGTTGTAGTTCGACGCAACCTATGTGACCGGAAGCAGTTCTTCTTTCACATTTAATTATATGAACTAGCCCCCCCCTCCTTTCGCCTCATCCATACTGTCCGTTAGAGCGCCAGGACGCTTCTGTCGAAGCTGCTCAGCGCTTTACCAAGTGTCATTTTGATTTGATTTTGATTTGAACAGGAGATAGGAGAAATCAGCTGAGGGCAGATTCTTGGTAATCTTTCAGCATGAGAACCTATCCCTGAACCCCACTAAAATAAGAAATAAATACTTTTTCAGAAAAGTGTCTAATGTTCAGTCTAATTGATATAAACGTGTTTAATCTCATGATGTGATGTTGATTAAACAAAAGTCTTTATGTTTTTATAATAACCTTTAGTTCCAGAGTTTGAAAATATTGCTTTCTTTTTGATCCAGCCACCATCATACCATTAAACATAAGAATATCACATATAATGTACTACTTTTGGATTCTGCATTTACACCCAAGCCTTAAACGTTTCTCTAATTGCTCGTGCTGAGTCATATTTAATTGGGGCTATTTATTGCAGGAGTCTTTGATTACACTTTGGAAAAAAAAAACACGCACTTACAAAGACATTGAGCTGTTTCATTTGAAACCACTTGAATAATTAACTGTGATTTTATTAGTTTAATGGGGTCACTTCTAATGACACTCCACGGCAAGTATTAAAATCCTACTGATATTATCTCTGGTTTAATCTTGTTAGTGTTGAAAATGTGACATATTGTCCGGTTGGTGTATTATATCCATGAAGATGTTTGTTATTGTTGTTTCTCGTTCTTTGTTGCTCTATGGATTATTCTGTTGCTCCTCTCAGATATAAGTAACCATATTATGCAAAGTGACGGTGTCTTCTTCTAGGACTTAGGGGTGGCTAAGCTCAGGTGCTAGGGGCTGGACATAATGCTGTGAACTGAGAGCATTGCAGGACTGGACTGGGGCAACAAAACAGTCATTGAAGCTCTTTTAATGCTAGCCCCAATTGCACCAAATGAGCAAGTGTAACAAGCAAGCAACAACCCCACCCTCTTCATGAGGCCTAGGGAAATTCCTCTGCTCAAGAAAAGTTAAAACAATATAGCACAATAGTGCTTTTTTCAGCAAATATGTTCAAATATTCTGATTTAAAAGCAATAGTGTTAGACCTGAGAGCCTTGGGAGGGTCTTCCCCCAATGTTTTTGCCTGCGTCCCTCAATTTTCTGTATTCATTTTTGCTGGCTCTGGGACTCTGCTCACTCTAGCGCTGCTAATCAGTGCTAAAGTGCTTGTGCTCTGTCTCCTAAAACATGGTAACATTGGATCTTACCCAAATGGCATATTTAATTTACTTATAAGTCCCTAGTAATCAGGGCCGGACTGGGAACCAAAACCGGCCCTGGCAAAGTGCTCGGCCGCCCCCCCCCTCCCCCCCCCCCTGCTTCGGGGTGCCACCGAGCCCTTTGCCCGGGCCGGGTTTTCTGCCGCATTTGTTTACAGGGCCTATTTTGCAGCTATGCTGGAAAAACGGCCCTGGAAAAAAAAACAGCCCCCAGGGCCCAAAACCGGCCCCCACCCGTGCGGCGCACCGCGGGATTGCCCGGTGCCCGCTATGGCCAGTCGGGCCCTGCTAGTAATGTGAACTACAGGTACCCAGGGCCTGTAAATTAAATGCTACTAATGTGCCTGCTGCACTGATTATGTCGCCCAAGTAAGTAGCCCCCTAACCATGTCTCAGGCATGCCATGGCAGGGCTTGCATGTGCAGTTCACTGTCACTGTGACTTGGCAGGTAAAACTACTTGCCAAGACCTGAACTCCCCCTTTTATTAGATATAAGTCACTGCTAAGGACAGCCCTTGGCAACCCAGAGGGCAGGGAGCTATGTAAGCAAAGGGTAGGCATGTGCTTGTATGCTTTACATGTCCCGGTAGATAGAAGCAGTCTATTTCATTTTTCACTGCGGTGAGACCTAATTCCCTCATAGACTAGCATTTGGAATTCCGTTATGTGCTTCTAAGTGGTAAGTTCCTGATCCCAGGGGAGTTGCTTTATCTTGTTTGGTATGGGTGAAATAGTAGCGGTAAATGCGCTTTGCTGGTAAGGTGGGGTTGAACACTACTAGTGCAGAAAAGCCACTTTCAGACAGTGGGCATTTCTCTGCTCTTAACTTTGCTCTATGTGACCTGCAGCCTGTCTCCAATACACAACTGGAGGGGGTGACAGTTCCCATTCGTGCATTCCTCCCCGACAATCATTAACCCAGGAAAATCAGGAGGTGCTGAACACCCCTCTGCATAAATATGCAATCCCATGGCACACCTTGGCAGATGGAAGGAAAGGGGGCTGACACTGGGACACCAAGGAGTAATGACCTGACCCCACATAAATAGCTGGTGATTCCCCTAGATAAACTGGCAGACAGGAGTGGCTTGAAAGGAGTGCCAGTGCACTTCAAAACCACTCTTTGAAGTTTTCCCCATATCAAAGGCACGTTTGGGTATTAGTACTGGGTCTCTGAACCTCCCAAATCAAACATTCTAGATCTTGAACTGAACCTCTGTCAGTGGACTGTGGTGCTGCCCAACGGACTCAACATGACTTCTTTTCTGGAAGGACTGCGTTCCTGCTTGTTGCCCTGCTGCCTGCTGCTCCCTGACTCTGTGGAAGGAGAGCTGGACTCTACCTTCCTTCCAAAGTGATCTCCAAGGGCTTGTTAGGGAAGGATCCTTCGGCCCACCTGCTCAATTCAGTTCAATGTTGGTTCTCCGATGGTTCTTTTTAGCAGCTTGAAATCGTAGAGGGGAGAAAAGCTCATAAGTCAACTGAACTTAAGTCTATCACTAATGGCTACACTGGAACCCTGACGGACAACCAAATGAAGGTTAGTCAATTTATTACAAATTCAAAAATAGTTGAACATAAACACATTTCAGCATGAGGGTATAGAAGTACAGAGGGAACCAAAGGAAACTGATCCTTCTGAAAACGTTCACCCGCTGCAGCATAAGCTCAATTACGATTATGCATCAGATGAAAAAACAGAAGCTTAAGTCTCCTTGCATCAGCACTTCTTTTTGATGCAGCATTTAAATCTAACTATCCCTACTCTAACACTAAAGTGGCATCCCTACACTAATTCACGAGCAGGGGCGATAGAGAAGATGAAAAAGGTGTCAGTAGATGAAGCCTCCCTAAGAAGTCACATTGCCATGAGATGGGTGTGTCAGGAGTTCAAGCGGGAATGGGGTAACTTTCCTTCTCTATAAAGCTGAATATACATAAGATAATAGTCATCAAATATTTCACTATGCTTTTCGTCCCACAAGCAGTCCACTGGGCTCAGCCACAAACTTTTCCATGACATCGACTCCCTTCACAGCCTTTTCCACGCACACAGCCTAAAGCAGCTTTTCCTTGGTCTTCTCTCCGGCTCCCGTGTAAAAACACCTCCCTCCACCTTATCTCCTGTGACCGAGCTCCTTCATGCTGCAACCTTGCCTAATGAAACAATACCAGTACTCTTTTCTGATAAATGTTGTCCACCTGCAATGAAAATGTGATATAGAACATTCTGCAAACTTCACATACAAAGTTAAACATCACTGTCAGAAATTAAGACTCTTCTAATGCAATACAATCGAGGCCTGGAAATCAAGCTAAGTCAATAAATTCACCATACAAGATAGGCTAGCAAATATATCAACTGAAAGCATTAATACACCTTTTACCTTCAACATCAACCTAGAATAATCACTTATCATTAATACATCAGTGAATCACTGGATCACATGTTAATGAAACCTACAACGTTTTACATTGGTTAGCATGATAAGTATACGTTCTAAACATTAAACCTTAAACCTTGCATTGGATTGCGTTAATTTATACAATAACATGTTAATTGATTTGTACTTTCTCCAAATATATAATTCCTTCACAACATTGAACAACGGCTGAGCGCATTTTACAACAATTACATTGCACTCCTAACAGGTACCCAATGTAGGATACAAATTCTCCGCTCTATTAACTCCGCCCTCTGATGACATAGAGTCATCCCAAATTATCCTATCTCATCAGATAAGCCTATCGATGATCATCCAGGAAAGTAATCAGCAAGAAGGACTGATCTAAACAGATCTTGTCGCCATTCTCCGTTCCTTGAACTTCTCCATCCACATCAAGTCATTGTAATAGCTGTTGTGCAGCCTCTCTATATGTCTATCCTTCTTTTTCTGATCTCTTTCTCTTTGCTTCTCTCTATACAACTTGTATCCCTCACCAATCCAACCAACACAATGACACAGATGATTGCCTGTTTTCTTGTTGCCCCCGTCTCTTCCCTCCCCGCTTCCCGCCACCGCCGCTAACCACGCCCCTTTTCTCCTTCTGTACCCTCCCCGCTCCCGCCTCCCAGCCGCTCCGCCCCCCCTCGCACTTCGCCATATATGGCGACCGTGCGAACGCGCAGCGGTCACGCGCTGCGGGCGCGCCGGTTGTGCGCCAAAGGCGCGCCAAAGGTAAGCCCGTCTGCGCCCGTCCGCGCCTGGACCGCGCCCAGTGCCAGGACCCCTGGCCCCCACAGACGGAAGACGACCCGATTGTCCTACAACGCCACCGAACTCAGCGCACTCAACACCGGCGGCATCCCTGGATGTTACCGAGCCACCCCGAAGCACACCCACGACCCTTCAGCTGCCACGCCTGCAAGTTCACCTGCATCCGGACCTGCCCCACACCAGCACCCGCCAAGCCGAACACCAGCAGCAACCACCTCAAGTGCATCCTGCTCAACACCCGCTCCGTCCACAGGCATGCCATCGAACTCTGGAACCTCCTCGACACCACAGCTCCTGACGTTGCCTTCCTCACGGAAACCTGGATGAACGACTCCTCAGCACCCGACATCACCATCGCCATCCCAGAGGGATACAAGATCACCCGGAGAGACCGCGACAACCAGACTGGAGGAGGCATCGCCATCATCCACAGGGACACCATCCACATCTCGACCAACACCGACGACACCCTGAAAACAGCCGAACACCTGCACTTCCAGATCCACACCGACCCGAAGACCACCCTCAGGGGGACCCTGATCTACCAACCCCCGGGACCACGCACACAATTCAGCGAGGACATCGCCGACTTCGTCAGCCCGCATGCCCTCCACTCCGCTGACTACATCCTCCTGGGGGACCTCAACTTCCACCTGGAGAACAACAACGACCGCAACACCACCACCCTGCTCGACAACCTCGCCAACCTCTGACTCAAGCAGCTGGTATCCACCCCCACCCACCTCGCCGGACACACACTCGACGCAGTCTTTTCATCCAGCAAAGACATCGCCTTCAACCACGCCACTGGACTCCACTGGACGGACCACAGCTGCATCCACTTCACCTTCCAAAGAACGACGATCCACCACCACCAGCAACCGGTTGCTCGAAGAAGCTGGAACAAGATCTCAGCCGACCAGCTCGCCGCTTCCCTGAGCCAGCACCCCCCCGCCAGCTCAGCGAACCCCAGCCAGGCCGCCGACAACCTCACGAAGTGGATCAACAACTGCGCGGACGAACTCGCCCCACTGAGGACCCCGCCTAGCAGACCCGGCAGCAAGAAGGCCCCATGGTTCACCGACGAACTCAAGAGCTCCAAGAAGAACTGCCGAGCCCTCGAGAAAGCCTGGAGAAGAGAACCAACACCGGACAACACGACCACCCTCAAGCTGGCCACCCGGAAGCACCACCAACTGATCCGCGCCACCAAGAAAACTGCATTCAAGGACCGGCTGGACAACAACGCACACAACTGCAAGGAACTCTTCAACATCGTCAAAGAGCTCTCCAACCCCAACGCCGGAAACAACGACATCACCCCATCGCAAGACCTCTGCAATTCCCTCGCCTCCTACTTCCATAACAAGATCGCGGACATACACAACAGCTTCAGCACTCAACCGACGCACGCCACAACCGAAACACCGCCCCCCACCACCACCCTCCACACCTGGACTCCGATCTGCACCGAAGACACCATTCGCATGATGAACTCCTTCCACTCCGGATCTCCGACCGACCCCTGCCCTCACCACGTCTTCAACAAGGCCGACGCGGTCATCGCACCCCACCTACGGGACATCATCAACACCTCCTTCGACACCGCCACCTTCCCGGAGAGCTGGAAGCACGCCGAACTCAGCGCCCTTCTAAAGAAACCTACAGCGGACCCCACCGAACTCAAGAATTACCGCCCCATCTCGCTCCTCCCGTTCCCAGCCACAGTCATAGAGAAGACCGTCAACAAGCAGCTGGCTGCCTTCCTCGAGACGAATGGATCCCTCGACCCCTCCCAGTCTGGCTTCCGAGCCAACCACAGCACCGAAACCGCCCTCATTGCTGCCACCGATGACATCCGAGCCCTGATGGACAACGGAGAAACAGCGGCCCTCATCCTCCTAGACCTCTCCGCGGCATTCAACACTGTCTGCCACCGCACCCTAGTGCAGCGCCTCAGCAACGTCGGAATCCAGGAGAAGGCACTGGAATGGATCATCTCCTTCCTCGACGGAAGAACACAGAGAGTCCGTCTACCACCGTACAAGTCAGAGGCCACCGAAGTCATCTGCGGCGTCCCTCAAGGATCCTCGCTGAGCCCCACCCTCTTCAACGTCTACATGAGTCCCCTCGCGGCCATCGCATGCCAACACAACCTCAACATCATCTCCTACGCCGACGACACCCAGCTGATCCTCTCCCTGACCAACGGCCCCGCCGCCGCCAGAGCCAACCTTCACGAAGGGATGAAAGACGTAGCCGAGTGGATGACGACCAGCCGCCTGAAACTGAACTCAGACAAGACGGAAGTCCTCATCCTGGGCTCCTTGCCCTCCGCCTGGGACGACTCCTGGTGGCCCCCCGCCCTGGGCTGCGCACCCAAACCGACAGACCACGCACGCAACCTGGGCTTCATCCTGGACTCCTCCCTCTCCATGACCAGACAAGTCAACGCCGTCTCCTCGTCATGCTTCTACATCCTGCGCATGCTACGGAAGATCTTCCGGTGGATCCCCACCGAGACCAGGAAGACGGTCACCCAGGCCCTCGTCACCAGCCGACTGGACTACGGCAACGCCCTCTACGCCGGAACCACCGCCAAGCTCCAGAAGAGACTCCAGCGGATCCAGAACACCTCAGCCAGACTCATCCTCGACATCCCACGTCACAGCCACATCTCCGGACATCTGAAAGACCTCCATTGGCTCCCCGTCAACAAAAGAATCACCTTCCGCCTCCTCACCCACGCACACAAAGCCCTACACGATCAAGGCCCGAGCTACCTCAACAACCGCATCAACTTCTACGCTCCCAAACGACATCTCCGATCAGCCAGCCACGCCCTCGCCGCCGTCCCCCGTATCCAAAGAACGACAACAGGAGGAAGATCCTTCTCCTACCTGGCCGCCAAGACTTGGAACTCCCTCCCGACCGACCTGCGCCTGACCCAAGACCACCTCTCCTTCAGGAAGAAGCTCAAGACCTGGCTATTCGAGCAGTAGCGGCACTCCCCCCCCCCTAGCGCCTTGAGACCCTCCGGGTAGGTAGCGCGCTATATAAATGTCTGTGATTGATTGATTGATTGATGATTACAATCAAGATGGGCCGTATAACATATCCCATCAATCCACTTCCCATATTCGCAAACCACCTCCCAACTGCACCAAATCCTTGTCACACTTTATCCCAAACACCCTCTGCAACCAGAACCCTCAATTCCTGTTGTAAGTCAATTATGTTACTAATGTACTTCTGCAAATCCTTACCCCTGTCAGGGATATAAGTACAACACTGTTGGACCTTCTGCTTATGACAAACTTCGCCTTCCTTTGCAAGCAAAGCATCTAAAGCAAGTTGATTCTGCATCACCATAGCCCTTTCTGAGCAACAAAACCTGATGGCTCCTGCAGATAGCTTGTCAACTATGGTAGATAGCTTCCTAATCCTAATATCATTTAACACCACACCCAAACTAGGTATCAAGGCTCCAAAGATATCTCCTGTAACCTCTCTAGTGCTCGCTCCATGTTTTTGTCTAGCATTTGTCTCACCACTCAAAACATCCAGTTCCTCCGCATGATATATCTTTGGGAATACAACAGCCATATAACAAGTACTGCATCACTTCCTAAGCAACCTCATGTATGCCTTCTTCTCACACACAAAATAGACTCCTGGAATAGGATAAACATTATAATCCAAAAACATCTTCCACGGACCATGAACAAAAAATGTGTGATCGCACTCTCTCTTTCCCGCAAATATAGATCTATACCCACTCTCAGCTTGCTTCATACACAACCTTCTCTTGTGTTGCCAGTCTAAAGCTAATGGCCATGAACTCCCTTTCGCATGATGGTCCAACTCCTCCTTCGTCCAACTAGGGGATTTGTAAGGTTTATGCCCTTCCCTTACTATGACTCTGAACCTATGTTCTACTTGATCTACACATTTCTTCTCTACATCTGTTAAGATACAAGTCTTATTGTGCCGATGATTGTAAGCAGTGTCTAAAGCAGTAAGGGGTACAAAATAACTCCCTATTATCTCAACAGTCTTTTTGGTGTCATATCTGTTCAAATGCTTATAAACTGGCACTTCAGACTGTACTACATCATAATTGGAAAAGCAATATTCATAATGGCCCTTCATATAAAACATACTAAGAAGTGAACTACAACTAATGCCAGAAGTCAAAGTTAAGTGATGGTAGATGACGCCCTTCTCTACAGATGCGGATAGTTGCATACATACATAGCAATCCCTAGCTTTCATAGTGTCTACGTATTCATACAGCAATCTAGCATAAGCATTGAGAGTACCATCACCCTTAGACAAATCTAGGTGAAGATATTGCTCTCCCTTAACAGAAAAATAGTCAGTTGATCCAAGAGTACTTCTTTTTGGAACCCCTGGCCCAGGGGTAGCTACTTCAGGTACAACCTCCTTTCGTCCCTCTGACGACTTAGTAGCTAACTCTACTATTAGTACTATTATCACTGCCACTACAATAGTTATGAATTTGCCTTTAATACACTTGTGCTTCCGGTTTGGAGTTCCACACTCCATTGTTAAACTGTTTCAGACCCAAATCGGATTAAGAACACAGCACAGAGTCTCTTTTCTCAACCAGGTTTCACTCGATCAAAGCAGAAAACACAAAAGTCTCTTAAATGGGTCTCGGACACTAATCTCTTATCCATTTTCTTCTATCTTCCTTTATTTCCATCCCTAATGCACAAGTTCGCATGAACTCCTTAACACTACTCCGTCTTCTTTTAGGGATAATCCCTAATTTTATTCTTCATCCACTCCGGTCTAGGTAATCTTCTTTCTTTAGTCACTTTAATCACAGTAAATAAAGTTCATTCAACATCTCTAATGAGCACCAAACCCAACTGTTGCTCAATGAATTGCAAGAAATCAGCTCTCAACTCTTCTTCCTCAAACGATCCTGGTTCTATGCCCAGGGAAGGGAAAATGACATCATTCAGAATCAGGGCTTGTAGGTAACTCAGTCTTGGTGGATAAGGGACGGTCAAGGAAAGAAGAGCATGCACTTCTGTTCCAGGAATCTTCAAGAGGACTTCAATTACCAGCACGGACGTCTCGGAGCTCGCCCTCGTCATCATTGACAGCTAGATAGGTCCACTCAGGGTAGGAGTACCACCGACAAGGCACAACTCTTTTAGACCTTCTGGAAATCAGACCCTCACCCTCAACATCACTTAGTTCAGATTTGGACATTTCAGCAATAGGTACAATCCCTCTTTCAGGTGCAAGCCTCAGATTCTTCCTTGGTTCTCTTCCTGGCCAGGTCTCTATCAGGTCTGCCCTCGATTTCGAAGCCACTTGCCCCGTTCCTTCACTGACTCCCTCGTCGGGGTCAGACTCCTTCTCAGACAGCATGGTCTTGTCTCCTTCGGAGGGGATGTCAGCAGCTTGTTCGACTGGACCCCCCTCTGATTGTTCTCTTGATCCTGTTCAGCCCCCATGACTCCTCTGCAGCTTGGCTCACCCCCTGCGGTAATGCTCCGGTCACGTCCATCAGTTCTCCAGACAGAGGAGCTTTCTCTTCAGAGGGACTTGGCTTTCTTCGTGTGTGAGAGGCATGGATCCAATTCAGAACTCTGCCACACTTTACAGCAGTCGTAGTATCCAATATCACTTGAGGTAGTTCTTTCTCACATGTCTCTTCTCAAGTTCCCAGTCTCCAGGGCCAGATCGTGACAACGGTCTCTTGTTGTTGATGCACTTGCTGCTTCAACCTGATGACACACAGAACGAACTACATCAGCCAATCCTTTACAGTGGTCGAGAACCAAATCATTTGTCATGTTAACAAGTGCATTGGCAGGCACGGCAGGCTATCTCATCACTCTCCCCATAAGGATCTCCTAAGGGAGACAAGCCAGTCCTCCTATCGGGGATACAGCACAGACTCCTCATCACTAGGGGAAATGCATCAGGCCTTTTCAAGGAAGTGGAAACACACTTCCGTCAATCTGGACTTCAAAGTGCTGTTGAACTGCTCAACCATTCCTGATGCCTCGGGCCTTTAACTGCAGTGCAATCTTTGTTCCATCCTCAAAGCTGCACACAATAGTTTTATGATCTCATTATTGAAATGAGTCCCTCTGTCCGATCCTGATGTGTTTGGAAATCTGAACCTCGGAATGAGTTCCCTTAACGACAGCTTAGCTATTGTGAGACTGTTGCACCTCTTTGTGGGATGGACTTTGACCCAATGGAAGAATAGACACACCACAACCAAAATGTATCTCAATCCATTGCACATAGGCATCACAACAAAGTCCAACTGCATCCTGTTAAAAGGCCCTCCTGATCTCCCCATGTGACTTAGTGTTACAACAGTTCTCTTCACTGCATTCATCTGTTGGAAAATCACACATCGATGGCACAAAGCTTCTGCAACCACTCGAAACTTGGGTTTAAACCAAGTCTGCCTGAACACCCTTACCATAGCATCCCTGCCTACTTTGTGCAGCACTATGGATCTGATTTGCCATTGGGTATGATAAACAATCGGGTAGAACCGCTCTCTCATCGGTCGACACCCAAATGTCCTTGTCGCTCTTCACACACCCTGGTCTCCTCCTCAGACACTTCCTCCTGCAAGCACCTCACTTCATCCCAAGTATTGGCCACAGCCAACATCACGTTGAAATTGGTCACTTCCATTTCCTCATTCTCATATTCTCCATTAAAGGTACAAGCATTCAAAGCACAGTAACAAGCAATGTCATCCACGTAGTTATTCCCAGCAGTGACATAATCAGCCCCCTTGCAGTGCGCAGAGCACTTCACAACTGAAACTTCTTTTGGCAGTTGTAATGCTTCCAACAGTTTTCTCACAACCTCCCAGTTTCTGACTGGGTACCCAGATGAGGTCAGGAATCCCCTTTGAGACCACATCTATCCGAAGTCATGACCATCTCCGAACCCATATTGGCTTTCAGTGTTAGTTAATAATGCGGAGGTATAAAAACATCCATAAAAGCATCACACAAAACAGACATCGTTATACAATACTTACCATAAAAACATCAAATATTAATTTTAAAAAAAGACAAAGATTATTAGATCTTAAAGTAGTCAAATGTCGGTGGATATTTATACATCTATGCATGTCCTAACCTGAACATTATGAACAGCCCGCTTTAAATGAACACCTTCGGTAGCAAACATTCCTAGAAACAAATTGAATAGTGCCTATGTGTTGACATTAGTTAATATACCCATTTCATCATATATCAGAAAGAATAAAAGGACAGTAATTTACAATTATCCTTCATGCTGTAATTAAACCTATAGTTGGACGCAACCACTGTAAGGAAAAGAACGGGATAACCTAGGAGCTGGTACACCCAGCCCTCTGACTAATATGATTCACAAATACACTAGACTAATCAAATTAAAATACATAAATACAAAATATCGCACAAGTCTAGTCGAATTAAGAATATGTGAACACAAAATATTACACAGTCTGAAGCAGGACTTGGGTTCCATCAGTCACGTTGTTCAAAATTCCTAGATCCATGAAGGAGTTACAGCGTATTATCTAACCTAATCATAGTGTTAGTAAAATATTCTTTCTAGTATAAAAAACTCTCCATAAAAATGATGACATTCTACAACAAATCTCTAGGGTGGGCAATGATTGCAAATATAGATATGCCGGGCGGCATTGTGTAAAACAATATGGTTTAATTATCAGTAAGATATATCTTTTCCTTTGTTGACTATAAAACTTGCAAAAAAGGACCACATGCATTAAATCGTGGGACATCTTGTTATCACAGGGACAACTGATCAAATTTGTTGACCAGTCGTTCCTTTTTGGAAAACTGACTAGTCTATGAATTATATCCAGTCTTTGGCAGGATAAGACAAACCTGTGCCTACCATTCAATACTGCTTTAAGGTAGGGTTGCATGTTAAAAGTGGTTAAAATCAGTAGATTTTTCAATACACTTGGTTTGGGGACTTCAATTAGAAGGTGGAGTTTATCCAGATGCATCATCCCTTCCTCCTTTAGGGTCTTTCTGCTAATGATATTTAGGGTTTCTGGTCTTTCGAAAAACTCAGGGTAGCCCATATCACAAAAGAGCGTTGAATATAAGCTAGCCAAGAGATTCTTAAGTGTAGGCTTGATTTAAAGCAGTCCCCGATTATGGCTTTGTTAAGGGCTGTACATTCCCAGGTCCAAATTTTATGCCAAAGGAGAATTGGTTGCAACTTTATTAAATCTATGATGTGTTGTGCCCCCAATTCAACGAGACAAACATAAACTGATGTACTTTTAGGTGCGGCGAGTAAATATCATCAATGATTTTCTACCGTTTGAATATCTGTACATTTTTTATGTCCCCACAATCCTGCCCCAAATGTAGCTATGCTAAGACACTTGGCTTTATACATTTTCATCATCTCCTCAGGTGGGTTTGAGCCCAAACGTTTCGCAAAGCTCCTTAGGGTCATGCAAGATTTGCTAAATTGTAGCTACCTGTTAGCAATGGCCTTATTCCATAAACTGTCAAATAAAATCCCCAGATAATAAAAGGTATTAGTAAAGCCGATGGTTGTACCATCTATTCTTATATCTCTACACTTCTTAGTAGTCCTACCACATTTCATGATGAAAGTTTTTCTTTGATTAACTTGGAGACCAAGTTCCTTCATTTATTCGACAACAGAGACTGAAGGGCCAAAGGTGTACGGGCCATGAGAACAGCATCATCAGTGTAAAGGAGGGCTGGGACAGAGCACATTCGTATTTGTGGAAGATCTTTAGTAGATGCCACCAGTGCCTCTCCTACACTGTTTATGTATAGTGAAAACAGAAAGGGGGCCATAACGCATCCGTGTCTCACCCCTCTCACCACTCTGACATGTACTGTCAGTGTAAATCACCACTCGAAGGTTCTCGGAAATGCAACATGCACGAGTCAGAGCAACAAGCTCAGCCACTTGAGCGGACTGTACTCCTTGTAACAAAGCAGCCTCCACCACTCCAGTAACAGTCCAGACAGCAAAAGCTGCTCTCTCGTTTCCTCTATTATCCCTTACACTTGAACCATCAACAAATAGATCATAATAAGAATTTGGCAGTGGCTCAACGACAATGCCAGAACGTGGCTTGGTACATAGTTCAGTGTCATCAAGACAGCAGTGGTCTTCACGTTCCTCCCCCACCCAGATCTGGAGTAGGCAACAAGGTAAACGCAAGGAGATAATGGACGAAGCACTGAAACTTTTGAGACATTCATCCCCAGTCACAGATCTGGGTTGAATTCATCATCGTTCTTTAGCTCACTCCGCAACACCAGTTCAGACCTAGCTATATGCAAATCTGTCTTGATCCTGTTCCTCATGGGAACAGTTGAGCCTGAACTGCCAAGCCAGGATTTCCCTGGACCGGAAACAAGCATCCTGGGACCGGTTTCAGAGTAACAGCTCTCACCAGCCAGGCTAGCTTGAATCCAGTGGCAAAGTGAGCAAGGGACCCACGTCTGGGCATACCCTCCCAACTTAGGTCGAACAAGGCAAACACAAGGAGATAACGGACAGAGTATTGAAACTTTCCAGACACTCACCCTCAGTCACAGATCTGGGTTAAATCCATCATCTCTTTTTAGCTCACTTCACCACCACAGTTCAGACCCAACCATATGCAAATCAGTCTAGACTCTGTTCCTCATGGGAACAGTCCTACCCAAACTGCCAAGCCAGGTCTTTCCTGGACTCGAAACAAGCATCCTGAGACCGGTTTTGGGGTAACACCCCTCCTCAGCCATGCTATCTTGAATCTAGTGGCAAAGTGAGCAAGGGACCCGCATCAGGGCATACCCTGCCAACTTAGGGCAAACTAAGCAAACACAAGGAGATGATAGACAGAGCGCTGAAACTTTTCAGACAGTCACCCCCAGTCACAGATCTGGGTTGAATCCATCTTTGTTCTTTCGCTCACTTTGCCACCCCAGTTCAGACCCTGCCATATGCAAATCAGTCTTGAGCCTGTTCCTCATGGGAACAGTCCAGCCTGAACCTGCCAAGCCAGGTATTCCCTGGCCTGGAAACTAGCATTCTGGGACCAGTTTCCCTCATCATTGAGACTAGCTTGAATCCAGTGGCAAAGTGAGCTAGGGACACATGTCTGGGAATACCCTGAAAACTTTGGGCGAACAAAGCAAACATAAAGAGAGTGAGTGACTGAGTCCATAAACAGTTGTATGAGTTTCAAAAGTCTCTGAGAGGGTCTGTGACTGAGTGTGTGAGTGACTGTACGGGTCTGTGAGTTAGTGTATCAGTCTCAAAGTAGGTATGAGACTGTATGCATAAGTGGATGACTGAGTCTGTAAGTAGGTGCATGAGTTTCTGAGTTGCGCTGCACATGGGTGCATGACTCTCCAAATGAGTATGTAACTGGGTGCATAGGTACCTGAATGGGTATGTGAGTGAGTGCATCAGTACCTGAGTGTGTATATGACTGGATGTATGTGTGTGAGTGGGTATGTGAAATGGTATATAAGTGTCTGAGGGAGTTGGTGAGTGCATACATGAGGGTGTGACAGGGACCGGTGAGTGTGTACAAATATATATATTTTTTAATACATTTTCACCAATATTTGCAATGTTGTTGCAATTGTTGCGATGTCCCCATGACAGTACTCCGGGGGTGCACTGGTGGTCACAGCATCGTAGCAAATATCGAGCATGAAAAAAAAGAATTTGGACACATAACTTGTGTCATTAACACACCCATTTTTCAAACATGGGGTCAGAGCATCTCCACCCTGACCCTATGTTAGCTTTCACACAAAATGTCAGCCCCAGGAACCATTCCCAGACGATAAAATGGCATCCGCAAATTTCTGCTCAGGTTGCGTGAAACCGCAGCGAAATGTCCACGGCCAGAGGTATATCTATAATTGTCGGCTTAAATTTCTCAAAAACGACTGGACGGATTTGCACCAAATAACAAAAAGCACAATCTGCGTAACAACATCTACCTTTCTGTCCAACTTGGTGTAATTCCATTCAGCGATTCAGGCTGTAGGTTCAACAACGTTTTCCTATGGGAATTAACATTCCAAACGTACCCTTTTTTCACCCCTATTTTTCGCTCCCCACTACATGGATCACCCCCAAACTTTCCATGACAACCAGAACTTACTTTGCCACGTTTTTGAGAAGATATCATGAAGATTGGTCAAACAACACCAAAATTATAGCCAAGTCAAAAAATGCTTTTCCTATGGAAACTAGGTGCTAACTATAACTACCTGATGGCGAGATATATAAAAATGCTTTTCCTATGGAAACTAGGTGCTAACTATAACTACCTGATGGCGATATATATATAGGGAGTCAATAAAAGATCTTACCTGCCATATATCCGGGTCCGTCTCTCTCTGATCGCCAGCAAGGAGCATGGAGGTTCAGAGAGTGTGTTAGGAGGAAGAAAAAATATATATATACAGAAATACCCAAGGGCCAATCCTTAAAGAACATTTGTAGTTTTACTTGTGCATGACATCAGGGTTTGCTTGACACTTGCTCCAAATTGGTTGCATCCTAATAGCTGTCAACCACTTTATACAACAAAGAGAGGTTATTCATAACCAATATTTCGAATGCATTTCAAACATAATCTACATCGTCACACTATGAAGCTTATAATTATGGTTTTGTCCTGTGTAGGTGCAAACACACAGTTAAACCACTCATGACTAAAATAAAAGTGCAATTAGACCTTATATCACGCATTTCAATCAAGCATCATTAATGAAACTTTTCCCTCACAAAGCAATAAGTGGTAGCTAATGTCTGGTTCTCAAAGACACTTGTCACTGTAAAGATTTATTTCATTTGTGAGTGCAATATCAATTCTCTGTCATTTCACAACCATATTGCTTGTTCGGTTTTTCACAGTGCAGGAAAAATCTATGTTATTCTGTTTTATTGTTCCTTGATTAGCCTTTACGATTTCTGCATTTTCACCACTACTGCACTGACGGTTGCTGCAATCTGGAAAGGAAGGAAAATGTTAAGTATGTGAAGTGAAACGTTTTGGATTTTTCATGAAGCAGGAGGCAGATGTTACAGATAGTTACTTCACACTCAAGACTTGCAATCTTGGAATGGGTTTTTTACAAAGAAAACCTTTTCCAAAATAGCCTCTGAAGTGTTTGCATGCATTGTGATTCAAACAAGAACCATGACATGAATGCAGGCATGATACATGTGTACATGCATTATAACCAGGGAGCCCATTTTTTATTTACTAATCGAACATGGCTATGTGAAGGCAGCAGGTGTTGTCAGTACGAGAGCACAAGACATGTGGCATGCTTGGAATCACTGGGGGAAGCTTCTGGATGAAAGGATGATGCAAGCAGTCATAACTTAATTCCAGAATGACTGGCCAAACTAACTAATCTCAACATTTGGCAAACCCAAGTCCATGTCAATACCTTTGCTTTTTGCAGTCTCTTTAGCCCAATAGACATAGCTGTGGCCCACAATCCACACACTAAGCATTTTGTAGGAAAGAGGAGCAGCACACAGGACAGTTCTACAGCTTATATGACAGTTGTACCATGAAAGACAGTGAAAATGCATGTGTGCTGGTGGTTTGAAAACAACTTGAATTTTGATTGGATGAAGGGAATATGTAGGTTAATACAAGTAGGTTGCGTTTGGAAGTGATTAGTAAATAGATGTTTCACTGGCTCTGGTAAACAGAAATAAAAAAATGTAACATAGTTGGATATGCTTCACAGTATATGCAGTGAACCACACGTGCTGAAGTTTATTTTGTAACTAGTATGGCCCTTCTGGAATGCGTTGTGAACTTGTGACCTACTGGTTCTAGTGGATTTCTATGGAGAATCTGCAAAGGGAGTATTGGGGCAATGGTATTGAAGAAACAGGCATTCATTTTTTTTTTATTTGAGAGGTTTAGGTTCATTGTTTTATAAGGTAGATAAGACTTCCTAGTGAGGATGTTCCAAAAAAGTGTAGTATGGAGATAGAAATATAAAAGTATTAAGAGAAGTAGGTTTCCAGACTCCTGGTTTTTTTCCTGCGAATTCATCGCGATCATCACGATTACGTCGCAAGTGTTGACAGAAAGGCATGCATTTCGGGCTACCTTCAATCCTTAGTGAAAGGGTTAATAGACAGGAACCATTCTGAAATGCAGTTACATGTTGAAATATGAAAGCAATGTTTTTATTTGTTCACTTTTGGAGTATCAGGCAATGCAAAGTTCAGAAGGTTGCCATTTATGGTTGCTTTGTATGAGGGTGGTGTGCCATTCTTGTGATATGTTTTTACAAAACCTGAGAATATTGCATCTAATAAGAGAAAAAAAGCGATTTTACTAATGAACTCAAACTACTGATATGCGAATTACATTTTTTGTAAGTCAAAAAAATGACTAATAAGGTATATAATTACGTCACATTGTAATAAAAAGATTTTGAAATATTGATGATTATTCGAAAAAGAAAGGATGATATATATATATATATATCAATTTGTACATGTTATTATATATCTGTTAATAGATAAGTAAGACATAGTTTGTCTCAGGTGCAGATGAGATGTCTGTCAAGTTAGTCCATTGAGGTCAATCTTACTGCATTCTGAAAGTGGTAGGAGAAAAAACTGCTCACTATTGTTTAAACCTATATTTTTTTGTAGTATAGAATGTCAAAGTTTCTTATGTGTATATATAATGCGCTGCTGATAACTAATATTTTTTTTGAATTGTGAGAGTTGTAGTCTTATTTGTTCCATTATAAAAGATGAATACAACAGTCAGTTTTGAGAGTGGAATTTATGCATTATAGCTGTATATTAATTGATTCTGAACTGATTTATGCATGGAGGTTTCTTGGTAGGGCTGCCTTATCACTTAAAACTGATACACATGGTGTAAATTCCTCTTAAACCATACATAACGGAAGAGTCAGGTAGGCCATTGCACAGGGTGCTACTCAGTTAAAAATGAAAAGATGCAGTTGATGTTTCAGTGAGCTATATACACTTATAGAAACCCTTGTGCACAATTATGAATCCAGCCTACACCCAGACATTAAATCCAAGATAGCAAAGTAGAAAAGCAGACAGATACCGAAACACCTAGTGAGGTAGTTAAAGAAGCATACAAAGATTCACTAATACTGACAGGCACTACTCATGTGTATTTTCAGGTAATGAAGGCAGTTTCTTACACACTTATATAACCCAAAAATCACTAGTACACCCACGAGGCGATCAATGCAGGCCCTTACAGACACATTAAGACAATCACATATCACATCACGAGAGACAGTAATTTAGTAAAAGATTTACATACACATGGAATCACTGCCCGAGATAGGAACTGAAACACTCATTGAGATGTCTGCTAAACAACTGACACTTTCAAGTTTACTATGCAGAGAAATAGCCCTTGCATTATGTCTCATGCCTAGTATACTTTTTTTTTTAAATCCTTATTTTCAGATTTTCTTATACATCACTACAACAAAATGGATTCTGATTGGTACAGTTTCAGGTATCATAACATGTAGCAAACATCACATACATAGCATCTTGTGAAATGAGGCTCAGGCACAACAGCAATTTTGACGTTCATAATAACAAATTTTGTTTGTGTCAGACCCATCAGCCCGATCGTCCCCTCCACCCAGACCGCAGAAGACCATCCATATCCAGCCCCTATCTAAAGCATTTCAAACAGTGAGATATCAGCATGCTTATCCCACCCCCTCCGGTACTATTCCATTTTCAACTTGAGAGGCAGATTTCTGGCGTTCACGTTCTATGTATGCCTTGTATGGGCCCCATATGTCCTTGGGACGCGACGAACTTGGCATAAGGGAGGCATATAGTTCACGTTACAATTGGCCAGGCTACGTCTCCATTGCTGCAGGGTAGGCACAGTACGTTGACCCCATAGAAGCGCTATTTCCCGTTTAGCCAATAATAGCCCAAGTGCCGCAAATCTCCTAACCTTTTTGGGAAAATTAACTGTATATCCCATAAGTGCAATTTCCGGTGAGTGAATAAGTGTCAGTGCTACCATGGTACCCAGTGTGTCATGAATTTGTTCCCAATATGTCTGTAGTTTTGGGCAAGTCCATGTAAGGTGGGCGAAATCAGCATGTGGCGCAGAACATTTCAAACAGTGGTGGGGTCTGGAGGGATCAATTCTGTGTGACATGGCTGGTGTGTGATATAAGCGGCGGAGAAAGTTAAAGTGAATAAGCGTGTGTCTGCTGTTTAGGGAGACTTCCCTTGTTGCCCTGCAGCATTTCTCCCATTGATCGTCCGGAATGGGATGGCCCAGATCTTGTTCCCAGGCAGTGCGTATTATCAGCATCTGTTACCGGCTGCAGACCGGAACATGACTTATACAGTTTGGAAATGAGGTGGGTAACCGTGTCGCTTTCAGTTATCAATGTCAATGGAATCATAGGCTCAGGTGCAATCGGATAAGTAGGTAACCTTGGTTTCAATGCCGAACGAATGCGTTGTAGAACAAAGGTATCCATGAAAGATTTGTCTTGGAAACGGGCCTCTTCGGACACTGAGAAGATATGATCATCTGGATACAAATCCCCTATCTTTGTGATGTTGAATTTAGTTAATGTGCGCTGTACAAGCGTTTCGTCTGCGCTGGGGAGCCAAAGAGAATTTGGAAGAGGTAGGGCCGGAGAGTATATTGTGTTAAGCCCTAGAAGTCTTCGCAGCCTGTCCCATGCCCAACTAGTGGTGGACACGGTTTGTATGTCGTACGGGTCTCTGGGTACGCCCTTCGGTAACACCGAGGACAACTTCCGCGGGAGTACAAAATCCGCCTCAGGTCTCAAGAATGGAATACGGGCATCAGGATGATACTGCGCATATGAATAGCTACACTGAGCCACTATATAATATAAATAAAGATCGGGTACCCTGTGACCCCCTCTGTCACTCGGAAGAGTAAGTACCTGCCAACGTACATGGGGCCTCTCCCCCCATACCAATCTTATAAGATGTGCAAGTAGTTGTAAAAAAAAGTCTTAGTGAGAGGGATGGGGATGTTATTAAATAAATATAAAAATTTGGGGAGAACTATCATTTTAAGTATAGCTACCCTGCCTGCCATTGACAACGGAAAGTGCAGCCAGCGTTCCACCTGTGCCTCTAATCTGTGCATTGCTCGACCATAATTTAAACTAATAATACTAGTAGCGTCTAAGTGTACGTGAATACCTAGAAACTTGACAGAATCGCGGCACCATTCAAGAGGAAATCCACAATCCCAAGGAGTCGTGCTTTCCGTTAATGGGAAAATTATAGATTTGTGCCAATTAATGCCTAATCCTGAAAAGCGGCCAAATCTAAGTATTTCCCTTATGATTGGTTCAAGATTGTCCTGTGGGTGGCGCACATATAAAATGGTGTCATCTGCATAGAGTGAGAATAATAAGGGTCCTGTGTTGAATTGTAGAATGCCTAGTATACTTAAACTTGGGCATGTAGTTTTTCTGCTAGAGCTGTCTTATCACTTAAAAGTGCTATACAAGGTGCTGACTGTTCTTGTGTCAAATTTAAGTGAACACTAGGCTGTAGCTAGGCTATAGCGCAGGGAGCTACTCACTTAAAAATTAAAAGATGCACTTTGGTGGTTCAGTGAGTTTATTAATAAACTGAAGAAAATGCAAGCTTATAAAAGTACACCTTATGGAGCCATTTTGGATACAAAATACAATTTAAAAACCTTAAAATTGTAATACAAAATCATAGGTTACATTAACATTATAGTTGGGAAATAGAATTTGTAAAACCTTAGAAAATCACTGTAAAAACCAAAGGTTACAGGGACGTTATAGTTAGGAAACAGACTTTAAAAAACCATAGAAATTCACTGAAAAAAACAAAGGTTACAGGGACGTTATAGTTAGGAAATGGAATTAAGAAAACCTGAGGAATTCACTGAAAAAAACCAAAGGTTACAGAGATGTTATAGTTAGGCTCAAGTTTCACTCACACAAAACCAGAGAAATTCAGCAGTTATACTTAGCTGAACTAACTATAACTTGTGTCCCCGCAATGCACTGCTTCTGACCTCACATGTTACATCACTCATGACATGGTCAGTGACATCACTCATGACATCATTGATGACATCTCAAATGACATTCAATGAGCTTAATGCTAAAGATGGGATTTGTGGTAAGAATATAATAATCCAAATGGATAACTCATAAAGATGTTAAAATAAAAAAAAGAATGACAGAATTGCAATTTTTTGGCAAAGTGGAAAGAAACTGTAAGTGACCGCAGTTATATTAAGGGATTGGCATGGTTTCGGACACTGCTGTAATAATATACTAACTAGCCAGACATCGAATTTGCTCCCTTAAAGGCAATATGGAAGAAAAATGTTATATGTGAGGATCCTAGGCATTAATTATAAAACAACTATTGATGTTAAAGGACATGGTTTATTACCTGCAAGAACAAAGCACTATGGTTAATGTGGTCAGTTAAATGACAAGCTTTCATCAGTGACTTGAAATTGAAGATGCAAAAAATAGAGAAATACACCTGACCAATCAGTGCATCAAACTTTGAAAATACTCTATGGTTTCATTTTCAGATTTTTATGACTTATCCATTTGGATTATGATACTCTTACCACAAGTCCCGTCCTTAGCATTGAGTTCATTGAACCACCTGTCCTTGCTCAGTGGCGATGTATTTGGGGGTGAAATACCAAACAAATGACCACTCCCTTATTTTCATATGATTACGACTGATGTAGAGCTGAAACACGTTATGCTGATGGTGTATGCATTGCCACAATTAAAAAATAACTGCTGCTAAGGACTGGTAGGTGGGCCTGTTTTTCACGTTACCGAAAGGTAAAGGAAATGCTTTCTTACCTATGGTTATATCAGAGAGAATCAAATGCCAGTCTTTATTACCTGCCTTAGTTATTTTTTTGTGTTTCTTACTGTAGATGGTAATTAGAATGACCACATTTTCTCATTCTGGGTTTTTCCTTTTTTGGTTAAACAAGATGTGTTCCCTAGATATATTGTTTATCTTTTTCTGAGCATTGTTGATCAATTTGGTATTATATCCTCTTTGCAAAAACCTTTGTATCATATCTTTCTGACAAGCTATAATAATTCGTCATAAGGAACTCTTGCTATTAAATATCGTGGATGAAAGCTGAATGCGTGTAGAAGTGAGTTACTTGCTGTAGTTTTTCTAAAGAGTTGAGTTTCCAGTTTACCATCTTTTACAAATATTTCCAGGTCCAAAAAATGTATTATATTTTTGCTGAAAAATGCTAATTTAAGTTGTTTACATTAATGCATTTTATGAAGTCCTTAGCGCTTTATTCGGTCCCCCTTCAAATAATGGAATGGTCATCAATGTAGCGTGACCAGATTACTACATTATCATCCCATTTGTTGGAGAAATCCACCCTGAGAACCCAGTCGTGCCAGCAGCTCATGTGAAGACACCCGTAGCTGGGGGAGAAGCAGGCTCCCATCGTGGTTCCCCGGATTTGATGATAAATGCAGTAGTCAAATAGGAAATAATTGTTATATAGGCATTCTGGAATCATGTTCATGAGCATGTTAGTATGCTGATGTAATTCTAATGGTCTATTGCCGAGATAGTATTCAATCGCTCTTAGTCCATCACAGTGTTGAATACTGGTATATAATGAAATAATGTCCAGTGACATCAAGATTAAATCATCTTACCACGGAATATCATAGATAATTTTTAGAAAGTCACCCGTATCCTTAACACAGGAGAGTAAGTTTTGCACATATGGTTGCAAAAATAGTCAATGTGTTTTGACATGTTTTCATGTAATCCCCTATGGCCGAGATGATAGACCTTCCTGGCGGTTTGATAAGATCTTTGTGGATTTTCGGAATGATGTACATCACTGGCATCCTTGGATGATCATTACGCAGGAAATTGTCTTCCTCCTGGGTCAATAGTCCATCATTTTGCCATTCCATAAGTTGTTTCTTAATGTTGGTTTTTACTTGGGTCCATTGCTCTTTAGTGGCCTTGATGTAACAAGTGGTATCTTGTAATTGACTTTGGACTTCCTCTTTGTATGCTGTTAATGTCCACAATACATGTATGACGTTGTTCTGCATTCTGTCCATCAACTGTTGTTTTTGCATTTGTCACCCCGAGTGGGAAGGGTATGCCCAGACATGGGTCCCGTGCTACCATGCCACTGGAATCAAGCTATCCTGGCTGAAGAGGGGTGAAACCCCGAAACCGGTCCTAGGATGCTTGTGTCCAGTCCAGGGAGGACCTGGCTTGACAGTGCGGGCTGGCCTGTTCACATGAGGCACAGGGTCAAGACTGATTTGCATATGGCTGGGTTCAAACTGGAGTGGCATGGTGAGCAAAAAAACGATGGATTTAGGCCCAGATCGCTGTACTGGGGTGAATGTATGACATTGTTCTGCATTCTGTCTATCAACTGTTGTTTTTGCATTTGTCACACCGAGTGGGAAGGGTATGCCCAGATGTGGGTCCCGTGCTCTCCATGCCACTAGAATCAAGCTATCCTGCTGAAGAGGGGTGAAACCCCGAAACCGGTCCTAGGATGCTTGTTTCCAGTCCAGGGAGGACCTGGTTTGGCAGTTTGGGCTGGACTGTTCCCATGAGGCACAGGGTCAAGACTGATTTGCATATGGCTGGGTTCAAACTGGAACGACATGGTGAGCAAAAAACACGATGGATTCAGACCCAGATCTCTGTACTGGGGTGAATGTATGACATTGTTCTGCATTCTGTCCATCAACTGTTGTTTTTGTTTTCACAATACAATTTTGCCGCCTTTGTCCGAGTTAGATATTGTCATTCTGTTTGTGAAATTTGTTCATCAATGTGAAGTATCTACGTTGTAAGCCATTATATCTTTTTGGTAGTTCTGCTTGCTGTTTACCAATTTCCTTGATGTCGTTGATTAATAGCTCACTCTATAAATTGATGGCGTCATGTGGGGTAACTGGTAAAAACTTGGATGTTGGTTTAAATGGTGTTTTGGCCTCACCCCATATTTCCAGCTGTTCAATATTTGCCACTTCCTGTTCGTCAATCCGGCAGTTGAGGCCTCGATGTTCGTATTGTAACAGTGTTAACTCTTTTAATACCATCATCTCTGATACTTGTAGACCTGCTTGTTGGACTGGCACTGGCTCTCATGTACTTGGTGCATTGTGTTTTGGTTGTTTGTTGCATGGTACTTCATTAACTTCAGTTTTCCGATAAACATGTATACATTGATCTGTGTTTTGTCATACTGGAAAGGGCTTTCAGGACAAAATGATAGACTTAGAGCCAGAATTAGTTGTTCCACTTTGTTGAGAGTTAAATGGAGTGTGGTTCACAATGGTACGATCAATATCTATTTCGATTGTTTTTTCTCCTCCAAATTGATTGTTTTGGATTCTTTTCCTGTGGCTTGGTTTCTCTGTTTGATTCACCGCCCTTTGCGTTTTTGGCTTTTCGATTTCTTGGGATCAGTGTTTGGTGGTGATCCGGGCGTAAAAATTCAAATTCTTCAATTCGAGTGGCTCTTGTCCCAGCATTACCACTGGGACCTTGCTGCTTGTTGGTTTCATTGTCAGTGTCCAAGTCTGAACTGAGTTCTATTTCAGTATCTGTAACATTTGTTTCTTGGCGTGAGCGATAGGTATTAAATGGGTGTTGTCATTTAAAGTTGTCAAATCTTCGAGCAAAGTGAAGATTTGACCTTGCTCATAGTCAATTCTGGCTCTCTGAAATTTGTGTGCCTTGCGCGCCTTGATAATTTCTTCCTGCTTCTTGAGTCATTGAATGTCTTCCGTTTTGAACTATTCAGTAACTTCTTGCTGTGTATTTGTGCTGAAAAAAACCTCAAGTGCTTCTATCTGTGTTTTCAGCTCCATCGGATCTATCTCTGCATATTTTACTAAAATCCAAATTAATCTGGATGAGGCCTCTAGATTGCTTTCAGCCCATTCCTCGGGCATTGGTGGGTTTGGATTTTCGAAACTGGGGGCTAATAGAATTCTCAAACCCTGCGGTATGCGTCCCACTTCTAAATATTTGATGAGACTTTTGTGTTCACAGCATTTTGTTTGTTCTGCTCTTTTGTAATTCTTCCATGTTCTTAATTTGTTTCTAATGTTTCTAATATATATCTATGATCAAAGTTTCTGTCAGATGACCAGGAAACAAGCAGGCACTCCAGGTAGCGAGATATAATACATTTTATTTTCCAAACTAAACAGACTGACACGTTTCAGCAGAAGCCTTTATCAAAGTGGAAACACTCCATCTTTCTTTTTCTCCATTTAAAGATGTGCATGTCATCAAAGACATACAAAAAATACTACTTTTCACAAACCCTTAAAACCATACTCCAATTATAAAACACCATGTGCAAATATCACTAAAAAGAATATAATAAATTCATCACTCTTACAGCAGAATCATTCTTTCCCGCTTAATAGTAGCAGGTATGTTGCTATAAATACTCTTTATCAGTAAAACATATACATATATATGAAACAAGTGTGTACAAAGGGATTGAGGCAATACAGAACCTCACTTCACAACCAAATAGGTAGGGTAGATTATTAATCCATGTGTGGTGCACAGAACCATGAGTACAACCCCTCTCTACTCAAATTTGAAAGAAACTTTCAAAACAACATTAATCACTAATGGTCCAATACTCACATTAATGTAAACACAATGTCCACTTAGTGAGAATTCGGCATATGTTCACCAATGATTTGTTCTGAAGGCACAATTAAATATTTGATACACGATGTAAATCACTGCATCTGACAAAAGTGTATCAGATCAATTATTCTTTATTCATGTTAATTTAAAAGACGCCATTACATAGGTGATATAGTAGCCAACGCATTTCATCCGACACGAACTTCTTCAGGGCACCAATATGTATACAAAAGTTCGTTCTGTACAATTTGGAAATGTATTCTGAGATTTTGCAGCAGTATTCAATCCTTCTGTGTGGTACATTAATTCTGCAAATGTCGAAGTAACACATACAAAAGGTATGCAGGCAATCGGAAAAGGGTAATATGAATCCTTGGTAAGCCTGTATAATGACAGTGTGACACCTGGAAAGTATGCAGGCAAAGATTTGTAGTTTGATGCAAAACTACTTTTTTCCGAAAACACATGGAAGAGGACCGGCTACTTTCTTCAGGCTTATCAAGGCTTTGCACAAGGGATACTTTCTTGCATGTAATGGGGCCAGATAGTGCTCAATGAAGCATCATTTGGGGCTTTCAGGGGTCACTCTGGACCGGAGGATTTAGGCACTACCGGCCGCCCACGGCATGCAGGTATGAAAGTGGGACATCGCACCAAACAGTACCTGGGTTCCGACTGGAGGAGTGGGAACATCAGAATAGACTCAGCGGCCCAAGCGAAACACAAGGGGCCCAGATACAGTGATCTCGCTCTCTGCAGGACCCTCCCTTCTGGAATGCCCTGAAGGGATAAGCACTGACTTTGGGTGCAGAATGGATACTACTGACGGGGGCAGCCTGGTCTGATGCAATGTCACTGGGAAATCTCCGATCACCACAGCAACACTGGGGTCTGAGCTTTAAGTCTGCCCTCAGTGCGGCGGCGCCGGCTAGAACACAGAGGCGGTGATCTCGATCAGTGTGGAGCTGTGTAACTGGAAATTGCCGGTCAAAAGCAAATGATGGACCATTGGACCCACAATTTTGAATGAACTGCCCAGAGAAACCAGACTTAATGCGTCCTTTGTCTCCTTCAAAAAAGAAGTGAAATCTATTCTCTTATCTAAACTCACTTGAACTCTGTGTGCTCTCACTGAACTGTTTGTATCCTATGTAAGCCTGTAAAGCGCTCTGATACCCACAAGGGTCTAGTTTGCGCTATATAAAACCTTCAAAATAAATAAATAAATAAATTGTGGAGGGAAGTGCCTGGTCTGGTTGGAGAGTGCAAGTCAAAAGCAAACGCAGGACCTTTGTAGTGTGAAGCACTAGGTCTTTCTGAAGCAAAGTCTGATAGCGCTGAGACTTCAAGAACAGGGGATGAGCCAGCAGCCCTTGGAGAATGCTTTAGGTCAGCACAAAGGTAGCAGGCAGTGGCCAGCACAACAAGGCAGGTAGCAAAGGGGCAGTCCCTCCTGTAGCTCAACAAGCAGCAGGCCAACACAGTAGAGCAGTTAGCAAAGTGGCAGTCCCTCCTGGCAGCACAGCAGTCCTTCGGGCAATGTGCAGATCTAGAGCCAGCGGTGTCTGGTTACAAGTCCAAAAAGCGTCTTATATGCAGGGGGCCGAGCCCCAGTAATTATACCCAAAAGTGCCTTTGATGTAGGGGTGACTTCAAAGGAGTCCTCTAAGGTGAACAAGGATCCCTTTCAAACCAGGCTATCTGTGTGGGATGAGCATCACCTTGTGTGTGGGCAGGGCACTTCCTATTCAAGCGGGGTGTGAGCCCCTCCCATCCCTCCCAGCCCAGAAGACCCATCAGAATGGAGATGAGTGTAGATGCAGTTGAGTGTCCTGTATTGTAGCTGTCTAGAGGGAATGCACAAATGTGGTTGTCACCCATCCCAGCCGAAACGTTTATTGGAGACAGGCTGTAAGGCACATACAGCAGTAAGTGCAGAGAAATATCCACTTTCTAAAAGTGGCATTTCTAAAACAGTACGGTCAAATTTAACTTTGCTAGTAAGGAGGATTTATCATTACCAATCCAAAGATATAATACATGAAAAAGCTACTCCTCTCTGATCAGGAATTACCACTAAAAAAACGTATAAGGGAATTCCGGTTGCTAACCTATGAGCGGGGTCGACCTCACAGTAGTGAAAAAACAAAATAGGCTGTTTGTCACTACCAGGACATGCAAAACATAACAGTACATGTCCTACCTTTTATTTACAGAGCACCCTGACCTGAGGGCTACCTAGGGCCTACCTTAGGGGTGACATATGTTTAAAAAAAAGAGAGTTTAAGGCTTGGCAAGCAGTTTTAAATGCCAAGTTAAAGTTGCAGTAAACTGAACACACAGGCACTGCAGCAGCAGACATGTGACAGGTTTGAAAGGTCTGTGGGTAGCTGTGGGTAGCACAATTAGTGCTGTAGCCCACTAGTAGCATTTAACTTCCAGGCCCTGGGTATATGGTAAACAACTTTACTAGACCCTCACGGATGAGTAGCGCACTTATAATTCCCTGATTGATTGATTGATTGACAAGGGACTTACAAGTAATTTAAATATGTCAATCAGGTTTACACCAATTACACATGTTCAGCGAAGAAGCACATGCACTGTAGCACTGATTAGCAGTGGTAAAATGCTCAGAATCCTAAGGCCTACAAAAAGATACACCAAAACGTGGAGGTAAAAAGCAAAAAGTTTTGGGGGTAACTACCCTAGGGATGCCAAGTCCAGCATACCCCCATATATATTCTGCACTTAAACCTTCTAATATAATGCAATTTTCCCAATTTACGGGTTTCTGAGTTCATAGACAAACTAAAGTTACTTATTTATAGAACTTTGAAAGATGAGTGAAAAAGGCTCAAATCTGTGAACTCCAAGTTCCACATATCTCTCTTCAACTGATGCTTTAGCCCTCCGAGCAATTTTTCCAGTTTAATTTGTTGTACTGCAAGGATGGCGGTTGCACTTTCGCAATTAATTTGTCACCGGGAGCAATCTACCTGTTTTACATGCTGTCTTTAATAAGTAATACGTATCATCTTGTTTTCAGAAAATGCTGTTTTCCCTCCGATCACTATGCCCTTTAAATTCATAAAATAACTTTAGAATTATGGTTATGTTCTATCCATGCACCAACCAATATGTGATGCATAATTACCGAGTCACATAATCTAGAGATTTCAGTTTTAAGCCAAATTCATCTTCTACAATTAAAATCCCCTGTAATGATAACTTTGCTAATCAAATATTCATTAAATGTGAAGGCAATTTCCAAAACGAATTGCTTTCCACTAGCATATTTATCAAATATGTTGTTCACCAATTAATCTTTTCACACAAGTTGATCATTCATTCTTCTTTTCTCTTCAAGGAAAATTTAGAAACATAATTGGTAAATTATGATTTGGGGAAGCATGTGCAGATTGTGGTGCTTAAAGCACCAAAACTGAACATGCAAGTCCACGCAATTACTGGGGCCTTGAATTCTTGTAGGTTTAACCTGCCGCAATTTAACAGGGTGTGCGTGTGGACTATATTGCACCCCGTAATTGCCTGGTGCAATGAACATGCATCCGTTGTATTTCCGATCTCTGTGTAAAAGCCAAAAGGGCCCTGCAGTTTGGTAGCCTTAGTTGTATGCAGTGCTTTAAATGGAAATATAGAAGTGCAGGCACTCACTATTTAGAGTGCCTGTGTGCTCCTGAGAAGAACCAGTATTCTCCTACTAAATGTACTACAGCAGCACTGAGAAGTACAGATACTCTCCCTTTCAAATTAAAGAAGTGCAGGTACTAAGTACCGGTTAGTACCTATCCATTTATATATGATACTCATACTGTGCTTGAGAGGCCGTTAAAAGCAGTGTGGCAACTCCTGCCATCTCTACAAAAGGAGAAACACAGCAAGCTCGGACTCCACATAGGCATTGTGGTAATTTCAGATGCCAGAACCTATGATGCGTTGATGCCTGTCATGTCTGCACTAGGGGCGGCTCCTCCTGAGGAGCAGAGGAGCATCGCCCCACCTGCTGTGAGCGCAGCAGGGAAACAGAAAAAATAAAATGGCATTTCCACGCCATTTTATTTATTTAACACCCCACCGGTTCGCGCTGTCTACAGAGCGGAGGTGGTGGTGGGGCTAAATCCTGCAAATGCAGATTGGCAGCACTGGTCTACAGTGCACATGTCAGATTTACCTGCCGTCTTGCCATGGCCAGCCCGACATGCACACTGTAGACCCAGCAATACAAAGGCTGTGAAACAGCCTGGGGATTGCTGGCTCAGGCCCCCAGCCTCAAAATGAGCACTGGGTGAGCCTGCTCCCACCAATCCTGGAGCTGCTTTCACAGCAGGAAAGCAGCTCCAGGATTGGTTAGAGTTCCATTCCACAAGCAGGAAGGACATCCTTTTTGTTCCTGCTTGTGGAAAGGAGAAGTGCCACAGCGGTCGTGGTACTCCGCATTTAAGGGGCGGAGCGCTTTAAAGCCTCACCATTTTTTATTGGAGCTAGCCACCACTGGTCTACAGAGCAGATTATACCACAGTATGGCCCAGGTCCACCATTGTTCATAGGCAGCTCTGTAAGTCAGAGTCCATCACTGAGATACGGAGCCATAGAAGGTTTAGGGTGACCAGAAACTATAATCCAGGACAGAAGATCACAGAGATAGACATAGCAGAAGACACAGGAGAACTACAATGAGGAGCACATACCAACAAAGAAAAGGGATTACAACTGCACAATGTGTGGGCATCCATTACAGGCTAGTTATTAAAATTCAAATATATCTATTGTTACCTACTTTGCTTTATTTCAACATATTCTCACCTTCTTCAAGATCTGAAGTTGTCACAAAGCAAACGTTGCCACACAACTTTCACTTTCCATTCCGATATTTAAAAGTTTGTTTTCACAGCATAAATACTGGTCTAAAAGTACCATATTACAGAAGAGCCATCGGACTACCTGGGCCTTTTATGCCTTACATGGGACAACTCAAGACAAGTGCAATATTTCACTGAGGTAATGTGGTGGGAAAGGGTAAGTAGCGAACACCCACGGATGGGTGCCAAGTGGGCCTATGGCCGCTGTGACTCCTCCATCCAGTCCTACCCTTCTATTCAACAGTGCTTCACGTTGTGGGATTTTTAAACACATACTTGTAAAACTAAAAGTAAAACTATGAGTTCTGGAACACAAATGGTGGAAATCAGAAATCCCAGGGTTGGCATGATACATCACACATCATATGAGGTCCATGATGGAAATTATGTATAGTTGCTACACATGAAAAAATCCTCCCTACAACTGCACTGACCTTGATGGAGATAGGCTCTGCCTTCTCAAACCTGCATCTTGTGAATGCTTTGAAAACAATAAGATACTAATGAATATACAGAGCTACTCAAGGATATATGATGAAGAGGAGGCCTAGACTATGCCCACTCATGTACAGACACCCGTTAATGTACAAGCAAATCCAAGCAGAAGGACACATGCAAACACAGATACCAGGTACATATAAAATCTCAGTCTCACATGCACATATCGGCTGAGGGGTAATGTATGGCTGGTTGGGAAAATCATCAGTGTTTGCATGAGTACGAGCTGATACATGAATGACTAGACCAATGGGTTGCTTAGTGGATGCTTTTGGAAATGAGGTGGGGATATACATTGATAGAAGGATAGATGAATGAGTGTGTTGATCGTGGGATGGTTTGTATGAGGGTTGGGTAAATTGACAGATTGGGCGATGAACATATGGGTGTGTTTAGTCAATTCATCCATCTATTATTGCACATACCAACCTAACCATTCATTCATACAGTGTGTTCACCTATCCTTTCAGGCACTCATCAAGCCAGCCATTAATCCATCCATGTACTCCCTTGTCACTCATTTAGTCATCCACTCACTCACTTAGCCATTCATTGAGCATCCAACCAGGTACTTACTCATTCATCTAACTATAGACTTATTCTTGCTTACACCGACTAACCCAACAGACACGTACAGTTCGACAATCAATCAAGAAGCACTTTCACCTCGGAAAAAGCTAAACCTATTGAGGTTGTGAATGCTTATTCTTTAAAATGCCACATTTTGTAGCATGTACAGTCAGCCACTAGAACTCCGTGGACCAATCGACCGCCACAAAACATATACAGTCCTACATGGGGAAAGCTGCCCTTCTATCAGGTTTCAACTATTCATTGAGCATCCATGTGACACTTTCTCAATCATCCATTTATCCAAGGAGGGACTCATTCTAGCATTCACCTCCTCACCCATCCAGGCAACCACACATACAACTCGCTAAGCGATATTCACAAACCATCACACAAACACCAATTAAAGAGCAGCATCACACATAGAAAGACATATGCAAACACAGAGAGCATTCTTACTGGCACACTTAAAATCTCATACTCCGAACGCATAGGCATGCATACACACACAGGGGTATATTCACAAGAACATTTGATATAACTTCCGCAAGAGTAGCGTAACGCAACTTTCAATATCGCAGCCTAGCACGGGAAAATAACCCTGTGTCAACGTGGAATTCACAACAAGGCGTTAGCATGCGATAGCCACCAGATAACGCAGACAATGTCAGTGATACAACTACCCCGACGGAGAAAAAACACACAAACCACAACACCAGAAAACCTGAGATAAGCCCATCCGCAATGAGGAAAGCAGGGATAAGCAGCACGAGGGCAGCAATACTCACGCGCAATGTGGGAACAAGCACAAGAACAGCATACGGAAAATGCCACTGACCAAAATACAGCAACAGAGGATTACCACAGATGCACCCTGGCCAACTGCAGAGGACAACATGCACAAAACAACATCCAAGCACCGTGGAAGGACAGAACCGACAGGCACACCGCATGAAAGAGACCAGTGGCTGTCAAATCGGAGCCGCTGGAGCGACGAACCCACCGTGCAGCATACGCACATAAGCAGAAGTGCACCTCGACATTGGCAACATCCCGGTACAAACAGCAACCCCTCCACAACTGAACACAGGACACAACTGGACCGGCAAATGTGCACAACTAGGCAAATCACATCTGTAACCCCAAGGGATATGTAACATGACAATGCACAATTCCAAACGTTAACCTGCAAAAATGTTTAATTCACACATGCAGTGCAATTGGACATCTACTACTGTCCCATGATTGCCACGGACCGACACAATGTGACGTGCTCAAGAGAAGTAGGTGTCAATGATGTACTTCCTACGGGCCATTCCTGCCGCAGCTGCAGTGGGATGTAGCCCACCTGCCTCATCACCATCATCATCGTTCGGTACCTCTGGTACTGGGATCCATGGAGCCCTGGTGCGAACACAGATGTTGTGCAACACACAACATGCAACGATCATCTTGCACACGACTTCCGGGCTGTACAGGAGCTTCCCACCTGTGCAGTCCAGGCACCTGAAACGTGACTTCAACATGCCAAATGTGCGTTCAATGATGCCCCTGGTGCGTATGTGGGCCGCATTGTTCTGCCTCTGGGCAGGTGTGTTCGGGTCCCGGAGGGGTGTCAACATCCAAGGGCAGAGTGCATATCCTTGATCACCTGTGACAGTGCAGGGAGAAAAGAGTCAATACTTGGTTTGGCAGGATGTGATGGCAGGCCCACCAACTCAGTGACGCCTGTGCTGGCTGAGTGTGGGGTGAGTGTAAGCCAGCCCTCAGGGAGTAGCCCCAGATGACCATGGAGTGGTGTAGTTGTGTCTGGTAGGTGGTCGTGTAGTCTGACATGTCAAATGTGGCTTGGTCACGTGTGGTTCCCTACTGATGTGCTTTGTGCGTTGTTGGCTGTGGATGTGTTGCTTTGGTACTTACCAACCAGCAGTCCAGTTCCATATGTGCCATCCTAGAAGCGCTGGTTGATGATGGGCTGTCGGAAGATGAAGGAATCGTACACACTGCCTGGGTAGTTGGCGACGACATTGGTGAAGAGTCCCCGGTGGTCCACTATTGCCTGCACATTGGTGGAATGCATGTGCTTTCTGTTGTGGTTGTGGTGTGCAGTATCTGCAGGGGGCACAAGTGGAACATGTGTGCAGTCAATTGCCCCCAACATGGCCGGGAATCCGGCTATGGCGTAGAAGCCTTGCTTTGTCTCCAGCTGTTCCTGCGCAGTGTTGGAGAAGTGAAGGTACTGAGGTATGAAGCTGAGGATGGCATCCAGGACAGGTGTGATGAACTTTGATAGGGCTGGCTGTGAGACTCCTCCAACTCTGGCAGTTGTTGGTTGGAAAGTACTAGAGGCCAACAGGTGCAGCACAGCCAGCAGCTTTGTCTGAGGTGGGATATTGGTTCTCTGCTGTGTTGGTACCATCAGCCTGTGGGCGATGTGTGTCATGATGCGGAGAATGGTTGTTCTTTTGAGCCTGTAATGGGCAATGACTTCCATGGGCGTTAGGTCTGTGAGAGTGGTGCGTTTTCGGTAGGTCCGCTGTCCTACTCTACGCTGCCTCTGCGGTGGTCCGGGGGGGTGTGGGTCCGGGTCCTGGGTGTGGTGGCGGTCCAGGGGGTGGTGGCAGTGGGTGTTGTGGCCCTGTTGGGGCTCCAAGCTGCATGATGAGTAGCTCCATGGAGTCGTTTGTTCTTCGGGTATGGTTGTGTGCGGGGCTCCGTCGCCAACTGCAGGTAGGTGTCCGTCTTTACACCTGCTTGAGGCAGGTGTTAATTACGACAGTTTTTGGTTCGGTTCGCAGTTCTGTCAGTTCGTTGTGAAAGTGATGTTGTTGTTTTTTCATGTGTTTTTGCACGTGTACACCTACTCTGTATCTCATTAGAGTTAGTTGGTGGTGTCCACCGTGGTGTTAGATTTTGGGGCAGTTATCGCGGGAATACTAGCGATGTCTGTGGTTTGCACCTGCTTGTGAATGGGGTGTTAAATATATCTCCACATTTGTTGCGTGAAGGTGGAGATAAATCGGAGATAAGTCCTTGTGAATATGCCCCACAGTTTTATGTATGACTGGGTGGATGGATCAAGAATGAGGGTGTGAGTTGCTACATGGATGTTCTAGAAAAATACATAAGTGTTGATGGTAAAGTGGATGCTTAGATGGAAAGTGTTGGATATGGATTGAAGGATGAATGGGAATGTTCATGTTGATGGCTAGTCGAGTATGTGTGAGTAGTGTGTGGATAGACAGATTGGAAGACTAATGTGCAGTTGCGTTTGGGAGGCTATTCTCTTCATCCACCCATTCATGACTCACTCACCAGCTAAACAATCATCTGTCTATTCACTCACTCACCAAATAATTTATCCATTAATTCAACCATTCATCTAGCTTCCAACCAGACCCTTACCCATCCAACCATAAACTCTTTTTTCACACAACCACTCACACATCCACACAACCCACTAGTCTATCAAGAAGCCCTTTCATTTATGAAAAAGCCGTACCAAATTACCTTTGTCAGTGCTTGTTCTATTATGTAACACATTTAGTAACATATGCAACCGACTACTAAGACTTCCTCGATCAGAGAGCATAAAATAAACATATATAGTCGTTATTGCAAAGGCCACCATCTCTGTCACCTATCGATTCAAATAGCATCCACCAGGATCTCTCTCATTTGTCCACTTACACAACCATAGAATGTTTCCTGCATTAATTCACTCACCCATCTACACTGCCAGACACATATCCACCAATCGATGCGGACAGATCATTACACATTGAGACACTCATTAAACTTAAAGCACTATACATAGAAGGGCAAGTGCAAACACAGAGAGCACACATAAAATCACATTACAAACAGGCATGCACGCACACACACACACACGTTGATAATCTAAGTCTGAGTGGATATACCATCAATAATACATGAGTGTAAGCTGATATTTGGATTCGATATGTGAAACAGTGTGACTGGTTAAATGGTTGCTTAGGTGGATGGTGATGAGCATAAAAAACATGGAAGGATGGATTGAAAATGGATGTAAGTGCCAGATTTGGGGACACTTTTAAGATTCTGAGGACCCATCCACCAGCACAATAAGTACACTGTCCTCTTACAGACAACCACATCTAGCACTTTTTTTAAAATAAGTATTGCAAAGCCAATAAGTCAGGGTTTAATGTGTTAATTAATATAAACCTCTCCACGTCTATTGCGTTGAACTGTCAGTCTTTCTTCTGTAGTCTAAAATGGCACTGAGTGTAAAGAAGCAAAGCAGTAAAAATTGCAAAACTCATAATTTCAGACGCATCCTGTCACGACACCTCTCATCACTGTGTAAACTCTAACCCCTTTCCTTAAATATTAAAGGGCTGGACTGCTCAGTGAAAAGACTCAAACGTCTGTACTAATGAGGTAGAGTCAATGAGGCATCATTCTCATACAAGAGACAGGAATGCATCGAAAAGAGGTACTATAACCACATGCAGGGTGGGCTGATGATGGAGACTACAACAAAAGGGGTCAAGAGTTTACGTTCAGTTCATTTCCCCATCTTTTGCTTCTATATAGGTTAGTTGCTATTGAATGTGGGCACAGCATCCTTGTGTGAGACTCACTTTTATGATGCCACATCCCTCCTCTAACTGCATGTTTTGGAAAGTAAATGCTGATCTGTTGAAATATCACAAAACTATAGAAAAGTGATCTTGAACACAACCTATGCAAAATGCAAGTTAGGAAACTGTCTAATGTAGGCTGATACATGATGGAAGCCATTATTCGCAACTCCTTCATTGGCACTGTGGCCCAGAAAAATAAATCTAAAAAACAATGCGTCTTTAGCATTAAAAAAGGCACATAACAACTAGAAAGGCGACTTCTCATCACCAATAGCCAGGGCCACAGAAATGATGCAACTGGGGAGGACCAAATTATGCGGCACGGTTGACTAATTTAGACAGCTGGAAAAGGTTCTGTACAATTATCATAAACACTCGGAAGGGTAATATGAAGGACGTTTTCGAACGGCTCTGCACTCCCTCGCATATACAGGGCAAAGTGAACATTGCACCTTTTCTGGTCAAACCTAAACTCAGGGAAGTTTAACAACAACAAAAAGAGCTATTAATTTCCCTTGAATGTACATTCTTTCAGGCATTCACCTCCTCCACCAGTGCAAAGCCCCTAGACCAGATGGCTTACCTGTCATGTTTTATAAAACATTCCAATAATCCCTGACCTCACATCTTATTTGGATGTTTTGGAACCATGGATACCACCAGGACTCTGTAGATGCCTCTATTGTATTCAGCAGTCTAAGAGCATTAAAATAAGTATGGAATCTGTGATCCTTAGTGCAATGGGGCGAGGCAAGTGACCTTGGGGTGGGTGTCAAAGGTGTAACTCAAAAGAACAAAATGTTATGTAACTGTTGTGTTGGTCTTTCTGTTTTAGGTAACTGCACATAATATAAAGCACATTATGACACACACAGCTTAAATGAATAATAAAGGCAAATTAAACGAATCAGTGGGAAATGCACTATATTATGTTATGAAACTTCTAGTATTATGATGACTGCAAATGTGTAAGTGTGTGAAGCCACTCAACTAAACCCTGATTGATGCAATGATTAACAGTGATTTGTGTATTTTAAATATTGAGAAATGTGAAGACTACAGCCCTAGTGGCCCAACATTTCCTATCACGTTCCTTGTTCTCACTCTCACTTTTGACTCTCAGATCTCCCTGTTCTCGGATCCATATGCTCCTATCGTCCCATCTTTCTGTGCCCCCAGTTCTCTTCTTCTCTGAGACCATCAGTTCTTTCCTTCTCTGAGATGTCATCATCTCCTTGCCATGCTTCCTGCTTCCTGGGAGGATGTCTTTCCCTCATATATCGGTAAAGTGATGCACCTTCCCCTCTCCTCTACAGCCACTTGAACCTCACTCTGTCTTTGTTATTAGGTTGAGTATTCGAGACGTATTGTAACTTCTCTTGTGGGGTTAAAGCCATCACCCTGCAACCCATTTGTTTGTTTCAGTGTCCTTTAAAAATTCTCTCTTACTAATGGTCAATCCTTCTCTTTGTCCCTCCTGTTCCTCCCACACAGCAGGGACTAAGTACAGTATTCTTACGCTTTAGTTGCTTATTTGTAGTTTGGGGACTTTTTTCTCTCCTTTCCTGCTCCTGTTGGTGTGTGCCTGTGTTCAGCTGAGCACCCGTAACTGCTCGCATTTTTATTGGGCTTTCCTTTCTCTCGTGGCTACATGCCTTGCCACTCCCTCTTGTTTATCCAGCTCGCACCTTTGTTTATTTGACCAGCGCACGCTTTTCGTTAGGCGTCCCAAATTAATGCTTTTTCTTAAGCGCCGCAATGTTGTGCTTTAATATTAAATATCATTATTTTTTTCAATACTCCACACGGCGCTGCTTAAATCAACAAAATACTGTGGGGCAGATTTATGAGCCCCTTGCGCCACTTTTGCGTCACTTTTAACATGGGAAAAGTGACGCAAAAGTGGCGCAAGGGGCTCATAAATCTGCCCCTGTATTTTTTTCTCCAGGGGACAAATACCGCGCTTTAACTTTAGCAAGGGCACCCCCTGCGCCTCTTGTCAGCAGTTCGGCATGTTATAATTAGAGTGAAAAGCACAAACTCGGTTAGCGACCAATTGTAATATCAGTAAAAAACAAATCGGCTTTCCCCGCATCAGCCCAGCGAACAGAAAAAAAGATGATGCCACCTTAGAAGATTTGTCGTGAAAAAAGAAACTTTGAAACTCGGATCAAAAGCAACATGTCAGTAGTGTTCATTTCTACTGCGCCGGCCTGCTCTGAATGCCGTAGACTGTAATCAAATCGTTTCCAGCAAGCCGTTATGTATTCAGGATGAATGCAGGCTTAAGAGTCTGCAGAACTTAATGCACTGTTTGCAAACAAAGGGGCAGATTTATGTTTCCTGGCGCATCCCTGCAAATCAGCAGGGATGCACCAGGAAAGATGCGTCACGCAAGTTTACCCTTGCACCACCACAGATGCGCCGCATTTACAATGCAGCGCATCGTGGCGCAAGGATAAACAGATGCGTGACGCATCTGATGGCGTAAGGGTGGCGCATTGCTGGAGTCGCGTCGCAAGCACGACGCAACTCCAGCAATGTTTAGGGGCTGCCCATACCTAACATGCTGCGTCATGCCTTACGCCTGCTTCAAGCAGGCGCAAGGTTTTGACGCAGCAGCGTCGGAAAAGTGACTGAGTGAAATATTGTAGATTTCACTGCGTCACTTTTCCGAGGCTTTTTCCGATGGAACGCCCACCCTGCATACATTAAACCTGATGCAGGTTTATTGTAGCGCAGGGCTTTACAACGTGACGCATCTCCCTAGATGCGTCACGTTGTAAATAAGGCACAACACGGCACATGGTTTACGCCACCGCTGCGTCACAAAAGTGACGCAACGGCGGCGTAAAAGTGGCGCAAGTCTATCATAAATCTGGCCCAAAATGCCTAGTGTTCCTGTCTCTCCGGACCCAGTTGAGGCCAGTGGCCCCTTCGTTACCGTGTCTCGAGAGGGTGTGTCTTTAAAGCTCTTTAAAGCATCACTTTAGCCGGAAAACGGAAGTGGACAAACATTTGAAAGGAAGATGAAAGTGGAGGTGTGTTCGTCTGTTGGTGGACCTTGTAAGGGACATTCATAATCTCGTCTGTGTATGATAGCTGTGTGTTCACAGTGTAGATCGGGCAAAAACATTTCCTGGAAATAAAACTGCCTATGTGAGAGATAATATCATTTTATGCTCCGCGACTGAAAAGAACTGCAACACATTATTACACTGTTCGAAAGTACTAATTAACATTGAATTTAAAACCTGATTAATGCACTACTTGGTACAAAATAACAGACTGTATAAACTGGACTTTACAAAGAAACCTGAGAAGTATCTTTGTTTTGTCATCTAAAAAAATCAGTTTACAGATGTTGTGTCACTAGACGTTGACTTCCAAAAGACCAGCATTACTTTAGTACATAGAGTTACTTTTAAACTCTTATTAATCCCATTTATAAAAAAACGTTTCTAGCTCAAACGGATCAAAAGTTACTAAAAACATGGAGATGCGTTTGTGTGCAGTAGAAGGCCTGTCACCAAGATTTAATGGTCATCTTTCAGTTGCTTTTTTCTGTATTTGGTTTTTAAACTGGTACCATGAGGTGACATACTTGCCCAGATAGTATCATCATGTGTAAACATTACAAAATAATGACGTTATACTATAGAATTTTTTCCCCCCACATTATGCCACATAATTTGCCTTCTGACGCATAATTTAGTCAACTCTGCCACATAATTTGGTGCTCTCCTGCCGCATAATTCTAGTGGACCTGCGTATTCCCTATTATGTCTCTGGTGCATTGGCATGCTATGCTATGCTAAGGTCTGTTTAACCAATTTCTGTAAAGTCCTTCCTGCAACCCAAATGCCGCTTTGAAGCACGGAGCTAAACACCTGTCATCCCTGTCATTGCTCACGCAGGCTACCTCCACACTTTTTAGGTCTCGCCTGACCCAGCGCATGCGCTGGTCTGGCGAGACTTATTGAGAGGGCTCCAAAAAGTGCTACCAGGCCAGCCTAAAGCTACAGTGCATGTGCGCGGGCACGCGCGCCGCACTTTACCGCGATTACTTTCACTTTCGTGGCCGCGCGGCCGCTTTGATGTTTGATCGGGATCGCGATTGCGATCACTTTCACTTTCGCATAGCCAATAGGTCTCGCTTTTGGGACCATATAATTATTTAGTTATGCAAGTGTTGCATGGCTAAACACTTAGAAGGTCCCAAAGGCGAGACCTATTTGCTATGCCAATGCTTGTTAGTATATGCACTAACTCAGGCATTTTTCGCTTTAAGGCGATTGCACTGAAGGTGCAATAAAGAAACAAACACACCTCTTCTGCACTGGCATAGCACTGAAAATGGGATAATGACACGTGTCCTCGAGTAAAGTACATTTGCATAATCCGTCTATGATTGAACAAAGCCTTGAATGAGAGCGCATCTATGGAGTGTGTTGGCATCACTATCACAGCTATCTGGAATGACACAGATTAAAGGTAATTCAACTAAATTCCCAAGTTCTTGACAACAAAACTCGTAATAAGGCATCCACTCTGCACATTTTGCCATGAAAATGGCACAGGCAATAGTGTAGCAGCTCCCAGCTGTAGAATTTTGCTTTGCCCATAGTGTGAGCTAACATAGTTTCTTAGATTCACCGGTAGATTCCAGAAGGCAAGATCCTTTCTTTTCCAATGCTATTCTCTTCTATTATGACATTTTCGGTATGTCATCAGCATATAGTTGACAGTTGAGTCCAAATTATGTTATGCTATTAAGTTGTGTTATTTTCTGTGCTGCTGCCTATAAATAAGGAAACACCCTAGTTATCAGCCCCAGTACAACATTACAAGGTGTGTGGAAACGCCAAAGGCCTGTCGTGTTTCCCTACGAGATTCTAGCAGCTGAACACAACCGAAATCTTCAGGCAAAATTGTAGGGGTAGAGGTAAAGAAGTAATTACTGCTAAAATGTCTTGTTTGCGTCATAATTGGCCTCTACAAAGATCCTTGCATGCAGTCTGATCATCAGAAATTACCCCACACTGAGTCTCTGCCTGCTCCTCTTATGCACCTCTAGTCCATGCAGCCAGAGGTTTCATTACTTCTCTGCAAAGCCGAACTTCCCTATAGTGCGTTCAGGCAATACCCAATGTGCTGGTCTGACAGATCAATGTGTGGGCCCAGATCTCTGTACTGGGGTTAATGTATGACATTGTTCTGCATTCTGTCCATCAACTGTTGTTTTTGCATTTGTCACCCCGAGTGGGACGGGTATGCTCAGACGTGAGTCCCGTGCTCTCCATGCCACTGGAATCAAGCTATCCTGGCTGAAGAGGGGTGAAACCCTGAAACCGGTCCTAGGATGCTTGTTTCCAGTCCAGGGAGGACCTGGCCTGGCAGTTCGGGCTGGACTATTCCCATAGGGCACAGGGTCAAGACTGATTTGCATATGGCTGGGTTCAAACTGGAATGGCATGGTGAGCAAAAACACGATGGATTTAGGCCCAGATCTCTGTACTGGGGTGAATGTATGACGTTGTTCTGCATTCTGTCCATCAACTGTTGTTTTTGCATTGGCCAAACACATCTACCGCCTGCTCTTCCACAAACCCGTCATCTCTTCCCACACACCACTGCCCCTCTCACCTCTCCCTCACACTCCCACTACCCCTCTCATCTCGCTGTCCTACTGCCCACTCTCCTCCCTCCCTCACAATCCCTGTCTCCTCTCTATACTGCTTGCTCACAAATGCTACCTTGCTGTACCTTCTCACTCTGTACACTGCTCCTCTCACAGTCGTCCCTCTGTTTCGTGCTTTCACCTCTCTCTCGCTGTCTGACGCACTATTTCTGCCTCTCTCATATAATTTACTTAAAGTCTTCAAGTATATTTCCTTTCCCGTGCATTTTCAAGGTTTGTGTCCCTCAAACCCATGCTATCCTCTTCTTAGGGTGTCTTCTGTGTACATAGGTGCTCCCACTATATGCATCTGTAACTCCAATTCTTTCTCTTTCTCATGCACTTTCTGCTCCTCTGTCTCGAGTTCATGCACCACTTTCTAATCAAACTACCTATCCCTCTCTAGCTTCCTTTCAAACTAATCTGTGCGGGTGTCGCCCCTATCGATTCACCATACCACATAATTCCATTACACAAATACACTACCCACCATACAATTTCACCCCACACAATTCCCCAATGAACAATTCCAAAGCAATACACAAAGTTCCACACCACATACATCCACTACACTCCAAACCAAAACGCATACGTAAAAAGCATTGTCATTTACAATGCCAATGGCTCTAACTCTCACAAATGCGAGACCTAATGCATTGAAAATGCTTGTTTTTCTGCTTCCTCCCGCCCTTATGGCCATGGGGCCCACAATTGATTTTCCAAAGCTTCATAAGTGCTTAACGTGTTGTAGGTGATGATCATCTGTGCGCCAGTTTAAGGACCAGGACTCATTTTTCATCATCGGACCTCAACCTAAAGAGAACGAGAACAGCAGACAGTGAGGTGAAGGCGGAAGAGAAAGAGAGGAAAACGCCGACAAAGGATGAAAGCAGAGGTGAACAAGCATTTACAATGCAATGGTCTTGGCATTGTTAAAGTTAGAGCTATTGGCATTGCTCATGACATTATTTTTGTTTATGTTTATAGATTATGGGTAAGAGTTGTTAAGTTAAGGCACTAGGGGCACCAAGGGATTGCAAAAATGAAGGCTTGTCTCAGAGACAAGGTGTGGTTCCCAGCGATGAACAAATGGGTCGATGAAAGGGTCCCCGACTGCCACTCCTGTTCCATCACATATGGAGACCTGCCAAGTGCAGTAGTGATCACCGAAGAGGCCTGCACAACACTTTGGTCATGTGTTAGCATGGACTATGGTAGTCTCCCCGGCGGCAGGCTGACTACTGTAATGCTAGAGAGTCACACCAAATACCCTCTGGTAGAACTGGTATGCTCCACAAGATTCAAGAATGTCAAGCCCATGCTTGAAAAAATATTTGCAAAACTAGGGATTCCAGAAGAAATAAAAACAGAGAATGGGGCCCCCTTTCAAGGGCAAGAGTTTCAAGCCTGCAGAGTTTGCACATACAATCACTGTAAGATAACCCGACAGTGGCTTTAGGCTGTCGTATGGAAGAGTGCTTCATGCGCACCTCGCAAAGAGCACTCTGAATCAGGGTAGAGTGCGGAGAAGACGCTGAGTGCTGCTTACCCCGGTTCATGAGAGCCAAATGCCAAACACAACACAGTGCCACAGGGTGTGCCCCAAGCGACCTGCTCATGAGAAGATGTGCCAGGACTTTATTCCAGCAGGTCCTAGATGGAGCCCAGCAGTAATAGATATACAACCCATGCAGGAGAAACAACAAGCCACAAATGACCAGGCCAGCAAAGATCGAAAGGCCATAATCTCAGACCTCTACATCAGCTACAGGGTAATCTTGAAGGATGGAAACTCAGGCTGGGAATACCACACTCCCCTCGAAAGGGGGTGTGAGAAGTCACCAACATACAAGGGTCAATGATAACAGCTCGACATGACCCAACCACTGGTGTCAGAAAATTGTGGGGAATAAAAGAATTCAAATGAGAAGGAGATAATATCACGCACTCCTTCTGAAAGAATGAACCCATGTAATAATAAAAATAATACAAAATGTTCGCAATCTCATAGCTTTATATGTTAACGTTCCACAGTGCAGCAAGAAGGAAATTTTAAATGTGCAGAAAATTATGTTTCAAAAACATTTCCACATCAAGCTGTTCGGCCTCCCCCTGTCCAATATCTTCTATCATAGCGTGCAAACTTTAAAGGCTAGGAGGATATATTTATTCCCACACATGCTGCTTACTTTTGAAATCAAAGAAAATAATTAGACTCTCCAACCACCAATCGAGATAAGTGGTCGCAGTTGGCTGGATGGCTCAAGTAAACTCAAGAGTTCTCGGGGCTTAATCTGTTAAAAAAACCCTGCATACAGCGGAACGCCTGATTTCAGCTACCACGGCTTATGTGCTTAGAAGTCCTGAGTATAGCGTCTTGGCGCCACTAATGAATGTCTCTATGGGAACTGCGGCTCACAGAGCTATTACCGAGTCAGTTGGCTAGTTGGACTGTCTCTTGAACAATTGTCAGATATCTTTTTACATTAACACCCTAAACTCTCTGTAAAGTTTTCCTTGCTTAAACAGAGATGTTTGCTTTACTCACAATGCGGGCACTATATTCGCGCTTTATGCTGCCAAACTATTTTCACTGCCACTTGCACATTAATACTTAATAATGAGATATATCTCCGTTTGTATTACTTTCAATTTTTGAAAGTGATTGTCAGTTGGTGGTGCATAGCAACGGAATAACTAATTTGCCGGGGGAAACTGTCCCATGAGCGCCTCTGACGCCTGCCACCTCTGGGAGCTGTGGAGTCAATCTCAGAGCATGAGCCAATCAGATGCAACTGTTTCAAAAAGGAAAGCGTTGAAGGGTCAGCAAGAGGAATTTCAACTAATAAAACTAATGAATGCAGAAGCATGAGCGGGAAGACGCGGGCAATGGCCCAAGTAAGAACAACATATCCCTGCCAAGGGGGTTGCCTCCTTGGCTGAACTGTAAGTCTGCATTTTGAAGCAAGGATTTATTTAACTGCCATCTTCCCCCCATCCCCCACCTCTCACCGCCACCGAGCTGTCGGTAATCTGGCTGTGCAGAAGCGGCTCTTGTGGAGAGCAGCAACGAATCCCGAGTTCTGCTGAGTGAGACGCAGAGGTAATATAAAGCATGCAGGAGCTCAGGGACTCCATATGGCCGTGCCTCGGGCACTGTAAACAGGGGAGACGCCTCGGGTGCTGTAAACACGGTGCCGGTGTGAAGGGGACGACACTTAGGGGTTGGCAGCAGCAGCTCAGGGCGCCACATGGCTCTGCCTCGGGCATTGTAAACAGGGGGAGGTGCCAGTATAGGCGTGGCGCCCTGCTAACCATGTACTTGTCAGTGGTGCTCTGCAGAGCTTCAATGCCTAGAGGGGAGGAGGGGCCATCTCTACCTGAACAGTGAGAGGGGTTGGGTGAGAGGAAAAAAGATGGAGGAGAGCGAGTGAGGATATAGTGAAAGTTGCGCAGTGAGAAGTAACGACAACAAATGTCTGTTAGAAGCAGAATAGTTACCGATCGGTCAGGAAATCTATCAGGTGAGCGGCAGAGGGAGCCGAGAGCAGGGGGAGAGGACAAGCACACCACTGCCTTTCTCCGAGGTGAAGCAGAAATGCCTCGGAGAAACGCAGCGGCGGTTTCGGATTCGGCGGCGTGTTTTTCTTTTTCTCTCCTCTTGCCATTGGCTGGAGGAGAGAAAAACACGCCCAGCGAAAAGTAGCGAAAAAAAACGCCCCCGAATCCGAAAAGTACGGGCCTGTTTTGCGAGACGAACCTCTTCTCCAATGGCTGGCCAGCATTTAAGAGGCCAGCCAATGGAGAAGAGGAGAGAAGAGGGGCGGGTTCAAGCCCCTCTTCTCCAAGTCATTAAATCTCGCGAGCGAGACTGCGCAAGCGCAGCCTTCGCTAGCCGAGACCTAAAAAGCACCTGCAAGTCTTGAAAAAAGAGACAGGAAGTGTAGGTCGTGGTAGGAAAAAATATGGGTTGGGAACAGGACTAGGCAGCATAGCATTGGTATTCATTCTTGGTTTGCAGCAACCCCTTAAATTGACAGCAAGAGGTACGGGCTCCTACGTGGCATTCTATCATTAATATTATGATTTTGATTATTATTGTTTATTATTTTATTTTTTACAAAGGATGTACTGATGCATCTTAAACTTTCCCAACACTCGTAGGTCATGAACCAAGCCTGCTGTCAGCCGCTGATCGAACTTTTAACCAACCACTGTACCTCCTGGAACGCGCAAGCAGTGACGTCGCGAGTCACGTGACTGAGGGTCTGAACGGGATGGAGAGAAAGTGCTGCGCCTGAAATATGAGCACGCAGTCTCTTCTATGGGTATTTTAGTCTTTCATAAATGATGCGATTTAAGATATTGCGACTATTAATTTCTAGATTTATTCAACAAATGTATTATTGAAATTAATTTATTGTGTATTACAATTCAGACATTTCAAACAATTCACATGATATTACAAACACGCCTCCAACAGTGGAGTGTGATTTGTGTTTCTTTTAAACTATTGAGCTTTACTTCGTGTTCCATAGTATTCAATTAAAGGGCAAAATGCAAAAAAAAGAAAGTGTAATCAGTCATGCAAAGCTGAAAGCCCCTGTGAATGTGATCTGCACTCCCCTCCTGCTCTGCTCTTCTAGCTCGTGTTCTTTTATACAGATACATCATAAATTGCACTCGACACACAATGAATAACTCTGCCAGACAGCCAAGCAAGACACTCGGAAAATCTGGCAGTGTCTATTGAGTAGTAAAGCAGATGATTATTCATAAAACAGTGCTTTAGTTTTTTTCATGAAAATATGCGGTAAAATGTCATTTTAGGTTCTAATGTCTAAGTACAACTCCATAAGGCAATTTCGAAATCGCTGAAAATCGAAACCTTGCTTGAAATATGTCACTGAGGACCTAATACCACAAGCATCTTAATTTTGCTATATGCTGTATTTACCAGGTTCAATATTAACTATTCGGAGTTCTGCATGAAGGCTAACGTGGTAATACATACCAGTTTATGCAGTATGGGTTGCACTGAGCATGACACAAATAATTGGTGTGGCTTTGTGTATGCCTGCAATTGTGTGCATTTGTACATTAAAGCCAGACTTATTGGCCTTGCCAATGTTTGTTTTTCTTGTTCACAATTTGAGTTCTAGTAACTATTTCGACACTAGTTACCTTGCAGCTGTCAATGAGGCTACCAAGTAAAAAATTACAACTGGATATTGACAAGTATTCCTCTATGCTAAATTTGTTGTATTTGGATCAATAATGAAGGGCCTACTATTCTCCCAAGAGTAGATGCACTGTGTATTGTTCTCAGCCGTGGACCATGCAGGTAAGAGCGGTGAGGTGGGGCCGGATTTCGACAGACGGTGACAAGGGAAAATTGATTATTTATTAAATTTTTCCTCGTGGTCGTCTGTCGAATCCCCCCAATGCCCCACCCTCCTACCTGCACAGGCCGCGGCTGATTGTTCTCCATTATACTCTTAAGAAAGGCATTTAGGGTATTCCACTTAAAGGTGTGCATACGGGAGACTATAACAGTTAAGGGAGATACAAAGTAAGCATCGTTTTCTATCAATTTGGATCTTGACATTAGGCTATTCTACCTAAATATGGCAGCATTAACAGTTATTTTATTCGCAAGATTGGCGGACTAGCAGTCATCCATAAGAAATCTTAAAAAAAACCTGAATCAAAGACCTCACTATGAGCAACTGTAACCCTCCTCAAATGTTCAATTTTTCTTTCGTCTTGATGCATTGGATGTCCTTTTTACCTGCTCAGACACTCCACAGGAACTCACACCTCCCAGTCATATGACCTGACCAATACATCAATAGGCTCAAGATCATCTCATCGATATATAAGCACGCCTCAAAGGCAGCACCAGCCATCAAAACATCCACATACAGACCTTGGAAAAAAGTGACCTCTTTACACTTAACTCCCACTACAAAAAAACCTCAAACCTGCACATCTACTTAAACTGGATCTCTGCTGTATTGTACCCCCAGATACCACTTAAGACCACAATCAGGATTAACTTCAAGCAGACCACATTGGGTTAAAGACAAGATTAGAAAATTAAAATGCAATTCAATGTCCTACAATTCAGTTGGAGGAAAATGACAAGATCAGATAATTAAAATGCAGCTCAACAACCTACAAGTCAAGTAGAGGAAAATGACAAGATAAGGAAATTAAAATGTAACTCAACATCCTACAATTCAAGTGGTGGAAATCAAGGAATGAATAACACAAAATAATACTGCACCACTGAAATAGAGCCTTCAAAGCACCTATCAGAATAACAGAAGGAAGTCACTACTTCACACTCATAATTGATACTAACTGCCCTTCCATGGTACTCCACTACATTTTTAGCAAACTTTTGCAATCCAGAGTTGCAAGACACAAAGACCCCGTGATCAGAAACTTCTGTCACACAATCTCAATGGAACTGATCACAAAGCTTTACAAACAGTAATACTACCTGAAGGACACGTGAATAAATCACCACAAAGATGGATACCACCAATCCGTCTTCTCTCACAATCTTCAATGATCTCTCCGAAAATAATTCTTCACCATTAACAATACAAGCAGATAATCATGATCATGTTCGGACCCAGTCCCACAAAACAATCTGTTCAGCAAAAGTAGCTAGAAACGTACTGAATAAGTCCTTGAAACTAAGATCTTTCCCACCCAAATTGAAAACATCTTATATTAAACCACTGCTCGAGAAGTAGAACCACACCCCATCCAACCCAGCACACTGTAGGACAATATCTAATCTCCTCTTTCTTTGTAAATTACTCAAAGGAGCAATTATTACTCTATTCTCCAATTTTACTGAAGAAATAGACATCTTAATGTTGGACCAACAATCTCAATTCAGACCGAGTAGAAACACAGAGTCAGCCCTTGTATCTATGCTATGTTAAGTGATGTTATTTGGATTTGGAAAGTGCCACTTTTCACCTGAAGGGTATCCAGGCGCAAGAGCAGGTGAGTAGGTCATCTGGCGGGTGTTAGTTGAAGAGCCATCTCTTCAGCTTCTTGCACAATTCCACAAGTGAGGAGGAGGCCCTTATGTGTAGAGGGACTTTCCAAGTTTTGGGAGCGAGGTAGGAGAAGGTAAGGCCTCCTGTTCAGTTCTGATTCTACTTATGCGAGTGGTGTATGCGAGAGAGAGAGTGAGGTAGAGTGTAGGAGTTTGGTGTGATGGTGGAAGTGGAGACGGCAGTTGAGGTATGCTGGACCAATGTTGTGCAGTGAATTGTATGCATGTGTGAGGAATTTAAATTGGTAGCCCTTTGTAAGAGGAGGAAGTGGTTGTGGATGCCGGTATAGAGTGCATTGTCATATTCTAGTCTATTGGTAACTAGTGATTGAGTGATGGTATGCCTGGTACTCTTGTCGATCCATTGGAATATTTTTCTGAGGATGCGTCATATGTGGAAGCAGGAGAAGCTGACTGCATTCACCTGTGAGGCCATGTTGAGTTTATTGTCTAAGATGATCCCCAAGTTTCGTGCATGGTTAGTGGGTGATGGTGTTGGACCAAGCTCTGAGGGCCACCTGGTGGAGTCCCAGAGGGAGTTCTTATTCCGAAGATTATCACTTCTGTCTTGTATGAGCTGAGTTTCAAGCTACTCACATCATGTGTTTGATGACAGAGGATCTGGTCATGGGGGACTTGTCTGACGTTGAGAGGATGTACTGGGTGACATTGGCGTAGGACGTGATAGAGATGCTGTGACATCTTTTGACGTAGGCAAATGGTATCATGTAAATGTTGAACAAAGTGGGACTGAGGGCTGATCCTTAAGGGACTCTGCAGATCAAGTCCTTGGGCTCTGATGTGTAGGAGGGAATCTGACTCATGTTCTCCCTGTGAGGAAGGAGAACATCCATTAGAGGGCTGGACCTCAAATGCCTTTTGCGTGTACTCTTTTGAGAAGACTGGAGAGTGACATGGTGTCGATTGTAGCAGAGAGGTCAAGCAGTATGAGGGCTGTGGTTTGGTCCTCGGTCAAGTAGAGTACAGATCTCATCTGTGGCGGAGATGAGTGCTGTTTCCATGCTGTGGTTGCTTCGAAAGCTGGAATGGGAGTGGGAAAGAAGATTGTGGAGTTCCAGGTGGTTGATGAGCTGTTGGTTGATTGCTTTCTCTATCACCTTCACTGGGTATGGTAGAAGGGAGAGGGGGTGGTTGTAGCTCGGATCGTTGGGGCCCGCTGATGTTTTTTTGAAGAGAGCAGTGACTGCAGCATGCTTCCAACACTCAAAGAATGTTGTGGACTTGATGGAGGAGTTGATGATGTGAGTGAGGAATTTACTGCCACATGTCCTTCTAGTTTGTAAATATGATGTGAACATGGGTCTTTGGGGACCCCAGAGTGGACGTTTTTCATGACTGCAGGTGTGTCTTCCTTCGTGAATACTCTCCAGTTGGTTAGGTATCTGTCTGAGTGATAGGTGGGCAGCTTGCTGATGAGGTCCACAGGTTTTTTTTTTCACATTCAATATTTTGCTGTTGAAGATGTTTGAGAATTTGTCAAAGATTTCATGGGGGGGGGTGATGGAGTTGGCTGAGGCTTCTGGGGTGGGCAGTTCCTTGATGATGACAAACATCTCTTTACTATTTTTGGAGCTGGTTTTGATCCGATCCTTGAGGGACCTTCTCTTTGTGTCTCTCAAGAAGGTGGTGGTAGTCCCTGCGGGCGGCCTTGTAGGTTGCTCTCACGTTGTTTGCATTGGTTGGCTCTCCATTACCTATCCAGCTAATTGTAATTCTTTTTGGAGTCCTGGAGTTCTTCCATGTACCAGGAGGTCTGTTTGTTGGTTCTGTGGTATTTATGAGTTTTGATGGGTGCCAAAGCATCAGCAAAGTTGGAGATCCATTGGTTGAAATTGGTGATGTGCTCGGCTAGGCTGTTGGTGGTATTGGTTTGGCCTGTTTCGAGTATGCGGCACAATTCAGTTTCCCTTATTCTGTTCCAGCTCTGGCTGGGTTGGTAGATGTTGATGGAAGCTTAGGCTTTTTGTGTGGAGATTTTGAAATGGATGATTGTAGTGGTCGGTCCATGTGAGGCAGAGTGATATCTGATCCTGTTGCCGGAGGTGAAGATTGCATCTTAGCTGTATCCTGCATTGTGTTTGGGGTCCATAATGAGCTGGGATAGCCCTATGTTGTGTAGACTTTCGAGGAGGTTGGTGGAGCAGTTGTTGGAAGGGTCTTCCAGGTGGAAATTGAAATCACAGAGGAATGGGAAGTCCTTGGAGTTGATGGTAAGGGGGGTGGTAATGTCTGACCTGAGGTTGATGATGTTGCCTCATGGACTGTGGTCGGTATGCCAGGGTGCCCTTCAAGGTGTGGCTGTCATTATTTTGTAAGTTGAAGTGCATGTGTTTCAAGAAAGGGGTGTCCAGGTCTGTATTGTTTGTGCATTTAAGGATGTCTTTGTATATGATGGTTAGTCCGCCTCCGTGTTTGTGGAGGCAGTGCTAGTATGCAATTTTGTATCCTCCTGGGATGGCCACAGCGATGTCGGGATATGAGGCAGGGTTCATCCAGGTTTTGGTTAGGAAGAGTAGGTCTGGTGCCCTGCTGCTGAGGAGGTTCCAAATTTCAATAGTGTGTTTTTTGAGCGAGCAGGTGTTGACGAGCATGCATGTGAGAGTTTGCTGATGGTCTGGCATGGTGTTTGGTGAGGTGGGATTGTCAGAGGGTGATGTCGGAGTAGATGTATGCGAAGCGTGTGATGACATGTTGCTGTAGCTGAAGTGACAGTAAAAGCAAAAGAAAGGTCCTTCTGTACTGGGAGGTGCAGTGTGGATGCACAAGATTTAGAAATCACAGTGGCCATCTTGGGGACGTAAGATATAAATTTCACATTCCTTTCTTGCCACGCCTTGCTAGGCAATCATCGAACTTTTGCAGGAGAGAGTCTCACCCGTAGGCAATCCAGGTCATCAGCATCCTGAGGTGTATCAGAATTCTTTCCTGGCTGTCTCGTCCCTACGAAAATAATCTGCACAGCTCCTGGAGAAAAAACAAGTAGACAAAGAAAAGAACAGATAAAAAACTATAAATGCGTGATGGCAAACTACCTTGCATGTTATGAAACAAAGAGCCATGCAATGGTATAGGAAATTTGAATAAAATAACAAGAAAGGTTGAAATAGAAGAGCAAGGAGGTAATAACATTGTGTGTTTTTATAATAGGAAGGACACATTGGTCCAAGGAATACTGAAATCTGGGTGCAAACCAGAGAGAATAATACAGGCTAAAGCAAGTCAGTAGTAATGAGTTGTTTGTATATAGGAATTGACAGGAGGTCAGAAAACTGTCTTTAGATGCTCAGTCTTGCTGTGTTTCTCCAACCAGAATCGAAGTTCAGACGTAGCTGTAAGAGTATGTCGTTTGGCGGCTAGAGCTGCCGACTTTGGAGCTGGGAAACCAAGGTTTGAGCCTCGGGTCGTGTCCACATCCTGTGATTCTGGGCAAATCACTTAATCTCCCCTGCCTACTAACAAAAAAAAATGAATGTGTCCTTGTGTAACGTAACTGGTGCTCACGTAAAGCGCTCCAATACCTTTGGGTCCTGTTTGCACTATATAAATCGGCAAAAAAATAATAATAAATTAAGTGCTGCACATGAGAAGAAGCTCAACTTATTGTGAAGTAACTCCAGTGAGCAGTATCTTTTTCTCTATTTCCCTCTCCCCTTATGCGCACACCTGGATCGGGTGTTCCTAAAGCATTCACACTGGTGTGGGCAACAGAGTGAGTGAGGTAATTCCTTGCTCCGACCGGGCCAGCAACAATCAGGTTAGTGCATTTAAGAATGATTCAGAAGCAATTCAGATTTTGAATGGGATGACTAAAAACTCACAATAGACAGTAGGCAAAAAGCAAATAGTCGCCCTACAGCTATCGGAGACCTTTGACATTGTCCATCACCAGAGACCGCTATAGAGTACCCATCATTGCAGAATATACAAAGATGCTTTAAAATTGATTGGTTCAGGCACCTAGAGTCAATTCAAGTGGCAGCAGGCATACAGCAAAAATGTCCCTTGTGCACTCACTACCGGTATGATGCAGCCAATTCCCTCCAGTTAAGCGCTTGTGTTAAAATGGTTCAAATACGCTGCCAGTTCACTTCAGTTGAATGACGTAACCAGTTCACTTTCAAATGTATTCTAATGTAACGCTGCCTGTTCATAACAGCTTTACACTGCAAGTTCACACGAATGTATGACGTAACAATGCAAACATTTACAACGCATGCCTTTACAACACAGTTTTTACATCGCACATCCATTACAACGCAAGATTTTACATTGCATGCCATCATAACGCATTTTCAGCAACTACATTTACAACGCATTCCATTACATCCCATTATACCACTACAAAGCATACCATTACAACGCATACCATTACAATGCAGGTAAGGTAAGTGTTGGATAGTGTAGGGGTAAAATTACTATTCCCACTCCAGTGAGTGCAAAGGTAGGGTAAGTGTTGGATAGTGTAGGGGTAAAAATGAATATTCCCACTTCAGTGGGTGCAACAGTAGGGTAAGTGTTGGATAGTGTAGGGGTACAAATTACTATTCCCACTCCAGTGAGTGCAAGAGTGGGGTAAGTGTTGGATAGTGTAAGGGTAAGAACTATGCGTTGCAATGGTATGCATTGCAATTGCATGCATTGTAGTGACATGCGTTGTAATGACATGCATTGTAGTGGCATGCGATGTAATGGCTGCGTTGTAATGGCATGCGATGTAAAGGATGTTGCATTGTAATGAATGCGTTGTAAAGGTAGTGCAATGTAATGACTGCGTTGTAAAGGTTGTTTCCCGTTCACTCCACTTGAACAGTGTGCTTTGTTGATGTCATGCGGTTGGAAATGAAGAGCACACAGCGCCCTCTCAGTCTGCTGCACAACCTACGCTGGCTTGTTCAAATGCCCTGGACTGCAGGCTGTCTGGTGTAATCAACCGGGTGTGGGGCTGCCAGGCACAATTCTTCATTACAGGCTTCACATTATTTTGCTTGGTAATCCTCCTAGTTTCTTCTGCAATTCCTCTAGTTTCTCCTGTGCTTGTGGCCAAGTAATCCAGTAGCCCGTAGTGTAAGTTATGAGAAGAGGTTTATTAAGACTCAGTTACAGTCAGTTCCGGGTAGCTGGTAAAATGTTAAGTAAGCTGTTAAGTAAGCCCCACAGGAGCAGAATCCCTGCTGCTCAGCCCACTCACTCTAATTGTTCACTCATCCAAGTACAAACACTCTCAAATGACCTCACACACTGGCTGAGCAGCAAGGAGCAGAGCACTAGGGAAGAATGCATTGCAGAATACACAGGATACAACACCTGTCTTTCTGAGCCACTATGTGTTGTTGTTGCATGGGAGCTGTAAGGCGGCATTGCAAGAAGATGATTCATACAAAATCGCCTTGTCATGTTTCAGTGGCAGCCATTTTTGATGATGCTTCCCAATTGAATCATAATGAGCACCCAGTCCAACTTGCTGTGCCTCTTGTTTCCTGGGGCAAGTCAGGACCATGAACAGGGTTGAGGAAGATATGAGATGGCACACTGCTGCAACACCCATTGTGTGGTCATTCCTGGGGAGCAAGGAGACTGCAACCGGGAGCCAATACAGCAGCTCAGGCTAACTATTTTGGGAGGGAGTGTAAAATGTATAACTCTGCAAAATTTGAGTTGATCCAAAATGTGGCAGGCATCCCATTGAGCCAGTATCGCAAGGGCGCTCATCTAAACCAGCTAAATACTGAAGGGGGATGTCTCTAAGCCCCATTCTATATGTTACATGCTGTGGTGACATCTGATCAAGAAGCCACGTCTGTCTTTAGTCAGGCCCAATACAAACTTTACCTCCATGTCATCTGGTAGAAATCATAATTGATTAATTATGTGAGTAATGTGGTTTAAATCCAGTTATGCGCTATTATCCGAGAGTGATTGCAGTGGGCTTTACCAGCTAGTTATTTACTAGTAAAGGAAGTTCTTTAGTCGGATCATAACCGAGCCATAGAACACTGACAGCATTAGGAGAGAGTAGAAAATAGGGCAGAGTACACCCCATACAAATATGGATGGTTGCCTAAGAATGCAGGCACAAGAAACTCAGTAAATAAAACACATGAAAGCAAGATAAATGCAGCTTTTGAAACCAAGGAAAAGAAAACTGCTAGTCCTTGGCTATGTCTGTCTTAGCATCTTATTTAAGACAGTCCACCCATAACCACATAAACAATAGATAATAGATAATAAATAATAGTAATAGGTCTGGTATATTAGAAAAATCTCTGCCTCTAAATAAGAATACCTCTACATGCTTCCTTACACTGGGGTGCACATGAAGGCTTAGAGTGGTTAGGAAGTTCAGCCTTTTCAAAATATACTTAGCAATTGTGACTCAAAAATTAGGCCTAAATTTATCAGCTGGAGTTATTGTTTTGTAACTGTACTTGGATGATACACGTTCCTGTTGCACCTTCTTCATTTAGAATGATAAGATGAGGTATCATACTCTCCACAAAGATAATGTTCTTTGCCCTTGGTAATGCCTTCTATAACAAACTGGAATTGTTGAAATAAAGAGCTGGGATATTTTCCAATTATATGTTAAGTTTTCTCAAAGATAAAGGGGCTGATTTAGAGTTTGGTGGATGGTCCGGCAGGTCAGCGGAGGCTTTGGACTCCATTGCCCAGAAGGAAGGCTTTCCTGAGAAAGTAGAGATTAGACCATTACAGAGGCAACGGGATCCCTGCGTCTCAGCATAGCCACTACAGACGTGATTTCTCTAAATCCACTGAAGCTATTGTGAGTAGGAGTCGTGCTTGCCAGTCTCACTCAACACATTTTGGTGGAAGTTTGTTCTTGAAAAGTATCAAAATAATGCTCCTATCACACTGGGATTTTTCTCCAAGTTCCTCAGGGGTCATTTCTTGTGTTTCTTGCTCAACACTACCAGGCTTTTCCTGCTGAACTGGGAAAGAAAAATAGTACATTGGAACGACCGCCCTAAATAGAGCAGACATTCTGACATGCATTGACCAACAGTCCTTTGCCAGATGGGCCTTTGATCAAAGTTTTTCACTAACTGCAGCAAGCTGAGTCTCTGCTGTCAGAAAGCTGGCACTTGCCCCGACTGCAAAGAGAGCAGAGAAATGGTAAGATTGGTGGACAGGGCATCTGCCATTTTTGACAGATGCCATGCATCGAGAAAACTCTAAATGATGCCTTAATATAGGAAAGTAAAATTAAATAGCACTTATTAACATCACAGAGGACAGGTAAATAACTTGTTCATGTTAAGAAATTTGTGCCAGATTTATCTTTCTTTCACGCAGCGCAATACAGCAAGCCACCTTGCTGCGCTGCGTGAAACAGCAGGAAAGCGCCGTATTTACCATTATACAGGGCAATCCTGTCCTTTCCTGGCACTGGTGAACTTTTGGCTGCCTAGCATCAATGCAAGCACCCTTGTGTCATGATGCAAGGCTGCCTGCATTGTAGGCAAGGTTGTTTGCGTGCAGGAAGGTACACCTTCCTGCACGCAAACAATCCTGAGAGGCATTCCCCAGAATGCAGCACATCAGAAAGAAGAAAAAACGAGGAAAAATAAAGATATTTCTCCTTGTTACACCTCACCTGGGGAGGCATAGCATTTTGACACATTTCTAGGTCTACCATTAATGGTAAATTTGGGAATGCACCAAAATCCATGGGTGGATCCGTGGGAACACCCACGCTTCACCCATGGAATGCCTCCCTGATGCAGAGTAGTTCAAGGCAGCGTTTTGCACTGCCTTGCATTAATCTAGATTTTTCAAGTCATGCTGGGCACACAAGGTTTTGCGTCGCCCTTGCGCCCCCTTGCATGGTAGAAGAAACAACGCAAAACCTTTATAAATCTGGCCCTTAATCTTTAGGTTAATGTGAGGTCTGCGCCCATCACAGATTTATTTAACTTACACAAAAAGGAACAATTATTGTAGATGACTTGTGCCCAGTTCTATGGGGATACAGGGTGCTTCATAGTTTTATCTAATCGGCAGTGAAAAAATGTTTTATCACAAATATTATGGACAAGCGCATTTTAGATCACCTATAACTTCCAAATCAAACAAACTTCTAGTGCTTCATCGAATATCACATCATAGGGCGGGTGAAATTGCACTGTTGTGAGAGAGATGTGAGTTTACCTTTTAAACAAGAAGCACAACAGGAACAAGGCAAAAGTGAACAAGTATGGGCACATTCAAGAGGTCTGGCCTCGGCAAGATGATGTGATGGATACATTTTCCGCACTCATAGGCAAAATGACAGGAAGAAAACATACCGCTGCCACTCATGGCAACCATATACCTGCTCTACAAATTTTAAAACTTTTTTAAAATGATATATTGGCTACATCTTTAAAATATGCGGTGCTTCCTTGCATGCAGGTGAACTTAGAATAGCTATGGAGACCCTTATTAGTGTTAATGTACATCACAGGAAAATAAGATCAAACAAGGATGAGTAAGAAGAATGGAAAATGATAAATAATAGGGGGAAAACATTACAGAACTATTGGCCATCAGGCCTGGCACTAGCACCGAAGTGCACTTTTGTTTAGGCGCATGGGCACATGTGGAGATACAAAACACCAGCACTCATAGTGCAAACGTGCTAATGACTCTAGTGGCCTGACATACCACTCCATGTGGTATGCTGCAATGGGTGGATGCAAAATATGAATGACAGTTAAACAAACCAATGGATGAAGAGGGCTGACCCAAAGCCCTTTTGTTTATTTATTTATTTATATATGTATGAATTTTTTTATCTATGAAATATTTACACACCATGAGGCTTACTCATAAAGTACAAGATTTTGGAAACATTTTACACCGTTTAATTTGTATTCAATTAAACTTGTTTCCTGGACAGATGAAAATGTCCGTCAGTTTGTCAACAATCTGTATTCGGTTTCACTTGGAACCATAAAAGAACACATCTCAAAATCGATAAAAACAATCAGTAGTTTGATAAAGGTAAATAAAAATACAGGATTAAAAACAACAATAAAACAGACCTCGAGAATGTACATCATGCAGCAAACAGATCTTTCCTCAAACGGATTGTACCAGATAAAAAGGAGGATAAACTAAAACAGGTCGATACATCCGGTAAAAACTCTAAATAAAACAGAGCAGGTCTGACTTGAACAAACTGTTTACCAGAGCAATGGAGCAATAAAAAGATTTTCCAATCTCTTATAAAAAGTGCAAAACATAGTAAAGTGCAACGTGTCCTGAGCCGAGCAGTTGCTATAACTACATAAAAATGTCAATTTACCTAAGTTCTATGGAAGTTTGTACAGATCCAATTGTTTAATCACAAATCACATTTCTTTTGCTTTCAATTGCATTTGTAAAGTTTTCAAAATACAAGAACTAACAAGTAGATACAATACGTGCGTAAAATGCTGCTCAGAGATAATGAATGAAATCAGGTACGTGGAATGTTTTAAAGTATAACAAAATATTATTTTGTATCGCGACACATCCATTACATTAATTTAATCATGATCCGAAGGCTAATGTAGGTCTAAGAAAAATAGTGGAGAGAAAAGAGGGAATCGATAACATAATAGATCTACAGTGCTGGAGCACTGAGGGATATGGACAAAACAGAGAGGGCAAACTGCAAGAAAATTGTGATATTCAGTCAAGGAAATATGTTGAAAATAAATGGAAAATAAAATAAAATATAAGGACACTCTGTGACTCATTTAGTTTTGGCCCACAGCACAACGGTTCAGCAAGTAAACTGATATCATAAGCATGAGGATGGCACACTAGCAATACAGGCTTGCCAGATGCCATCAAGGAGCCGCAATCATGTGGTCAATCAAAGTTTCCAGCTGAGTCATCCTTTGGACCTGGATCCCCAAATAATAGGAAAAAAACTGCTGAAATCTGCACCTGGCAACAACATGTTTCAGCAATTAAATCGTAGACGAGTGGACATGCTCTGGAGCTACTGAACCTGATCTATCTGGTTATTTTGAGGTAAACTCTTTTGAGACTTTATTGGGTTACGATAATTGTTGGGAGCGGGGACTGGACACATTTTCTACTGATGTGATTCACTTACTGTTTGTCTAACTTTTTTCAGCCAGTGACCTTCTCCTCTTTTGCTTGGTCCTTTATTTTCTCTACTGATGAGATCCTCAAGGGTCTACTAAATCTTTGGTTCGCCTATTACTTTAATAGAAGATTTGGCCTTAATGTTTTCTTACCTAGATGTCGCAAAGATTTTATTACTTATTGGCAGAGGGAATCCTCATAGCCGGTGACCTAATGATCTAGTTTGCGACCTTTGCTTCTTGCATAAGATCCAGTTATCCTAAGTCATAAATGTCAGGAGTGAGATTTTAATCAACGGTGTGCAAAATTGCAAAGCCAAAGGCTATACAATTTTGCAAAAGATTGTAAAACGTTACAAAACTTTGCCAGTCTTGTGAAGTGTCAAGCTGGTAATGTTTTTAATAAAAAGATACAATGAGACTCTATTTGGCAGTTCTAAAATGTTCCTGCTGCCGCTCTTAGGTGATGACATTTGACAATCACTCACTATTCTTTCGCCACCAACTGGAAGTCCTACCCTAAGCTGAGTGGCGCTATTTCTGCGTTTATCTGCTGCCACTGTAGACTAAGGGTAGCCATGATAGGATTTGGGTAGAACTTCTACTGAGGTAGGAGGGCAAACTCCTGCAGCCAGGAGTCCCGCCCTTCTTGGACAGAATAAAAGCCTGCACGGAATAACAGCTTATTGTCACTAATATGTGCCTCAAGAGTAGTTAGGCAAGTTAGAAAACTTGTCAACATTTCATGGCTACCCTTGTGGAATTTAAGGTTTGCACTCCACTAGTTCTATACTTAGGGGGAGAGCTAATTTAGGGACAGCTATCTTGGACCGGCCAGTGACTCTCTACTGTTAAGTTACTGCGGACTATGGAGTTTGACGTGATCCTTTCCACTCTGACTTAGATTGCAGTCAACTCTCAATCTCGCCTTTTCCAATCTCGTCTTCACCCAAGGTGGGAAATAGTAACTAACACTGCATCTCTCCCTTAACAACGGTAAAGAGACCCGACCAGACCTGACCAAGTAACCGTTACATCAAGCACTAGAAACGAAGCAATTTCTTTTTACAGTTTTTTTTCTCTTTCTCTAACTTTACTTTCAACATAACCCCCCCCCCCGTTATGAATAAGCAGAAGCTCTATGACTCAAGGAACAGTGTTCCGTATCTGAACAAAGATAAAAAGAGAAGAGAAAAAGGGGAACCCTATGTGTGTATGTTATTCCTCTTTCTTTTGACTCATCCCTTCACAACCTCTGCTCACCACATTAAAAAATATATTTTCTGGGCACACGTTCTTGGTGTGGTGGCGGTCTATCCTATCAAAACTCAAATTAAACCCTAGATATTCACTGCCTTCTCTCCTGTTTTCTTCCGATCCTCCTGGGGTGTGTGTGCCTTTGGCACAAGAACCTGTAAAATAAGGAAATTAGAAGAAAAGGGAAGGAACATTATACGAACAACCAAGCCAAGTAGCAACGGGAAACTAAAAGGAGACAGAACTGCTCAGAAACATCATAAACCTCTGAGGGCATAGGAAAAGACACAAAAAGAAGAAAAGAAAGAAGGTTAGACCCAAAGAGAAGTTCTTAATTGTGATTCATTCTGGTATAGAGTAATAAAACAGTCAAAATTGAGCACCTTGTCCGGCCTCCTAGATTTTGTTTCTGCCCACGCCTCCGACAGCTTCCAACAAGAGTTCCATTTTAATTTCTGTGCGTATAGTACAAATCCTTCATCAAGGCACAATAGCTAACAACTGTCAAATAAGATCCACCTAAACCATATATTGACACAAGTTTTCTTGGCTTCCACTAAGAGCGCCATCTTGACCTCCAAAGTCCTCTTCAGTTCCACATATTGAGCATCCCAGTAGTGATAGTACTTCTGATTGTACTCTAGAATATGCCCCAAAACACTTATTTTTACACTACTATGCTGCCCAACAATATGAGGCAGCTTTAATTAGCACAAACGGGTGCCATCTTGACATATGAAAAATTTTTGCACTTTTCTAAAGTGCTCCAGCATAAATCATTATGTTCACACTCCTGTGCTGTGCTGTAGTGCAAACCAGTTTTAGTTAGCACAAGACCAACAGAGGATGAATAGTTAAAGACTCACCTTCTGACATGGATTGTTACATCAATATAACCGGTTGGTATTGGCAACCAAAACAATCACCATCTTGACACTATCTTGACACCTCTATTTATACCTTGAGGAGTGTTTTCTGTTGAGTACTCCGTAAGTGTTCGAAATATGACATCCCATCTTAATGGGCGCCATATTGACACGGTATATATGAACGAGAAACAACTAAATCCTACATACCCATGTTCCTATCAAAATATGCTAAAGAGTAAATTGGTGTGTCATTATCAGAACTGACATATACTCAACAAGAATTCAGCTTTGCTATTTCCATTCCATTCTAGACTAATGAAGTCGAATATGTGCTAGCTATGTGCATTGCCATCTTAACGTCTCGATACATACCACGAGATGTGTTTTCTGTTGAAGACCCTGTACCTCCCTGAAATATGATGTCACATGCTTAAACTTAATAGTTGTCATGTTGAAGGGGTGAATAAAGACCACAAATATCTAAGACCCACTATTGCTTGCTTTCTGATGTACATGGCATCTGAGGGCACCTCGATAGACATGCTTTGGTTCATTCTACCATAACTGCTGGTTTGTGACCAGTGGGTAGATGAATTTGTGGAAGCTAAAACCTTGAGGTTGCTCCAGACCATCTACAATCGTGAGAAAAAATGAAAATGATTGTTTGGTAAATTGTCTGCCCTAAATATCTGTTGTAAAACCATGTCTGTGATGAGTCCTTTTTTTCGCCCAGCATTATAGTACAATTTCCCACAAATGTTCTTGTTTTTGTATTTTTAGGACCACAGACCATAATAAAGGACTTATTAAAATTAACCTTAAGATCCAAATCTGTCATAAAATCAGTAAAAGAAATCAAGGCTTTTTGAAGGCTATTAGCCGTTAAAGTCAGCAGTACGGTGTCATCCGCGTATGATAACAAGGGTACCGCATTACCTCCTACAGTCGGATAATCCAAGTGCTGCTCTATTAGGAATTTCTCCATCCCGTTTGTATATAAAAGAAATAAAAAGGGGGCCAAAATGTATCCCTGTCGTACGGCCTCTGTGGATGCAATGGATCTAGATTTTTCTCCTCCCGATCCATAACGTATAGAAACGGAGTCCATAACGTATCTACTGTTTTCAACACGAGAAGTGTTCCCAGATTTACAGTACTGTGTTACTTAATCTGCAATAACTCAATCAACTCTGTAATGAAAGAAAACTCACCTACACACTTAGCCAGTCTTTCCTTCACATCTCATATACATCTTCCACAAGTGATGGCGAGGTAGGAATTAAAAGTAGATGAGTGCATCGGGGTGGAAGTTAAGATTATGGTTTAACCTTAACTCTCACACCCCATCACATTATCTCCAGCAGTATTATATTTGTGATAACAGACTTGATGTTGAAAACAGTGCATGGCAGAGGTTGTTGTTCAGAATGACTGAAGACTATGGGTTGCGGAAGTAGTTATGGTTATGGTATTACTGTAGTACTTCACCCTGTCAACCATAACTCCTCTTTAATTCATATTTTTTAATGGAATTTTGTTCTAATTTCAACATAGTTCATTATTGTACTAAGGGTACTAAGGGCGGGCTCTCTCTTGGCACCCACCCTATGCCCCAGAAAAGAGCCTTTTGCTACTCCTTCCACCTTGGACAAGGGAGGGAAGTGTTTTTCACATCTACCAGGGCTACAGGCAGGGTGTGGGGGGGGGGGGGGTCTCTGTTTGGCACCAGCAGTGTTCAATTGCAGGATATGTGCTTCCTGCTTGCCGTGTCCTAGGGTAAAGGTGTAGATATTCCCCCACCCTGCCCAAGGGTTGGGGGATCATTCTTATCCCTCATTCTATAGGGATGTATGGAAAAAGGTTGTTTAGTCCCCAGGTCAGCCCTCACTTCATCTACGTTATGTTTATATTTTTTCTAATCTGTCACTATTGTGGCAACCATTAGGAGTGTTTAACACTTTTACAATAAGACCCAGTAAGGGATCAGTATGGAGGCTTTCACAATCCCACTTTTCCCATGGGCGAGGCTATATTTTTTCATCAGACCTACTTCCCCAAGGGCAGGGATGTTAAACATATGTCCCTTCAGCCTTGCCTAGGATGGGGGGGTTAGAAATTGATCCCCCTCCTTTAGCCTTTAGTCATGCTCAACGGCAAGGGCAAACATTGTTTCTCTTCCACACCTTGTCCAATGGTAAGGTTAAAGTTTATTGTATGTTTTAATCTCTCCCAATGCTGCACAGAAAGGAAATATCTGGGAATGTATACTTGTTTAATAGCATTGCAGTTTTGCTATGAAATCGTTTTTTCAATCAATTTAGAATTTTGTTAAAACCTAGGGGTATATTTACAAAGAAATGGCACAGCGCTGCACTGCAAGCAATTTAGCTGCACCTTGCCATTTCAAAAACGCAAGGATGCGTCATATTTACAAGAATATGGTGCACTGCTTTGTTTTCTCTTGCTCTGGCGCTAAAAAAAGCGGCTGAGTGCCAACATAGACACCCTTGCGCCATGGTGCAAGGGTGCCTGCATTGCAGGGATGATTCTCTGCACCGTAGGCACCCTTGCACCATGGGATCTTTAAAGGCTAATTTCTCCCTCTATGTGTGCTCCAGAATGTGCTCTAAAAAGAGCAAAAATGAGGAGAAATAAAAGTGTTTCTCCTTGTTGTACCAATCTAACGTCTGCTATTCAATGGCGTTTGTTTTTGGCGCTGCATCAGATTTACACATCCTTGTAAATCTGGGGCAACGTCAAAAAGCAATGGGTGTTGCAGTGAAATACCCACAGCAACACCCATTCCATGCCCCTTTCAACAGATTTTAAGTATACACGCAAAGAAGAGGGTCAGAGCATAAAGATCCAGCACCAGACGTTGCTACGTGTAATGGCCTCTAAATCCTCACAAAGACTCCCCTTTCAACAGATACCTGCATGAAAGGGTCCCATATTTACAAAGAGGCGTTAAGCCATACAAATGCCACTTCCTGAATATGGTGGAGGGCATTGCGACACTGGAGCGTAGAAAAAAGTGACGTTCTGGTGGTGCAATCTCTTTGCACATATGCTCCTGAGAGAGATGAAAAAAAATCAACTAAGGATTGTTTTATTTTTTAATGCTTCATTTATCCCGCTTTGCTAATTCATGTTTTCTCCTACCCTGCCTTCTCCAAGGACTGGGTTTTCATTTTTTGCCCTTCCCTGCTTTGCCTAAGAGTGGGGGTTTTATTATGTCTCACCTGCTTTGGTCATGGGTGGGGAAGTTATTGTGAACCCCTACACCTTCCTTTCCAAAGGGCTGGGTGGGGGGGGGGGGGGGGGGTTATTGAAAATAAAACAATTCCAAGAACGGCTGGGGCAGCTTAGCGCAACCCTGCTCCTTCTTGCCCTGCAAGGTAGTGCAGGCCAGGAGGGAGCGGAGAAGCCGCAAGCTGTCCCAACCCCTTGTTACCATTTGCGAAGAGGGGACAAAGGTAGCTGAGAGATCCCCCTCAATCCTCTCACCAACTGCGCCTCACAGAGCCGTCCCCGCTATTGCTGAAAAACCCTTACCTACAAGCTTCTATCATAATCTTGAATGCATTTTCTTTACATGGAATCCATATCTCTCTTGTGCCATCCCCTTCTTTCTCTATTCCCAGTCCTCCCTTTCCTTTTTTTCTTTCCACCTTTTTTCTTCAACTCTTGCCTCTTGGATCCTATACCCCGTTCCCTCTCCCTGGGGCCGATAAATTAGGTTGCCTGATAGTAACTGTAGCGTAATATCTATGAATAAATACATACAAATGTAAATACTAGTGAAGACTTTTTTGGTTCTCTATCTCTCCTTAGCTTATATGACACTGCCATGAGAGGTTTAAAGTACTGGGAAAGCCCAACCCCCCCATGCATCATTGGCTATATAGCTGTAGTTTCCTCCCAGTATTGGTGAACATCGGGTGTAATGGGGCATGGAATACCCACTGCACATGTGTCATGTTGGTACATGTACTTGATCGGATATCCATTTTTCTAGAGATAGCAAACAATTACTGTTTGAATTATTGCTGGTTGAAAATTTAACAATCCAAGAAAATACATTTAGCGGTGGAAAGGCCACGGTTCTTTTAAAATGTGATGGGTTAAATGTTATGCACTGAGATCCTTTCCTAAGGCCAAGCCAGTCTGTTCAAAAACTGACATGATTTGGGAAACTGCTTTTAGCTTTCCACTGATTTCTCAAACACATAGAGGCATATTTACAAGTTAAGTGGCGAAGCGTGCCGTTAAGCCAAGAAGGCTAACAACACTCTCTGTCACTTTAGAAACGCAAGGCTGCACCATAATTACAAGAATATGGTGTAGCCCTGCGTTTCCCCCTGTGCTGACGCTATATTTAGCTGCCCAGCGCCAACACAGGCACCCACAAGGGTGTCTGTGTTGCAAGGGAAGATTCTTTGTGTGCAGGAAGGTGTCACTTCCTGCACCTAAACTATCTTTAAATGGCGTTTTGTAACTTCTATGTGGGCTGCTCAATGCATCACACATAGAAGATACAAAACGTAATTATTTTTTAATGATTGCTTATGTGCAGGAAGGGGCACCTTCCTGGACATAAACAATCATTGACGTTTTGCTGTTTCCATGTGTGCTGCACAACGCAGCACACATGAAAACAGCAAAAACGAGGAAAAAATAAACATTTCTCCTCTTTTTGCCAGGGTAAGACCAGGTTTTACCTGGTCAGAATTCTGGCGCTGCCCCATATATCACACCCTTGTAAATATGGGGCAACGTCAAAATAAATGGGTGTTGCAGTGGAACGCCCACAGCAACACCCATTGCCCTCCCCTTTCACGCTGAGTATAGTGTGAAAGGGGGCCTTATTTACAAGGCGGTGTTAAGCCACCTTAAGTGGCTTAACGCTACCTTGTAAATAAGGCAAAGCCACTATGGCTACTACAACGCCGTGAAAAGTGACGTTGTGGTCGCCATAGGGGCTTGTAAATATGCGCCAAAGTCTGGTGCTAAATTCGTTCAGCACAGGTCAGGTGTAAAAATTGAATTTTCTATATACTGATGTCAACCATAACTACAGATGGTCGACAACATCCCCGCATTAATATCAGAATTGTTCCTCCATAATATCATCATTGCATTTTTTGGATGATGTTTCCTTTTTTGGCTGTATCGCACCAATACATAGTGCCATCGTTGCCTTTAGAAACTTTTGGCAACTGATGTGGTTTGCAGGGCCGGACTGGCCGTAGCGGGCACCGGGCAATCCCCCGGTGTGCAGCACGGGTGGGGGCCGGTTTTGGGTCCCTGGCGCTGGCAAAGAGCTCGACGGCACCCCCAACCCCCTGTGGGGGCAAAGGAGGGCGGCCGAGCACTTTTCCAGGGCCGGTTTTGGTTCCCAGTCCGGCCCTGGTGGTTTGCCAAACTGAGATCACGATCTCTGAGTCTGCATCACATGATCGTGACCTCTTTGAGAAATGTTATCAAAGCCCATACATAGTATCAGGCAACCAGCCAGCTGAGCAAATAGAAACAGACCAAGGGCGTCTAGAGGTCATTCTGTCTATCAAGGCTTCAGCACTCAATATTTGTGGGCGCGGCTTGAACCAATGCTGAATTCACCCTAGTTCATAAGCTTAACCTGCGATTAAGTCTCATAGTTTCTGTTTTTAATGCTTTATGCATATATTCACAATCAGAAAAACATATGTTTCCCTGTCTGCATTTATTTTAAAAATGGGGGGAAAATAGGAGCACCTCTTCTATTGAGTGATGGCATTTAGGAAAGTAGTGAGGAGTTTGCACTTCAGTGCTTATGTTGTCATACAGGAAAACCTGCAACTCTAAAATCCACCAGACATCCAAGCATGAGTGCACATTTATCTTCTAAATAAAAGAAGACAGACTGGTGGCAGCTGCATTTTCAGCACACATTAATTGAAAATGGGTTAACAGATAAAATGAGCAATACATAAATATGGATAAATGCAGTGGAAATGTTTTTAAAAAATAGGTATCATAAAACCTGAACCCAATTAATTCTTTCGAGCATTATCTTGAATAGGCTATCACCCCCATTTCATGTTCTTCTCCGCTGAGATAACCAGTGAATATTATAATATTTTGTTTCAGATTTGTGTGGGGTTTATGAGATTACTTATGAAATGTTTTAGGTTTTTTTCCCAGAAGCCACCACTGTCATGTTTCTATTAACTCTGATTTGAAGGGTGTTTCTCATCAAATTCATTTATCCAAGCCTTAAATATACCCTTCAATTTCCCTATTTATGTAAGACTGCTTTTTCGATGTCTCTCTTGTTTTCTATTTAGAAAGAAGAAATATGATGTCTGGCAGTGGAACATTCTGAAAACAAAAAAATTCAGCTTTTGGAAAACCACAGCCTATAACAGAATGGCGCCGGTGGGCCTTAAACTGTACAGGATTGCAGAATCAGCTTCTGCCATTGCGACTGAGCCACTTTACGTCACGCGATCACCGCACAAAACTGTAGTAAATTTGAGTGAAAGACTCAAATCTAAAAAGAAAAGTTTTAAATGACTGAATAAGAGTAAACTGATTAACTTGGGCACATATTTATTAAGATATGATGCAGCGCAGCAAGGTTACTTGCTGCGCTGCATGATAGGGAAAGGCAGGAATGCGCTGCACTTAACAATATGCATGCATTTCTATCTTTTCCCAGCGCTGGCACACAATGTGCTGCCTTGCACCATCGCCGGCACACATGCACCATGATACAAGGGTGCCTGCGTTGTAAGCAGGATTGCTTTTGTGCAGAAATGGACACCTTCCTGTGCAAAAACAATCCTGTGAGGCGTTTGCAGCACACATAGAAAGAAGAAGTAACCAAGAGACATTGAGATATTTCTCTTTGTTATACCTCACCTGGGAAGGTATAGCCTTTTGATTGAGTCTTTGGTCTACCAGTAATAGTAAACTGGGAATGTGCCAAAATCCGTGGGTAGGTACGTGGGAACACCCATGCTCCACTCATGGAATGCCTCCCTGGTGCAGAATAACGCAACGCAGCAATTTGCGCTGCATTTCGTTACTTTGGATTTAACAAGCCACTCAGGGGCATGCAACGTGGCCTTGCGTGGCTTGATAAATCCTACTTAAGTTTTGCGTCACCCTTGCTCCCCCTTGTGTGGCGCAAGCGTAACTCAAAACCTACATAAACATGACCCTTGGTGTAAGAGATGAGAGGGGTGGGTATAAAATGAGCAAGCAAAATAACGTAGATATATGCCTCATTCTGTACACTGTAGTCAAACGGATGTAACCAAGGTCTCCAATAGGCCCAGTGCAAAGGTCTTGCTCTGTCTTAAAGTCCTTAGCAGCACAGCAGAAACACACACAGATACCCCTTTGTACATTTCACAAGGTTATCCCTACAGCAAAGAATTCTGCAGCCTGTGTGGCAAAATAGGATAGAGTTCTTCCCTGAGCTTATGAATGGTCTGGCCTAGATTGTGAGCAGTACTGGAGTTGAGTGGGTGTCAGAGTACTCAGCTTTGGTGGGTCTATGAGGCACGTTCTCAGTGATGGCATCCTAGGCCATGCATTAAAAGACTTCCACCAGCCCTTTGGTGGAAATCAAGCTTCGCATGCCTGCTATACACGCGGATATGCCAGTAAATGCCATAGTGAGCCTTGATAGACAGGTAGTGTTAAAGGTGAGGCGCCATTATGGGTTTGGAAGCAACTGTGGGTGTTCATTTGCATGCAATCACACCACGGCTGGCATTACTTTCTTTTCGTTTTAATAATGTGTGTTTGTGTCCCTGTGGATAGGTGGAGATTTAAGTCCTCCTGATACAATGCAGTTACTCACAGGTACAATGTGCTATGACTCCATCAAATTACTATTATATGGCATCTGTAATGTTCTCTAGGACATTCCAATTCCAACTCCTTAGGCAAGGCAATCCCTGTTCTCATCTACAGTATTTCTTCATTCGTTTGCTTTGCTGCAAGGGGACTTGGTGCAGCCTTTCCAAATTAGAGAGTGGAACTGACCGACTTGCCTTCGGCTTCCTTCACCTTTAGCCTCTACCTTCTTGTCTGTACAGGTAGATTTTGAACTTAAGCCAATGTTTATTTTGTTGGCCCATATCAGCCAAAGTGGCTTCTGCAATCTGTTCCTTCATGAACATGGAAGCCACAGACTATTTCCAGTCTATCATATTGGTGGGTGTCAGTGATGAGGTTCTGATGGCATCCACTCAAGCCTCTATCGTCATGGTTGTACTGACCTGGTGCAGGGTCAGACTGGGACAGATAATAGGACTGAGCACCAAAATAAAAATGGACCCTATTAGTGAACTAGATAGCTAAAATAGTTGCCCATGTTTGCAAATTTGGGAGGTTTTGAACTTGTAAAGACACGCTGTATAAGTCTTTGGCAAGGCACGGAAGACTGAACGGATTTGAGCTTGTTGCAGGCAATGCTTGTTTTAATATCAGTGAAATCAACAGTAAAAACTGTCCTCGAAGATCATAATGCAGGCCCACAAGCAGACAAAAACCCGCCCACACAGTGACCTATCAAACCAGCCCATCGGGTACTGCCTGATTCCCCTATAGCCAGTCCGACCCTGAGCTGATGTTTGACCCTTGTGCCACTGCTGTCAGCGGTAGTCCTATTTGGGGTATTTATAGTCACTTTTTGAATCCCCAGGGCCTATGTGACAGATAACGTCCAGCTTCGTAAAAGGGTAGATAAATAGGTTTCTAGCATGTGAGGGAGGCCCTGTGAAGTTGATTTTGCAACCTGTCCAGGACATAGATAGCTGATTCAGGAGCCTTTATTTTTGACGTTTTGAAAAGGGTAGGAAACACTGTAAATGCATTCTATTTAGTTGTATTGCATGTAACTCTATTTTAGGTTAATTTTCTGAAAATCTGGCTATTAAAGCAGTACTGGGATCAAAGCCCTGTCCCTTTGAATCACCCCTCCATTGCTGCTCAGGCTGAGCAGCTCAAAGTGAGGGCCAGACTGGGAACAAAAACCAGCCTTGGCAATTTAGCTGGTTCAGCCCCCGGGGGAGGGGGGGGGCTAGTGGGAAGCAGTGGGGGAGTGGGAGACGCTGGTGTAAAGCACTGCTGCCGCTTTTTTTTACAGCGGGCAGATATTGCAGCAGTGCTGCAAAACCGGCCCCAGTCAGAAAACTGTCCCCCGCTGCTCGAAAACTGGCCCCCATCCTTCCAGCCCACTGGGAAAATGCCTGGTGCCCGCTACGGGCAGTCCGGCCTTTTCAAAGCTCCCTATTCCATTCTAAGTGATCACCTCCTTCGAGGTCACAATGGACACTGTTTTGAGTCCTCAGCTTTCGAGCGACCACAAAATTCATTCTGGCTGATGTTTTCCTGCTTTCTTTCCAATTAACTGATTGGACTAATAAACATGAGAAGAATGATTTGTAATGGACAAGGTATACCTGCCAACTTACACGGTGCCACTGTGTGACACACGATATCCAGCTCCCATCACACGGTCCCTCGGTGAAAAGCCGATATCACAGGGTGGCAGGGAAAATGAGCTGAAACCACTTTAATGGTGGTTCTCCAGGTTGTTTTCCAAGGCTTTGAACTGCCCAGTCCATTAAGGGGTGTGAAAAGTCCACAGGACATCGGCACCAGCCTCCGCAAGTTTTTTTGGGGGGTGGGGTCAAAAGTGCCTCCTAGGTACTTCTTGGCACGAGGCCAGGCCACCCCCTTCAACACAGTGAGATTGTTCTTCAAGTTGGCAGCTATGGAAAAGGTCAAGACTGGGGACTGTAATGACCTGGAGTGACATGGCCACATTTGGTGCAGTGTGGGCGGGTGTGCTGTTCAGAAATATGTTCGGAGGGGTGTGTCCAGGGCTGCTTTAGGGCAGTGCGACCGGTGCAGCCGCACTGGGTGCTGACCTGTGGAGGGGGCACTGACCTCAGACGGGGGCGCTGTGTTTAGCAATAACTTATGTTTGGAGAGATGAGGGGCACTTTTGCCCGGTGGTAGTGAGAGAATCTGAGGATGTGGGCATGGGGTGTGAGGGCGCCAAAAATGTTTGTTGCACTGGGCGCCACCAGCGCTAAAGCCGGCCCTAGGTGTGTCTGTAGGTCTGTCATGAATCACTATTTTTTGGCACAGTGTTTTTCGGCGCTTCGCACGTGCAAGAACTGTGATGGCGCAATTTGTGCTAGAATGTTCCACCTGGAGTAAATCAGTTTCGAGATTCCTCGGCATATTCGGACATATCATTTGAGGTTCTGCCGATACCGGAACAGACTGGTTTACTTTATAATCTTTGTACCCCTGACTGATTGGCGAATAATCAATACCGGGATTTTCAGGGAAACCCGAGAGCCTGCGCAGCCATTTTATTCAATCATAGGGGGCCGGCTGGCGGAGATCCATCATGCAACGGGTAAGAAATGTAACATTTGCCTCGTTCGCCTCAAAGCGAAAAAATCTGCCTGCGTTTTCTTCACGTGGCCTTCGAGAAAGCAGAATGCAAAGCAGGCCGGGGAATTATAATTGCTAACGCAGGTACTTGGCAAAGAAAAAGAAGAGCTGCAATGTCTTAATTATCCACATCACAAACAGCAGTGATCTATTTATGGAGAAATCTATTTTTGGGGTGCGTGTTCCTGTGATCTTTTCTTTTCAGAGCTGCGCCACCAAAACGCTGCCTCTTTTCATTTGGGTGCTGACATCTATGTGGAAAAACTACTATACAAAACCTGGATTGTACATCTTAATTTATATATCTTTAATTTCTATGCTGTTGTATTGTTTTTATAGCGCTTTCATTAACGCTTGCAAGCTCTAAGGTGCTTTTTAGGTCTCACCTGACCAGCGCTTTAGCGCTGCCTGGCGAGACTTATAGTAAGCGCGTTTTGGAAGTGCAAACAGTGGCTTTGCAGGCCTCCAACTACAGTGCATGTGACCCGTCCGGGCGCGCGCACCATTTGGAGTCCTGCAACCACTTGTTTGCTTTCACTTTAGCCGTGATTCATCGCACCATTTGGCAGCCTGCGTGCCCGCCCCCACTCCCCCTCCCACTCCGTCAGCTTCAGTGCGCGCTTGTTTAGGTTGTGCCTACGACGCTTGTAAATCATGCCTTATCTCCTTACATTTGCTGTGCATTTAAAGATCAACGCCAAATGTTACCAGCAGTTTTGGAGGTGCCTTCCCCTCTTTCCTTGTACTGCTGCTGGGTCTTTAAAGTACAATGCTGTCAAAGTAAACTTCGTGTAAGAATTAACACTGCCTCGGCTGTGGGAGCGCGTGAACTTCAATGCTCAATTATTATTTACAGGAGCACTTTACAGAAGTGCCTGCGCTGTTAAATCCTGGCTGAAAGCTTTGGTTGTGTGCGCGCAGACACATCTGCTAGAGGTTCGCAGTGGTATAGGCAATGTACTATATGTATGTGATCGCATTTTCCCCAGGCCGTCCGATCTAGCACCACCTCCAACCCTCCGCTGGTTGTTTACCTGAGTCCAGTCCCTCCCTTCCTCCTCTCACGTCTCTGCTTTTAACTCCCGCCCTGTCTCCTTTGTGTTGCTGCTCATTAACGCCCCCCTCCTCTAATACCCCAACCTTGTTGCTTGTTCCAAGCATGTCATTGCATGTGGAAGTTGTTAACAGATGCATGTGTCTGCTGTAAATTAAACAGCTTTTCGACATGCCCTTACGTGTTAATCTTTGAACATATGTCTCATCATAGTATGTTCTTCTACTACGTATCCCCACTGTAGCAATTATTTGACCTTTTAGCGCTTTCCCGTAACACTTGGTGATCTTGTAAACCCTAATGTTCAGCATGCACTTTCAGTGCTGGTTATTAATAGAGCGTACATTTTCGGCGTTTTTTTTTCAGGGACTTATAGCATGTGAGTGCATGTTCAATTTATAAGGAGATGTTCAACATGATCATAAACTGAGATCTTGTGAACACACTTTAGGCATGCTATTAAACATGGGGGTTGTGAAAATGTTCAGCTAGTCACGCATGGCACGTTTATCTTAAGAGCATATTTTCGGCTTGTTTTACGTGGATTATCTAGAGAGATCTTACCACGTCGAATGTGGAGTTTGTACTGAGGCTTTTAGCTGAAGAAGATTCTCTGAGAACTGGCCCCCAAAGAATCGCATGCTAAGAAACCCCGCAGTGTACATGCAGGGGCATGCGAGCATAAAAGCCAGGGGTTATTTGGTGTAAGCAGGCAAAAATGTATTTATTTGGAAGTAGGTTGTAACCAAAATGTGCCACTGGCCTACAAATCACAGTTCGAAAGCAGCAGCATTCATAATTGTGGATATGTCACGGCCCGGAGAAGGTTAATGAGAGGGTTCAATAACACGGACATTCCAGGGCTTCTACATTTCAGTTACAGCTCCTGTCTGGCTCCATTCCCCAGTGATGAATTGTGCCACCTAGGAAATGAAGCACAGCACCCCTTAATAATTAATATTGGAAACATTCTATTTGCTTGATATGTAAAAAAAAAAATAACTGCCAGGGCTCTTCTTAGAAGGCTACTGCACCCCGCACCACGCAAACCCGACAGCACTGCCATTGACAGTACCAACATAACACCTAAGCAGCAATATCCTACAAGTTTAACAATTCAGAGATTTCCAGCTTTCCAAAGCTATAATAACTGCATGAGAGGCTGGTATTATTCATGCCCAGTGTATGTTCACATAATAGACACAGATGATGTGCTCACCTCAGAATTAAAAAAGACAACCTCACCATGTGCTGGGCTGTCACTAGAGCCAGTGCTGACGGAAACCGCTGACCCAAATTAAGCTTCTCTGCTTTTTGAACACTATGCATTAAATACAGTAATTATTGGAGTCACCAGCTATTGCCTGCTTATAGTTATTTGCAGGGGATTGGACTGTTGCTTGGAATGCCCTGACTTTGCTGAACACGTTACATGGAAACAAAAATCTGCACTGTTTTATGTGCTGGTATTCATTTACAAATCCAATACTATGAGATGGTCTGACTATTGAGTGGAACTGACATCATTTAAATTAATTGTTTGAAAATGAATCATACCTAGACATTCTGAAAATAAGACATGTACCTGCCACTCACGTACTTACTACGTAGGACGCCCCTGCATTAAAGGCGCTGTTAACTCGGTGACCGCCGGCCACTCGTGACATTATTAGCTCTAGACGACTTCATGGATTCCGTTGTGCACATACTAAGCAATGTATGCTAAAAGGGTGAATACCTACCTGCCAGTTGCTGGTCATTTTCTGCCATTTGAACCCCAGGTTCATAAACACAAGAAATAATAACATTGTAACTAACTCAGCTATGTGTTCTAGCCCGGCTGATGAGGAGCAACACAACTATGTTTTTAACATTCAAATCTCAACAACCAAAGGACACTTTCACTCCACTTACAGTGAGAACACGAGTTTGCACTACCCGACGACACTCAATGCACAAGCTTTTGCAATACAATAGGTCTCGCATTTACGCAAGTTTAAGCTGTTGGCATTGTAAATGTAAATGACAATGCCAATAGCTTAAACTCGCGTAAATGCGAGACCTATTGCATTGCAAATGCTTGTTAATATTTGAGTTAGTAATTACTTTGTATGTATCATTCATTTTTGTTTAGCTGTGGTGATAAAATGAACATGTGCAAGTACCCAGAGAGCAAAAGAGGCATCTGTGGACTTATGGAACGCAATTGAATAGGGCACATTACAACACACGTGTTTACAACGCTTGACATTACAACGCAGTCATTACAACGACTTGCTGTAAGGGGGCGCTGGAGTTTGGAATAGTATAATTTACTATTGCAACTCCAGTCTGTGCAACAATTGGGAAGGTGTTGGACTTTAAATCCAGCACCTTCTGCCCCCTACAGCAAGTCGTTGTAACGACTTGTGTTTTAATGGTATGCAATGTAACAACGCCGTCGTTGTAATGACCACGTTGTAATGACATGCGTTGTATCGACTTTGTTGTATCGATTTTGTTGTAAACAATGTTTACGAAAGCAATTATTTACTATATCTTTACATTGGTCATTTGTATTTTTCAAAAAGGTGTAGTAGTTGGTTCATGTAGATTACTGCATAGAAACACACATTATGCCTGATGATAATGCCCATCCTCACTTACTTGATTCATGCTATTGAATTTGAATAGTGGTCTAGTGTCGGTGTAGGATGGTTGGATCTATGCCACACTGTCACGATAAACACTGTGTAAACAGTATCCCTAAAAACGATTTCAGGTACCTTCACACAGCTCACTCAGACTCATTTCATGCTGCAATTACCGGTGTTCCCAAATGTTTGACACTAATTACAAATGGATACTTCACTTTGTGAAGTGGTGGAAAAGATACTTAACACTAGTCATTTGACAGACCTTAGAAAACTACTATTTCTAGCTAAGTACCTTATAACCATCAGAAATACCACCTGTACCTAAGAAAAACTGTACAGGACAGCCAGGATTCTTGCTTGTTAAGAACCTATAATAAAACTCACACGAAGGTGGTAGTCATGACCGCCTAAGTATGAACCTACCGTCGTGTAATACACCCCAAGATGGCCGCCTGGTAGGAGCTCACCCTTGGAGCTCCTGGGTTAGGGATCACCGTTACGGCAAATATCCCTCGCTAACCCAGCCATCCACTCCGCATTGACATTAAACTGTGCCGCAAACTACTCCTGGACCACGAATCTCCAATTTGGAGTCACCTACCTGCACCTGGAGGGCTGGACATCCGGGACTTGACGCGCATGCCCGTCTCTGCCTAGGCGCTCACCCCGCCCACTGCCCAAGCTCCGGTTCCGATCTCGCAGTAAGGCAACTGCGTACAGGCCGACGTGAGGAGGGCTACGAGAACGACAACCTGTTCTGAGAGTCAGCACAGCAGCGGTGAAGCCTGCACCCGCCTTCTTTTGCCCAGTCAATCGAGAGGGTGAGAGGGGTGGAGTGCGGTGCCGCCGGCGACCCCCTGAGAACCGGGGGTCTAGAGATGCAGCCGCCGTGAACTTTAGGGATGAAGGTTTCTGCCTTCTGGGTGTGCTAAACAACTCGGGGTACCGTGACCCGGGCCGCCTGACTTAAATATGGCCACTGTCACAAACAGGCGCCGGGTTCCAGTCCGGACTGCCTGACCCTTAATGGCTGCACTCACCGAATCCCATCATCGCGTGGCAGTACCGAGCGGATGATTGCCACTGATCTAACATCCACTGGTGACCTCATAACAACAGAGATTGCCGAGCCCTTGCCCCAGGACCATCGCCCTAAGGCCTTTACGCCCGAGTCAGAGTTGGTCCATTAAACTCCAAGAACCTTCAGCACTTAGTCGGTCATTACCAAGATGGCCTCCGATCTATAGCTGGTTAAGATGCTCCCATGGCCGGGATCATCGGCATTTAAAATATCCAGTGGATACCCTGCCATCCACCTACCATTTTACCACAGCACCTCAAGTCCTGTCAATATTATTGTGGCTAAGCTATTGACCACTTGTAGCTGAAGGCTGAGGTGAGCGGACACCCCCCCCCCCCCGAGCGTGAGGCAAAATGTCGGCTCCTACCACGCTTGTCCCGCCGAGAGGAGAGATGCGTCCAGGTGGGCTTTTAATGGACTGTGTTAACCCCGATCACATATTAATGCTTGGGAGATCTTGTGGCCTTTTAAGAACTAAGGGAGACTGGCCCATCCTTCCCTGTAAAGTACTGTACCACCTGCCATCTTGATCAGCCCTCACCTGACCCTGTTCCTGCTCACCCACCAGGACATTTAATCTGAGAACTTTCCCTAATCAGCTGAGACCTAGCCATTTTGACTGATGCCCGGTGGAGCTACCTCGCGAGCTAAAGGGGAGATGGACTATGGATTCCCTCCTTGGCCATCACCTACCCAGCCAGTCTTTGGGCAAACTCTCCTGCGTCTCTCCTGTCCTTATCTCCCTCCTCCCCCTTCCCCCTACCCCCTACCCCTTTTTGCTCTTCCCCTCTCCTCTTACCAGCTATTGATTTTTGCCCTCCCCCGTCCTTTCTCATAGTTCCCACCCTGATTACCATCTGGACTTTCTTCTGTGAACTTCCCCTCGTCATTTGAGACCTAGCTATTTGACTGATGCCCGATGGAGCTACCTTGTTTAGCTAAAGGGGAGACGGACTATGGATTACCTCCTAGGACGTCACCTACCAAGTCGGTCATTGGGCAGACTTCCTTTCATCTCTCCTGCCGTCTTTTCCCTCATACTCATCCTCCCCCTTCACACTTCCCCATTACCCCCCTCCGCTCTATTTGTCCCACCTTCCTTTCCTCTCTCAATGTGTTGCTTATTATTAATGTTATATGTAATTGTTATCTTTTTCTGTAACATTGTGTAGCCTATTGTAAAGTGCTCTGATACCTACAGGTCTAGCCAGCGTTATATTAAACTCTGAAAATAAAAATAATAAATAAATAAATAAATAAAAATGAACCTACCGTCGTGTAGGTGGTCGAAAACATGGCTTTGTGCATTGAGGCTTGTGCTGCGGCCCAGAAAAGGGCCGTAGGACAAGTCTCAATGCAAAAAGGCATGTTTGGAAACATCCCTGCACAGCATGCCAAGCCCCATATGGGGCCTTGCACAGGGTGCATAGATGTTTCCAGGCCACATAGCGGAGGCCAAAGGGGGGACAAGGGCCCTGCTAGGGACTCCCAAAGTCCCTTTCTGACAGCCTTTCTATGGCGGTCGGACCGCCATGGAAAGGCGGTCTGAAAGGGACATCGTAATCCCTACAGTAGTGCCTGAGCAGGAACAAGCTCTACTGTAGGGTATTACACTCCGACCTATGGTCCGAAGCGTCGGCCGATCCCTCTGCCCGTTGCCTCCCAACGCGGCACATCATAATGCAGCGGTTGGACCATGGCACCAGATGTCGGACGGACTGCTACCAACAGACCGTCGGTGGCAGTCCGTCCAACATCGTACTCAGGCCCTTAGTGGCACAATAGAGCCCTTCAAATCCTGACACTTGCTCACCTCATGTCAATATGCTTCAGCATTCACTTAATTCAGAAGTCAATATTGAGGTCACAGGCATAGTGCAGGAGTAAAGCATTGTTTCCAATTCACCTTTGCTTTTCATATAATGTTATAGACCGCAATGTATTTGGGGGGCTAGGTTATTATTAAAAAGTAAATTCAAATAAATGTATTAAACTGTGATTGCATAATTTGAGGGTTCAGGATTACTAATAAAAATGAGTTTAATTTATTCTAAGTATAATAATGAAATAGCTAAGGACTGTACCCACTATTATATAGCACTCACGGCTCGAGCAGCAGGTGATGGCCTACAACGAGTGAGAGGGCCTTTAATTTCTAGTGCAGCTCAAGGAAGAAGGGCAATACTGACTTTAGACCATTCCACTCATTGAGAGCAGAATGTTCTAAATGAAACCTGGAGAAACAGAAATACAAACGTTAAAAGGTTCGAGTAGAAGGTTTTTACCTGTCATAATAGAACCTCAGTCTCTTTGTCTTCGATGGAGCACCCAGCATTCCTATATTCCAGTGCAATTCAAACCTTCTCATAATGGGCGGCAAAAAGGGATCTATTAGGTTCAAAGGTTTGCAGTGTGATATACAGGCCTTTGTTATAGCTTCTACTATAGCCTTATGGCCCTCTCCTGAGGGCTATACCAGTTCTTAAAGGAAGTGAGGGCTTTTAACAACAGGTATAGCCTGAGACAGATGGATTTTTAGGCTATTAGAACATTCCATCCACTGAGGGTAGAATGTTTTAAATTAATCCGTTAACCGCGGTGCAAATTCTGAGAGTTTTAATGAGTGGGTGGGGACGTGTCGGCCAACGGACGTGCGCAGCACTAGCCAGGTAGTGCTCGCGACGGCCGTTGGCTGACGCGCGCACCGAACGGGTTAAAAAGTGAGGAGCAGAAAGACAAACATTAGCATGTTAGAGTAGAAAGCTTATACCAGCCATTATACGCCCGGAGTTACTCCAATGTCTTCAATGGAGCACTCAATATTTCAGTGTTCTAATTGGTGGCATAGCACAAAGGATGGGGTCTCCATGTGCTGATGAATCCCATACAGTTCCTCTATCATATGCATAATTGCTCATCCATAAGCATAGCACACCCTAAAAATAAATTCCTTTTTAAAGAAAGTGTGGCTCTGGCTTGCTGCCATTATCCTCAAGCTCGATTTTAATGCCAGTTGAGCTCTGACCTGTTGTCAGTGTCTGGGGCCTTTGCGGGTGACTACAGAGTGGAGCCTGCTGCAGTCTTATGCCTGGCCTACACCACAGAGAATGCTGGTGTGTGTTTGTGTGAGTGTGTGTGAGACACTTTTACATCCATCAATACTCAATGTAAAGCTATACATTCCAGCTTATCAACGTTGATCATCCAGACAACACACAAGTGTGCACGCTTCATAACGTCACGAGGCAAGGTGGCTGGGACTACAACCACATCGGTGCCCAACCGTTCCCATTGTGGTCATTAAGAAACCTTTGCAGGCTGGCACAGAGCTCAAAAAGGGTCTCAAATGCTTGTTTCCAGCGAATTAAACTTGAGGGCATTGGCTAATGATTAAAGGGAGTAAAAATTGGGGAAATGCAATAATAACTTGCGTTCAATAGTTTATGCGTGTTATTTCATTTTTTGTTTGTTGAAGTTAAAATTTGTCTAAAAATGTGGTGCACCCTGGGACAAATGCTGCTCACAGCCTGGTGTTTTTGCATCCCGTGTTTTTCATATGTAGCATTTTATAACCCTCTTTTGCTCTGTCCAAACACACACACACAATGCTGTGAGTTAGAAGTACTCAGTTCAATAGTCCTCAGCTTCTAGGCACATGAGGCTGAAAAGTTGAATGAGCATTGCTGGGTTTTTAACATGCTCATGTGAAGCTCGTCCCACAGCTTGTGACAAGCATCTGATTAACTATGAGTTCCAAGAGCAAATTACTGTGCATTTAGCTGACCTCACCACTGCATTCTTTGGTTTGATGAGCAGACACAACGTTGCTTAGTAACAGATTGACCAGGATCTGAAAGGCTGTTGAAGCTTCGTGTAAATATAATGTTTCAACTTCACCGCCAATAGATCGAACTTAAACTGACAGTGGTAGAAAACTGAGATGGCAGATTTTACAAAGAACAGCTTTCAAAGTTGAATATTAAAGTTTTTCTCTATATCAATCTTTATACAGTGCCTTTAAGTCACAAATGTAAGTAATCTGCCTACTGCTGTATCTAAGACATAGCTGCTCTGTTTGTAATCAAGGCACCTTCCTGTGTCAAGAGCACCATTTTTTCAGTCTGAGGTTTTCGTTTAAGAAATTGATGCATTTTGGGTGTTGCAGTCTTCATTTGTGCCAACACAACTGATGGCAAAGATTTATAAAAGCAACACTCTGTTATTTCTGACCAAATTATCTATTTCTTTGATAATGTGAGTGTGCATAATTGGCCTTGGTGCATGCTGTCATATTCCATGTTTGTGTATTGAATTAACTTGAGTGAATTGTTCTCTGAGCATGAGTGTGTAGCCTGAATGTTAGGCCTGGGTAAACAATAGGGGTTCTTCCTCATTCTGTGCCAGATAATAGAGTGTTTGTAGGTGCAAAAATTCACATATGTTTCTGCTCATTTTGCTCCAGTTAGAACAAGCATTGGCATAGCCAATAGGTCTCGCCTTTGGGACCTTAGAAGTGTTTAGCCATGCAACAGTTGATGTTGTTGCACCAAGGATATTGTGCTGCATAACTAAATACTTATAAGGTCCCAAAAGCGAGACCTATTGGCTATGCCAGTGCTTGTTTCCTGTATTGTTGATACTGTACATTCGATTACTTAGGTTTTAGGGTGGATATAACCTTTATATCTTATGTCAATCAGTAAACCCTTCGCTCCCTCTAGTTATGACACTGTATACATTTGTATGTCTTCTGAGAGGCCAGCTCAGATGTAGAGATATTCATGCAAAACAGCACTGTAGCACTCTGCAGCGTTGCAATGGGGCGATTTTCTGTGCCAGTCCGACCCTTCCACATTAGACCCCTTTGAAGAGAAAATAGAAGAGGGGATTGGCACTCTGAAGTAAAGCTATTTTGCCCTGTGATCTCGTGAACTTTTTCAGCTCAAAGTATATTTTGGGCTGAAAAGTTCAAAATGACATTACAAAACGCCCTTGGGTCATGGAGCTAAAATCAGTAAATTATGTAGTAAATGGTTCAACATGTCTTAATAATATAGGGGCATATTATCAAGGCCAGGCGATAATTATCGCTCAGCGCTCTTAGCGCGAGGATAATTATCGCTGGCCAACTCTGAATTTTATCGCGGAGATAGCGTGCTATCAGCAACGCTTAGCTCCAAAGCGATAAAATTCAGAGCGCAAGCTGCCAACTGTGCGATTATCGCTGGAAATACTGCGATAATCGCACAGGGTTTGGCGATAGCTTGCTGATAGGGCAAGGCATACTTAGCCATGATATCCACCTTCCATAGGATATCAGGGCTAAGTCAGTTTCAAAGCAGGCGTAAGGAAAGTAGTGATAACAGAGGTTATCGCTACTTTCTTGCCGCTATGCTTCTTAGCGTGAGGCTTGATAATAGGAGAAATGTCGCTTAGCGACATTTCTCCCATTATTCTGGGGAGGAACGCCCACTTTGCATCTCATGAGAGATGCAAAGCTGGGCGTTAAGGGAAAGGACGAAGAAGCACGGATTCACGCGTCAGCGTGTGCTTGCTAATAGGGCGTTAAAATTATCGCAGCTTTACGTCCGAAAACGGACGCAAAAGCAGCGATAATTTTTTATCGCCTCGTTGATGATATGCCCCATAATTTTCAAAAGGAAAGGCCATAACGCTGCTTGAATCACTAGGAATCTGACTATGTGCACCTAAAAGTTTTATTTATTCCACTCAGTAAGAACACTGTTGTGTTAATTTGTAAGAGCAAAATATATTTTCACTCAAGCTCAGAGTAAAATGGCTTTGCGGCCTAGAGCACCAACCCTCTTGTCTATTATCTTTGAAATAGTGGTAAGGGCAGAGACGAGGGCAAACACCCATAGGGCAAAATGTATTTCGCAATGGGAAGTGGATCGGCTCTTCGGTGCGTCACAAATTAGCACTTGGCATCACTTAAGTACTGGCCTAAATAAAAGCAAATCTGGGCCTAAGTTTCATTGGTCGGGACAATATAGTCCACTTTAAAAAAAAAAAGAATAATGTTGGAACCAGTTAATTAACGCCTGAACCTGGATGTCATAAATACCCTTCTTTCCAAATGCATGCGCTGACGTCGACATCAAATAGGATGAACGCTTCAGTTTATTTTTTTACATTGTTTTATTTTCCTCCTATAGTGCTGCTTAAGGCTAAAAGATGCTTCATAGCACTGTCGGGAGACACTGCAGCTTTAGGGGATATGCTAGAAGTATATAATAAATACGACAACATCCACGTAACAGGAGGAGGTTTTTCCGTCTTCTGCTGAGGCTCTGAGGTAGGTGAATGTGGCGCAGTTTTCAGGTTTCAGGAAAAGGTAAATAAACTCGCATGCAAGTGTGTTCAGTTTAAACCCTGCAGCCAGCATACAGACATGGGTTCCTTCCACCCAATAATGAGTTCTGTTTCTCATGACACCTCTTCAAGTTACTCTTCCCTTGCCGAACATGCATTTATGATTTTAAATAAGTGGGCTGCCTTCATTTGCAATATTATTCAGCTTTCTACAAGCTAGGCGCATTGTACAAGCAAAGCCAACATGAGACATCCTATAGGCTGACAGACGCCTCCGAACCTCACAAGGTCAAGGCATTGCATCCGGACATGAGCACAAAACTTTATCGTATACAAGCTGCATTAATGCTGGAAGAAACATTCCTACTTTAAAGAGGATTGCACTTTACAAAGGAGAAAAGCTGTGAGACGGCGAGCGTCGTCTGCCAGAAGCCTCTCACTATCAGGTGTGAGGGTGATGAGAGCAGACACAAGCAGAGAGGCCAGGGGACCCCAAAGAGAACTTACTTGAGAGAGGAGCAGAGCGGCTGCCTTGGTTATCATAGCGGGAGTTGTGGGAGCCGCACCTACGGCTCCATGCCACGGCTGCTGACGGGAGGAGAGAGCAGGGCAGGCGGGCGGTGTCACTCAGGACTCAGCACACCTCCCCCGACCAGGGAGGCGAGTGGGTCCTCCCGCGGGGTGAAGTGCGCACTCACCCTGCAGCGTAACCTCTCAAGGAGGGACTGCTCATGGCCCCCTCACGAGATAGTAATACTTTTCAGAGTGAAGTGCATCCTCTCACAGTGCAGTGCAACCACTCACAGCGCAGTACACCATTTCATGGCGCAGTATGTCCTTTCACAGCGCAGTTTAACCTCTCACAGTGGACACAATGAGGGTTCAGTGTATCCTCTCACTGTGCAGTCCAATCACTCACCGTGCAGGGCAACCACTCCCAGCGCAGTGTACCATTTCATGGCAAGTGTGTCCTTTCACAGCACAGTTTAACCTCTCACATTGGACACAATGACGGTTCAGTGTGCCCACTCACAGTGCAATCACTTGCAGAGCAGTGTATCATTTCACGGAGCAGTGTCTCCTTCACAGCGCAGTATGCCCTCTCGCAGTGGATTCACTGGTGCATTGTATCCTCTCAGACTGCAGTATGTAGTTTCATAGTGCAGTAGATCCACTTGTGGTGCACTGGATACTCTGAAAGTGCAGTGTACCCAGATGCTATGCGGCACATTCACTAACAGTGCTGCGCATACACTCCCAATGTAGCGTGCCCTCACTTCCTACAGTCTCCTCTCACACTGCAGTGTGTGCTGACACTGAAGTTAATCCTTTCACCGCAGAGTACACTGAGAGCAAGTATGCTGTAACCTATAACAAAGGAGTATATCTCCACAATGCGAAGTGCGCCATTTTACAGTATGGAGTATCCTATCACAGTGAAGCGTGTCCTGTTTCACAGAATCTTCTTGCCCTCACAACGTACTGTTTCTTCACAAATCCCCTTAGTTCGCTGTTTTCCCTGAGAGCTTGCAGTCCTCTCACAGCAGTGTCATCTGCCCCCTCACAGTGTCGCGTCACCATGCAGGGTGCCGTCCCACGCGCATCCCTTCCTGGCTGGTAGCGTGGACTCAGTGCCACTCGCTGTAGGCAGGAGTGGCGCCTGCAGGCTTTTCACTGACAGCTGCCATCAGAAAGGCAGCCAGCTGTCCGCGTGGCCGAGTGGAGCAGGGTGAGTGCACCTGCAAACACACCTGCACACACCTTGATTACAAATGTCCTCGCGGCAGCAGCGGAGCTTCAGCTGTCAGGATGCGGGAGGACTCATTTTGTGAAAAACTGAAAAAAATCATTTTAGGCTTTCCTGTCCCAGTTATGTTCCGAAAGAACAACGCTAGTCAGAAACGGGAAGGGCAGAAACGGAAAGTGCAAAGTGATTAGTCCTTGTACTCGCAAGTCGTGATTTGTGCACGAGTCTCCCACAGGTAAGTACCACACCCATAAAACAGCTGAATATTCTTAGAGGAAAGCTGCAAACTATTTTGAAAACAATGAAAATGCAGGCAAACGTGTTTTTCCATCAGCTAAAGTGGTGGCCTAGTACTAAAGGGCTTCCTTGGAATCACTGGGGGTGGGGGCTCCCACGTTCCCTCGTCGACCGGGCCGTCCTGCAACTGTAGGACGGACATCTAGACCGTGAGCACGTGAACACGTCTCACAGGCACAGGCACTGCTCAACCAAGCCCGGGCTGGGTCAGAACATTAGTCAGCCTGCTGGGAAACCCCGTGTGCCGAGGGCAAACCCAAGGGGAGGTGCCGGCACACAGCTGCAATCCGATCCGCCCCCCAGGCACAGAAAAGCATTTTCACGAGGCTGGAGTGTGGAAGTCTTAACTTACAGCCACACAGTGGTATGCTTTACTATAACAAGCCATTGCAAAACAACATGAACGCGCGCCCGCGAAAATGAAAGCCGCCCACCACGCTAATTGTTGAAACGTGATACAGACCACATGGTGCCCTGCGCGCCACTGCTCGCTCCCGCAAGGGGGATGCCGCCACAGGCACAAGTGTCTGAAAAGAGCAGACCGATTCCAAAAGATCATCTCCTAGAGCAACGAATGCGCGCTGCACTAGGCTCGACCGAAAAAGTCCTTTTTCTACTGAATGTTTGCGTTAGCTTCAGCAGCCTTCTTCAGATTTTACTTTTGCAAAATCACTGCTGGTGGAATTGAAATGTCTTAAGGACTGTTGCTCCCACACTTCCAGATACTTCTAACAAAAGCATTGTGGTGCAAATGCAGGTTCGAAGTACATCTCCATACACTGTAGACTAGTATACAAGAGAGAGAAAGAGAGAGAGAGAGAGAGAGAGAGAGAGAGAGAGTGTGTGTGTGTGAGTATATATATTTATATATATCTATTCACTTAAAAAACCATAGGTTTCACACATGTTATAGTTAGGTGGACATTTCACTCGTAAAAAACCAATGAAATTCCCCGTTATAGTTAGTTCAGATAACTATAACTCGCGCGACCGCCACTCTATCACAAGGATGATGTCATCAGTGATGTCATGAGTGATGCCACTGACCATGTCATGAGTGATGTAACATGTGACGTCATGAGCAGTGGATTGCGGGCGCGCGAGTTATAGTTATCTGAACTAACTATAACGGGGGAATTTCATTGGTTTTTTTACGAGTGAAATGTCCACCTAACTATAACATGTGTGAAACCTATGGTTTTTTAAGTGAATTTGCAAGGTTTTTTAAATGCTAATTCCTAACTATAACGTGTGTGAAACCTATGGTTTTTTAAGTGAATTTGTACGGTTTTTTAAATGCTAAGTTATGTATGTATTATTATATATTTTTTTAAGGTTTTTCACCGTGCGCGCACCGTGCGCGCATGGTGCGCGCACCCCGCGATTTAAAAAAAATAAATGTTTTTTTCACCCTTCGGGGTCCTTCAGGGACCCCCTGACAGAGGCTAGGGGGTCAGGAACTCTCTACCCTGCCCACTTTTCAAGTTCGCCACCTCTCTTTTTCAGTGTCGCACCCAAAACAAACAAAATGGCAGCCAACACTTCCTGATTTCGACCGATTCGAACGTTGACTGACATGTAACCAGCAATCAGAATTACGCTCGCGCACGTAAGGGTGCGCGCACGGTGCACGCACGGTGCGCGTGCACGGTGCGCGGCTATAGATATTTATGTACTTTTAACTGCAATTTTCTCAGGAACTACTGAACAGATTGACTCCATATATGCAAAAGGCACATGCCTGACCTGAAGACTACCTCTCTGCCAAATTTCAAGTAATTCTGTTCAGCCGTTCGGGCTGTACCTTCGACTAAAGGTCCTATGGGAAAATGCATGGAGAAAACGCGTTTTGGGACCCCCCTTTTTTCTCGGCCCCCGCTTGACGAATCACCCCAAGACTTTCAGGGTAGGAGCTGAGCGGAGTGCCCCATTAGTTTTGAAAATTTCGCGAGGATTCATCAACCGGCGCCAAAGTTATTCAAAATAGAATTTTGAGATTTCCTATGGAAACACGGTCCTAACTATAACTATCTACTGGCGACCGCCAGTAGATAATATATATATATATATATATATACATATATATATATATATATTCCAAAACTCCTCGTACTTCCTTTCACGGCGAACAGAGAAGGACGGACCCAAACAGGTAAGGCAGTAGATGTAGTTTATTGACTCCCTCTGCGACGCGTTTCGAGCACCCTGTGCCCTTGATCACACAAGAAAGCAAATGTCTGCCAGCTTTTTCAAATGCTACGTGTCCACCCATTGGTCAGTTACAATTTCATAGACATGGAAAAAACATTATAAACAACAACTGGTATTATGTTCTCGTTTGTTGTGGACAATATAAATATGTATTGCTTTTCTCATGAATCATATGTAAATATAAACATCGTTTTTGATCTGCATAATGCTTGGAACATAGAATAGAGACATTAAAAGGAAAAATACCCATATAAATATGTAAAAAATATTTAAAAAATATGTATTTATATATTTTTTCTCCAAAGTGATCAGCTAAAACATTTATGATAAAAATATATATAAAACCATAAAAATGACTTTAAAATAGTTGTGCAAAAAACAATCACTTCCTGTGCAAATGTGCAAAAAATGATATATAATTTTTTGATGATCACTTTTATCTTAAAAATTGTCATTTTGTTTTAGCTGTAGCAAAGTTAAATTCACTGCATCAATGCAATTTGCTGTTGTCACTATGTCTCTAAATGTTCATCCATAATTAAACCACAATCCAAATGTCCTAATTGTTTTTACGATGTTCTAATTGTTTTTACGATGTTCTAATCATACCCCAGATAATAATTTAAATAATGTTTTTTTCTATTTTGTTAATCCTAACTTGTATAAAGTATACAATATCTATAAAGTGCATTAGTGCTTACGAAAAGAGAGTTTTTTTAGTGTGTGTACCTAGAAAATCCTAAATATATCCTATGACCTATGGAAATAAAGAAGCCTCATGCAGTTGGCCTCTTAAAAAGTAGCGATAAACAAGAAATAATCTAATATTAAAAACACCCTAAAAAAGTGCTTTAATTAAAAATTTATGTGTGTAAAAAGGATACCCAACATTGCATGAAAGTTTTTTTAACTAGAATAAGTCCCTTTAATGAGTCATCTCTCAATAAATATCCGAATAAGTCCCTTTAATGAGTCATCTCTCAATAAATATCCGATATAAAACACCAGATAAAATCTGATAAAAAATATCCGATAAAAAAGTGTATATGTATAAATATATACAAACACATACAAGTATATAAATATATAAATAAACATATACGGTGGTTATTTCATTTTGACATGATACACTGCAAACTAGGCATTCCACAATGCCTATGACATATAGCTGTAAAATTTAAGAAAAAACTGATTCTAATTTACAAGAAATTATGCATGTCTTCTGTGGTGTTAAGACCATGGGGTGCCTTACTGTCTAAATCTAGAATTATGCGTGTTTCCAGTCTTCTTAGTAATTTTTCCCTATTGCCCCCTCGTCTTAGTGGTGCAATAGCATTGATTACATAGTACGTAAGGCAATTTAAATCATTGTTGTGTATGGCCTTGAAATGTCTGGCAACTGGATATGTGCTGTCATTATTGACAATTGCCCTGAGATGCTGTAGAATCCTGACGTGCACCTGTAGCTTAGTGCTTCCCACATAACGTAAGCCACAGGTGCACGTCAAAACATACACCGCATATTCTGTTCTACATCCATAGCTGCCATTGATGGCTACTTTGGTCTCAGAAAAAGGGACTGCATAATGTGTCGTATTGATGCCAAATTTGCACGCACGACATGAGGAGCATTTATGGAAACCCTGCCTTGGTTTCAGCCATGTACCTGATGTGCCTAGTTCTGGGCTCATTTTGACTAGTGCACTTCTCATAGATTTAGACTTTCTATAAGTTATAACGGGTACTTCAGGTAGCCTGTTTCCTAATACTCCATCGGTGCAAATAATAGGCCAGTTTTTCTTAATGATAGATTTGATCTTTCTTTCTTGTTTGTTATATGTCATTATTAGGCGGGGATTTTCATCCTCCTTGTTTTCATCATTTGATGTATCTTTGGATGAAAGCAATGTTTCCCTTGGTCTTTCTTGTGCTTTTTTTAGTGCACTAGTTAGTACTTTTTCACTATAGCCTCTGATACGCATTCTATTCAGTGCATCCTGTGTGCATTTTTCCAGTTCATAAGGTGTGCTACAAATGCGTTTTAATCTTAGTAGCTCACCGTAAGGTATGCTGTCAATCAGGTGTTTTGGGTGTCCACTGCTTGCATGTAATGTGCTGTTACCCGCTGTTGATTTCCTGAAAAGTGATGTCTCTAGCTTATTGTTAATCACCATGAGTTGCACATCTAAAAACTCAATCGCTGTATTGCTTATTTTGGAGGTGAAAATGAGGTTACTAGAATTGGCATTTAGAGCTGTTATAAATTCTTGGGCTTCTTTCTCATCACCATCCCAAACAATAAAAACATCATCTATAAAACGTAACCATTGTCGCACATGATGCACATTATGGACCTTTTGTAGAACCTGTTCCTCCCACCAGCCTACATGTAAACAGGCATAGCTGGGGGAGAAACAGGAACCCATCGCTACACCTCTGACCTGTTTTAGGGTTTCTTTTCCAAACAAGAAATAATTATTATTTAAGCACCATGAAATCAAATCTAAAATCATTTTGTTGTGTCCATAATATTCAATGGGTCTTTTGTCTAGGAAAGATTTGACAGCATTGAGTCCGTTCACATGGTTGATACTCGTATATAATGACTCAATGTCCAAAGTTATTAAAATCAAACCTTCTTCCCATTGTATGCCACTGATCTTGTTCAGAAAATCTCCCGTGTCCTTGACATAACTTGGTAAATGTTTTACAAAATCCTGTAGATAAAAATCTACAAATTGTGAGATATGCTCACTTACACTGTTTATGGCAGAGATGATTGGTCTACCTGGTGTCGGCGAAACCATTTTATGCACTTTGGGGATTAGATACATCACGGGAATAACCGGACTTTCAACATGCAGGAAATTGAATTCGGTTGATGACACCAACCCTTCACGTTTATACTGTAGTAATTGCTTTTTGAGTTCCTCTTTGGCCTTCTTGTATTCTTTTATGTTGGTCCGCATGTAACATTTATCATCATTCAATTGTCTGATTGCTTCCGTGATGTACTCTTTTTTGGGCCATAAGACGATATTTCCGCCTTTGTCTGATTTGTTTATGATTATTTCTTGGTTGTCCCCCAATTCTTTCATTAATCTGGCATACTGTGTTGCTCTGTGGTTGTTTTTGAAGTGATTTTTCTTTTTTGTTGCATGACACAATCGCTTCAAGTCCTCTACCACACATTCATGGAAAATATCGATTGCGTCTTTTGGCATCATCGGTATAAAAGTACTCTTTAGTTTGAATGGGCTTTCCCCTGCACCTTTTTGTGTGATATCAATTGTCTGTAATCTTGATTGAGTGTTTATATCAGTCGTCTCATTTGGTCGCTGAATAGGGTCACTATCAGTGCTGAGGTCTTGAAGAGTGAGAAGAGTAGACGCATCTGACGTCAATAGTGGTTGCACAATGTCTTTGCTGGTGTTTACAGTTGTTGTTGTGGCTTGTACTCCAGCTTTAATAGTAAAGAATTTTTTCAATTTCAGTTTCCTTATGAAGCAGAATATGTCAATACGTGTATTTGCATAATTGAATGTACTTTCAGGACAATAGTTAAGTCCTAATGTTAGAAGTTGTTTCTCCGCTTCATTCAGAGTAATGTCCGATAGGTTAATGATGGTTTGATCTGTTAGCGCTGTTTCTTGAACCAATGTTGCTTTTTGTTTAGTTGTTTGTTTTTGTTTTTGTTTTTTGCGCCTGGCTCTTCTCCTTGCGTTTCTCTTTTTTCTTTTGGTTGTGTGTTCCGATTCCTCGGACGAAGAGTCTGGCGTCGTTCCTCCACTAAAAAATCTATTTCTTCACCCAGACTCAATACAGCGGTAGTGCTCTGGCCTCCCATACCGCTGTACTCCGAGCCTGATGTACTCACAAGTGACTCTGTGTCTCCTTCTGACGTTTCCTCTACATGGCTTTGTTGTGGTGGAACTACAGGCTTTTTGTTGGTGCGCTTCTCATCATATTTTAATTTCTTTGCATGATCGAATTTTCTTGAAAAGGTATAGATCCGCCCCTGTTCGTAATCGTCTTGATCTCTTGCAAATTTATGTGCTTTGCGTACCTTAATTCTATCTTCATATATATATATATATATATATATTACCTACTGGCGGTCGCCAGTAGGTAGTTATAGTTAGGACCCTGTTTCCATAGGAAATCCGCAACATTCTATTTGGAATAACTTTGGCGCCGGTCGACGAATCCTCGCGAAATTTTCAAAATAGGTGGGGCGCTACGCTCCGCTCCTACCCTGAAAGTCTCGGGGGGATTCATCAAGCGGGGGCCGAGAAAAAAGGGGGGTCCCAAAACGCGTTTTCCCCATGCATTTTTCCATAGGACCTTTAGACACAGCTACAGCCCGAACGGCTGAACAGAATTACTTGAAATTTGTCAGAGAGGTAGCCATAAGGTCAAGGAAGTGCCTTTTGCAGGTCTGGTGTAAATCTGTTCAGTATTTCCTGAGAAAATAGCATTTAAAAGCATATATATATGTGGGCGGAGCCTAACCACACATCTCATCCTGAGATCTGATTGGCTGTCAGCACTTCATCCAAGAAGTGTTGGCAGCCATCTTGGGACCAATATACATGATAGCACCTCATTAAAAAGCATTGCAGTTAATAGAAGGTTTTAAGACTTTAGTTACATTATAAATCATTTGTTGATGGTACCATACTCATTTTAGGAATTGTGGTATGTTCTAAGGTGATTTCACCATGTGAAAAAGCCTTCTGCTGGGATATCATGATTGAGAGAAAAATATTTTCTCATGCTTTTACCACAGAGGTTTGGAAGGTGATCTATAGGCTAAACTGAGAGCTTATTTTCTGTAAATTCACATTATCTTTCTCAGTCATGTGAGAATGAAGTCTGACATTCTCAGTAAAACATGTACATCCAACAAGGGCAGAGACTGTCAGTTGATTCCTTTGTGTTCTACTGCAGCTTCCCAGAGTGTTCCAAAGAACTACTAGAGCGCTAACAGTCCTACTTATGATAAACGTATGGCACACCTGAAGCCATCTTGCTTGGATTAAAGTGGTAACTCTTAAAACATTTAATTTAAAAAGGAACAACATGAGGGGGTTCATTTTTCCATAAAAAGTATGATTAGTGCTGCAGAAAGAAAAATTAGGGCACATTTTGAGTGACTTCTCAAATCCTCTTCTATTTCATTAAAAAATTCTGACATGCAGACTGAAACATGCACTTTCAATACCAGCAGCAGTTTTCCCTGGTGAGCAGTAGCTTTGCTACAGTGATCTAATGAGCAAAAAGAGTGCTAACATTCTGAATTTATGGCAAATGTGTGACACATCTGAATGCCTTCTTGATGGAATCAAAGTAAAAAACTGAAAGTATTTCCTACTGAGGAGACTGCAGTAAATGAGGAAATTAGGAAACTTCATAACAAATAAGTCTCCCAAGATGGCCACCAGAGACAAAAGAGCCCAAATGTAGCCCAAATATCACCCAGATGTAGCCCAAGTATAGCCCAATGACAGAATGTCCCAGAATGTTCTTAAAAACAACTAGAGCGCTTACTGTCTTCATTATGACAAAAGTAAGGCACACCTGAAGCCATCTTGATTGGAATAAACTGGTAACACTTAAAACATTTAATTTAAAAAGGAACACAATGAGGAGGTTCATTTTGCCATAGAAATTATGATTAATGCTGAAGAAAGAAAATGAGGGCACATTTTGAGTGACTTCTCAAATCCTCTTCTATTTCATTAAAAAATTCTGACATGCAGACTGAAACATGCACTTTTAATACCAGGAGCAGACTTCCATGGTGCAGTAGTTTTACTACAGTGATCTAATGAGCAACTAGAGTGCTAACATTCAGAATTTATGGCAAATGTGTGACATATCTGAATACCTTCATGATGGAATCAAAGTAAAAAACTGAAAGCATTTCCTACTGAGGAGACTGCAGTACATGAGGAAATTAGGAAACTTCATAACAAATAAATCTCCCAAGATGGCCACCGGAGACAAAAGAGCCCAAATGTAGCCCAAAATCACCCAGATGTAGCCCAAATATAGCCCAATGACAGAAGTGTGCAAAACACTTATTATTTTGTGTTTTTGCAGTGTTATATAGTGCAGACTTGTCAGGTATTGGAGTGCTTTACATGAGCATTGGTTACATCACACAAGAACAAATTCATTTTGGTTGTAGACATGGGGAGACTAAGTGATTTGACCAGAATCACAGAATGTCGAGCTGAAGCAGAAACTTCAACCTGGTTCCCCAGTTGCAAAGTCTGCAGTTCTGGAAGTAACACCACATCCTCTCCCCTAAGTGCAACATTTAATCAAGTGGTCAACTGGATAAAAAAACATAAAGATAACAAATAATTTAAAAGTGCTTTGTCGCTATTTGAAAACTCAGAAAATATGTCCTTATTTTAGTCTTTTAGAGCACTAACCATAATTTTGATGCCAATAAGACCCTCTCATATATGTAATTTCTAAAGGAAATGCTCTAGGTATTACAGTTTTGATTACATCAAGATGATGTCAGGCGTTCCACACTTTTGTAATAAATATAGAATGTTAGCAATCTAGTTGTTCATTAGGATACTGTTGAGAGGCAGAGGCCAGGGGCACGGACTCTGAAAATTGAAGGCAGGTAGGAGGGTGCAAAGGCAACAATTTAACCACACTGAGCAGGCAGGAAGGGCCGTGGAAGCACAACAGACTATGGAGGGCAGTGGAAAGGGGGGCAGGGGCAACAAACCAACAATACAGGACTTGCAAGAGAGGCTGTTGGAGGGAAGATCTATTACGGGTCAAGGAAGCTAGGGGCGGTCCCCAGATCCCCGGGAGCCACCACAGAACTGAGCAGGAGAGTGAGTCAGGGACAAAAGGGGCACCTTAATTTGAGCCGGGGTGCCTAGGAACGCTTGCTCCAAAAATGAAGAAAACAGACATATGAGACATGGAATTGGAGGCAGAATACAATGGCAGTTTAATGAGAAGATGCAACTTCAAAGAAACCGCAGAATAGAGACATAAAGTACAAAATACAGAATCCAGATAATCATACAGCTGTCATAATATTCTCTGTATCTCAATTAATGTACTGACAGAGAGAGAGAGAAAACACATCTATAAATGCATCATGAGAAACAAGTTACACCAAGGAAAATGTTACCTAGGAACACTCACGTTTACTCTTAGAGCAAGCATTCCTGCAATTACAATACAAAATCTTTTAAATGCAAAAGTAAAGAGAACAATGGTTAAACATAACATGACATTTCATATAGGTAAAATAGAATAAGATACTTCAAGCAAAGCAGAGCAAGACATTTTAAGCAAAGGAAGACAAGAGCTCCCAGCTCTTGGGGAAAACCTGCACTGCCTGTTAACCTACATACAGACGGCGAGGTAGTCCGTCGATATCTGTGGGTGCTCCCTTTTTATATCATTTTGTGGGCTCCTTTGCACGCTACATCTACCTACGTATGCTACCCAAAAGCTTCGTCTGCAGATTTTACCAGACATTTCGTCATTTACCCACTTAATGCTGACAATGGACTGGGTGAAAAGGTCAGTCTCTCAGGCCAATCGCTTATCGTAAGTTCCATAGAGCAAGCAGAAAATAATGGGTATTGTACGGGAATTCAATATATTCATGTATAAAATCTCCTCAGTTCTCCTAACTTGACGCTCTGCGGTTGCCACTTCCTTAAAAGCGGGAAACCTGCCCAGGAAGCAAGTACCAGTCCAGGATGCAGCCTACTGTATGTCGACAGCTTCAGGGGGATGTTGAACTTTGATACCGAGCACGGAGCACTCGGGTAGGGTGGGGGCTACTAGTTTGGATCAGAAGGCCTCGCAGACCTGCCTTCAGACTGCTATACACTAAAATTGCAGAGCTATGGTCAATTTAACAAAGAGGCCTACATATTGAACAGAAGGGCCTACACAGGGGTTTTATGCTGGCTGAGTGGTAAGGATGTCTCAGGATAATTATATAGCAACACAGGACCCGCTGGTCAATTTAATACGGCCTACAAATGCAGCTGGCAGGGCAAGGACAAGGGTCTCATACTTCAGGTGTGGACAGAACGGGCCAGGGGCCCCCTGTGATACAAAATCTACCCTCCTTCAAGGCTGTGGCAATGTAATAGACCATTGTGGGCAGAAGGAAGAGGCAATGGTAGTACAACCATACATGCCAACAGACCCGATTCAGCCAGGAAACGTCCAATGTTTTTAAGCTCAAATGGGCTTTATTTGATCTGTCTCCTGTCTACAATATCCTCTTTTTCAATGTAACTCAAAGGGGAAAATCAATACCCCAGTTTTTTTTCAAAATCTCCCTCTTACCAAGTTCAAAATGTTCGCAAGTATGGTACATTGGATCATGGAAGGAAATGGGATAGGGACATGGACTTGGATAACAGAGGACAGGAGGGACATGGAGAGGTGCACCAAACTGACCCTGCAGGGCAGGCATCAGGGTTTGCAGCAGCACAATACACCACACAGGGCATGCAGGACGGGAGTGCAGCACAACAATCCATAGAAAGCAAGAGGGAGGGGACAGGACCATGCACATGGACAACAGAGAACAGAGGGGCAAGAGGCAATGGTAGCTAGCTGACCATAATGGACAGACAGGAGAGAAAGCGGCAGTATAACAGACCATAAAGGGCAGGAGGGACGGATCAGGGGCATTACAATGGAACAGACAAGCCAGGAGGGAGGGAGTAGGGCTGGGGGCAAGGGGGCAGGGCAGGAGCAGCAAGATAGCCATGGAGGTCAGGCAGGATGGGCACTAGAAGCAAGACACACCATGAAGAGCAACAGTGAGACTGTGATGGCATACACACAGACCATGGAGGGAAGGTGGGAGGGGCCATGGCAGCACAGAAGACCATGCATGGCAAGTGGGAGGGTTAGTGGCAGCACAATGGCTATGATGGGCAAGAAGGAGGGTGGAGGGGCATGCACAAAGGACGATGGAGGATAGAAGGAAGGGTCAGGACCTGTGCACAGACAAGAATGTTCAGGGGAAGGGACCTCACAACAGACCACACGGGGCAGGCAGGAGGAGCAGTTGCAGCACAACAGACCAGGGAGGGCAGAAGGGTGTGGCAGTACAATGGACCATGTAGGACAGGAGGAAGAGGATAGGGGCATGGCATGTGGACAGGCAGGGTGGAGGTGGCAGGGACAGGTTACAGTCATCTGACAATGCTAGGCAGGTGGGAGGGGAGTGGCAGCTCAACAGAACACTCAGAGTAGATAGGAGTGGCAGGTCAATGGGACATGGTGGGCAAAAAGGATGGAGCAGGGGCATGCACAAAGACATCGGAGGGCAGGGGGAAGGAGAATAGGGGCAGCAAGCTAAGCACAGAGTTTAAGCAGGAGGTCAATGATGGGGCATAGAATTGGGCAATGGAGGGCAGGAGGAGTGGACTGGTACATCATACTAAATTGAGGGCAGTGGCAGCACATCAGACCATGCATGGCAGGAGGGAGGAGGCTAGTCCATGGATTCACACAACAGAGGATAGGGAGGAAGGGGATGGGGCAGCAAGCTAACTGTTCAGACAAGGCGGGTATTAGGAACTTTATTGTTTTTAAAACATTGTGTCTGTGCGAACTACTTAAAATATGAACAAGTATGCAGCATAATCTCACTTTTATTCAGGAAGAAGAGGATGTTTGTGACTGTGACTCCGGGCTCACTTGGCAGAAACACCCCCTGACCCTCCACCCCCTATCGCAAAATGTAATGCCCGTGAAAAGAGTAGGTGAACACAGTGTTATATAGAACATAGTCCTGAGAGCACGATTGAAAATGAAAACTAGATATAGTGTATGGTATAAACTATGCACCAAAAAGTGTGATATAAGATGAACCGGGCGTGAAATATAATATGCAATACATTGTGCGCAATGACAGATTCATTGGAGAGCGCGAGATAGCACAGGCACTAGCGCGTGCTATGCGATATGCGCCTTGGAGTGTAATATGCACATGGCAGTGTTGTGTAACCTAACTAGTCTCTAAAGTTGTAATATAAAATATGTGCTGGGGAGTGTAACGTTGCATATGCACTGTGACAAAGATATGGATCCCAGATTGTAATATGTATGGCATAGCACTGTGCGTTATAACATAGGCATCGAGAAAGGCACGTTAGATGGGGCAATATAACCCGTGCGAAGACAAGTGTGGCATGACATATTCACGGGGTGGTGTTACAGTGCACATGGGCTAGAGAGTGTCATAGCATATGCACTAGCTAGTGGAATACAACACAGAGGTGTGTGGCACTCGGCAGGCAATGGTGGGTGTAACACAGCATTGGGCTCTGTCAGGAGCACGCTGTGACTCTCAAGTGATGTTCGTCCCCTTTCCAGAGAGTAAAATAAAAAGTATTACACATCCGGCAGTGGATGTGTGTTTTATTAACCGTGAGGGGGGTTTCTTGCATAGTTTTGGTCGAATTTTTGTCGAATCCCCTTTGAATGGCTTGGTGTGCATGTGTATTAAATGTGCCCGTCAATAGCTACCCATGTTTGTATAAATAAACGACAAGGGTGTCTACCAGGATTAGGCACGGTAGGGCATCAGACATGTCAGAGCTTCACTAGTGGTGTAAATACATTCCACGTGGATTCATTGCATGCATAGTCGCCTTTTAATGAATATCACGCAAATCGTCATGGTGATAGGTACGTACGGTTTGTCCAGCATGTCCTAGGTGTGTCTATAAATATATATTTTTTAAAAATAATAAAAAACAGTGGCCGGCCCTGGGGATTGGGGTCAAAAAAATATAATTAGGAGACTGGCCCTGGGGGATGGGGTCATCAGGACCAATAAATTAGAATAAGAAGGGGAACCAAACAGCCCCCCTTCTTAAAAAACGAAAATAAATAAAAGACTGGCATCGTGCCGGAGGCCATGCCCCCTCCGTGCAGCACTCTGCAAACGCGCCCCCAACAGGCATCTCCAGTATGCGCCAGGGAGCTGCGCTGCAGCCAGGTGTTCTGAGGCCAAGCCCCTTTTTACACCTCTCTGCAACGCAGCTCTGTGGCACTTACTGGAGGTACCTAGTGGTCTAGTTTGACCCTAGGGACCCTTAGGATTCAGGGGGACTTAATCTCTCAACTTAGAACAGCCACAGGGCGCGTTTACACAGTGGTGAAGGGAGGGGACGGGGCCTGAGGTGACGTGTGCAAACACGCACTATGGCACGTTTTAAATTGGGGATATAATTTCCCTTCAATACTGAGGGCCCCTGGGGGCTAACTAGCCCACCAAGTGCTTCCAGTAAGCGCCACTGAGCTGCATTGCAGAGAGGTGGTCCAGGCCGTGCCACTTTTTACACCTCTCTGCAACGCAGCTCTGTGGCACTTACTGGAGGTACCTAGTGGGCTAGTTGGACCCTAGGGACCCTCAGGATTCAAATGAACTTAATCTCCCAACTAAAAATGGACACAGGGCGTGTTTACACAGTGGTGAAGGGAGGGGAAGGGGCCTGAGTTAACGTGTGCAAAAACGCCCTGTGGCCTGTTTTAAGAGGTAGTTTTAATCCCCATGCCCTATTATACACTAGGGGCTTACAGAGGAGGTCATGCTAATCACAGGGGGACCCCAACGCATAATGTTCACTAGTGTATGTAGGTGTTTTCACTGTATTCTAAGTGTCTTTTAACATAGCACTGGCTCTAGGACTGGTTAGTCAGACTCAGTTACCACCAGTATCCGTCTGAAAAAGTTGAGGGTACAGGATGATTTTGCAACAAGGCTTCTTTCTGCTCTTCTTTTTGTTCTTTCTGCACGTTATCCTTCTTCCTGCACTTATCTTCGTATTTGAGGACTTCTGTTGCTTCTTTCTGCACTTCTTTTGTTTCTTTCTGTGCATTTTTTCTTCTTTCTTCACATGTCCTATCTCTGTAGGCATAGTTAGAAATTAGCATTTAAAAAACCTTTGAAATTCACAGAAAAAACCATAGGTTTCAGGCACGTTATAGTTAGGAATTAGCATTTAAAAAACCTCAGAAATTCACTGAAAAAACCATAGGTTTCAGGGGTGTTATAGTTAGCTGGACTTTTCACTTGTACAAAACCATTGAAATTCCCCCGTTATAGTTAGTTCAGCTAACTATAACTCGCGCGCCCGCAATGCACTGCTGATGACGTCACATATTACATCACTCATGACATGGTCAGTGACATCACTCATGACATCACTGATGACATCTCAAATGACATCACTGATGACATCACTGATGACATCATCCTTGTGATAGAGTGGCAGACCTCCTCTCACCCTAATATAACCTTTGATACACACATTCAAAAATAGAGACTAAAATTTTCAAAACAATGGACATACCAATACCAGTTACAACAACCTCTTCAGTAATTCTAAGATCCACATACACATCCACTCATTCACCAACAGTCCTATACAGTCACTCATACATGTACTCACTCATCATATGTACTCATACACCTATACATCCTGTTACACAATGCCACTCATCCATAGAGTTACTCACACACATAGTCACTCATGCTAATAAAGAATCAAACATACATTTACTTGCATATACAGTTATACACCCACCACCATACTTACTTCTACGGAAACTTACACATACTTAGTCTTTTAAACAATCACTTATAGAAACACATACTTATTCATACAGGAACTCTTTCAATCTCTCACTCTCACATATACTCACATATATACACCAATAGTCACATATACTAGTTTAAAACATATGTAGTTACTCATAAAGACACTATTGAGACAGTCATTCACTCACTAACACACCCATACACACACTCATCCACCCATACAGTCCTGCACACATGCTGTGTTCAACACATACAAACAGTGAGTCACTCATTCATGCACCTATGCACTACGTAATACCGCCCACCGAACCATGCAGACACTCAGACTGATACTCAAAAAACCAACTAATAACCTATATAGACACCCATGTAGCTACTCACCAACCCATGCAGCCACTTATACACAAAGTGAGAGACTGATACAGATATTTACATATTTAAACATTACTCACTAAGCCATGTATTCACTATGATACACTTAATCAGTCAGTTACACAATCAATTTTTCAAAAACAAATCATCCATTTAGACACTTATATACCCATTTATTCTTCCATCGACCTTGAGATATACATATATAAAACATATTTAATTTTCAGAAAAACACACATTCACTGGATGATGTCATCAGTGATGTCATCAGTGATGTCATTTGAGATGTCATCAGTGATGTCATGAGTGATGTCACTGACCATGTCATGAGTGATGTAATATGTGACGTCATCAGCAGTGCATTGCGGGCACGCGAGTTATAGTTAGCTGAACTAACTATAACGGGGGAATTTCAATGGTTTTGTACAAGTGAAAAGTCCAGCTAACTATAACGCCCCTGAAACCTATGGTTTTTTCAGTGAATATATATATAGATAGATAGATAGATAGATAGATAGATAGATAGATAGATAGATAGATAGATAGATAGATAGATAGATAGATAGATAGATAGATAGATAGATAGATAGATAGATAAGTGTAAGGTAGCCCGTAACAAACTGAGAGCATTCAAAAGCATTTAATAAGGGTGGTCAACTACTATTGATTTATATGAATATCAGCAATGACCTTCCATATTGTACCAAAGCACTCATAAGGCTAGTATTAAAGATTCATGCAAAGTGCGATCACTGCAATATACAAGGCGTTGACGTATATGTAAAAAAAGGGACAAAAAAACAAGACTGTGTGGAAATACTCAACTAAAGCCAACAAAAACTGCTGACTACTTATCATCAGCAAAATGTGGTTAAAGCAGTCCTTGGTGAACCAGTGTTTAATGTCTCGAACATTCACATCTGTTCTACATAGATGGTTGTATGTTTCCAATATTTCCCATCCTATCTGCAATCGTCCCTAGGCCGACACACCACTTTGTTTTCTACCCTGCGATTTTTCGCTTCCTTTTCTATTCTAACTCGACGTTATTCCTAACTTTCTAAATACAATGAAGATTCTTACTGTGTATTGAAGGGAAAACAGACTTGCACTTTTTTCATTTTATTTTTTAATAAAGGATACTTGCATGCGTTTTGAATTTTTTACATGATAACTGTAGATAGAGTGCAATTGGAATTCTAGTTACTTTCATATTTTTGTAGTGGTCTCAATTTCAGACTTTTGTGGGATGTCATTTTTTTTTATAAACCATCTTTTTGGGATTTTTATATCCACTGTGGTAGCAAATTTGCCTCCACCTCAAGAAACTTAAATGCATTGCGAAAAAACAAGACCGTGTAGAACACATATTGAAGGATTTCAATGGCATGATAATTCCCAACAAATACAACAGAACTGAAACCAGGAGCCTTAACATCCATCAACATACAAGTAGACCCATGTGGGCCACAGAAATATGTGCAGCACTTCCAAAATAGGGTAAGGGGGCATGAATTCACACAACACTAGGTAAGAATTATAGAGAGAATAGGGGGAACTAGGGCCAGAGAGAGGGAAGATAATGGGAGGAACCAGATAGGCATGCCCGGAAAAAGTGCTACCCCCCACATCGCTCCATGGCACATTAAGCAGAGTTATTAGCACTATCAGATGTTCCCTTAAAAGTGAAGAGGAGTCCCTCCCATGCAGCTGCATTGGGTTGTCTCCTCAACCCGCGCACCTCCTTTGGGAGCAGCGCTGTAGTCTCCGCCTCCTCCCACTTAATGGTAGCAGTCCGCCAATGCACCATTCTCGGAAGCATTAAGGCCTTCCAGTGCATTGCTATCAAACGACGTACCATCAGTAATGCCACGTCTATGAATTGATTGACGCACCACCCGTCCTCTAACACCTATAAAGGCCCACCAGACAAATAGTTGGCTCGTCCAGGATCGACCGGCCAGTAACACGAGCCAGGACTTCACAAACCTCTGCCCACAGCGTGCGAGTGCACGGACATTCTCAAAACATGTGCAAGAGCAATCAGGAGATGCCGCAGGCTATATACTATGCAATTTGGCCGAAGTGAGATAAGCCCTATGCAAGATGTGGTATTGGATAAGCTGAAAGCAGGCATTGCAGGAAACGTTCCATGGGTAAGCCAATACATTATCCCATTCCTTCTGGGTCAGCCCACACCCGATATCATGCTCCCAAAGGTGCCTGAGTTGAGTCAATGAGTTTTGAGGCAAATGCAAGAATGCCCTCGAGAGCCATGTAACCAACCTTCATCCCTCCCTTATAGTGTGCAATTCCTGTGTCAGAGGATGTGGAGCGGGCTCAGTATCAGTAATGCCCCACATGAGCTTGAGCTCAACCACACGACACCTATGCGTCAGAAACGGACCCACTGGCAGACTCATCTGCTCTGACAACAGATCAAACGGAATGAGTAGCACCTCCTGAAATAAATCACCAATTGTAGTCACGCCTGCGGAATTCCACAGTGGCCCCCCTCTCGACTAGTTGCATTCCAAAAAACCCGGATGGAGCATAACGGAATCTCAGGAGCATACAAGGAAGCATGCAACGCCATCCGTTGATGCCATACACATGCCACTTGCGTGAAGACAGAAGGGGACACCGGTAACTTCAAGCCAGGAAGAAACAACTCCAGCACCATTCTAAGTGCCCCAGATTGTGAGACCAAGGCCACATCCTCCAAATTATTTCCAGTCAGCCAATGGAAAGACCACTGGAGCGGGGTAGTCAGAAAATAGTGCTCTAACACCGGGGCACCCAGCCCTCCACTCTCCGTTGGGTGTTGCAATTTACACAAAACCACCCTAAGCCTTCCCATGTTCTATGTGAGGCCTCCCAGCATTGCATTAAACATCTGAAACATACTGTGGAGTATAGGCAGTGGCAAATGTATGAAGAAATACAGCAAAGCACTGTGAGCGGGAGGGAAGACCAAAAGGCAATCTGGGGTCACAAGGAAGATATTGCCCTGGTGCGGTTGCCTTCAATTAAGTTGCGAAGGGTGTGATCAATGTTAATACCCAGATAGCAAAAGGAGTTTGGCTCCCATCTGATCACATGCATAGCAACCTCAGTGTCCTTCGGAGGGGAATCCTTATGTAAAGGGAACAGACACAACTTAGCTCAATTGACTCCCAAGTCCCAAGCAGCCCAAAAATTCTCCAGAATGGGTGCGACTTACTCTATACTGTCCCGAACGTCTTTTATGTACACCAATACATCACCAGCATATAAGGAGACAATGTGGACGTTGCTGCCTATTGGAATACCCCTGTCAGTGCCAGATTGTTCAAGACGCCGTGCTAGAGGCTCCATCGCCAGGGCAAAAATCAAAGAAGAGAGGCGGCAACACTGAGGTGTGTCCCTACCAACAGAAAACAGACCTGATATCCTATGACCTACCTTGACCCTTGCTAATGGTTCCATATAAAGGAGCTTGATAATTCCCAAAAGCCTACCTCCGATTCCCATGTGTTGTAAGACCGCAAACAGATATTCCTAGTCAAGGGTATTGAAAACTTTCTCAAGGTCTAGCATCAGGCAAGTCGAGTAAGGCCAGTGTTTCGGAGTACCCTCCAAAACTTCATGCAAGCGACGGAGATTAAGAGTCATTGATCTGCCCGGGATGACTTTGTTCTGAATAGACTGGACCAGGGTCGGCAATGCAATGTTCCAGAAACCTTTTGGCCAGCACCTTACTAAGAAGCTTATTATCAGTATCCATCAACGAAAGAGGCCTATAGGATGTGACCTCCAGAGGATCCCACCAACGTAGGGGCCAATAAGGCTGCATAGGTTTTAAAGAACTCCATGAGCAAGCCATTGAGACCTGGGGTTTTACATGTAGGGGAGTCCCGTATAGCGCCCCTAATTTCCTGTTCAGTTACAGGGCCCCACATGGCCTCCCTCTACTTCACTACTGGCAATGGGACATCATATCAATAGTCCAGGATCCTGATCTGGTGAGATTTGTGGTGTTTCATTAGCGTTTTTTAATTAAAAATACCATTCACATACTCTTTTGATTTCTTATTTGTAGATCAGATTTATTTTCACTAAATTGTTTCCTAACGTTTTGTACACACTATACCCCTACGCACATCAGGTAGCCTGTTTTCCAAATTAATTTTCAGGAGCAATGTGTGGTTTGCAGAATTTGTGACCCATAGGCCACAATTAAAGCAAAGTTCATCCCTCTATACACACTCTTAACATACCACATGTCAGGTCTTGTAGAGGTAGATGTAAGCCTGTAACTCTCATCATGTAGGAACACAGTGCTTCAGTTTTTAAAGAAATAAAATTGCAGGGGCGCAAATATTTTCTTAGGAGCCTGCTGCTGACTATGTTAAATTCAGGGGTTACGAATACAAAATCTGTCTAGTTTTTCTTCCATCCCCTGCCTCTTTTATTCATCACCCCACATGTTTTGTCTCTTTTTCTCATTCTTGCTAGATTACGTATTCTCTCTCCTGTTGAGGGTCAAAGTATGATCACGAAAAATATGAGGTATGATGGCTATCACCACTCACTCTGAGGTCCCTGTATGGAATGGAGCCATGCCATCTTACCAACCAGAGGGTGGTCTAAGGAGTGAGGACAACCCTATTTTTAAAATCCCAAGCATGACACTTGAGTCCAAAGCGCAGGCACTTTTTGCTATTTTTCTCGTCTTTCTAGAACTCACTTGCTAATAATTTACAACAAATCTCTTTGCTCAAATAAAAAAATTAATTTCTTTTAGAAGGACAATAGTCTCAGATACTGAAAAAATAAGTTTAAAGCACTGAAGATATCAGTATTCTCTAATCCTTCTGCCCTCCCGCCACTTAGTAAAATACTCACCCATTAGGATCATCACCTTAACATTAAGGGAACAAACCATTGATGGAAACAGTCATAACAAACAAGTCATAGTCAAAACAATAGCACCAATAATGTGCACAATGTAGGATTAGGACAAAAACAGATACAAAAAAACTGATTCAAAATAGCTTCTAACAATTTAATTTCAAGCTATAGAGAGATAATATTTCCTTGTATTACTGGAAAGAAGTCCCCATGTCGACTGCTTCAAGTGCAAATTTGACCCTTTCTGTATTCAGTAACCATATTTAGGAAGGGCAGGACTTAGACCATGACCACTGAGAAAACAACTTGTTCAATGTTTCCATGCGCTATGTTGGTGCGGAATTGATCTTGTTCATGCTCATGGTGTAGAATTTACCAGGTATCTGACATCTCTCTAAATCAGAATAGAGCGATGGGAACAATCAGCGCTTACCTCTCAACACTGGGTGGCATACAGGTTGTTATGAAAGGTGAGAAAGTAGTAACTAACCAAGACAGTTCCTGCTATGGGCTATATGTTATGACCTGAACAGTGCACCCTGGATTAGTGGAAGCACTCATTGGCAGGACCTGGGACAAGAGTAATTGAGGGGAAACCGTAGTTGTCTATGTGAAGATCTCGAGCTCAACCAAGATTCGGCTGCTAAAATTGGATACAAATTGTCCATCCAATAATATGCAGTTGAGCAGGTTCGCAAATCAGCACATTCCTTAATTCTGCTGGATTATGTCCTAGACACTTCGAAACAGGAAATAATGCATTAGTAGCACATGTTGTTTGTAGTGAAGGTCGAATGATGAAGGTCCGAGTAGTTGACTGAAGAAGTAATTTATTAGAAGTAAGATAGTACAAGGTACATTCAGGTATGAGTAATAGAACAGAATTTAGGTAGATAATGAGTTCGCCCAAATCGTCGCCATAAATTACGTAGTGAAGGCTGAATGATGAAGGTCCGAGTAGTTGACTGAAGAAGTCATTTATTAGAAGTAAGATGGTACAAGGTACATTCAGGTATGGGTAATAGTACAGAAATTAGGTAGATAATGAGCCCCACCAGGAGCAGGATCATCTTAGCTCAGCCAAAAGTCTCAACTGAAACTCAAGCTGAGCCAACATTCTATTACATTACAACCATGTTAACATTCTAATGAGCAAAGAATGAAAGATTGCAATAAAGAAAATATGCAGAAGTCACTACATTGTTCCACAATTCCAACATGCGCAATATCTGCTGCCACGATTTGAGCCTGATTTTACCTGCCGCAGTTCAAGGGCAAAAAGACCCGTGATTAATTCAATGATAATCATTTGGGCCGTAGCAGGGGTTTGTCAATGAAATGGAATTACCGGACCATTAATGACTGTGGACTTATTCATATCCACTGAAGGGTACATTATCTATAGTTACTTTAACGTCAAAGGAACAGAGCAGTTTTGGTTAGGGCTGGGCTTATCGACCCACCTAATGGACAAATCCAGTCATTTGTTTCAGGATACTCATGATGAACATAAATCGGAAAAATATACCTACAGTTATGGCTAGCAAATGTTATTGGCTCATCTTTTAGAGGCAACGTTACAAATTTTTAATATGTTATAGTTCCAAGAGGCCAGCTCTAGTATTCTGATCATGAGGTCAGGAAATGTCATATGGAAATTTCTAAAATGTCATCAGAGAGACATAACGTACACAAATCATTCTGTAGACCACAAAGCAGTGGAAGACTTAGTCCCAGATATACTAAGCGCTTGCGTTGTCCATTCCTCACGCAGGGCAACACAAGTGCGTAAGTCACCAGGGGAGGCTCCTCTGTTGGAGCGGAGGAGCATTGCCCCACTTAAATTACCTCCAAAGATGTCCTCGGAGGCCACTCCCTCCAATCAGGGTGCTGCTCTAACAGCATGAGAGCAGCGTCAGGATTGGTGCCTGCATGGCATCCAGTTCCTGAGAAGAATTCCGGGGCGGAGGACGTCAGTTCAGGTACGTTTTTTAAATATTAATATTTTTGAACACACACTCCGCATCCCTTAGATGCCAGCTGCCACTGTAAGTAAAATATACAAAGCTACGCAAAGAAATATTTGCGTGGCATTCCATCACTTTTCACTCACAAAGTAACACAATGCAAGTGCTTAAGTAACATTTACAAAACTATGCAAAGAAATGTTTGCGTGGCCTTGCTTCACTTTTCACTCACAAAGCAACACAATGCAAGTGCTTAAGTAACAGGCAAGTTTTTAAATATTTATATTTTTTGGCGCGTACTCCGCACCCCTTAGATACCAGCTGCCACAGTAAGTAACATTAACAAAGCTACTCAAAGAAAGGTTTGCAAGGCCTTGCATCACTTTTCATTCACAAAGCAACGCAACACAGCACCGTGCGCTATCTTGCATTACCCTGCTGAGGGGTGGCATTATATGGGTGGAGCATGGGCATTTCCTAAGCATCCAGCCATGCATTCTGATACAAACCCAGATATACTAAAGTCAATAAACCTGGGTTTGCTCCAAAATGATGCACATGCTTCTAAGGATTCTTTTTCTGCACAAAAAACAATTCTGCCCACAACACGGGCACCCTTGCACTGTGGCTGAATGGTAACTGCAGGGGGGAGCTGTGTAAGCTTGCCTTGCGGTGCTGATTTGCATAAACTGTTAGCAAATCTGGTCCTTAATGCTACCAAGTCCCGAAGTAAAACTATTTGTTGTAAATGATTCACATCACTTGTTTGACCTGTCACGTTTCCCAATAGTTCAGTAACTGCCTCCGAGCCAAATTATGTTATTCCGCAGAAACAGGGGGATGATTCTTCCAAGGCAACCTTGGCTTCTTTTCAAGACAATTTAGGTCCTCATTGAGGGGTCCACAAATTTGGTGTGATAATATCACACCTGCAATTTGTGATATTGAGGGGTGCACCATTTAGTGGGTGCACAATTACCACAATAAGCTCCACTTTCAGGTCTCTGAATGAGCAACAACACACTATTAGCCCAAGTTTAATCCCTTCTTGAAGTGCATAAAATGAGAATGTGCAGTGTTTTCCAGCATAATTTACACCAGGTTTCGCCTGCTGCAAATTGTGTGATTTTAACACCTGACGTGAGCAATTGGCACAGCAATTATAATTCTGATTCAGGCACAAATGCCTGTGTGATTATAAAATGGGATTTGAACGAGATTAGAATGAGCCTCTTAGTATGTGGTGATAAATGTATAATTGTCAGAATGTTGGCAGGCATGTATGTATGTATATATGTATTTCTGACTGTTTGTATGCATGTACATATGTGTTTATATGGTATTTCTATAGTGTAATCTGTTATATCCTACTTAATTGTATAACATGTAGTCCAGCCCTGCTGCCACTAGCTGCTCAGCCAGAGCGTGAGATGGTCATAGAATGTTGGTGTGCCTGTGATGCGTGGAATGCCTGGGTGTCTGAGTGGATGAGTGTTGGCAGTTGAAGATGGGCTGAGCAGCTAGGGAGGCTGCTCCTGGTGGGGCTGGTACCACACTAGGCTGGCTGGAGTAGAGACAGTTGTAACCTGAACTGGAAGATGAATAAAGAAGACTGATAATACATACTGGCTCCAGTTGTCTTTCTACAGAGATTATAACATTTATTTTGGCGACGAGCGGACTTGAACCCTAGAGACTCTTGGTGAACCACTGAAACAAAGGAACTACAAAGGAAACAAGGAGAAACCAAGAGATCCTACAAGCTACTACATCTATAAAGAAAGAATTCCCAGGAAAGCCAGCGCCAGCCCCACCAGTGTCCTCTCTAATGGACAGCCCACAGAGAAGTGTCATCAATAAAGACACTACAGCCTGGGAATACTACAAACATCTAAAGGACTACAGTGAGTTGGAGGAGTAGCTAAGCTACAGCCGCATCTGGTGTTCCAGCCACAATGTTAGCCACAAAAGGATTACAGTGAGTTGGAGGAGTAGTTCAACTACAACCGCACATGGTGTTCCAGCCACAGAAAGAAGAAAAAGTCAATTTAAAAGATGTAAAAAAGGAAAGTGTGCAGTGGTTGCACACATGGAGAATATCTTGTTCAAAAGGGTCCTTAATTGACAGTTGCAGCGATTTAAGGGGCCTCCAAAACCACAGTGACAGTTGCAGCGATTTAAGGGGCCTCCAAAACCATAGTGACTCATTTCGTCTTACTAGGACTACAGTGACATCAAGGGAAAAGGCATATATGGTGCTACATTCAGTTTCTGAGAGAAGCGGTCACATCACTCTGCATCTAGTTGCTCTGCATCCAGTTGCTGCGCAGATGGAAAACAAGTATTTGTTCACAATGTTGTGCTACGTTTGTGTTTTCCTGCTACATCGTGAGTGGAGAGGAGTTCCACAATTAGTGCGTTTGCCCTGGATTGTGTTGGTTTGGGCACTTAGAGGAAGTTGTCTTGATTACTATCTGCACGGGAGCAGAAATCCTCGCTCCGGGTCTTGCTCTGGAGCTGGTTAACACGTGCTCAGCAGTGTTCATTTTTGGATGATGCACATAACGTGTGCGGGCTTGTGTTTAGGCCGTTTGGGGAAGAGACGTTCCCGGGCCATCGCTTTTACGTATATGTAGGTGTGGGGGTAAGTTGACATTTATTTATTTTGGTGTGCTACCTCCCGACTTTGGCAAGTTCAACCGCAGTCCTCAAGTTCGAATTTTAAAATTAATGCTTGTGCGACTCACCTTTGTTAGGCATTGCGCGAGGCTCCAGTGAAATATCTGTGACGTTTTTTGCCATCCCGCTGCTGATTCGTCTCTGGACGCTTTCCAGCCTTGACGTGCCGTGAGCCATCCGGCGGGACGTGCAAATACGTGCAGCCATTTTGTGTTTGGTGGCTGCTGTCTATGCCCTTACAAGCATTGCAGTCATCCACAGACGCGCTTTGCCAATCATAGAGATATTAATAAAGTTTTGTGAAAGTCGACAGGAGGGTCGGGGACATTGCAGTGTCTTCGCAACTTGAACAGATTTCGGAATCGTCGATTTTGGAATCCTCTGAGTGGAATCCTTCGTTTCATCGAATTCTCTGAGTGGAATCCTCCGTTTCATACATGTCGGAGTTTTAATGACTGATGTGTGTACCCATCTCGCCTGGACCAGGGGTAATCTTTTCCATTGGGTTCATTTGGGTTAAGTTCCATTTATGGCTTTCTGTTTTGTTTTGGATCCATTAAGCTATGGGTTCTGAGGTGTCCAGCAACTCTTTTATGCCACAGATTGAACATGTAGTGTTGTCAAGAACTGATGTTATAGATTGGTAATGTGCTTTTACTGATGTACTGGTCATGGTTTCAGGTGGTGTGCATTGTTTTTGTGTCCCCACAGTGGTGTGATGATTTGTGTGACTTAAGTAGGGGACCAGACCTTTCACAAATCGGGTGAGATATCGCTCACCGGCGTGGGGCACAGTGCACTACTGTTCTACAGTTAACGGAATGGTTTTATTTGTTAGTATGGTAACAGGAAAAAAAACGTGATGCCACAGGTTTATAGTTTGAGGATGGGTCTTCTATTTTACAGTGATTTTTTCCTGTGGGTGGTCATCACATTGTTCCCATACACGAGGGAAGGTTGTGGCTAATAGCCCTTTTGCTCAGTTATGTTTGTTACTCCTACAGGGGGGTAAGTAACTTCCACAAGGGGGTTTGGAGCTCTTTTCGTATTAATGTTTGGTTACTCCTACATGGGGGTATGTTGCCTCTACAAGGGGTTTGGAGTACCTAGGTTAACCCTCACACTGGGTTGAGATATGGCTTAGTCCATAAATAGTTGCGCGCAGTACTAATGTACATCCCTTCACGGGCGTTTTTATGGGTTTGAGTTTGAGTTTTAAAATACTTGTAAAGCGCTCGTACACCTGCGGTTTCTTGGCGCTACTGCTAACCATATCCAGGGCTAAAAAACGGGGGAGACTGCTGGGGATTTAATCAAAGGATTTTGTGAACAAATGGGCTTTGAGATGTTTGCGAAATTGCGGGTACAGGGTGATGGATCGCAGATCCAGGGGAAGGGAGTTCCAGAGGATCGGGGCAAGGGTAGCAAATTTCGAACCTCCCCACTTCTTTGTCCGGTAGCGTGGGATAGTGAGGAGGGACTGGGAGGACGAGCGGAGTTCCCTAGTGGGTACATAGGGGGTGATCTCTGAGGAGATAAATGCTGGAGCCAGGTCCAGTCGGGCCAAGAAGGTGATGGAGGCGAGCTTGAATTGGATTCGGGCTCGCACAGGGAGCCAGTGCAGGGATTTCAAGAGGGGGGAGGAACGGTGAAATTTGGGAAGATTGAAGACCAGGCGGGCAGCCTGGTTTTGTATCTGCTGCAAACGCCGTAAACTATATGCAGGGATACCTGCATATAGGGCGTTGCCGTAGTCCAGGCGGGAAACCACCATGGCTAAGGTGATGAGTTTGAGAGCTGAGAAAGTGAAGAAACGGGACACCCTGCGTATAGTGCGCAGTGAAAGGAAAGAGGAAGATACCACAGAGCTAACCTGGGAGTGAAGGGTGAGTTGAATGTTGAGTTTTATGCCGAGGGTTTTAACAGAGGTAGAGGGTTCCGGAGAGGGGCCAAGAGAAGGGGGCCAGAAGAGAGGGGACCAGGGGCTGGATGAACCACCCGTCAACACCAGCTCGGTCTTGTCGGGGTTGAGTTTAAGGTGATTGTGGTTCATCCAGTCCCGGATGTGGAGCATGACAGATTGAAAATTAAGGACAGAAGAGGGGGAAGAGGAGAGGTTAAAGACCAGCTGGAGGTCATCCGCATAATTAAATACGGCGACCTCCATTTGTTGAAGAGAAAAGATAAGAGGGGCAATATAGAGATTGAACAAGAGGGGGGAAAGGGAGGAGCCTTGGGGAACCCCGCACTGGACATTTCGGACGTCCGCTGTAAAATCACCCAGGCGAACGGCCTGGGTGCGGTCGCTCAGGAAGGATGATAGCCAGACCAAGGCGGTCCCTCCGATCCCGGCCGCCCTGACATGGGAAAGCAAGATGGTATGATCCACCGTGTCAAAGGCGGCTGAGAGATCGAGGAGCACAAGGGCCTGGCGCCGGTTAGTATCCATACCCTCCCTGAGGTTGTCCAAGACCGAAATAACAACGGACTCCGTGGAGTGTGCGGGGCGGAAGCCGGCCTGGCGGGGAGCGAGAGCTCCATGAGTCTCTACAAAGGAGCTCAAGGCGCCGGTGACATGGCGCTCGAGCACCTTTGCCAGAAAAGGTAAGAGGGAGATGGGGCGGAAATTGGCAGGGACAGAGGGGTCTGCCCCAGGTTTTTTTAGAATCGGCACAATAACCGCAGACTTCAAGGGGGAAGGAACCACACCTTTAGCCAGAGAACTGTTGAGGAGGTGAAGGGGAGGATCCGGGCAGGAAGCAGAGATGTGACGGAGAATGTGAGCAGGACAGGGGTCGAGTGGAGAGCCAGATTTAACCAAAGGTACCAAGGAAGACAGGGCTTCCTTAGATATGGGGGGGAGGGCAGTGAGTTGTCCCTTGGGAGGGGGGCATTGGGGGTCAACAAAGGAGGGAGAAGGGGGCGGGATGTTAGCTTTAATAGTAGAAATTTTATGGATGAAGTAGTTGTTGAGGGAGTGGCAGAGTTCCTCGGAGGGGGCGGGCTTCAAAGTTGTTCTGTCAGAGAACGCCAGGTTATGGACAATCGTGAAAATCTCCTTAGGCTGGTTTTCTGCAGCAAGGATTTTGGAGGAGAAGTAGGCGGTTTTGGCCACCAAGATGTCTTTTTTGTACTGGGTAAGGATGTTGGTATACTCCAGTCTTAAAGTGGGGCAATAACTTCTCCTCCAAGGCCGCTCCGCGCGGCGTACAGTAAGTTTGGTGGCCTTAAGCTCTGCGTTGAACCACCGGTTGGCATCCTTGTCACGCTTGGAAGTAATACGTTTGAGCGGGGCAACAGAGTCACTGCCAGCGGAGAGCCACTGATCTATGGCCTCAACCTGGGAGAGGGTAGAGAGGCCCTGCAGGGAAGGGAGGGAAGTGATAAGAAGGGAGGAGAGGTCTTCCGGGTTGACACGGCCCCATGCTCGAACCCAGATGTTTTTGGGGCGAGGGGGTTTGGCTGGGGGGTGAATGGGTAGGGAAAAAGAGATAAGGTGGTGGTCGGACCAAGTGCAAGGCGAAATAGAGAGGGATTCCACGGGACAGTTTAGGGACCAGATCTGGTCAAGCGTGTGACCCTTGATGTGGGTGGGGGAGTGGACATGGGTGGTGAAGTTGAGGGATTGGAGGGTTTCAGAGAATTCCTTAGAGGACGAACATTCAGCTGGGTCGGAAGGCCAGAAGTTGAAGTCGCCTAGGAGTAGGATAGAAGAGTTATTAACTGTAATGGTAGCCAGGACTTCCAAGAAGTCAGAAAGGAACTGTAAAGGGGATTGAGGAGGACGGTAGGTGAGAAAACAGGTCAGAGGGGGAGTAATGGAGGTAGTGCGAATAACCAAGTATTCGGTGGTCGCGATATCAGGCAGGGACAGAATTTGAAAGGGGAGATTGGTGCGTGCGATGACCGCCACGCCGCCTCCAGCTCTGCCGGGAGGGCGGTCAGCCCAAAGGGCGTAGTAGGAGGCCGGTAAGGTGGCTAATAGGGCGGGGAGGGAGTCGTCGCTGAACCAGGTCTCCGTTAGGAAAAGAAGATCAGGGGCTTGAAGATCCAGCAGGACTGAGAGTTCGTGTGCATGGGCGACTGCTGACCGAGTGTTGAGATAGAACACCGTGAGGGATTTAGGGGTAGTGGGAGGGGTGATGCTACTGGACGAGAGAGAGGGGTCAACTGTGGGAAGGGGGATGTGAGAGGGAGCGGCAGGAGAAAGACCAAGAGAGAGGATGCGGGAACAGGTGGAGGTAGCGATGGGCCAGGGTCCCTGGAGCTTGTGTAGTTGGTCCGGGGTATAGGTGGTGAGCGGGGCAGAGTGACACGCCCCTAGCCCCGGACAGTTGCGGACGGGCGCAGACAGCGCAAACGGCGCTCCCGCTGCGCTCGTCCGCTGCGCTTCCTGTGCATGCACATTTGTATAACAGTGGGGGGCGTGGCCTGTAGGGGGCGTTGTCAGCGCGCACGCCTGTGCTGATGGCGGCCGCTCGAGAAATGCCAAGCGCGAGCAGAGACAACATCGTCTGTGCGCTGCAGAAGATGTCAGGTAGTGGCGCTTTGCAAACACAGAGAGAGAGTAAGTGACACCACACAATGTTACAAGAATTAAAAGCAGTTGTGATTTTAAAAAGCAATTTCAGCAAGGTCCTCGTACCTCCAGCTCCCGGCTTTTCGCCTCAGGACTGGGAAAGCAATCTACCCAGCGCTAGCGATTCAGCGCTTAAGTAGGAAGGGTAAAAGGGGGCGTGGCCTGTAGAGGGCGTGGCCTGTAGGGGGCGTTGTCAGCGCGCACGCCTGTGCTGATGGCGGCCGCTCGAGAAATGCCAAGCGCGAGCAGAGACAAGATCGTCTGTGCGCTGCAGAAGATGTCAGGTAGTGGCGCTTTGCAAACACAGAGAGAGAGTAAGTGACACCACACAATGTTACAAGAATTAGAAGCAGTTGTGATTTTAAAAAGCAATTTCAGCAAGGTCCTCGTACCTCCAGCTCCCGGCTTTTCGCCTCAGGACTGGGAAAGCAATCTACCCAGCGCTAGCGATTCAGCGCTTAAGTAGGAAGGGTAAAAGGGGGCGTGGCCTGTAGAGGGCGTGGCCTGTAGGGGGCGTTGTCAGCGCGCACGCCTGTGCTGATGGCGGCCGCTCGAGAAATGCCAAGCGCGAGCAGAGACAAGATCGTCTGTGCGCTGCAGAAGATGTCAGGTAGTGGCGCTTTGCAAACACAGAGAGAGAGTAAGTGACACCACACAATGTTACAAGAATTAAAAGCAGTTGTGATTTTAAAAAGCAATTTCAGCAAGGTCCTCGTACCTCCAGCTCCCGGCTTTTCGCCTCAGGACTGGGTGACGACCCATATACATGTTTGTTTCCCTTTCTCTTGGGATTGTAGTGGTAGGGTATGCTACCTTTAGAGCTACTCTATGTTATGCTTTTGGGCATTGGTTTTGTGGGGTCTTTTACCCTTTTTCGTTGTAGTGCATTACGACACAGTGGTTGATGCAAAATGCTTCAAATGTATTTCTGGTAATGTTATGCTTGCTTCAAAATGCTTTTTAATTCTTTTTAGGGAGGGATGGGAGATATTGCTGTTCATATGTTTGTATCTTATCCGTCCTTTCTTGCTTTAATAGTTCTTTATCCTGCGATGTTTTATTTTTATGTGTGCATCCGTGGGACTTGTACCATTATTCATTTTTCTTGTTTATAGTTCTTCCTTGATGTTTTAACACTTGCATGTTTCGTTTTCGTTGAAGAAAAAGGGATAATGTTATATCCTACTTAATTGTATAGCATGTAGTCCAGCCCTGCTGCCACTAGCTGCTCAGCCAGAGCGTGAGATGGTCATAGAATGTTGGTGTGCCTGTGATGCGTGGAATGCCTGGGTGTCCGAGTGGATGAGTGTTGGCAGTTGAAGATGGGCTGAGCAGCTAGGGAGGCTGCTCCTGGTGGGGCTGGTACCACACTAGGCTGGCTGGAGTAGAGACAGTTGTAACCTGAACTGGAAGATGAATAAAGAAGACTGATAATACATACTGGCTCCAGTTGTCTTTCTACAGAGATTATAACACAATCCTATTCAAAATGCAGCTGAGCACTGTCGATAGTCAAAGACAAGCATTAAGTCAATGAGTAAGAAGAGAGGAACCTGGGCTGCGGATGGTTAATTTACTGTGATGTAGTGTTCATTAAAGAGATGAGTCTTCAACTCTCCTGAATTGGAGTAGCTTTGGGGCGTTCCTGATGGATGCAGGGATGTTGTTCCAGATCTTGTGTGCAAAGCTGAAAAAAGCCTGATGTCTTCTTGTTTCTTTTTTACGATTCCTTCCTGCAATCTGATGGTGTCCTGTCTGCAGTTGGGCTGGGATCTGATAGAGCGCTTACAGCACTCTAAATTAGATGGGTGCACTATACTCTTGGTTCAAACGCACTCACATGTATTTTCATCGTTTGCAGTGTTTTACGATTATTAAGATGCATTTAATCAACGTTAGCTTCACATTGAAATGTAGGGTGCATCTTTACATGTATTAGAAACATTCATAATTCCTGTATATGTAATGTGCAGGATGAAATTATATTTGTGCAATGTAACCATGTTTAGTTTAAGTTGCCTGAATCGTAGGCCCAATTTGTAAAGTTGTTGACAGTTTCGCTTATCCTTGGCTGCTCAAAACATTAATTAAATGAATCTCTTTGGTACTCAAAAGTAGCGTATTCTCGTCCTACTGCAGGTGTAGGAATTCAGCCTCGTTATTCTTAGATTTAAGGAGATACCGAGAATGTATTTGAAGTAGACTGGAAGGCGAGAAGGGAGGACTCCTTTTGTGCCTGGCCTGTCTGAGAACCAAGGCCACTGGAAGACGAAGAAGAATTCATTAAAGCTACTGGAAAGTTACTGAAATGATACAATAGAGAAGTTTACCACATGATTCATTGGGGGCTGAACTGTGTCTGTTTTTGATATGATGCGCAGGGACAGAGAGTAAAGACTTCTGCTGATTCTCGGAGGAGAAGGAGCATCTTAGAGCGAGCTCCTTCGCCTTAAGCTAGAAAACCCATTTGACGTGAGTACTTCTTAGGAATTCAACACGTGCTGACACCTTTGGGAAATAATATAAGAGAATTAGGTAGGACCCTCATTTAGAGCAGTGTAGGGACAGATATTTTTTCCTTGTTTTGTTTTCCTCCCAGATGAAAAGAGAACTTGACTCAGCCTCTATTCTTTGCTGTGTATTGATTTTGGAGTTCATTATATTATGCCTTTTATGCCGGATGAACTATATTCGTAAAATTGGCTCTGTATTGATTTTCATGCATCTGTATACTAATATCCTCATATGTGTTTATATTCAATTATTTTTGGCCTTATAATAAATCCACAAAATTGGAATTCGGAGTCTTTCGTACTTTAGAGTATGACTAAAATTGAAAGTATAACCATGACTTGTTTTACTTCCCTCTACCACTTTTGGCAAGCAAATAAAAGACCATCAGTAGTACCTTAGTAGAATAATTAGGGAAGACCAATTTGGCGTAATCAGAACCACCAGAGGTACCTGTGATATCCGCCACCAGTAGGCTTTCTGCCAATGGAGAATCTGTCGGCAGAGCACTGGACCAGAAACCAACATCACAAAGCAAAAGTGTTGAAACCGTATCCACATTCCAAGAGGCCAACTAGACTGAAGCCTTGGGAGCATGTCAGTTGTGGCCCATCCTACTGTGAAAGCAATACTCCTGGGCTGCAGCCCGCTGGGAACAGATCAGTCAGCAGACCCAAGCACAGCAGACCTGCACAACAACAATGACATAGCAGCATGCCTCATCGGTGTAATGAGTTAGCGGTCCAGCTATCTACCCGGCGCGAGTCGGATGTGTTGCACCCGCGCGCTCGGGCCAAGCGTGGCCCGAGGCGAGTTAATAAAAGGGGGGTGGTCGCTCGAGGCCAGGTCGCCCAACTCTACCACCAGTGCCATGTGCATGTTATTTTCTCTGTCCGTCACTCTAAGGTGCGCTGCCTTGAAGCACCTTCACAACCAGGGCGACGCATAAGGACCCAGGGGCCCAGAGGAACTGGCCTACTCTGTACCTCCTGTGAATCTCTGGCCAATGGGGAGGGGGGGAGGGTGTGGCTCCTTCCAGGTCAGGGAGTGGCGTTCCGTTTGCGCATCACTTCTGCCGTTGTGATCTAGGGGCCTAGTTAAGGCGCGTCTGGGAACAGATCAGGCACTACACCCAAGCACGACAAACCTGCACAACAACAAAAGCACCAGGCGGGCTGCACTCCTACTTGTCGCGGGCCCGACCAGAGGATCTTTTCTATTGCAAAGTGGGATCAATAACGATGAATAGCTGATGCTTCATTATTACTTGATGTCACTCCTGTTCTATCTATCTGTGACACCATTTGGATGTACGTTTCCTTATCGACTGTGCACTTAATCAATGGAGCGGGCAGTCCCCGCGCAGCTGATCTTGCAATACACAGTGAAAGAAGCCTGTCTCTAAGATGTCTGCACTGCTGGATGTGACGTGTGCACTGCGGGATGATTGTGTATATACTGCTAAACTCAGTCAAGCATTACATCTTGAAATGACTGCAACTGACAGCGGCCTTAACAGTAAGGATGTTTAGTGTGCAGAATGCCATACACTGTTCTGCAGAAGCATCACAATTTTATGGGGAAATTCTGCACAATGTTTATAGCATGAATGAATACACGGCGAGTCCCTGGGCTCTGCAAAGCAGAAGAGATGCTTCTGAACATATGATAATCTCTTTAGAGGGTGTGTCACTTCCCGCTGTAAGCCATTTCATTGGCTCTTGGTGAGTTGAATTATAAAGGAAGGGGAAATGTCGTCACACGTTTGTTGTTCTCGCACCTACCTTCGGGAAATGTTTACTTCCATCTCTGCTTCTTCTGAAAAATACCACGGCCTTAGGGAGGTCTGCAAACCTTGAATGTTCCCACAGAGTGGATTGTAAAAGACACAACCCTGTTAGCGCTAAGAGACAGTTGCGTGGGAGCTTTTTGAATGTCTTATCGTTAACAGATGGGGACCATTCCAAAGGGTGAAGCAGACACACAATCAGATTAAAATACCACGACAATAAATGTTACACCAGCAGTTCCGATCCCTATTATCACATATTAAATATTGTGTTACTGAAATTGAAAATGGACTGCTGTGCGAAACAGGAACAGTATATGACACAGCAAGTGAGGGGCCAAGTTTACTTAGGGTTTGCACTGGGGCAAAGCCATGCAAATGGCTGCAAAGTGATGCAAACTCATGAAGGGCATTTACTTTCCATCACATAACATATTTTGCATTGGAAAGGTGCCCATTTTCCAGGACATATAGCATTTTGTCTTGAGTTGTGACCTTTTTGTCAATGGTGAGTCCTTGAGTGCAACTTGTGTGAAACAGTGCAAGCAACCATCATTTTTTATGTAAAGCCTGATCTACTAAGAAAGCAAGACTGGAATTTGCTTTACAAATATTGCCTCCTTGATGCAGAAGCACGTTGCATGTGTGGTGAACTGTACAGCATACATCAATGTGTGGAATATTTAATAATTTGTCTATACATAGGATTTATTATTGGAAGGGTATGCTTCCAATACAAATCTAATGCTAGTCACCACACACATCTCTGCACCATGGTGTACGTTGCTAGGCAGCCTGTTTGTGTGCTAGCGCATAGGTAGTGAGATGCAGCAGGTCATTTTTAGGTCTTGCCTCTCAGATGGCTTTTAGCTGTCTGGTAGGTGTAAGCCTCTTGTGGATCATACCAAAAACATGAAACTTTCCTTGCGTCTCCAGGATCCTGTTTCAACCGGTTAAAACGGGATCCCGGAGAAGCGTGGAGAGTCTGGCGTACTCGCTGCAGACATTTTGATGGCTGATTGTGCCTTATTTTAACCTGATTAAGGATTCAAAGAGCCGGACTCGGCCATCAGCTCAGATTAGCTGTCGATATCAGGATCCTGGACTCACATGACACAACGATAGAGAATCATATTCAGATTGGCATCGCAGAATATACATGACCTACCGGGTCGGAATTAACACCGGTTCCAAGGTCTAAGCATCTACGTGGCTCGCAACAGCCCTGAAGAAGTCGAGGGTTTCAACAACCCATTGACGTAACACGTGTTGGCTGGCTTGCTCAGAAATACAACATTAAAAGCGAACATTACAAATAAGAACACCATCGTCTTCATTCATGATCAACAGAACCTGTGTTGTACTGTTCTTTGCTTATATGCGAGTGCATAGGATGTGTTGTATATATTTAGTCGGACCTTCTGGTCCCAATTTGGGGGTTTAGGGGTTTCCCTCACCTGTGGCACCGCATCCAATTGTTTTCTCTCATAGTATCAATTTCACGTTATTGGTTTAGCGCCGTTTGTTAACCTGATAATTAACACCCCCCTCTTTTGCCAGTACTCCTCTGCTGCTTTGCTTCCCCACCACCCCCCACTTGCTCCTCCATTCCCCCACCTCTATCCCCCCATGGTCTGTTAAATATATATATTTTTTTAATTCTCTTCGGGGAGCTCAGCGGCTGCCATTGGCTGCCGGACCACTCTGCTATCTAAAAAGCACTTTTTCACCAATCAAGTTTTCATTTTGTATTTAATTTTCCGATCAGGTGGTGTCCACCCTCTTAGCTTTGTAAAGAAACAAAAATGGAAATTGTGCCCGTGTCGTTTAGTAGGTATGCACATGTGTTGTGATGCATGCACGTACATACATCATCATGCATATAAGCAACTGCCAAATGATGTGGCCTGAAGCAGTGGCCACGTTATTAAAACCTTTTCTTCTCCTTTTTAGGTTTCATCTACACAGCGCTTGTGCTGGGCTTGAGAAATCTTTTATGGTGGAAGAGCCTTCTCCTACATCGCAGCAAAGACCTGGAACGAGCTACCGATCAACATCAGACTCGCACCCTCTCTGCACATCTTCAGGAAGTCCTTCAGGACCTGGCTCTTCGACTGACCGGAGCTGCTCCCCCCCTCCCCAGGCCTTGAGACCCTCACGGGTGAGTAGCATGCTTCACAATTTGCTGATTGATTGATTGATTGATTTTTAATATAAACTTAAAAGGGACTTACATCCTGCTTCCGCTCTTTCCTGGCTTCTCATTGGCTCCTGTGCGCCCCACTTACTTTTCCTCCAATTCTATTGTCTGTAGCATATATTCCTGCATTTACCAATGCTTGTTCCTCGCTGCTTCTCTTATCAGTTTCACGCTGCCGAAATACTGTTAACATCCGCTTTGGGGGAACTATATTTTCATAAAGTTTTGCCTGTTACTATTGCAGCATATTTATATAACAATGTATCACCTGGAGAGATTGTGATTTACATAGAATCATACAATGTTGCGTGGCACCGCCGACATACAAACCGGGATCCTCAGCTCTTGAGTCAGCAGCTCTGGCCGCTGTGCCACTTCCTCTCCACTCCCGTGTTATCTGTCAGGGAGCTCTTTCCTTTTCCCGGACGATGATTGATTAAAACAGCTCTTTATTAATTACTTAGGCGAAACCAATGCATTAACAATCCTTGTTTGTGTTTTTTGCCAATGATATGCAACAACAGAAAAAAAGCCCTGGGAAGCCAATAGGATAACAAAGCAAGACCTGACGGCTTTGGAAATGCTTGATAATATATATGGCTGTGTACTGCTTCCTCCCTCTTGCGCAGTGCAGCACAGAAACTTTAGTTGCGGCTGTGCATTGAACTAGAAAAATAAATATATCTGCCCCATGCTCTTTAAACGTCTTATACTGCGTCCATTGCTACTGCAAAGCAAAGACCATAACTGAATGAGCAGTGACTGAGTCTCAACGGTGTGGTACATGATGAAAGTGCAAAAGCTGTCTCAGGATGCCCTCGCCGAGGTTCAGTGATGCACCTCAGCAATGACAGAATGGCACGTGGTCTCTAAATTCCCCCCCACAGTCACATCCACTACATCCTTCCTGGGCAAACGCTAGCAGTCTCAACATATGACCCTAGAGTGTATTTCAGGGTAAGTTATGAGATACCCCAAATAGCACAAACTTAGGGGAGAAAGAAGCAATAGGGGTACATCCACTCTGCTCCAGAGACAAGATCAAAAAAATAATTAGAGAGTGGAACCCAAGCAGGCCAGTACACATTATAGCCTTAGAGCCTGCGGTAGCAGGCTCTGCAGGTTATTAAGGACCTGCTCCAGCGTTAAAGGCACGAGCCGAAGCCGAGGGCCTTTAACAAGAGAGTGGACCTTTAATGGGCTGTAGAACCCCCTCCGGCGGACCCTAAGGCTATTAGAACATTCTGCCCCTAGAGGGCATAATTTTCTAATTTGTAAAACAAAGGCCTTATTGAGCCGGAGGGGGTTGAAATCCCCTCGGGCACCGTGAGGCCTTTGTTAAACATTGGAATGTTGATGCTTCGGGCTTCTACCAGCCATTAGAAGCCTGAAGTACTCCATTATTTTCAATGAAGCGCTCAACATTCCACTGTTCTTATAGAAGTCAAAAAAAATTTAAGAGACATTCACCCTCACATCAGGTGTTCGGGTTGATGACCCGATGATGAAGCATGCCTCTAGACCACACTAGTTGGTGAGTGTCCCTTAAAAATCTTTTTGAGACTTCAAATGCATACTGTCCTGCCTGGGTCCCGCTCTCTAATGATTTTTTGATTTATGTGATAGTCTGTGCAGTGTTGCAAGCACATGCAAACCCTAGTGTGCTGTGTAGCCTCTTGACAGTTTAATCTGTAAAGGTTTGTTATTGTTTATGTCCTTTAGCTTCGTCACTCACATTTAACCTCTTCAGTGCCCATGACGAGCTGGACTCGTCATGGGCCGCGGTAGCGCTGTGCCCATGACGAGTCCAGCTCGTCATAGACCCCGCCCGCTAATGCAACGGCCGGCACAGGGCGGGGAAAGGGGCGGGCACTGAAGGGGTTAACGCAGCACATTTCTGTCACTTTCATTATCTGTTTTCAAAGGTATCATGTCTCTCTCAGGAGATCAGGAAGTTCAATGCTAGAAATATGAGCACAAACACGTTTGCTAATTTGCCATTACTTGTTCTCTCTCTCTTTCTCTCTCTCTCTCTCTCTCCCTTATTCGATAAAATGTCATCCATCTGATAATGTAAATTAAATAAATTGGCAATCAGTCTGCGAGATGTACATACATTGCAATCTCATCTACCTCTCCCTCGTGCCCAAAAGGGAAACTGTACTCACTTTTTAAATTGCTTATGTTTCTTGCTGGGAACAAAGGCCCCCGCTCTCTGCATTTTATGGCTGGTCTAGAGACAGCTTCAGATGTGCTGCCAGCCTCATGGTTTTCAAACTAATCATAATAATACACATATACAACATACAAATGGAGGATTTGGGTCAGCCCTCTTCACCCATTGGTCTGTTCAAGTGTCATTCACATTTCGCTTTCTCCCACCACATCCTACATAATGGACATTGGGCCCGCCCACTGCAGCCATTGGCTCTCTTCATTGCGAGTGGTGTATTTTGCATGTGAATCCATCTAAGAAATAGTCCACTTCAGTGGCATTTATTATATTTATTTGTGTTATGGGTCATTTTTAAAACTTTTTTCAATATAATCATGGCACCTACAGATGGTGGTAATTTTATTTGTATTACTTGAACCTTTGAATGCCTACGCCATATGTTTTTAAAATACATTTGCCCAGTCCAGACCTATAGGCTTTGGCAATTCTCATTCAAAGGATGGGTTCTTCTAACCTCACATGCCAGGAAGAATGTGACGCGGCAATTCACCTCACACTCTGTTACCAGAACTCACAAGAAGCACCAATTCTTAAATCTCTCCTCTTCTTCCAAACATACATATTTGCTCGCTGACAGCCATTCAGAGTCCACAATCGAATCACCCCAAAACACCGGAATGCCTCTTCTGAGAAGGGCTACACTGTGGTGTTCAGGTAGTGCCATATAAATTCTTGAGGCCTTATAGTAATGAATATTTGCTCAAACTCTCAGATGAGAGGCCAAAGCATAAACTTATATATCATATTAATTTCCTTTATGAAGTAAATGGCACCAGTGATGGACAGTTTTGCAGTGGGGTCAGGTGACTTACATTTGTGCTGGGCAGTTTTACAATGGCAGTAAACTTTCCCTCACACCAACCAACTGGTACAAAATTGTCATGGTTCGCCTTTTCCACCCCTGCCGAATCCCCTGGTTTGCCTGTGTGCGTCTGTGTTCTTATACGGAATGAGTGTCCTCACTTCCGGTTACGGCCACTAGCGGTCTAGTCTAATCATCGGAACCACCACAACGTCATCTGCGCTTCCAGGGGAATCCGCTTATCAGCAGCGACTATTCCTCCAGACCAGCGCTTCGGATTATCGCTTTGCTGCCGATGCCTCTTGGATATCTGACGACGCTGCCCCTGCCCAGTTACGCGCTTCAAACGCTGCCCGCTTGCCTTGTTAATTGTTACTACCACGCCACGCTGGAGCGGCGAACTGTGTAGCCTGCTCAACGCTGCCAACACCGCTGAAGCGCTTATCTGGTTGTTGTTGTTCGAGACTGTCCTCACCGCGCTGGAGCGCATATCTGTTTATTGTCTTTCCCCGCATATGCCGCGCTGGAGCGCATAACCTTGTAGATTACTTACGGGTGCTCACACCGCGCTGGAGCGCTTGTCAGCTTTGTTGCCAGAAACTGTTGCACGCCACGCAGGAGCGCTGTGGTGCGCAGAACCACCTTCTGATGCAGGGTTTGTTGGTACTGTAAAAGCTGCTCTTTAACTGCTTCATAGCGCGGGTGCGCTTATCTAGATTGGTGTGCCTTGACTTTCCTCAAGTTCTGCTTGGTGCTAGCACTCCTTGGTTTCCAGCAGTGCTGGTGTGCTCCATTGTTCCCCTACATCGTAATTTGCCTCAAGGCGGAGGGAGGCCTTTTTTCCTTGGGTTACAGCGCAGGAGCGCTTCTTTTGTTCTCTCACGTACCTTACATAGCGCAGGTGCGCTCATCTTGGCTAGACTTGCTGTTATTCCACTGGTAGCAGACCTTCCGAGCTTCCCTCTAGAGGTAATCCTTGTCTCCCACATGAGTGCATGTTGTGAATGAGCATTAGTTTGCTACGTTATGGTAACCAGTGTGCCCTTGTCTTCCTGTACAGCTGGTGTCCACGGTCCATCCACACCGAGGGACATTCAACCCTCCGTCCTGACGTCATCAGGTCCTTGTTTAGCTATCATCCCTTCTCCCATCTTCATCCTAGTTTGTTGCCATTCCAGAGTGGGATAAGGTGGGCGTAGGGGTAATAGCTCCTGTCGTCTCTGCGAGATCTCTCCACAGGAAACAGGTACCTTGTGGGGAACCTGACAAAAATATTGTTTATGGACAGGCTAGTCGGTGGAATTGTCGCTTTTGCACTTGTCGTAGATGTCACTACAAAATTGACTCGCATTGGTGAAAATTGCCCTAAAACAGTGCAGATTTTGCCGAACTAAGGGGCAGATTTACAAGCCCTTTGCGACAGTTTTACGCCACCATTGCGTCACTTTAGTGACGCAGCGGCGGCGTAAACAATGCTACTATGCGACATATTTACAACGTGACGCATCTAGTGATTTGCGTCATGTTGTAAAGCCCTGCGCTACACTATACTTGCATCAGGTATAATGTATGCAGGGTGGGCGTTCCGTCGCAAGGAAGCCCCGTAAAAGTGATGCAGTGAAATCTACACGTTTTCACTGAGTCACTTTTACGTCCAAGCTGCGTCAAATCCTTACGCCTGCTTGAAGCAGGCGTAAGGAGTGATGCAGCATATCAGGTATAGGGCACCCCTGAGCAGTGCTGGAGTTGCGTTGCACTTGCATCACAACTCCAGCACTGTGTCACCCTTACGGCGACAGATGCGTCACGCATCTGTCTATCCGTGCGCCATTTGCATCCATGGTGGCGCTAGGGGTTTTTTGAGTCACGCAAAATAACTGGCGCATCCCTGCTAATATGCAGGAATGCGCCAGTTATTGTAAATCTGCCCCTACATTTCTCAGCTCTTATGTAATTTACGTGATCTTGCCTCGGATAACAGACGTGTCCAATCCCTCTTGTCCTTAGAGCACAGTTTCTTCCGGAGGTATACCCGTCGTCGGTGCAGTAGGTGCAGTGACACCGTGGCCAAAGGGCCTCACAGCCCCCGATTTATGGCCGTGTTTTTTCCTTCAAATTAGAAGCGGTTGAGGGGACTGGGTCTATTTTCCGTACTTGTATTAGGACCCATGGTGCCTTTACTACGTCACTGGCTGACTCTTTGACGTGATTGGGTGCTGTCATTTTTTGAGGGACTTCAGTCATGTGCTTACACCCATCCTTAAAAACTATATTCAAATTGAAATAATAAAAACATGTCCATATTTGACTTAACATATGATCTAACTTAAAGATGTAGAGGATTTCTCTGGTCACAGTTCCCATGGCAGCGGCCCAGCAGGCATTCGCCATGGCGTCCGCGTGACTGCGGTTTGGCAACTGAGGTCAGAGGCAAACACTGCCTATGGCTCATTTGTTTCACTACGGGCGCTCTTCCAATGCGCTTGACACCAACTAGGAACAAGGCCAGACGGGATTTTACATAGAGATGGACGCTGAGACGAAGTCGATTTGACAGGATGCAGGGGGACTTCGGAGGACATGCGGGGAATTAGAGTCCTCCCGGGTCCCGGAATCAACTGTCTGGTGCCCAAAAAAGCAAACTTTTCTCACTTTTTAAATTGCTTACTTTTCTAGCAAAGAGCATGGGCCCCAGTTCTTTGTTTTTTTAGGGCTGGTCTAGAGACTGGCTTTCATGGTTGTAAAAAAAAAACAGAATGTAAATACGTACATATACGCCTACTAATGGGGGATTTTGGTCAGCCCTCCTTATCCATTGGTCTGTTCAAGTGTCATTCACATTTCGCTTTCGCCCTCCACATCGTACACCATGGGCAATGGGCCCGCCCACTGCAGCCATTGACTCTCTTCATTGTGAGTGGTGTATTTTGCATGTGAATCTGTTTAAGTGCAATTCAGTGGCGTTTATTTTATGATTTGTGTTATTGCTATTTTTTTTTTTTGTTTGAGCCTATGCCTGCCCCTCTTATAGATGTCGGTAATTTATTTTTAGTTTTATTACTTGAGCCTTTAATATCGACTCCATATGTTTTTAACATAACCCATTTTCCAAGGTCAGAGATGGTTTTGTTGATGTGTGTCAGCAGGGGTTCTAAGGTGACAGGAGGGCAAGGGGTGTTAAAAACCTCACTCGCCAGGTGAAAATAAAGGACTAAAACCACTTAAACTGGCAAATCAGACAGAAACGAATAGCCAGGGACAATGAGAAGGCTGGAGCAAGATGAGAAGGGTGCTGTTGTTGGCATAACCGTAATGCATACAGCTCCACGCACCCCTCAGAATATTGATGCCATGGGCCTGGGACATAGTTATTGCTTTACCAATGCTCATTTACAGGGTGCTGGGTGGGTCCTTCTAACCTCACACACCACACTCTTTTACCGGAACTCATGAGAAGCGCCAATTTTTAAATCTTTCCTCTTCTTCTTAAGCATATATATCTGCTCGCTGACAGCCATTCAGAGTCCACAATCGAGTCACCCCAAGACACCGGAAGGCTTTTTCTGAGCAGGACTACACTGGGGTGTTCAGGTAGTGCTATACACATTCTTGATGCCTTATAGTAATCAATACTGGCTCAACCTCTCAGCTGTGAGGCCAAAGCATGAACTAATATATCATATTAACTGCTTCATGCCCGCAAAGAGCCAGATGATGTAATTGCCCCAGTGATGGACATTTCTGCAGTAGGGTCTGGTGACTTACACTGGTGCTGGGCCATTTTGCAATGGCCGTAAACTGACCTCTACACCAACCAACTGGTGCAAAATATTGCTTTATGAACAGGTCAGTCGGTGGAATTTTCACATTGGCGCTTGTCGTAGATGTAAATGCAATTACAAAATTGACTAGAATTGGTGTACATTTGCTCATAAACAGTGCAAATTTTGCTGAACTAAATTTCTCAGCTCACAGGCAATTTACGTGATCTGTTCTCAGATAACAGAAGTGTTCAATTTATCTTCTCCTTGGAGTACAGTTTATCCCAGAGGCATTGCCGTTGGTGTAGTAGGTGCAGTGACACCGTGCCCAAAGGCCCTCGCAGCACCAGATTTATGACTGTTTTTAAAATTTAAGCTGGGAATCAGAGTGTGGTGGGGAGGGGGGCACTTTTCCTTGCTTGCATAAGAACCCATGGCACCTTTAGTACGTCTTTGGACGCTTCTTCGAAGTGACTGAGCACGGTCACTATTGGAGGTGCCCCTGGCATTTGTTAGCACCCATCCTTAAGGACAGATTTCAGAATGCTATAATGTCTGCATTTAAATCAGAAAATGAGCTAATTTAAAGGAGTAGAGTTGTTTTGGGACCACAGCTCCCATGGCAGCGGCCAGCAGACAGCCGAAGGCCAATGGATATTTGTAATATATATATACGAATCAGAGCCCCCTCTCCGCAGTCTCCAATGGGGGTGTTGGGTTGGGCATTATTTTGCATTACCACACTACGGACAAGCTCAGTCCGGCATGGCTCACCGTACGCAAACGTAACGCTCTTCGCAATCTGCGCGATGTGAATCGTTTCCAGATGTATCTATCTCCACGTTTAAAGTGATGACATTAACCAGCTGGTGCCTAATTTTGAATGCATTAACATTTCTAAAGTTAATCACTAGTACTGTTCCAGACAATTCAGAACAAAATCTCACCACAGATAGAATCCACGCATCCCTACACTCTTAGAGACATAGCAACAGAACACACACACAGCAGCAGGAGAACTTAAGGTCATAACACTTACACAGGTATAAAGGCACACAAAACTATAATTTGTGTGTGTCTGAGCTTCTTCTCAGCCAGAAGCCAATATCTTCCAAGTACTGTTTCCACTGCATGTGAAGCTGGGTCTGTGAGGCCCCAGATGTCAACATCAAGGCACCTAGCCAGAGAGATTGTGACGCAGCAGAGGGAGGACATGTTTTTCAAGTACAGTGGAGAGCAGGATGAAACTGTTCTATCAGAATCCTTGCATGTCAATGGAGGTGTGTGCCATTGTCAAGCTATGTCTCAAGTGTGGGCAAGTAGTTGTTGAAAGACTGTTGGCGTGGGTTTGGAGCTGGTTGAAGGGCCTAAGTTGGCTGGGTGAGTGGCATTGGTCTTCTAGCTCCACTCCTGTGTTAATCACAACTGAATACTTTTTCATTGGCTTTGAGGGGTGTGCCAGGTTCACCCATGAGTACCGCACCTAAGTTGAGGTAAGCAAAGGATGGTGCATGCCCAATAACCCTAAGAGCCTAAGCAATATTAAACACTGGTTCCTATGGGAGAATGACTAGGTACTTGAGGGCATAACAAAAATAATTTGGTGAAGACAATAGGGTCTCTTCCAGGAAAGTATCTGCTATTTATAAAAACAAAGTTTCCAGGGACATAAAATAGGTGCAGTATAAGTGTGACGCTCAACGCCTTAGAACAAGGGGCCGGATGTACAAAGCCAGTTTGTGGTCGCAAAGCCAGCGATGCGCACAATCACAGGGTTTAAGATTTTGTTTCATACTAAAGCCATATATGGAATTTGGTAAATAGCTACCAAATCACCAAATGTTTTTAGAAATGCATTACAAAGGACTGTCTGGAAGGGGTGTGCTTAGGGCATACCTTCAAATTGTGACTTTCAATGTTATGTATCAATATTTTGCATCAATAATCCAGTTGCCAAACGTTGAAAAGTTATAGACGCCCGAGTTGGGGTAGCTACTCATTTACAAATGTGAAGTGGCCCTTTTGGTCCCCCCTCAGATTTTCGAATGTTAAAAAAATGCTTTAAGGGAGTAGCACTGTCAAACAAACCTTTCAAAAAAGCATTATGTTTTTTAAATGAAGTTCTGTTTCCTTTTAGGAAAACAGGCTGCATTAAAAAAAGAAATCTGTAAAAAGTGATCTCAGACATTCTAGTGTGCTGATCCCAGCATGCCATCATTCTTTTGATGGTCACCAATCAGAGTGACTTACCACTGAACAGTAATGAGGTAGGTTGGATTGCAACCCACTTCTAATAGGAACTTTGCAAACTGACCTATTGTTAACTATGTGGGTTTGCAAAATTCTGTTCCATTCATAAAAAGTTGGTGCACAGTTTGCAACCACTTTTTGCAAATGGAATTTTCATACACCTGGCCCAATATCTGTTGTAAATCTACAAACGGATGCAAATATTTTTCAAAAAGTGGAAACCGTTATTGTTTAGTTACCCAATCACACTCATGCCCTATAAACCTAAGAGCATGCTACCAGCTGGAGTTCGTATGTGCGTTTCTTCTCTGCCACTGCACTTTCTGAAAGCAAAGTTCAATCTGTTAAAGATCCTGATTACATTTGCGTTTTTTAGAGAGTACCGCTAGCCTTATCAGGTTTTCTGATTTCTTAAGTGCAGACTTACTACATTTTCCTGACAGCCGACAAGAACAATATTTATGTAACACATTCCCTCACCCTCAGGCTAATTTGCACAAAACTGAATCAATGTAGGGGAGAGGATACAGGCTTAACGGCTAGAGCGGTCAACCTCGAAGCTGGGGAACAGGGTTCAAAGCTCAGCATCGACGCTCAGCATCCTGTGATTCTGGGCAAATCACCTAATCTACCCGTGCCTAACAAAAATTGAACGCGTCCATCTGTAACGAAACTAGTGTTTATGTAAAGCGCTCTGATACCTGATATCTTTGAGTCTAGTTCGCGCTATATAAAACTCTAAAAAATAAAAATGTAGAAGCAGTTGATATGACAGATTAAAATGGACAACAAGACACTTAACACGCTCATGATTTTTTGTATCTATCATTTATCAGTCTTTAAAAAAGCTGCTAACAAAGTGCTGTGCCCAGTCTTTGCAAACTGTTATGCAGCACACAGCCTTATTGTCCCACTCATATTGTTTCTATGTCAGTCTGTGGTTCATAGATTATTTTGCTGGATCTAACTGATTTTAGTTATGTTATTTGAACAGGTATTTTTAAAGCTCCTCGTTGCCTTTAGTGTGGCCTTGCGGTGCTGTTGGATTTGAGTAAGAGTGTTCCCTCATAGACCAGACACAATTTTAAGTTTGAGTAGGATCATGAGTGGAGAAGGTGTGTTTTATATTTTATGTACATGTTTGGTTTTAGGTGCGTTGCAGTGTTTAGTGTTGTTTGGTGTGAGTAGCCAGAGGTCTGCAACCATTCAAGTTCAAGGATGTATTAATTGATTTATTTGCCTATTTTTGTATTTGTTTATTTGCTATTTCTTGTGTTTTATATTTTATGGAGGTTAAAGAAAAAAGTTATAAAACATATCGCACCATACATATTATTGGTTCAAAAATTATGGCTGCCCTTTCCATTTGCTTAAAAGTTATTTAAGGTGTTTTCATTCTTATTGAGATAAGTTGATTCCCTGGTTTAGGAAATATTATTATGATTGTTCTGGTATCAGAAGCCACAGTTCTTACCAGACTTCAATGGTTTTGTCAGATTGTACAACACAGCTCAGGATGGAGTGAGTCCTCTTTCTTTGAGCTAAAATGCTGTCACTGGGGTTTTGGGTTTAGGTAACGGCGCCACAGGGAAACTTCACATACGTTATCTTATTTTACTTGCTAAGTAGTATGACGGTGCTATAAGGTGGGAAGTACCGCCTGACTTCCCAGAAATAAGAGCCTTAGCTCTAAACAGTTATGCAATCAGTCCTTAGCACACGCCCTCTTGTCAAAATTAAAATTATTTCGTGTTTTCACATTTACAGTACATATCAGTTGGCAGAAGAAATAAGTTAGTCTCCTCTTATGGATGGTTCTTTATTCATTAGGTGTCTTCAGTATGGTACACAACAGCCAGCCAACACGTGTTTCGTCGCAACAAGGGAATGTAGTCCCGCGACTTTTTCAAGGCTGTATTACAAAAGAAATTGAGAACCTATATAGTACATAACTTGAAAACAAGTACTCAATGGTAATGTCAAAGCAACATGGTGGTGAAACTCAAGAACCGACTAAAAGCGGGTGAGCTATGTAGTCCATTGCAATAACAATAAGTGTGAGTAAGCACAAACCATCATGATTTGAGAAATCATAATATAAACATAAGGTTTCTATGATTCTAATAATAGTGGAGAGAGCTGGAAAGTTGTGCTAATGTGGGGAAATACGCCGAAAATCAAAGCTAATCCTATTTGTGAATGGTAAACCCACGTGAACATAGTCGTGGTGTGAAGTGGCGGGTTCAATTCACTATATTTAAGACTATACGGTGTGCGTCTCCATATGTGCTCATGTGAAGAACGTTTTTGTGCCATATATCGGTGAAGAAAAACGTGAACGTAAGTCTGAAAGTCATCCGGTCATAGCTACCTATTCTTGGCTTGGTAAAGTATTTCTGGAAAGAATGAACATATCTATATTTAGTTCTCGTGAAAAAGACTCTGAGAAACCAAAATCGATTATACATATGGGCAGTAATTGTTAAAGTAAAAACACCTACTTATTAGGTGGTGATAATTCCAAACCACCTATGGTTTCTGCAGTAATGGCATCACTTTTCCTCATGAGTTAGTTTTCTTTGATCAGGTTCAATAGTGTTTCAGTACTGTGAAAGATAGGTTAAATGAGTTAATTTACCTACATCTCAGACTATAAACTATTTATGCTGACGCTGTGGACTACATTCCCTTGTTGCGACGAAACACGTGTTGGCTGGCTGTTGTGTACCATACTGAAGACACCTAATGAATAAAGAACCATCCATAAGAGGAGACTAACTTATTTCTTCTGCCAACTGATATGTACTGTAAATGTGAAAACACGAAATAATTTTAATTTTGACAAGAGGGCGTGTGCTAAGGACTGATTGCATAACTCTTTCTTTGAGGCTATAACATTGACATGTGGGGTTCCATGAGGGTTGGTGGTGTCTCCTTTGCTCTTCAGCATTCATGCCGTTGCCTTTTCCAACCTGATACATTTCTATCAATCAATCAATCAATCAATCAGTCAGGGAATTATAAGCACGCTACTCACCCGTGAGGGTCTCAAGGCGCTGAGGGGTGGGAGAGGGGGACCCCAGCAGATCTGTTTAGCCGAAGACCCAGGTCTTGAGGGTCTTCCTGAAGGTGTTCAGGGAGGGGGTGCGTGTGATGTCTGTTGGTAGCTCGTTCCAGGTCTTGGCTGCAATGTGAAAGAAGGATCTTCCACCTGCTATGGCTCTGTGGATGCGTGGGGTTTCAGCCAGTGTGAGGTTGGAAGATTGAAGGTTTTTTTGGGTACGTGGAAGTTGATTCTGTCGTTGATGTATTTGGGTCCGTTGTTGTGTAGGCATTTGTAGGCGTGAGTGAGGATTTTGAAAGTGACTCTCTTCTCCACGGGGAGCCAGTGGAGACTTTGTAGGTGTTGGCTGATGTGTTCGTGTCAGGGAATGCTGAGGACGAGTCTGGCGGCAGTGTTCTGTATTGTCTGGAGTTTGGGGAGTAGGGACTTTGCTGATGCCGGCTTAGAGTGCATTTCCATAGTCCAGTCGGCTGGTGATACGTGCGTTTTTCATGCACGTTGATGACTCTCAGATACTGTTCTTTGTAGACGGTGTTCCTTTAGCAAAATCAGAACATAAACACAACTGCCTAGTGAGTGTTAAGGTTTGGATGCCACATAATAAACTAAAACTCAGTGGGGGGGAAACTGAAATTACCTTCATCCGACACCTGTCTGTAATTTTCCATTTTGGCCACTTTGCTTGGCCAGTAACCCTTCGTCAGTATGATGAGTGAGGAATCTGTATGTCAAGTTTTATAAGTACCTTTTAGAATGCATGAACAAGTCAAATAGGTAGTGAGCATATGTTTCCTCAAAGGGTGGATTCTACAGAACATTATTCGCATATTTACTGTTAACAAAGAGTTCAACTCGTAAATGGCTTTATTGCTTCACTTTTTTACTATTCCAATGTTCATTAGTGGATCTGCATGCAAGTAAATTAAATATACTTCAAATTATCCAGAATGCAGCATCTAGAATGATTTTAAATCTTTAAAAAATGTTTCAATATGTTCTTTACTAGCTATATTGCACTAGCCTATGGAAAAACAAAGAGTAATGTTTAGTTCTTTCTGTCTATTTCACAAATCACTCTGCGACCTTTACCCAATTCTTTATCCAGGAGACTTTAATTCTACAAATCTAAGCCCTGTCTTGGATTAGGAAAAGCTTTACTACCTAATGTTCCTAAATTCCATCGAGCCATGTTGAGAGGTAGAGCTTTTTCATTCGCTGCAGAAAGGTTGAGGAATGGATTGCCCATTGAGCTATGAATGGAACTGGTCTTGTTGTATTTTAGGAAAGATTTTTAAAACATGGCCTTTCCATCTAACAGTAATTGTCCATTATGATAATGGCAAAGCATGTTTTATAGTTTTGGAATTGAGTGAGATTGTAGTTTTCTGTAAACAGTCACACTTTAGAAATATTAAAAATAAATAAATACATTATTTGAATTATTACATCAATTCTAAATGTATATTTAATTTGGAATTAATTATATATATTTTATATATTTAGATTATGTATGATTTATATATATTAATTGAAAAAAGGTTAAAGTGATGTTATATTTAGGCTAAAATCTCAGTTTAAAATAACAATTTAAACATTAAAACCATTGAAATCCACCAATTATGGTAAACTGATCTAACTATACTTCGCGCCCCCACTGTGCACACTGCTGTCATCAATGATGTTCTTTCAGATGTCATCAATGATGTAATCAATAATGTTATCAATGATGTTATGGAACATGACATGAATTAAGTAATACATAAAGTCATCACCAGGATATGCCGCACAAAGTCCAAAGTAGTGCACACACTCTGGAAATGCCAGATACAGAATTTAATGTATACAGGTAACACGTTTTGACAGCCTCGCTGTCTTGATCACACAGTGATATATATATAGATCCCTGCTCCAAAATCCACCAATTGGTGCCAAACTCACAGCGGGTGCTGCCATCGCATGAGAGTGGACACACGTCATGTATCCAGCTCATAAAGTGATGGAGCACTCATGAGGCATGTCAGTAATCCTTTTTATTTGAACAAACACATTTCGGCGCAGAATGCATTTCTCAATATTCCTCAATGAAGTAACTGCCAGCACGCACAGTTCGTCTGCTTTAAACTTCACTAATCTCTCTCCTATTGGTAAATTCCAATAGAGTAAACAGCGGCAAAGGACTGCATATTGGCAGTTTGAATGTCTGATATAATGAGCGCCATATTGACATGATGTAAATTGTCTCATTTTAAATGGTGGCCGTTGTATTCCTCACTTAGTTATTCTTAGTTATAGGATAAATGCCTCCATACGTCATTAGTTCTTTTATATGCAGCAAAGTACTTCAGGCACAATGATCTTTAGACGTCCACATTGTTAAAACCTTAGTCTTGTTGCTTCGTACTGTGCGCATAGCCACATATCTCTCGCTTTCCACATCCTGAGAAAGTTCTTGTCTGTCGTGGTCAGTTTGTATAACTCAACCTACTTCAATTAAGTAATTCAGCCGCAGCACAGATTCACAAATTTTCTTGCTAGAAAACGACCAGCAGAGGTCAGTAAAATACCAGAATAATTTTAGCATTCTCTAGATTCCTGTCCATAGAAATTGTCTTCCACGAGCACCCGTAGACAATAATATTTTTTTCAAATCTTGTATTTTCAATGATATGACCACTGTGGGCCCTGATTTTATATTAAAAACAGAGCTTTGGACTATATAATTTCCTGCTGAAAGGCAATATTTCTCTCCATGTGTTCCAATACCTGGCGTGTCACGCGGTTTGGTGCTTACTTTCCCTCCATGTTAAAGAACAGTAGATGTTTCAGCTCCCAGGCTAATGTGCTACATAGCTAAATACATATAAGGTCCTAAAGGCGAGACCGATTGCATTGCAAATGCTTGTTGTGTTTTGGTGTAAATCCATTCAGCAGTGTTTGAGCCATTAATGCAAACAAACTTTTTATATATTGGGACGCAGAGCCTCCACGGATTCCGACAGATCTCAAGCTGAGGTCTGATTGGCTGCCACCACCTCAACCAGGAAGTGGTGGCAGCCATCTTAAAAAGTTACAAAAAAACATGAGGCAGTGTAAGGATACCCTGACCCCCTAAGCCAGGGGCCAGAAAGGTATTTTTTTTCTTTAATTTGCCACAAATTTGTGGAGGATCTGTGAATTTGAAGCAAAAAAACTGCCAGTGTATTATATATTATTATAAATAATCTATATTTTATATATAATCTACTGGCAGTCACCAGTAGGTTGTTATAGTTAGGACCTAGTTTTCATAGGAAAAGCCTTTTTGACTTACTTTCAACTTTGGCGTCTTTGACGAATCTTCACAAAATGTTCCCAAAAAAAGGGCATGATATGGCTAGTTCTACATAGAAAGTTTCGGAGTGATCCATCAAGCAAGGGCTTAGAAAAAGGGGGGATCAAAAAAATGTCTTTTGCCATGCAATTTCCTATAGGGATTTTGAACATGACTATAGCCTAAACTACTGGACTGAATAACACCAAATTTGGCAGAGATGTAGCTCTTGGTCCAGAAAGAGCCCTTTTGTGATTTGGTGTAAATCCATTCAGTAGTTGCGGAGTTATTAAAGGAAAAACAAGATTGTATATCTAGGGACGCTATTCCTCCGCAGATCCCCTGAGTCATGCAGCACCAGCAATGCAGTGATTGGCTGACCATAACCTGACTGAGAGGTTATGTCCCCCATTTTAAGCTTCGGGGAATGGTCCCGGGTACTTAAAAGGTTTCTGGAAAATGATTAAGGTCCAGAGTAGAGGTATTCTGACCCCATTGGTGTATTAGGGGAGTGTGAGAGACCTATGTTGGGTACGAAATTGAGTTCTATCTGTTTTTTTTCCACTTCGGAAATCCGTGGATCCCCAGCGAGGCTCATCACGGCCCTGTAGAAATCCACAATGGATTTGCGAATCTGGACGCACTTCTAAAAAAAACCACTTTCAGACACCCACAAAGGTACTCTCACACCCATTTACAGACCTGCACAGGCAGTCAGGCACCCAATCACAGACTTACGCAGGTGTGCACACACCCACTCACACAGCAATGCAGGCACTCTCAGATCCACTCACAGACCCACAGACTCTCACATACCCACCCACAGACCTATACAGACTTACACTCACCTACCCACACAGACACTCACACACCCATTGACCAACCCACTCAGGCATTCACACACAGGAACTCCCACATACACTCACAGACACACACATACTCACAGACCCACACAGACACTTGCACAACCACTCACAGACCCACATATGAACTCACACACCCACTCACAGACCTATACAGGCATTGGCACACCCACTCACAGACCCATGCAGGCACTCACACACCCACTCACAGACTGACACAGGCACTCACACACCCACTCATAGTTCTATGCTGGCACTTTCACACCTACACAGAGTCCTTCACAGGCAGTCACACACCCACTCACAGACCCATGCAAACACTCAGATCTACTCACAGACCCATGCAGGCCCTTAAACACCCATTCACAGACCCACTCAGGCTCTCATATACCAACTGACAGACCGACACAGCCACTCACACACCCACTCACAGAGCCACACAGGCACTCTTACACCCACCTACTCACAGACCCACACGGCCCCTCACAAACCCAGTCACAGACCCATGCAGGCACTCATGGACCCAGTCACAGACCCATGCAGGTACTCACACTCCCATTTACAGACTCATACAGGCACTCAGCGAGCTACTTACACACCCACATAGGCCCTCGCACACCCACTTACAGACCCAAACAACCACTCACACACTCACTCACAGATCCACACATGCACACTCATACCCACTGACAGTGCCACACAGGCATTCACAGATGCACTATCAGATCCACACAGGCACTCCCACATCCACTCAGAAATCTATGCAGCCACTGACAGACCTACTCACACACCCACACAGGTACTCACAGACCCCCACTCACATTCCCCAGTCCTATGTAGGTACTCACACACTCACTCACAGGCCCATGCATCCACTTACACATCCACTTACAGACCCACAGGGGCACACTCACACCCACTAACAGACCCACACAGGCACTCACATACCCACTCACAGACTGTCATAAATGGGTTGTCTGGTTGGCTTGTGTATGCACCTAAGAAAGGCAGAACCCACCACTCTACCATTGGCGATCAGAGGTGAGGATAGGACTTGCGTTTGTGTGATACCACAGTTACTCATTGTTGTACTACAACTCTACACTTTGACTATTACATGTTTTTCTCCTGTTCTCTCACTGACCATTTTTAGGTCTCGCCTGGCGTAAGACTGCGCAGACATGCGCAGTCTCGCTGGCGAGATTTAAAGTTTCAGAGTAGATTTCTCTAGTGGGCTTTAAGCCCCGCCCCTCGTTTCCATTGGTTGGCGTCACCATTTATGCTAAACGGTGGCCAGCCATTGGAAAAGAGCGTCTAGTGGCGTACACTTTTTTCTTTTAGAGCCGTCCCAGTTGGACTGGCTGCACCGACTTACTGCTGGCATAAAAGTTTTTTTAATCTTTATGGGGCCAAACACATGGCCCCATAAAGATAAGAAACCAGTCATGCGAGCCAGTCCAACTGGGACGGCTCGCGAGCCAGTCCAACTGGGACGGCTCGTGAGCCAGTCCAACTGGGACGGCTCTAAAAGAGTGAAGCAGTGAAGTCGTGTTTGCCCGTGCCTGTTTGTCGCTCGACGGAGTGAAGTTGTGTTTGCTCGTGCCTGTTTGTCGCTGGACATGGAGAGTTAGGTAGTTTCTCAATGGAGTTGAACTGCTTGTATCTGACAGAGTAAGGCTGTCTCTGTTTCTGGGAGGAGGCGAGCGGTACCTGTCTGGTGCTGGGTGGAGGGGAGTTGCTTGTATCTGACAGAGTGAGGCGGTCTCTGATTCAGGGAGGAGGCGCGCTGTACCTGTTAGTTTTTGGGTGGAGGGAAGCGGTACCTGTCTGTTGCTGGGTGGAGGGGAGCTGCTGCTGTAGCTCTGGTCATTGCTGTCCAAGTCTTGTGGCATGCCTCTCAAAGGAGCTGTTACGTTTCAATGGCTGGAAAAACGGAAACGTAACCGCCATTTTAGTTCGGTCACATTCCCAGATCTACGCAGCAGTCCCTTTTTTGTTTTAATGACAGGTGCCTGTAACGGTAGGCAAAGCCGGCAAACGAAAGCAGAGGACGGTACGGAGCGAGCCAGTCCAACTGGGATGGCTCGTGAACCAGTCCAACTGGGACGGCTCTAAAAGAGTGAAGCAGTGAAGTCGTGTTTGACCGTGCCTGTTTGTCGCTCGACGGAGTGAAGTTGTGTTTGCTCGTGCCTGTTTGTCGCTGGACATGGAGAGGCAGGTAGTTTCTCAATGGAGTTGAACTGCTTGTATCTGACAGAGTAAGGCTGTCTCTGTTTCTGGGAGGAGGCGAGCGGTACCTGTCTGGTGCTGGGTGGAGGGGAGTTGCTTGTATCTGACAGAGTGAGGCGGTCTCTGATTCAGGGAGGAGGCGCGCTGTACCTGTTAGTTTTTGGGTGGAGGGAAGCGGTACCTGTCTGTTGCTGGGTGGAGGGGAGCTGCTGCTGTAGCTCTGGTTGTTGCTGTCCAAGTCTTGTGGCATGCCTCTCAAAGGAGCTGTTACGTTTCAATGGCTGGAAAAACGGAAACGTAACCGCCATTTTAGTTCGGTCACATTCCCAGATCTACGCAGCAGTCCCTTTTTTGTTTTAACGACAGGTGCCTGTAACGGTAGGCAAAGCCGGCAAACGAAAGCAGAGGACGGTACGGAGCGCCTAGTGGCGCAGAACGGTTTGAGGGCGTTTACTTTCCCTCGCCAGTACCGAAGTCAGAGTGCCGGTGCCCACGCTTCGTGCTTCTTGCCACGGACCCACGTGCCGGGCTGCCTGACTGCAGCGGTGTCTCTGTCCGCAGCGCTCTGACCACGTCTCTTTCAGCAAACAGCGGTCTCCCCGCCAGGACAGACTACCCTCTGCCTCCGCTCCTGCTCCAAATCACCCCAGCCGGTCGGGGTCTTCTCAACCCTGCTAACTCTACCCTTCTCTGCTCTCTGACTCCCCGGTGCCTTCTTCTACACTTGTCTAGCTCTGCCCTTTTTAGACCCCTTAATCTCCCGCTCTGTCTTTAGACTGACTGTCCCTCTGGCTTTTTCTTGCCCTCCCTGACTCTGTCCTTCTCTGTCCCCGCTCTGCCAGTAGTCGTCTAATTACCCCCTGCCTCCTTCTACCTCGCTCTGACTCTGTCCTTCTGTCCTCTTACTCTCCCCGCTCTGCCTGTGGTTCTCAACTGCCCCTCTTTCTCTGCCCTGCGCTCTTACTCTCGCCGCTCTGTCTCTGCCCTCTCACTCTCCCAGCTCTGTCTCTGGGCTGACTGCCCCTATCCCTCCTCCTGCCACTCTCTGACTCTGCTCCGCTGCTCTCTCTGCCTCCCTGGCTCTCTGCGCGCTTACTCTCGCCGCTCTGACTGCCCCTCTGTCTCTGCCCTTCTCGGCCCTCTCACTCTCCTAGCTCTGTCTCTGGTCCGACTGGCCCTCTCCCTCCTCCTACCACTCTCTGACTCTTCCCCGCAGTTCTCTATGCCTCCCAGGCTCTCCCTATCTGCCGTCGATATCTCAATTTGTTTCGGTGACATCTTTCGCTATGCTTGGGGGCCGCTGTGGTTTCTAGAAGTCATGTGGGTTTAAACTTTCCACACTGAAAGAAACAAGCATTGAAAATGCAATAGGCCTCGCCTTTTATTAAGTTTAAGCCATTTGCTTTGCTATATAATACCATTAGCAAAGCAAATGGCTTTAACTTAATAAATGGCGAGGCCTATTGCATTTTCAATGCTTGTTATTGTTTACTCCTGCTTCATATCTTATGCCTGGGAATCTTGTCGTTGACAACAGTATTCCCTTACCTGAATGGGGTTAATCTGTGATCTCAATCTTATGGCATACCACACTAGGAGGGATCTGGAAGAGTTCTGCGAGCAGATGAGGCTGACTGTGTCTAAGAGATCCACAAGGCAGGATATTCAGGAAGCCCAGTATGCATTTGAGGAGGCGATCTGGTGAAAGGCTTCAACAGAGGACCAGGAGGGTGGTAGTTCTGGGGAGGACTCTGAGGAGGAGAAGGACCTCCTAGAAAGATCTGGACCAGAACCCCTAGAGGGATGTGGCCATGAAGAGTTTGAGGAGGAGGGATGAAATTACTGGGCAGGGACACCAGTAGAGAGAGCGAGAGAGAGAGGACCCTATCGATAGGGAGTCCCTTACTGGGTCTAGTGCCAGGAGCAGTGTCACCTCCCACACCCTGCACCCTGAGAAGCTCAGAGATAAACAGGCTGAGATGGACCTGAGGTTGTAGCTGGATCAGCTGACTGTGGAGGAGAGAAGGGCAGAGGCTAAAAGAGCTTTCGCTGAGGAAAGGATTGAGGAGGCTGAAAGGACATTCACCAGAGAAAAACTAGCTCTTCAGGAAAGGAGACTGGCCCATGAGAATAGTTTAAGAGTTCTGGGCTTACTAGAGCTTCAGGTAGAGTACAGTGGTGATAGCAATATTGGATCCCGTATGAAAAAAACACGCACATACTTAGTGCCTAGTTTCAAGGAGGGGGGTGACATACATCAGTGGTTGCAGGAGTATGCGAGAGCTCTGGTAGTGCACAGGATCCCTGAGGAGGACTGGGAAACTGACGTAGGGAATTATATTCCTGAGGATGGCAGGGATGCCCTACTGGCCCTAGAAGGGAGTGACAGGCAGAGGTACACCCCCATTAAGGAGACCCTGATAAGGTATGGCTTAACCCCTGAATAGAATAGGTTGAGGTTCAGGGGCAGCAGGAATCTCTCCCACCAGTCTTGAAAGTAATTTGTGGAGGATTTTTGCAAAGCACTGGCCGGTTGGGTAAAGGGTAGCATAGTAAAAAATGTTGAACTGCTGTACAATCTGATTGTAAGAGAGCACATGCTCCATTGTTGTTTTCCAGGGCTGTGCCAACACCTGTTTGAGTGTAAGTTTTCTGACCCCAGGGAACCTGCAAAGGAGGCAAACCTCTGGGTGAGTGCCACAGGGTCTGGTAAGGCATTTGGGAGTGATCCTAAAGGGAGTGGTTTAGGTTCCCCCCAACTGAGGGGAGGTTCATAGTACCCCAGACAGTTCTCAGTTTAGTGGGGTAGGTAAAGGGTCCCTCATCTCCTCTAAGAGTAGGAGGAACGGTGGGGGTGGGCAAAGTCCCAGGGTGCCCTTTGCCCAACCCTAGAGCCTGGAGAGTACCCTGAGGGTGCCCCGGGAAGGGAGACTTGTCTGTACCGGGAGACCATCCTTTGAGAGGGATTCCTGGACTGGTAGGAGGTGGAGTGGATAAAGGATGCAATGCACCTGGGGCTACCCCCCCCCCACCACTCTGGGAAACCATAGAGAACAGAGACCGTTGGATGGCCTGGTGCCTGGCTCTGGATGCTGACAGTTGTCAGTGGCCAGCGTTGGTTGCTGCCTTTGTAGACAATCTTTTCCTTGGGTTGGGAACAGAAGTCAGACCCAAGGGGTGGAATGGCCACATCATTATGTTGGCCATGGTGGTACTTTCTGCCTCCTGGGATGCATCTGTGAACTTAATGTTAGGCGCTTCACAGATGGGACCTACAGGGTTGGAGAAGGATTCCCCATGGGTTAGCTTAGTGGGACCATAGAGTGTAGACAGAGGGATCCAACTCGGCACAGAGAGGTGTAGAACTAGAACAGAACATGCCCCTGCAGTAGAGGGTCAGGGTACAAGTTCTATTGCCCTAAGTAGGGAAGCCCATCAATGTATTGATTAGTCTACCTTGGCTTCAGGTTGGAAGGACCTGGCCCTTTTGCAGGGTTATACCCAAAATCTTTGCCTTCCTCTGCCTGTTTTTCTGACCTTCTTTTGGGCACTTTACCAGTGCTAATCAGTGCTACAGTGCATGTGTTCTCTCCTCTAAAACGTGGTATGATTGGTTTACACAAGTTTGGCTAATGTGATATACTTGTAAGTCCCTTGTAGAGTGGTATCCCATATACCCAGGGCCTGTAAATTGAATGCTACTAGTGGGCCTGCAGCACTGATTGAGCCACCCACAGAAGTAGCCTTTTAAACCTGCCTCAAGCCTTCTACTGCAGGGCCTGTGTAAGCAGTTTGCATCCACTTTGACTTGCCATTTAAAACTACTTGCCAAGCCTTAAACCCCCCTGTGATTACATATAGGTCACACCTAAGGTTTGCACTAAGTAGACCTATGGGAATGGTGCTGTGCAAGTAAAAGGTAGGACATGTACCTTTATTATGTGGCATGTCTTTGTAGTGACAAACAGCCTATTTTGTTCCTCAGTGCTGTGAGGCCTACTCCTCTCATAGGCTAGCATTGGGAATTCCCATATATATGTAAGGGGTAATTATTGATCTGAAAGGAGTAGAGTTACCATGTTTGATATGTTTAGAATGGTAATGGTAAATCCTGCTTACTGGTGTATTTGGACTTTACATTGCTATTTTAGAAATAGCACTTTTTTCTATGTGCTTATGACTCGTTGTACTTTGAAGCCTGACTAATCTATGTCTGGACCTGGGTGACAGCTACACTTTGTGGTTACTTTCCAGTCAGCAATCACACAGGAAGGGTTGCTGTGACAGGTTTACATCACCATTAATCTCCATACTGATGGTCTTCCTGGCTGGGAGAGGGAGAGAGCATTGGCACTTTACACTTGTATAGGCTGTGTCCTGCCTTCACACAAAGGGCTGATTTATCTCCTGATGTCTGGAGCCAGGGCTGGGTTGAAAGGGGATTGCTGTGCACTTCTAAAGGCTCTTTTGAGTTCCCGCTGAACAAATACAATTTTGAGTATAAGTACAGGGTCTCTGACCTCATGATTTTAGACACTGCATGGACTTTTAACCATACACTGCTGGCTCTACATACTGCACAACAGGACTGCTGTGCTGTCAGGAGGACCTCCACTTGGACTATTATGCTTTGTTGTGCTGGCTTGCTGCCTGCCTGCATGTTCTTTTTCTGACCCCAGTGCTCTCCAGGGATGGTATGGCTTACCCACTCCCTGTTTGTTTGGGACGTTTGAGGATTCCATTAAAACCAATGAGCTGAGACTGCTATGTGTGTCTATCAGGGGTGGGCGGAGCTCGCTGAGCTTCACTATGAATTCCGCAGAGTTAACTAAAAACTCCATTAAATTCCGCTCCTCCCATAAGACTGCAGTGGAATTCGGCCAACTCACAAATGCACGACAAATTCCCCATGACACAAAGCAAAGACATTCCACAGCAGACCAAATGAACTCAGACACACCTCACCTGTAGTTGGTGTGTTCCGAGAGTTGTCTGACACAGTGGGGGGGCTGGAACCTCCCAAAGCCAGGCGGTGCGAGTGTAGGAGGCACTGGAGGTGGGAGATCAGGTTTCAGCCAGCGCGTCACTCGCCCCCTACCTTCTCCCTGGCTGCAGATCCTTGAGGTTGACGAGCCGACGACACTCTCCCACTGTCTCCTGCATCCTCTGGAGGATTGCCTCTGACTGCCTGGCCTGCAGCAGACTTGGAGCTGGCTGCTGGTGTTCTGTCGGTTGGAGCTCCCCATCTGTTTGTGACCCCTTCTCTTATGTGTGCATGCATGCTATTGTACACATGCGCACTAGATGATTTATATGTGTCGTCTACCCTGCTATACAGTACAAACACTTTTGATGATAAATGTGTGTTTTCATAATCAACTGCTGCATTTCACATATGTCATTTTGATTCTTGCATTGTCAGGATTACAAGCAGCATCTCAGGATTTGCATAGTCTGCACAGTTCTTATGATTCATGTCATTTTACTCTACTACATATTTTTATATAATCTTGCATCGAGTCTCTTTGTGGTGTATTAATTGTGTTGCTGTGTGAGGGTGTTGTGCGAATGCTTTACACATTGCCTCTGATGATAAGCGTGGCTGCTCTGCTCCAAGCTACCAGAGGGTGAGCACAGGTTATCCTTGTTGTGTGACTTACTTGTCCTGACCAGAGTGGTGTGCTCTGCCTGGCTTAGGTGCATACTCTAGCCAGATCAAAAACACATTTCTAACAGTCCCCCACAGCCACCCATACATGAACTCATAGACCCACACTGGCACTCACAGACCCACTCATGGATCCACCCATCCCCTCACACACCCACTCACAGACCTATGCAGGCACTCATAGAGACACTCATGTATCAATGCAGGTACTCACACACCTGCTGGCAGACCCATGCATCTACTTACACACCCACTCACAGACCCACACACCCACACACATACCCATACAGCCACTCACACATCCACTCACCAACCTATAGAGCCACTCACACACCCACTTACAAAGGTTATAGTTTACAATTTGCAAATAAACTTTAAAAAATCTTCGAAATTCACTGCATAAGCTTTTTAACTTAATTATAACCTCCCGGGAGCTGGCACTGAAAAGTAAAGGAGAGGGCCACACAGCCCCACTCCTAGAGCCATATATGGCCCTGGGGACGGCCACCCCCCATGGCCACCCCCCATATATGGCCCCGAGGTGCCCACCCCTGGGACATAGCTGTTTGCTTTTGCTTGGCGGGAGCTGTCAAAGTGTTGCCACACACTGGAAGTAGAAGTTTTATCTCTTTCCCTTCCCACAGACATGCAGGCAGAGAAAGAGATAAAAGTATTTCTCCTGCACAAAGGGAGCTGCATTTCCAGCAGCTCCCTGTGCGCAGCAGCAATCCCAGGTCCCATGTGAGGCAAGGAGCTGGTTGGGACTGCGCAAGCCATGAGGCTCCCCCCATGGCCCTGGGGGAAGGTGAGAAGGGAGCAGAAAGAGGCCAAAATAAGGTTAGAAACAAGCAGAAAGAGGCAAGATAAAGGTGATAAACAAGCAGAAAGAGGCAGAATAAAGGTGATCAACATGCAGAAAGAGGCAAAATAAGGGTGAGAAACAAGCAGAAAGAGGCAGAATAAAGGTCAGCAACGAGCAGAAAGAGGCATGATAAAAGTGAGAAATGAGTAGACAGAGGCAGAATAAAAGTCAGCAACGACAAGAAAGAAGCAAGATAAAGGTCAAAAATTAGCAGAAAGAGACAGAATAAAGGTCACAAATGAGAAGATAGAGGCAGAATAAAGGTCAGCAATGAGCAGAAAGAGGCAAAACAGAGATCAGAAGCCAGTTGAAAGAGGCAAAATAAAGGTGGGAAACAAGCAGAAAGATGTAAAATAAAGGTCAGCCATGAGCTGAAAGGGGCTAAATAAAGGTCAGCCACGAGCAGAGAGTGGCAAAATAAAGGTCAGAAGGGGGCAGAAAGAGGCAGAATAAAGGTCAGAAACGAGCAGAAAGAGGCAAAATAAAGGTCAGCAACGAGCAGAAAGAGGCATGATAAAAGTGAGAAATGAGTAGACAGAGGCAGAATAAAAGTCAGCAACGACAAGAAAGAAGCAAGATAAAGGTAAAAAATTAGCAGAGACAGAATAAAGGTCACAAATGAGAAGAAAGAGGCAGAATAAAGGTCAGCAATGAGCAGAAAGAGGCGAGATAAAGGTCAGAAATGAGCAAAAAGAGGCAGAATCGAGATCGGGAATGAGCAGAAAGAGGCAAGATAAATATCAGAAATCAGCAGAAAGAGGAAAAATAAAGGTCAGAAACAAGCAGAAAGAGGCAGAATAAAGGTCCGAAACAAGCAGAAAGAGCCAAAACAGAGATCAGAAGCTAGTTGAAAGAGGCAAAATAAAGGTGGGAAACAAGCAGAAAGATGCAAAATAAAGGTCAGCCATGAGCTGAAAGGGGCTAAATAAAGGTCAGCCATGAGCAGAAAGTGGCAAAATAAAGGTCAGAAGGGGGCAGAAAGAGGCAGAATAAAGGTCAGAAATGAGCAGAAAGAGGCAAAATAAAGGTCAGGAGCGAGCAGAAAGAGGCAAAATAGTGGGCAGAATGAGCAGAAAGAGGTGAACTAGACGTGAGAAATGAACACCAAGAAGCAACATAGAGGTCAGAAACAATCAGCAAGCGGCAGACTAAAGATCAGGAACGATCAGAAAGAGACAAAATAAGGGGCAGAATGAGCAGAAAGAGGCAACATAGAAGGCAGGAGTGAGCAGAGAAGAGGCAGAAAAATGAAGAGAAAATGAGCAGAGAAGGCAAAAAACCGAAGGCAGCAGGGAGTAGCAGTCTGCCAGCAAGCTGGCCCGGAGTACCATAATGAGGAGCTGGCACAGAGACCTGCTCTCGTTTACCCCTATACTTTTTTATTGCAATCCCACTGACAGACCACTCATACACTTACACACCCACTCACAGATCCACTCACACACTAATTTACCCACTCACAGTCCCACTCAGAGACTCATGAACCCACTGACAGACACACCCAGGCACTCATGCACCCACTCACAGACCCATTCAAGCACTCATTCACCCACTCACAGACCCACAGAGGGACTCACTCATAGACCCCCTAAGAGACTCACACATCTACTCACACACTCCTGCACCCATGCACATACCCACTCAGAGACTCACACACACACTCAGAGACTCTCGCACACTCTCACACACCCACTGAGACACTCACTCAGACACTCATGTTCCCATTCACAGACCCACTCAGAGACTCATGTACCAGAGACTCATGCACCCACTCACAGATCCACTCAGAGACTTACACACCCCCTCAGACACTTACGGACCCAATCACTGACCCATTCTGATACTCATGCAAACCCTCACAGACCCACCCAGACACTCACACACCCACTCACCTACCTATAAGGCCACTCACACATCCACTCTCAAAAGTTACAAGTTACAGTTAGGAAATAAAATATTTTAAAAAACATTGAAATTCACTGAAAAGCCAAGGGTTACATGGATGCTATAGTTAGGAAATAGAATTTAAAAATGCACTGGAAAAAGCAAAGGTTACAAGGAAGTTATAGTTAGGAAATAGAATTTAAAAAAACTTAGAAATTCATTGAAAGAAACAAAGGTTAGAGGGACATTATAATTAGACTCATATTTCACTCATACAAATCCATTGAAAATCAGCAGTTATAGTTACCTGAGCTATTACCTCACATATTACATCACTAATGACATGGTCAGTGCCATCACTGATAGTTATAGTTAGGACCAACTTTTCCAATAGATAAAGTATTTTTTGTGTTGCTAATAACTTTGGTACCGTTTGACGTATTGTCACAATTTTAAAAAAAAATAGTGTCTGGTTAATTTAGCTGCTGTTTGGAACATTTTGGGATGATTGGTTAAGGGGATAGAGAAAAAGGAGGGTCCCAAAACGCTTTTTCCCATGCAATGTCTGTGGGGATTTTGCATTTTTTGAACCTGATTAAAGCCCAAACCACTGAACAAAATTACACCAAATTTAGCAGAAAGCTAACTATTGGTCCAGAAAGAGCACTTTTTGTAATTTGGTGTAAATCTGTTCAGTAGTTTTGGAGTAATTAAAGAAACAAAAATATAGATATCTAGCGACCGGGATCCTTTGTGTATCCAGCATGGGGGATCCACTAGTCCAGGGACAATGCAAGATCCCGATTGGCTGGTTGGAAAGTTTAAGCCGCCAATTTGTTTGTCGCCTGCCCGAGGGAGGGATAAATAAAGTGTCAAATCATGAGGTGTCAGGATAGAGGTATCCTGACCGCATAGGACACATGAAGGGGTCCCTGTGGGGCCCCTCATGGGCAAGATATTGTACAAAAAATTTTTTGGGGTCCAAATCGGGGATCCGTGGGTACCTTCAGGGGACCCATGGATTTGAGGCCCAATAGAAAAAAAGACCTCCCACTCACACACCATACCCCCTCCGTGCACAGCCAAAGGCCGTGTGTAGCCAGGGGTTGGGTGCATGCATGTGGGGGTTGGTCACAGGGCCTGGCCTAGGGCCAGGCCCTGTGGCCAAACACCACCGCTCACAGCCAAAGTGACGGTGGTTGTATTAACGTCCAGTATTTATATATTACTTTATGTTAAAAGAACCATAGAAATACACTAGAAAAAAGGTTACAGGGACGTTAAAGTTAGGTTCACGTTGTACCCACACAAAACCAAAGAAATTCAGCGGCTATGGTTATACGTATAGTTATGCTTCTCCAAAGAAACTATAACTTGTTCCGTTAAGTAACTTTAGGCCAGGAGTTATAGTTTCTTAACATAAGTATAACAGGGGCTGTGAGCACCATAAATTTAAGCTCTTTATTAGATTACTTTCGAGTACACGTGACTCTTTTGGGGTTCTATCACATTTGTCTCACCAGGTGCTGCGCACAGCCCCATGTGACACCCCTGTGCGGCAGCACGGCCAATGCGGGCATTGGTACAGGAAGGATATACAGTCAATCTCAAAATTAGTTTATACCTCTAAAACTATTAAAATGAACTAAAATCTTACATTTTGCTACAAATTAAAGAAAAATAAAATTGGCAGTGAGGGTCTGTGATTTTTTATTTTACTGTATTAGAAAATATACCAAACAATTTAATACAGAATGTATTTTAGGACGTAGTATGTTGTATATATAAGTAGTCCTAGGTTAGCATTATTTGTTTAAATTATTTTAGATTTTTATTTTTCATTAAACTAATTTTATTAATTAAAAAAAAAACAATATTACTGTAACCTATATTTTCCTATAGGGAGATCTAAAACCCCGGTGGCAGAGAGCTCAACAAACAGATGAAAAGCTACTATCAACTTAACACGTATAAATTCAGTCATAGGAGCCTCCATCACCTTATTTGAGGGAGTGGAAACTCTTAAGTGTGAATTTAGGTGTAAATCTCCACTCGAAATGGTGAAAACTAAAAAGTGTAGTGTTACATCCAAGTGTAGGAGGTGATGTTGTCGTGATTATATCTATGCGTTCAAGTTTTTTGAATCGGAGTCGGAATATTTATATAATGACTTTTACAAAACCTGAGGTAGCTTTTGTAAACTATAGTACTGGGGTCGGCAATTTACTTTCTACATGGATCTTCTTGTTGGTAAGGGCGTGCATCACATCTTCACGGAGAGGGTATCATTATCCACCCTGATTCTGTATATATACAAATACTTTTGCCCCATCTTGGCTGCCAAAATTGCAAGTACAAAAGGATGACGTCACCTACAGCAAAAAAACACTGTTTATTCTAAAACAGACTAGAGTAAAATGCTTTGAGGTTGCAGCTCCAGTTGTGACTTATATCAACACAATTGCTTGCAATATTACGGAAGCATTTTAATTTCTGCTCTTTATTTGTACGAATATCTCCATGGCACTACTGGTCGCCCAGTAATTTGGAATAAATGTTTGTCTGATTCATCTTTGAAGGAATGAAAATGTCTTCATGCATTAAGATATAAACAATAGCTTCAATTCATTTGCTTTGGTAGCAATAATTTGTCCAGCGGGAGTTTCATTCTAAATGGAAACGCCTGTGGTGTTTGCGGACTTGGGCTGCACTTATGCACTTGGCTTGATACCACATTACTTTACAGGTGACCTTCACATTCAGTTGCCCGGGAAGCTGGTCCTTTTTAATGTCATTTTAAGAGTTATTCATCCTCTCCCTTGGATGGCATAGTGAACTCAGACATATAATTGAGGAACATTAAAATCCTTTTAATGTTTCCTGCAAACATTATGTTTGTATGTATGTAGGTATATATAATTTCTAAAGCGTAGACATAGCCAAAAAGCAGCAGAGCGCTGTACATGGCCAAAGGCGACCTTAAAGTCACTCAGTATTAGGAGAGGAAGCTGAGTACTGGGCCTTTAATGCAGATGTGGTGTTCTCCAAAGAGAAAAGGCTTCAACGCTTTCCTTAATTGAAGCATTGTTGGGGCGGATCCAATAGAAAAGGGGATGTTGTTCTAGATCCTGGGTGCATAGATGGAAAAGGCCTGTTGTTTTGTGTTTTTCTTTTTTACACTTCTAAGTGCGCCGTCTGATGGGACCTGGATAAGGGTGTGCAGAGAACCACCAGAGAGGGCAGGGCTTTAAGTGGAATGAAAAAAATGGGGGGGGGGGGGGGTCTCTCAAAGGGGCGTGGCCGATGCAGTTAAGGGTGTGGCTTAAAACGTGTAAGCTAAAAATCTTTGCTTAGCATAGTGTGCCACCTGACTGGCATTTTGCTGCTTCTATGATTGAATCCAGATATATTATACAAAAAGTAGCATTACCTACAACAAGCTATGGCTAGTGGCTTTGTCTATGGCTATTAGTTGCATAAGATACATAAGCAACAACCATGGCTTTGTTGCATAATATTGAAAATACTTTCGTTCTGAGATGATGGGACTAAAAGAACTATAACGAGTATCTTTAAATTTACCTCAAAGGCAGTGAATGGTGGTATTGCTGCAGAGCTAAGATTTTTGTTGTCACCCAGAGAATGACAGCAGAAATGGAGAGCCTGATAGAGACCCGTTTCGGCACCTGCTTATTAGAACTGCCGGTGCTGAGCACCGCAGGGCCCGGCCCACTTAAAGCCCTGAGAGAGGGTGAACTTGTCTGCAAGTTAAGCTGAGTTGCTCATTCTGTTATTTATGAAAGTGAATTGCATTTTTCAGTCACAAAAGACTCAAACGAACGAGATAGGTCCCCTTGTTAGATTCAAGGCTTCGTTAATATCTGTCTTAGGTCATTAAATCCTGCTATGAGCCTCGTTACAAGTGCCTCGGTAATCCACTCGTTAACTCCTGCCTCTGGAGTTTCCAATACTGGCGCTAATGGTAACCCCGAGGGGCTGAGCTAACGGGGATCATGAATGAGACCCTTAAAGTCCCCTAAAAATGAGGAATTACCAGGGGATCTGTAATTCTGTGTCCCATTTCCCACATCGTTTGTACATTTATCATGGTTTTCTACCGGGTCTGCAACATTGTAATTACGATGGGCAACAATTACCGGCCTCATGGGTATTAACGGGCACTTCTAATGAGGCCCTTGGTGTTTAATAGTTACAGGTGTTCTTTTTTTTAAAACATGCTGAATAAATGTATGTTTATTGCTTGAGTGTACAGCTTGTTACTCATCAATTTTCCCGTGCCTGTACGCTTCATTTATGTCCTGTATCTGCTACATTTACGCGCCACTGGAAATACTTGTGTGAAAATAATTTCCTCTCACTTCATCCGTCCGGGAAAACGGAAGTACGGATTTGATCGAGCTGAGATAAAAGCTCGGGGGCCTGAGGGATGCACAAACCACACATGTGGTCCTTTCCTCAGACGTGGCGTCTCACTCAGAGCGTGTGGGAAACTGCGCGACTGCAAAGGGAGTCAGGCTTCGAATCACATTTCTGCGTATTTTTGGCGCGAGAGGCCTCGGTACTTCAGAGCGGTAAGCACGTCAGCCCGTGAGCCGGTTCATTATAACCTCCTTAGATGGATTCCCGAGGGCTTTTGCCTGAAAGCCGATGTAAAGCTCTTTTCAGAAGTGAAGTAAATTCTCCAGGCACCAGAGAAGCAGGAAAGCAATTCTGTAAACTGAACCGATCAAAAAAATATGCCAGTGAAAAGGAAAACCTGAATAGAATGTGACTGCCCAGGCTTTGGAGTCTGAGGAAAGAAACATGTTTATGGCTGTGTGGCTACTACTTTAAAAAGTATTAAGAGCAGCGCAGGACTTTGGAAGACGTCAAAGATCTCATAAATTAGTTAAAACTGCAGAGTAGAGGTGGAATCATCTCCCTCTTGACCTTCATCAGGAAACCATGGCGCTCTGGACCAATTGAATCCTTGGGAAGAGACTCCACCCACTAGCCCCAGACCATGCCTCTACCACAGCTCTGCAGCATTGTGACTGGACAAAGAGAGGGCCTATATCAGGTAATCGATGTGCTCTGGAACAGTTGAATCCCTGGCAAGGAGTTCCTCCTACTAGCCAAACACAAGGAGATGATGGACGGCGCGCTGAAACCTTCCAGACACTCACCCCGAGTCACAGATCTGGGTTGAATCTATCATCGTTCTTTAGCTCACCGACTAGTGCCAGCCTACCCCACTGCCTTAGTTCTTGCCCACGCAATTACAGTTCACGCAGAACAGTGACAAAGTGTTTGGCTGATCAACCATTTTGGGTAATGCACAGATTTCAGAAAGATAAAAAGAGGAACCAATTTGTGAATGGAGAGAGAACCACTGTGGCACCATTCACTCCAGTCTCTATTCAAGATGAGATTACCTCTCATAAAAGCGGTGCAGAAGCACAATTTATCTTAATAGACTGATGCAAGCACTCCATTTCAATAGCAAATGACCACACAGTGCCCTGCCCTGTCTCCATAATGATTCCTTTATGAATATATAACCCGGGTCTTCTGTGAAAAGCGCAGTCAGTGCATTTTTACACCAGCCGGGAATCAAATCGGATTTTGCCGACAACATACCTGACTTGATCAGCCAGGTTACAAGCTTAATTTGTAAAAGAATAAGTGCTGTGGCCCACAGTTTGCTCAGAAACCTGTGAACCAGTGCAATCTAATATCAGGGAGCAGCATACCAAGGCTGGCGAGTTTTGATTCCACCTTATGCCTCTTGCATCCCTCACTAGATACTGCCTCCTCCTTTATCTCACCCTTGCATGTTTTTTTACATCACAGTTTTCCATCTTCCGTTTACTCCCTCTCTTCCATTTTTGTGTTTTTTTTATGTTCTCTTCCTTCCTCTTTGCCTTTTTATGTTTTCTCTCTCTCTTGCTTTGGGTAAAAGTCTGAGGAGGAACAATAATTGCCAGTCTCCAAAAACGGGTGCGGTTGGACCCCGTCTGCAACCACCGGCTCAAGTTAAGCACGGACCACATCACATGCAATGTTCACCTTTGTCCGAGTAGGCCTAAAGGTTATCCCAAATTCTACTCTTGTGGCTGCTAGCACTCTCAGTCCACTTGCCTGTGGGTGGGAGGAAATAGGTCCCTGTGAGTGTTGGGAATTGTGAACAGCAAACCACCCCAAGGTGCACATAGTAGGTAACGTGACATACAAAAGCGAAAGCTCCATTTTTAAACCACTGTCAAAAAGGCTTAAATACACTAATCCCCCAGTCTAGTGCTGGCCTTGAGTGCACTTCTGTTATTGAAAACGTGCCAAACAGATGGTACTTTTTCCATTTCATAATGGATCAATTCCCAGTTGCTTCTTTCTATAGAACTAGGCACTTGATATATGCATTACATTGTGAAATGCAGCAGCAGCTCCTCCGCTAAGGCAGAGGAGAGCCACTCCACTGCTCTGCGAGTAGTGGCTAAAGGAAAACTAAAATAATAATAACCAATGTTATTATCATTTTAGTTTTCTGTTTCCAGGTGTTGGAGGGGCTGGGCTGCCAGAGCAGGGGCCAGGGGGAGAAGTGGTGAACACACTCTAAAGTGCGCATGACAGTTTGGCCGGCTGTCTTGGGCTGGTCAAACCGTCATGCCCACTTTGCATGTTCCCCACCAGCCTGTAATACACAGCCTAGTGAGGAACATGCTCAGGCTCCCACTCCCTCTTTGAGTGCCGAACAATGATGCTCAGACCAATCACAACGCTGTTGTAAGGCAAGTTTGTGATTGGCTAGGGAGTCAGGAGGCTGGGTGCTTCCTGGTGCCGGCTTCCTGCTGTCGAGGAGCCGAAGAGGATTGAGAGGTAGCTGCCGGCTTGCAGGTGTGTTTTTTAAATGAATTGGTTCATTTACCACCCCACTCCCCTCCGCCTCACCATCCCCATAAAATAGTGGCCGCCACTGGTGAAATGCAACCACTATCAAAACAAGTCCTTGGGAAGGAATATAAAGGTCAATTTGTTAAAGATGTGCATACATCTCGATGTCCCACAGGTGTCCAGTCAGCAAAATAGCCAAAGACTCTCAATCCCATAGGTCCCTTGGGTAGTGTTCCACATAGACATCAGTTAGGGGTCTAGCAATCTGGGTTAAGGTCTCCCTTCAATGTGTAATCGCCCCTATTAACATAGATTCATTAGATCTTCTAGCAGTCAGTTTGAAACTTCCGTCAGATACGACTCTTATTATCTTTAACATTTATAATCGGATGGAAGGTCATTCAGCGGACACTAGAGTATTAATAGAGCTGGAGTCTATCTTGGAAGATCTTCCTGGGGATTCCAATATAATTGTAGATGGGGTTCTCAATACCACAATGGATCCTTTACTAGCATATGTTCCAGAGCTAACCCTCGAGACAGATTCCCAATGGCAAATACCTCAGATCAAACTTCCATAAGTCATGTGGACAGTAAGAACAGCTCAAACTATGGCACTGATGATAAATTTCGAACTTAGAACAGCAAATGGAAGGCCCTCATTGGATAGAATGAGAACGTTTATTTATAATAGAGTTGGTCACTCCAGTAGAATCGATTACTTTCTCATAAAGGTCAGTCTTTGGCCATTCCTAAAGGAGAAGGAAGTACGCAACAGGAAGGACATTGACCACCATGCACTCTCCCTAACATTGGAAGGCAGCATGGTGCGTAAACTCCTGAGTATTTTTCACATCTACCTGGGGTAGGCTTGTAGACCAACAACGGCAAATCAATCAGATGGTATTGGATAGCTAGGAACCCTGATGTGCTTGAGGGAGTCATAGTAAAGATCAAGGAGGTAGCAGAAAATCTGACTGACTGTGCTGTAGAAGACAGAATTAAGGCATTTTAGGAACAGCATGATCACCTCTACACTCAGATTAGAGTATCTGTTGCTACCTAGATGAGTGCTGAGAAAAAAGACCCCAAGGAGGTAGCTAGCTATAATAAGCCATTTAGGGTCACCAAAGCTAAGCTCCTCAAAGCAGCCAAGGCTAACAGCAGTGACTCCCTTGGAAGGTACACATTGCTATACAGCAGGGAACTGGAGAAGGCAAAAAGAGATTGGGAGAGCTCCTTGTGTTCTAACCTCCAGGATGCTCTGTCAATCAAAGGCAAAACATATTTTGGAGAAAGGCTGCAGAATGCAAGAGGGGTACAACAGGAATCTAGAATTTTGTGTACAACCTCAGCATTGGGCCACTCATTTTAGTAACCTCTACAGGGATAGTAGTAACCAGGCCCAGGAAGGTTTAGAGTGCCCTCTAGAGCAGGATTACCATATGATTAGTGATCCCAATACATTGGAACTGAGGTTAAATAAACTATGGCAGCCTTTAATTCCTTCCAGGCGGCAAGAGCCCTAGGGCCTGACATGATAACCAATGACCTATATTTGGATAATGGTGAAGTTTGGGGATGGTACAACATCCTTTATGTTCAACGCTATCTTGTCAGGTATGCTAATTTCCCTCTCGTGGAAACTGGCGGAGATTAGACCAATATATAGAAAAGGCATTGAAGTGACCGGGGCAACTATAGGTCCATTAGCCTGATAGATGCTGTATGAATTGTGTTTTGTAAACAAGTACCTTCACATCTCGTCGATTGGATGGAGGATCACAAAGTGCTATCAAAATTTCAGGAGGGCTTTAAAAGCAAAGTTAGCACAGTTGACCAGGTCTTCTGCTTTACCTGTATTTATTAGAAGAAAGCACTAATCAATATGTACAAAATTTATGTTGATTTAGGAATTGCTTTTGACCTAGTCCCCAGAGCTAAGCTTTGGAAGATCATCGAGGAAATGGGTATCCCTACCAATCTCCTGCACATATTGGTGCGACTTCATGCAGAAAACTATGCGCTAGTGAGGTAGGGTGACAATGGGCAACCGACAGAGCCCTTTAATATTAATCATGAAGTCAGACAAGGCTGTGTCTTGGCCCTCACCCTGTTTTCATTGTACATTAATGGGGGAGGTGAAGTACCTTAATAAGGACTGGTGTGATTCCCCAAAGGTGGGTGGTTGGAGGGTGCCAGCCTGCCTCTTTGTGGATGACACTGTTACTTTCCTCTTTGCGGATGACACTCTGTTACTTTCTAAGTCTCCACAGGACCCCCAACAGCTTTTAAACCATTTTAACATTGTAAAATATTTTTTATGGAGAGGGGATTGGAACTGAATAGCTCTAAAACTTTGTGCACTCCGCCCAGGCTTAATTTTAACTTACCACAAAGCTTATATAACCAAAATCCACAGGAGAACTATGTCCAGGAGTGTTGCACGAGCTCTTGAAATTTATAACGTAATGGGGATTTGTTAATATCCTAATTTTAACCACAGTTAAAAATAGATTTATAGGATTGTTTTTAGGATGTAAATGTATGTATTTTTTGTAAAGCGCACTGCTGCCGAGGCATCGTGGCACTGTAGACTGCTGGGGAACCCGTCCTGGCTATCCCTGTGAGATGGTCCCTCATGGGTATCTCCAAGGTGAAACCAGGGATCCCCAGCAAATGTGGGGGGCCGTTGTGGAGATGAGGCAAGTTAATGCCTAGAGTTTCCGAGTGTGATCCCTGGTTAGAGCAGGCACAAGGCGAGAATTATCGAGTCCGCTGGCCCTGGTACAAGACCCTGCCGTGTCGGGAATTGAACCCTGGTCCCGGGCCGTCCTCTGCTTCCAGGTCTTCTGCCTCTAACCAGTGAGCCACACTACTCCAGGATAACTAGAAAGGACCCTGATGACACTGTTATGTTTTTAATTTGGGCCAAAAGTGCATTAATCAGAAAGCTGAGTGTAGAATGCTTGTATACTGGCACTGACTGTGGTTGACAGCAGCGCTAAGCTTCTACTGCGAAGATCTGAAAAACCTTATGTCCCCAACAAGTGCACGCAAAATCCCATGGCTGAATTCCATTAGATTGCTTTTGGGGAATTTGGGGATAGAAAGGTTTTGGGCTTCCCCCGATGAGTTGTGTGTAATCGTGAAAGCTAGATTAAAAGAGATTTATTGAGAATTTGCATTCACCCAAGCAAGTGTAACCAGTAGCTGTTCCCTGGTAAAGGGCTTTTTAGATGTAAAACCCTTTCCATGCTATGGACCAACCATAGACAAAATTACCCCCGTGTCTCACAAGCTGTATATTACGTTTAGGTACAGGTCGGTCCTGATCAAGAAATTCTGTAGTAATTGGTCTAGAGCTGTACCTGGGGATGATACATGCCCAGTCTGTGGAGAGGCTTCAGAAACGCAAACGCTTACATTGTTCTTTTTGCCCTGCGTACCGGCTCCAAAGAAGAAAGGGGGTAGCCCCCCTTTGTAGGAACTTGGGCACAGGCCCATATATGGAGGCATACAGAAATATTTGCACTGACACAAGTTGGCTGGTGGTCTTTTCAATCCCCAGATATTTATTGTCAGTTTGGGTTTGGCACAGTAAGAATATACAAGCAGTCTAGGAAATAGTAGAGTGCTTCAACTCCTAGAAAAGACAGTGTTTTCCTGAAGGGAGCAACCAGCTCAAGGTTCCATTGTTCATTTATCTTTCTGTGATTAAAGATCTAGAAGAATGTATTCCGTATCCTGTAGGCTTGTTTTAGCACTTTATTGCAAATTTGTCTTTCCTGTCACAAGGGGAAACTTATCTGTTGGCACAGGTAGCCCCCGTCCCCGAACACCATTACGACACTATCTGGACTGGCAAGTTTGCTTCTAGGAATTGCAATTTTGTCCTTGATGAGTCTCCTTTGTATGCTGTTTAATGCTCGGCACCGGTTTTCTTCTTCTCTTCTCATTTGAACTATTTTTGTATATTTTAATGTATCCAAGAAGCACTTGCACTTTTTATAGTCTTAATCTGCATATTAAGTTTCACCAAAATATGGAGTCAACTTGCTTTTAATCTTACAGTGATACACGTTTTGATTGTGGCTATTCGGCAATGTTGTTTGTTTACCAATCCACAAATCTTTTTGATCTCTGATGACACACCTTTGTGAGGATGTATTTATGTATCTTTTATATACATTGCACTTCCATGATCTTAGAGATCAAAATAAAGTTACAATGGGGAAACAGGCTTCACAATGAGGTTTTTACCACGTTGTGCCTTTACCACACATTTTCTATCACGCATGGTTTTTAACACATATATGCCTTTACAACGCATGCATTTACCAAGCATTTAAGGTACGTTGGAGGGTGTGGAAGTCTTCTCCCAAAGGACATTGTTTTTTTATATATAAACAATGGATGGTAATGGCATGCATTGTAAAAGCATATGCATTCTAAAACAATGCAGGGTAAAAAATACATTGTAAAGGCATACAAAGTACTTTCTTGCGTTGTTCTGCCATTCAACCATTATTATGATGATGATGATGATGATAGAAACCAGTTAAGAGAATTTTTAAAAAGAGATCTTGAGTAAATGTGTTTGATAAAACAGCAGAAAATATGCAATAAATGGTAACACAGAGAGTGGCTGAAATCACCCAACCAATACCACAGCTCTTCCCCTTTTGTGCAATATTTTTTAAAAGGTTATGTGTGAGCTGTACCATCACGAAGTTGGATGCGCATGTACAAACGGCAATACTGCATCACTGCATGTGTGCATCTTTGTGTGCATATATGCAAATCAGAAGGGCACACATGCCATTTTTGCATTTGCTTGTGTCATTCTTTTGCAAAATGACTGTTGAGCAATATTTTTTCAGAAGCTTGGGCACGTAATAGCTTGGCTACAACACAGCATCCTTAAAACCATTAGAACACTATGAGAGGGCTGAGCTCCGAGGACTCTATAAATCTAAATTTAAAAATAGCTTCAAAAAGCAGAAATGTGAGACTCATTTTTAAAAGAATTCATTTTGGATGCAAACTTTCTCAAGGTTATGAAAGAGCAGTAGAAAATGATTTCTTTTCTCAATAAGAAAGAAAACAATAAGCAATTATCTCGACAGCAAACAAACTGCACATTATTAATTTTCAATAAAAAGTGTATTGCTTTCTAGGACTGAACATATTGAACAATGAAGAAAAGTGGAAAAGACATGGATGAAGGAACAATAGACTCAGGAGTGCTGAAAATCTATTATTTTAATTTCTGCCTCTGTGTGATATTTTTTTAGCACTGGAGTGACAACAGTTAGGGAGGGATGGAAATAGTATTCCTAAGAGCACCACACTAGTTTTAGATTCTCACCTAGGGACAGCTTCAGCTTTTTTGCTAGCCTCATACTTTAATAAAAATACATGCATATCTATCTATCTATCTATCTATCTATCTATCTATCTATCTATCTATCTATCTATCTATCTATCTATCTATCTATCTATCTATCTATCTATCTATCTATCTATCTATCTATCTATCTATCTATCTATCTATCTATCTATCTATCTATCTATCTATCTATCTATCTATCTATCTATCTATCTATCTATCCATCCATCCATCCATCCATCCATCCATCCATCCATCCATCCATCCATCCATCCATCCATCCATCCATCCATCCATCCATCCATCCATCCATCAGCGCTGGAAGGGATTTGGCTGGGGATGATTCCCCTTCTAATCGTTCAGTGGACAGAAGCTTGCAAATTGAGAAGTTGTGAAACCCAGCATCATGCTTTTACGAGTCAGCTGAATGACTTCCACTTGGATTTATTTAAAAACGAGTGCATCAGGGAGCTGAGCAGTGTGTTATTTACTGACAGCAAAAACAAGAACTTTTCTAACAATATTACCTACATGGAAAAGATACACTCTGGGAAGTGTAGGCTACAGTCAGTCATGTGACTATTGGATTTGTCGGGCTTCTCCGTGCCCGTCTTGAAGAGGCCACCCTGCAGGGTCAGTGGCTCCCTATTCGGAGGTGTTCTGTGGATATATATATATATATATATATATATATATATATATATATATATATATATATATATATATATATTATCTACTGGCGGTCGCCAGTAGATAGTTATAGTTAGGACCGTGTTTCCATAGGAAATCCGCAACATTCTATTTTGAGTAACTTTGGCGCCGATTGACGAATCCTCGCGAAAATTTTCAAAATAGGTGGGGCGCTCCGCTCAGCTCCTACCCTGAAAGTCTCGGGGGGATTCGTCAAGCGGGGGCTGAGAAAAAGGGGGGTCCCAAAACGCGTTTTCCCCATGCATTTTTCCATAGGACCTTTAGTCCAAGCTACAGCCCGAACGGCTGAACAGAATTGCTTGAAATTTGGCAGAGAGGTAGTCCTCAGGTCAGGGATGTGCCTTTTGCAGGTCTGGTGTAAATCTGTTCAGTATTTCCTGAGAAAATAGCATTTAAATCAATATATATATCTATAGGTGCGCTCCGAGCGCGTACAGTAAGCTTACCGTACGCGCACGCTGCTGTGCGCGAGCTTAATTCTGATTGGTGGTTACATGACTGTAAACATTCGAATCGGTCTAAATCAGGAAGTGTCGGCCGCCATTTTGTGTGTCTCACACTGATAAACAAAGTGGAGAACGTGATAAGGGGGCAACGAAGAGAGTTGCAGACCCCCTAGCGTTTGTCAGGGGGTCCAAGAAGGTCCCAAAAGTATGAAAAATACATTTACATTTTTTTTTTAAAAATCGCGGGGTGCGCGTACGGTAAGCTTACCGTACGCACACGGCAGAAAAAAAACAATAAAAAAAATAGAAGTAAAAATCAATTTTAAGTGTTTAGATATTAGGGGGCTCTAAAAAGAGACGTTGTGTTTATGAAGTGTTTTTTTTGTGGTACCTACAAGTAAGTACCGATGCAGAGTCTAAAGTTCAAGAGGAAGACTCTGTTGCCTTCATCAGTGAAATGTACACCGTCTCCTCTATAAATGCCTTGCATGTTGTAACGCAAGTTGTTGTGGTATATAGAACCCATACCATAGTCTCTGAGGTAAGCAGAAATAGATTTGTTGACGTGCTTTCTTGCTTTGTCAATCTGTGGACAAAATTGGTTGGACCAGTTCCACTTTTGCCTTTGGCATATATTAGAATATACAAAGGCAGATTGAGGAAAAAGCGACATTAATTGCACAAAGGTGTCCTTAACAAGCATTTCCAGACCTACCCCAGTTAAAGTGCCTAGGTCATTTCCACCACAGTGCACAATAATAAGGTTAGGCTGTTGGAGGTGTAGAAAAGATTTCACCAAAGGCATTAATTGGTGCCACTTTAACCCTCTCTGACCAATCCATTTAATGTCTACATTTGGCAAAGCAAGGTCTCTCACCATACCTCTTTTTTCTGCATACTTTTCACTCCAGAAGACATAGCTGTGACCTACAATCCACACTGTGAACATCTTTCAAGGAGATCTGGATGCACTCAGGAGGTGTCTTTCAGTAGAATGGCAATATGAAATGAAAGACAGTTGTAAAATGGAGGCATACATATTTTTTTTAATAAAAATAACTCATTGGCTGATTCAAACCATTTTACAGTTAAAACTAGGCTGTATGTGTACATTTTTAGAAGCATGTTTTGTATTGGTTCAGAAAATTGTGTTCCCACAGAAGATTAATTTGGATTTGCTGTTAGGTTTGACAGGTGAAGCACTCTTGCTCTTTGGAATAGAAACATTGTGTGCTGAACTTCTGACCTCTCTGCTCACACCAGTGTTCCATGAGCTGTTGCTATGGTAGCAGGCAGAAGTCAAGTTGGGGGAAGGGTTCATTTGGAAAAGGGTTGAAGTTTTCAACCAATAGAAATGTGTGATTTCATTTGAAAAAATGTGGGAAGCACTGAGATTTGTAATTAACATGTATATGTGTGAAAAAAAGAGAGGGAAACATTGCCATTACTGGTTCTGGTGAGAGGAGAGAGGTGTACAGCTCTGAGATTCTGACTCTGATAATCTGCTGTGTTCTCCTCTCTCTGCTTTTCTCATTTCCGTTGTACTCCCTCAAGGACCTTGTAGGGTGAAAAAAAAAACAAAAAAAAACAAACATGCGCGTACGGTAAAAAATAAATAAAATAATTAATCAAATTTTTTTTTTTAAAGTTGTGAGGTAAGGTTGAGGAAAGAAAGAATGGGAATATTAACAAGGACCACAGATGTGCTGGTCTACCTTATTGTTTATTAGGGAAATACTGGTCTCCCCATGAACAATTAGACCATAACATCTGGTGCACCTCATTTGTACCCTCTGAAATCGAGGGTTCCTTTCCACAGGAGCAGAAGAGGGTGATGCTCCCACCGCAGAGGAAGTTCTCGGCTGAGCTGCCGAAGATGTACTCGGCTGAGCTTCTGCGGATGTGCTCGGGTGACTTACTGAAGGGTTTGCTTCAGTATGTCGAGCAAAAGTCCTTGGATGAACATCCCTAAGGTGTCTCAACATAGTGTGATTACCAAAGGAATACTTCTTCCTTGGATTACCTCTAGATAACACACGCTCACAAAGTGAGCAGGTAACTAAAGGAGCATTTACCTTTTTCTGCCCCTCAGGAAATGTAAAATACTCCCAAATAAAAGAACTCTTCTGTTTCCTCCTTCTCTGTCTGATGATGCTGCTGCCCTGCTCACTCTCAGAAGAGGACTGCTGCTCTGTCATTGTATCCCAAAGACAATTCAGCTCCTTCTCCTAAGAAATCACAAGCAGTAATGAGGGGAATGGGTGTGGTGTAGGAAGATTCTGGAACTGAAAGTAGTTTAAACCAATCAAAAATGTTGTTTCTTGATCACATGACCAACCGTACGCGCACGTTAAGCTTACGGTAAAAGTACGCATGCGCGTACGAAAGACACACGCACGCGCGCATGCGCATTACAGGCACACTCGTACACTTCCGCGTAATGTGGGCGTGCGCGTGAGCGAATAAAGCATGCGCTTACGCGTCGTGTAGGAAGTACGGACACGTCCGCAAATTGCGTAAGCATGCGCACACGGAGTATAAATATTACGTACGCTCACCGTACATAAAGCGAAGCGTGCGCTTACGGTAAGCTTACCGTACGCGCAAGGTAAAAAAAAAAAAAAAAAAAAAAAGGTTTGTTGAAGATATTAGCTATGTTATACAACTATATCTAACCATTTATTTAAAAAAGGTGAATCATACTATATTGAAGAATGCATTAAATCCATGAATATATACATAGGTAGCATAGTGTTTAAAGGAAAAAAATAAAAAGAAAAAAAATGATGTAAAAAACCAAGCAAATTCAATGAAAAAAACGTAGGTTTCACACACATTATAGTTAGGAATTAGAATTTTAAAAACCATGGAAATTCACAGAAAAAACCATAGGTTTCACACACATTATATTTAGGAATTAGCATCTAAAAAACCTTGCAAATTCACTGAAAAAACCATAGGTTTCACACACGTTATAGTTAGGAATTAAAATTTAAAAAACCATGGAAATTCACAGAAAAAACCATAGGCTTCACACACATTATATTTAGGAATTAGCATTTAAAAAACCTTGCAAATTCACTGATAAAACCATAGGTTTCACACACGTTATAGTTAGGAATTAGCATTTAAAAAACCTTGCAAATTCACTGAAAAAACCATAGGTTTCACACACGTTATTGTATTGTATTGTATTGTATAGACTCTTGTAACCCGCGATTCTGCCACCCAATGGGTATCCTGGCGCTATGAGACACAACAGCATGAGACAACACAGAAACGACTGGCCGGTGGTCAGGGTTGATGCCAAACTATTCCTGACGGAAAAGCCAGGTCTTTAGATCTTTCCTAAAACCTAGCAACGTTTTGGCCTGTCGCAGCTCTAGGGGCATCTGGTTCCACAGACGAGCTGCCGCCGTGCTGAAAGCCCTACCTCCCATCCTAACACGTTTTACTCTGGTGACAACTGCCAGGCTCTGGCTAGAGGAGCGGAGGAGCCTTTCTGGTTGGTACCAAGAAAAACTATCTCGCAGAGGCAACGGGCCGGAGTTATGTAAGGCCTTATAAACCATAACCAACGACTTGAACTCAATCCTCCTCTTAACCAGGAGCCAATGGAGGTCCTTTAGTGCCAGCGTGACAGATGATTCACGCTGCCTTCTGAGAGCCAGTTTTGCTGCCATCGACTGAACTCTTTGCAATCCCTGCACAATAAAAAGTGGAGCACCCAAGTACAGTGAATTACAATAGTCCAGTCTACTCAGGATCACACTCTGGACCACCAGAGACCTTGTCTCAGCAGGGAGGAGCGGGAGGATTTGGCGGAGAGCTCTCAACAAAGCGATACAGGAGCCAATAGTTTTGTTGGCCTGGGATTGCAACTGGAGGTCTTCGTCCATCATCACCCCCAGGTTACGGACTGACTTTTATAGGAGGATCCTCTGGCCATAGTCGAAACTCGGCCAGCGGAAGTTTGGAAATTTTAGCTGCGCCGCAGTGTAAGAGCTCAGTTTTCCCGGCATTCAACTGGAGTGAATTGGTCTTTAGCCATTCAGAGACCTTCCTCATACAAGCCTGGAACGAGTTTAAAGGGACTGCATGCTCTCCTTCCAGGGAGAACATCAGTTGTATATCGTCCGCATAATTGACTACCTCGATCCCATAAGATTTTATTAGGGGGATCAGAGGTCCTAAGTATTCATTGAAGAGGATTGGGCTGATGGCAGAGCCCTGAGGTACTCCATGGCGAACCGGGAACCAAGGGAGACGAATGGCGTCAGGGTCACTGCCTGTTGACGGTTAGTCAGATAAGACTTCAGCCATTCCAAGGCCCCGCCCGTAATCCCCAAACCTTCCAGTCTTGCCAGTAACACCGAGTGGCTAACCGTATCGAAAGCGGCCGACATGTCCAGCAGCACCAAAACTGAGGAGCTGCCGTCGTCGGCTCGCATTCGGAGTTTGTCCAAAACGGTTGCCAACGCGGTCTCCGTTCCATGCCCTGGTCTAAAGCCGAATTGGTCTCTATCCAGGAGCTGATTTTCTTCCAGGAAATTAGACAAGGATTTACTGACCAGTTTCTCCAGGATTTTAACTGGAAAAGGTAAAAGGGATATGGGGCGGAAGTTGGCTGGCAGTGAAGGATCTAAGGAAGGTTTCTTTAATAGTGGGGTAACTATCGCCTGCTTCCAGTCACTAGGTACAGTACCCTCATTCAAGGATTGGCAGCAAATGTGCCACAAATCCGGGAGTAGGTTAGGGCCAAGTTCCTTCCAGATCTTATGAGGAAGGGGATCAAGAGGTGACCCGGACGAAATCTCCCGCACAATGTTGTTGAAGGATTCCTCCGTAGGAGGTTGGAAGTAGCTCAAGGAGGGATCCTTCCTGGTGACTCGGGGGGGGTCTCAGGACCATCTTGATCAAACCCACCTACGATGTTGTTAACCTTGTCAATGAAGAAGGTGGCAATTTCATTGCATAAATTTTGTGAAGGTTGAACAGTACTAGCCAGGCAGCCCGGATTGCTAAGGTCTCTGACGATGTTAAATATAGCCCTAGTTCCGTTGGATGCCTGCAGAATGGAATTGGCGAAGAATTGGGACTTGGCCTCCCTGATGGCCATCTTATATTGATGTTGAATTATTTTTAGAGCTTTTTTGTCTGTGTCTAAGTACCGTCGGCGCCAGCTTCTTTCTGCCTGACGACGCGCTAGCCGTAGCGCCTTAAGCTCCTCACTGAACCATGGGGCTGAAGGAGTATTGCGCATTCTGAGCTTTTTTTTTGGTATAAGTTCCTCCAGCATTAGATGAATGGAATTACTGTAACTATTATAATTCTCTCCAGGCGTCTTTCCTGGGTCGAACCGATTCCATTTGGAGAGGAGTTAGGCATTGTCCTTCTCCGAGAGCTTGGCCCAGTCCCTTCCCCACCTGAAATTCGCTACTTTATTTACTACTGAATTTCCTCCACGTAGAGATAGCCTAAATTGAATTAGGAAGTGGTCTGTCCAATTTAGAGGAGAGATGCTGAGTACCTCTGTCTCCGATGGATTTGCAAACACCAAGTCAAGCATGTGACCTCCCTCATGCGTAGATTGTTGGATAAGTTGATGAAGGCCACAATTCTCGCAAGTGTGGTTTAGGGTTTGCAGATAGCTCCCAAGACTTCCCGTTCCCCACAGATTGTAGTCCCCCAGGATAAGCAGTCTAGAATGTGTGGCTGCCAAGGCGATAATGGTGTCCAGTAATGCCTGATGATTACCATCCAAGCCTGGGGGTCTGTAACAGACCATCCCTGTCAGCATTCTCCCCTTGGCCTCCTGTAGGGTGAAGCCCATGATTTCATAGCCCGCTATGTCGTTGATTGAGAGTAGGGCACAGTCCCACTTCTGCTTAAAAATAAGTCCTACCCCGCCTCCTCTCCCCGTTAAGCGAGGTTTGTGAAGAATCTTATAGCCCGCAGGACATGCCATTCCCAACTCCACGGCGGAATTCGGGTTTAGCCAGGTTTCCGTTATAGACAGCAAGTCCAGGTTGAAGTCTTCCAGCAGGTTACAGATATCTTGGTGGTGCTTCACAAGAGATCTGCTATTGATTAAACCGCAGGTCAAAACATGCTGGAATTCCTTCTTTTGCCTGTTGCCCAATTTAAGGAGGGTGTCTCTAGAATAACAACGCCTACTTGTTACATTTAGGGCAGCGTTAGTGGCACTAGGCACGGCCGGCGCGCGGACGGGCGCAGACGGGCTTGCCTCTGGCGCGCCAACGGCGCGCCCGCTGCGCGCACGCACTGCATGCTTGTGTTCCTCTCATTTAAATACAGTGGGCCACTAGAGCGCTAACAAAGATGGCGCCCGGGTATGTCCCTACTGTGATGTGGTATCGCCAAGGGCGAAGTGAGGGAATATTTTAAGGTGCAGGTATGAGGACACAGTTGTTTTAAAAATAACAATCACAGTTATATATTTATTATTGTTTTAAAAAGAATTATCGCTAAACTGGCTGTTTGCATGAATCAGCATCAGCCAATTAAGTACACGTACTTCTACCCCTCAGCGAAGCGTTCTGCAGTCACAGTTGGATGTTTGAAGCGTCTCTATGATAATGCGCGCCTGCGTTCCATCCGTTTAAATACAGTGGGCCACTAGAGCGCTAACAAAGATGGCGCCCGGGTATGTCCCTACTGTGATGTGGTATCGCCAAGGGCGAAGTGAGGGAATATTTTAAGGTGCAGGTATGAGGTCACAGTTGTTTTAAAAATAACAATCACAGTTATACATTTATTATTGTTTTAAAAAGAATTATCGCTAAACTGGCTGTTTGCATGAATCAGCATCAGCCAATTAAGTACACGTACTTCTACCCCTCAGCGAAGCGTTCTGCAGTCACAGTTGGATGTTTGAAGCGTCTCTATGTTATAGTTAGCTGGACATTTCTCTCGTAAAAAACCATTGAAATTCCCCCGTTATAGTTAGTTCAGCTAACTATAACTCGCGCACCCGCAATCCACTGCTGATGACGTCACATATTACATCACTCATGACATGGTCAGTGACATCACTCATGACATCACTGATGACATCTCAAATGACATCACTCATGACATCACTGATGACATCATCAATGTGATAAATTACCACATCTTCTCACACCCTTATAAAACCTTTGATATACCAACTCAAAATTACAGATTTCCATTCTCATATTCATAAATAATGCAATATCAATAACTGCATACAAACATATTAACTTTTAGGTCTTCATACACCTCCACACACTCACCTGTAAAGTCACTCATAGTTACAGTCACTCCATAAAAAAGTATCATATGAATTTATACACACACCTATATAGACACTCACACACTACCAATCATCCATAGAGGTACTCTCACACCTAGTCATTAATACAAATAATCACACTGCCATTTACTCACCTATGCAGTTATACACACTCAAGTTCCCTTGCTCACAAAAATAGTATCACATTTTTATGCTCTATTAGAATCATTGACAAAAGCACACACTCATCCATACAGTCACTGTCACAATCACACATTCTCACATCTAGCCACTTATATACTCTTACACACATATATACTGCCTTTCACATATGTAGTTAGTCACAAATGTACCACTGAGATATACATTCAATCCATAACACAGCCATACATACACTCACTCAACCATACAGTCCATCACAGATGCACTTTTAAAAACATCCACTCATAGAATCACCCACTCACTCATCTATGCACAGAGTCACACACACCTTACCCACACAAACACTCAGGAACTCATACAGATACTGAGACAAGCAATCAATAACTCATATAGACACTTATATAGCTATTCACAAAACCATGCCGCCACTTATACACCAACACACAGACACATACAAACATTTATACAGTTTAGTCACTAGTCTGAAGTAAGATGCAGTTAAACGACTCACTTATCGAGTCAGTTGCGCAACACAGAAAATCATCCCTTTACACACTTGTACACCCACTCATTCTTTAACAGGCCTTTCCCTATATATATAAAAGATATTGAAAATTTTAAGAAAATCACATATTCACTGGATGATGTCATCAGTGATGTCATCAGTGATGTCATTTGAGATGTCATCAGTGATGTCATGAGTGATGTCACTGACCATGTCATGAGTGATGTAATATGTGACGTCATCAGCAGTGGATTGCGGGTGCACGAGTTACAGTTAGCTGAACTAACTATAACGGGGGAATTTCAATGGTTTTTTACGAGAGAAATGTCCAGCTAACTATAACGTGTGTACAACCTATGGTTTTTAAAGTGCATATATATATGTATATATATATATATATATATATATATATATATATATATATATATATATATATATATATATATATATTAATTACCTACTGGCAGTCGCCAGTAGGTAGTTATATTATGAACCTAGTTGCCATAGAAAAAGCATTTTTTGATTTGCTAATAACTTTGGCATTGTTTGACAAATCTTCTTGAAATTCTCCCCCCAAAAAGTCTATCCAGGTCAGCTCCTATACTGAAAGTTTGGGGGTGATTCGTCAAGCGAGGGCTGAGAATAAAAGGGGGTCCCAAAAAGTGTTTTCTCCATGTTAATTTACATAGGAAACTTTAGCAAAGGCTACAGCCCGAACTGCTGAACGGAATTACAGCAAATTTTGCAAAAAGATAGCGCTTGGCTCAGAAAGCGACCTTTTTTTCAAATGGTGGAAATCCGTTCAGTAGTTGCTGAGAAATTAAAAAAATAAAAATATCGATATCTAGAGGCATGGTGGATCCCTGGACCCTCCCGACCACGAGCTTTATTCTAATTGGCTGTCAACACTCCAAACCAGGAAGTGTTGGCAGCCATCTTGTGACTCGGTAGAACCAAGTCACAAGAAAACAGTGAAACAAACGTGAAAAACATGAAAAGGGGGCAGGGTAGAATCACTCTGACCCCCTAGGCCTGCTCAGGGGGTCCCACAAGGGACCCCTCCTGGAGCCCTTCATTGCCCTGGGGACTGCTGATGGAGCAAGGTTTTGTATAAAAAGAAACTTGCAATTGTCTCGAATAACCTGTAACATTATAACCAACCTGTTTGTGAGTACTAATTTTGCATTACACTTTACATATTGTATCTAGGGGAAGCTTTTCTTTGTATTCTACTAACCAGTAACCCGAGTGTCTTTAAAATGGCTGCTAAAAATGTGGGAACTCTTCTGCGCATGCGTCTACTGCATCTACGTAGTATGACGTCTCCTGTCGCCTGGTGGGAAATCTTTGCAGCTGCGCAATAGCTTCTAACATGGCTGCTCGAAATCCTCGCATTAACGCACATACCGCGCTGAAACTAACCTATGCAAGTTTACTAAGGCATTAATGCAAAGGGTATATTAAGTAAATGGGGTTAGAGTAGAAGTAAGTGGTATACAGTGAATTCATTTAAATTTGTATTCTAACATGTACTTCTCTGACTTTATTAATAACTCACATTTGGGCCTTGGAGGGTGATCGATGTCCCTATCCTTTGCGGCAACTACACATGCGTGAAACCTTCTTGTTCTGAAACCAATGAAGTCATAGAATGACTGCCAACCTATGTGTCCAGCAAGGACATGGGAAGATCAACTTCTGACCCTGTGAGAGGAAGAAGCCGAAACATTGAATTACAGATTTATCGATGCACATATGAAATGCTTGTGAGAATTAAGCTTGTGGGTATTAAAATGAAGGGGCGGGGAATTAGACAATAGAACTAAAGAAAGTTATTGCTCTTAGTATGGTGTGATGTCCTCACCCAACTGCCTGGCCCTATCAAATTGAGGGGTGTACATAGAATTGAAATATTTGGGGGTGGATCATACATTTGAATTGGTATAACAGAGGTAAGTTCTAGTTAGTTAGACACACTTGATGCCAAGATGCTGATGCTATGCTGAGATGCTGCCCGAATTTGCTGCAATCTGATTAGAGAATCCAACACTAGGGAAAAATCGCAGAACAACCGAGGAGGCACATCTAGGAAGGGATCCGGATGAGCCCGAGCCGAAGAGAGTAGCACCAGAGAGGGGTATAACGCTGGTGTTACACTAGATGAGAACACCTTCCCGTGTCCTGAACCTGTCCTGAATCCTTGATACTCTGCTGTCTAGGCCCGCACACCATTCTAGGTAAATATAGTTCTGTGGGGTTGTGCTTTGTATTTGCTCTCTGTTCTATCTCTCCTCAGGTACTGTCATCACATGAAATTAATTAATGTGAATAGAATTATAACCTAACTGTACTACTTTTCCTAATGGAATCTTAATGTATCTACGTGTATTCTGATTTGACTCACAAAATTATTAATTCAGATAAACCTTTAAAACTCCTACTGAGTCTGTGGTTCTTTGAATAAAAGTTAAATGTATTATTATTATTATTTCCTCCCTATTCTAATCTACTACTAGATCTTTCGACAAAAGTACATTTACTTAGGAGAAAGGGATGGTAAGAATACTGGTGTAAAGATTTCTCTGAGGTAAATCAAAATTGATGACCAGCGGATATTTGCTAGCTCATTGAATGTATGAATGTATATGGGCCCAAATGAGTATTGTGTGTATGTATGTATAGAGCTGGTAAACTACGCTCCATCAGTTTTTCTTGGTAGCAGAGGCATGGTTAGTATAGTTAGTTAGGTGAGGATTGTATTTGAAATTTTTAATTGCTGATTTATGTTTTAACCAAAACCTGTTATGTATTGTTTTATGTTGTCTGGAAATTCCCAGGAATATTGAATAGTGGGTGGTAAATGGAAGCCACACTGCAGTGAGGTTATTGGTCTGGATCGAGAAAGTGCTAAAAGTTATGCAGGACTAGAAGCACTACCTTAGGAAATAATTTCTTGTATGCTAGTGAGAGTAATTGAAAGCGAGGAGTTCGCTGGTGAAATGTTGATATTATATCACCTATAAAGGGTAATACTGAAGGAGTAGCAGGTCCTCTGATGCTTTTGTGAAGAGTAAGGGAAAGGGTTTTACTCGCAGTGAAAGAAATCTTACTATTCTTTGTATTAGTGGGTCTGACGCAATAGCGAATGTTTATACATTGTTAATTAATGAAAATTGTGTGAAATTATGTGAAAAACTACGTTTTGGCATTACCTTGTAAAGGAGGGGTCAGTTGCGGGTGTTGTACTGACGTCACTGAGGGCCGCGCTGGGATTGGTTGAAACAGCGGGCGTGTAGTTGATGCGAAATTGTAAAGGAGGGGTCAGTAGTAAGTGATACTGACGTCACAGAAAAAGCTGCGCAAGCATTGGCTGAGAGAGAGAACAGAAAAGAAGCTGATTCGTCTTCAGACTAGAAAACGTGTTGGTATTGGAGAATTATTATAATTAAAGCAAGCGTTTGATTGGTCATCAAAATAGAAATCCGAAGAATAATAATAGTGGATTTTGCATGTACAATCCGACATTAACAGGGACTCGTCCAGACAGAAGATTTATAGGGTTTGCTTATGAACAGTACCTTAGCAAGCACAAGCATGCAATGTACGGAGAAAAGAGAAAAATGTCATTTAACAAAAGTTTAAGAATTATTTTAAAAAGGACAAACCCATTAAGAGTAGAGAAGGGATTCTTATTCCTCCTCCAAATACGCCTGCATCATACATGATGGTGGAGAGAGGCTATCATACCTGTGTATGGTTAGAAAATTGGGTAGAATACACAAAAGATGATGGAATATTAGCATTTCCTGAGTACAGAAGCTTTAATGGAAGAATATTGTACAATTTAAGAACACGGATGAATGAATTAGAACAAAGAGCTAGATTGACTCAGTGTGAGGCTCTAGAAGAATGGGAACTGGAAGCCTTTGAACGTGAAAGACCACAAAGTAACAGGACCCTAAGCAAATATTATCTGAAATTTCCCAGAGAGACTAGAGATAGTCAAATGAAGCAATGGAGACAGGCCATGGTGGCAGAAGGTTTATATCCTGTGTTGACATCAGAAGAGCAGACGGAAGGTAAATGTACAGAGAAAACCAAGCATGATAGATAGAGGAGAAGCAGAAGAAGGGTAATTAGAGGATGTATTGATGAAAAGTCCTCCACCTTATAATGAATGATTTGATAGAATAACCCCTAGTGCCCCAATGGTAAGAACCCCTTTGGTTCCACAAATAGTACATGACACCGCCAACACACTACTTAAAGAAAAAGAAAGGGAAGCAATAAATAAGAATAAAGATGAACTGATCCAGAAAATAACTAACATGAATAAATATCATGATGCATTGACCATACCAGTAACCATTGGTCCAGTAGTCCCATTGTATGGTGAAAAGTCACACTGTTATAAAGTTCCTGGCATGCCTACCCCAAGCATATAACCTAGAAAAGAAAAAATGCTAGTAGATGACCAAGTAAGTGAATGTGAATCAGTAATATCGTTAATGGATTTGCCCATAAGAGAGCCAATAATGGAAACCTCAAAGAGAAATTTGCCCAGTTGTTCAAAGGAATTTAGACTAGAAACCTCAACAGGAACTAGAAGTGCCACAATAGTAACCCCAGAAGATATAGAGAGATGGTTTCAAGAAATCGAAAAGCCAAAATCGCAGCCAAAATTATTAGATATTTTCAAATTGAGAGTAGAATTGGAAAAAATGGTTGCTGGAAATGTGGGTCTAGACAGATTAAACACATACAGTGAGGAAGAGTTATTGTTTGTTTGCAGAAGCATCACACGAAACACAAAAATATTTCATGAAAAATGGACAAATCTGACATGTGAAATGGGAATTGACATAGGGAGGTCAAAGGTGCTACAGAAACCATATAGAGCAGAATTTTCTGATATGGATTTGGAAAACTTGAATGTGTATGAAAAAAAATTATAGATCAGGGAGTTGTTATTTCTGTTACAAAAATGGGGGATCTTGAAAGATGGAAAGTTAGGTGGGCAAAGAAAAAGGAAGAAGCACAGGTAAATCGAATGACATCTGAGTATGTCATGAGGGAAACTGAAAAAGCGGAGAGGTCGTATCCGATGAGAGAAGTACCTGGAGGGGGGGTACGAGACAGGATATTTTATTGCTTACGAATGATTTCCCAAAATTGAGAGAGAAACCAGTGGAGTAGTACAGACAAGTTGAGAGGTTTGTGAAAGTTTCAAAGGTTTTGTTAAAAGATCTGGATGGTCTGTTTGACATAGTAGTACCTGTAGATTTGTGGACAGAGTGTAAAATTACTAAAGATTGGCCTAGTGAGGAATATCCAAGAGATTCAAAGACAGGAGCCCCGTCAGAAGATGTAATGAAAAAATATCATCAAGTGATCACTTTTCTGAAGAGTAAAATTCCCCCGAAGAAACTGATTGGGTAAAAATAGACAGAACAACCCAAGAAAAGAATGAGTCTGTACATGCCTACTATTAACGTCTTTTACAGGTGTTCAAATAGTATAGTGGGTTTGAAAGTTTAGAAAATAAGGACAGGACTCATTTAGTGTATTGATTTGTGACAGGGTTAAGATTGGATATATCACAAATGATTAAGCAGCACATGCTGTGTTGGCAATCAAAACCCATTGATGACATTTTAAAATATGCCAAATATTACGGGGATGAAATTGATAACAAACGAAAAGCTTTAGAAGAAAAAGTAATGTGGGCTCAAGTAAAATTAGCTGAACAGCAGGAGCTTCAATTGAATAAACAGACAGAACATCAAGGAAGAGCACACGGACAAGGTGACAATTATGGGGGAAAACCATGGGGAAGATTGAATCAGGAAGAGTCAAAGAAAAGGTTTCCCTGTCATGGGTGCGAGAAGTTGGGGCATTGGAAGAACGAGTGTAAAGTCGTACAAGTTAATAATGGCCCGAATCAAAATTTAAATCCACAGACACAGAATGAGGTGTTAATGAGTCATCCGCAACAGAGTATAGATCTTCAGAGTCAATTGCCACCTGCCTCTAAGTCAAATTTTGTGAGTCAAGCCAAGTACAGTGTGAACGCCGGATTTCCAGAAGGAAGTGGTAAGAAACATTTTATAACATCGCAGTTTCTTTTGCAGGACCCACTAATTGATTATGAGCAGGAATGATGATGCCTGAGGGGCGAGGAAGGGGAGTCCTTACTTGGCGCATCCCTACCGGTAGATCAGGCAGGTCCATAAGTAGAAGGTAAAGTGGAAGGAAATTATATCACTTTCTAGTTGGATACTGGTGCTACCAGGTCTACTGTGAGAACAGCAGACATTCCTAACCTGCCTCTCTCGGGATAAGCCATCCAAGTAGTAGGTGTTTCGAACAAACAGATTAGAACCCCGATCACAGAACCAATGGAGGTGCGAATTGGAAATTTTAAAGAAATGCATACATTCGTGGTCTGTGACTCAAGTCCCGTAAACTTCCTTGGAAGGGACTTGTTGTGCAAAATGAATTGCACCATATTTTGCACACCGGATGGTGTCGCAATACAAACCCCAGATGAAGATGGAGTTAACAAGTTTATGTTAGCTAAACAGGGAGCAGAAGTAAATGAAATGTATTCAATGATAACCAAAGATGAATTACCTGCCGAAGTCTAACTGACTGTAAATGCAGAGATATGGGATTTTACTGGAAAAGAAATAGGATTGATGGCAAATGTAGATCCCGTAAAAGTGTCAGTGAAAGAAGGTGCTGTTTATCCGAATACTCGACAATACAAAATGAGTCCAGAAATAAAGGCAGGTGTTGCAGCAGAGATTGAGCGATTAGTCGAACAAGGCATTCTGAAAGAAATAATGAGTATTCCTTGCAACTCACCTATAATTAGGCTGTCCGGTTTTAGGTTTAAACCTATAATAACTGATAAAACCCCACTGAAAGAGAAAGAGCCCTCACCAGTGAAAACATGTGAACACTGAAAAAACACCTGCACAACCACAACAAAATGCCATTCAAAAAAGGGAAAAGGGAGTGAAAGAGTCATTTGTTTTCTTCCTGAAGGGGCCAATACAATGTTTGGTTACATATTGATAGTGATGTGACAAAAGTACACTCTACTGCATTCTTAGATTTTCACAGGAAAACATACCTGCTGTAGTGGACATAATAACAAAACTAGAGTCTGAAAACACCCCTGTCTATCAAGTGTTCAGCATAATTGGTGTAGATGTGAAACATCTCATCGAGAGTGGGCTGGGCAACACCTTTAGTGACTTTGGCACTGCAACATGTTTCATGTTAGAGTGCTTGCCACTTGGTAAGTAAAGCAATGATGAAGAGCAATTCGGGAACTTTTATTTTACAGTGTATGAGATATGGCTTGCAATGATGCATAGAAATGTCCCTTCACCACCAATAACATTTGAAGTCAATGAAACCTAACTGTGGTACTCTGTTCTAGATCCCTTCCGTAAAGGGGGATTTCCTCTGTAGTTTCAAAAGTGCTGCTTCATTTTTGACTACCTTAATAACTCTGAGGGCATAAGCACCCTGATCAGTGCAAATGTTGCAGAACCTGCACTGAGAATCGCAATCTTCAAGTGAACCAGTATTGGCATGTTAAGCTATGTCAGTGGCCAGAGTTAACACATTGTTTACTAGGTGTTTTGGCATTGCCCATCTCAAGTGCCAATGTTGAGAGGGCCTTTTCACAGAAGATTACATGGGAAGGAAAGAGCGAGCACACATGACCAAAGGCTCACTGAAGAAGTATTGTATGGTGTACTACAATAAGTTTAATTTGAAAAAAATCTATTTGGACCTCACATACACTATACTTACGCTGTTTATATACCATGCGTTATCAGTGCAGAAAGCATGCAATAATAAAAGCGAAGTGTTTCATAAACACCGGAAAAACACTGTTTCTGTAGTGTTAAATGGCACAAAAATGTGTAACCACTGATAACCACTGTTTTTTTATGGTATTTAAAACACTGAAAAAACCCCACCAGAATTTACCAAAAATAGAAACTGAAAACAAGAAAGCCTAAATATAACTGATGACTTGGTTTTGGAGTATTGCAAAGAGTTGGCTGACAGAGTGCGTTCTATCTCTCATCAGGTTGGGGAAGACTCAGTCAACAGACAGCTGAACCCAGCACATGATCTGAATCCCGGTGACTGGGTAGCTGTAAAGAATCACACTCGAGAATCGTGCCTAGCACCAAGGTGGGACAAACCACATCAAGTTATACTGACTACTTCAACAGCTGTAAAGTGTGCAGGATTGTCTAATTGGATCCATGCAAGTCATACCAAAAGGGTACCAGCTCCTGAAGAAGAAGAATTTCAGTTGAGACGAGAAGTTGAAGTTGCTGAATGTTGTGCAGCTAAAGAACTTCCTATAGAATATCCTGAGGTACCTTACCAAGAACAACCAAGCATTTTTCAGGACGACTGGATCTCAGTGGTTGACATACCTGAAGTATTTATAAGAACTAGAAGCCAAACACAGTTAGACAGACAGGAAAAGAGTGAGGACAAGTCAGGTGTAGAAGAACTCGCTCAGGAGAGTAGGGAAATGACTATTAGGGAACCTGAGCAGGAACAGTTAAGGAGAGAGCAATACACTCAGACAGAAGAAAACCAAAGCCCCATTCATGAGTCTGATGAGGGACAAATAGGGTTTAGAGAAACCGTTCAGGCAGAAGAAGGTAAAGAGGTAAAAAGACCTGGACAGGACCAGATAGGTATAGAAACACACGTTCAGGATACAGAAGAAAAAATAGACATTACCAATCCTGAACAGGGTCAGATTGAGGTAGACAAACATTTCCGGGCAGAACAGGCCAGAACAATAAGCCCATGACAAGGTCAGATAGAGAGAAAATCTGAAGACAAAGATAATCAAATTGTGCCGGAAATAAAGGAAAATTGAAAGAAGCCTTGAAGAACCTGGCAGTGCAGTGAAATTTAAGAAAAGTTGAAAAGGTGAAAATTGGCCAAGAATTATCAACAGATTGAAATACCGTCTTAAGACAATCAGTGAAGAACCTGATCAAGTAAACAAAGTATCCAGTCAATGTGGACCTTCCACAGTAACACCAAAACGAAGGACTCAAAGGTTGAAGAGATTGAATAACAAGTTCAAGGGTCCTGAGTGGACATATGTCATTCTTGAAGATTTTGAAAATCTCGACTTAAATGAAGAAAGTGATGAAGAGCTGAATGACGAACGAATTGATGAAGAAGTGAGACTGACTTGAAAGGGAGAGAAGACACTTAAGGTGTAATCTCATACCAAGTTCTGAATTAAAGAAGAGACAAATCTTCTTGTCCAAAATGTCTGACGATAAAGTTATTGGAAAACCAAAACAAAGCTGTATAAATGTTGTAGAATCTGTATATGTAGCTTAATATTAGTCCTCATAATATGGGTAATATTAGCAATAGCTATTCCTTATTTGAACGATAGAAACAAACAGAATAGTACTAATGCGCAAACGAAAGTATTAAACATTAAAGGAGATAGAGTAGACTTAGAAACACCAGACGAGTTAGATTTACACTACCTGTAGATAAAACGAAACTGATTTAAATGTTTTTGCAAATCTCTTAGTACATTGTGTAGAAACAATGGAAGTTAGTGATTGTTATGTTTGCATGAAATTGCTGAACTCAGTAGCTGAAGGGGTAACTCATCATCACTTACCTTTGACATATGGTATTTCATGTAGTGTATTAGCTAGTTTATTTTATAGAACTGGAAAACAGCAGTATTATTATTCAAATGTAGATGTAATATTTTCAGAAGTCCCTATGCGAAAGAGCATAAACCCTGTCCTTAGTACTAGAGACTCTCAATTCATGGGTGAATATTTCCTAACAATGAAGACGATAGATATAGCTGAAGCACACACATGCAACCTAACATGTAAATTCCATGAAGAAGAAAAGCTATTTTTGAACTTAGTAGAACAAAGGAGCCAGGATTTCCAAAGAAGGGCCTCAGAACCGAAACCTCAGATACCTAAATGGGCTGAAAGGGAAGATATTTTGGTAACTGGCAAGATTCATGCTGCTATGTCACTGGATTTTGAAAAGAAATGGAAAATATGTCTCCATAGACTTAAAACAGAATATAACAATGCATTTATTGGTTCCAGTGAATGTGAACATAACTTCTTAGTAATTGGGGGATGGGGACTAAAAGGAGGAACTGATCCAGTATTTCCTGGAATGTATTATATTTGTGGAAACAAAGCCTATTTTAGGCTGCCGGATCATTGGTACGGGAGTTGCTATTTTGGTATTGTATTCCCTAAATCACTGGAAGCAATAATGACAGTAATGGACTAACCCGATATAAAAGAGCTAGTTTTTCGGAAATAGTAGGTGATATATTTGGTGCATTGATACCTTCAGTGGAGGTTCTGCTGAATTCTCAAAAAATCTGTCAATTGTCAACAGTAGTTGATCGTTATCTACTGACACTGCTGGAGGATTCTTATTAATTAATATAGAATTAGTTGCTGTTAGATCTATGGTTCTGCAAAATCGACTTGCCCTTGATATCTTATTAGCAAAAGAGGGTGGAGTCTGTAAAATGTTGAAAGCGCAACATTGTTGCACGTATATACCTGACAAAAGTGTAGAAATTGGAAGGTATATTAAACATATTACACATTTGGAAGAAGACCTGAAACCACTGGAGGTTGACATTGTATGGAAGAAGATAACCAGTCGTTTTTCCACTATTAGTAGTTGGATTTCTAACATAGGTAAGAGTATCTTAAGTCAAATATTATTGCCGATCATGGGCATAACTTTATTAGTTCTGATGACAATGTGTTGCCAAAAATGCAGTGGGAAAAGAAAATGGTACAAAGTGATTGAGAAGTGTAGGAAAAGAAAATTAGACGAACTACGACTTGAAGAATTGAAGGGAAACATCTACAAAAGAATGAAAGGATCACAATTTAAGAAGGTTAAAGGAGGGAATAAAAGATTTGAAGAAATCAAAATGGAAGAATGCTAAAGTTGGCATCTGATTTATTAGAAGCTAGTAATGGCATAAAATGCCATCAGAGAGGGGATTGATGGAGCAAGGTTTTGTATAAAAAGAAACTTGCTTGTATGCAATCCTCTTGATTAACCTGTAACATTATAACCAACCTGTTTGTGAGTACTAATTTTGAATTACACTTTACATATTGTATCTAGGGGAAGCTTTTCTATGTATTCTACTAACCAGTAACCCGAGTGTCTTTAAAATGGCTGCTAAAAATGCGGGAACTCTTCTGCGCATGCGTCTACTGCATCTACGTATTATCACGTCTCCTGTCGCCTGGTGAGAAATCTTTGCAGCTGCACAATGGCTTCTAACATGGCTGCTGCGAATTCTCGCATTAACGCACATGCCGTGCTGAAACTAACCTATGCAAGTTTACTAAGCCATAATGCAAAGGATATAATAAGTAAATGGGGTTAGAGTAGAAGTAAATGGTATACAGTGAATTCATTTAAATTTGCATTCTAACATGTTCTTCTCTGACTTTATTAATAGCTCACATTTGGGCCTTGGAGGGTGACTGGTGTCTCTATCCTTGCGGAAACTACGCATGCATGAAACCTTCTTGTTCTGAAACCAATGAAGTCATTGAATGACTGCCAACCTATGTGTCCAGCAAGGACATGGGAAGATCAACTTCTGACCTTGTGCGAGAAAGAAGCCGAAACATTGAATTACAGATTTATCGATCCCCATATGAAATGCTTGTGAGAATTAAGCTTGTGGGTATTGAAAATAAGGGGCGGGGAATTAGACACTAGAACTAAAGAAAGTTATTGCACTTAGTATGGTGTGATGTCCTCACCCCACTGCCTGGCCCAACCAAATTGAGGGGTGTACATAGAATTGAAACATTTGAGGGTGGATCATACATTTGAATTGGTATAACAGAGGTAAGTTCTAGTTAGTTAGACACACTTTTTTTGGGTGAAAATCTTTTTATTAACAATGCTCATATCATCCGACAGTTCTGAACGTAGGTCACAACACATGGGATATAATGACATTCGTCAAACATTACATAAGGCCAGCATAGACACATGCGGGGCATTCAATCCAAGACATCCGGTCACGACCCAGCTCCCGCCTCCCTGTACCTCCTCCAAGGTCCCCAGATCTTTTGTTAGTTAGACACACTTGATGCCAAAATGCTGATGCTATGCTGAGATGCTGCCAGAATTTGCTGCAATCTGACAAGAGAATCCAACACTAGGGAAAAATCGCGGAACAACCGAGGAGGCACATCTAGGAAGGGGTCCGGACGAGCCGGAGAGAGTAGCACCAGAGAGGGGTATAACGCTGGCGTTACACTAGAGGAGAACACCTTCCCGGTCCTGAACCTGTCCTGAATCCTTGATACTCTGATGTCTAGGTCCTCACACCATTCTAGATAAATATAGTTCTGTGAGGTTGTGCTTCGTATTTGCTCTCTGTTCTATCTCTCCTCAGGTACTGTCATCACATGAAATTAATTAATGTGAATAGAATTAGAAGCTAACTGTACTACTTTTCCTAATGGAATCTTAATGTATCTACGTGTATTCTGATTTGACTCACAAAATTATTAATTCCAATAAACCTTTAAAACTCCTACTGAGTCTGTGGTTCTTTGAATAAAAGTTAAATGTATTATTATTCTCATTTCCTCCCTATTCTAATCTACTACTAGATCTTTCGACAAAAGTACATTTACTTAGGAGAAAGGGATGGTAAGAATACTGCAGTAAAGATTTCTCTGAGGTAAATCAAAATTGATGACCAGCGGATATTTGCTAGCTCACTGAATATATGAATGTATATGGGCCCAAATGAGTGTGTATGTATGCATAGAGCTGGTAAACTCCACTGCATCACTGCCACCCCCAAGGCCCGGCACCTGCAGTGTCCCGGGGTGCCCACCCCCGGGACACTGCTGTTTGCTATCGCAGGGCGGGAGTTGCACGGCTGTCATAGCAAACTGTGGTTTGGATTTTGTAAGTGAGAGCAGGTTTCCTGCTCTCGCTTATAAAATACAAACCACATTGCTTTTCCACAAGGGGAGCTGCATGTTAGCAGCTCCCCTTGTGGAAAAGCAATGCCGGCTCCCGCAGGAGGCGGGGAGCTGGCGGGACCGTCGGGGAATTAGGGCTCCTCCCACGGTCAACGAAGAGGCCAGGCCCCGGAGGATGGGGTCCCCGGGGCCATGAATGGCCTAGGAGGGGGACCACGCGGCCCCCCTCCATCAATGATTAAAAAAAATAATAATAATAAATGAGGCTCAGCCCCGGGGAATGGGGCCACTTGAGGCCGAAGGAGGGGGGCTACGCAGCCCCCCTTTAAAAAGATTTTTTTTTAAATGTGGCCATGCCCCAGGGGATGGGGTCCCCGGGGCTAAATTGGCCTCGGGAGGGGGGCCGCGCGGCCCCCTCCCTGTTTTTTTTTCTTCCAAAAGCAGGCCCTGGGGGATGGGGCCTCCAGGGTTCCCAAATAATTTAAAAGGAGGGGGCCACACAGCCCCCCTTGATTAAAAAATAAAAAAGTCGGCATCGCAGTGGAGGCCACGCCCCCTAACTGCAGCACTCAGCAAACGCGCCCCCTGGTGCGTTGAAGGTGGGGGAATTAATTTCCCTTGATTACTGAGGGTCCCTGGGGGCCAACTAGCCCACAACGTACCTCCAGTATGTGCCAGGGAGCTGTGTTGCAGAGAGGTGTTCAGAGGCCACGCCCCTTTTTACACCTCTCTGCAACGCAGCTCTATGGTGCTTACTGGAGGTACCTGGTGGGCTAGTTGGCTCCCAGGGACCCTCAGGACTCAAGGGGAATTAATCCCCCAATTTACAACGTGACATTTGAGATGTCATCAGTGATGTCATCAGTGATGTCATGAATGATGTAATATGTAACGTCATCAGCAGTGCATTGCTGGGGCGCGAGTTATAGTTAGCTGAACTAACTATAACGGGGGAATTTCTATGGTTTTGTACGAGTGAAATGTCCAACTAACTATAACGTCCTTGAAACCTATGGTTTTTTCAGTGAATTTCTAAGGTTTTTTAAATGCTAATTTCTAACTATAACATGCCTAAAACCTATGGTTTTTTCAGTGAATATATATATCTATATATATACACACACTCATACTAGTCTTTTGGGTAAGTATCATTCACATTTCATGTCCATCCTCTACAGCACCCAGAATGGAGCAATGTGTCAGGCTACTTCATCTACTGTGGGTCTTGCATTGTAAGTAAAATAATTGTTTTTCTCAGATCACATGTGCACATCCACCTGCAAAAATATACTTCAGCACCAGGGCTGCTTGGCACACCTTTATTTTTTTGACATTGTTGGTGATAGTAAGTAATCATTTATTGTCTATTCTTTATTTTGAAAACTGGAGAATGTAGGTCTCTCTAAAATAGGATAGAGGAAACTGAATAAAATGCCATATCATTTTTGTTCTCAACATTGAGGCAGAACTATATTGATTGCCTAGATGATGGTAAGATAATACACAAAATGCATTAAACACCAATCAGAAGCTAAGCTTGAAGCCTCATATTGCATGGTACTTATACTGTCACTAAAAAATATAGTGGGATACAAAAATTGAGAGAAAAATATTCTGATGAAAAGAATGTCATGGGTTAAAATATTGCAGGTAAGAATAACATTTTTCGAGTTATTAATGTCATTGTTAAAATATCATGTTTAATACATTTGAAATGTATATTGTGCATTTAGCATATGTTTTTATTGTTTTAAAAATGTGGCTACATTTGGAGTTTGGGTAGTAAATCTGACCCCAACAAAGTGCAACACTTTCCCCTGGGTGACTAAGTTCAGAGTAGGAGTAGTAAATCTAATCTCCCAAAGCCAATCCTTTCCCCACTGCTATTACATTTGGAAGGAGAATAGTGACTTATATCTAGCCTCTATAAAGTGTTACCATTTGCTACTGTATGAAATTGTGTAGTTTACATACTTAAAGTAATTTTTACTATAACATATTTTTATTTTGTTATTTTTCTGCCATTTGTTTTGACTGTTTCCTGATTTTGTAGTCTGTCTTCATCATGTTAGGTTGCTCATATAGTTTGCAGTTTACTGTTACTGCTCTCTGGTGCAGGTAAGAGTAATTTGTAGCAACTTTCCAAGGATTTGGAACCAGAAAGGAGGTGTTAAGAGTTATTTAGGCTAGTGTCTGTTAGCTAATGTTATTTTTCTATGTGGTTTGTTAGTGTAATCTGTATTAGCTATTTTAAATTAGGTAGGAATTATATTAATTAAAAAAATAAATTACCATTTTGTATGTATTTTGCATGGATGTATGATTGTTCCTAATGATGTTCTTCTATGCTACGTTTCATATGTGGGTTGTACATGTTGTTTGTGTGGATTTATATGTGTTTGCTTTATAGGTTTTTATGTAGGATATCAGAGATTATTTTTAGTCTAGATGCATTTATTTTGTTTCAAGGAAAAATAGTTCGTTATTTTTTAACCGTTAATGACATCATATTGGATATTTTATTTCTGCAAGGTTTATTTTAGCATTTTTTAGATTTTTTTATGGATACGTTTTGAGAATGTTTTTGGCTTATGATTTTATTTACTAGGACTTAATTTTCATTCAATTATATTATTGTGTTCAAATATAAATTTGTTGATGTTATTTATATCATGTTATGTACTGATATGCTTTTTTATTATATCAGGATATGTGTGAAGGTGATGGAGAAATGTTGCTTATTTAAATTAATTCATGTGTTGTTGGTGTGTATATTTATTATAAATATTTATTATTCAAATTATTCAAATGTTTAACTATCAGTCTGGTCAATTATGCATTGCATATATTTATTTACTTTTCAGATTGATACAAAAAACGCGTTTTAATAGTACTTGGTTTTTGGTTAGTTTTGAATTGTGTGATTTCTTTAGTGTGACATTTTTTAAAGTTCGATTCTAGCTATTGAATATTAGTATGGTAGACCTCGGTTGTTAGCAAACATTAATACTTTTCATGCTAAGATTAAATGTGTTTATTTAGCTCGTTTATGTATTTGTGGCTTGATATGGACCATGGATTGCTCAATTCGTAAAGGCTCTGTTGTTTTTTGAACAGTTCTCTAGTATACAGTAGTATCTTCCAAGAGTTCTTGGAGGGGATTATGCCAATCTCCACTGCCTTATTTGGTCTTTGCTGCTTGGGACATGGTGCTGTCAAAGACATTGCATCGTGGAATATGATACTTATGTTGGTGTCTGTGTCCTGATCACTGTAGGAGACCAACCCATATATCTTCAAAATAATCCATTAACAGTGCTAGTCTTGTGCCATACGTTTGCTAATAGTGGGATTAATTTAGAATGTCATAACACCGAATGACTTTATATACAAGGACATATTTTGAAGCTGAGCTATAAGTCTTTTAATTTCATGTGCAAATTCTAGGTTGGTTGCATTCTCTACACACAGGGGCCGATTCCGATCCGGGTCGGAAGTGCACCGAACGCGATCCAGCCGGAAAAACTACGAGCCGTACGCGTGTTTTCCGGATGACTCGTACAGCTGCACGAGCGAGCATGTACGATGCGAGCTACATGAAATTCACCGACCGAGTCATTTCCGGGTCCGAACCGCTCCGTACGTCTCGGTCGTAAGCTAACCATGGCATGCAATGGATGCGATTCACGACCGAGCCAATATGATGCACGCGTCGGACAGCCTGTGCGAGCTGGAGTGTTCAGCTCGCAAATTGTCCGGGTGGTTGCCTTTGGGGGTTGGACCCCCTGTCACCCACAGCCATACGACACAGACACAGGGGGAGACCCATGGGTCTCCCCAACACAGGCATGTACTGTGCGGATGGCACTGACGCGTATCCACTGTAAGGGGCGCACTTGTCCGCAATGTACCCATTCAGTCAATGGAAGCCCATATACGCGTCGTACGACCGGCTCCCATTGACTTCTATGGGAGTCCGACCGAACCGAGTCCGGCAGCATACGGCCGCATCGTACTCGCTCGGTCGGACTGCAGGACTCCGACTCGGTCAGAAAACACTCCGGATCTGGCTCGGTCGGAGTTCTTTCCGACCCGGATCGGAATCGGCCCCTCAGGGTGAATTTTTGTAGGTGCCTCAATATGCTGTGGCTGAAGTGATAGTAGCAACCCTGAATTGCAGTGTGTGAGAATGTTTCTAGAACAACGTACATCATTGTATGTTCCAAATCTATGGTGATTTGTTTGAGGCTTATAGTTTTTTTTTTTTACAGAGTTTTATATAGCACAAACTTAACCCGAAGGTATCAGAGCGCTTTACATATCATAAGTTGCATTACATTATAGTGGAGAAGTGTGGCTCAATGGTTAGAACGGCAGACCCTGATGCAGAGGTCGGGCCCGGGACCAGGGTTCAATTCCTGCCTTGGCGGGTCTTGGGCTCATAATTCCTCGGACCTGATTTCTTGCCTCGGTGCCTATTCTAATCATGGGTCCCACGCTGCAACTCTGGGCAATAGCTTGCTTAATCTCCACAACAGCCCCAACAGCGCTGGGATGCCTGGCTTCACCCTGGGGATGCCCAGGAGTGGACATTTCACAGGGAAAAACCAGGAAGGGTTCCCTAGCAGTATGAGTACAGCGCCGGGAAACCCCGAAATGGGGTAGCTGTGTGCTATATAAGTACAAACACATTTACATTACATGAGGACTCATTCATATTTTTGTTAGGCACGGGGAGATTAAGTGATTTGCCCAGAATCACAGGATGTTCAGCGTCATTGCAGAGACTCGAACCCGGTTCCCCAGATTCAAGGTCGACTGCCCTAGCCGTTAGACCAACTCCTCTCCCCTAGTTGTTAGTTTGTGTTTCATATTGTGTTAGCATTTAATTGTAAATTGCACTTTGTTTGTTAGGTTGCAGCATATACCCTAACTGGATGTTTGCATTTTGGTATTGACCATGTATTGTGTATATTTGACTGAATAGCGGAGGACGAAATGTGCCATCCATCATCTATGTGTTCCACTGTGTAGAGATTAGTAAATTGTTCTTAGTAGCATGAATTATAATTCTTCTATCATTATCATATACTAAGAAGGTGTCTTTTTTGGGTGTTTAGTAAGTGTTGATGTATGCCTATTTCTTCACATCGTTTGGGTGCTACGGGAGATTTACGTGATGTCTTATGCATTTCAGTAATTAATCATTTTAGGTTTGGCATGCCTTTGAGTTGGCCTGTTGCCTTTTCGGGAACATATGGAATAATATTTTAAGTACTGTTCCTGTTGCTCATGTGAGCTTTTATTGGCCCCTTCCAGGCCCTATAGGACAATCCCCATTTATTGTGCTGTAATACTCAGGGGATGATTATGTTCCCTAACATTTTACATGATCTGCTGCCATAGCATGAGATTGAATAATGCCTTGTGCATTCATAGAGTGGATTTTCACTGCAGGTGCTCTCCTTACTGTATACTCTCTATAACTTAATAAAAGCTTTCTTTTTTGCGATTTGATGTATGTTGCTGTTTCCAACATTTTATCTGTGGGTTTTGTTTTAGAATATAACAATTATATATTACATGTTTTAATATTTGTTTTTGCATTTTTACTTTGCAGCTGTACATTTTAATTACATTTCAGATGTTTTCTTTACTTCGGTTCTTCTGTAGATTTTTGCTTAGCAGGATTGTTAGCTTCTGATATAGATGACAGCTGGTGTTTGTTGCAGTCTTTTGAAAGGAAGCTCAAGAGGAAGTTGTGTTGGTTCATTATGTATTGTTATTTAAAATTTTTAGTTTCTTAGTTTTAGTTTAATTTTAAATCATCTCTATATTATTTTTACCTTAAATATTAATTTCATGATTTAGTAATAATACTTGCTTTGTGAGTTTGTCTTCTAATTTTTGTATGTCTGTGGTTTGATTTTCTTTCTTTTTTTAGCTTTTGTATTCATGTAGGGTATCAATATTGGGGATATGAGTGAAATGTCCAGCTAACTATAACACCCCTGAAACCTATGGTTTTTTCAGTGAAATTCTAAAGTTTTTTAAATGCCAATTCCTAACTATAACGTGCATGGAACTTATGTTTTTTTCAGTGAATTTCAAAGGTTTTTTAAATGCTAATTCCTATCTATAATTTATCACTAAAGCTATGATGTTTAATGATTTTCATTGGATTTCTAAATTTTTCTATTTCAGACTGTCAATTCCTTTAATTATGTTTTTTTTAAATTCATTTTTATCACCTTTTCGTACGTATTTTTTCAACTAATTCTTTTAAAAGTTAAAAAATATTATTTGTTTTTATTGGTTGAAAAAAAAAATTGTTAATGTTTTAAAATATATTGTTATATTTAAAAAAAAATATTTTTTAAACTATATTTTCAAAACGTTTTTTTTTTCTCCATTTTTTGGGGATCCGCGCACCCTATGCGCACCCTTCACGACCCGTACGCGAAATCATCCACGTACGGTAAGAGTTGGGTACGTGTTTAGTGCGCGATTACAATGCGACCGGTACGCGACTCCAAGCCTATACGCGACACGTACGATGCACGTTACGTGACGCTTGCGCGCTTCCGCGATGCGTCATGTGCATGCAAGACGCGGTGGGTGCGTGAATCCCGTGAAATATTTTGAATTTAAAAAAACATATATATATATATGTATTTTATGTGAATATTAATTGAAGACAAACTGTAAACTACTCATAAAAGTAATATATTTTTACATTTAATTCTATATTCTTTTTTAATTCAATTTCGCGGATGCGCGCTGTGTGCGTGTTGCGTAAGCGCACGGTGCGCGGATCCCATGTGACCTGAAAAAAAGAGATTTGATTGGTTCATTACACTTCCTGTTCTAACTATTGAAAGACCCCACCCATTTCAATCATTCTTCTTTGACCTTCTTTGGAGGAGCATCTCTTTGCAGAGAAGAAGCTTTTTTTGCTAGGTTTTAACTTAGCTCAAACTTTTTTCTAACCAAACAATGGCTTCAGGGCAGCAGGCAATCCTGGATCTCCTCATTCATCTGAGGATGGATTTTTGGAAGAGCCTCCACGCACACCACGTTTTTCATCTGTGGTGTGGAAATTTTTCACATATCCAGAGGGGCAAACAAAGACCAATGCCACCTTGGTGACCTGCAAGATCTGCCAGAGAGTGCTGTCCCGTGGGATCCAAACAAAAAATATTCATGCGGAACGTCGAGCATGATGAAGCATCTGAGGACCCTTCATCCAGTAAATCTTGATCGGGAGGAATGCCGAAGGATGAGAGTCGTTCCTGCTTCTACGGATTCATCACAGCCAAGCACTTCAAGAGTGCATCCTTCTGCACAAAATTTGGACATCCGTCCGCAGTTCAAATTTTTGAAAGTGGTCTGCATAAAATGCAATGCTACTTTATGCTACGGGTAGCAGTCTATTGATCTGATCTGCCGCAAGCAAGAAAGTCACCATTGCTAGTTTTTTTTTGTTCCTGAAGTTCATTGTTTTGTTCCTCCAGTTCTATTTTTTCCTTTTTTTATAAAAAGAAAATCCCATTTTTTTTTTAAATTGTTCAAAAAAACAAAAAAAATATAAAAGAAAAAAGAAGAAAAAAAAAGTTCTTCTAAGAACTAACTTTCCTGGTTTAAAAAAAGAGCTATATACTTGTTTGTTGGTGTCTGAAAGTTTAGATGAATGTATGTGTAGAATGTAATTGACTGAATGAGTGCATTAATAGCGTATGGTGAATGTAATAGTGCAAAACTATGAGGAAGTGCTGCAGCATCACACAGTAACCTCTTTAACTGCAGTGTGCTGTAGTACTTCCGAAGCACAGGGATGCAACACATGTAAATAAATATGTTGCACATCTATGCTTCTCTCTGCACGGCTGCTTAAATTGCAGCCATGTGGTGACACAGGCACCCTTGCACCATAGTGGAAGGATATCTGTGTCATGTGCTGTTTGTTTTTGTGCAGAAAGACACACCTTCCTGCACAAAACTAATCAATAAATGCACTTTTCTCCTTCAATGTATGCTGAACATTTTAGCATGCATTGAAGATTTAAAAATGAGGAGAAAAGAAAACAATTCTCCTTGTTGTGCTTTCGTACACCAATTAGAGAATGGTGCAGCATTCACACACATCAAGATTTATGATTTCTGATAAATCTGGAGATGTGTCTTGTTCTATGAGTATGCAGTGCAATCATGCACAACAACACTTATAGAACAACCTTTCAACGCAAAGTGCTGTGTATGATGAAGTTGTATTTACATGGTGTAGAAAAAGTACACAGAGCGCCTTTTCCTCTCTTTGTAAATATGAAAGAGTGTCTTGCGCAATAACTATGTTACAAAAAGTGACATATTTCTGTTTTAAAATTGCTTTCGAATGATAGAGGGTAAGCACTGAGTTTTGTCTGCAAAGATGCTCAAACAAGAATGATTGAAATGATTGCGGTCCTTCGATAGGTACAATGGGAAATATTGTGAACCACTCAAATCTGTTTTTTTGCAGGTCACATAATATCCGGTAACAGAGAGATTTCAAAACTACATCGGTATAAACAGAGTGTTTTTCAAAAGTTGTTCAATCTATGTAGGTTCTAGCAGATCTGCCCATTCTGCATATTTATACTTAGTTAAACTTACCTTCACAGTAATAGAAATTAAAAATGGTATACATTTTTTTCAGATTTTTTTTGCAATAAAATTGATGTAAACTGCTTATTTTAGAATTAGTGTCTGTAAAGAAAAGAAAAAATTAGTTATAACATGTAATAATACATTTTTTACAACACAGCATAATTTCAAGTAATTTGTTTGCCTTTTTTGCTGTTCTCAGAATATATTGCATTTTACTAGAACTAGTGATTTCAATCGTACTCATCACTTAACAGCGGGCAAAAAAAAAACAATCAAAAAGATTGTTTAAAAAAAACCAACATGCTATTCTCAGTAAAATACCACAAGATACAAATCACATATATATGAAATACTTATGGCTAACAAATGGTATTTTTGCACTCCTTTTTATGTAAATTGTCCAATGGTAGTCCTATTAAATTATAATAATAAATTCCACAGAGAGTGAATTATCTTCCTAAAACTTTGACTTTAAAAATATTAGGTAGGAATTTGGTAATTCCCTAGGCAAACGTTGTTTGAAAACCAACTGGGAATCATTACAATGTGTCACATTTTAGATAGGCAGTGTAATGTCCAGATGTGGTGGAAGGATCATCATGGAAAATTATTGCAATTGCTACAAAAGTCCTTCCTGATATTGATACTTGTGTTGCTACAAACTGCTTTATTCAAGTATCCAATTTTCTTCCATCAGCTGTACAATGTTGCATCATTAAAATTATGTATTGTCCATATTTTGTTAAAAATAATGTGGATAACATTTCTGATTTACATTGGCTACACTCCATGTTTTGATATGCACCTTTAACTAATTTATTGAAAGACACTGATTTACAGTCTGGTAATGTTAAATACAGAAATCTTTCAGTGTCTACATTAGTGGAACATGTATACATGCAATTTTCCCAATGATGTTCCCATTTGTAAGAAAGGCCAAAAATATTTTCTATTTCTACACCTTCATTTTCAAAAATGGTAAGCATATACATTAAAAATTCCTGAGCATCTTGTTGGATATTTTGTGTAAATTGTGTAGAACCAGAACACACATCCAAAAGATTACGAACATCTGAAACAGATTGTATTTTACTTGTATCTGTTGTCAATTTTTCAAAAACAGAATGCAACAGAGAACAAAATCTTTCTTGCCGATTCTGCATAATTTGTTCTTGCAAACCTGCAAGATAAAAAACAACATTGACCACTACATTAGCATAGCAGTTGACACCTGAACTAATTTCAAACTGATAACCAACAACCTCTTCAGCAGTGTCCAATTTCTTTTTACTTGCAATCACAACATTATCTTCTTCTATTCCCTTCTCGAGACCTTCAGAACAGATATTCTCAAACCTTCTTTTTCAACCAATCACACGCTTTTCAAATACAGGATATTGACCTAAATTTGGAGCATACACCCTTCTTAACCTATTATACTCTTTTACACAGTTTGCATCTGGAGTAACCTTTGTCTCATCAAAATCAATCAAAAACAAACCAGATAATGTTCTGACTTGCGACAAAGCAACATATGCCATACCCTCTTTAAATACAGTAGATCCAATGTTCACCAATGCACTGTCTACACTTAATCCTTGAGATTTATGAATAGTCACTGCATATGCCAGAGAAAATGGAAATTGTTTCCTACGGACATATACATCTTTAACAAGCAAAAAACGAACTGAACAACAACCAATTTCTTTAACATCTTCAATCTGATCAAATTTAATTTTTAAAAATTCCATTCCTTCTTTTTTCTGATAATTAACAAAATCCACCAATTTACCCATTGCGCCATTAACTAACCCTTTTTCTACATCCAAATTACGCCTTAAAATTACCCAACAGTTTACACACGCATATAGTGTCTTTTGTAAACCAGCTGTTTTGGATATTTTCTTTTCTAAAGAATCCAGTTTTGTTTTCAACTTTCCCGTGAAAATAATAGTGATTCCTTTTTTTTTTTTTTTAATTTTTATTAAACAGACTGACAAGAGAGACATACATAAATACATGCATTGGTGAACAAAGAAAAAGATATATCATAAAAAAAAATTATATCATTCATTCATCACAAAGTCGTAGTGGACAAAAATATTACACATTGCTAGACATATAATAAAGGCGCTTCATTCCATAAAAGTTCCCCAATTATTTTCATGTGTGCTCAGAGAGCGTTTCCCTCTTAGATTTGCTAGTGCTAACTCCATTGAATAGATCTCGGTTACCAATGCCCATCAATCCCATGCCGTAGGTGGGTCGGGACGAATCCAGGCTCTGGCCAGAGTTAACTTAGCACAAGACATAAGAATTGAGGCCAGAGGAGCCTGTGGGAAAGAAGTAGGATAAATGTCTAACAAAACCGAGGCAGCAGTAAATGAAGGTAACTGAATAAGCTTGATTTTGAGAACCTTCTGGATGTTCCCCCAGAAGACCTTAAGGATAGGGCAGGAAAACAACATATGTGTCAAATCCGCGGCCTCAGCAGAGCATTTTGGGCATTTGGTTCGATCACCATTTAAATTGTTAACAGACCATTTAGAGATTATTTCAGGCGTGTAATACAGCATACAAGTCGTTCTAAACTGTTGGAGCCTTAAGCTGGATGATCGAACCCGTTTATTAATATTTGACAGAGAGCACTCTATCTCTCTCACTGTAATATTTTGGCCTAATAACCTGCCCCACTTATCAGCTAATTTAGAGCAATCATTTGATTTGAGGCTGGTCAGAATACTATAGGTGTCACTAATTATTGATTTTTTTTACCAGAGTATAGGCAAGTCCATATATCGCTATCTGAGACCACCAAGAGCTGTTTTTTGTTAATCAAGTAGTCGTGCAACTGAAGATATTTATACCTCGTGGTTTCGGGAAGATCATATAGCAATTTGAGAGTGTTAAAGTCTAGAAACCCGTGCGTGCCATATAGATCCCCTAAAACACTAATGCCCATCCTAGACCAGCTGTGAGCGATGCTATCATTGAAAATCACCGGAAGGCCCGGATTACCCCATAGCGGCAATTTTAAATGGAAAAACGTAGTATTACAGTAAGTTAATATGTTGCCCCAAATCTTTGTTAAGTCTCTAGCGGTCTTGAATTTGACTCTTTTAAAATAGTTAGGGTCATTAACTCGAAGCAGAAACATGTTAGAGTCATCTTTCAACATAAAAATGTGGAAAAGAAGTGCTCCTCCACTGTTTAACAAAGAACGAATGCGCGAAACAAAAGCAGACCAGAAATACAACTTAAAATCAGGAAAATTAAGCCCTCCCATATCAGTGTTACTTTTAAGAAGATTCATAGACCTTCTCGCTTTTTTATAGCCCCAAATAAATCTACTGAATGCACCGTCCAGTTGTTTGAAAAACAAATTATTTAGAGCCAATGGAATGGATCGGAAAAAATACAGAAATTTGGGTAGTATCGTCATCTTTATTAAATTGATTCTTCCGATTATGTTCAAAGGTAATCTGTGCCATTTTTTTTTATGTTATGTTATGTTATGTTAAAATGGCTTTTATAGAGCGCACGGCTACTCAAAAAGAGTGTCCCGGCGCTTTTATTTAGGGTAGGCTGCAGTATACTAACATAACACATTAAAAGAGAAAGTGTCACAGACAGAAAGAAAACAACGAGCAAAAAAGACCTACTGGGTGAACAACCAGGTTTTGAGGTCCTTTCTAAAAGCTAGTAAGCTGGTGGCTGCCCGAAGTGTAAGAGGCAGAGAGTTCCACAGCTGTGGCGCCAGTAGTCCAAAGGAGCGACCTCCCAAGCGCACTCTCTTCACTCGCGGGACGATCGCCAAAAACAGGGATTCTGATCTCAGAGAGCGAGCCGGTCGGTAGAAGGCAAGTCTCCTTTGGAGGTACTTTGCTCCCGTCGCATGGAGGGCCTTGTATGTCAGGGTCAAAGCCTTAAAGGCGATCCGCTTGCGGATTGGGAGCCAGTGCAGGGTCTGGAGCAAGCCCGCAGCACTAAAGCGTCTATTCAATCCAAAAATCGCTCTCGCCGCAGCATTCTGCACAATTTGGAGCCGCTGTAGCAGGTACTCTGGCAGGCCCAGGTACAGAACGTTTGAATAATCTAGCCTAGAGCCTATCAGGGCCTGCACAGTCAGCTTCCTGTGCTCCTCCGATAAGAGGGGAAGAAACCTCCGTAACATCCTAAGGAGGCCGAAGCAAGTGCCCGACACCCCCAGGATCTGGGACTTCATAGTCAACCCCTTGTCCATCTTGACCCCCAAGTTCTTAGCCATTTGGGATGAACAAGTTGGGGGGAACATATTGGTAGGCCACCAAGCCTGCCAGTCTGGCTCCGTGTCACACCCAAAGAAAAGTACCTCGGACTTATCGGAATTGCACTTGAGGCTGTTCAGTTGAAACCATTGAAACACAGCCCCAAGGCAATCCCGGATACTCTCCCCATCAAAGTCTCCTCCTCTCTTGCACGAGAAGAGGAGCTCGGTGTCGTCTGCATAAGATACGATAGCGAAATAGTAGATTTAATTAGTGCATTATAATTAATGTTATTAATTTCCTGTATTTTGGCCGTTAGTTTGACACCTAGATATGTAGCATTTTGACAAATCTCGGGAACAACCGAAGCAGGGGTATAGTTAGCAATAACCTGAGTCTTTTGTAGATTGAGTTTATATCCAGAAATATCCCCGAATTTCCTAGCCTCATAAGCAATACCTTGAAGGGCCTCCACGATGTCTTGTGAATAGACAGCGATGTCATCAGCATATGCTGTTATTTTTAACATTTGAGGACCAGAGCTAAAAGGTACGATTTGGGTTTGGGACTGGAGAGCGGATAAAAAAGGTTCTAGTGAGAGAGCAAACAAAAGGGGTGATAAGGGGCATCCCTGTCGTGTACCACGGAGTATTGGGAAGTCTGGGGAGGTCAGGCCCCATAACAAGTATGGGCTGTTGGGTTATCATATAGGGCCTGAATACCCTGCAAAAATTGCCCTCCGAACCCCATATTGGACAAGACGCACCAGAGATAGTCCCATCCCACTCGGTCGAAAGCCTTCTCAGCGTCTAATAGTATCATACCGAGTGGGGTGGACTCTATCTCTGCTACGTCAAATGCCGTAATAGCCATGTTTACGTGCATTGTGGTATCTCTCCCGGTTATAAACCCGTGTTGCTGAGGATTAATAATTTTAGGCAAGATAGGGGATAATCTTAAAGCCAGAATTTTTGAAAATATTTTTGCATCGGTATTTATCAGAGAAATGGGTCGATATGACCCTCTCTCCACCTTTGGTTTATCTTTTTTTTAAAAAAAGATTATTTTCGCCCTATTCCAAGAGTTGGGTGCTTTACCGTTAAGCCCAACAGATTGCAGTACCTTCAGGAATAGAAATTCCAATTCGGCTAAGCAGACTTTATATATCTCCAACGGAAGTGAGTCTTCCCCTGCCGCTCTCCCTACAGGAAGTAAGGCAATAGCTTGGTGTAATTCTGCCATTGTTATATTGTCAGACAATGAGTCAGTTCCCGAAATGACCTGAAGGTTTGTTATATGTTGGTCCAGGTAGTCCCGAATTGTATCTGTATTAGGAATATTTTCAGGAGTATATAATTTTCTATAATAGTCAGCAAATAATTTGACTATATCTGATGGCTGGCTATATAATATATTATCATCCCCCCGAATACTAGTAATCAGGGTTCGGGCTCTATTCTGAGCGGCTTTATAGGCCAAAATTTTACCAATTTTATCCCCACCCTCGTATTGAGCTATTTTGAATTTATGGATTTTAGCACTGCTCTTCTGAATAAGCTTTGTTTTAACTTCATTTTTTAAAAGTCCGAGTTTAAGACCTATTTCTGTAGTCGTTGGCAGATCTAACCGGAGTGCAGAAGCCAACAATTCTTCTTGAGTGGTTATTTTGGATATAAGCAGAGCGTTGGATTTTCTGTATTCCGCGTTTTGCCTAATTATGTAAGCCTGAGTAAAACCCCTAATACTTGCTTTGCAAGCGTCCCAGACGATGTAACATACAGCCGAGTCCATGTTAATATGTGTAAATTCTGTAAGGTGCAATTTACGCTGCGTCACATACTGTGGGTCTGAAATCAGGTGTCTAGGGAAAGAGAATGGTCTAGGCGGGGTCCTATTTTGTGACATAGTAATTATAAGAATTATTGCATTGTGGTCCAAGGAGATTCGGGGACATAGAACCATATTGCTGATCTTTAGTAAATTGTCACTTATTAGTGCCATATCCAATCTTGAGCACAGTGTATGAGGTGCCGAATAATATGTGTAGCCCGGTGCTTTTGGGTATAAGTGTCGCCAGGCATCCTTTATATCATGGATACGGCATAAATCTAAAATAGATAATCTAGTTTTGCGCATCCTTTGAAAGCTACTGGTTCTAGTTATATCTATTTTGTAATCCATGATATAGTTAAAATCCCCCATGATGATAAGTTCTCCCTCCCAATCCAGTAGTTTTATATTCAATTGATCAAAAACCTTCGGTTCATCTGTGTTAGAGCCGTAAACTACACAGAAGATGTATTTATAGTTCTCGATGCATAGCTGGGCAATCGCCCTTCTACCATCCTTATCACAGAGGGTCTGTAAGGTTTCTGTCCTAAAGCGCTTGTCCTTAAGGATAGCCACTCCTCTAATAGAGAGCCCTAGGCTCGAACAAATCACAATGTCATAGCCCAATTGGTTGAGAAGTTTCTTATCTTTCCCGGCAATATGTGTCTCAGATAAAAGAGCAATATGGGGATTGTGTAATTTTAATTCTTCTGTGATCAAAGATCTTTTGTTTCTGCTATTTAACCCCGCGACATTCCAAGCTAAACATTTTATTTCATACATTCGTAGAGAGTAAAAACCTTGGATCCAATTCCAGATGCTCTAATGTGATTCCTATACATATGCAAAAAAAATGAGAGAAAAAAAAAAAAATGATACCAATATAATCTTACAAAGTTCTTCCATGTCAGCCTGTAGGCATTTTTTATTATATTTAACACACCCCCCAGCCACCCCCCCAGATCCACCCCACTACACCCCCCTGGTTCTAGCCCCAGCCGGGGCAGAACCACCCTTAGCTATCAGCTGCCGCTGGATGAGGCAGCACAAAGCAAATCACCTAAGGAACCCCCCTCCAATCCCTCCCTCGGGTAGGAGGAAAAACAAAGAAAAAAAAAAAAAGAGGAGAAAAAAATAACCTCTTAGTAAGTGTTAGAATAGTGATTCCTTCATAGTTCCTTCATAGTTCTTCGTTGAATATGGAACACTCGCACAGTGTTGGCACAGTGTTGGCATTAAACAGATCACTGATTTATTTTCAGCAATTTTCATGTACTCTTTTGCAGGAACTACATTTTCATTTGGAAAGACATTGCAATGTAATCGACTTTCCAAAGCTTGTTTGCCATGTTTTGTAAGAATTCCAATTCTTATATCTTGAAGAATACTTCCATATTCAGCATCATTTGCCTGTCGCATATTTGTTGTCAGTTCTTTGTATCAATAAACAATAAAGCCAGTGTACAAAAATATGAAACAGGGGGCACTCTAATCAATGTAATACATCAATCGATCGAGCAACGAGCCTCAGATTCCCTGTGAACCGTTATGTTCATAGGAAGTAAGTTTGGCCACTTTGGAACAATACCCAGTGGGTATGAAAAAAGCCCTCACTCACCAACCTGGTTGGTGACATGCTTCATCATTGGGCTTCCACTGGGACGACAGAATGTCATCCCAGTGTGCTGCGACGCCAGGTTACTGCGGAGCTGGGTTGGTTGTGTGGGGAAAGTGAATTTAAAATAGCCAATCAAGTCAAAAAGAAACTTTATTAATTTTGCTTAAATGGAAAGATGTAAAAAGGAGTGAGGGTCAAAAAAATAAAAGACCTGGTTCACTCCGTGGCGGTCAACATGTTTCTGCCTCATGGAGTGTTAATCGGGCATTCGTCAGGACCAGAGGGGGATGTGCGTAGCCCCGGTGGTGTGAACTCGCTAAGGTCCACCCAACCGTGGGCTAATGTGTGAAAAAAACCAAAAAACACTGAGTAGTGTGAACTCCGCCAAGTAGAATAATTAATTATGGGGAGAGGAACGAGTTTACTCTGATGGTACAAAGAGACAAACAAACAAACAAAAAGACAAAACATAAGAGAGGTATCAATGTTTGTCACACATAACGTGCTCTACAGATCAGCAATTTAGAACTGATGTGCTCGGAAGACAAGTGAGTGCCTTTAGGTCTACCACAGGTGCGAAAATTGGTGAGAAGCTGTGAACCTAGGTATAGTAAAATATCGGTGTAAGGACAACGGAACGTTATCCTCTCAACGGTGACTAGTAGTCAATTCTCGAATCGCAGGTGAAATGTAGCAGTGACACTCAATGCGGAGAAATCGCGCTAGGGACTAAAATAACTGCACGCGATGCTCAGTGTGCAGAAAAAAGGGACGGATCTTACAGAGAGGCCTGTCCGTTAGGAGCCTCATGGATCCCGGTAGGGGGGTGGGAGCAAAATGGCACACCCTGCATCAGGAGAAGAAGGAAGAAAAACGGAGTTCGTGTAAATATCACGAACGGGTGAGAAAGCGAAGGCTCGCTTACCTTGTTGGTTGAGGAGCGGAGTAGGTTTACTTACGCCCTTGCTGCTCTCCACCCGCGATATGCCTAAACAGCCTCTTGCTGCCGGGTCCGGATAGTAATGCATCCGGGCCGGAGGTCTGCATAAAAAGACCCCACGGCGTATCCCTGGTGAGGCGCTAAAACAGAGCTTCTCCCTGATTGGGTAGAAAGCTCTAACTCGCACGCTGATTGGCCCAGTGGGAGCCAATCAGTGCGGCGATAAGGAAAGACGAAGAAGTTCGTTGCGCTGGGTAACGCATAGCAACGAAGGTGAAGAAAGAAAGTTTGTAAAACTTTAATGGCACAGAACAACAGGAGTATGAACGAACCAAGCATACAGCCCCGCGCGTGTGCAACAGAGCCTGGGGAAGGTACTGCTCAATGGGGCTATATTGCGGGCTCGTGCACGGGGTCAGAGAGACCTGGTTTAAAAGTGAAGGGCATAAATAGTCACAGGTTAGTCATGTTCAGCAAAAGAACAAACCGGACTGGGTATCAAGAGTTCCTGAAGTACAGAGTAGTATTATTTAAAACAGGAAGGATGACATGAACCCATGGACCAATTAGTGTCAAAAAGTGGTATCAGGGGATTAATTAGTGAATGATGATATTCAGATAGGTTGAGAGCAATTAGAGGATATTGACCCAAGGGACATTATCATTCAACCCATGGAGGTTAGTCCCCAAACGGTACACCCACCTCTGTTCCCTTTCAAAAAGCACCTTAGGGATGTTGTTACCACTTGAAATCTCTTCTATCACTGTCCACCTTAGATCGTTGGTAGTGTGGTTGATAGAGAGAAAGTGTTCACTCATTTTCGTTGTTGTGCGTTTGCACCTAATGTTACTCCGGTGTTCGCATATCCGGAGTCTCACCTTCCGTGTCGTCATCCCTACGTATCGTAGGCCGCAGGGGCAGGTAATGAGGTAGACCACATTCGTAGTGTTACAGTTCGTGTGACCTTTTTGGGTCCAGGTCTTGTTGGGTTCAAGGTCGAGGGTTTTGCTATGTGTGGTCAGATGACATACACTGCAGTCAGAACAGGGAAAATGCCCAGTGATCTTGGGGAGGCCCCAAGCTTCCGTTATAGATCTCTGTGGGGTTTCTCGTGGCATCAGTGGTCGTGTGTGTACCAGGTTGTTGCGGAGGCTTTGTGCGCGTTTGAATGAAAAGAGGGGTTTGTCCCAGTTGCGATTGGCGCTGTTGATTATACCCCAATGTTTATTGATAGTCTTTTTGAGTTGGTTAGAAAGGGTACAGTAGGTGGTGACACAGGTAAGTGGGATAGACGCAGTATCCTTTGGGTAGTCCGTTAAGAGTACATCCCTTGGTTGGTTCCTCGCACGTTTGTAACTTCTGGAGAGAAGGGGTGAAGGGTACCCTCTCATACTCAGTTTAGTTGTCAAATCCTGAGATTGGCTCTTGAAATCGCTCAAGGTGGTGCAATTCCGTCGTAAGCGGAGGTATTGTCCGTAGGGTAAATTCTCCCTCAGAGGACGTGGGTGAAAGCTGGTGAATTCGAGGAGATTGTTCCTTGAGGTAGGCTTGTAATAGGTCCTGGTTTGAAAGGACCCTCGTACTTTGGTTATCACCACATCAAGAAATACAACCTCAGAGTCGTCATATGTATGTGTGAACCTCAGGTGCGGGTTCAGAGTATTGATCCATTGGAGGAAAGACTGGAGGGTGTTGTTACTACCTTGCCAGATCAGGAGCACATCATCTATATATCGCTTCCATAAGGCTATGGAAGAGCGATAAGGGTTTGAAGTCGGGAGGATGAACTTCTGTTCGAAAGCGTAGACGTATAGTCCAGCTACACTTGGAGCAAAGGTACTCCCCATGGAAGTACCTGTAGTTTGGAGAAATAATTGACCCTGGAACTCAAAGAAGTTTCTCTTCAAAGCCAAAGTGGCACATTGTATCACGAACTCTTTGGTGGTTTTGTATTCCCAGGGAATCGAGTCAAGTGATTCTTCCAGGACCCTGATGGTTTCGTCCTGGGGGATGCTTGTATACAAGCTTTCTATATCCAATGTTGCCAGTATAGTGTGTTCTGAGCATGTGGTGTTACTAAGTAGTTTCAGAAGGTCCTTTGTATCCTTAAGGTAGGTGGTCGATTTTTGGACCAGAGGTTTTAGGAAGTGGTCACAAAACCGAGAAAGGGGTTCCAGAAGAGAGTCAATCCCCGAGACAATGGGGCGTCCAGGTGGTGGGACTCTCTCTTTATGGATCTTGGGGAGTGTATAGAAGTAGGGGATCTTCCCCAGGCCTTCAGTGAGAAACCGTGCTTCAGCTCTGGTAATGACACCCTGTGTTCGTGCCTCTTCGACCACACTTAGAATCTCGCTTTTGAGCCCCTCAGATGGATCATTGAGGAGTGGTGTATAGTTGTGGCGGTCGTTCAATAAGCGGAGGCATTCCTGGTCGTAGTCGGTAGTATTGAGTAGTACGACAGCGCCCCCCTTATCTGCGGGTTTGATAGTTAAGGTGGTGTCCGCACGGAGAGAGGTAATGGCTCTATACTCCTCTGCTCTCAGATTCTTAAAGGTAGTGGGGATGGTTGTGTGCTCAATTTCGGTAAAGACTGCTCGTTCGAAGGTCGTGATTTCCACAGGAATGGTGTGTGGAGGGGGATTAAAGGTCGACGGTGGTCGGAGGGGGGTATCCCCTACGTCCAAGTCAACACCATCGTTAACTCGACTTTCAAAGAAAGCTTTTAATTTAAGCTTCCTAAAGAATGCTGCCAGTTCGCAATGAAGGCGAAATTTGTCAGGGCGGGCTGATGGAACAAAGCCCAGTCCCTTTTCCAAAACCGATCTCTCATGGTCTGTCAGTGTCTTGTTTGACAGATTAACGATCAGGCTGTCGAAGTGCTCGGTCCCGAG